>NC_133577.1:112508048-114930857 GCF_964106895.1 Numenius arquata | reverse complement strand
TCATGGGTGATCTGAGGCTTTCACACAACTTCACTGTCAGCTTGTGCTGATGATTTGCATATCTACTTTTTTTTTTCCTTGACCTGACTCCGTTAGTTAAGATGTGCATTTCAGACCATCTGTGTGACAGTTTTCCCTAGACAGCTAATGACAATTACTGATACCAAGAATAATTTTTTTTCCTCCTGAAAGCTCTTGGTTTGCATATTTTGTAACATTTTGTAGTAGATCCTGCATAGATATTTTACTTTTCTTCAACATATTTTTCTTTTACATTTTCTAGATTCTCTGTACTCCACTTTCGTCTCACAGAATTTCAAAAAGCCCAATTCTTATTCTTGTTTTGAACTTTTTGTCTAATATGAATAATATGAATGTCTTTAAATCAGATAGAATATGTAATTTGCTTTTTCTGTCATTACTCAGATCTTCCGTCATTCAGTTCCTTCATTTCTTGCAATTTTTCTCTGTAAGTATTCTTGTAGTTATCTCAATTCAGGTTTTCTTCTCCCAGCAGTAGTTCAGGAATTACTGATCAAAATAACTCCAACTATTTCAAAATTTATATGAACCTGTGCAAAATTTTGGCTGTTCTGTGCTTAATTGGAATTAATATTTTTGTAATGTGAAAGTGAAATAAAGCTACATATGCTGCAATATGTAGGTGAATATGAAGACGTTCTAAAGTGATGCCTAATATGGCATCGGTTTTGGACAGTGGCTTTCACATGAAAACTGTCTTCTGGACTGTCATTAGTAACCATTATTCCACTAAATCTTTACTGCCTTTAGGTGTTAAGATTTTTTTCAAAACAACAAAAAAGTTCAGCATAGCAATCTTGAATTTGACACTGATTTCGAAAGAAAGTTGTCCTTCTGATTATTGAGATCTCTGAACAGAGTATAGAAAGTGAAAGTACAGTTTGCGAAATACTATCTTATTGAGTGGTTATTCTGATTAAGTATATGAATCAGTTACTACCAGTAATACTTGCATATTTTAAATTTATGAATTAATTTGATACTGCTATCACTTTATTTTTTTTTTTTAAATTTTGCCTAATCTATTCACATATTTGAAAAGATATGTCTATGAAAGAACATTAATTTCTGTATTCAACATTTTTGGCTACACTCTAATCCATTTTCGCTGTGTGTTTAATAAAGCAGTTAACAAACTTGTATGTGAGAGTCAGTGGGTAAGATTCATTTCAAGTTACTCAATTGTCTTCCATAATGCTCCATAGGGTAGTAATATCTTTCACTGAAGCTAAAAAACAAAATAAATCTCTCTAAAGCACTCACTCAAGACTAACTGTAATGTCTGAATCACAACTTGAGCATCATTGCTGTGCTGCGATACCATCATGACTTTGTAAACAATGAAAGAGTTTACAAATAAAATGAAAATAGCTGTTGTGGGTAACACTTCTTGCAGAGATGGTGACTCCACATCTGCTGTTGCAGTTTTTGAAAGGCATGACTGTGGTGGTAATTGAAGGAAGATAAATTTCAACTCATGCTGGAGGTACTTTGTTTAAATGCTGGAACTGTATTTTTCCTCAGCAGAGAGGCAAAAGTAAGACTTTATTTCTATTTATTAAAAAAGTTTTCTGAAAGAAAGAATAGTGTTCTTTATATAGCTTTCTCAGTTCATGTTAGCCATGATGTTTGAGAAGTACTGAGCTTAGAGTTCGTGCAGTCAGATATAAGCTGAATTGTGTGTTGCCAGTGGCACAGGTTTGTCATTCATGTATTGTGACAGGTTGCCAAAAATGCCTTTGGGAACTTCATTTGAAGGCAGCTTATGAAATGAGTTTAGAAAATCATACTTTCTTTTTTTAAATCATACTCTTTTTTTTTTTTTTTTTCTTTTTTGGTTGAACACTCCAAAACTGGTAATTTATGAAGTAGAACAATAGCCTTTTCTCCACCATTTACAGTGTGCTATATGCTGAATTTAGCTACTATTGTTTTGAATGGTTAAATGTTATTACAGTAAGGATAGTTCAGCCCACTTTAACAGAGTAGTAAAGTACAGGTGTATTGATTACTGAGATATCTTTTTCTTCCAGTTGCAGGGGTTCACAACGCTTTAATTTCACCCTGGCTAGCTTTTATTTCTCCACTGTCTTAATCAGCACTGACAATTTACTGACCTCTCTATCTTAATTTCCAAGTCCTCTTGATTGCAGCCTGCAACTTTTTCTCCCCCGCCCGCCCGAAATGAAAGATGTTTTCTTTTCAGGAACCATTAAACTGTTGTTTAAAAGACATATTTTTTACAGCCATGAAAATTAGAACTTCCAACTTTTTTGAACAATCTTGTGTTAATAGGCATGCTGCTAGTTTTGCAGCTTTGGACTTGTAGGTGCTTATAGGCAGTATCTCTGCAGTCATGTGAGGTGATCTTGATTATACAAATTAGCATGTGCAGCTCATGAATTCTTCAATTCCCGTTTTGATATGCTGACACCTTCTAGGTTGTTTGGATTCTGTGTTTATAAGCACTTCTTTCCAAATTCTTCTCTTGAGAAAGGAAAATTTAGATGCAAGTCTGTATGTACATGCAGCAAATGCAAGTCTGCATTTTGGTTTGTGTTAGTGCAGTTCTGAAGAGAATTCCCCTTTTGTCCTCACTTGCCTTCTATTGGTTTGATTCATGGAACATTTTTTGGTGTTAATTCCTTTCTAAGGATATTTAACAGTAACCTGTTTTTAGCTGTGCAACAAAGAGGCTCCAACACTTAACATCCCCCAGCAGGGACATACATGTCTCAAGGCAATGACTTGGACAGCTTTGAACCACATGAATGGTGGGAACATTGTATTTGAGGGCTCAAGGCTAAATCTAGTCTAAAGTAAAATCCAAGACTAAATTGAGTGTGAAGAAAGATGCTAATCTTACTGCATTTACTGTAGCTGTAGAAGCCTCAGCCTGAACTGCTCTGATCTTCTCATTGTCTCCTATTGCCCTGAGTTACTTGCTGATGTAAATGCAGACAGGAGCTTTCTTATAACTCTGGTCCATCTCGCATCGTCCTGGATTAAGTAGGCACTGTATCAAAGCCAATAGTGCATTTTGTTATTATATGGACATCACTGCAGTCTATGAGATGGCTTATTTTATAGCTAATGTTGCTCAGTGCATCTTCAACATCTGCTGAAAAGATTTAAAAGTTGTGCACGTTTTTTCTGTAGCCATTTCAGACTATTTGTGCTTGGTTAACAAAATTTCAAATGTATCTAGTTTTGCTGTCATATCATGATAGAATCACTGGATATGATTATAAAGGATAAAATTCATCATGTATTTGTGTAACCATAAATCAGAACCTAGTCCATTGTTTATTATCTTTACTGTGGAAAGTAAAGTTTGTATAGAAAATTCTGAAGTTTTGTCACAATCTAGAAAATTGTGTTGTGTTGATAATGGAGTTGAAAATAAGGAGGACCTGTCCTTCACAAGCTCCAGACTTGCAAATAAGGATCTGTCCTTATTCCAATTTAAGTACCATGGGAGGTGTCTGTCCTGCTACTAACCTTATATTCTGATCTCCCCTACACCAAGGTGAGGATGGTTATGAAAGGATGGTTATAAATCTGTGAGGTTTGTGCTACAGCTGTACCAGTTTGCACATGAGTTTTATTCATGAATGGATCATGAATCATCTTTTAAAATATAAAATTTAGTAAAACTGGAAGGGGGAGGAATAAAGCAATGTTTAGATAATGTTATGACTGCCAGAACAGCAAATACAAGAAGGCAAAATTATAATAGGTCATTTCCTTTTCTGTGATTCTTTGAATCAGACCTGTTAGTAATTGCCAGGCATGCTGGGTCAGATGTTTCATCTTTTGAACTTTGTGGATATTCTTAATAGAAGACAAAACTACAGCATTCAGTATTCTTTCTTACAGCATAGTATATGGCTATAAAATATAGAATATACTTCATTTACAAACAATGTTGTAAATATTTCAATTTGTGACTTAGTAATTTTTTCCTGTATAGCTCAACAATTCCAATAATTGTCACATTATTTTCCGTGTATGTAAACTAGTTACAAATTCCATGTACATTTTTAAAATATAAATGCATCTTCACAAACAAGCATGCAATTGTTATGCTTCATTTTTGCTAATTTATTCTTTTGGTGAGAGGAGTGTGTTTATAAATGCCGTCATCCTAATTCAGTGTGTTTCAGTTCATTTTCCATGGAAATTTGCATTGGAAAGATGCGATATCGGTGCTTTTCAATTTAAATGCAGTAGCATCCACTAAGGAAGTTGCAGAACCTGTATTTCTAAGGATGGCATATGTTGTTGAAACTGATTGATTGTGTTAATCTAATCAAGCTGTCAAAGCAATCCTTCTTACAACATTCTTTTTCATAAACCCATTAGGCGTTTGAACTTGTTAGCCTTTTTATGCCTTTTCCTCAGCAAAAAGTAAGCATGGATCACAGTCAAAGTGAAAAGGATTTAGAAATTAGAATATTCAGAAAGATTTAAATGGCAAGCTGGTATGTAGCTGTGAGAAATGAACAGGAAAACCTATATCATGCCAGTTGCTCATCACCAGTAATCAAAATATAGTTCATAAGCTTATAGCTGATACTTTACGAAGAACTAGGTTATGTATTTTGTAGACTTTTTAATATAGCATTTCAATCAAAGGTACTTTTCTTTTTGAGGATACATGATTAGCAGTGATTCATACAAAGTCCACATTATCTTCCTGTGTGACGATCTTTTAGCCTGCAGATTAAGTCATATTTAAAAACAGAGCTTCATTGTAAGAGATTAATTTCTAATTTTGCTGTTAGGCTGCTTTTTCTCCTACTGCTAAAACTGGGATTTATTTTTTTTAGAGGGAGTTTGATAAGAATTCCAGAAAAGTTTGCTATCATCTGGAAATAACTAGAAAATAATAACAGCACCTGTAGCATTGTTTGAGATAATTCTGTTTAGATATTAACTACAACAGAACTATCTCTGGGTATTTGGTAATGTCTCTCTTAGACTTGTTTCCTTGTCCTTGAGTCTAGCGTCATCTGGTGATTTTGTGGATGGGAAGCTCAACATGAGCTGACAATGCGCGCTGGCAGCCCAGAAAGCCAGCTGGATCCTGGGCTGCATCAAAAAAAGCTTGGCCAGCAGGTCACGGGAGGTGATGGATGTCCCATCCCTGGAAGTGTTCAGGGCCGGGCTGGATGGGGTTTTGAGCAACCTGGTCTAGTGGGGGGTGTCCCTGCTTAAATCCAGGAGGGTTGGAACTCAATGATCTTTGAGGTCCCTTCCAACCCAAACCATTCTATGATTCTATGATCTTTTAGTAGATTTTTTATTTATTTTTTTTTGGTACTAAAATTCACTCAACTGTAACTAGCTTTATTTTAATTGGTAAGTCTATTTAAATTAAACAAAAAAAAAAAGTATTTTCTTAGCTGGGCTGAGGATTTCAATGGAGGGGAAGAATAAGAGATAAAAGAAAAAGGCATCTATAAGTGTCATTTTATCTTAGTATAAAGATATATATCTTAGTATAAAGATACTTAGTTACTTTAACTGTCATTACTTTCTGTTGAGTTAGATTACTTCAGAGACAGCACAGGAAACATTAATAGTTGTGGTAATTTATTATTAAAATGCATAATTGGAAAAAAGTTGCACAGAAATATTACTTCTGGGGAAAAGATGGCAGAGTTTTAAAAATAACACTAAACATTCTTCAGGATAGCGTGCAGTTAAAGTATCTTTGGTGAACATTTTTTTGTTATTAATATTGGCATAATACAGTTGTTCAATAGTTATCTGTTCAGAGAAGTCACTGCAAGCCCCTGAGAGAGATTAGTGGGAAGATACATTTTGATATAACAGTATTTCTCCTTTTTTGACTGTGAAAGAACTTAATCTATTGATTATAAATGTAAAACAAGTCATTGAGTTACTTTCAAATGCACAGTAGATGAAGTTGAAATAAAACAGATTTTCCTTTATGTCATACCTCAACAAAAGAGGATTATCTGGTAGCATAACAAGTTGAAAGTTTTCACATTAAAATACAATTTTTAAGTTGATGAACAGGAAGCATTGCAGACATCTGTGTATTTTTCCTGTATGTGCTGTCTTTATTTACATTATGTAAACGTTACATATTTAGTTTTGAACTTGTCATTTTTTAGTATCTTCACAACTGGTCAGGAGAAGGTGAATAACAGGGTAAGGCACGCTGCAGCTGATAACAGCTCATTTGGGATAAGGACAGAAGTGAGCTTATGAACCAAGAAACACAGAAATACCTTCTGAGACAGAGCAGTAGCGATAAAATGGCACTTGAAATTCCCATTCATGTAAGTGTAAAGTGATACATAAAGATTGGGGCAGAAAAAGGAAATTATATTTTTGTACATAATCATTAACCATGAACTGCATGTTGCCACTTAGGAACAAGAACTTGACGTCATAATACTTCTGTGAAAATGTTAGCATGGAGAATGAGAGCCTAATTTTGCCATTATATAAATCCATGCTGTTCCTGTGGAAAGGGGTCAAGGTTGGAGGAAGTCAAGAGTGAATAAAAAATGAAGAGTTGCTTCTTCTGAGAACTCCTTAGCCTGGGAAAAAAAGATTGAGATGGGAATATAGTACAGGTGTACAAAATACGGGTGACATACAGAAAAGTTTAGTCACATTTAAGAACAGGTATCAGGTTCAAACCTGAGAAGATGCTTTTTTTCACAGCACACAGTTTGGTTTGTCTGCTTCTGTCTTTACTTCTTCCTTTCCCTGGTCTCAGGCAAATATCAGATTTGACCTCCAATGTTTCCAGTAATCCAGGTTTTCATTATTTACATCTTATTTAGTTTCACATTCTTGCAAGATAGGTCTCAGAAGCATTTTATTCTTCACAAAATGTGAATATCAGTCCTATATGGATTTGCATGCCAGGAGCACACATATTTGGAAATAAATATTTCTTTAGTTTTTAAACATGATGGCTTTCCCCTGTGGACAAGACAGACATATTGTTTAACAGCATTAGCAAAAAATAATGCTATTCCTTCAGCAGGGGAGCATAGAGAACAAAGTGTGGTAGAAATGAATTGTCTTGTATTTACTATTTCTAAATAAAACAGTTGTGTTAATATGCTTTGATCTCTTAAAGAACCGATTGTAAAATCTAGGGAAACAAAGGAAATTCATATTTTTGAGTAATTTAAAACCGTTCTAAATTTGTTTTTCTTCGAGTTTGTTCCTTTATGTAATATCTAAATACCACATTATTAGGTTTTCCATCATATTGCTAAGTCTAGGTCATTAACAGAAAATTATGCAAAGTCAGACTAATGTTGCAGGTGCTTATATTGTAGTAAATTTTAGTGTCTGCAAAGGACTTTTTAGTGAGGAATTTAACAATTACTCATTTCGGTATTAAAATGTAATGGGTATCTGTTTTCTTTTAGATGTGTTTGAATTTATATTGTATGATTTAAACTACTGATTAATCAACTTGTTGCCATAAATGTTTTTTCCCAGTGTCATTTGCAAAAATTCTGCTACTGTCAGTAGAAAAATAGACTTTGTGGAGTTAAATCTTTGTCAAGTGTTTTACTCACTGATGCAGTGTTATATTTTTTTTTTCATTTTGCCCTTATTCTGCTTCATTGGTTACAGGAATACAAATAAATCCTGATTCAAAAACTTCGAATTTAGAAAGAGTTGTTGGAAGTGTGAAGTATAGCACACGGGGAAGTTTGCTTCCTGAAGAGGTCTTTACTAAAGCATGTGGCGTTACTACAAGCTCAATCTCATGCTTAGACCTGAAACTGGTGCCCAGGAGTTCATTAATTTTGTGTAAAAACAGCGTGTTACCAACCTTGAGAGTTCTTTAGCTCATCAAGCAGTGTCTTCTTGCAATCTACCTTTGGCGCAGCCTAGTTCTTTTGAGTAATGTTATTTACTGAAACCAGGTGTGAGCCATGAGTGCATTCTTGTTCTCCTGTCAGTGGGGGGTTTGGACTTGGGGTATCTCAGCTGCCATTCCTTTCGTTCCTTCAGCCCATGGCTGTGAGGAGGATCCTGTTCTAATTTGGCTTTATTGCTTAATAGACATAATTAAGCTTAAGGGAGGTGTAGGGAGCTGGGCAGATCTGTGTTGTGTTGTTTTGAGAAGAGGCAGGGGATGGCTGTCTGGCCTCATTAGAAGTAATCATTTCTGGTCTCTTTCTGCATGTGATGTGATTCAGTTTTAGTGCCTGCATGTGCTAATAGCTGTTTGTTAGGATATAATTAGTATAAGAGTTATGATATAAGTTCTTGTTGCTCACCTATACTGAAAAAAATAAAATGCCCCTTTACAGATTTCTATCAAAAAAATGCCTTCTCTTCCTTGACTGACAGTTCTCTGTACACATTATTGGGAAAGGGTGTCACCAAAATACTATATACTAACATCTGGCACCACTGAAGATGCAATGTTAGTTACGTATTTTCAGTGGGGAAGGTGTTTCACAAGCATGATTGAGAGGTGCAAGAGACAATATTTAAAACATTCCTACTGGAAAAGTTACTGTTTATGTTGCTGGACAATTGAGGCTCCTCAAGAAAACATCGTCAGTTGAGTCACTCATTAAGGTTTAATGTATCTCCAGTATGCTGAGATGTCAGTTCATGTTCTCAAAACAACGTTCAGAAGCCCCATTCACTTGCCACATCAATGCCCTATTCCTGAGAAGGGGCTTCTCCCAGCAGGAGTTGATGCTGACAGATCCTTCACGGCAAAGAGATTTCACTGTATTCCTGTTTCCTCTAAAATGGACTGTAGAGTGTAGTGCACTGTTGGAATAAACTGCTTCTGGTCAAATAATACAAAGGTATTTCACAGTCCACAGCACCATCCTTTCTCTTCATCCTTAACGGAACAGCAGAGGAATTCAAATAAGCTCACATGCAAGGAAGATTATGTTTTTTTAATAAAAACATTAATTGCGGGGGTAAAATCCAAATATCTTAGTGAATGTAAGGAAATAGATGCATAAATACATTGTTGATGAGAATATGAAGTATAGGATATACAGAATGAATGGACTTCCAGCCTAGTCTTGATTTAAAAGAGAATGTCCCAAAAATAATGGGTTTTCTTAGGATAGTTTCCACATTTTGTTTAGCAAACTTTCTGATATCTTCCTCCTTTCAGCTGCTCTATCTTATATTTGAAATATTGTGCAAAGTTTTCAGTATCATTACAAAAGTAAGTTTCGATTGAAATCTTCTAAAAATATTTAGTGGAAATAACCTTTCTAGAAGAAGAACACTGGTCAGAAAGTGGAGTTTATCGTAACTAACTGTTGAAATAAAAATTTTTGTACAGCATTTTATAATATATTTTTTACTGAAAATCCACCAATATACTTGAGCTAGAAAAATACACTTTTGTTTGTTCTTCCTGCTAAAGCACAGCTTATTTTCCTGGTGGAGTGTTGATGATGTATTTGAAATTACAAAAATAAAAGCAAAAAGCCTGGGAGTCAGTCCTAAAATGCAATATTAAATTATGAATGACAGTTCAGTTTCCTGCCTGAGTTGTCTGATAACTTTGTTGATATGGTAGTCTGGATTCTGGGGGCATGCTAGTAGAGATTTCATATCAGGCTAAACGCCTTGCTTTGTCTAAAGCAATGTCCACAACAGTCAACGGTACAGGGAGGAGACAGGCTGAGCTACCAAAAGATTCTACTTAAAATGTTTACAGTCATCCTTTTTTTGGATCTGGATATCTTGTTTTCTTCTCTTTGTTATAATGAGCAAGAACAAGTCTATGCGTAGGTCCTTGCATCAGCCAAAAAAAAAAAAAAAACCAACCTGAAGAATAATTGAGTATTAATAGATGAAACATTCTGTACTGAAATTCTGAATTTCTTTCTCACTGGTAGAATAATTATTCCGCCCATCCCTTTCTTCTGACAAATGGAACACAACTGCTGCCAGTTATTAATTGCATCCTTTAGATCAACCTCGAACTCTTTCTATTAAACTGTGATATGCTCTATTTAGTGTATTATTCTGCAGATATGTTTCTGAGCATTCGCGCTCAGCAGATATTTATTTTTGTCATGCATGCATTCCTCTGCAAGAGCGAGGGAGTGTGAAAGAATGTGTTGAGCAGCGCGGATGGAGCTCATTGCTATTCTAACGGCATGACTCCACTCCTTTAGGAGGGCATTCAATCCTTGGCATTCATTCCCTCACACTGATGTGATAACAGAATAAAGGAGCTTTACAGCTGATTGAAGTCAAGTAGTAGGGCCATTGTAAAGGCTCACAAGAAGATTACTGATGAATGCCATTACTGCTGGAGGTTGGACTAGCAATTGTGCATGTCCATGCTTTCTTATAGAGAGTGAATAATGAAAGAGAGTGTGTGTTAATAATTATGAAATAGCTATGCTTTCCTTTTCTAGAGGGAAGATGGTGGTGTCCATTTGACTTCAGTGCTAAGAATTACGTGATAAATGTTTACCAAGTTCTGAGAAACCTTCATTTTTAAGTGGTGATTGGAGCTGTGGTTATATTATTTCTCTAGTTCTGAATATCAGAATAAAGAAAATTGAGCATGATATTCTGTTTTAGTCTGGAGTCAAAAGGTGTTTTGCCACTTCAGGAATTAATGGAAATATACATTTTTTCCCATCTTTTGCACTGCAACATTCTCGTTTTTCTTGTGATGGGAGACAGATTGAAGGCTTTGAATTTATTGGAGTATATTGAACATTCTTTGCTTATAAATGAAGCAGATGGCTGAGATAAAATCACAGACTCTTCTGTAGTTTAATTTGACTGAACATTTTTGAAACTAAAATACTTTGTGTCTGACTGTCTTTCCTTGCGGAGAGAGAGTATATGGGGAAAAATTATATCAAATTCCCAGTTTGACTCTCATTTTTTTTCTGTTATGCTTGTAAGTGATGATGGAAATAGAAGATACAAAAACTTTGCAGGAAGTCTTTCGTTTGCAAGAGGATAGTTCTTAACTACCTGTACTACCTCTGACAGGACCCTGGATACTCAGTAAAACCTCAGGTTGTCCTGAGCTTGGAGGTAGGTTAACACAGCTCCTCCTCTTTCACTTGAAAGCATTCCAAAAAGGCTTTTTAAATTGTTTAAAGTCTGCTTTTTATTAAGTAGAATAATTAGTTTCTTTACTGGTCAAAAAATTCTTTCTATTTCTAAGAGAGCAGAATTAAAAGGAGTTCTTAGGCAACGCTACATCTATTCACTACATCTTTGTAGGGTGGGTTTGCTTCCAGGTTTGATTTCTAGCTTTGAGTGTCTGCATTGGCAAATAGTGCAATGCAATAGGAGTGGGTCTGTGGAGAGAAACTCTACAATGCAAGCCATGATTCAGTACCTGAACGTACGTGAGAATGTATTTCCAAAGAATGCTTGCAACCCAACTCAAAACACTGCAGGAGCTGTGCCCTTAATGACTTTCTGAATCCTAGCAAGCTCCTCGGAGCCCTCTCTGGCCTCTACAAGATTTTTTTCATCAAATTCTGTTTGCTTCCTGATCCTCTCATCAGTCTTTCTGTCTCTGGTTGGTGCAGGCCCCCAGTTCTTTGCTGTAGTTTTTCTTCTGGGGTTCACTGTGGTCACTGGAACTTTTCTTCCTAGATGCCCTCAGTTGATCTGAGGTGAAACTCTTAAGGGATCTCACTTTTCCTTGGAGGCCTCACCCTGACCTCCTGGTGTCTGTTTTTGTAAAGGAATTTAACCCACACAAACTGAAAACATGTATGAAACTGACAGTCTTTCACAATAGTCTTAAATTGGATCATCATAAATATCCATATGATTACTGTACACTGTATTGTATAACTTTTAATGTATATTCCATTGTTTTTGAGAGGTGACAATAATTAGACACTATGCTGTGATTTTTTTTGTCCTTTATCTGTCTTTGAGAACAATAGCAATAATTCCGTAGATTGTGTTGATACCACTGAATGAAAAAGGTATTATGAAAAGTAATAAATGGAAATGATGCCTCCAACTTATATTTGCTCTGAATTTGTTTCTAATGGAACTTTTATGAAACACAATAAATAGTATTGAAAATGCAAGTTTTGTGTATTGACTTCAGGAATAATAATAATACCTTGAATAAGCTAAATAGATATGAAAAGCTATGCAGCAGGTTTTTTTGCATTCTAGGCAGAAATAAATAGTTTGAAGGGGAAACATGGTCTAGCAGATAGGGCAGTAGAGATAACAGTTGAAATGCGTGTGCTTTCTTACTCTTTCATTTAAATACTGTCAATCCTTTTTTTTTTAATTTTGCAAAAAGTTATGGACAAAAATAATGTCGAGTCTACCGTTTTCTTTCCATAAATGGAGAACAGAAGTTTTGAAAATTTTGTAGAAATTACTAAATACCAATCAGCTCAACAAAAAGTGTCTCTTCTGATTATCCTTTAATAAGTACTCGTGTAGCTGAAAAAAATTCTTATACATTGTGCTCAAATACTTTTCCAGAAAATTAATAGTAACGTTTTCATGATCGAGGCTTTAAGTTCTAACAGTCTTCCTGTTTGATAATAAACAGGTTTTTCTTCTTTTTAACTAGATTCTTTGTTTGTAAATAGTAATTTATCAAACCTGTGCAAAAGCAGTGTGTTAGTTGGAAAACAAATCAATCTGTCCATTCTGAAAGGTATAAACAACTTCCATTAATGATACTTTTTTAAAGCTTAGATTGCAGATAGAGGAAAGTTGTCTCTTAAATATGTTGTAACTTCATTTATATATTTCAGAAAAAATTGCTTTTAAGAGGGTGATGTGCTGTTGTTTTATTTTGAAATAATCCAACACCTGCTTTTTGATAAAACATTTTCATAATTAAAAACTCTCATTTTGTTGAGATATCCATAAGATACAATTTGAAATACATTTTGTTGCATGATTCAATATCACTTTTCGAAGTTAAATGTTTAAAGTGCAGACTAAATGTTTGTATGATTGCAGTATTTTTGTTTTTTTGTGTGGTTATTAATATCATATCTGAATATGTGCTATATAAATTAAGGATGTGGGAAAAAGATTTTCGGTTTTCTGATTTGTAGATTCCCGTCCCCGGTGGTATTGAGTCCTGTTTCATTACACTTGCATTCTTCGTTTCTTTTATTCTAACTGGACTATGACTTCTGGGTGTTTTGTTTTTCTTTTTCTTTTTGTTTTAAATTCTTTCTGTCTCTGATCCTGTACCCTTTATGGAAACAGAGCTCTGCAGTCTGGATCCCTGTAGGCTCTCAGTGAGCAGTGCGTGACAACCTTTGCTTCCCGCCTGTTTCCATAGTAGCAGCACCTTGTTGTTTTTCAGAAATGAGTATTAATTTGGTTTATAGTTTAAGACCGCAGGGATGCAGAGGCTTTTCACAGCCTTCTAAGACTAGCCATGCTTTATTGAGGTAACATGAAAAATAAACAGCCCTAGAAATGTTCATAGAATCGTAGAATAGTCTTGGGTGGAAGGGACCTTTAAGATTATCGAGTCCAACCATCAACCCAGCACTGCCAAGTCCACCACTAAACCATGTCCCTAAGTATCACGTCTGCCTGTCTTTTAAATACCTCCAGGGATGGCAATTCCACCACTTCCCTGGGCAGCCTGTTCCAATATTTAATAACTCTTTCGGTGAAGAAATTTTTTCTAATATCCAACCTAAACCTCCCCTGGTATAACTTGAGGCCATTTCCTCTTGTCCAATTGCCTATGACTTGGGAGAAGAGACTGACACCCACATTGCTACAACCTCCTTTCAGGTAGTTGTAGAGAGTGATAAAGTCTCCCCTCAGCCTTCTTTTCTCCAGGCTAAACAACCCCAGCTCCCTAAGCCGCTCTTCATAAGACTTGTTCTCCAGACCCTTCACCAGCTTCATTGCCCTTCTCTGGACTCACTCCAGCACCTCAGTGTCTTGTAGTGAGGGGCCCAAAACTGAACACAGTATTTGAGGTGGGGAAAGATAAGTGGCAAATGCAAATTCTTGAGAGGTGTCCAGAATCCATCCCTGGAAGTGTTCAAAGCCAGGCTGGATGGGGCTTTGAGCAACCTGCTCTAGTGGGATGTGTCCCTGCCCATGGCAGGGGGGTTAGAACTCGATGATCTTTAAGGTCCTGTCCGACCTGAACCGTTCTATGATTCTATGATCTTCGGTAGCTCATCACTAGCCCTGAGAGTTGTAAAACTTCTGGAATCGGTTAATTGTTTGACACCACTATTTCAATCCCTGTGCCTGGACAAGCAGTTTCTGCCTGGCTCTAGGAGTTGCTTTGGTGTGTAAATCTTCAGTAGAACTTTGTGTGAGCTGATGTTTTGCAGCTCATTTTGCGATGCACATTGGTTGGTTAGAGCATGTTTCTTCCAAGTAATGTCACTGTACTGCCTCCATTTTGACTGGAATGAGCTACAGACATTGTCAGTATACGGTGAGCCATTCTGCGATAGCAGAGATATTATACTGGTAAGTTTTTAATACTACCCTGAAAAATAACTTGTACAGAAAACAGTTCTCCAAAACGGTATTAGATGCTCAGTGTTAGCCTGCATACATTTTTTTTAAGGTATAGAAAATCTAATTGCAGTAATTTTTATTTTCTATTTAATTTTTCTACATCCTTTATTATTTTCATACTAACTTAGAGTGGTTGGGAATTGAGGAATACTAATGTACACAAAGTAACTGGGGACGAGTAAGCTGTGTCAAAGATCTTGTAGATACTTACCAAATGAAGCTGTATTTTCAGCTTAAATGATACGCGAGATATTAAAATATTGGGACTGACATAAATTTATGTTTGAACATAGAGCTTGACATCCTTCTTTCCAACATTTTGGGGTATATTCTAGTCAGATTTTAAAGCCTAAAAGTTCAGAGCCTTCAGTCTTCCTTGCTATAAGCAAAACCATGTGGGAAAAATCTGTTTAATTTGAAAAATACTATAACGCTGAAGGACAGATGCATTAAAAAATTATAGTATTTTGATGATACATCTATTAATAGATAAGTCTATTATTTTAGTTCACAACTTGGGTAGATAATACTTTGTTTGGTTTCGGTTGTAATTTTCTAGAGGCTGAATTCTTATTTTTCTAAATGTTTGTTCTTTTCACGTTCGTTTTCTTGATAAAATTCATCCTGAAGCCTGGCAGCATGATTTTTTTATGATTGTCTTATTATTGCTTGTTACAACTTAATAAAAGAGATTTGAAGAAAATTATATGGAAGTATAATTTATAACCTCAGTAGGCAATCTTTTGAAGACTTGGATAAAATAAGTTGTAAAACTCTTTGTAAAATTTGGAGCAATGTTTAGGAATCTAATGCAGTATGCAGTGTCCGCGTTGTTTCGGTAGGACTAGTATTGTGCTTTTAAATTATTTGCTCAATAGTTCCTGATTAAGGAAATTGCAGAAGTACTATACTAGATGTTAACTGTAAATTTCAGCTGAAGATTCTGTGTTCAGCCAAAAAATTCAAGCAGAAAGCTTTTATTTGAATCAAACCTGTCCCCCCATTTTGAGCTGCTTAATGCTGTGGAGATGGCAATTAGGGCACTCTTGCAGCTTTGTCATCTGTTAGAAGCATCTCAAGATACTGGTACTGAAGACAGCCCTTTAAATGTCAACGTGGATTAGCAAAGAGATGCTCACAGAAGCTGATGGAAAGAAAAAAGCAAGCCGTGTTTATTGATGGCAGTAAGAGATTTGAATAACTTAAACCTCAAACTCTGGTGATATCATGTCAAATGGGAAAAACATGAAGCTGTACTGGTCACCTCAGGCTGTCAGTAGGGAAGAAGCTGTTGCAGAGCAAGGGCTTTTCAAGCTACACAGCTGTGCTGTATGGAGTAAGGTTGACCAGAAGGAAAAAAAAAAGTGTTACTGGTAACATTAGAATTAGTAAAGTTGTACACGGGTGGTAATTCCTTAGAATTTGCCTGTTTCTGCCAATTTTTTCTTCATTTGCACTGCTATAGGATATTCTTATAGAAACTTTTCTCAACAAAGCAGTTGCAATCTATATGCTTGGGAGAGCATTGATGGTTAGTGTATGATACACCCGAGCTGCAGAAAAGTATGAGAGTGTTACTGTCTCGTAATTGCTCAGGGCTCTTCAGGGTCAAAACAGATCTTTCAGTTCTCAGAGATAAGAGTAGTAGCATCAGAGTTAACCTCCAGAGAACCTTGATGAAGCAGATTGTGAGTGCTCTACAGGTGTTGCCGTTCCCACATAAGTCTTTTGTTTCATGCTGCTGTCTTCTGTCAGTGATCCGGTGTGAAGATTGACTATTAGTGCAGACTTTGACTTGATTGTTGTCCACCAGGTTTTGTTTTTCAGCACTTTGAGATGAGCTTGCCTTTATTCAATGTCCTGAGACATATTTAAGTACCGAGCGGGATCTGTTGTCCATTGAGGTGTTAGCATCTTCAGAACAATAGTGTTGTTCACGGGAAATATTTTTGCTAAAGCTGATAAAGTCAATAGTATTTAGTGGATTTAGTTCCTCATTCTAATCAGAGTTCAGCAAAGCTGCACCCATTCATCACTGTTAGTCTGTTTCTGTTCTAACCAGTTGGTGGATGAGAAGTGGTCTGAAGAGTATTTTTTGGATTAGCTTGGTGATTCTTTTGTGTTAAATGTTTAGGTAAGAAGCAGCTTATCTCATTCATCCAGACAAGATCAAGCTCCTGGCAATAGCTATCAAGTATCTAATGAATTTAATTAAAATACATGCATTATTAACATTTCCAGCTGTGATACTGAGTGACTAGCAATTTTCAGATACTTGGAATGAGTTATGGTGTTGGATTTTCAGTTGCTTTTGACATCAGCCCTTTTATAAAGCTGCAGTTTTGCAGAATCACGACTACAAAGCCTGTGCGCTGGACGTAACAGAAGAGCAGCTGAATAATGTTTTCAGATGTTTTGCTTTTTCTTCTCTTTAATCAGTGAAGATGCTGCTGCATTCAGCAGCTGCCTACTTTAATTTCTGTGGCATTATTAGTATGTTATTTTTTATTGAAGCTGAATGAAATGTATGCAGGCCAAGGAATGTTGTTAGCAGTCATATGGTCACAAAAAGCTTGGTACAATTATCTAACCATCATCATGAGACAAGATTGAATATTCAGCCAAATTGCTATGTAAGAGACTGATTCAGACAGTGTTGCTCTGCAAGGAAGCAGTATTTTCATGAATAAGTGTTAAAATTCTCGCAGGTCAGCAAGTGGAGGAAAATACCAGTTCCAACTGTTTTCCAGTCTCTGGAGGAACACTGGTAATCAGAAATTAAGGATTTTCTTGCTAGACTGTAGAATGTAATGCGGTTTGATGATGAGAGAAGGGGATGAAAAAAGCTGGTGGTGTATCTTGAGTATCTTTAGAATGGTTGTGCTAGAAACTTTGGGTGCTGTTTTTGACTCTGATGTTGTGACTTCACTCTGTCATGACTAAGCTTGGAAAGATTAGTTTATAAGACCGGAAAGGAAGGCAATAGCTTGTGCTTATTACTTAATACCTTTTTGGTATCCACTATCCTATCCACTTTTCTTCTTAGTCAACAAGACCGCCTATTAGCAAACATGTGACTGAATGTAATACACATATTTGTTCATTCTCAGTTCCTATGGTGTGTTCCTTGAAAGAATGAAAAAGTCATTGGAATAGTTTGCTTGAAAATTTAGTTGTTGTTATTATTAGAAGGATATGTCTCCCTTAGACCACACAAGGTTTTGGTATAAATATCATCTTATGTTCAGAATCTAATAAGAAATCTTCTCAAAACATTTACATATTACATTGATGTAATCATCCTTTCAATTTACAGATGTGGGAATTTGAAGATTGTAGAGTTTCTGTTCACTGGACAAGAATTCAGTAACGTCTTTATTGCATTATGGAATACGTTTTACTCAAAATGGCCAGTAATATTTCATTTAAGCATTCATTGCAATCAAAATACCAACTTTTGTCCAAAAAGGCACACACATAGGCCTCCGTATCTGGAAGTGACACATGTGGCTTTAAAGTTACTCAGTGAGATGATGTCTTCGAATTACATGTTGGCAGTGTGTCAGTAAGCACATTCTTGTTATTTGCTGAGTGAAATAAGCAATATTCACTTTTAATACTGTTCTTTAGATGTTGGTTTTGTCTTCTAGTGTACATGTGATATGTATTTGTACAGTTACTCAAATGATTTTTTTTTCAGTTGTTTTTTTGTTAAGCTAGCACTTCTTATAGGTCTGCTTTGAATAATTAAATAAATAACTTACTAAAGCTAATAATATGATAAGCTAAAGCAAATTAATCAAACAATTATACAACTATTATATAACTGTTTCAGTATCTTTGAAATCCGGGGGCTAAAAGCTCTAGTGGTTGTCTTGAGCATGGATTATGTATTTCAGCAAAATGTGATAACTGATGAATATCTGCAGAAAAGGATATCATTGTGCTCTTTTTAATGAACTAACAATTTTATACAAAAAATCAGCAGTCTTATTGTTTAGAATAAATGGATATATGTAAATGAGACCAGTGCTGAAATTGTATTTAAACAATGCTGACAGTTCTTCTATTGTGTCCATTAATTAATTTCCCAGCATCAAGGTTCTCTGGGAATGAACTGCAAAAATAATTAAAATGATACATGAGGTAAATAGTTTAGATATTCAAAAGGTGAGAAATAGGGAATTAGTTTAGTAAATATTAGTCATACTGTTTATTTGCCTTTTAAAAGCAGGTTATTGAGGAAGTATGATCCGATTCTGATTCATGTGATGTGCTAAAGTTCTGCTCACAGGTGGAAAAGTTGCCCTATTCTTTTTTAATCAATGGTGCCTGTCCTTGTTTCAAATCAGTCTGATATAACCAGGTTAGCATTTATGTAAAAGTATTTTGCCTTACAGCAAAGTTCTTCAGAATTAAATCAGTTGCAGCATATTTTTACTAATGATCTGGATTTAGTTTATGCTTTGTAAGGTAAATCATATCTTTAAGTAGAATTCTGTGAATAGAAGCGGTTTTGGTGTGACACTACTTTGCTTTTTTCCACCACGTTTTTGGCCAACTAATTTGTGTCAAGTCACTACTGTAGAAGGAATTTTAATCTTTAAGTTCAAACTAAATTAGTGATTTCAGATAGAATGCATAGGGTCTTAATTAGAAGGAAACTTCAAAACAAATTTCTTTCCATCTGGACAACCATGTCTGAAAAACTGAAGCTCCGCTTTAAGCCTAGCTTAAAACAAGAAGTCTTTGCGATAAATGTTCTTTCTGTCTTTGAATGTAGATGAAACAAAGATGAGATTTCAATTGTGATGTCCCAAATGTGCATTCCTTTGAAAATATCTTGTCTGGAGGTTTTCACTCAAATCTGCCATGTAACATATTAAAAAAGAAATAGCCTTTTAGAAAGTGTATTGTCAATTCCACGTGTGCTGGGGGGGTGCAACTAGTCTGTCACTTTGGGGTTTATCCTCATCTAACTGCTCCTCAGCCTTTCCATAACCACTCAGTCAGCACTTCCATGACTTCTCTCATGCAAGAAGTATTTTAAGTTACAGTGGGGCACATCTGAGTAAATTAAAGATGCAAAGTGAATTTTCTAGGAAATAGCTAGAGAGTTAGACTTTTCAAGTGTGTGTACGTTTTTGAAAAGACTGTTGGTAGTGTCATCTTCTCATATCCTCTTACAGCTTGTGTACAAGCTGTACACCCATCTACAAGAAGGGCTGGAAGGATGATCCAGGAAACTATAGGCCTGTCAGTCTGACCTCGGTACCGGGAAAGATCATGGAGAGGATCATCTTGAGTGAGCTCTCACGGCAAGTGCAGGGCAGCCAAGGGATCAGGGCCAGCCAGCATGGGTTTATGAAAGGGAGGTCCTGCTTAACCAACTTGATCTCTTTCTGTGACCATGTGACCGGCCTTCTCGATGCAGGGAAGGCTGTGGACGTTGTCTACCTGGACTTTGGTAAGGCCTTTGACACCGTCCCCCACAGCGTTCTCCTGGAGAAGCTGGCGAATCATGGCGTAGACAAGTGTACTCTTCTCTGGGTAAAAAACTGGCTGGATGGCCGTGCCCAGAGAGTTGTAATTAATGGGGTGAAATCCAGTTGGCGGCCGGTCACCAGTGGTGTCCCTCAGGGCTCAGTTTTGGGGCCGGTCTTGTTTAATATCTTTACTGATGATCTGGATGAGGGGATTGAGTGCACCCTCAGTAAGTTTGCAGATGACACCAAACTAGGTGGGCTTGAGGGTCAGTGGGCTCTACAGAGGGACCTGGACAGGTTGGATCAATGGGCCAAGGCCAATGGGATGAGGTTTAATAAGGCCAAGTGCCGGGTCCTGTATTTCGGTCACAAAAACCCCAAGCAACGCTACAGGCTTGGGGAAGAGTGGCTGGAAAGCTGCCTGGCAGAAAAGGACCTGGGGGTATTGGTGGACAGCCGGCTTAACGTGAGCCAGCAGTGTGCCCAGGTGGCCAAGAAAGCCAACGGCATCCTGGCCTGTATCAGGAACAGCGTGGCCAGCAGGAGTAGGGAAGTGATGGTGCCTCTGTACTCGGCACTGGTGAGGCCTCACCTCGAGTGCTGTGTTCAGTTCTGGGCCCCTCACTACAGGAAGGACATTGAGCTGCTGGAGCGTGTCCAGAGGAGAGCCACCAAGCTGGTGAGGGGTCTAGAGAACAAGTCATATGAGGAGAGGCTGAGGGAACTGGGCATGTTTAGTTTGGAGAAGAGGAGGCTGAGGGGGGACCTTGTTGCCTTCTGCAACTACCTGAAAGGAGGGTGTAGAGAGGTGGGTGTTGGCCTCTTCTCCCAAATGAATAATGACAGGACCAGAGGAAATGGTGTAAAGTTGTGGCAGGGGAGGATTAGATTAGGCATTAGGAAGAATTACTTTACTGAGAGAGTGGTCAGGCACTGGAACAGCCTGCCCAGGGAGGTGGTGGAGTTGCTATCCCTAGAGGTATTTAAGAAGTGTGTAGACATGGCACTTCAGGGCATGCTCTAGTGCCCAAGATTGTTGGTTTGTGTCTGTTTGTGGGTGGGGTGGGGTGTGGTTGTGGGCGTTTGGTTTTGGTGTTGGTGTTCTGGGATTTTTTGGGTGTGGTTTTTTTTTTCTGTTTGTTTTTTTTTGTTTTGTTTTGTTTTTTGTTGTTGTTGGACTCGATGATCTCAAAGGTCCCATCCAACCAAAAATATTCTGTGATTCTGTGATTTTCCTGAGGAAAATACTCAGGACTAAGGGGTAAAAGGAAGTGTAGACTTCAGCTTTAGGGAAGTATTCAGCTTTATACTCGTGCAAGAAACAAAATACATTGTGTGCTTGTGTTTCATGCTGTTAGAGGAAGTAAAGGACATAGTGATGCTCAGTGTTAATTACACAGAGATTCTCTACTTTAAGTCATTACACTGCACCATGGCTTGGTAGGATAATTAGGCACTATATTAATGGCTCAAACCAAATACTTTGTTCTTTAATACATTAACTATGATGAACGGAAGAAAATATAGCAGTAAATAAGCAACCACTGTTTAAAACCTAACAGTATAAATTATCCCCTGTTATTGATGAGGACTTATAATGTTATGTGGCTGTTATTTGTTAATGCACTGAAACCAGCCTGGACTAGTTCTATTAGTTCTTGCTGCTGGTTCTGCTGTTTTCATCTCCAAACAAGTTAGGAGTTTTTGATGTTAAATACTTACATGGAAGAAAAACTTGCAGAAAGTAGTATTTATTTTTTTTTCATCTAAAGGAGCCATAAATACGTATATCATATTGGGGTTTTATATCTCATCCCTCACCATTATGTTGTTTGTTGTTAGCTAAAATCACAGTGATTGATTATCACTGGTAGAATTCATGCTCACATTACCATGTCCCTGTTCTTGCGGTGTTCTATCTAGCCATAGCTAGTAGGTAAAATGGAAGTTGTTTACCTTCTGCTTTGCAGAAATTCAAAACAGCAAATTAAGTAATATTTTCTCCAGTAAGTACAAAGGACAACTAATGGTCACTCTTCACTGCAGATGAGAAGAGGCTTATTAACACGGGAAATTACAGAAAATAAATCAATAAGCTTTCTGATAGTTTCACTATGCATAATTCTTCTATGTATATCTTGGTTCTTTTCAAAGTAATGTTGGAAATAAATGTTGCAATTGTTCTCCCTGTGTAGAGTTCAACGTCACCTTGCATTTGTATCAAAGGCATTCTCCAAGAAAACTTTCTTAGTCCACTCTCTTCTGTAAATACCCAGTTCAACAAGAAAGGACTAAAAGGGAATTGCATGAGCAGCTCCATTCCTTCGCGAAGATCTAGCAACTCCCCTGTGTGTGAGAGTAATAAACCACCACCCGTGAGGAGAAAATAGTGGCTGTGAAGGTGCTTCATCGAGTGAGAATCCACTTGACATCCTAGTCATGTTGAACTCTTTAAAAACTTCTTGATGAACTCTTTAAATGAACCAGTGAGAAACACTGATTTTTTTTTTTCACCACAGTTTATTCTGGGAAAGCTAAGACAAAAAAGTCAAATAGTTGAAGTTACTTATTTTTTTTATTCTGTTTGAATTGAATGTATTAGCAAGTGAAGAGGATGGTAATTTAAACTCTGTTGTCAAAATACAAGCTAAAGTGGAAAGGTATATGAAAGATACTTCTTAAAACTAAATGATTACTGAGAGACTAGAAAATCAAGTAAATAGTAATTATCAATAGCCTCCATTTATATTTAATATGGAATAATAGTCTTACCATGAATTTTGAAGGTCACATGGAGAATTCTAACAACACAAGACATTGATCCGAAAAGATTCTAGCCATGGTCTGTGTTCCTTGTGCTGGGATTTTGCAGCAGAAGTTTATATCGCAAGTCATCTCTAGGGAACTGTTACCAAGTTGTTGTTGACTGGATCAGAGAGACCAGCCACTAAATTGTTATGAAATGTGATCTTTACCTAGTTTTCAGCATAAATCTGCCAAATGTAAGAGAACATTGTAAGGTAAATATTTTTGAACATTTCTAGCAGAAATAGGAAATGTAAACACAGTTCTTACAAAGGTTTTTTTTTTTTTTTAAATAGCCCTTCTATAAGGGACTTACAGCAATCACTAAGGTCTGCAGTAATAATTTTTGCATGGTGTTTTGGCTGTGCCAGATGCTACTAACTTGCTGTTATGACCTGAAAATGTTAGTTTCCATTACAGATTTTAAAGTGCTATGAAATGTGTTTGGATCAGATTTGTTTTTATTGCAAAAATGAATCCAACCCATAAATCCTCATATTAATGGATGGATGTTTGCATTAGAAACAGCTACTTACAGACCTTACCTATAAGTAAGGTTGTTTTTTGGTTTGGGGGTGTTTTTTTAAGCATAAATGATCCAACTTTGTTGCTGTGTTTATTGTCGGATTAGGTTCAGCTTAGACAAGTGCTCTTGGTCATTTACTGCTTTTAGGATAAACCCCTTGGGGAGTAGTCATGAGGAAACAAAAACAATGATAGAAAACAATCCAAAATGTGCTAACTCAACAAAAATAAATGTTTTTAATAGGTATTTTTATGTATAACTGTAAAATACTTTTTAATATATATCATGACTAAAATTTGAATTTTTAGCACCACAGAATAATCAAAATTTCATTATATAACTGACTGTAAAACTGGCAGGCAGGAGAAGATTGTAATCCTACATGAGTTGGTGGGCTGCTGTGATGAAATATAGTGAAATATAATGAAAATAGTTGCAATCCTTGAAGTATTCCAGTATCTTTTAGAATGACAAGATTTAGGTGACTTCAATACAGTGTTCTCCAAACTTAATCATAATATTCTTTAACCATGAATAAATATGACATTTTAAGAAAGTGTTGTCATGATTTTTGTAGTGAGAAATTACACCTTGCAAAGCGTTAAGAGCCAGTGAACATATGCACCGGGATGATGTAGCCTGTTGAGATTTCTGAAAACAGTGAAGAAGGTTCTTCACTAAAGGTTATTAAAGAAAAAACACAGCTGTGGAATTAAAGAGAATGCCCTTGTATGGATAATAACTGTCTGAAAGATAGAAAACAGATGGTAGGAATAAGTAGGCAGGTTTCAAAATTAAAGGAAATCACATGTAATTTTTTTACAACTTGTGATAAGGCTTTAGCTGTTTCTGCTGAAGTGATTGGAAAGCAGATACAGGAGTGAGACAGCAAAGTTTGCTGACAACACCATATTATTGAGAGTAGTAAAGGTGGGAGTTTGACAGCCAGGCATTGCAGGACTTCATGTTCCTGTAAATAACCGGGCAGTAAATAACAGGGAAATTCTATGTGGACAAATATAAAGTGATACTGTGTGTGTGTGTTTGGAACAATCCTAACTTTACCAGTATAGCTGTGGGCTTCAAGTTAGCTCTCTACACTCATGCACAAGAGGAAAAGATGAGCTCAGTAGCAGTCAAGAAAGAAAATGGGGAAAAAACCCCAAAAGCTAGGAATTGCTGGGAAAGGAAAAGAGAACAAAATATCATCATGCAGCTGTAAGAATTATGTTCTTTCTGCATCTTATGTGTTGTATACAGTTTGGACCTTATCTCAAAATGAGAAAAGTACAAGAAAGGATGCTTGAGAAGGCTGAGCAAAGATGGTGGAACAGGTAAATAAGGAACGGTGGAATAGACAAAAAAAAAAGAAAATCCAGTCTGCATAAGAGAAGGAAAGATGAAAGGACTGAAGAAAGTGAATAGGAAATGATTGTTCATACCCTCCTTCAGTGCAATAACTGAACAGTTTTGAATGAAACTAGGGGGTTCTGTGATTCTGTTTTGTGATTACCAAAAAAGCGTACAGTTTCAGAAAGCTTTGGGCAGATAAGACAAATCCACTAACAACTATTAAATGGACGTATTTTACAGCTTGTGTAAGGACATCTCTGAGCACAAAATCATTGAAAGTTGGAAGAGTATTCTTGGGAGGTACTGCTATATGCTTGTATTCTTACACTTGTAGTTATCTGCTGTTGGTCATTCCTGGTGGCAGGATAGTTACCCTGAGGGACCTCTCTGTGGTGCTGTGCTGTGTTTCTGGGACTGGAACTTGGTCTCAGTTTTGAAGGGTGGATTGAGTCTGTGCCTGGGAAGTCGGAGCTCCTGGATGATGGAAAAGGCAAATGTTGGAGGAGCAGCCAACACATTTCCCTTTCCATGATGATCCTGTGCTGGCTTCTTTCTCTTTTTCTGCCATAGATTGGATAATTTTGAAAAAATTACTTAAACCTCTTTACAGCTAAACTATCTGCTCTTTGTAATATAGTAAAACCAGAGATGCTTAAAGTTGCTTTATTCATCTGTAATCGTAAAGTGTTTGGAAGTCCTTGTGTCTGAGCCATTATTTGCATGTGAAATGTGGTGGTTTAATACCTAACCCTGGCACAATTTCATAGCTTTAATCATTTTGGTACTTAAAAAATAATCACATATTGTATTTACTCTATCAACAAATACAATACCATGAGATACTACCCTCCTTAAATGCTGAAGTATCCAGGGTATGAGAGGCAGGTTAGACTAATCATTGACTAGACAATAATCAGTCTAGTCGTACAACAAAATTTGCATTCTTTCAGTGATTGTCTAATTCAAGAAGTTTGGGGAGTGCAGTATAAAGAATGCCTTTCATTTCAGCTGCAGAGGAGATCCAGGATTTGCTGGGCAATGAGATATTTGTGATGTTAACAATCTAAATGATTTTTATTGATAATGACAGATGGTTCTTAGATAATGTGCTCTGAGTTGTCTGTAATATGTTCAGAATAAGTCTTCTGGAAGGTTGTACATCTGTCTTGCGATCTTTTGCTAAAATATTTAAATCAAGGTCATTGTTTATATTTGATTTTAAATAGCTTTTAGCTGGTAGTCTGCATTTCTGTACATTTAGAGATCAAACTGTTTGTAACTTCAAAAGCTACAAATGGAAAAGTGTAATAGGTAGCAGGTGTTAGAAAAGGCAATTATGCATTAGCTGTTTTACTCAATTTCCAAAACTGTCTAAAACTATCCATTGGAAATACTTTGTAGCCTAGACTTATCTCTGAAGCATGATGAATTTTTAAATCTATAGGGGGATATGCATTTTTTTCTCTAATAAATTGCATATTTAAGCCCATTTGGTTTCATTTAAAAGAGCTGAAGAAAATTGTATTGGAGAACAAAAAAAAAATTGGACAGAAAAATCTCAAGAAAAAGTACAGGTTCCTATGTACCTCCAGATATTTTATCGTGCAATTCCTCAAAAACATTTTCAGTTTCCAGTATTGCAGTTCTGGGGAATTTTTATGCTTTTAATTTTTTTTTAAGCCACTTATCTTGACTTTCTGGCCATGGCAGAATTTTCTTTATTATGTGATAATAGAACGAATTCTTGGGCTTAAAATCAGAATCATAGGTTATTATCAGAAAAAAAAAAAAAAGAATACTCTGACGATCTAATAGACTACCTGGGTAATACTGGTTTGTGATTCAATGTAAGAGAGGGCAAAACAAACAATTTTGCCAACAGCTACTGCAAATTGACTTTGAAAGTTAAAATACTGCTCAGACAGATTTCTTTAATCCTGCTCCCTTCTCCCCATGCTTTTCAAGAACTTACATAATGTTGAGGAGAGAGAAGAAAGCAGAATTAGTACATATTAATACCAAACCAAGTTCCTTTCAGTCCTTTCTTGTTCATGTCATGTAATTAAAGAAATGTAAGATTTTATTATACTCAAGTAGGATAACAAATAATCCAATACGTAAAATATCATGATTGATACTTCTTATTTTAAATGAAGTTTTCCTGCCTAAGACTATTCAGTCTTCCTACTTCTTCATCTACAAAAACAGTCTTCCTCTTTCTTTCCTCTTTTCTTGATCTGTTCTGCAATCTCAATCCAGCTTTATTTGGCTCCATCCTGTAACCATCATTTTTCTTCTTCCCTGCTTTCCTGTTTGATTGCAAATGCTCAGGCATTTATGATCTGAAGACAGATCATAGTTCACCAGGTATTGGTGAACTTAGCTGGTTCTTACTATGCCAGAAATTCTTCACCAGTGACAGCATATACTTCAGAGTGGACTTCTGGAAAACATTTGATGTTTACTTGTACTAACTGTTGATTTAGTCTTAAACATGGTCTGTTTTCATTAGACATTACTACCCTGTTTGCCTTCCAAATTTGAAGAAAATTTGTCACTTTTATGACATTATATTGTGTATTCCAAAAGAATAGAATCTTTTCATGTATGATTAAGGGCTGCTACTTGAAAGGACATTTTAAAAATTCATGTTAAAAATGAGAAATTGATTGCAGCTCAGTGCTGAGAAAAAATAGACCACAAATATTGTTTCTGTACTTAATTTTAAAAATTTAATTTTTTTTTCTTATTTTAGGGAGGAAAATGTTATAAAATATTATCAAAGGCTGAATTTAAAATAATACTGCATACTCTGTGATTTTATTTACACAATAAAGTAGGAAGAGGGTTGTTTTCTTAGAATTGGCTTTCTGCATTTTTTAGAGTTGTATTTGATTATTTAAATATTGCCACAATAGTATCTGATATGAAAAGTGGTAGCATCACTTTGCTTACAAGTATGTCGTCTTGAGATACCATTTTAGGCTTTTATATATGTTAACTTTCCATCCCAAGAGAAAAACCAACAGTAAAGTAGGAGACGTGGATTTTTGTGGAAGATGGTAGTGAGTACATGATTCTGTAAAGCTGTAACTTCAATATCGTAAATTGGACTTGAATTTTTCTGATTAAGACAAACTCTAGAGAGAAGTCTAGTTAAAATTACCATATGCTTTGTCTGTCCTGGGATTTTACAATGTTATTCATTGTAAAGTCATGTTATTCATGTAGAGTGTTTTCCTAGAGTAGTAAAAATATCACAGGATTTTATGATCAGAATCTTCCTTTTCTGGTTGCAAAATTAACTAATTCTCATTTTCAGTTCCAACTACACTTTTAAACTTAAAACTTCCCTGCAAATAATTGGCATTATCTCTTCTCTTGATTCTTGCTGGACAGGATGATCTGTAGGTTCTGTGGCTGCTAACACCGTGTTTGTACCAAGCCCTGGTAGCACACCCTGGTCTTCTGTTAGTCAGGGACAGAGGAGAAAGAAAAGTAGTAGGTGGAGAGTATTTTTCCTTCTCCAATTGTGAGAGCAGTGTGGTTATTTTATTGCACTGTTAGAAATGTTCTGTGGAATATTTTAAATACCATGCTCTTCTAGGTTAAATAGCAGTGAAATAGAAAATTTTTGTCATGTTACGTTTTACATAAGAGGTTGTTTCAGTTCACTTTACTCGAGCAGAACACTGTATTTCTCTAAAGGCTAAACTGCAGTTTTGAAATGACCAATAGAGAATATGGAAAAAAAAAAAGCTACACTTTTAAAGAACTACGATTAGATCTTAAAAATTATTTAGATATCAGCATTTAAGTATCCCTACATTTGTCAGATTGTGTAGCTCAATTTTATAATTATTATTTTAAAATGTTATTTTAATGATATTTTACATAGCATGAGTTCACAGTCATCACACTGATTATTAAATATCATAATTGTTTTTTTCAGTTCTCAGTGGTATAGAAAATAAAATTTAAAATTAATTTGCTAATACAAGAGAACTTAGTGAAGTCTTTAAAAGTAGGATCATAAATTTTTCTAAACTCTGAGGTATACTTATAAAAGCTTAATTTCTAGGGGGAGTTTCATAAAGTGACTGAATCTGCTGACTTGAACTAGAACAGAAAGCTGCAGGTCTGAATACAAATCTGAGTTGTAAATGTTTTGTGTTACAACGAGTAGAATTTTTTTGTTTAGGAAACAACTCTAATGCAGTCAGATATAGACCAAGATGTGTATTTTTAAAATGCTTAACAATTTAATAAATTTCTATAGCAGAATTATAATGAAAAAGCTACTACTGGTAGTAGAGTTTGATCTTAATACTGGAGATGAAGCATATGTTCATGCCACAATGTTGAGCTAGACGGTACAGTATTTCATGTCAGATACAAGTTAATGGATAACATCAGAAATGGAAAACACATCTGTGAAGAATGAATGTAAATATGAGAAATACCTCACCTTAATTCCCATTACAGATAATAGCTGTGAATAGGTTTGGCATACATGAAATGCAAACATGTTTGTGATACGAAGAGAGAGACATTAAGCTGGCATTTGTAGTTAGTAGTCAATGCCATAAAAATACACTTGGGGTATATGGTGATCAGAAGTATTATTTGTGTATTGAAAGGATGATATATTTTTATTTTTTCTAGTCTGAACCAGAGGGTTTTTCTCACTTCCACTTGTACGTCTGTGCTGCCTTCCTTGTCAGGTGGAGGAAAGAGATCCTGGAAGAGAAAGATTTTCAAGTAAGTGAAGGGGATATTTTTCAAGCACAGGGTGGTGCTTCTTAAATTTAGCTTACTAGAGTTATTGGGGATGAATTTATGACAAAGTAGTAGCAATTGCAGCAAGACTGACGGTGTCTGACTTCGTTAGAGTTGCTCCAAAACTGTTAGACCTGAAGTGATGGACTATAAGCAGTAGGAGATGTATTTTCTTTGTCCAAAACTGGAAAAAAAACCCCGCTGTTTTAACTGAGACAGACTTTGAGAAGATGATTTCTGGAGACACTGTCACAAGTAGAGCCTTGATATTTCACAAAGAGATTTTCTGAAAAGGTAACTGGATTCTTTTTTTAATCCTAAATGCATCACTGGAGTTATTTCTTTATAATTTCCCATCTGTATAATATAATCACACACTCTAACAAGTTGATGCTCATTCTTTCAAAAAAGCTAGTCAAGCAGCCTTTTAAAATAAGGACCCTGTTTTTCCGTAGGAAATGAAAGGACTGGAAGAGTATTTACTTCTGGTCCCTACATTTCAAAACCTTATGTTTTTCCAGCAGACCGTATTAGGGAGTTGTTTGGAATGGGGTTTGAATATGGTACATAAGCAAAAGATTTGCATACCCGTGTAGAATCATAGAATCATAGAATGGTTAGAGTTGGAAGGGACCTTAAAGATCATCGAGTTCCAACACCCCTGCCATGGGCAGGGACACCTCCACTAGAGCAGGTTGCTCAAAGCCTCATCCAGCCTGGCCTTGAACACCTCCAGGGATGGGGCATCCACAACTTCCCTGGACAACCTGTTCCAGTGCCTCACCACCCTCACAGGAAAGAATTTCTTCCTAATATCTAATCTAAATCTCCCCTCTTCCAATTTAAAACCATTACCCCTTGTCCTGTCACTACACTTCCTGACAAAGAGTCCCTCTCCAGCTCTCCTGTAGGCTCCCTTCAGATATTGGAAGGCTGCTATGAGGTCTCCCCGGAGCCTTCTCTTCTCCAGGCTGAACAACCCCAGCTCAAAGAAGTTCAGTTATGTTTGCGAACTGGTGACAGTTCACTTTCATAGAAATATTTTATATTGAATTTTACCTTATGATTCACATGCAATGCCTGAAAGGCCTTAAAGTCCTGTTTATAGGCCGACTGTAAACAAACCATGCTGCAAAGCCCCCACCATTGCCTGCCCCGGGGAAATGGCCCGTTACCAGCTTGTTTTCTCTCCATCTGACTGAACTCTGTTGCCCTGAACAAATGAACCATTGTGTAAATTTGTGTATCGCTTCAATCTATTTTATCTTTCTTCATAAAACGATTTATTCAGAGCACTTTAACTGTCATTGCCTATCTTTGCAATAAATAAAGGCCTAAGGGCACAACATAACAACTTTAATTTATTCTACCTGCTAACACTGTCAGATTTTCTCAATTTATGGTTTTTTATCAAAAACAACTTTAATGTTGGCAGCCATGCCTCTCAACTACAATTGTTCACTGTTAATCCTTCCTATTAAATTTTTCCTGTTGATTTCCTGCACCAAAGTTCATAATTTTCCGCTCTCTACTGAATCTATTACAACTATGTTTAAAGTAAATAATAATCACAAGGTACAGTACTATGAATATTTGTTTTGTTCTCTTTATATATGCAGATTTGTTTACTTATTTAATAATTAAGCTACTTCTTTATGGTTTAATTTCGTTACGGGCTATGTAAACTAGACTAAAGTACATAAATGAGGAACACACTGGAAGACATTTATCAGACTGTTTTAGCTTGCTTACAACATAGAAATGCAATTAGTAATTTTGAGGATCTGTAGACTAGTGCTAGTTTTATCACTATCATACGTTATCACTAAAAGGCTTGGCCTTCTTTATTGTGTAACATGACCTTTTAAAATGACTAAACTAAAGTGTTAGCAATTTTCCAAATGATACTTCTTTCCCACAGGCAAGAATAAAATCCATTATTCTTCTGCTTTGTTAATCATAGCTGTAGACCATAGCCCGATCTTCAAAGTAGGAGCTCAAGTAATAAGCATTTAAACTACATTGGAAAATTGGCAAGTTCAGCATGTGCTGTTGGAGTACTGTGATTGCATTGAATTCACATTATTGAGAAGTCATAATGATAGTACATTTTGTACTGAAATTTTTTGTTCTGTAAACTGCAGCAAGAATCATCAGAACATGCATCCAGTCATTTCTCTTGAACATAATGTGTGTTGTATTTGTTTTTCTGCGCATGACAGAGATAAGGGAAGTCTCTCCTAATCATCAGTCAGAGGTTCTGGTTCTTTAGAACTACTTGTGAAAACTCATGCTCTTTTTTTTACATGTCTGTTTGACCTGTTTCAGTACAATTCAAAACCTTACAGGAATTTTAAGGCAGAATTGTTTCCCCAGAGCATCAGGTGTGGTGATACGCCAGATGAAACACTGAGCAGGTTTTGAATCAAAGACCAGTTTTAAAGGAGTCGGTTATGCAATACTTTTTTCTTATTATTTATCAGTGATGTTACAGACAGGACGATGAAAGAACATGATCTTTGCTCTTAAGATTTCTGTTTCCATTCTCCTAAGTATATCTTGCTGCAACCTAAGCAATCAGTAAAAGTATGATGTTTATTCTTCCTCACGTGAATGGATTTAATTAAGAGACATATATCAAATGTTCAACCCTCCGTGATAATAGTTCCTTATTACAGACAATGTGTGTGTGTGGTTCTTGTTTTGGGTTTGATTTTTTTTTTTGTGTGCATTGTGTAGCAGAGAAAGAAATTTTGCAATGAAAGGAATTAGGCTGGCTGGATGAATACTACGGCATAATGCAACCTGAAAACTACTCTGTATTTGTTTTACATCTGTAGAATTAAATATTATGGTATCAGTCAAAATAAGTTTTGATGAGGGAAATAGAGGAAGAAATAAATGTTTCAGCTCAGGCCTCCAAATGTTCAAATAATCATGTGTATATTTTAAATGTATATATTGTAGATATACATGTAAGTAAGTAAACGTGTATATATAAACTTGTAACACAGGCATATAAAATTGTGTTGATGCTAATCCCATTTTTTTCATATTTGAAAGAATGTAACAAAATAATTTTCCTCCTGTTAAGGTGATAATCAAGTCATGATGGAAGTTGTCTTCATTTTAATCTAATTGAACAAATTATTGTTCTGACTGTCATCTATTTGGTCAAGTATAAGATATCAAAAAAGGCCTCCTCTAAATCATGAGATTTGCAGGTTAACATAAGTTTTAGCAACAGAGAAGTGAGGAGAAAGGTGATGCTTTATATGTAAATCTAGAGCAATTTACAGTGTTATTTGTAGAAGTTGTCCCATGTTTCTGCCTTATGAAAACCAGGACCTCTTGACTTCCCACAGATTATTCCATGCCACTTGTCCATTCATGTCCTTATAAATTGTTGCTGTCTGACTACTGTAAAATACAGCACACTGGAGAATGAAAGACAACTATTTCAAACTGTGGTGTCCCAAGAGAAGACATTTCCATTTTAGGAAGCTGGGGAAGGGGGATGTCATAGAATCATAGAATGGTTCAGGTTGAAAGGGACCTTAAAGATCATCGAGTTCCAACCCCCCTGCCATAGGGAGGGACACCTCCCACTAGAGCAGGTTGCTCAAAGCCTCATCCAGCCTGGCCTTAAACACCTTCCAGGGATGGGGCATCCACAACTTCCCTGGACAACCTGTTCCAGTGCCTCACCACCCTCACAGGAAAGAATTTCTTCCTAATATCTAATCTAAATCTCCCCTCTTCCAATTTAAAACCATTACCCCTTGTCCTGTCACTACACTTCCTGACAAAGAGTCCCTCTCCGGCTCTCCTGTAGGCTCCCTTCAGATATTGGAAGGCTGCTATGAGGTCTCCCCGGAGCCTTCTCTTCTCCAGGCTGAAATGTCAAATGTTTTTGTTTTTCTAGGAGTTTATAGTTGTTTACATTTCTTCCTGCTTAATAAAGGTATCAGTAACCTTTCCAGTAAGCTTTGATCCCATTTTGAAATCTATTTAATGCAATGAGCTATGAGATGCAATGTTATCTAATGAGGGCAAAAAGTATTACATGCCATTTTCAGATTTCCCAGGGTCACTTTTTGATAACAGTGAAACTATATCAATATGTTTTCAGGTAGACATTTTAAATATTTCATGCCCATGCGTAATACAGATATTAATAATATTGAAAAGAATGATAGTGGTTTAGTTACAGTTAGAGCTTGTTATTCCCTTGTGGCTGAGAGAGAGAGAGTCCACTTTACCTACATAGGATGCTCCACAAACCCAGGTATAGAAAACTAGTTTGGATGGCTCTGTAGCTTTATTCATACTTCAGATTAGCAGTTTTTACTTCACATTTTGGGGAACAGAGAACATGATGGGCAGACACTAAATGACTTTTTCGTCCTGGCTCAGATTTTCCTTTGTAACTGATGTGATGTTTTATAGGATCGAACGGGTCATTCCTGGCTTATGGTATTTCTGTTGATGGTATAAATGTTCTGTGCTAATGCACTGGTTCCATACTAGTGTCAGATTAAAACAAGAAAAAAAGCATTAGGTTTAATATAGATAAAAATACAATTTTTTTTTAATGTGATAAAGTATGACTTGCAATTTGAATGCAAAATGTGAAATTAATTTCATTTCTACTATCTAAGCTTAAGTAATTAAAGATCCAAGTAATGAAGACCTTTCTATTCATCAGCATGCCTTAGACTTTGACTTGTTACTCATTTTCCTAACTGCAGCCATAATCCCAAATTTCTCCTGAATTCTTGAGAGATGTGAATGGTTGATGCTGTTAAGTGATAAAACATTCAAGTATGATTTTGAGAATATTTATAATTAAAATATTAATAGAAAATGTGGCTGTTGAATTTAATGGTGGTGTGTACAGGATATCTGAAAGATTTGTAAGGAAACAGGACTTCAGGGACTAGATTCAGCTGTCAAGCTGAATATAAGCTAATAGTAAGGTTGGACTGGTTTAACTGTTAGATATTACAGATTTAGTCAAAATTTTCAGTTTAAGTAAGTTATCATTTTGTTGACATAGCTGAGCAATAAAAACGTATTCAATATGTTGTGGTAAGGAATCTGTCTTGCAGATTTTTTTCTTCGTGATTCTAAGGTACAGGCTTTTCTGTCTGTCTAACAGACATTTTCTCCCATGCTTGTCATCAGCTCACATCTTTATTACTGCAATGTCCTTTTCTTTGGCTTTGACAAATGCATTTTTTCTTCATTTATATTCACCCAGACTGCAAAGAAGCTGTAAAGATCATTTTTCAGTCCATCATTTTTTCTTGCTTTGCTTCTTCTTTAGCTCCCTTTTCTTTATAGCACCAAGGAAAACTTAGACACTTTCTCTTTCAAGGCCTTTAATGGACTAATACCAACACCTCACATGTCATCTCATATTCATTGTTGAGATGCTGACTGCCAGTTTATCGGCCAGTGATGACAGCCTCATCACATACTTGAGCTTGCAAGAAGGTATTTGTGTTATCTCCCAGGTTGACCGTCTTACTGAAATGGAGCATCTAATGCAGATCCTCAGTTACTTTCCTCTAAATCCTTATGTAAGATCTGTTTTTCTGCAATACCCGGAATAGATTTGACAGGTAGGATCGAGTCTGTTCTTAGCACTTACATTCACATTGACTAGTTTCGTGTTGCTTCTTTTTACTTTTCTGTGAATTTGTTGTCTCTTGTTTTATGCTTGAGACATAATATCTTTTGGGTAGTGACTGTCCTTTTTTTTCTGATTTATATAATCTTTAAAATAATGATTCCTTAATCATTATTTTATATAAATACTAATGAGTAAGTCTCATCGATCTCATGACCAAAATGACTGTGTGCACAATTTATCCTATTAAAATTTAGATAAATGCTCTTGATTTTTTCAGATGTTTCATTATGGTGGTAATGAAATAAGCTAATATTAGTTCAAATGATAATGTGAACCACCCGTCTTCCTATATGTGTTCAATAAATTTTCAACAAAATTAAGATTATCTTGTGTAAATGTTTATGCTTTATGAAGTTGTTGTCAGATTTATTCTTAGATTAGATCTTAGGTTTTGTATATGTTAGTGTTAAGATGGGTGCCTGTTTCAGAGGATAGTGAAACATTTCACAGTGCCTGCATTTGAATGAAAGTCAGATACAGGGTGACTTCGAAGTGCATCTTTGGCTTAGTGATGGAATGAGCACTGTCAACTCCTTTGGCTTGTTTTGCCTTTCCTTCTGGGTTTAATAATCACAGTTAGAATCAATACCGGGTTAGAAGACTCACTACTACTTACCACTCTTCTTAAATCTCAGCTCACTTGAATACTTTGCTCCCTTCTTTCACATAAGAGTAGAGAAGACTCAGGTTAATATCTTCTGATTTATAGTAAGAATACATTTTTGATACTTCAAGTCTCATTTAGCACATCAGCTTGCCCTTTTAGTCGTTGTCTTCACACTTGTCAGCATTTTTGGGATGTGAAAAGAATTGTTTGTACCTGTGGTCTGTTTTCTGCCTGCTAGATTCCAAAGTTCCTGAAGCTTCATGTTTTCCCTGAAATATAGGAATAACACTCGATTTTTATGAGTGAACCCTTGACTTCTAAAGGTTATTGGCTTGTATTACTTCAAGCCTAATGTCAAATTTTAAAAAAAGTAAAAGGCAGATTATCTTTCTTGCAGAGGATTTGACACCTATATTAAATGATATTAATATTCAACATGAAAGTCTGAAATAGCCAGCACAGTTTAAAAATACTGAGTTATTGAAAATGCTTGTTTTTATTCCCTAGGAATGTTTTCTAAGAACATATAGGTAATGAGTGTATTGTCTCCTTATTTCATTCTTGGACTTGTCTGCCAGTTTTCTTCATTATAGTGTGACAGAATTCGTGTATGATCACAAAGGAGTCTGTAGCTTGCATTTATCAGCAACATTTATCAGACTGTTACATTTATTACAGGTATATTTTTTATTTCACTTTTCACATGAACTTACACTTATATTAAAATAGGTTCTTGTATGTGAGCTAAAATTTCTTGAAAGGATTTAAAGAAAGACAACTGATTCAATACACTTGTCAGAGTGTGTATTTGCTACAGCTACACAAGTTAAATAATGTAATTTTGCACCCTAAAAATGGGATTAGTATATGGTTACAGAGGTGACAATAACAAGATTCTTGGAAGACCAATTCATACTGCTGTCTGCATGAGTAACAAGCTTTAGTTTTAAAAAATGTAATATGAATATCCTTCCTAGTGACTATCTACTATAGAAACATGTCATATATCAGAAACGTGATTTTATACCAAGTTTTTATGCTCAACTACGGTAATACGGGTTTCCCTAATCTTTTGTGATCTTGTTCCTAGCTTACAAGGTGAGTTTTTAAATAGTTACTTTTTCTGTATAAAGTACAGGACTTCTCACTTCATATGATATGAGGCATAACTAATAAATGTAAGTTTAATTAAGCTTCGTGGTGAGTACTGTGCTAGAAATTTAGTTCCCATTGCTACTGCAGTAAAAATAAATGTTTTTCATTAAAAAAAAAAAAAAGTAATATTTCTGAACGGATTAGTTTTCTGAAGAGAAGAATGTTTATCCCTCTGAAACTTCTATGATTAGATGGTTTTGTGGTTCTGGATCCTGCACCCTCCCTCTTCCATGTGTGGAAACTAACAGGGTCTTTTCTGTGAATGTACCAAAACCTGTAAAGAGTTAAGGACTGTGAACGTGGAAATCTTTCTAATTTTAAAGAACCTGACTACTAACATTGCTGTGATTTTATTCCCTGCTGTGAGCACTTTTGGAAGACAATCAATATATTGTCATGTGTTGCAAGGAACTGGAAGCTCTGCTGTTTTAGCTTTTGAACATCATAGCTACCAATCTAAAGAGGTCGCTCCTTAATCTCCAAGTACCAGTAGTAGACTACTGGGAGTTAGCACTGTTGAATCATTTATATTCAAAAGTGCCAATTTAAAATAATAAAATGAGTGTCATTTTTGCATGCAAAGAGCTTAATCAACAGAGAATTAGGTGATTAGTAAAAGTTGTATCTAAATACAGTTTTACAGGTGGAAAAACATCAGGTGTCCATTAGTCCTGACTTAAGCTACTGCAGTGTCAATTTAACTGCTTATAACAAGCCTACCCAACTTAGTCAAAAGCTTCTGCATCTTTTGATTATCATGAGCATCTTGACTTGATCTCCACATATAAGTATATTGTAAATTAAGCATAGAGACATTTTATCATTCAATAAATTTTATCATTGGAAGTTTTGTCCCACAGAAATTATTATCACAAAATTTTAATATTGAACTAAAATATAATGGATAGACTGTATGCCATCATTCTTTGAACTTTGAGAAACTAGTGGTCCTTGCTTTGTACTAAGAGGAGGAGTTGCCATCTGTCCAGAAAGTTACTGGAAGATTCTACCCAGTTTATATAGTACACTAAAAATGGTTTAAGAAGCATGAAGAAGGAAATAAAACTTCTAACACTACCCTTTCTTATCTCTGAAGCTTCAGTGTGGCTTTCTGTGATCCTTTTTCTTCTGATGGGACTGCAGGCCTATTTTTCCTATTTTATGCATTGTTTTTCCTCAAAAGCTTGACGTGAAATGTGCAAAACTGAGAATAGAAATCATAAAAAAACCCCAACAAACAACACCCCGCCCACTTTTGATTTTTATTTTATGCGGCTAGCAATGTGCATATTTTTATACCTAAATTCACACCTTTTTCTTTTGCTTGAGTTTCTAGGCCAAAAAGTTCATAGTAATAATGCATTACTTGTGTGACTTTTTAAAAATAATATTTAACTTGCCTCCAGTCATACAGATAAGTTTTGGGTTCTGTATCTGAATTTGAAATCTGCACATCTGTTTCTTTTGCCCTTTTTCTACCTCCCTCTCTCAGAAGTCATAGTTACTCCTCAAAATATGTGGAACAGTTGTACATAGTAACATTGCAAGTTATAGTACAATTATATTGAATTGCAAGTAGCTTGAATATATATATTTGCTGCCGAAACTCAGAAGTTACTCTGTGCTGTGAGCTAGTTTAATATTATCAGATAGATCACGGGAGTCAGTGAAGACTAAGCCTTGCTCTCTCCAGTTGAGCAAAAAAAACCAAAACAGAAGTCCCTGGGTAATAGATTTAGCTGCTTATGGAAAGAGGTAAATACCTAGTTACTGCAGCCATGACTACCTTGGGAGATCTGTCATTTATACTGAAATAGGATTGCCAAAACAGAAAGAAAATTTCAAAATCCCTGCTGAAGGAGGCTAGCTCTACAGGGCCAGCGTACTGTACCAGTAGGAATTCTCATCTTGGGAATGCAGCATGAAAAGTAGAAAAGTGAAACCTTGGTGAGGAAACATGACAAGGGTTTTCAGGTTTTGATATTGATATAAGTAGAATAAATATATTTTCTTAATTTTTTTTCAACTTTTATAAGTATTTGTAACTGTACTCTGTATTATGAATGTTGAGATTTAGTAACTTTATTTTCATTTTTACCCTGTTTCAAGTGTAATTTCAAGGCATGTGGCTTTTATCAAGCCATTTATTATTCAGGAGTTTTATAATGTGAAAAACAAAGTACTGGGACGTAGTAGGAAGTGCCTTCTTCCCCAGCACATTAGTTGAAAACATCTAAAAGGGAACAGGGTACATCACTGTAAAAGCTGCGGTGGATGTTTCTGGAGGAAATGTGTGAGAGGTAAGAAGAATATAGAGAATTGTTTTCCAATGATTGCCAGCTACCTTTTCCTGCAAGTAAGTGGGGACATGCTTGAGGAGCAAAGGTCTTAAGAAATTTTATGTCACTCATCAGAATAACTTAGAGACATATTTTGACTCATTACACGCAAGTGTGAATGTGTAATACTTTTAGCTTTCTTTGCTATATAAAGAAATCTTAAGGGATGTAATAATTTATAGTCCTGAATACTCTTTTTTTATTTCCTCCATGTAAGTGTTCATGCCATTGAAAAAATGGCATTTCATCAGTTAGTTCCCAATTAAGTTACCATTTGAATAGTTTACTTTTGTGATAGGGAATATGTTGCCATTTTAGATTATGCATCAAATTAAAAAGTGCGAACATGAGCACTGAAAGTGCAATTTTGTGCTTGGATTTCATGTGCAATATACAGTAATTCATTAACTTCTACCCCTTGTCATGCAGAAGAAAATCTTTGACAACAGATGTAGTGCATTTGACAGCTGAAGTTGTAATACCGTATATTAGTAGGACTGAGTTGTAACTGTAATGTTTTTCTGTGTTCCTCAAACAGAACAAAGCAACTATATGACACAATTAGCAGTCATTTGTACTTGCTAAGTCAATTATATGTGACATCAGCTAATATTTGTCTTCCTTATTTTTCAAATATTAATCTTTTAAGTAACAAAAAAAAAAATGATGTTAACCAGGTGCATGGTTCAGTACAAATATTATATGTAGGTACAATTCATGTTACAGAGACCAGTTGGATTGAAAATGGGTTACATTATGTAGTTAGGCTTAAGGTTTAATGAAATAAAACCAATCCTGTGAGCCAGGTCTAAATTGGAAATAAAGTAACTTTAAATTACATTTGTAATCAGTGGAAAGACGTGAGTGTGAGTCAGTCACTTTTGATCTCACCCTACCCTCTGCAAATGTTTATTTTGCTTTATTAATTACAAAGGATCATGGCGTTGGCAGAAATTAGAATTAATCTGTTAAATGCCTACATTTAGTGTCTGAATATTGAAGATCCTTTGAAGACTTCCTTGAAGATTTGACTGTCTCTTTGCAAACCCAAATATCGTTTCCTGTACTGACCTGCCAGAGACGTTGTCAGCCAGGAAAAGTGAGGGAAGCTTTTAAGTATCCAGGAGCAAATCCAGTGGATACTGCTGAATAAAGGGAAAGAGGTCTTGAACATAATTCCCCTTTAAAAACGTGCTGTTGTGTGGAGAAAAACTATAGTATTTATACAGTTTGTATTGCTTGAAAGATAGCTTTAAATTCTGAACATTTTCCTGGGAAAATGTATGCTTCTTTAGCATGTATTCATTCTTCGGGGCAGATTTATTTGACTATGAGAGCCCCAAGCCCTCCCACTTTGTGTGCAGCTCTATTTTTTTTTATTATTATTATTTGAGTTTAAGGAATTTAATATTATAGCTATCGACCATAATAGTTTCTCCAGTATCTTAAAGTTTCTTAAAGAAGGAAATATAAAGTATTACATAAAGCGGAGGACATAGAGAGTTACCTGCATATAAAACTTTAGAGATCATTCTAGTATCCATGGTGTAGTAATAATTTCTTTCTCAAACACTGGGTACCATAAAAGCTGTAGGTTCCTAACACTTTAATTTTCTAAAGCTGACTACCTGGCGTTACATATCTGCAGTTTACCAAAATCTTTATTTCATTATACTCCCAGAAAATTGCATATTTCGTATGTGATTAGATTGATCCCATTAACCTTACAGTGACATTGGTCAGCTTTTCTTATTTGCCCCAGGAATTAATTCTCAGTTTTTTAATGGAAATTGCTTGGTGAAATTTGTGCTAGATGAAGTGCGCTTTTTTCTCTATTGTTTTCATTAATGTTGTTGTTTTAATTGCGGGAAAATGTTTAATATGGCTTTATGTCGCTTACTTGATTATTTTGTTGAAGGTCGTCCTTGCAGAATGAACTGACATCAAATAAATAGGCCCAGATGTAGCAACAAAAATGAAAAGCACATACAACTTTTGGAGTGAATGAGACTGGCCTGAACTGAATGTACTGTAATCATTGTCATTTCAAAGGAGGTTTCTTTATGAACATTGTCATAGAAACTCTAGTTTTTGGGTCCATGTAGTCTGATGAGTTCCTAAAGCATTCACACATTAGATACTTAATGACGGATAACAACATTTTCCTGAGGTGAAGAGCAGTAATTGGACATGTTTTTTCCAAATGTGTATATTCTGAAACTCTAGAAAGGACAAAATGTTGCCGTGGTGAACTGATGCTGGATTTTGTAGCATATTGTGCTTTTGTTTTTGGAGTAAACTACAAAGTAGAAATGATGCAAGTGTCACTTGTTGGGCCTCTGGCAACCATATAAAGTGATTACTCCAGTTAATTTATCAGTATCTACAGTGAGAAACTGTACCGAAGTTTCTGTCTTGTTCACTATATCTATCTTTAATCTTTGCTGAATTATACTTCTCAATAAAAGACTCAAGTGATTACAAAAAGTTGAAATCCTATAATAGTTATTTTACAGCAGTGTAATAGATGTTGCAAGTAACGTACTGTCATCCAACTATTTGAGATCAGAAAATAATTTTGCAGTTTTGTTTCTAATGTGGGTTACATGTTTTATTATTGTGTTCTTGGTTTTTTTTAAAAACAGTAGATATATTGTTACAACTGATACCCATATGTATTTTATGTTTCTCCCCATTATGAGGGTATTGCACAGAGTGATTATAGATTTAAAAAAAATATAAACAAAATTTTTTCCAAGATACGGAGGATCCACAGTTTCTTTATGTTCGACTACAGAACATACAGGGCAAAAAGCTTTAACAAATATGTAGTGTTCAGAAAAACGTGTGTTATAATGAATGCTACTAGCGTGCAAACAGCACAATGAATCCAAATTTTTTAAAAAGCAATATTGTCCTAGAACTCATGAATTACTATCTTAGTCAAAATCAGGTTGATAGGAAACTCCCCGCCCCCAAGTCTTTAAGAGATGATCACATGAAGAGGAAAATAAAGCTGTTTAGGGACAGAAGACTCATGACGGTCTCTAACAAATCTAATCAATGTGTCAATAAGTTTATTTAAATAACTTCTGCTAGACTTTTAAGATTATGGTTTTCAATTTTGTAATTACATTTAAGTGAGAATCTGAAATGATTAAGTAGTTCTGATTGCATCTAAAAGTCACATTTTATGTCATAATTGAAATAGAATTCTGTTTCACTTATTTTAGAAGAAAGAATGTGGTGAAAAGTATATACATAAAATATAATGGGTATGAAGAATACAATTTGTCTAATAAGCCTTTGGGAAAGATGCAAGAATAAGGACTGATTTTTGTTCACTTACCCATAAAGTAGTTTCTTGATAATCCTCCAAGTCTTGGGATGGCTTTAATTGATCCAGAATATTAATTCATTTTTGGCTTCAGTTGAGTTATTTGACAAATTCAAGTCACCATTTTTGGTAAATGCTACTGTCAAAAAGTTAAATTGTACACAGAGAGAAAAAAGGCATAGTGTTTTGAATACTTAGAGCAGGACCTCAGGGATCCAGAGTAATGCTGCTGTTACATAAATACAATCATGCTTGTTTTCAAAGCATATTCACATGGGCACATCAAAAATCAATAAAATGTAAGTTCAATATATAGGCTACAAGCCCAAAAAATATTTTGCTTATGCATATGCAGAACAATTCAAGTATAATTTGCAGAGCGTTTTACCAAGATTTGAATGTTTTACTCTTTCCATTTCATGTTCAGACTAACACATATCATTGTTAATACTGCATAATAAGATCCTGACAGAAAATGAGATGAAAAAGCTGATCTGAGGTTTTTGCATCCATATTCGGGTATCATCCCTGTTTTTAAAAAATGCTGATTTATTCTCAATATGCTGGTTTTAACGGATCTTAAGTGAGTGCCAAAACCAAATAAGACTTTCTACCAACAGAAAATGAAATTATAACCAGAAATTTTAGGACTAGCAAAACTTAAAGGTCTGGAATCTCTCAGTTCATATTAAAAAAATAACCAACCAAAAAAAAAAAAAAAGAAAAATAAAATCCTGACAAAACCCAACCAAAAACATCCAAAGCAGAAAAGTCTGTCTGTGCTATCTATTTGGTAAAAAGAACAATTGGGATTTTTAATATATTCGCCTATATACCTTCCAACTATGATTTCTGCATTGAAACAGCACATAATGTGTAACTTTCCATGATGTTTGAATTATCACCTGTTTAACAGAACAGTACATTTCTTGGAACTGGAGGGCATTTTTGATTCTTGCAAATTCCATTGGATGTTCTTATCAGTCCAGATTTCATTTTTGCTACATTATGATTGTGTGTATCTTGAATGGTTTCATCATAATTATTTCTTTCTCAGAGTAAACATTGAGTTTGTCTTAATTGCAGAATTATCATATTTTGTCTTCAGTAAAGTTGCCTGTCTTAACAATTTGAGCCTTAGGATAAAAATATCTAAATAATAGAGGACATTTACTGTAGAAAAGCAATGCCAGACTATCAGTGTGTCAACAAATTATACTGAAACTAATTCAGCTAAAAGCACTGTGGTGAATACCAACAGAATTGAGAAGGTTGACCAAGAGAAAATTACTAATGCTGGAAACATGAAGTTGGAAGGTGTTTTAACATTTGTTTCCTAATGCGCATTTCTACAGACTTAATGGGGAGAGAATTAGACACAGAATAAATATAGATTTAACTTAAGGAAAAATGACATGATCTAAAAATACATTAAATAATTCAATGGACATCACAAAATTGAACAGATTGGAAAATACCCCAGTTTATTTCAGAGCAACTAAAGTCCAGATATTCAGCAAAAGAAATTCAGTATCCAAAATTCTACTCTCTAATGAAATGACTGAATTTATTTGAAGATTTGATCAAAATTAGAAATTCAAATATAAAGTTTTTGATAGGAGGTTTCTTCAGGTGATGAAAGCACAGTATTGTTTAGTGGTTGGGATAGGGACCAACTGGAAAGTGAGATCTGAGCTCTTATTCTGATTCACATGTTTTTATGGGCAGATCTCTAAGATGCGTTTCTGTTTTGAAAGGTGACCACATATTAATGACACCTTTTTATTGCGATGACTGTATATAGTTGATCATTATTTTCACAGAAGATGGTAAAAAGTTCATCTGACTCAAAATATCTAAGAACTCAGTTGAATTCTGTGCTTTCTCATTACTGACATCAATTACTCCATTAAAAACCTACTTTTAAGAGTTTAAGGGATTCCATGGATATTAGTAGGACCCTACACTGAGCACAGTGTGTCTTCCATCTATTAACTAGCTTGTATCTGTATGAGTAAAGTATTTTTAAAAAATCAGTCCGTAGTTTCGGGCTTGCTTTCATTGTGTATGTTTTAATCTACAGTTGGTTACTAAAATTCACTCGTGTTGTGAATGTAAGAGAGTTTTCTGCTAGCTAACTGCCCAGCCCTTTAACTGAAATGATAAAATTTAGTGCAAAAATAAGATTTACATTAAGTACATGATTTTCACACATATATCTACCTAAAGGATGCGTGTTTCAGTCTGTTTTGCATAACAAGAGGTCACACTATGATAAAGCATTCCAGATTACTGCTGTATTCACTTGTATATGTTGGTAGTATTTCTGGAATTTATACTAAATTTTATAGTAATTTTTCTTAGTGTGTGGTAAGAGCATTTTTACCCCAGATGCAAGGAAGAGACAGGGGAGAAGGGACAGTCTAATTGTCAAAATCAAGGAAAGAGCAGCTGCTAGATAGTTACTAGCTAAGAGTAGCTGTAGCTATATATGTCTGAACTACAGATGGGACATGTTTGCAGCTGATGCTCTGGTGAGCTTTAATGTGTCTTCTTTTTTGGCCCATTCACGCTGAATTAAAAGCATAATCATTTCCATGTTAAGGATTATGTCGCTTTGCTAGAAGTCAGATTGGGTACTATATTAAGATGTGCCAGTTTTGAAATGTTTTATGCTTTTAACAATTTTTTTAGGCTTTCACATTACATATTATATCTTCTCTGTCTTATGTAGGTGACATCTACGATGTATTTTCTTTATAAGTGTTCTGATCCACCCATTTGATATCAGACCAGGTATTAAAATTTAAAGGCTTCCAATTTTCTGCTTTTCAGATAAAATCTCCTCAGTAATCCAGAGGGTGAAATTATAGAAGGGAACTATTAACTATCTTTTCCTGCTGTTCGGGTTCCTAGGAATCTTTTTCAAATCATTTGATTATAGTTACTAAATAGAGTTGCTGAAGGTGCACTGTAAGAAGCACTAGAAAAAATCCAAACCACAGAATTTCTGAAGATATAAAGAACATACATAGCTAAATATAGACTCTTTGGATCAAAGTAAAATAAGAACTCTTGTTAGTCTCAACTGCCATCCTTGTGATTAACAGCTAAATCTTTCACTTGGCAAAACATGCCTGTATGTTTGTATAATCGTTGAAGTAGAGTTCTGTGTGACTATATCTGAAACTTGTAATGCTTCTTTATCACTAGAATTAATTTCACCTGATGTATAGACTTTATATATTTTAATGCAGGCAAGCAACTGTTGTTTCTTCTTGACACGTAGTTCATCATCTGCTCTGGCTCTGACTGTAATGAAGTCTCCCATCATAAAGTAGTGTGATAGCAGCATAAATATAATGTAATAACAGCATGATTTAACAGCGTGAATCAGCAGTGGACTGTTGTGGCTTTCCAAATCTGTGCTGCAACTTTCACTATCTCAACAGAATGTTAGAAAGTAAATGAGGGAGCATTAGGGTTGGAGTGGTTCCAGTCATCATAAGTAGACTGACTTCACGGTTCGCTGGGGCTGCGAGGATGCTGTCTCGTCCTATTTCAGTCTTGGTGAGCGTGTTATCATTTCCCTTGTGGCAGCATGATCACTTACCAATAAGTGATACAGTGTAGGTCATGAATGAGAAATTGTAATGAAAGAATTTGACATTTTATGAACTTTATTTATGTTTACTTTTCAGAAAGAAATTCATTCCAGTTAAAATGATTTTGGATATTTTTAGCTATTTGGATAGGCTTGGATATTTATTTTTGCTTCTGTGAAGATTTTGAATACTCAGTTACTTTTTGTTAATGTTATCTACCAGTCAGAGCTTATCAGAACTCTTCTTAGTGATGGGTTTGTTCTCTTCATGGGTAGGCATTGTTGTACACTTGAGAGTGCTATCCAAAGGCTTTTCTTAATTTTCAGGAAAACTGTAAATAGGGAAGCTCCAAGGTATCAGAGGATAATACTGTAAAGAAACTGCAGTTGTCTAGTGACCATAGTGTGTCCAGGTAACAAGAGTTATTATCTGAAAAAATGGCTTTATCTTTATTTTCTTTTATGGATTTTCATATGGGAAACTTTGGGGGCTCAGAAAGGATGACTGAAGTGCTCAACATATTTAATTTGTCAGAAAGAAAACCAATAGGTATACTGATTAACGTATGAGAAATTTGATAGGGAAAAAGTCCTAAGACACTAACAAAATAAATAATGAATTTCTACAGCAAATGAATGTTTTTCCTGAAAGAAAAACAGGTTTGGGTTTAGTTCCTTTTATCTACACAAGAGGTCAGACCAAGATAAGTAATGATCTTTTCTGGCTTACACGTCTACAACTCAAGGAATCTGCCCAAAATTTGTGTTATGTGTCTGACATAATACTCCTACTGATGTATACGGTTGCTGTCATGTATAGATACAGAAAACATCTGAAGTTCTCACAGTTGTTGAGATGATCAGATAATGAATTGACCTGAGAGTACAATTTTGAAATGGCAGTCTTCATTTTTAAAACATGTATAATGTTTCTCCCTTCACGCAATTACCTCTTAAACATTTTGATATCTAGTAATTTTTATTTATCCTTACTAAGAAGCACACAGTGTTAGAACCACATTGCCATTGTAAAATATAACTCTAAAATTGTGTATCTCTGTAAAGCCTAGTTGCAGAGAAAAGTGCTAGTTTGTTTAAAAAGGCTTCAGTAGTCACTAAAGTAGTCACTGCTTTTCTTCATTATTATTTTTTAATTTTTGTCACCATGTCCAATAACATAATTGAACTCTAGAAATGGGTTCATTTTGTTCTGCCAGTAAGTTGTGTCCTTCCTTATCTTGAAAGCCTGAAGTAACAGGAAATATATATATATTTTCTGTTCTAACGATGCTGAGACCAAACCCCATCCAAGTCCAGCAATGCATTTTGCAGGCTGGGAGGAACACCTTGCAAAATCAGGGTGCTCTCTTACCTGCATGTGTTGTCAAGAGCTGTGTTTGGTCTAACTCCTGCTAAAGGAAGGGAAGGATGTGATGCAGGGTGTGTACAGTCTGGAGAGATTTCCTGTAAGCCTTGCTTTATGGCTTGCATGTTACAGAAGTGCTGTTAATATCCAAGTTTTAAATCAAATCTTCCGCAGAATAAAAATCTGATTTTTATTGTCCTGTAAGTTTCCAGAAAAAAAGCACTTTGTGATTACTATAAGGTATTTTTCTCTCATCAGCCAGTGTTTTTATTTATTTTCAGTAAATACAACAAAGGGATCTCTGTGTTTTCTCCATTTCAATATAAAAAGGATTTTCATGAACAAAGAAAAAACTCTTGTTCTTCCTGAGCAATTTAAGTGACCTGCTAAACTAAATGCACTGGCAGGGCTTCCATTTAGTTAGTAATTCTCAGCTGTCACTGGAGACATCTCCCTACAAAGAAAACTGTTTTCTTTCCATGTTTATTTCTTCAGCAGAAACTGCTGCATAACAATGTCAATTATTGGCCTTATCAGTGTGTAACCCTGGAGAAGACTAAAATCACAGGAGCCTGTACACTTGACTACCAAACTCAATCAAAACCACTGATAAGAGAACAAAGAGAAACTAAAAGCTTTTGGAGTATGAGCTGAATAATAGGATGAAGTGACATATGCCTTTCTTTGAGACAAGCAGATGGAGGAGGATTAATTTTCTTTCTTTCAATCTTCTGTTCTCTCCTATGGTTTCCTAAATGCTGGTGCGTGTAGATTTTGCTGTCTTACAACAAAATTGTCTCATTGCAACTGCAAGGCAGTAAAAATAGCAAAATTAAAATGCCTATTGTTTTGTCATCTACTTGTAAACAAATTGGATTTAAAATTCTTCCAGAAATGGCATTATTGCAGATTTACTATTGCCATTGTAGCCTCCTAGTTAGCTCTTTCAGCTGCCATAAAGATCGAGATCTTTACACATGACAAGTCGTTTCCTCTCTGTAGTGTTTTTTGCATTAGACATCCCTTTGGAAATATAATAAGAGCTCCCATTTATTCCACCCTAATTTATTTTCTGCACAGTAGCATTTGCTTGCTGTTAGCTGAGTGAATAGCAATGGTTGCATCCAGTCCTCAGGATCTGATTCAGTAAAGCTTTGTGTTAATTTTTTTTTTTTCATCACAATTTTCATCCATGTGCTTAGTTTCTGGTGCTGATCTGCATAGGAAAACAGGTTAAAATGGACATCTGAAATCCCTAATAGCTGTTGTTCTCTACCACGTCGTTTCTTAAAGATTGCCGTCCTCGAGAAAAGGTGACAGAGCATAGCATGGAGCTGCCTCTGAACTGCCAGCTCACAGGCAAGCCTATTAAAGCAAACCGAAATTGCCAGAAGTAATATACCTCCAAAAGTTATATTTCATGTAGTTGATGTCTTTATTCTCTTCTGTGAGAAAAGGCCACATCTTCCAAGCTGTGCTGTAGTTTTCTCTCTTGGAGATTATGGTGATAAATAAAGAAATTCTTCCTCTTATCTGCCTGCTAAGCACCAGGTGAGAGATATAGTCACTGTGGGCAAACCAGCCTATCGGACACTTACATTATACCACATAATGCACCACTGAATTATTTTTCCACTAGAAATGTTATTACATTTTTGACCAAACCCTTAAACACCTTTTAGTCGTGTTCATTTATTTAAACAAATGGCATTTTATTCACAAGGTATGGTTTTATAAAGGAAATAATTTTGTCAAAAGCCCAGTTCTCCAAAGAAAATCAATTTGGGTATAATGTTTTCCTTAAAACCTATTTGGTTTATGTGTTGTTTTGAGTCTTTAGATAACCACTTCAGGAAGATTTTTCAAGGCTTTTCTCTGAATCTCTGAAGGCCACAAGGCCACGCACCTTTTCTTAATGTAATCTGTAATTTTTACAAAACCACATGGGCGTGAGTACCCTACACCTGGGAGAAATACTGCAAACTATTATTAATATTTAGTTTCTGTAATACTAGCATCTGTCACATGCTAAAATAATTATGAAAACAGTATTTCTATATATATATATTAATTTTCCCTATTTTGAGTAAGATTTGTCCTTACATTGTGGAAAAGTAAGGATTTTGACTTGCTTGATCTTTGATGCCTGATCTAGAGCTGCTTTGCAATTGTCAGTGTTCCTCGGTCAAACTGCTCTGTTGGGTTTTGATACCATGACAGGGGCTACTGCTTTCAATGTGCAGATTTTTGTGAAGCTTTAGAGTGTAAACTTGTTTATTTCCTTACACATATGGACTAGAATTCCCAAGAAAATGTTCTCATGGCCTAAGTGCTTTTAGGACTTTAATCTTGGAAATCTTAAAAATCAGCAGTCGGAGAAGATTAATCCAGCCCATTGGCACCCACTGCACTGAAAAGACATTCAGTTCTTCTCTCGTGTTTGGGTCTCGAGGCTGTTCCTTTGTAGATAAGAAAAGAACAAATGATGCATTCAGCCATAAGTTGAGGTGTTTATCACCCTATATAGAAATTTGATCTCAAATTCTGGTTGGCCAAAGCTGAAGTTGTAGATTCCTGTTTTTATCAGTATAGTGATATATAAGAAAGGCAATTAAATATTATATAAATAAAATGTGTTAGTATTTTAATTCTTTTAGAATCCTAGGGCCTTAGGATATTTGTATGCACCTTAGGGCTTCCATGTACTCCATTTAGAATCATTATTTTTCCATGGTCCAAATAAAATGTTCTTTGTCTATATGCTTTTGAAAAATTGCATCTCTCTGGGACTTTCATGAGAATGATGTGTTTGGGTTTTATGTGATCTCTTCAGAATTATGTTTAACAGCAACAGTAGTTTGTGAAATGAAGAACTGGCCCTAGCAGAGAGTATTAAAAGAATGTAGCTTAATTAATTTTCTAAAAAGCTTGAAAGGGAGTATGATTATCTTCCAGAATGCATCTGGATCGCTTTGTAATGAGGGTAAAGAATTACGTCATAACATAATTTGGATGTAAGTTCAAAACTGTATAAATTGATCCACTTTATTTTCTAAACCATTAGATAAAGTGAAGCACCTTCTATGTAAAATACGAGGAGGTAAAGAGCAGTATATATTTTCTGGCAAAGCTTGATAAATTTATGCCACTGTGTGATACAGTAAGATTAATCTTGGTTTGGGTTTTTTGTTATCCCCAGACTGAAAGATGTCTTGAGCACAGTTGTTAATCGTGTTTCTTGCATAGGATTTATACTGTTTTAGAGTTTTTTTATCTTTTAGTATATAGTGTACAATTGAACTATCTTGTGTTCATTTGAGTTAACACTTCAGTCTGATTGTCTATGGAAGCACTTTTGGAACGTCTCTCCAGCTGAATCATCATTTCTTCTAAGAGGTACAAAGGAAATGCAATTTCATATGTTTTTCTCTTAAGGCATCAAGGAATGGTGGAGGTCAGGGCGGGGGGATGTTGGTTTTGTACGTTGAGAGAACCTGTGCAACTGGGATGATCTCCTGTCTTGTGCTCTTGTGCCTGTGTGCTTTGCTCACCAAGGAAGCTTAAACGATTTCTTAATGTGAACAGTGGTGTTCTCCTGAGAGTTGAAGGGACGTTGGGATTAGTTGCTATTGATTTTTGTAAGACTTGTCAGGTTAACTTGGAAATTTTCAGTTATCAGATTCTCTACCAATGTAGAGACATAGGACGTCGGGCAGGTTCTTCATTTAGTTTGGAGAGGAGGGGGCTGAGGGGGGACCTCGTTGCCCTCTGCAACTACCTGAAAGGAGGTTGTAGAGAGGTGGGTGCTGGCCTCTTCTCCCAAGTGAATAATGACAGGATCAGAGGAAATGGTCTGAAGTTGCGGCAGGGGAGGTTTAGATTAGGTATTAGGAAGAATTACTTTACTGAGAGAGTGGTCAGGCACTGGAACAGCCTGCCCAGGGAGGTGGTGGAGTCACCATCCCTGGAGGTATTTAAGAAGTGTGTAGACATGGCACTTCAGGGCATGCTCTAGTGCCCAAGATTGTTGGTTTGTGTCTGTTTGTGGGTGGGGTGGGGTGTGGTTGTGGGCGTTTGGTTTTGTTTTGGTGTTGGTGTTCTGGAATTTTTTGGGTGTGGGGTTTTTTTTGTTTGTTTGTTATTTTGTTTTTTTTTGTTGGTTGGATTCGATGATCTCAAAGGTCCCATCCAACCAAAAATATTCTGTGATTCTGTGATTCATCTGTCCTTTCCTTCAACTGCGATATCTTCCTGAAGATGGTTTGGTTCTTCTCTTCCACCACCAAGTCATTGGTTATCTGTATTGATGTCCTTAAATCTGTTAGAGGTGCACAAATGCTTTGTGGATTTTGTCATGGCAAGTGGGGAACGTTTATTTATTATTCAAAACAAAACACCTATGTATGGCGTCATGTGGTTTGGGTGATTGAACAACATAATGGAAATGGCCTCTTTAAGTCATATACGCCTGTGATACTGACAGTATTCCATTTGAATTATGTTTAGGAAGTATTTTTTTTTTCATTTCTAAAAATGTACTAGTTTAAGTAGCCACTGCATTGTTACATATTTATTGGATCTAAAAATTATCAGGCAGTACTACTTAAGTTATATATACAGGCAAATTCTGCACTGGCAATCCTTAATATATGTTTTCTCTAAAACAAGATGAGATTTTACTCGGAACAATTTACAGTGTGAAATACCTTTTTGTCAAAACATACTAATTGCTTTAAGTCTGAAATATAAAATTTTGATACACTCTTGTTCCTGAGGTTCGTTATATTCCATTGGTATGTTATTATTTTCTTTCTTCTTTTTTTCTGAGCTTTTAGCTATTGATACTATAGTGTTAAAATTTAAGTCATTGTAGAGAGGGGAACATATGTGAATTTGGAGCTGTACAAACTGCTCCATTTAAAATGCATTGTCAAATTATGGTCAGGAAAACCAAACCAAGAAGAGTGGGTAGCATATGGACTTTATGAAGAGGCAGAATTTTAAATTTTCTGTTGGAATGTGCTGTACAAATATTTTGATCTTGCTTTACTACAGAAAAAAATGATGGAATGCAGTAACTTACTCATTGGCAATTCATTTCAGAAATGAAATTCTGCCATAATTGCTGCAGTCTTAATTAGTACAACAAGTTCTATGTTGGATGGGTTTTGTCTGTTCTTTTGTTTTTAATAGAATGACTTATGATCTTCATCACTTTTTATACTCTGGATATTTGTATCTGTTTTCCTTTATTTGCTACATTTTGCATGGAGCTAGTGGCGAGTGATATACTTGAGCTTTTTTATGTTATTTATTGGCCATGATTTGTATTTTGGTGCATAAGAAGTACACATCTCCAAATACCAGCAATATAGTAATATTTCGTAAAGCAATATGGCAAAAAGTATAGTCAGAGTACTTCAGGACTCTGACTCTGTGCTCTAGCAATTGGAGCACTGAGAAATCTTCCTGGACTTTTCCTTGGGATACTCAATTGTCATGAGATTTTTAAAATGGAAGTTCTGTCTTCTCTGGTCCAAAAATATGGAAGAACTTGATACTGTTTTTGTTTGACTGATTTAAATATGAATTTACATCAGTGTTCAAGGAAGATGACTTCATCTTCTTTCCTGAGTATTGAATATTCTGTATTAGTACCTTAACTACTTCTAATTCACATGCATGTAAATTTGAAGCATTTTGAGGCAGTTCAGAATAAAAAGGTATGAAAAAAATGAGATATTTGTTTATGGAGTTGAACATCTCTTAGGTTTTATGGCAATGCTTGCTTTGTTTTTAAGTCTATGTCCTCAGCCTTGTCTTATAAACTTATAGGTAATAACATGTAGAGGGTAAGTTTCTTTAAGAAAAAGATCTAACATGCAAATTTGTTTCCTGTTTTAAGGATGGAGATTACTTCTGGTTTTGTTTTTTGTTTTCACTTGAGAGCAAGGACATAAGGCTATCTACAGTATCAGCTAAGATGTGGTCCTTTAATGTACTTTTTTACCATATAAATTTCTGTATTTTCATACCCATATAAATGAAGATGTAAATTTTCTCTTCAGCTAAGTGAGCACAGCTTCTCTAACATAGTTCTAAAGAACCACATATTTTATGATTAGCAATTAGGGTTGCTAATGACTTGTGTAAGAGATCCATACCGGATGAAACAGGGCTTTAATAGCTGTTTTAGTGTTTTTAATATGCTGAGTCCAGGAATCTTTTTCAGTAGTCATGAAAAGAAAAACATGAAAGGGAAATGATAAGACCATCAACTTTTCATATGTTTTCATTTTCATAATGTTAAGGTATGCTTCTATGAAGTTCTTATTAGGAATATGAAATCAATTATAAGAATAGCATACTTCCCTATATTTTCAGAAGATTAATGGGAGATTGTTCAGTTGAGGTGAAGAATAAAAAAATGTATATTTGAATTAAAGAATATATATATTATATATTTGAATCAAAGAATTAAAAAATATATACTTGTTGAGAAGCACTATGCACCTGAGTTGCTGAATGTAAGCTGATAGCGGGAGAAATTAACTTTTGACCTATTTAGATACTATTTTAGGAGTATCCATTTTATCATGCAACCAGTTTAGTTAGAGCTCTGAATAACCTTTATTGCTGTAGTTAGTTTCATACTGTTCAGCTTTCTGTATGCTGTGGTCTGTTGGTTAAGATGTCATGGTGTATGAGGGAAAGGTCAAAATTAAGATAAATAAGAATGATTATTTAATAGGCAGTTCTTTGGAAAGAGTTAATAACCCTTTCCATAAATTCTAGATGCATAATTCAGGTAATGAGCAATAAAGAAATGTACAAGGAAAAAAATCAAATTTAGCATTGACTTTGCAAAATTGAATGTTTGCAGGTATTTGGTTTGGGTTTTTTGTTTGTTTTTTTTTTTTGCTTCTAAACCGTCACAGGACAGGATGTGACCTTCCACATTCAAAGTGGGAGTTCTCAAGTGATGCTGATTTATGACTTGCCAAGAACATATCTCTCCTAGATCCTTCAGACTGCATCTAGTGCAGGCTTACATGCTCTTACCTCTTAGCATAGATAAAACAGTGTTTCCCCATCTTCCACTTACCAAAGTTTAAGTTCACCCATAACCTTTGAAATTATGAGAACATGGAGAGCATTATTGCGTCCAATATTCCAACTAGTCTGTTTTGTGCTACCTTGGCCATCGCTGCCTACGCTGCATGTGCGCGGTGGCATGCAGCTCTCCATGCTCAGGAAGCAACACGGGCAGTCAGCTCTACCACCGGAGGGTCCAGGTCCACTTAACCCTCTTAACCTGTATCTGCAGCAAATATTTCTTAAGCTGCAACAGATGACCTATTCCTACTATCTCTTTAATATTACATTTTGAAATCTTAGTTTTCTCAATTCCAGCTGTGCCCAATAGGAAAGAAGTGCTTTCTCTGACTCCGAGACATAGGTAATTAATAAGATGCACAGCACTCCAGAAATACAGCTCATTATTTGCAACTCCATGTAGCAGGTTAGGACAGCTGGAGAAATAAGAAGTGGCAGCAGCGTAGGGAATATTGCTGAGTGCGTTGAAAGACGAAAAACACTACCCAAGAAAGAAAAGAGAACTTGTCTCAGAGCTAGAGCCCTACTTACTTGGTGCATTACGTATCTGCAGTGAGGGGCAGGGAGAAGAGTAGCTCTAAGGCAACTGAAGAAGGTCAGCTGGGCTCTGCGGCGTGCGCTGGACCTGCGCTTTCATGTTACCAGCCGGTGCATTTGCTACTGCTTTAATAGCAGGCTGATGGGGGAGAATTTGGGCTGAGCCTGGCTGAGTCCCAGAGCAGCAGGTATGCTTCATCCTAAGTATCTGGGAAGAGGATTAGAGATTAGCGTCACACAGCACATTACCCACCTGCCCACAGCAGCTATTACAGGGGCTCAGCCAGGCAGTAGCTCTGGCACATCTGTCTGTGCTTCGCTGTGCGACACAGCGGAGGGACTGAGTCCACGGACAGGATGCGTGCTTGGTACCGGCCGTCCATGCCACTCTTTTCTTTCACACCTGACAATCCTAAAGACAAGTGAAAAAGAATGGTGTAAAGGCATTAAATCATTCTTGCCTTTCTTTTGCCTGCATAGTGGTTACATCTGTCTGGAAAAAAAATTTTGAATCATAGTCTGGTTCTGGCTATCTCTGGCACCACGTTATACAATTTCCCATAAAATCATAGAAACATTTAGAATACTTTGTATTTATGCATATGGTTTATTTCTGGTTTATATTATCTAAAAAGATAAATGGGCATTTTTTTGGCAATAATTGGTTTTCTCCTTAGCTTGTCTCAATAATTCCTCTAAATAAATTTTGGTAGCATTGCACTTCATTAGTTCTTTAAAAATAAATGCTGTGTTCTAAAATTTCAAGCGCAACTTCTGAAAGTACAAATAACTCTCATAAAGAAGCCATTTAATCAAATTGCCAGCATAAATTTTGCAGTGTCTTATATGTGTGTGTAATGTGTAATAGATACAGCTTTTGCTCAAAATATAGCTGTTAGCAATTCCTTATTAAATAATGAAAGATTATATATAAAGTTAATATATCTTCCATTTAGTTATATGCAGTCCTAAAGTATAATATTGAAAAGTTCCTCTTCATAATAAATAGTAAGATTGCAGGTTCTGCCTATCAGTACAAAATAGAGCTGTGGTAGACCAAAGTACTCAGACCATAATTACATTGCAGTTAGCAGCAGGAAGGATTAACAACTCTCATAGAAAAATACTGTATTTTAGGACTGCCTTTATTTGTTAAATTAATAGACCGGTTCTCAGTTTTGACATTAAAAACTAACTCCATTAATTTCCTCAGTATGTTCGAGCTTGATTTTAACTTTAGTTATTGCCATTTTTATATTAGCTAGAAATCAAAACACCATTCTATTACTGTTTTTTACATTCTGTTAAGTTTCTTCTGTTAAAAAACCCCTGCAGCTGAACTTTGTCAGTAATTCACACAGACAAAAAAGTCTGAACTGAGTTTTCAAAGTAAATAAATTGATTTGATTATCACGGAAGAGACCTTTGTGTTCTGCTCATTAAAATGACATTTTTATGTTTTATTGACTATCATGTTATTTGTTCTATAATTGGTTTTGATGTTCCTTCCCTCAAGATCCACATATGGAGTCAGAATGGGGGTGACAATAAATAGCATAACAACTACAGACAGCCATTACCAAATAAGCAGTATAATTGCCAAATCTTACGCTAAAAATTGTATTGATTTAAGGGATTATCACGGACTTTAGACTATAAAGGGATTTGCGACTGAACCAGATTTCAAAACATGATAAAACTTGCTTTCTTTTGCTTCTGGGTTTTTTTAAGATTGTTTTAATGGGCTGAGATTTCATTGGGTTACAATCTCAGTGAAGAAAAAGAGAGTGATGACTTTGTAATAATTATTAAAGTGTGTTTTGTGAAGTTTTGTTAGTAATCAGTTTTGATTTAGTTTATAAGGAACAGACCTTGACCATTTTGATTTTAGAGGAAACTGGGGAATATGCTGAAGAATAAGGGCTTTGGAAATCATCTTCTTTTTGAGATGTCTGTCTGGCAGTCTGGTGTTTTCTTTTAGATATATGTATTGGATCTTGGGTGGTAAGATTTTTTTTTTTCCCCTCAAGAATAATGTTGTATTTGACAACAGCCATTGCTTAACAGATGGTATTACTCCCAGATCTTACTGCTGTAGTGTTTAGAACATAGATCTCGTACTTTCCATACTTTTGTATCACAGCACTTGCAACAAGTTTACCACTGTCTTGTCTTGATTACATGGTGAATAGGATAGTTCTTGAATACATGTTAATTTATCTAAGGAAAATGACATTTTGAAAGTACATGTACTTTAAAAGTACATTCTATACAGAATTGTGGTTTTAATACATCCACATAAATTAGAAATCTGTTACAAAGAATATTAAATACTTTATGCTTAGATCTTTTGCTATACTAAGAAATCAGTTCTGTATATAAATTTTTAATTTATTCATAGTATGACCCAGCAACACTGCTTCACCAGCCCCTATGTCCTTTCATTCCAAATAAAAAAATACATCCTTCTACTTGTTAGGAAACATATCTTTATTGTTTCATTAAATGGACCAAATGACTAAGTATGTTCAGCAGGTTTTTTGTTGTGCTTTTGTATTTCTTTTCTAATGAAGCCAATGTCTGAAAGAATGAAATACTGAAAAATTCCAGTGCGGAAGGAAGGTCCACAGTGCAATCCACTGCTGGAAGCCGGGCTAGGGTCAGCTGCTAGAGCAGCTTGTTCAGGGGCCTCTCCAGGAGAGTTGTGAAGATCCCAGTGGGCGGATTCTGAAGTCTCCCTGGCAAGCTGCTCAAGCACCCCTTACTGCAAAGGACCTTTTTCTTCCGACAGCTTAGCTTCAACTTGTTACTATTGCTTCTTGGCCCTTTGGTCTTCTTTATAACCCTCACTGGATGTGGTGGGCAACTGCTCTCGGATCCTTCCTTAGCCTGCTCTTCTCCCAACTGAAAAATCCCCCCATTTCCTCACACGGTCCTGGTGTATAACATCTGCTGCAGCCCCCTGACTGTGTTAGTGGCCCTGGGCTAAGATCTCTTCACTCTTTCTTGTACTTGGTGGGGGGAAGAGAAGATCTAAGTAGTACCTTGATCCTCGTCTGCTATGAGTAGTACCTCTTTCCGCCAGCTGTTGCTCCTGCACGTGGAGACTTGTGATTTCTTAGAGCAGACTTGGTCAATCAAGACTGAGGCAAGAAAGGAATCAGGCTGTTTTTTCATTCTCTACAATGTTCAGGTTGTTACCACTTTGAAAATACTCTTATTTTTCTTTAAATTTTAAACGGAGATGAAAGTAAACAGGGATTAATTTGTGGTGGTAAAGGTTTTTTGGTGGGTTTGGGTTGGTTTTTTTTTTTAATTTAACAAAGTTATTCCATAGATGCTGGTTGTATGTACCTCAGGTACTCTTCACATGAAGAAACCTGGCACTGCCTGAATGGCAAGGAGGAGGGAGGTTGGCAAAGCCTTCCCACAGGGTGAGAGTGGGAGAGTTCACTCACTCACAGAGAGAGTGAACGCTGCATTATAGGTGGAACTGAAGTTGTGCTGGCAGGCTGAACCACGCACCAGGCCTTGGTTCGAGAGATGAATGTAGCTGTTCAGCCCAGTAAGAGTCCAGTGAAACTGGGGCACTTCATTCACCAAATGCAAAAGGTGTAATTTTGAGTATATTTGTTGTAGATGCAGCCAAAATATAAACAAACATTGGACTGGGATTTTGGAAACCCCAGCTCTTCTGATGTTCTACTGGCTGCCCTGATTCCTGAGCCAGGTGGTATCACAATATCATTTAAATTAAGCAGAAAATAAAATTCTTGCAGTAATATTTTACAAATACTGCTTTTCGGACTCAGTTTTCTTGTTCTGAAATATACCAGACAGTTTATCACCAGTGAGGTTTTTTTGGTAAATATAAATTCAGTTTCATGATTCATCATGTTTCAAAGAGTGTCTCATATTTTAGGTCTGAACGGGGATAGGAGAATGAATTTAAGCAGCTACGGTGGGTGCCTTATTTGTGCATGGATTCTAGTAGTTTCTGCTTTAGCAATATGAATAATTTGGACCAGTTTGCAGCAGAAACCTGACCCAGCAAAGTCTTGGCGCTGCAAACAGTAGAAGAGCTAATTTCACAAAACTCGTGGAATGAAATGCTGTGATTTAGAGCTGGTTGAAAGTTACTTTTGTAAAAGAAAAAAAAAAAAATCATGGAGGTAAGCATTTATCATCCCTCCACACAACCTTCCTGCTCTGCACTGCTAATTTATTAATTAGTGTTATCAGCATAACTGTCAAATAAGTAGACAGAAATTTTTTTTTAAAAAAGTGGGATTTTGGCAGTTGTATAACATTTTATTAAAAATGTGCTCTTTCGAGTGTAATAGAGACATTCTCATGCTAACTCTGTTGTATTACTACTTATTATTCATAATTAAAAATATAGTATTGCTCAGCTTCTGTCCTTTCTTGTTTGATATTACAAGAACCAGTATAGCAAGACCATGAAATAGATGAAGCCAAAATAATTCTCAGCACACACACAAAAAATCTTTTCACGTTCATTTCTGCTCCTTGCTGTTTCCTGAAATCACAGAATCCTTGCTGAGGGCTTCTACAGCCATCTTTCATGAAAACAGGTGCAGAGGAGGGAGAAGGTGGGACAAGGAAAATAAGGCAAATAAGAATTTCACTCTGTACTTAGACATGATATTGCAGGATTCTGATTTATAGCACAATAGCGGTTGTGGTTTTAATTGCATTCCTGCTTACTTATTCCTGCTCTTTAGAATAAATCTTAACCAACGTATTCATGCAAAAATATACATGTGCACATACTCACAAATATATGCACATATACAAACGTGCACAAATTGTCTGCACTTCTGCAAAAATAGAGCACCTAAGAGATATAGACAGGTTTAACAACTGCACTCATTCCTAAGATTGCCTTATAACTCCATCATAGAATTCCACATTCAGTTTGTTGTGATGTAACTCATCCAAAAACTGCCCTTTTGCTGCTTTACCACAGCTAAATTTTAAGGAATGTGTTCATCAAAGCAATTAAAAGCATGAGACAGAGGATCTCCAGATGATTTTTTTCTTTGGAAAGTTTAAAACGTGAACTTCATATTTGGCCCAAAGTGTCTTTTGTGTCATGTTTGAGGGTTTGTGACCTTTTGGTTCACCATTTATTGAAAAAAACTTTGCAAGTTTGGTCAAATTATAAGCCTTATAAAATTGTCATTTGCATGAATGCAGGAGAGAATGTGTGGGAATTGATCTTCCAAAGCATCCCCTCACAACTGGCAAGTTTCAGCCTACAGATGAGGATTTGAAGCTTTGTGCTGCTGCGGGTTGTGGTGGATTTTGGTGCTGTCATCAGAACTGAACATGCAGGCACTGTCCCAGTGAGCGCCTTATTGCCTAAACCTGACACAAGAGAGAGGGAAAACTGACCTGCAGAAAAATATTTTGGAACAGGAAACCAGAAAAGAGTGGGAAAGCAGGGCTGAGAAATGAGGTGGAAGTTGACTGCAACTGACTGAAATAATAATTTATTTTATAATTTTTCATGTATAAATAGTAAAGTAGCTTATCTTTGCATCAGTGTGAAAGACTTCTCCCCAGAATATCAGGAATACATCCAAAGTGACTGGGAAGTTTTTCAACTTTGTCAAAAGTCCCAGACTTGGCAATCAGCCATAATTTTGAGACTGTATCCAGTCGTATAACTCCATGCCCTGGAGCACAGCGACGCTTTGGGTAGGCAACAGCACAGCTAAGTATAACACCCTTTTGACCATTCAGTGATGCAATAGGAAGCAAACGTTTTTCAAGTAACTCTTTTGAAGGATCCTTCAAAGTGCAGTCAGTGGGATTTGATCCTGTGCATCACAGTTCAGCAGAGAACTGCAATCCTGGGGTTTTGGCCAACAGGAGATTGGGCAGATCTCCTGATACATGTTGCTACAGTAAAACATACACCCTACAAAAGCAGGAATCCACATTTTAGGACTTTTTCAAATTAAATTCAAATTATCATTTGAAATTACTTTTGTTGATTAATTGTATTGCTACATAATTAACGTCGAAAGAAATGGAACGGTTGTTTGCAGTACTGTATGCAATGCATACCTAGAAAGCGGTAGCACTAGAAGTAGTCGGATATTCTTCATGTTTGCATGTAAAAGGACTAATTAGGGAAGACAATTTTAGCACTTCTGCAATGTAGTCAGCAACTTTGCTTTATCTGTAGCTGTCTACCTCTTACCCACCTCATAAAGAGGTTATAAAAACATTTAAAGTATTAAAAATTAAATGAATATTTTACAGCTCCTTAAAGAGGAAGTGTAGGTGTTCCTCTTGTTCATACCTAGCATAGAGATATTGAAGTGATCAGGGCAACAGATGTTACAAACTGAAAGTAGGTTGAAGATCTTAAATGTGGAAGATACATGTGGAATTTTTAAAGAACTGTATACAAAATGATACGTGAAAACTTCAAGAGCTTGGTTGGAATTGGCAAGTGTGTAAGAAGTATCAAGGTGCTAAAATAATGTCGGAAATATGGCAAATCTAAAAGAAGACTGGGTCTCACGTTAAACTGTTGTGGACTTACAGACCTCAAAATTAAATTTCTACACTTCCTAGGGACTCCAGTACCCGTGAACATTGTATCTCAATTGCCAGCTAGAAAACAGGTGTGATAACACTATTTACCTCTTAGAAGTCTAATGGGATGGTTCTGATGCATTGCATGTGAGTCATTGTTTGCTTGAGTATGACAAAGGGTCTCCATCCATGATCAGGGGCACCACTAGTGGTATAATCATACAAGGGCAGGTGCGGGTACATAGAATTTACCCACCTCTCATTTGGGCAGTAGCGCATTCTTTCACTCATTGTACACAAAGAGCAAGTGAGTTCACGTCATTTTTTGATTATTACTATTATTTTCTTTTTCTGAACACTAGAAGAAAACCATAGTTCAGCTACAATTAATAGCTGGTTTGTGAACTGAAAGATCGGATAGCAAATATTTCTATAAAAGTTACAGGAAAATCACTAAACCTAATGGGATCTCAAGTTTGTTTGGGATACTGAGATGCTGCGTGAGAGATTTCTTAAAAATAATCATTGTATAAGTCATACATTGTTATCACACTGGAATTTGAAAAAATGTATTTATTTCTTTTTTTTTTTTTTTTTTTTCTTCTCTCTATCTAGGAATTGCTGATATTTTTACAAAACTTGCCCACAGTACACTGGGGAGACGAGGAAATTAGTGTACTCCTAGCAGAGGCCTACAGACTGAAGTTCGCATTTGCGGATGCTCCCAATCATTACAAGAAATGAATATAAAGAGCCAGAAATCATTAAGACCAACGTGCTCTGCAGTATTATGGCATCTGTTGTTCTGGTTGTGCTTTCAGCTCACTGCTCTTTAATTTGAATTAAGATGACCATTAAAATTCTGTTAGAATTTGCAGAATGAGAACAGAATACCAAAGAAATGAACAAAGTGGGGTAGCGAGCATTGAATGAACTTAAAAGTGAACTTTTTTGCTCAGCGTGAAAGATGAGTTCAGAAGTCTATCACATAATTTTCTTCTTTTTTACTCTTCTCTAATTAAGAGCATTGCAGTCTAATTTATGTAAAGCGATTTTTGTATGGACCTAAGACTTAAAACTACTTATAGAATGTTATTGTCATTGCTTCAGTGTCACCTGCCATGGCTTTATCAGCCAGTTTTGGTCAGTAAAAGTTATTTACTTTGAGTGGGGAAAAAAAGACTTTTCAGAGTCGTAAAGACCGTATGAGACAGCAAGGCCTGTGTTTTGAGGTCCAGTTATAACTCAGAAGACACCGATATTCACACACCATCTGTTGTTTTTCCATGGAATGAGGTTAGAATACTTCAATAATTTAAGAATATAGAAAGCTGCAATGGAAATTAGTGGCATTTTCTAAACATTACTCAGTCTTGCAGGGTGCTGTAGAAGCTTTTAGCCATACGAATGAGTTACTTAAAGATGAAGACTCATCTATAACACTAAAATAAATCCCTCTCTATATATTGTGGAGTGTTTTTAAAATACCGAATGAAATAGAAAACGTGGTCTAGTCAAAGTAATTAAAGCTTTTCTTTCAAGGCCTTTCAATTTTTCAGCATTAAAGTTCACTTTTAAGGAACATGTTAAGAAGCTTGGTTTACAAAGCAAGATATATTTTTATCTCAGTTGTTGCCTTATTCTCCATCTCTAGCGTGTTAGAAAAGGAAAATTAATATATCTTTCCAAAGCTTTTTCGTTAAAAAATGTAATACCTTTTTTTCCGGATTATTCAGAGGAAGCGAGAGGGTAGTTCCCAATAACAATAAAAGTAACGATGTACTCAGATCACTTTTGTGTCATTAGCAGAATAAAAATCCTCTATGACTTTATAGAATGAAATTATGTTTTTTCATCTAATCATGGGATACTGAATAATTTCTTAAAACTTACATAACTTAAGAGTGCTATTTATTTTCAAGAAATCTTTTCAAATATGAATTCTGTTGTTGCTCTATGGGATGTAAATAACTCATATTAATTTGTGCCTGCCCTACACATACAGGTTATTGAGGGTGGGAGTTGCAATAAGCAATGTACTGGAAGCTCAGAATTGTTATTCCTCAGTTCAGTTCTTGAGTTGCACAACGTTGCATGGAAAGTTTAGTGCACTTTTAAGTTTGGGAAGTAAAAGATCTTCAAGAGGTTTTCTCTTATGACTTGTTATTGGAAGATTATTTTCAAGTTCTTAGAAATATGTAGATACATATTTTAAAGAAAGCTTTCTAGATGTGCTAGTTACATTACTTGTTTTAGGGGCCTTAGTTCTTGACACTGACTTCATAATAATTAGGTGTTTCAGGGTAAATAGAATAAAATACATTGTTACCAACATATGATTATGAGATCCGTATTTTAAAATTATATGAAATCTTTGTTAGAAGAGAAAAAACTGAGTGAATTCAGAAGCAGGAGTGTTTGGTGACTAGGATGCATTTCTGTTCCACTGGTGTCAGCAGGGCGATGGATACAAGTTCAGGCCTCGGAGATCGCTGCGTTTGTGCCTAGAGTGTGTAGTGGATTGTGTTTCTTAAATGTCCATATACTGTTTTCTGTAACTTTAGTTCATGGTCTAATGTATCAAAACTTATCTTTATGTTTACAAAGAATGTCATATTGTGCCTAACGGAATATCTACCAATAACAGAAGAAAAGAAACCTGAAATTTATGACCATTTGCTTTAAACTTAGTATCTACAATCATTTGTTAATAGAGATGCATATTATTGTACCGAGAGAAGACACACAGCATTAAATGTACAATGTTGTAAGGATTTTCTATAATTAACTTTTTTCTATTAAGATGTTATTTAGGTAGTTACATGTAACATGGAAAGTTGACCCAAAGTTGTCTGCTGTGTCAGATGCTCCTGCATAATGTTTATGGGACTGGATATAAAAAATATACTTCATCGGGTCCACATAAGTTGTCTGCCATGTCTTCCAAATTCAACAGGTACCTCTTACTTCCCTTGGAAGAAAATATTACCATTAGAGGTCACATTTACTGTTGTGTCTGTGTCAGAAGTTGAGTATTTTACTTGAGCACATTGCTTTTTAAGGATAGTGGGAAGTTTCCTAATATAATAACAATGCTTATTTATGTAGATGTAGACTTTTCTGGAAAATATGATCTAGATATATAAATAACATTTATATATCTATACAGATAGGAATAGTTTTCAGTAAATAGAAGGCCAACGTTTATGTAAAATTTCAAATTTTCAGTACTTTTAAGATTTACATAAAATATTTTGTTTTATTAAAAACCCCACACCTTTAACAATTTTACATCTCAGGTAAAATGTCATTCCAAACAAAATACTACATAGAGAAAGAAATAACATTGCCATTATTACATCCCATATACTTATTTTTTTCAAAATTCAAGATTCTAAATATTATAAAATTTCTTTGTAATATGTATTTTCTTATGAAGGAGGCATCTTGACACATCACTAATGAAACTAGGCAGTAATTTCCTAGAACTGATGTGAAATATTGAAATTGTAGTGTCTAAAATGCGTGTTAAAGAATTTCTGTAATAAAAATTTAAATAAGAGTGTACAATATAAAAAGATTTATGACTGCAGTATTTGAAAAATGTAAATAAATAAAAATGTAAATAATAAAATATAGTACATGAGTAGGATAGAAGTGTAAGTTGAAATCTTATGTAACTCTGTAATAAAGTTATAAGAAATTAGTTTCATTATTTTTTGACTCAGTTCCTTATGGAAAGGCCCATGAATTTGTGTTTTAACTTCAGAACTACAGAATAGGAGTATCTGAAGTTCCCATTGTATGCTTCTGACAAATATTAACACTGAGGCACTGGTTAAAACTGTAAAACTGATGAAAGATGAGGAAATAAATGCATATTTATGAAGTGCTATATAGAGTGGAAAACTTTTTTTATTGTTTTCATCAAGCACATCGCATACTACATCAAAGCGTGGGTTTGGTGTGTTTATGTTTTACAGTCTCAAAACCCTGTATCACAAGAGCAAGTGCAGAAGCAAAACCTCTGTTCTCAGTTACGTCGCTGCAAGTCTCTACCCTTGTACCTTGTAGATTTTGCAAGTTAATGAGACAGTCAACTTCCAAACGTGTATCTCTGCATATACCACATACGTAACAAGGTACTGAGCATTTTCTGCAAAAAGTAGATGGAGATAAATTTGACACCACAGCAGAATTAAAGCGGGGGCCAAGTGGAGTAAGTCAGGGCAAAGCAAACAAAGGAGGTACAGAATTCTGCACGTCTCTGGGGGAGAGGAAGCTTCAGCTCCATGGGGGGAAACGGTAAAAGGCGGTGAAAGTGAAAGGGTCAATAAGATATGGAAACTTAAAGATTACTTGAGTAAATTAAGAAGCAAGGAGAGACGTTCTGTGCATACAGGGAGCCCAAGTGCCTTATGTCAAGAAAGCTAGTGGGAGACTTCCAATAATCCAGTTGTATTCTGATGAGAAAATATACTAGTGTGGTTATATGGAAGGCAAAGTTAATAACTTTTCTGTTTAAACCTACACACAGCAATTCAGGAAAGAAGAAACATAGGGATGCGATGGGCAATCTTTCCGTTACGTGCTTGAGTGACAATGAATTGTAATCACCCTGGTTTCTCACCTTGAAGAAAATTTGTGTTTCTTCATCTGCTATAATCTTCTGAAGATCCTGCAGAAAATCAGCAAGGGGAGATTTTTGTAGTTGCTTTTTCAAAAGCAGAAGAGATCAAGAAGGTGGGGTAAGGGTCCTGAGGTCTCACAAGGAGTGTGGTGGGAGACATAGCTGAAAGCTATTTGTTGGGTTTTCTTGTACAAAAGCAGTCCTGGATATCATCTATCTTGCGTCCTGGGCAGATATCCCACAAATGTTAATGTGAAGTGCAACAGAAAGGACTTTCCAGAAATCTGATCTGCACTTCAGGTCACTTCCTCCTTGAAAACAGGATGGGGAGGAAGCGAAGTGCTTTGTAGTGCCTTAAATTCTTTGGAGAAAGGAAAAGGAGGTGAGGTGGAAAAGTTCCCAGTCCGGCAACCACTCAGGCAGGATGCTGTGCCATGGGAAGGAGCTCCAGCTCAAGTGCTTCTAATGACTGTATGATGGAGAATGAAGTTCCTGAGCAATTTAATTCCAGATCATTTGTATTTTTATAAGTTAAAGCTAAAATCTTGCATCCCATCTAATTCCTTAAGCTGAGTGTAGCTGAGGCAGGACTGGAGTAAATAATTAAATTGCTATGGCATCATATCAAAGAACCTTTTAACGCTTCAAAGTCTTCTGTATGTACCCCACATCTGAGTCAATACACGTGCCAGAAACGAGAGGCTGAGAGAGATGTGATACTGCAGAAAGCCTCTCGGAGACAGGTGCTCAGAAACTTAGGTTTTTTTTGGCCAAAAGAATTCCCTGCAAGCTTCCGAATGAGAATTGATGTGCACAGTCAGTAAAGCACTGTTTGTGCTTTGAACTGCACTTCCACATTTATGCTTGTGATCAAGCTTCCTCAACGTAGAAAATTAAAGTCTGAATTCGCCACCAGTACTTACGGAGATCCTGATAAATTTATGCTCCAAACACAAACTTAAAAGTCTGAACTACAGTACAGGTATTCAGTTTGTTCCTAATACAGAATTATCTAGAAGCGTAAGTCAGAAAGGGCCAAAATTTCTATCAGAAGTCTACTGCAATTCCGTTGGTCTGCCTTTCTTATCACATTAGTCAAGATTTAGTGTATGTTTGCTTTGATTTTCCTGTTATGTATCCTTCACAACAGAGATTTCATTTCTGTGAGATCTGGATTTGGGGCCAATCCACTTTATTCCAGAAATTTCTTGCCCAGCCATCACTTACCTGTGCCTACTCGGAGATCCTCCTTATGGGAAGAAGACCACTCTGAATTTCAGAGCAACAGAAGGAAAAAAAAACCCAAAGCAAATGGGGAGAATAGAAGAGTTTTATTCCCATTAATTTCTGATTTCTGGAAGGGATGAAGGCAATGCACCTCTTGGAGTATTTGGACAACTTTATCCTCAAACTCATGATGCAGACTCTGACATATAGAGATTTTTGAAATCCAGGTTATTTATATTCATGTATTTCCATCTTCCTACAGAAAGAACTGAGATTTCCAGTGAACAGTCCCTGCTACCAGCCCATCTGATCAATTCTGTTCACTATTTTAGCAGCAGCAGAAATACAAAATACGTTGCTGTCATGACAGCTTACAGGAGGTAACAAGACGCCCAGGCTTATCAATAGTTAGATGGCTATCTCACTCATAAAATGTCATTTTAACAAGTTAGATGGCTATCTCACTCATAAAATGTCATTTTAACAACTAGGGCAACTCAACAGACTTGGCAATTTTTCATCACTTTTGGTCTAAAAATAAGTCAGTAACTCCAGCTCAAAGCAGTGCTTGTAGAAGCACTTCTAGACTGTAGTTAACAATAGGCTATATATCTGGAGAAGACCTATACCTACCTGATCAAGTAAAAATTTATCCTAAGACATCAATGGGTATTTGCTGCAGCCTTATAGAATATATTATCTCATGCAAATAAATAATTCAGCTTTTGTGTGCAGGAATGAATAAACTTGACATATCAGTGAAGAAAAGGTTTGTTGTTTTATTTTTTCCCAGCTATTTTATCATTATTGAAGCAGTGGAAAATTTTATGTAAGAAGTCTGAAACAGGAGGACATTTCTCTCCATCACTGTCATCAAAATACGGGGCGGTGGACACCTTCATGTTCCGGTGAAGCAGCCATTACATTCTCAGTACAGGGGCTACTCAAGAAAATGTATGTGAATGTTTCGATGGTAAGGGCCAGCCTGTTGCTCAATGTGCACAGTCACCCTCTGTGATGTAAAAGTTGTGATAATTGAAATCGTGCTGGCTAACACTATCTCTGTTGTCCACAAAAGAATAAGAAGAAAAAAGTCCATCTTTCCCCATCCAAGGACACCTGTTTGTATGTGAAAACTTGAATTCATTATAGAAATATTCTGGCAGATCAATACAAGTTAAAAGCAATTGCAGCCAGCAAAGGATACCCAAATCCAACAAGCACTCCCAAAGAATAGTGAGTACAAAAAAAATTGGCCTGACGAGGATGTCTGTGGACAGCAGAAGAGTTAGTGTTGGTAAAGTTGTCACTTTGTCATATGCAAGTTATTATCTGCCCGGTTTTACAGTATGTGAGAAATGTAGAGATCTACGTCTGAGCTTGGCACACGCTCCTTTTGCAGTTGATGGAGAGAAATGGGTCCTTCCAGGTGCCATCGCCCCTGCCTCTGAGTAGACCTCCGAACCACGCCAAGTGGGTGGCACCCAAAAAGTTTCTCTGTCTCTCCACTGGCGCTAAAGGAGCCTGGGGGACAAGCCCGTAGCGAGGTGTCAGCGCTGCCGTTTCCATATTTTGAAGTGGCTGCTGGCAATTTTAATTTGAAGCAGCATTACGGTACATACATTAGAAAGAAACATAAATTCTCTCAGATGCATTTTTAAAATGCACACTTGAAGTTCAAATTTTATGTTACACATGGGCTCAAATAAGCTATAATCTGAAGGACACATTGACTTGTTTGTTGCAGCTGCTGTACTGTAACATCAACCTTACTTAGCTGTGCTTTAGCTCTGGCTAGATAGCGGTTCAGCCCATTAGCTTGCTGCTTATATTTGCTATCTTTCCTGCTGTGAATAAACTATAGCCCTGTAGCACAGCCAGAGATAAAACTTCATATCCTTGCATGCAAATTGAAATGAGTGGAAAAAGAAATGTTGACAAATTACTTCATTTTAAAATGGGATCTTTGCACCAGGATCTTCTTCCTACCCTTGTTATGTAAATAAATATTATAGGCTGCTAAGTAAAATGTGTAGGACACAATTTCCCATTCTGTCTAACCAAAAAGTAGTGGTAGGGTTTACTCTTCCTATTTAAGTAGTATCCCATCTATATAATCTGTTTTCCAGACAGTGAGGAGGATAAAGATCCTGCCTCACAGAATGGACGGTGCATTTGTCGGTGTCCTGGGCGAAACTGCCCAACAGGGAAGTGTTGGCTGGGACGGTGATATCTGATAGGGGCTGAGGACTTGAGAAATGTCCAAAGGAGCTCCTGCTCAGCTGACCGGGTTCCCAAACCACAAATTTGTGTGAAACTGAGTTCACTTCATATACCTGCATATTTCTGTGGAAGACAGAAACAGTAGGTCAGCAACAAAACGGTCTGAATGTGTCCTGCCTGAATGTGTTCTTTAAAAAAAACAACAAACCCCTCCCCCCCAAATTAGTAACCCACCAGTAACATTGTCAAACCATGGGATAAACCCGATTACTTAATTGGTGTGAAACTAAACTGTTTGTTGAAGAATACCGATATCGAGCAACAGTATTTGCAATTGGAAAATCGGTGGCCATTGCTAAGTTTAGCATGAGTCCAACAGCGATCTGAAAAGCACTTGCATGTGACAGGAGGTGACAGGAGGTGTTTGTGTATCAGAGGCCAGACTAGTTCTCAAAGTTTTTTAAATCTTGCATTCATCTTTATGAATGGGGTTGTGTTGTTTTTCCATGTCAGGAGAAAAGACAAACTTTGGAAAATAAGGCTTCAGAAATGCCAAGTCTCCATGTCATCCTCTCGGTAGTTGGCTAGATCCATCTCTGTACCAAAGAGCCCAACTAGCCCACTTTAAATTGTTGTTCCTCAACTAAATTAATAATATTAATCTTTTGTCTTGCTACTTGCATATATTGATAGTATTTTATACAACTTTCTTGTGAAGTATTGATGTAGGAAGTTTCTGGGAGATAGCAGTGATATTGTCTCAATTTTAAATTAGGAAGTAGATCTGGGGGAAACTACATCAAGTCGTATTGAGCAGGAGTATTGCAAAGATGCATCTTTTAATTCTGAATTATTGCTTTCAGTTTGTTAGACTGCTCTGAGCTCTTTATGCAGATCCCGTTAGACTCCTTTCTGACAGGCAGGGCAAGCCCAGTTTTCATCTAACTTTGGAGATACCAGAAACGGTTGGAGTAAAACGATGGTTAGAGGGAATAAGCGCCGTGATTGGTAATGTATCATGCAACTCATCCAAGGCACCTCGCTGGAATCTGTGCAGAATGGACTAACACTGCTACAATAAATAGAGGTATGGTTTCAAATAGCATAGTTTTGGGATCCTGTGGCCCAGTATATATGAGAATATGTATCTATCTTGGACAATCTCTAGGTGGCAAACAAATACTATCAGCTATGTTTTAAACTCAGATAAAAAAAAATCTCTGGGAAACATTTGTGTATATTTTTTGGATTTTTTGTCAAATCCAATTTTGGGCCTTAAGTGTTAGAACTGTAAAAGCATCTTCCTAGTCTGTCATATTATGTGGCAACTTTATATTGTATACAGTAAATATATTTGAGCATTTAGTAATAGCACAGACATCAATCTCCACTTTTATAGAGTCTTCTTTATAAGCTTTTTTTTCCTTCTGGCTTTTAAGGCACACTGACAGGAGCTGCAGAATGAGGAAGTGATACAGCATCAGCTTCTGGCTTATTGAAAAGGAAGTGATTTTAACTTCAGAAGTAATTGGTAGCTTGCTTTCTTAGTTGGCCTGAGTGAAAAGAAGTGTAATTTCAGGATTTTAAATCAGGTTCCAGTACCGAGATTCTTTTTTATTAAAGGAGAGAAACAAATTGGGGTAAAAAAACCCCCAACTGATAGATCTGAGGCAGCCCACAGCATAAGAGCTGCCAGTGTCTGAATGGAGACTAAGTGTTACTTATGTTTAAAGTGCAAATTATTTTCCTCTCTAGAGAAATGAAGTAGCTCAAAGCTATGAAAATCTCATATGTGAACAAGGACTATTAAAGAAACTGCCAGTTAAGACAACTGATGGAATAAATGCAGCAGAGGAAGAAGATTGAAATTTATGGTGACTAGGCAAAATAGATCAATGGAAATAAAATACATCTGGAATTTCCCAACTTACAATAGGAGATGAAGAGAAATAGCCTGAAAACCACCCAAAGACAAAAATGCTACTCTTTTTTTTTTGAAGAAGAAGAAAAAAGGAAAGAAGAAAAGACATAAATTAGTCTGACTGGATAATCCATTGAAAGGAAAGCAGTCCAATACATCTCTAACCCAAATAAAGATGCTAGCATCATTTGTACTGCCTTGGATAGCAGTACAAAGGCAGAAGGAAGGCAAAGCATATTTTGAGGCAGCTATGTTGTCACTCAGAAAGGTATTATTATTCACAGTACCCAATTTTAAGCAGCCAGCTTGCTGCCTACATTACTCAGCTGATCTCTAGGTCGCTTGCAGGGACCATGGAGAGACAAAGATACGGAAACAGTTGACAGCCTCTAACTTAAGTCCTGCCCTGAGTCACCCTGGGGACGAGACGTGCTAAGAGCTGAGATGGACTGGTCAGCTACATGAAAATGGGCAATAGGAATACCTCCCCCTCCCATTTCTGAGGGGTAATGTAAAGAAATAGCTGGCATAACTTTTCTGCCATTTGAACTAGAATTGTCTCCAGGAGCTTTCCCTTGTAAACAAAGACACTTCTAGGGGTTCCCTGAAATTAAAATCTACATCTGGTGCTACTTCAAAGAAGTATATGCAAAGTGACTGTTACCTTGAAACATTCCTTTCTTTACCCTGCTCTATTTGACAGGAATTTAACTGCTTTTATGAAAAGTGGGTGCACAAAATCTTAGCAGACCATCCTTGAGAGCAGCAAAAACTCTTGGGAAAATACTCATTTGTTTCTTCTGACTTGGGTTCACTGCATAAGCAGAAAAGCCAGGTGGGGCGAGCCAGCCTCACTATTTTTATTTTGATCTGTTTTGCAAGTCTAAGCTTCTCTATTTAAATATAAATAAATATAACTATAAATTCTGGATGATTGAAAGAGAGTTTTGGTACAGTTGTTATTTGGTAAAATCTTGCTAACAGAAAATAACCTCCGAATCTCTAGAGAGGTGTCTCTGGTCTCCAGATGCTCTGGCTGTAAAAACAGTTCGGAGCTGGTACACGGGGGGGCGCATCTATCCTACAGTTGATTGCAAGGAGCCAGAAGCCGCGCTGGCAGCAACCAGCTCCTGAGCAGTAACCCTTTATTTCTGACGGTACAAAAGAAGACTTTAGCAATCAAGTCTCTAGGTATAACATAAGGATGGTAAAAATAATCACAGTCCAAAACCTTATGCCATAGAGGGGGAGTTACATTACAAGCCAATCTTCAGAAATGACTCGCTTTCCTTCAGTATCAGTCAGAAGAAATTTGCTTAACCTGCCATGATGCTGTTTTCAGAACCAGCAAAACCCAGCATCATTTCTGTTGCTGTTTGGGGACTGGTCAGGTCTCACACGACACAACTGTAGGGGAGCAAAGCTGGCAAAATGTGGCCTTCAGTGTACATCACGCTTCACTTTGGCATATGGGCTGAAACTCTGGATGGGAAAATAGCATACTGAAAACATCCACCATATGGTAAAATTAGTGAAATAACAGCAGCAGTAAGACCAGAATGACATAATTCTGCCTACTAGTACTGTGTCTCATTTAAGTTGTATATTACTGGATGTCCCAGTCAGAATTAGAGGCATCTGTGTGAGGTATTCGACAATCACTTTGCCTTGAGCAAACAAAGCTGGGAAAACAACAAAGACTGGGATTTAAAAATCCCAGCCTAAAGCAACAAACAGCACAAAGCAGAGTCTCATAGCTTGTTGTAAATGCCTCTGATCGTGGGATTTATCGCTTTCCCACCTGTGCTCCTCTAATCTAGCTACTTAGCCTCTGCAAGCTCATTCAGAGAGGGACTATCTGAATCCTTCAGCTGTTCACCTTGAGTAACACCACGGGGCCAGATTTCCTCTCTGCAACTTGGTTCAATATTGAAACGGAAGGAGACAAAAAGAGCACACGCCTAGTGTAGGGATGAATCCCAATTAAAGTTTCTGCGGTTTCTTGGTTTCAAAGACAGATATTGGCCAATGGTGAAGGAGAAAAGCAAAGTCACAGTTCTGCCTCATTTTTTACACAAGGCAACACTGTCTCCCTGCTGCGGTGGGGAGAGTCCTTACAGAGACACAACCAACCCCTAAAAGTTCAACCACGGTCACCTTTTTGAGTTTGAACTCCCTTTTTCTGCAGCAGGACAACCACCTCCCACAGCAAAACTTTCCAAGCAGTTCCCTCTCAGCCTCTGAAATCCAGGGAGCTCTGGAGCTGAATCATCGCATATCAGCACAATGTGGTCTACTACTTGACCCTTGCTCCTAGTGACTGTAGCAGTACTTCTCCTAATACACCAGAACAATCAATTAAAATGGCAGCAAGGGCACATAAAACCTCCTGAAACAAACTGACAGATGAAGAAATGCAACCAGATACCAGCACTGGGCCAGAAATGTTAAAATCTGCAAACTAATTGTTTCCTTAATGGGATAATGCTTCTGAAGACTACTGTTTGGAAATGCAATGGCCTGGAAAATGGAGGTCAATAAAACAACAAAAGGACAACCAGCACAGCTGAAAGAGGAGAGCATTTGATGGAAATAATTTAGTCACCAAACTAATTCCTTATCTGTTAAATAGGAATGCCGGTTGGGAACGCAGTGGAGCATGGTAAGTCTTACAGCTCAAGTCCTAACAATGTAGTTAGTTGTGCTTTGGTGTAGCAAAATATACCCTTTGGGATGGAGCAACTCCTCTTATGTTGTTTTTCAAAAACAAATTCAAAAATGTTAAAATGGCCAGAACCAGTAACAATAGCTGGTTTCTTGTTGTTGTTGTTGTTGTTGTTGCCAGTATTACAGAATCACAGAATCTTCATGGTTGGAAGGGCCCTTTGAGATCATTGAGTCCAATCACAAAAAAACCCAACAAAACAAACAAACAAACAAAATCACCACACACCACACCCACCCACAAACAGACACAAACCAACAATCTTGGGCACTAGAGCATGCCCTGAAGTGCCATGTCTACACACTTCTTAAATACCTCCAGGGATGGCGACTCCACCACCTCCCTGGGCAGGCTGTTCCAGTGCCTGACCACTCTCTCAGTAAAGTAATTCTTCCTAATATCTAATCTAAACCTCCCCTGCCGCAACTTCAGACCATTTCCTCTGGTCCTGTCATTATTCACTTGGGAAGCCAATACCCACCTCTCTACACCCTCCTTTCAGGTAGTTGTAGAGGGCAATGAGGTCCCCCCTCAGCCTCCTCTTCTCCAAACTAAACATGCCCAGTTCCCTCAGCCTCTCCTCATATGACTTGTTCTCTAGACCCCTCACCACCTTGGTGGCTCTCCTCTGGACACGCTCCAGCAGCTCAATGTCCTTCCTGTAGTGAGGGACCCAGAACTGAACACAATACTGAATACATACATTCTGTATGTATGATACACTACCTTCATATTTTACTTTCCTGCCAAGTCACCCTGTATGCTGTGTACTTGATAACAGGTCTACCACAATGACTCTGGTCTGAAGGGTGATGACAGGCTGTTTGTGAACTCCTGCATGCTGCCGCTGAACTCCTCACCTGCCCAACACATTCCCTTAAAGTAAAGTTTAAGACACTCAGATGAAAGACCGTCCCTTGCAAAAATTCCACCAGTCATAACTTGTCCCTGAGCCCTCTTCCTCTGCTGCAGTTTATCCTGGCCTAGAAACTGCTTAAGTGGCAGCAGAGTTTGCTACCTCTTACAATCATTATATGGCATAATGTCAAGTAATTCAGACCAGCTCTTCCAGAAAATCAGGAAACAATCAGGTCAAATATAGTCTGCCTTATGAGAAGTCTCAAAGAAATAGTGTAGCATCCGATGCAAACAAAAGCAATGAGACAATAAAATAGCAGAAAACCATGTTGCTCATTGACAGGTACAGTCTGTAAGCAGACAAGCTAATGTTACCTGGGATTTTTGAGCCACAGCCCTTCCTATTGTTAGTTCTTCTGTGCTTTTACATGTTTTCCATAGATATTTTTTTTTTTCAAAAGATTCACTTTGAATTTGTATATAGCACTTAATCTTTCAGAAATATACAGTTAAAATTGAGCTAGGAAGTACAGCTGCAGCTGTCCCTCCCAGATAAGGGATGGGAGTATTCAGCTTTTTGTTTGCGGCAGAGAAAGGCTGGAGACCAGCCAGTGTTAAGCTATATCAACGTTATAAGGGAGACTCTGAGGGTACCGAGCAGTATCACAAGTTTGGACAAAGTGGGTCAAGCAAAATGACCTGCACAGATTAAGCCAGGGATGTTAAGAGAGGAGAAAACATAACAATCAGATATGTAGCTAATCAGCCTCATGAGATACAAGGAGTCCAAAGAGTCAAGAGTAAACAGTCAATAAATAATAAGATGCCATGCTTCAGGGTTAAGAATGTTGCTGATTTAATATGATGTGATTTAACTGCTGTTTTCTGTTAACAGACTCTTTCCAGCACAGTCTGGAAAGTCTGATCATCATTTAGGTTTGCATGTTCTCTGCCAAATGATGCAAATACTATGTGTACGGAGAAGTGCACTGGAATGTATAATACAAGCAGAAGATCTATACCAAAAGGTAAGCTGAGTAACAAAAATGCAAGATATAATCAAACTGTAATGGATTTTTTTTTCCCTTTCTCATATTAGTATATTTTCTCAGCTTTGATGTAGCAAATCACCTTCAAATGCAGGATGAATCTTGAAAGCTGTAGCTCTTTCAGAGCTGATGCTGTTCACTAATGATTTGCTGCTACTGTCTATTGGAGAGTACTCTCATTAAGCCTACAAGTCCTGTTTCGATCAGGATGGCAACCTGGGGAACAGGAAATACAAAACATCTTAGTTTATAAAAAAACGACTCTCACTCTAATACCAAAAGGGGGGTTGCAAAGCAGCTTGTGATACCTGCTGAGAGGCATCAGGGTGTGTTTCCACGGCAGCTTAAGGCAATCTAGGACTAGGTACCTGTAACTTGCGCTTTCCCGGTGGAGCAAGGCTGCACACCTCCATCCCCTCTCTTGCATTAGCCCTGGCATCTCTCTGACTTCACGCAGATCCCGTTCTGGGAACTGACCTGTCTGAAAGCTAATTATATTATTTCATGGTAAGTTTTCAGTTTTTCCAGCTCCCTGAACCATTTCACTATGGAATCAAATGAGTGCCTGTGCTTCTTACAGAGGAGGAGGGTGTAAAAAGCTGGAAATGGGCAGGATAGTGGGACCAGAGCAACCTTGATTTAGATTAGCTTGAACACATGCTGAGAGCCCTCTCTTGAGGGCTGTGGGTGGGAGAGACCACAGACGTCTAATCTTCTGCCAGCTGCTAGCTAACCTATGCTCACATTTTGAGAGTGTGTTCAGGCCTTTACTGCTTTCTTCACACAGCTTAAAGAAAAGTGTTATTTCTTCTAGGCAGGCTGTCTTTATCTGCTTGGTGTTTGCCACTGGTCAGAAGAGAAGAAAAGCTGTGCTGCTGTTCTGTTGGACCATGGAAAGGGCACAGCCGGCATGTGGGCCATGAGGCTCCGCCCTCTCCATGCAGCAGACAACAAAAATGGTCACTATTCCCAGCATTTAGTCTTCAAACTCTAATTTGTGGAGAGCAACATATGAATCTTCTCTTAATGAAAAGCATCAGTTTTTCACAAGAGGACAGCAGAGATTATTTACAAGGTACTCTAAGGATGCTAATCTCCCCTCACCCTGCTTTTCCTGGTCTTTAGAGTGGTCTTTCTCTGCCCGATTCCCCCATCACCTTTTCTGTGCTTCCCTCTATTTGCTGTTTGTTGGCACTTTGCTTTTCCAACTAGGACAATGTTTGCATACTTTCTCTTTTTACTTGTATGTAAATGTTTTTGTCTTTAGACTTTCAAAACATGCTCTAAACATATCTTTTTCAAGTCCTGGCTTATGTGCTCATTTCGGCAGAGCCTCTTACATAAAACGTTCCCCAGCAATCAGTCCCATCTTTTTGCATATCTTGTATTAAAAACCTTGTTTAAAAATTCACACCATAATTTTTGCTTCCAAAGTCAGTGGATAAATCCTGCCACAAACATGGACTCTGTTATATGACAGCACGTTCATTATGTATAATTACAAAGCACACAAGATGTTATTCAATGTTGCTATCTTGGCTACACTGGAATTCCAGCACACATCTGTACACGATTTATAGTTTCTTATAACATATGCTACCACACAACATGTGAAGAGCTAGAATTTAAACTTGGATCCTGCATCAGGCTCTTTGCGAATCTACTCACAGCTGCTGCCAGTAGTGCTCAGTCTTGGAAAAGAGGAACAGTAGAATTCTACTCAAGGAAAAGTGAAGACTAGGGGCATGAATGCCCAGACTCTATGAAAGGGACAGATATTCAGCTGACTCTAAAACAACTTTGTTTTTATTCAAATAAGGATATGGAGAACTGTGAGTAGCTTTTAGGAGTTATTTCTGAGCATTCTATTTATTTATTTATTTTTTAAATAGAAGAGATTAATGATTGCCTGACAAAACAGGAAATAAACTCTCAAAGCATAAGAGAAGGCGGTAATTATACTGTAAGTTAAAATTGCAGTGCCTATATTGGACTGACATGGAGCCTCTCAGAATATGTTCAGGGGTCTTATATTAACATTAAGCAGCTGTTGAGATCTTGTCTTTAATAATGCACAATGTTATTACTCTGAAGAGTACCAGCACTGACATCTCCAAGCTCGTATTAGAAGAAGAGCAGACTACTTTCATTGTATTATTCACTATTTTGTATGTCAGCACTGCCACTTTAGCTTTCAGGCTCTGGAGACAGACTGCATTTACTTCTGTCTTATACTTTGAAGAAAAACTTTCAGGCAACAGAGAATGATATTTAAAAAGTAACCATTTCTTCTAATTTTCATGAATTAAAGTACATTTTTTTTCACGTAAACAGACTGCAAATATCATTTTTCAGTAGTAAACAATGCAGGTGCCTCTGTACCTCCTGAACACCAAACACTATAATTTCCTGGTGTGGATGACTGAAAGTTTTTCTTCTCTCAACTACCTCAGACAGCTTGGCTACAGATCTGTTGTCTTCCATGCCTTGAGTTAGCCGCATCACTTACACCCATGCGTGGTTTAAAAGATGTTTCCTAGAAAACCCAACCTGTCTGCTTTCAGATTCCAGGAAATTTAACTGCCATCCTGCTATCATTTTTTGATATTTTGAAAAGCTATATTTAGAACTGTGACAAAAAACACAAGTGAAAAGGTTAAAAATGTGTCATTGAAATATTCCAATGCTTCATTCCAGCAATGTGAAAGCATGTGGCTTTCAAATAAAGGGTTCTCAGTTGCCTACAAAACCTCCACTTAATTGTCTTCAAAGTCAACCTTTAAAGTCAAGCAGGTAGGAGAGAAGATGATATGAGGATCCCCAAATTCATTGTCATCTCGGGGGTGGTTACTATCCTATCTATCTAACCTGACTGTTGGTAATGCATGTATCAGTCTGGTTGTGACATCCTATTTAATATGATTAACAAGTTGGATGTATACGTAGAGCTTGAAGTTCACATGTGAAAAAGTTTATTCCTACCTATGTATAATGTCCCTGGAAAAGTCATTATGATAAATTAACACTTTATTAAGACTTACCCAAGCATGGTTGCTTCTGGTCAGCAACAGCCAGCTGAGAGCCATGCCAGGCTTTACCTTTGCAAAGTGGTTGTAATGGGCAATGATTCTGTGAGGGAGGTAGAGTTATTTCTGCTTGAGGTAATAAATCAGGAAGAGTTCTGAATCTGAGTTACACCCAAAGGTGGAGCTGGGTTGTAAAAGAAACCAGGACTCCCTAAATCCCCATCCTCTTCCAAGAGTACAAATGGAGGACAAGAGGCTGGATGAAACTGTCCTCAACAGAAGGGCTGGGAGTGGCTGGCAACTTCTCAGCTGGACCATGCCGATGGAGCAGCCACGTGTGATGCATGCTTCGTTTCCCTTCAGTTCTGCCCAACTGTTCCCACAGACAGCAGACTTGCTCTTCTTGAATTTGGTGTGCGGATTTGCTTTTGTCTTTTCCTACCCTTTACTAAGAGTAGTTTCAGAGTAACAGGCAAAACTGCAGGGCTCTCCCATTTTTGGGTGGTGATCCTAAGGACAGGAGAGCAGGCTCCTCCTCAGGTGGCCAAACACCCCTTGCTTATTCCCAGCAGTGAAGTGCAGAGGTCCAAGAGAAAGAAGGGTCCTTCAGTGGCCAACACTAGTCAGGAAAAAAGTCTGGCAGGCAATCGGAAAGCAAGAAGGATGAAGGAACAAGGGGCGTTGGTGCCGCTAGGAGCTGGCATTGCATTGAGCTAACAGACTGTCCTGGGTGGCCCAGGTGTGACCTGACACCCGGGCTTTTTGGCCAGGTGGTCCCCATCACTTCTGCCTCCCCAGGTCATGTGCTTCAAATGGTGTGTAGGGACCGGTGGCTGGGGTACAGCCCTGAGGAGTCCGTCCTGCTGGACACCGAGGACAGACTAGCACAAGTATTCCAGTGGAAATCCAGTCTGACTGACAAGGATCTATGGAGTCCTTGCTTCTGCTCAGTCGAAAATGTCATTGGTACTGACTCGTTTCCACTATGAATTTTGCTTTCATTTTCTGTGTGTTTTCTGATACAAATTTTTTGTAACAGAAAATTATCAACAGGCTATACAGAATGACAAAGATATGCTCAACCATTGCTCTACCGTCCGATGATGTTATGCTCAGAGTGGATCAGTACGACTGTCTCATTTGATCTGTTTCAAACAGACGCTTCTAGCCTCGCCTTAAAGGCCCTACAACTTTCCTGTAACTTCTTGTCCAGTCAGAAGTTGAAATACTGAAAGTCATTTTCTTTTTTGTTTTCCTCTTTTCCATTGCTCTAGCAATCAGAAGTATGATTTTAAATTTTTTATGACTATGTTTGTCGTGCACCAGGAAGAACTTAGCACATGGATCTCAGCACTGTAAAATGAATTCAGTTTTATAGCTGTGTCTGAGAAACAGCTATTTGTGACATTATGTTGTTAGCTATAGAAATCACTGAAATAGTGAACTCTTTTTGTTAATGCACTGACAATTGCAAACTGGAACTATGTATTTTTATTCTCTTCACTTTGGGAAAGCGGATCCACTAGTTAGTGATGGCTGTCATCATTGAGTGCCCCAGAATTTGTATGTTAAACAAAGTGCCACTTGTGGATGGGCAAAAGTAGCAACCTCCTGCTTCACAAAATCTCTGCCTGTTTTTTCCAGCTGTGCTGAAAACCCTTTTCCCATTTAAGCTAGTACTTGAACGAGTGTTCACCGGTAGAGAAGGGCTCATTTGGAGGTAACACATATTCTTTCTAAAAGATTTGCCATCTTAATTTTCAGAAATACTGTGGTTTTCTAGTTTCTTCTGATGATAATGTGGGCTGCATTTGTTCTGACACTAAGAGAACTGAAATGCCCTGAATAAAAGCACATGTGCTGAATGACAGAATTACATACAAATTCCATTGAAATCAATGGCAGCCTTTCCACAGACTTCCAAGAGTGTTGGACTAGATGTGTTTGTGATCATATTTTATCTTCACTCCACGGTTCCTCAGAGCACATATGTTTATTCATAGCCAAACTGATTACAGGTCAAGATGGCTCCACATAAAACTTGACCCTGCATCTGAAAGGAATTAGTTTCACCTTGGATATTACTTAAGGTGAATTACAGACTTTCTTCCATCGGAGTGGACTTGCTTATCTTTAAAAAAAAATGAAATGTTTCTTTTTTATCTAATCTCAGGACTTGCTCGTATCTCTTTCTTGAACAGTTGCAGTAAATCTTAGCCAGATTATCAGAGTTTTACAGGCTTTTGGAAGCTTTGGATTTTCCTTCATGCTGTTAGGCAGTGAAGGCTTGAGAGGATGAATCTGCATCACACCTAAACACCTGCCACTTCAAATCCTACAGTGACAATGAGGGTGTCCCAATAGGATCACCCAATTACTGCAGCCTACAAAACACACGATTTTTCCTGCAGCCACAAAAATAAATTCATGCTTTGTCATAGACTCACTGCACCACAGTATGATGCAGACATAATATGAGAAGATTGGAGACTGTGACAGAATAAAAATGAATTTGCTCTGAAATTAAGTAGGACTATGATAGGAGAGATAAAGATAACTTAAAACTAATGTATTGCCCAAGGAAGAGGATTATGTATTCTTCCATTTGAGTCGAAATGCCTTTAAGAGCTGATTCTTAGGGCTCGGGAGAAGAGAAGGGATGTATTAATGTACACATGAACACTTTTAATGGTGAAGAGCAGGTAAAACGATAGTTTAGTAGAAAAATATTATCAATGAGCTGTAAATGACACTAATGCTCCAAAGGAATTGCTGTTTCTGCTGTCCTGGAGGAGAATAGGTGGAGGAGAGCTGGGAGTCTGAAGTGACACCAGTAAAGAAGAATGAAATGTCATCTACACCTCTGCATTACTTCCCAGATCTCTAACTAGGTGACAAGGAAACACAGATGCAACAATTCAGTGACAATTTGGGCTCTTATTTGTTTTGATGAATTTGTGCTCTTTAAATAAAAAGCTGTTATACATTTTAATTAAGAGGTATGAAGAAGTCATTTGTGAAAAGGTTCAATTATGTAAAAAAAAAACCCACAGCAAGGCTCCAATTTCACGCAAACCTTCTCAGGATAAAAAAGGCCAAGTATGTCTTTTAATTATAAAGCTATTTGATTTATAATTGCAGATGAATATGTTTTATTAAAAACAGTCTTAAAAAAATACTTTATGCCAAGCTTTAAGAATATGCTAATATTGAATACTAGCAACCAGGCAAAAAAACCCCTTGTTTTTCAGAAGTGTCTGTAATTATTGCCAGGCAGCAGATAAATCCAGATTCTTGAAATTCAAACCCAAAGAATTAGACCAGAATTCAATATTACCTTGAATGACTACTGACTGCAGCATCATATCCCACTGAAAACAGCTTGAGAACATCCCCTGAAAAGAACCTGAGTTTAAGTACCCGGCGTATGGATTCATGCAGCATCATGAGCCGAAGTGGTTTGAAAGTGATAATATCCACCACCACTTCTGTGGTCCTTCGCTGTGCACTGCTTCTTTTGTGCTGGATCTAACATTCACCAGACCAACCCGTGATCTAATTAAATGTATCAAGCAGAAAACTAAAACCCCCCAAAAGTTTAAAAATTACTGGATTAGTGAATTTAAAACACCTCAAATGAAAGCTGGCAGAATTCAGGGAACAGATAAAAGTGGCTAGGATAAGGGAGAAAGGAAAGGAGGAAAGCAAGATGGGTGAGTGAAAAAGAAGGAAATCGTCTCCCTCTTGGTAAGCAGTGTGCAATTCCACAGCTTCAGATATTGATTGGAAAGGGAACACGGAGCCCAAGTGCTTTATCCTTTTACTTGGCTGCATTACTGTCAGTTCTTGAGATAAAAGGTGTGAAGTAGCCATTGCAAGCTGCATCTACCTTTTTGAGTGACTTCCTAATTTTGCTTTTTAAAAAAAATTATCTCTTCTTTCTCTCTTTTTTTCTTTGTAGTCTCTAATTCCTGTTTAAAAATACCACATCATGGAAAAACTTTGGAGCAACAGTTTCCACCAGTTAGACAACTTAATAAAGACTCTGCTTTTCCTGCATGTGAACTAAAGGTTTCCCCAGTCCATTAGTGTACTGCTGGCATCTTAGTTTCTACTGTAGTGGCATCCTCCAACAGCTTCCTCACCCAGCTGACCAGGGTGGAGGAGAGGACACATTGCTGAGCCTTCCAGAAGCAAGGGCTCTGTCGGCTAAGGGGATGATCATCACATGTGTTTTCAGGGTATATTTCCATGCAGATTTTATCTTGGGGTCCAAGACCTTCCACGCTCGGCCTGCAGTTTATGGCACCTTCAGTCTCACTAATGCGATTGCTTGTTGGCCATGATCTAAACCACTTGGGCAATAGAATCCATGTTAATTATTTTTGAGTGCGAGTTATTGAGGGGGGGGGCATGGGGGGGGTGTGGTGGTGTCCATTTCACTGGTCCAGTTGACTATTTTCCCAACAGAAACTTACACAACTGTCAGGTGCAAGAAATTGTAGTGAGGGAAGATGGACAGGATGGGAACTTCTTATACTGTCTTTATTGTGGAGAACCGGCATCTAGTCTCTGCCTGAGACTGGATGACCAAGGTGAATGATTACAGCAATGTCATTCCAGTTCCCTCATGCCCTTTTCACTTTGGGATCAAAAAGTAGCAGTTTCTGTTTGCACATTTCTGTGTGGAGAAAGAATTTTCCATCAATATGGCTGCCATGGCCTCTGCTTTGTGTACTGGATGTTAAGAGGGGGTAGTTTACTGGCCTACATTAAGTTAGAAGTGACCTTTGAGGAATATCCTATATAGCTCACTCTCCAGGAGTTTAAATAATTGGCTGCAGCTGAAGAGGTTGCTCTGAGGGTTGCTTTCCTTAGACACGGTACAGCTCATGTCAGTGCACTAGAACAACAGCTTGGGATGCTGGGGGTAGGCAGAGCTGCCTTGCTGAACCACTGCCAGATAGGCCTGGCCCAGCAGTTGGGCTGGTTCTAGCAGGAGAGCATTAGTACAACACCAGGTTCTGGGTTTATTGCCTTGTCAGGTGCTTAGCGGAGGAAGGCTGGGGACGGGGGATGTTTGTTATTTAGGATGCCATGCACAGACCACTATCAGTTATCAGGAGTATCCTTACTTTTCTCAAAAATACACAGAAATTGAAAATACTTCAGCAAAAATCTATCACAAGCATGTTATGCAGGACGGCCTCACTATCTTGATCTCAATGTAGTTACATTAACACCTTATTAAATAGTCCATTGATTTTAGAATTGTTGTAATGGCCTATCAGTATTGCAGGGTTCTGAGTGCCTGTATTGATCTCAGTGGCTGCTGTTGCACTGAGTTTGGATGTTACACAGCAGGGGTTCTTTCAAAGTCATACTATGGGATATTTGAAAATACAGGTTCAGGAGTGTGCCCTTTTACTGGCCTAAAGAGCGTGACTCTTTAGGCGTTAATTTGCAACCGGGGTCTGAGACTTTGACTCATATAAGACGCCATCTTCCTATTTCTTTAATAAGACTTTTTTTTCTTCCGACAGTCCTTTTACTGTTAACACTTAGGTGTTCACCTGAAAAATCGATTTATTACATTAATTATATTTAATTCTCTTTGTTTAGAAGAGGACAGTCACCAGAAATGGTAAAACAAGATCTTGCGCCCCCCAACTCCTCCTTTCTTTGGCAGGACTTTCAATTTCACTCCAATGAAATACGGTTGAACTCAGGAATCGTTTTGATGGCTGATGGTCCTATTGTTTGGGTAAGTAGCTATCAGTCAGCTAAATGCAGGGAGGCCAAAAGCCAAATTGTGTGCACTCTGGAAAGTCACACTAAATGGTCTCAACTTTGCACCACAGATGCTTGAGTGCGCCACTGTTGGTGACACACACGTCAAAATGACCTTGACTATCCAACAGCCACATCCCATGGCACTAATTCCCTGAATAACAAGTTGACCATCTTCAAATGCAGAGGGCTGGAAAAAAGCTACTGCAAGGAATAAAGTTCCTGTGTATTTTTCAGTCTTTTTGGCTATTAGGTGCCATGGCTGATCCCTAAGAAAGAGGTTTCTTTGTGTCTGTGAGAAGCATGAAGTCCCAAGACTTCTGAAGGGACTCAAGATTTCCAGTCCTTGAGCAAATGATCCCTCTTTCAGTGAATAACTAGAGCTAAACAAGAAGAATTAGTTTATGGTCTCTCAGAGAGATAATAAATATGACTATCAGGTATTCTTTTGGAGGTAGGGATGTGTTTTGTGTTTCTATTTAGCTACAAATGACAACTGAAGTGGGTTTCCTGAAGTCCCTGCAGAACCCTGTTCTGTCCCATTCATTCTTCAGCACATCCATCTGAAATGCCAGCAGGGCTTGCTGGCACAGGCAGCACACTTGGATTGCTGGTTATCACTAGATACCAGGTAGCAGATATGGACAACAAGGGAATGACTGAAAGTGACAGTCCTTGAATATTCCAGAACTTATTTACTGCCAAAGACAGAGGGAACACTATAAAGTTCAGCCTGGGAAATAATTATGTGGCCCAAAGGCACAAATGTTAGTATTTAACGGCTCCTGAAAAAAAAGCCAGAGACTTCTGAGGCAGCCATAAGAAAAAACATTGTCATGGGGGAAAGATGATGAATAAAATGTGTGTGTGTATTTCTAGCCACTCTCGTTCAAGAAAGGGGATTTCCGTGTTGACTGGGTGCAGGAAAAGAGCTAGTAGGATGGAGGAGTGGGAAGCCTGCTTTAGAAGATGGGAGCTCAGCTGCTTTAATCTAGCAGAAAGGAAGCTGAGAAGGGGTTTTCTCTCTGTAAATTCATCAAATAAATATGACTAGTCCTAGGGCAAACGCTGAACAAACAAACAGCACTGAAAAATTGAAATGGCTGCTGAAAAGAACTTCAAATATGATTAGGGGCTGGAAAACAGGCCTAATAATATCAAGTTTAAAGAGATTGCTATGGTTAGCTTGATTAAAAAGGACAGAGCGATGACTTGCTCACAGTGTTTAAGTACCTCCCTCCTAGGAAAAATACATTTGGTACCTAAAAGCTCTCTCGAGTAGTACAGGAAGATGGCGAACAACCACTGCCTTGAACCAAAACTGGAGAAGTTCAGACAGGAAACAGAGCTCAGATCTTCAACAGTGGGATTATGTCTTGCAGCAAACTATCAAAGAGAGCGCTGAATCGTTCAGCTCATAATACTTATCCAGAAGACACAGTTTTAGCCCAAAGCAGTTACTGCTCCACGCAAATGGATGTTAGGTGAAATTTCACAGACTGAAAGAGGTAAGGTCTGTTGTGACTTCGAGGTCTAAGAACATATCCTACAACAAAACACAGAGCATATGGCGCTGCAGGAAGAAAAATACAGGTAAGCATGCAAAGGCTTACAGGTAAGCACATGGACTTTCTCCTCTTCTAAATCACAGAGTCACAGAATGATATGGGGTTGGAAGGGACCTCTGGAGATCATCTAGTCCAACCCTCCTGCCAAAGCAGGTCCACCTAGAGCAGGTTGCACAGGAACGTGTCCAGGCGGGTTTTGAATGTACACATTCCTGTGCAACCTGCCCTAAATGCATTTGATTCATTGATTCTGGATGTTTTCCTCACCTATAGAGACTATCTTGTTCCTGAACTAAATCATTGCCAGTCTCTCGCTCCCCTGCTGCTTACAAAATTGTTAGCGCCCAGCCTCTCCCTGGCAGCCCTGTGGTTCAGCCCACCTGGTGGCACTAACGACATTTTCCAGCTCTAAGTCACCTTCTTCGTTTCCTTCACCACTTTGTGCTACTGAAGCTTATAACCCCTTTTTCTCCTCACCTGCATAAACCAAGCTTGTGAATACCCTGGCTGTGTCCACAATGGGTAGACCTGCAAGCAGGTAACCTTGAGGCTGGAGATCCGACACAGCAAATGTTACAGCTCACTGCATGCAAAGTCCTTCCAGAGAGTAGGGGATATTCCAGAGTCAACATTTCATATCTCCTCCTGCTTTCTAGCCCTGAAACCAATTACTAACTCCTGATAACCTTTTAAAATTAGGAATACAATAGCTAAATATATACAAATGCATATAACGTATTTTACAGTAAAAAGAAAAAGAGTCCAGATCATTATTACAGAAGTGTGGTGCGAGTGACTTGTTATTTGCAAACCAATCAATTTGCCAATTTGCTGTGTGACATGGCACAAGGCACGTTTGCCAGACTGGTTTTCATGTGAAAACAGACGTTCTTGGGAGACGGTTTTGTTTTGGAGACATTTTTGCTCAGAATTCATGCGCAGCTATTCCCTTGTGCTGTGTGGAAAAGAAAAACTGATGTTGACCTGTTATTCCGACTAAGCTCAGGATCTTTGTGGGGTGACGTCAGGTTTGCAGGGAGCTCTGCTGATAAGCCCTGCAGGCAGAGGATGTGAGCAGCCAGCATGGCGTTAAGTCGCAGAAGGCAGCTGAGTGGGCTGTGACACTGCTCCTGCCTGGGGTCCGCCAGCTCACACCTAAGAAGGGTCTAAAAAACTCAGTATGGGAACCATACCATGTTCATCATATACATCATATTTCTTCCCACCCTTCCCAATTTTCCTGTGGCATGTAAACATTTACCTGCCAGCTTCAGAAGCTGAAGATCTCTAGCAAGAGCTGGTAAATTCCCTCTGCAACTCCATGAAAGATAGCTGCAGAAATGGGCGCTTTTAGTCCTTCATTATGAACCTACCTTCATGAGATCACCACAGGCTCTGATTCACAATTTAATATATTTTCTGCTAATAATGAGGTGAACTGAAGTAACTGCAAAGAAACTCAATTAGTATTGTAGCTCATAAAAATGATAGTTGTGATAGAAAAATGATTCATAACTGCAGAATGTGCTTCTGCATGTTTTTCATTACTTAGCCTGCACTAACTCTTGTAATCTAATATGTCTCTGCACTTCTGAACCACACATGGCTTCCCACCGAGTAGCATCTAAAATTTGTTTCTACAGAAGGGTGTTTTTTACTGCCACTTCCCGTTGCCAGTACCATCTTCTTCCACCAAAGGCAATAGTATAAGACACGACTCCAAGCACACACTTAGGATTATAAGTACAGTTATCTGCTTCTGCACACAACAAAGTCCATAGAAGAGGCCACATAACAGTCAATTAAAACTTGTCTACAGACAGGCTTCCTTTGCTGCTCACCTGGCAACAGCGGTGGTGGTATTTTTAGTCATTAGACTTTCACAAAACCGTGGTTGTCAACTGTTGCATATGCAGGATTGCCTGTGTTGTTCTAGTGTTTTATTTTGAAAAAATAGGTTATAACCTGTCTTAGTGCTAACAAGAGATGCTGAAATACCTTAACAAGGGGATTTTTCACACAAGCATTGATAGCGTTCAGTGGCCATGGAGATTCCTGGAGAGGTTAGTGTGTAATTGCCACTTGTGACTGAAAAGCTCTTTCTCTCCTGGTGTCTTTTACAAATAATACTTTACTCTGGTAGTAATTATCTTCCACCTCTGTTGGCAGAAAGAATCGTTCTGTCTTTCAAATTGCTTTTCATATTTCTATTTCAGTAATTAAAAGCCCAATTTATTATATAAGCTTAATAAAAGATAATTGGAAACAAACTCAGAAATTTCAACTATCTAGATGAAAAGGAAAATGAGGCCTGTAAAATCAAAGGGACAGGTCCATTTTCCCCTGAATTTTCCAGAAATTTTGTTGCTGGCTTTACTGGACTTATGTTAATTCCCATTGAGTTCAGTAAGTTTAGAGCTACAGTACGTAGTTTTGTATTTCAGAGTGGATTTTTACCTCCAAAAAATGTTTCCCCAATAATCATGGTAATGCTTTTACTGATACAATTTGAAGGTATGATTATTTAAGAACAATAGCATATGCCAGCATGAACAGATAACATTTGATGACACAAAATCTCTACTGTGAATATGTGAACACTATTTTTTTCCTCCGTGTTGTAGAATTACATATACTTTCAGACTGGCAAGAAAGACAAGAGCCTGAAAGTTGATTCTGACCTTGCAGTAATGAGCTAGAACAACCACTGAACACTAGGATGCAACTTCTGAACTAATTTGATTAACATTTTGCTTATGCGTTTTGATTAGTACAAAGTAGACTGTAAAAAAACCTGCTTGGGGTACAGTTCATCTCTGATGTAACTCCACTGATCAGAGCCCAGTGGGGAAGATTTAAAAAAAATTAAAAAAAGACCTATTGTCTTCCATTAATAATTTATGTTCTTTTCTTTGTAAGTGACCTACTAAATGGAAATAGAAGAATCAGCTGGAAATGTCTCAAATATAAAACTAGGTGCCCAGTGTCTTTATATAGCTCACTCCCAAGATTTTCAATTTCTCTGAAGGAGAAGCTCTTTCTAATTTGGGGGATACATGGCCAGGCATTGGAGAAAACAGAGACATAAGGTAACAGCTGTAGAAACAGCATGATCTTTTCCTTAATCCTTTCTGATAAATCTCAGGCCATCTGAAGCAAGTTATGAATGCAGAGTGGAAATATGAAGACATTCCTAAAAGGTACATATTTTTACAGATCACATGAATATCAGTAAAATTTAAATACCCACCAATATTATAGTTTCCATAGTCAAAATTCTCATTTCAGCACAAAATGCAGATACTAACTCAAGTTTTTAAACTGTGGGAATAAAAGACTATCTCCACACATGCATGAAAGAACATGGGGGCACAAGGGAAGGCAGGAGGGGAAGCCTCAGTAGCCCAGTCAGGGAAACTGGCCCCCTAGTCTGGAATAAGTACTGGAGAGTCCAGTGGGTCTGAGAGTTGGCTACTGAAGGGATCAGGATTTCTGGTGTAAGTGGCCCGTGGAGACCCATGGGTCCCCAATAGGCAGTGTGGACCTCCAGATCGCTTCGGGATGGCCCTGGGAACAGCCTTGCCCCTGCCAGGCAACAGGATTCTTCGACTTGTAATAAACTGCCTCTATTTCTGGCAGTTTCACAAAAGAAACCACCCAAGGAGAGTAAATACAACATCAAAACAATCACAGTCTCATAGCAGAATGGTAAGTATGTGCTAAAACTCTTCCCTCAGCGGGTAATACTCAGGAGAAGAGTGAGCTGCTTTGTGATGGTGGGGGTGAAGCTCAGCAGCCCCTGTGAGAAGGCTCCCAAGCCTGAGCCACCTGCCTTTGGAGGGGACCAGCCAGGGTGATGGATCCCAGGCCTGGGGGGTTCCAGTCCTGCAGCAGCCCAAGGTAGCATTGCCTGCATGCTGGAGAAGGACCATTGCCTCCTTCACTCTTGGGTTTCCAGAGGAGACAGCAGGGAGGAGCTGGAGACAACACAGTGTTCAAAGACTGCAAAACCCAAAGTCCTGCTCCCTCCAGAGGACTCCTGGTTGTTTTCAAGTCCTGCTGCACCATGAATTGGCGAATGAAAGTAGCTGTAGGGGAAGCAGGAAAAAGTCACCCAGGCTGGCTGGTCTCCATTTACATCATTCTTTCAGCTAAGTTTTATTTTCAAAGAAACTTGGTAAAATAGTCCCAAAACTGCTCTCTATTGTGAACAACTGAGCCCATAGAATAGAATCATAGGATCATAGAACAGTTAGAGTTGGAAGGGACCTTAAAGATCATCGAGTTCCAACACCTCTGCCATGGGCAGGGACACCTCCACTAGAGCAGGTTGCTCAAAGCCCCATCCAGCCTGGCCTTGAACACCTTCCAGGGATGGGGCATCCACAGCTTCTCTGGGCAACCTGTTCCAGTGCTTCACCACCCTCACAGTAAAGAATTTCCTCCTAATATCTCATCTAAATCCCCCCTCTTCCAATTTAAAACAATTACCCCTTGTCCTGTAACAAGGGACCTGCTGGAACGGGTCCAGCGGAGGGCCACGAAGATGATCAGAGGGTTGGATCAACTCTCCTATGAAGACAAGCTGAGAGAGTTGAGGTTGTTCAGCCTGGAGAAGAGAAGGTTCCAGGGAGACCTTATAGTAGCCTTCCAGTACTTAATGTGGGCCTACAGGAGAAATGGAGAGGGAGTTCTTTTATCAGGCACTGTAGTGATAGGACAGCTAATGGTTTTAAACTGAAAGAGGTGAGATTCAGATTAGGAAGAAATTCTTTACTGTCGGGGTGGTGAGACACTGAATAGGTTGCCCAGAGAAGTTATTGAGGCCTCATCCCTGGAAGTGTTCAAGACCAGGCTGGATGGGACTTTGAGCAACCTGTAGGGAGGTGTCCTGCTGGCCATGGCAGGGGGGTTGGAATGAGATGATCTTTAAGGACCCTTCCAATGTTAACAATTCTATGATTCTATGGCACAGAGGAAATGGAGCAGAGAAGCAGTTTCCTCCCAGGCTGTGCTATGCTTATCCAGCTTGTGAAAGGCTTCTCTCCCCTTGCTTTACACATTCAAGTATGCACGGCTCTTTTCAGCATCTGGCTTTATGCAAACAGGTATTTTTACTGAGACTGAAGGCAATGCTTATTTGCAGAATAATCATTTTAGGCTGCATTTGAAGTGTTCCCCTTTTCTCCTTACAATGATTTTCTCTGTTTAGTTTTGCTTGAAGCATTTCTTAACAAGCTTCAGCTTGCCTTGCAATCTCTGCAGCCGGGCGGGCGGGCTGAGCCACTGCTGCTATTTGATTGAACATCTCCAGCCCTTTCTGAAAGATTGTTGCAGGCCCTGGGCCCATGGATTTCTAGGCATCTGTTCAGCTTCAAACTTGTGAGCCTTACTGAAGCCACGTGCACCGGGACCATGTCCAGAAAGCCCACAAAAGAGACATTCAGGCTGTTATCACTCCCAACTCAGCTGTGAGCTCTCTGTCCAAGCTCTCAATATAATTTTAAGAAACCTTTAAAAAAGCTCACAGCCACAGCCACTCTTTCTGCCACATGGGACCTGATCCTGGAGGGAGCCAACACAGATGCTTGCAATACTGAATTCACTCCTTATTTTCCTGGAGTCAGATGCTTAAGTCAGGCACCTAACTCCCCAATTTACAGAGCCACCAGGTGCTTGGGACATCTTACTGGTGGAAACTTCAGTAACTTCAGGGTCAGGGGCAACTGTGCGTAGCTGTAGGGGTTATTTGAACTTGGGTGTTTCAGTCACCGATGGTTAGTAATCCAGTCCTTTAGTCTATCTGTGTCTTAATTACTTAAATCTGCAACACATGCTTCACCTTCCACTCCTTTTAGAAATTTATAAAGGATTAAAAATAATCTTAGCCAAAACCTGCTCTTAAGCAATCAGTTTCCTGAATGCTATCTGTATTTAAATGTTATTATTCAATCTCCAGTTGCTTTGGTGTTTCATAAATGCTGTAAAACTGGGCACATGTTTCTGAAGCTTAGATTTAGCTTTTGGTACTTAGTCTTTGCAAGATAGTGGATTATTTAAAAGATATAAGTGGGTTTAGAATTTATGTCGTTCTCTTTTTTATGTTACATTTTCAGTAAGGGAACATACTTTAGAAAGCTTAAATTAATATCTTGACCCAGAGTAAAAATACAAAGTTCTTGGGAAATTTGCAGAAATAGTCTAGGTAGCAAATGCAATTAGATAATATAAATGTGCAAGAAAGCCTGGTTTTAGGGGTAACTCACTGAAACTCAATCACTCCTTGTCGAATACACATATCAAAAAGTTGATATTCAAGGGACACTAATCATCTGCTTTTGTAAACAGAAAATGAGGCAGCTCTGTAGGAGATATACAATTATTTTTATTTCCTCATAAAATTCTCTTAAACATTTAGTGTATGTAGCAATATCACTTTTGAGTTTGTTCAGATATTCAAATGAGTAAATTTGATCCCTGCACTGTACTTTTCTGTGTCCTTTTAATATCCTCTCTCCTTCCAGTTTTCAATTTATTCCAATTTCTCTGGTATGCTTTTCATAACTATAATATATTCCAGTATCGGGTTTTATAATTACTTGGGCTCTATTCATTTCCAAAGTTATATTTCAGACTGTATTTCCTCCTGTGTTACAAGGAACAGACCATTGTACTGAAAAGCAATCTAGGATGTATGCGAAAATTATTGCAATAGTAGTGCAAGAAATCTGGTTTAATTTGGGGAGTATCTGGGTTGGTGGTTGAATAGCATGGGGGAATTATTCAACAGGAGACTGGTAAAGTGGCTTGATACATCTACAGACAGCTACTTTTTAAAGTGCTGATTGGTGCGTGGGTATTTCTGCTGGTATTATCTTTGGTTTAACTGAAATTAAATGTCAGCACTTCAGGGCACAGAGTCCTAACATACTGGTGTTACAAAAAATGTGCTTCAGATCTGCCTCTGGAGAGTTCAATGCCACATGGACGCAGTTCTGTGCCGAGCAGCACCTCTAGACGCCAGAGGAAAACATAAGGCTCAGCTCTGCAACTGAGCCCATGAACCCCGGTCCACCGGAGAAGCTAATTTCATACTCAAATTTAAATATGTGGACAGGTGCTTACAGCTGGAGTAGGCTGCACATGTGCTGAAGAGTAAGTCGATGTTTAAGTGCTCTGATACTGCATTATGCTTAGTGTCCTGCAAAGAAGAGCTCTAAATGGCTTGAGATAATGGCACAATAATAAGTTATGGGTCAGAAAGATGCTGAATCTTCACTCTGGGGATAAAATACCTTGAAAATATGAGGAAAATCACAACATGGGCATTTTTTAAAAGAGGAAAACCGTAAACTGTGTCCAAAGATTAGTGGAGGGTGAATGTAGCTACTTGCAGGATCACTCGTTTCTGCAGAGTGAAAAATCATGACATTTCTGAATTGGAATGGCAATCATGAAACAAATTTCAATGTGCTAATGTTCAGAAAGCAAAAAGTCTAGTTTGTCCAAAAATATGATTATATTCGTTGTAATCGTTAATATGATTACAGCAACTGTACTGTTTGTAACATGGGAACCTGGTTGAAATGAGCACTAAGGAGAAGAGAGGTAAGAAAAATAAAACATACCTCTTCAGGGATCATACTGAGGGAAAGGGAGATTGGAAATGTGGTGGGAGTTGACAAAAGATACCAGCACTGATAAAAGATTTCTCAAGAAAAGGCACTGAAGTAGTGATTTTTGAATCAAAAAGGGCATATACTTTGGAAAAAAGGGCCTTAACAAAGACTTTTGTAGAAGGAATGAAATAAGAGGGAGTACAACGAACACTGGAAGTGGATCAAAAGAAAAAGTGATCTTTTTTCCCTAAACAGAACAGTTATATTCATGGAGATCATAAACCAAACAGCATAAAGAGGAGGGTACGCAGGAAGGTGGGGAGGGGTGGCACATACTGAGCTGGAAGGAGGAAGGGAGTGCTGAGAGCAGAGTCCCGAGTTCAACGTGTCACCAAAATGACATCAAAAGGGAAAGAAAAAAAAAGGAAATGAACTAAAATTGTAAATTTTTCTTCATTACTATTCTGAAAAGAACAAAGTTTTGGTGGGAAATAGGTCACGAAAGATGTGAAGAGGCAAGGAAAGGAGGCAGGACCTTTGTTTGCAAGTGCAGCATAAAAGTGGGGCTGTTCAGACAGAAACACAGTGATCAGAGAGAAGATTTCCAAAGCTCAAATGGACAGTCTGCTGCTTTTCAAAGTCCCATTGTGCCTAAGATCAAAGGATGGACAGAGCATTGTAGTATCATAGCTTACAGAAAAAAGTCAGACAGGTTTTGAGACAGGCATTTTCATTATTAAATGGAGGATTAACAGCTGTATTAGTTACAGTGATTAACATGCTTGGGAGTGGATGAAGGTGATGTATAATTGTTTGTTTGTTTGATACTGTTTTCCATCCCTGGGGAATCTGAGTGCCTTCCATGTAAAACTGGTATCTGGAAACTGAAATCCGGTGGGTGCTAGAGGGTAGCCAGCATTCCTGCTGCAAAGTCCTGCTAGTTGGGACTACACCGAGAAATTTTATTTGGTGCCACCTGTATGGCTCCTGCACCCATCCACCTTTGGACACTAGAGCCTGATTTATTCCCCTCCCTCACCCCTGAGCTGCTCAGCCCCAGCTGCAGGCTCTCATTGTGCAGATCCTGCCCCTTCCTGGCCTGGCAGCTGGCCCAAGAGGGGACTCCCAGCAGGGGAAAAGGAGCAGAAGAGTCACCCCTCTGACATCTGGCTGGTCTGCCAGCCACCTCTGCTGCTTCCCAAGCTCCAGACACACAAGGGAGGTGACTACTCTTCCATCCACAACCATGGATCAGACTCTACAAGTGCTGTGTATCCTGTAGCCAGGTACTCCTTAGACACCACTATGCCCAAGCTCCGATATTGTCAGGTGCCAGGTGGCACCCCATTTATTATACCTAGACCCTTCACCATCTTCAGGCTGCTATTGGCCTGATCTGCTCTCTGGGAGGGACGTCGAGATCTCTAGGGCTTCCCACTGGCTATGGGATGCTGAAACATCCACCTCAGGATGGATCCAGGAGGTACTGGATCAGGATGCAGTGCTTAGACTAGATGCCTAGAAAGTCTTGCTGGCTATGGCTCTTCTAAAGGAAGCAAGAGTTGTCCTAACTATAATAAAGTAGAACTCTGAAAAAAATATTTTCCAGAAAATATTTTACTCTTGCTCACCCCTTCAATTCTATGACAAACACCCTCCCTGCAACTGAATCACTGTTCACAGAAACAATTTTCAAGGAGTAGTTTGGTCAGTAAGCTTGTTTATGAATTTATAATTAGAGTTACACTGATTAAAAATAGGAGAAAATTTAATTACAAAGTCCTGCGGGTCCACGAAGTCAACATTTCTTACCTTTTAATCTAATAGTTGACTAATGATCGTCACCTGACTCTAAATACTTTCCCCATGTTCACAGAAGCGTAAATGTACAAACAACTCTCTTGGCTGAATTTTAAGCACTTCAGATATGTCTATGTGGCATTAATTTATAATTCTGTCCTGTGCAATATTTCACCTAAACATTAGCAATTCTATCCAGTAAGTTTTTCTTTCTGACCAAAAGGATTATTACTGAATCATCTTCTCTAGAAAGAAAACAATCATTAATCTGCTAAAAGTGAATCTATGAGAGTAAACAAAATCATTAAGAAGTTATATGGAATCAGAATATGTTTATCATCTGAGTAGTGCCACCCCTAGGCCAGGAATACAGATTTTGGCCCTCCATTGTACAAGAAAACAGAATAATTTCATAAAAGTTATTTGGTAAAGGCTTTGATTTTTCTCAGATGATGATCTGATTTCATTACCTTTACATACCAGTATACACTGAGCTTAATTTTCATGTGAGAAAATCACAGTCAGTGGCAGGAACATTTCTATTTGGCTGCAACTTCAAAGAGGGAATGAAAAATTTAGAAGGCAGGATCAATAGTTGGAAAATGGAATTCATCTTAACAGGGAAACTTAAGGCTTACAGCCATGCAAAACAGCCAGAGAAGCTGTGACTTTCAAAATCATACTGGATGAGAAATGATAAAGCTCAGCTGAATGAAGCAGCTGTTCAAGCTAAAATAAAGAAATACAGCAGGAAGAAACACACCCTTCTTCCCCCTTTCCCAAATGACTGGGAGATAAAAGTCAGGCACAGTGGCTCAATTAACCTTCCATCCCCCGCTGCATGGGCCAGGTGTCACTGCAGAGCACACACCTTCCCATCCTACTGCTCTGGAAGGTAGAAGCCTAATTAGGAGCACTGAGATGTGGCTTGGGAGCTGGCTCCACAAAGGCAAGGAGTCACTGAAGAGGAGCTTTCCATTTCCTGGGTATTTGCATTACCCAGTGGGGGTATTGTAGAAAAGAGGGGAGTCAGTTTTTGTTCCCCTGCCCCAGGCAGAGACTCATGACCATGAGGGAGTTCAGCTGAGGGCCACCATGACGGTGGGGAACTGGAGCACTTGCCCTGTGAGGAGAGGCAGAGAGAGCTGGGGTTGTCCAGCCTGGAGCAGGGATAAATTCTGGCGGGCTAAACAGCCACTCCAGGTGCCTATGGGGCGGGAGGTGGAGCCAGGCCTGGCACAATGGGGCATGGAAGGAAGATGAGAGGCAACAGGCATAAGACAGGTTCTGAAACAAGAGAGGTTCAGGTAGGATATGGGGAAAATATTTTTCTCCATGAGGGCAGTGAAGCAGTGGGGTAGGTAGCCCAGTTTGTGCAGTCTTCATCTGTCTGGGTTTTCAAGACCCAACTGGATAATGCCCTGAGTAAACCTGGTCTGACCTGAGACCTGATCCTGCTTTGAACAAGAAGGTGGTCTGGAGAGCTCTTGTGGTCCCTTCCCACCTGAATTTATCCCATTAAATACAAACAAACAGAAATCCCACTGGTGAAACAATTGTCTGTGTATCAAGGCTGATGTACCTAACCCTAAGAAAAGTTTTCAGACACCGGAGGCCCCTTTGGCAATTGTACCTCCATGCAGGAGAGATTGCAGATACAGGTTTCACTTCAGCATCCCTTTTTTCTCACTGGCTGACCTGTCCCCACCACTACCAGTGCTGCTGCAGCAGTTCCAGCCCGAGATTGCCAATTTCCTCCTGCATGTACAAGAAGGAGTCCATGTCTGGAGCATGAAATGTGGCATTACAAACTAAGGGAATATCCAAATCCATCTGGAGTGAGCAATAAGCCAGATAATAAGCTAAAAGCTACTAATTAGTTTTCCTATATTGCAACTAGTTCATAGGCTTTTCTGTTACTTTGGAAGCTGTACTACACCTACCCGTTCCCTACAAACTGCTGTCCTGTGTGACTGATTTCTAATCCTGAAAATTAAATGAGCTTAATTCTTTTATAGTAGCAGATTCTACATGTTAAAAATGGGAGTTCCCAGGGGGAGCCATAATGGCAGGCTCCAGATGGAGCAGTGACAAAGTATCAAAGAATAATCCCACTCATGGGTTTGAAGATCAAATCCTATATCCCTCCAAAGGACATAAGTACAATTTGATGCCTAAATCCCAAAACATTTTGCTCAGCTGCTGCATAACCCTATATACCGTAGGAACATGAAACTTCACCTCTGTGCCTGCTCACAGATGCCTTATATTTGACAGCATCGAGCATTTGGGCACCTGTGTTACACCTGAGTGCTTTCAGGTTCCACAAAGTGGCTGCTGTGCCATCTGTCTCAGCACGAGCGTTTGGTGCATTAGACATGCTCTCAGCCTAGTGCCTGCATCAGAAATCAGGATCCTCACTTGAAAGAGGGGAAAGGAAATCTGAGGACTGTTGATATATTATGCAGCATCTGAGTAAAATGCTGACTGGGTTGTAAAATGCTTACAGTGGGATCCGAAATGCAGGACATCCCCTCCCTGACATGTTCCCCTGCAGTGCAGGTAGCAATCCAGGTTCACTGCTGTGAGCTTTCTTTGTGCCTTGGTCAGTTTTGCAACCATGGCTACACCGTGACCCATCTTCAACGTGGGGGACAGACTGTCCTCAGCCTGCCCAGCAGTGTAGTCTCCTTTGGGGAGGTAGTTCTGGAATTGCAGTGTTTCAAAACATGCAGAGATGAAGGGAATGAAATGGCCTGCATCCTTGGTGAACTAAATACTGAGCAAGTGTATGAAAGGACTGGATGCAGCCTGCTGCTTTCAGGGAAGAAAGTTTTACCCCTGGGTAGTAAGTATTTCAGGCAGGCTCCTCAAGATGGGAGGAGGTGGAAAGGAGGGAGAACAGGGAAAGCAAAGGAAAAACCTGTTCTGTTTCCTCTTGGCTAGATAAGTGGCTTCCCCTTCAGCAGGTTTATTTTGTGATCCTTTCCTTAGGCGTCTCTCCACATAGGGAGCCAAGTTCCTAAAAATGGGGCTGTGAGCCTGAGCACCTTGTCTCTTTGTGATCTGGGCTGAGGTGTTTGTAATTCAGAAGCAGCATATAGCTCATTCCTCAGGAGTACTTCCTTTCACTTCAGGGTAGGCATAGATTACATACAGTGTTTGATCAGGTTTTATTTTAAATTGAGCCTCAGAGTCTCTGATGTTCTATAAAGGGCCAAGCAAGCTGACAACGCTGTCTGAAGGACAGCCCTTATGCAAACACAAATGTGCTGCCCGCAGTCAGATCCCTTAATAGCTTTCCACTGCAATTTTATTCTCCTCACTTTTACCTCTTGGGCGCTTTAAAGGGATCTCTCCTTTATCCCATATCTTTCTGCTACTCAGTCAATCAAGATGGGATGGACAAAAGGGTGCTCACTCCGTTACATCTCTGCTGAGTTAGCTGCACTGTTTCAAGTACCCATTCCTACCATTGTTTACTTTTACTAAGGGAAGCATTAAGGGTTTTCATCAGTTTAATGTCTATTTATGGCTAATTTACAAAATATAGAACAGTTGCCTTAAGGAAGGCGAAAGATGAAAACAAGAGAATACTTAAAATTTGGAACAAAGACAGCTTTTTAATTGACTCTATAGTGCTTAAACCACCGGGATGTGTTTCCAGGCAACAAGTTGCCTAACTATATGTCACCGGCAAGGACATCTGCCCTCTTTAACTGTGCTTAAAAGTGCCTGCAGTCATTTTTAAAAGGCCCGGAAGGGTGAGCAACCTCCTCCTTTACATGTTTAGCCAGAAGATTTGCTGGCACTAACTGTCCTAGTCCATCTAACTGGATCACTGACCTGACATAATGAAATCATCATGCAGGTTTTCTATTTCACTGAACACTTTTCCCCCTTCCCTCCTAGAGAAACAAAGGCCTTTCTCCTTAGGTAATGCCCACTCCAAAACAGTCATGTCATCACCTGTCAGCTTTTGATGAATATTTCCTCCCAGTTCATTGTGTAGAAGAATGAGATGCTCTTTTCTGAACTCATGTCCATTAGAAAAATCATGTAAAATGGAGCGTTTGTCAAAACAGTAATCAGAAATCCTGCTTTGCCTCTTTAGGTATGCAATTCCTTGGCAGAGCTGTTTCTTTGATGTGCTGGGATGGGAGACAAAGTGAGGAATATTGCCCACAGAGCATTCACATGAACAGATTATAATTCAGGATGTAGAATTGCTTTTGCTACAGAAGCATAGGATGCAACATAGGCCCGCTCACACTGCACACAGCTCTTATACTAGACCAAAGTTGTATTATAATTTCCCAATTACTCCTGCAGGAGAGCAGAAAAGAAGTTCCTAGAAAAAAGTTAACATGAATCTAGTACCGAACAACTGAAATTTTGCTTGGACAGCTCTAAAGTAAATAGACTTGTTTTCACTGTTCAAAATAAAACTCTGGAGGATGTATATTACAGTTTCTTTGTAGTTTTGGGAGTATCCATAAATGATTTAAGAAATGCTTGAGGCATGCATTTGCATGGTTAGGGCTATGTCCATCCTGCTCCTCTCAGTGTTTGAAGATTTCTCGGGGGTGAAGGGAAGGAGGAGGGTGCTGACTGCCTCTTGGTAAGAACAGTATAATTGCATGCCATAATACCATGAGCTGGCACTGGTGTTCAAAGCAGCAGCCTTGCAGTACACCCTTCCCCAGAAGCTTCTACTGGTCCTTGGTAGTTCATTGCCTCCACCCTTGTGCTTAAATTTCTCATGCAATAGTGCAGGGAGCCTTTTGTCCGCTCTGAAACCCATGTCAGATTTAGCTTGTATCCTGTCCCAGTTCTGCCACTCTGCTGCTTGTAGCTTTGCCCTGGGGTGGAGAAGCACAACAGCCGGCAGGAGAAGTGGAGAAAGCTGGCAGGACATTTTTCTTGGTGGCAATGGTGGCAAATGCCAGCTTAAAACACTTGTGAACTTGTGGCCTGAAATGGGTCATTAAGAATAATGTGCCTTGGAATTCCAGCAGTACTGCACATTTTTATGGCAGAAGGACAAGTCATGAACAAAGTTTTTCTCTATGTTTAAAGATGGTATCTTACATAATTAAAAAGTGAGGCACTTGCCGCAGCTTCTTGATAGATTCTGAGCTCTTAATGGAGTAACACAATTTATTATAGCCTCTTTATTCCATTCTCCAGCTGTACAGGTCTTGGGTTCAAAGTACGGTGTTTCCCTGGAAATTCAGACCGCAGTAAAGGATTTAGCCTAGCCTTCAGCCAGCCAGCTCTGACTGCATCGACCCAAACTCCATTTGAAGAAACACATTTCTTTAATTTTACCTTGAAGTCATGTCACAGGTTGGATACCACTTTCAAGAGAGAAAGATTATTATTATAAATAGATAACCATGGCTTCAGGCTGCACCATTTGTTACTTCAATCTCAGTTAGGTCCATAATAATGTTTGTGCTCAGGAAATCCTCAAGAGCATGAGAGTGCATTTGTATGGCCTGTTAGGCACAAAATTGCCTGTTTTATTGGTGCAATAGAGGTACACCTTTTAAAAATTTTACTCCATGTGTTTATAACCGCTCAACTGAAAAAATCACAAAATGGACATGGCACTGCTTGGTAATATGAAGACGGTGGCAGCTAATGCAATGTACACATAATTTAATATGCCACTTTTCTTAATATACTAATTTACTGCATTTCTTCAGCCTACTTTTCAGAATTCTTTCCCAAACAACATCCACACTAAAACAGAGCTGGAGACATCCAAGCAACGGCATTACATGAGAATCTCATGAAATAAACAGCAGCTTTCTTTCCTTAAATGGTTTTGCTACTGAACAGATTGAACTGTACTACAAGGATATAGGTTAAGTGGCGTCCACCCTGTGTTTCAACACACAAAACAACCTCTAGTTGTTTCACCTCCATGGTTGGCTAAATCACACCACGATGTGTCAGCATCCTGTGTTTTTGCTCGCCTCAGTACCATTTATCAGCTTAACCGTAGGTATCACTGTTGTGATCACTACCTCGTGACTGTATATGTTGACTTCTGAGAAAGTGCATTACTTTGCAGTGCTCCTGCAAATGAAGTTTAAGTTTCATAGTTCAGTCTATAACAGTACAACCGCATTATAATTCAGTCAGGTACCTGTTGTTTGTCTGGAGAGTCATTCTCACAGACAAACCTCCACCCTTGGTGTTAGATGCAACAGGTCCGTAAGACATGCATGTTGGTGGTAGCTCTCATTTAGAGGGACTAGAAATTAACCTTTTTTTTATTTTTTCCCCTCTTTCTGCTAAAGGGAATGAAATCCCCAGGTAACTCACAGGTCAGAGCAAAGATCAGTGGTCTACTTATGCAGGAGCCTGAAGAAAGCAGCAGATCTTCCTTTGGATTTTCAGAATGGGAAGGACACAAGGCCTTGGTAAGCTCATGACAGATATTGTTTCTCCCATGCTTTCACTGCTGCCAGGGTCTCCTGCCTGCAGGAATCAACACTTCCAACTGGCAGAAACAACACAGCTACAGCCACTCCATCTCCAGTGCTCCCTTCCTCTTCTCAAAATTTAATCCTTGTGTCTGAGGCGCTTCATTTTGCCATGTATCCCTGCTGAAATCAGTGGGACTGCTCATCTGAATAAACTGTGGAAAATTAGGTTGTTATTCTTTAGAGAAAACACAGATAAGGGAATGCTGCAAAGCAGCTCTGCAGTCACTGAGTTAAGACTCCATTAGTATAGACTACCTAGCTAAGGGTTAGATCCCAGTTCTGTTCAAGGATAAAGTCTTCTGATTGATATAAAAACCTCCCTGGAACTTTCCAGGTTTCTGGTGGTGTTATGTTACAAAAGCTTATTGCCAGGTTTTCGAGTGAATTCAGAATTGTGGCTCTAATCAGTCTCAGCCACTTGATGTTTCTCACATTGTTAGTGGGGTGCAAACATAGATATTAGCTACAGCTTCCTAAACTATTTGGTTTATTAAACAACTGGTATCCTCCTTTCCTTTTTTAAAATTTGTTTAATCTTTTATATTTTGCATACCTAGACTAGTACTAAGATTGTACTATACCACACCCACAAGCTAGGACATCACTGTTACTGGAAAAGCTTTTGCAGCAGTGTCAAATGAGACAAACTGGATAAATTCTTAAGGGACACGCAACGGTAGTCTCTTAGTACTTACCTGGATATGTACAACTTCCAGAATTAAACAAGGATTTATTGTTATACACTGACTATCTACATATCAGGAACTTGGGACTGAAGCAGAAATGAAAATGCCATTCCACAAGATGACATAGAAAGTCTGTGTTGGGACTAGAAATTGAACTGAAAATGTCCTCACTCTGTGATAGTCACAGCCAGAATCTGCCAGAAAGAAGAGAAGCCGCTGTCTGCCTCTTTTTCTTAAAGCAGCAAATCTGCAAAAAATGCCAGATTACATTGAAGTTCTAATACTATTTTTTATTAGAACAGATTAGAAAAGTATATTTTTTAAATTGAGAAAGTCAAAAAGACCTGAAAATAAAAGATTGCAAACCTTCTACCTTCTGTACTGGGCTGGACAGGTTTTTCTCTCCAGCCCTATTCTCAGTCTAGCAAATTTCAGTAGCTTTCTGATTTGGATCAACTTCCACCATCCCACCAGGTACCTCTTAAAATTCTCTTTTCTTTAGCTTTGACTACATGTTTGTTTTCTGGTCCCCTCCGCCTGTTTCGGCACCTTAGCAGCTTCCTGCCTGCCAAGTCTGTCCCTTCCCAGCTGCCCAGCTCTGCTCTCCTGCACCTTTTTACTGCTGAGTAAGTTCAGTTGCCATCAGAAAAGGAGCAACTGCCCCGTCTGTAAAATATTCCTCTTTTGCCAAAGCCCAGTGGTCAAGGCATGGCAAGCAAGCAGTTTTCCTACCTGCTGCCTAGCCATAGATTTTTCAAAGGAACATAAAAAACACTAACTGCAAACCAGAAAATTAAACAGATGTTATTCATCACAGTCCCACCCGAGCACCTGGATTGCAATACCATCTCTTTCCACCTCAGCTCTTCTCTCCCTTCTATGTCTTTTTCCTGTATGCCTATCTCTCCCTGTCAGTCCAAGTCCCTTTATATTTTCTGTAATCTATATCAAAAGCATTTAATTTTTATTAAACTTTTCCCCTCTTCTTCCAAAGACTTGATGTTCCTCAGATCATCTTTTTTTTTTCTTCTGCTCACTTGTAAATTACTTTTAATTCAAGATTTCCTTTCTTTGCTTACTTGAAACCTGGTATGCTGTTTCTGATTATTTTTCTCCATTCTGAATGTACTCATCCCAGTCTTTCTTTTCCTGTCAAACCCTGTGCCCTTGGCTTAAACAGAGTTTTGAATACTGACTGAGGTGTATCCAGACCATACCCTTGCAGGGACCCTGCCCTATAGGTGCACTGACGTTGACGTTGATTTATTTTCATTTACGCCAACTCAGAATTTGGTTCCTCTTTTTTTTTCTTTAATTTAAATTTGGTCTTTATTTAAAAAAAATAATCTTATGCCTTACCTTTCATGCCTTAGATTGCTATCAAGTAATGATGCCTAGTTCTCCACACTTTTTTTACTGTTGTTAACAAATAACTGACTGCTATGCATTTCCAGGACTGGAGCTGTCTATTTCTGCTTGCGTTTCTACTATCCACACTAATGTCCGTTCTCAAATTCCTTATTTACTTTTTTCCCTCTATACCCCAGAAGTTTTATCTGATCTGTCAAGCTTCTTTTATAATTGTGTTTATGTTCTTGACCTTGTCATATGTTATTTTCTTTATAAGAACATGGGAATTGCCAAATCAGAAAACAAACAATGATTCATCAAGCCTACTAGCTTGTCAAAGAGGGAAGAAAAAGCTCAGAGAATACCTAGACAGGAATACAGTATTATAGAAGAGGATATAAATCCTCCTTGGCTTCCAGCATTGATCAGTTTGAGCCCTCAGGCTTTAGATTATATAGTTTACAGTTCTTATTTTGGCTAGTATAAACTACCTATGGTCTTTTTGTGCAGGTGTATTTAATTCTGGTTAAATTTTACCAAAATTTTGGCTCAGAAATATTGTGTAGGTTATTTGCATACTACATGAGAAGCCTTATTCAATGCTGAGAAAACAGCTGCTTACAGAAAAACTCCTCCCTGGTTTACCTAAATAAAGAAACAACTGAAAAAAAAGAAGTATTTCATTTTATGCACCTACTCTGAAACAGGATCCTTCCTCTCTGTTTTTATGCTTATATGTGACTCTTGTCACTCTTAAAAATAGCTCGGATGGAAATCATAGAAATTAGATTTTGCCCCTTTAGCTTGAAGCAGGAGATATATAACATTATTTTATGTCCACATACCAGTCCTAAGACTCCAAGGACGTAACTAGCTTGTTCATATAAATGAACTTTGTCAGAGCTAGTCAAATTTTGCAGTCATCTCAGTTCCCTCTGGTATGTTCAGCCCAAATAGGTGATGCATGTAGTGTTTTCTGTGTTTAGTAGCATAGGATGCTCTGTGGTCTTCCTTTAAACCTCCAGAATTATTTTCACTCTTTTCTACTGAAAAGAATGCCCAGAGCTGCCTCTTTCTGCAATTTATTTATATGAACTTTGACAACTTTCATGTACAAAAGATGGTGCTTAAACATTACCCATGTTTTTGCCTTGTTTCCTACCAATCACAGCCCCGGAGGAGGTTTGAGTAATTCAGTTTCACTGATTGCAAATAAGCAGGAACTTCAGATGCCATGTGTTGTTTTCTAACACAACCTTGTTAATCAGAGAGGCACCCAGAGAGACCAGCTGCATGCAACTGAACCTTGGCCATCTAGTTAGTGTTAGCTTGCCTGGGTTGCTTCTTGGGCCCTGTTCTCTCCCAGCAGCAATTTGGTGTGGGCAATACTTCCTCTCCAGGGCTGGTGAGGAGGAAGGTGCTGATGTGCATGTATATGCTCCAACTTCCTAGATAAGAAAGGAAAACCCTTCTCTGTATTTGAAGCATGTTTCCTCTATCTGTCTGAAAAAGCATTTGGTCATCATTTGGTATCATTACACTCTTGACGCATAGGTATTTAAAAATGAAAGGAGCACTGGATCTTTAGAGGAACAATAACATATTTCGTCTGAATGATAGCTCCTACGGACATTTAATGGTTACAAGGCTGAAGAAGGCCTTTGCTCTTGAATGCTTAGCAGCTGATTCAACACAGGCTGATTAGATAAAGAAAAGAGAGTGGAAGGATAATAAATAAAAGAGCACTGTGGTGAGAGTTCTAAGGAAATGAAAAACATTTATTGATAATCAATCTATGGTAGATTTTGATAATGAACTCCTGTATAATAAGCAGCCCGTGTGCTCACCCTGCCAGTGGAATTCTAATGAGGAAGATAATAGATCCAAATTAGAAGTTTGCCAGTGAGCCTGTTATTAAAACAATTAAACATTTTAGTGCAAGTAAACAGAAGTTTCAGTCCGTATTTTTGCCATTAGGATATAAGCTATCTTAATTTTGTTTTCTTACTAATAAAGGGGCTAAGTTATCCTTTGGATATATACTTGTTAGAGTTTTATAATTACTGTCTCTTAAACCAGGTGAGGCGATTGTGGGTGAAATAATGGGGCTAAACGTCAACATAAGATCATGTAATTATGCTGTAGTGGGCAGGTAAAAAAAGTTTTCATGTCAAGCCACAGAAATATGGACATGAAAGTCCTGCCCTTGAAAGTTGCAAGCCCTATTGACCTATGTTCTACTGCAAGGCAGTGGATGCGTACATGATACCATAGTTAAAAAATATAAATCTATCTGTCCAGGGGTTAATCAGATTTCTTCTTGCCTTCAGAGAGCTATGATCAATCCCTTGCTGTGCTCTGCTGGAATGAGCAGTGACCACAGCCATCCCCACATTTGAGCAGAGGTGTTTTCCCAGCTCAGACCCACCTTCTGACGATGCTCCTATGCTTAAACACTTGCTAAAATTCTGCCTCAGTGGCTATAATATCCTCCATCAACTGCTTCTCACAAACCTGTTGAGACTCTGTCTCTCCACCTTATTTAGCTACTGTTTAGCTTATCCCTTGTTACTCTCATTTCCTTTTTCCAGTGAATTTACTGCATGATTGATTCTTGTTAATTCTGCCAGCCAGTCCCTAACTGTTTGTTTCCAAACAGGGTTGTCACATCACTTTAGCAATTTATGCTTTGGTCTCCTTCTCCTCTCTTTCCCATCACAGCCACCACTGAAACCAGGGCCCAAGTGGTTGCCTGAAAGCTGAAATGGGTCACTGTGGCTCCATGCACCATTTTTCTTCTCGCAGCACTGTCTCCTCTTCCCTTTTGCAAAAGCAGGTTGAGCAGTTGACCTAAAGGTGTAAATGGTTTTAATCTTTCCTGTTTCTTTGAATAGCTCAGAGTGAATTTAATATTTCAGCTTCTACCAAGCTCATCAGAATATTCCATGTCTGGGAGGTGTGTGTTCGGAGGAAAACAAGAGAAAAGAAATGAAAAAGGAAATGAGAAAGGAAAAGAGGACCAAACCCATTAACAGAATGCCTTAGACAGCCTCATGAATTTTAATTTTCCCAGAGAGTGACCAGGAAACAATGTCCTTTAGGATGAAAGATGACTCCAGTACACAGAGCAAGTTTCACATGAGTTCTTGTGGCAGGTGAATATGCCCTGGCCTCATGTAGGAGCCTACCTGTACCCCCTGCCCTGGGCCCCTGCCCCTTGCTGCTTCCTGACAGTTACACATAAGGATATCTTAGATATAAAAAAAACCATAAATTGCAGCTCAGAAGACTGCCACATGACCATAGCATATGGACAGTTCTGTTTCCTTTAGAATTATGGAAAATATCTGTGCAACTGATAAGTGAAACGTCCACAAATCATGATCAAGGGAAAAGATTTAACAACTTTCAGTACAGAAGAGATCAGAAGTATTAAACTGAAATATAAAACAGTAGCTGCTTCAGTTTTTTTTATGTGTATCAGTCTTCTATTTTAGTGCTACCTCTTTCTGACGTGAACACTCAAATTCTTCAAATTCCGTTTGCTCTGATGAGACATCTTAGCTCACTTTTAAAGGACTTGACAGTGTCCAAAGATTGGTGGTTGGATTAGTAGTGGTTCCACCTCAGACAGAGATTGCTATATGGTGATCAAATCTGTTTAATAAAACAATCACTTACATAGAAAAACAGGAAAAAAAATACCAAAACCAATACCAAAACCAAGACAAATTGAGTAGCATAGGGTATTAGAGAAAGATATTGATTTAATATCATACTAAGACAACAGGTTGACATTTTGGAGAATATCTAATTTTTCCATTCAAGAGAATTTTGGGGCTGAGGGGGAGCTGGGGCTGTTAGACTTCTTATTCAATGTAATGATTTACATCACATGTGGCAGCTCTACATACCAGACGTATGTGAATAACATGGATTTGGGCTAGCTTCACCCAGAACACCGTATTTCCTAATGCTAGTGTTACCCGACAGGATTTTGAGGAAGTGTATGATACTTGGAATGGAGTTCACATATCTTTGAGCTGCCTGCAAAAGGAAACTGATTCCACTGTATTAATTTCTTAGGAAACATTCACATTTCTTCCCTACCTACAAAAATTAGAAATTTGGAAGGGAGATTGTATGTTTGTTCTCTTTTAAAGAATCTTGTAATTTCAGTATCTGGAAAACTGAAGCTTAAACCCCAGTCAAGGTACATCACAGGTTCTTGTCCTGAAGGGCTGTCATACCTTTTCCTTTATACTTTCTCTTGTGAATGCCCTTTGTTCTTTACAACACCATCAATTTCCACTACTTGTCCAAGCACTTCTGCAGACAGTGGTGCTTTTTGGTCCATGTCATCAATCCTATATGGAAGAGTTTCCCAAAGTTAAGTCATTTATCCATTGCCCTTTCCTCATCTCTTACCTACAAACACCAAATTCTGTAATGTTCATAGTCTCAGATAGTAACTGGGGGACTTTTTTCCAACCTTCTTACTCCATTCCGTCTCACTGCATTTTGATTCAATTCAACTCTAATTCGTGGGGGCCTCTATCTATTGATTGATCCAGTAATTAACACAATGAGTTCTTAACTGGGCAAGACAGGATTAAAGAGAAGGGAAAATTCTAGGTGTTAGCATAATAATATAATTGGCAATACAAATAAAAAGCTGTCTTCTTTAGAGTCTGTTTCTCTGTGAAGGAAGATTGAAACATGCTTTGTATTCAGTTTTCTCCACTGTAGCTTACATTTTAATACCCCTAAGGTAATTTTCAGAAATGAAAGTGTTTCACTTCTGGGGTCACTGCATTAAGATACCCTTGCCATCACGAAGGATACTGTTTATGGCATTCATGTAGGATGGTTTTCCATTTAATTGAACTGTGATGACCAGTTTTTGGTCACACTGCCTTCTTTTCCCAACTCAGACAGTTGGTCTTCATCAAAACAATTTGCTTTCTACAGGAAGATGAGACCAAGTGACACTTGCATCATGAAATGATAAAATAGTGGTAAATCATACATGACAAATGGAGTTCTAGGAAAGTTTAGGGTGCTATTCACCATTGTTCCCAAGTAGATTCAATTTATTTTTCTGCTAGGAACAGATACTGTAGCTCATGCAGTAAGGTATTGATTTTGCCAATTACTGGGGATAATGGTGTGTATTTCAGAGTTGTTACATTATTATTGAATGATGTTTCTTGTTTACTAAACAAAAATGTGTTTTTCATACATATGTTGTTTGAAACTGTCAGATTCAAGAACATGCTTGTTTTATATAACTCTAAAAATAGAATCATGATTACTGTATAAAATTCTTTCCACTTATTACTGGTAGAATTTAAGTTCTATTCATATATATGTTTTTAAGGACTTCTTTCAGAACTGCATTGCAACTAATTGGTCCTTAATAATTGCCTAAGTTGATAACTTGACCGCCAGAAACTGAACTAGTTATTTTTCTCAAGTTAAAATATGAAATTCGGAAGGTGTCCTTTACTCCTTAATTGAAGATATTTCTTATAGCAGCATTAAAGAAAAAAGAATCACTACCTACTGGAAAATCAGTGGAGGAAGACTGTATTAAGAAGCAATTATTAAATCCTATATGATAAGATGAATTTGCACCTGATCCCAGCTAACAGGTAGCTGATTTTCAGAGAGCCTCTGGGCTTAAGGGGAACCTAAGCCATCCATAGTGTTACAGCATCACTTTTAGGCATTTTGCCTACATATTAAATACTGAAGGAAACAGCTGTGACTTAGAGTATGTGTCTTTTGCAGATAGCCTAAGTACCATATGGTAAACTTGCACCCAAGCTTATGGTTAAGCATTTTGCACGTACAGGTCAAGTCACTAATTCGCGCTGCTTTTCTCTCCATATCATCTTTTCCAGAAATTGGGATGAAATGGTGGCTTACAGGTGTGTGCATGTGGAGGACAGGAAAGGACTTAAATTTCTAAGGACAGAAGTGACAGCAGGAAAAAAAAAAGAAGAGGTGAAGTATGAAAAACAGCTAATAGAGGTATAATTTAAAGTCTTTTAAGTCCTCCTAGCAGGATGTCCTTAAGGAATAGACCTTTAAAAGAGTTCATGAGCTAATTTTTTAATTTTCAGTGGAGTTGATCACAATCGGAGTTGGACTTTAAGAAAGCGTTGAGCTCCTAGTAGACAACTTGTGGACTGACTTCCTATTAAAACCTAGTCATTTCCTTCAGTGTCTCAGTGAGATCTGAAATTTTTTGAATGTTTTGTCCCAGCTTTAGAGGTTTAGTCGTTCGGAAAAGCGTAGCAGGAATTGCTGTCTTGATACTCTCCCTGAATAACAAATAGGTATATTTTGTCACTTGAATGTTTTTATAGGCGCATATAAGTTACAATGTTCTGTCATTGAAGAGTTTGCCTCCTAAACTTCCAGAGGAAGTTGGGCTTGCTTATACCAAACCTGTATGTGAATGGCTAACACACAGAGAAGTACAGCAGTAAATAAGATTTATACTCAGAGTTTATTACTGATGAATAGAGTCATGCTGGAGTCAGGCTAGAAAAGTCCCAAGTTTGATGGGATATGTGATATGCAAGCAGAAGACAAAATTTTACTGAAGTGATGAAGTGAGTATAGTTTTCAGAAGGATTTTCAAAGGACTGCAAGAGAGTGAGTCATCCTCCTCTAGCTGATGTTCAGCAAAAGCTGGGTGCCAAAATCCCTTAAACTCTCTTACACATTTTGTGCAGTAACTCTACTAGAATGCTCTCAGCCTTATTTATCACCACAGGGAAAGGCTCAGTATTTTTTCTTCCACTTTCCTTTACACTAGGAGGGAAAATTTGTCAGCTTTGTTAGTTAAAGAGGGGGGACGTCTTTCATGTTTATGACATGCAATTGTGTCCCTTGTTTTGTTCACATTATGGAAATGAAATGTCCCTGTTATATTGTTGATGAGCTCCTTACTGAAAGTGTGCATTACTAGGGTCAAGCTTGTTTTCAGTGTGAGAGATTATTTGCTTTGAGATTGTCTCAGTGTCATCAACACAACTTATAGGTAGTTTGTGAACTATAACTCTTTTTGCTCCATTTCAGATTTTTTTTAAATTAAGATTTGCAGATCAAATTGACTTCTCCCCCCCTTTGAGGTCTAACTCCATGTAAACTTGTCTCTGAAGCCCTCCTACACCTTCAAGCACTTCTGGGCTCTTTCAGGATACAGACTGGGATGGTTCAGCCATGGGAAAAATGAGAGAAGAGCTGTGAAATAGGGCTTTGCATGTTTTATGTGCTTCTACTGGAAGATGTAGGGCGTTGGCATTGTTCTCTGATGAATGTCTCCTAAGGTAGTGCTCCAGTAAAAATATCAAGCTGTGTATGCTGGAATACCTTCAGGGCTGTGCTGGAGTCGACCTGCTGGAGTTCTTGGGAAGCATCATATGGATCTGTTATTGCCCAAGTGGACCCTATGTCTGACTTACTGGCAGGATGTCTGGCCTTGGCTCTGTGCAGTCTGTCTCACTGTCTACCCCCCCTGCTCCTATAACGAAATAAGGGGCTTACAGTTAGATAACAGGGAGAATAACCTATGGCTTTTCCTTTCAAGACATAAGAACGCTCTGGTGCTGTCCACACTAAGGTGGGAAGTCTGAACACAGGCTGAATGCTGGTTACATGAAAGGAAAAATCTGGATGTCATAAGCTGGATCCTGCGGGTCCTCAGGGCTCCATGGTGTGGAGTGTCTAGCTTGCACCACAACTTCCCTGGCCAGTGTGCACATACATGTGCATGGTGGTGTGCACATCTCCATGTGAATGAATACGAGGTCCCCTGGGCCAAAGCTCAGTAAAAAGCTGAGAAGCAGCCTCCATTGCCCTGTGCCATAGCATAGTGCTCTTTTGTTATGTGATTATTGTACTGTGGTGGAGCAGAAACATGGGTATTGTGTTGCTCATGGTAGGGAAGATCCCATTTCTGTCTTTGCAAAACTCCTTTTCTCATCCAATACAGAATTTCACATTTGATTTTCTCTGCAGTTCTTAATGAAATATTACCTTTACAATCTTTTTTTTTTTTTTTTTTTTTTTTTCATTCCCATCAAGTCCTTTTGCTCTTTAAAGGCTCACTGGACACATGTTTAAAGTAATTTCAATATATAGTAAACTAGAACCTTAAAAGAAGGGCAGGAAATCAGTCTATTATGGAGGATTTTAGCTGATTTGCCAAATTAAAGTTTCAGATCACCATGCAGCAGTAGATATAATTAAGTGTCAGAGAGAGAGGGCAAAATGCATGAATAAAATATCTTATTGTATCATTATACTTTTGTAATAAGATTTACTTGTCAACTTAAAATGTAATAATGTAACTAACAAGATAATTTATTTCTCAATGTAATGAAGACGTACAGAAGGCAGAGGCAGGACCTTGTAAGATGCCAGCTTCAGTCTGTGGCTGAGTCTGCCTGCTAGCACGCACACTTAATGAAGGAAAAACCCTACTGAACTGAAGGAGGGGGCATAGCTGCGTAGGATGGATAGCGGATGAGGAAAGAGGAGTAGGCATGAAGTTTGGATGTGGTGGAGGAGAGAAAGATGAGAGAAAAGCTGTGATGACAGAAGGCGTAAGAGTCTGCTGGGGAAGATGCTACCGTATGCATTTCTCCAATTGATAGAGCAAGACATTTCCATAATGTAAACTTTCAGAGAAAGAAGGTTAAAATAACTAATTGCCTTGGTGTGGGCTGAAGAGATATGTATGGAAAGCTATCCCAGACTGGCTGACACATGCTAACTTCTCTGGATGTGTAAGTTTTAATGACGTCTTCCTTAGGATAAAGGAGGTCTACTGGAAGTCAACCAGGAAGACAGAAATCTTTAGGAGTTTCTACTGAAATTAACTACATCTGATAGAGACACTGCAGTTTACAAAAATGTGAGAGCTGCATAAAGAGGCTGTGAGGAATAGTTTGTTACCATCTAAGTTCTAAGATTTTGACAGGACCAAGTCCTGGAAAGGACCTGCTTGTCACCATTTCTAGATGATGAGCAATGTCCTTCACTTGCTGTCTCTAAATTCTTGTCAGTGGAATAGTGTAAGAACAGGCATGCATTTCCAAAGAATCAGAGGGCTATGCTACCATTCTGTCTGGTTTCAAAAATAGCAACCCAGGGAGGTGCAACATGAGACACTGTATGAGCTACTATGAAGACTCTCATTGCTTTCTTCCTGGTTCATTCCCACAGACACAGGTGCTTCCAGCGACTGCCATACTCGTGCAAGGCAATGAGAGGAACACATCTCCTTATGCCAGAATGGAACACTAGGTGTAGGTGTACGGGGGCTATGTTCAGCATCACTACAGCAGGTGAATGGATGCAGGACTTTCTCAGGGACAGAATGACACATCCTAAACTGGTCTGCTGATTCTTATTAGACCTGGGTTTTGGCCAAGTGCTGTGGGGGCTGGCTCCTGGTGTTGTCTGTGCAGATCTGTAAGGATTCAGTGAAAGTGGTTGCAGGATAGGCTACAGTCTGTGAGAATGCTGGAGCGTGCTAGGAGGTGGTGACAGGTTCCCTGTATCGTTATGGAGGAAGAAAGAGTTGCTGTGATTATCATCCATGGTACACTTCCAGCCGTGCAACGCTGCGTTGTGGAAAGTATGTCATTTCTGTATAATCTACTCTCTCTCTCTCATATATCTCATGTAATCTACACAGCCAGCCAATACACAGAATAGTAATTGCACACAATGTAAGTGCATTCCTGAACGGTGTAGCATAAATATGAATGAGAGGGAACATACTGCACTTTAAATCCTTTGTATATTATGTTTCATGTTATGACAATTAGTACACTGTGGTACATTATTCAAAATGTGAGAAGTATAGTACCTGCAAATGATGTTTTGTTTTTCTCCTCATAGCTGCCAGATGGTGTGGAACCATTTACACAACATCTGAGTGTTAGTGCATTTTAAGCAGGGAAAGAAGGATTCTGCTTAGTGTTTTGTTTCTCTGTTGTTTTTCTTTCTTTAAAATTTTTTTTATTCTTAGCTACATAGACAGCATATTTGAAGATCATGAACAGAACGAAAAAAAAAGGCTATTTAATTCTATTTAATCCTTATTCTATCTTCCCAAGACACTTCAGGAACTTTGACTTAAGCAAAGGAAGAATAGAATTTCTCGTTGTTTATGTGACAGTGGAAAAATAGGGAAAGTGTTATTTACTGTGCTTATTTTGTTTCTTCACAGAGGTCTATTGTGATATGACAGTGTTTGGAGAGCCAACTAGAACACTCGTTTCAGGACTATTTTAAGAGACCTCTTAGACATGAATGAACATATGTACCACATGGACCCTCATGACATAAGGCAATATTATATTGTCCTTCTGTTCAAAAAAGAGGACTAACAAAAGAGATCTTCCACTCCTATACAATTTGATAAGCATTTAAGGAAGAAGTGTACAACCTTTCTCTCTACTATAGTAAAGGATATATAAAAATTGCGAAGTTTTCTAATATGCAATTTTTTTCATAGCTTGAAAATACTGTGGAATACCAGAGAAGTGAAAGAGGGAATGAAGTATTTTCACCTCTACTGCATTAAGTGTTCCTGGCTACTCTACATAGAAGTGTTATTTGCCTGAGTGGGCCATTAGTCTTAATTTTTTTGTTTTTTCTTGGATAGCTGAGATGGTGCCATCAACAGGCCACAGCCGAGGTCAATATACTCAGACTGGCTCCGGGTCAGCTCTCCAAAGAGACCAGGAAGTTTTCAAAATTAGTAAAGTTTTGAATGGAACATCACTTTTAAAAATAAAGCTCTAAGCAAATAGAGAACACAGACTGGAAGTTAAACTCAAAAATAATAGTTTAACATACAACTCTTACCCTGCCCACTGTGTCCTAGCCAATGGGTTCTTGTTTCTAAGCTTCACTGCAGTTAACACTGTAATGCTAGCTTATAAAAATTGCTGAATCCCCTTTGGTCTTAGGAAATCCCTTTCCATTGCCTCTGGAGTCTCCCTGTGCTGTGATTCTTTCATGTGTCATAGCATACAGTGGCTTGAGCCTTTTATTCCCAAATATGCACAAAATCTCTCCAAGGAAATGTGCAATCTTTTGTCTTCTTCTAGATGTTCTACCTGACCTAATCCAGAAATGCTTTCCTTCTTAAAGAAACTGTTGAAAACAAACAAATCAAAAATACCCCCAAATACCCCAAGTATGTTGTGATGATGGAGACTTGAGTTCTCCCATCTGCAATGAAGGCTGAGGCTACAACTATACTGCAGCATGTTTAGACAAACCTCCGCTAGCTTAAAATTGCCTTTCTTGGAATCTCCTGGCAGTGCTGCCATGATAGCACATTCTTGGTATGGGCTCTAGGGAAGCTGGGAAAAACTTCAGATACAAAAGTCCACTAAGCTGCAGCTATTCTGCTGGTGCCGACCTATGTAAAGCTAGCAAAAGTGTGTGTATGTGGGCTACAATTGTTGCTGTGTAAGCTTATCACTAATGCACAGTAAATGTTTTATACTGTTGAAGTCATACACTTGATTCATTGACTGGCATTTTTCCAGTGACCTTTTTCTAGGGTTCAGTAATTTCTTTTTCTGTTACCAATTCCAGACATGTCACTATAGTGGGTTCTGTATGTAAATTCAGATATGTTCAAATCCCATGAATGTGTTTGGTTGCCTTTTCTTCTTAAATGAAAATAACCAATATACCTTGATGATCAACTTAGAGAAGTTGCCATTTTCTTACTTTTTATGGAAAACATAAAAAAGGAAAAAAGTTTTGGAGATTTCTGGAGCTGGAACACTGTCTTCTTCCTTTGAAAGAGTGTAAGAAGTGGATTAGAGTAGTGACCTTTGCTGCACGTACAAGGGAGAAGGGAAGGAGAACTGTTGCTAACCTTCAGTTTCCAGCATTCTCCCACCTGTTCACGCTGTAGGAAGTTGCTAACATTCAAAGTCAAATTCCTGAAGTATTTGAGCATTTGAAGCTTGCATTATAATATTGGCCAGTGTAAGTAACTTCTATCCAGTCTTGGAGAAAGGGAGGATAAGCAGAAGGGAGGAGATATTGTATTACATTGCTAGCCAATTAGGGTCATTCAACCTTATAGAACATACGCAATTTGATATAACCTGATATAGTGCATCTTCAAGAAATACAGTTTTCACAGTGGGTAGAAGCTTGTGGGCAGGTAATAAAATCCCCGCACTGACCAGAAACTGTTGTGAACATCTGTTCCCTGACTACTTAAATTATACTTGGACAGTTTGATGCATCTCTGGCATCCATCCCATGTTCTAGTGGAATGAAAATGGAAGAGAAGAAGAATGTAAAATCAGACAATCCTGTTGGGCTGTAATCTTTCTTTCTGCTCTTTCTATTTTCTTCTTCCTCCAGTAAATCTGTCACATCTTTGTTTAGAAACCCATGACATCCTTTCTTTCCCTCAGTTGTATTTGCAGCTGCCTGCTTTCTTATTTTGTGTACATTGATTACAGCCATGCAAAGCTTCAGACTTAATTAAAAGGCATGGCAAGAGAAAGATAGAGGTTTCTATAGAAATATCTTCTTCTGGAATGTCCTGTTGAGTTAAATCCAGCCTAGAACTCTGTAATTTCTCAAATAAATTATTCTTCCATGAATCTCATCTCTCAGTACCATCTTCACCTGAATTCTGCTGGGCTGGTGTCACACTCAGGGGTGTTATATAGCCTTGAAAAAAAAAAGCTAGGAGAAGGATGATTGGTTTGGTTGAAACTATTGTGGTGACACACGAAAATATGAATTGCCTTCAGCTTCCCCAGGTATTACAGCAAAAGAACAATTAGTTCCCATTCCCATTTTAAAGCTAAACTTGCCCAGTTTTTAAACTGTACTTATGCACCTGAAGTGTTAGTGCAACATAGCAAATTTTCCATACTGGCAAAAACAGTGCTTGATTTAACAAAAAGTGAAAATCAAGCCACTGCACAAATTTTAAACTCCATTTAAAACCAGCAATAATCATTGATTAAGTCAGAATTATTAGTAGTTTTAAGGGTCTTTTTATCCCATTTTGGCTCAAGGATATAATCTCATTTTGGCATGCTTGCATGAAAATGGGTTGGTGCCTGGGGCTTGGCTTCCACAACAGTAATTTGGAATATGAGTCATCTATCATTAGTTTATGCATATGCAAAAATGTAGGCCTTGTGTTTTATGGCTGTGGAGGAAGACTACAGCATGTAATAACAGGTGTACTTCAACTGCGTGCCCTTAGGAGATGCTCCAGCTGATATTCTTCCTTGCCAATGGCAGAGAAATCCTTTACCATATACGCTGGTATAAATCTACTCTATACACAAAAAGGAACATATTGTGATTTCAGTAATCGTACCAGGCACAAAACGCAACTACTAGCTTTTATTCAAATAAAATTCTGTAATCCTTTCCACAAGCTCAGAGCTGCATTCAGCTGGGAACTCTGAGAATAGCTTACGTGCCTTATGAGAAATTGAGTACGGTGAAAGACAGAATTATGTGCCTCATTCAACAAATATGTTAATACTGAAGATTTTTTCCTCTCCTGTGGGTAAAGGAGGAGACAACTGGCAAAAATCCTGGCCACAAAAGGCAACTGAAGTTTCTGTGCTAAGATACATGTGCTAATTCTGTCAGATGGGTGTGCTTTATGTCTTCCCAAGCAACTTGCCAAAATCCTTTGTGCCATTCCTCTCCCTGCTTCCTCAGAGTAACTTCTGTGCAGATCTTTGGTCTAATTTGCCATCAACTCGTTTCTTGGTACAGGTAATAAAATCCTGGTTTAAATGCAAAATTCCTCCACATTAATTCCCTCTCTTTGTGAAATCCTTCACAGAATCATTAATTTGCAAAGCCCAGGCTTGCTTCATTGGAAGGAAAAAACTGCAATATATAAATGAGCTTTAAATACTGTATTAAAACCCCAGAATTCTCTTTCCTTTTCCTCCTCCAGCCTGGATTTTTCTCCTTTTTCTCTCATATATCTGAGTGCCACATCTCCATAAATTAAGCACATCATATGCTTAAAATTGGAAATAATAGCAAATTTCATGCTTTTTTTTTCCTGCAGTTTGTAAAACCAATAACTAGATTAATGTAGTAGGATGTGTGTGAAAGTATTTTTCCCCAAAAAACTTAAATCAAACAGGTGCATTTTGTACTTTGGCTGTTCTGCATGAAAGAAGACAGTTCCTTGCCTCACCTGGCACAAGGTATGTATCTGAGAACTGCAAAACATTCCCCCTTACAGATCAGTACACTTCAGAAGAAAGTAATGGTTGTGGATGAAAAAGAAAAACAAATAAGGGAAAAACAAAGAGAGAAATCAAAGTAAAAGAACAAAAGTAAAAGCAAGGGATGAGTTACTTGGTTTTTTATTTGCTGTGATTATTAAAATCCCTATGTGTTCATTTGTCTGTCCATAGAAAATCTACAAGTATATACTAAAAAAGAACTCAGGATAACATTAGCACAGAAACCCCCTCAGAAAAACTAACTAGAGGTAGACAATGATTTCTATATAAGAAGAGATCGGTAAGCTAGCATTTTTGACCTTGGAAAAGAGTAAACTGAGGAGGGACATGGTAAATGCTCTTATCTATAGAATATTAGTCAGGAAGTGGTCACAAGGGTATGATGTAAAGTTAGTCACATCTCTGACCGCCTCTAACCGTTTGAGTTCTCTGGGAGATTTAGACAGAAGCCAAGTGCCTGTTCACCTACATATGAGTTCCCAGTTAGATAACAGACACTCGTTTCCCCTCAAAAGGCACTTCTGAGCATGCATAGCTAATATGAAGGTTGGTAAGTAGGTTTTCTGTCTGGGACTTAGCAAGATTTAAGATGCCTGATAGGACTGAGGCAGACCGAAGAGCACCCTGGGTTTATGTACAAAGAAGTGATGGCAATCTCCTCTTTGGAGGATGGAAAGACATTTTTACAGCCGTGCCGCTTGTCACACAGTCCAGGGCTCTGTGTGTGATGAATGCATTTTCTGGGGGTGGATGCTCTTCGTCTTTGGTACTGCTACGAAGGAGGCAAGTTCTTTAGTGTATTTCTCAGTTCTTTTGATTTCCTCATCTTTGCTCAGGCGTTGCTTACAGGCTGCTGCTGGGAGACCTGATTGAAAGAACTGCTCATGGTACTAGTTGTCACATGCATAGTGTTATCAATTCTGTATACATTATCCTATCATCTCTTCCTAAAACTTCTGTAGATACTGAGTAAAATGGAGAAAAGGACAGAGCTGATGTGGAAAACAGCTCATTGCAATCAGCCCTTAGTTCAGCTGGAGAGGAGAAACCTGCGCCACTGCAGGGTGTTTCAATTCCATGTTTTTTTAAGTTGCTTATGAGAGTTTACACATGAAATATATTTTCTAAATGCGCTGTAAAAAGTGTTCTTCAATTTTTAACAACTTAATTAAGTATTAAAATCCAATTTACTTTATATCTCAGACTGCAAATTCTAAGTTTTTGCTCTCTACTATTTATTATAGTGTTTGTCATAATTATTTGTTATACGTATTAAATGCATCATTTAAAATGTAAATACTTTTACTCAGAATAACAATCACAGATAAGATTGGTGCATATGCAAGTTATGATCACACCTCCCGAAGAATCCACGAGCTTCTGAGTACGGATGTCAGGTGTTCATGAAATAAAAAAAAAACGATGGTGGATCTTCACAGCTGCACTTGAGGTACCTATAACAGTGTGTAGTCATAGCTCAAATTCAATCTGAATGGCTCTGCTAGCTTTCAACTAGCCACCCTGGTCCAGGTACTTAGTACAGTTTTCATGCCATTGTACCAGGTATGGCAGCAGATATTGAAAATATGTTATTTTGCAATGAGATGCTTGTTTTTGCAGCTACACAGCTAACGTTGCCCAAGGTAGCTTTCTTAGAAATAGCTGAAGGAGTTCCATATGAACTGAAATCACCTTTCCCAGCAGTTTATAGGTAAATAGAAATAAGAAGGTGTTATTGCCCTTATTTTAATGAAAGGGAGAAAAAGGAACACTGGACTTAACTAACTTGTCAGAGTCTGGGAGGCTGATGGACTACAAGTAGGATGGCCAGTCAGTAACTCTAAGGTCTAATGTGGGTTCTAGTGCACTCTTGCATGATGATTGTGTCACTTAACTCCTCTGAATCTCAGTTTTTCGTACTCTAAGATGGAAGTAATTATATGCAGCTACCATATAATATCCACAGAGATCTGTGCAGTTAGAAAGTATCACTGAACCTATCAACAGGAAAAATGGGAGGAAGTTAATAAATTTTAAGGCCAGAAGGGAACATCATGATCATTTAACCTGTCCTACTGCGTTACTGAGGCCATAAAATTTCCCCTGTGTGATTTCTGAATTACTCCCCAAACTTGTAGTTTCAGGAAGGCATTCAGACATTTTCTACTCTTGATGCGAATACTTTTATAATCTGTACCAGTAAGTTTTTCTAAAGGCAATAAATAGAAGTAGATCTTTGGTATCACAGGGAATACTGTGCTTCAAAACAGGAGGAAAAGCCCATTTAAAACAGCGTGAAGATATTTTTAAAGCAAAATTCCACACTTTGTTTGAGTCAGTTGAAATATCTTGTTTGAATAAAATTGAAAATGTTATTTCTATTTCCTCATCCTGCTCCCCTCTCTGTCTGAGCAGGATGGAGATTTGCAGGTGGAAATATATATATTTGTATATGTCGATCTCCCCAGAAGCTGGGCTCTGACACCCTGTAGCTGCCCCTGGGTCCCAGTATCGCCAGTTTCTGGCACTTGTATATATGACCCGCAAGGCTGAAGCCTCACTCCAGCTGCTGGTACAGACCCCTTTGCACATGCACACACTGACACACACACACACACAGAGTGCAAGATGATTGGTTGGCAAGAAGACAGGACAGATTGCAGTGATCGGGCACAGGGCATGGCCACCCACACCAGCATATTGACCAGCATCTGTTTATATATGACCGATCCCTTTTATCCCCTTACTTCTCTACCTTCCTATGCACGTTCCTTTCCAAATCACCTTAATCCTTCCTTTTCCCCAGCCCTGGTTCCTGCCCTAAACATCCCATAATCAGTCCTATACAATCCTGAAATGCTCTTCCCCTGCATTCCATGCCCCTAGGCAGTGGTCCTCCCCTGTGGGGAAGGTGACCTGGAGAGCAGCTCTCACTGCTTCACGGTGATGGGTGTCCTCAGCCCATGGTGCTGAGGGTCTCCTGGGGAAGTCCTGGGGACTGTTTCTCTGGCTGGGTTATTTGGGCTCCTCCACCTGCCTTGAGCCCCTTTGCTCCTTCATGGGTGTGGAGAAGGGTCTTTGATGGGCCAATGGCTGGGATGGACCTGGGATGAGGTGGAACAGGGTGTAGTTGGAGCTCCCGCTCCTACATTTGTGCCTCTGTGCTCTTCTGTGTGTGTGTGCAGTCAAGCTTTTTAGCCCATTACTTAACAATTGTATTATTGTAATGCATTGCAAAATCGCTTTTTTCCTCCTAATGTTTCTTTTCAAACAAACATTTTTCAAATTTCTTAAGCGGCGGTGAAACATTTCCTCTTGGGGAAATCCATATTAAAATATTAAGTGGGAATGTTTCCAGCTGGCCTCTCTTAATAGTTCTTATGGTGAAGATTTGTACCTTAGGAAAACATTAAAACAGAATATAAATCCTCCTACCTCCCACTTGTGCTCCTAATACGGAAAATCACCTCATTCTGCACTAGTCATCTTTGCCAATTATTTTAGGATGGAAGAATCTCTGTCTGGAGTTTCTTTGGTTTTTCTGTTGGTTATAGGTGAATCTATACCTTAAAGTATATGCCTAAATTTGAGAGGGCTAAAACCAGGTGAGATGAATGTATCATTTTGGAGGAAAAAGGTTAACATTTTCTCCTACAGTCATTGTGAAAATGTAAAATGCTTTCCCACGTTATTTCCAGAAGCATACAGAATAAAACAGCTGGTCAACCAGCTGCATTTCAAGAGGTTCAATAGTCCAGAAAAAGAATCAGTGAAAAATCACGCTCCCGTTTTTGTACCTTTTATGATTTACGATTTTAAAAGCCTATCCAAACCCTTTGTCCTGCAAGGTATTTCCCAAGAAACAGACCTTGACACTACTATGAATTCCACTGCACATGAAAGCCAAGAAAATGCCATTAACCTCATGCCACAAGCTTAAACTTTCTGCTTTACTCATTTTTTCAGCCATTGCTCCTGAATACAGCTGGCAGGGACAAAATGTGCTGCTTCTCCAGGTAATGTCCATGCACAGTCCTGCATCTCCAGCTAAACACTTCTCCATAGACAGCTGACCTTACGCTGAGTACCTGTGCCATTTCTTCTATGGACTGGTAGGTGGAAAAGCCTTTGGTGCAGTGAGGGTAACAAACCACTAAAGATCAGTAACCTGCCATGGTGAGATTTAACAGATGCCTCATCTTCCATCTGTCATAACTGTAATGTTTTCTTTCTTAGACGCCTCCTGCAGTTTCTCGTACTTGCCACCACATCAAGGTTTCGAACGATCAGAGAAACACTAACTTTTTAAATTCGCTGTGCATCTTTCTGTTCAAGATTAACAGATATAATAACATCAAATAAAAGAAGGATGGGGGGAGAAACAGCCTTGTAAAATTTAACTGTGGTTAAAAGCCAGCCAACTGAATAACAGTTAAAAAAATTTTGCCAGTTCTCTCAGTCCCTAGTTGATTGAAAGATTTAATAGATGTATCATCTTTGCTATAAATACAGCATTAGTCTTCTGACATATAGAGAGGGGTTTCAGGAAGTGTACTTTATTTTTAGTAAACTTAATTTAATGTTGAAAAATGTTACTTCTTGGAGCATTAGGTATTTTATATACAGTTGTATAATTGAGCATTGTGATTATCACAGCATCCATAATTTGATTATGAAGGTCTTTTGTTTTGTTTACTATAGATACAAGTCTAATGTATGCCTTTTAGAAGTTGTGTCAAAATGGACATGGCTATATGAGTTACTCAACTTCTGCCAGGAAAATCATCTAGCGGGTACCAAAAGAAGAGATTTGGGTACGAGGATCTATGCCTTGTAGAAAATCATAGCTGCTTCTTGCTGTGGTACTTCTACTGTCACTTTCTGGCTTGTACAAAGTGAGGTCCTGGCACACCCTGCCTGTTCCCCTGCCAGAATTCAGAGTGGCCAGAGTCCATTGCAGCTGCCAGATGAGTGCACTGCACTGAGAGAGGGAAAGCATTGCCTCCACCAGCTCTCTTTTCTGCCAGCACAATGCAGAGGAAGGCATGAGTCACCCTGCACAGGCTTCCTGTATAACTTTGATTAGCTAAGATCTTTTTTTATATAATTAAATTTTTAAAGGAGATGTATAATGGCCCGCATTTTCCAGAGTAATAGGTTACTTTGTTATTCTCAGCTTCTTTGATGAAATTGATAAAACTGAGTGTCCAGATCTCTTCTGAAAACAGACCCACTTTAAGGTTGAAGTCAGGCACATGCCTTGGTTTAAAAATGCTGGTGGCTATATCTTTTGAAAGATGGGCAGAGAGCATAGATTTCTAGCAGAACCGCGCCCCCCCCCCCCCCCCCCCCCCCTTTTTAGTCTTGGTTTTACTGGTTTCTCTAATTTAAAAAGCATGCTTTACTCAGAATGTTTCCCAAATTCATTCCATCTAGATATGAATTGGCATCGCCATTACATACCTGTACCTTGAAGACAAGCTGTTTTTAAATCAGTACACACTTCTTTCTAAAATGTCCCTATTTTTAAAATCCACATTCCTGCTCGTTAAAATTCCTCTTAATTCCCCTGTAAAAACTGAATGATCTTGTGGGACTTGATGCAATTCAGGCTGCAGGCAACTTGGTCCTTTCAGACCAATGAGGACTGTTGGCAAATGATGTCTGGTCCTGCATGTGCTGGACTCCTTTCTTTCAGCCTAATGTGCACAAATGATGTATGTTTTTTTTTTTTTTTTAGAATATTTTGATGTTTTCTGGATGGGATTACTATATAGCTCTGAAAACCGGCTATTGCACAGGTCACATAGCTGTTTTGATATGCATTACCATTGCAAATTTTACCCATTTTAGAAATACTTGGAATACATATGGTGCCACGTAATTAAACTGTGATGGTTCCAGTGGAAGTGTTATGCTCTATCAAGCTCATAATATCAGTTGAAAAGAATTTTTTTAAAGATGATGCACACAATGAAGTGTGAAGAATAATATATCTTTTCACAATCTATTGAACTAAATTTGCATAATTTAATTTTTTGAAGTCCATAAATATTTATTTGCAAATGCCTGACATTATGATGTGACTGTATCAACTATCATGTACCCTAATGAGAATTAAAGAAATTAAAAATCAGGGCACAGACACAAGAAAAATGAAAAGAATCCTATATAAATAGCCAGGAAAATATGATACAAAAACTGGAAATTATACACATTTAAAATTAAAGCTGACATGCTGTACTCAATCCACCCCACTGTGTATAGGGACCATTGAACAGTGGGTGTTTTGTGATTGTTTTTTCAAAGTGAATCTCATTCTCAGGAAAGGTTCTGGGCTGACACCACTAGCATGCAAAGGTTGTGTTCTTTTTTCAAATGTTCCACACGTGAACTATAGAAAAACCCAAGAAACATATGAGCTACTGAGCATCCTTATCTCTGAGGGAACTGAGTGGAAAGAAGGGCATTCAAAATCCCACAGGATGGACTTTCTCTCTGTTTCCTTTTCATTTACTTTTAGCTTTTTGTCATCGGAACAAGTTCTACATAAGAAAGTAATTGGGTTTCCTTGCCTGTCTTGCTCATAGCTGTTTGGTTTGTGAGAATTTATGGGCTTCACAGCTCCAACATAGGAACTGGAAGGGTCGTCTTCTTACTACTAAATCTCTCAATCAAACACAACTTCTGTAGGGTGAAGATTTTTGCCTAGAAAACATCTCATTGTTACAGACCGAGGATAATCTCACAAACTAGGTGCACTGCCCTCTTCCATACAAAATTGCAAGGAAGTCAATGTACTGGAAATGCATTTATTCACTTTTGTTTCCTAGTCCAAAACCAGCTAGTTCTCTAAAACATTGGAGCAGAAGATTTAGCTAATCTCCCCCTGAATGAGGTTCCTGGTTTTGCCCCAAGTGCAAGGACGTTTTTGCACTGATCTCTTTGCAAGACCAGGGTCTACTATTGAGTGCATTCTGACCAAAATCAACATTCAGCCCTTTGCATGCTTGGGTTTGTGACAGAGTTCAAGAAGCTATTTTCACAGTAAAAAAAAAAAAAAAAAAAAAGCAACGCATGAAAAGCAGCCTAAAATAAGACTGTAGACTTTCTAATTTGAAATTTAACGAAAAAAATAATTGGTTTACTGTAACCTTAACTGCGCAATGCAGATGCTTACTTGAGATATGAAGGCAGGATTTTCTTCTGGCCGAATTTGGGCATTCTTTCCAAAAAGCCTTTATCCTCTGCAACAGACATGAACACAATGGTGTGAGCAGAAGTGTCGCATTGTATTCTACAGCTGGAACAAGCAAACAAAAAGCCTCTCTATAACTGTTATGCATACATTAGTGCAATGGAAAGAGACCCTCTTGGCAGTGTCTTTGTGGCACTGAAACAATTCTTCTGTACTTTTTTTTTAATTATAGTCAGGAGCAGCTATCTTGTCTGCTTCACTCCATCTTATTGATACAAGTCATGACAATCAAGCTGTATATGAAGTGGATGCATCAGTTTGAGTTACAAACATCATTTAAAATGCTCAGTTGCATATTTTACATATTGCTATTCCATAGTTATACAGCTGTATCATGCTTCTTGTCCAGAAATTCCTGGAAACCTGAAATTGCTTGTTCCTTGATGTGACCACAGGCTGTTGAAATTCAAATGAGCTTTTTGCTCAGCTGGAATTGTATTAAGTATGTAGGACAGCCCATGATGCCGGGATTGGAGGCAGGAGACAACTCTTGTTAGTAAATGTGTGTTTGAGCTTATTGGTATTACTGAATGATAGCTAATCATCTGAAAGTCAAAGGAAGCCTCTTTAAGGGAGCGACGCCTCACCAGGAGAATAGGAACAAGTCTGGGCCACATCTTCGTAAGTAATGAATTCTCATTTCTTTTCAGTCTAGCAAATGCCCTCTTTAAAGGTTAATTCTTAAATAGTCACTTGGGAACAGATGTCTCCTTCACTCTGATCTCTGTGAGTAAAGCAGACTGCTAAGAAACTTCAGTTTGTCTCTTTTATTACCCGATACCCCTTTCTTTCAGATTAAAACTGCTGATAAAGATGATTTCCACTGCCCGATCTCCTGATTATTTTGTAGTTGCTGAATACAGGAACGAGCTGAAGCAACTGAACAATAACAAACTGATACCCATGCAAATTACATCTGCATTTCCCAAATTCTTCACTGTTATTTGAGGTAGTGAGGCAAAAGAGAATATGATTTTTTTGTATATTGTTCAGGCGGCACAGAGACTCTGAGGAGGCAACTGCCTTGGCTGAGCAAAGGACCTTAAAGACTGTTGGGATGATACAGCAAATTGCTCTTTTCTCTTATTTAGGGTGATGTGGCTGAAGGCTGAGTAGCAACTAAAGTATGGCTGTGACAATCAGAACGAATGCTGTCCTTGTTCCATGGCCCTCATGGACTTAGATAATCACCCCCACCTCCCACCCCCAGCTCTGAAATTCCCACAAAGATAAAACAAATTGAAATTGTTCTGACACTGTTCATTCATCTGTATGAGTGTGGAACGAGAAAGTTCGACAGGCAAATACTTCAGAGACATATGATAAACTAATGCTACCCAGATGAATGCAAGTGCTACCTGGAATATAGATGATGGTGGGTAAATTGCTTCAAATGAGCCTTATTGATTCCACTCTGTGTTGATGGGGCATATCTGAAGGAGGAAGTTTCATTTAAACACTTGGGCACTGCAGTAATTAAATGAACTCTGGGACAGTTTACGTAACGGACTGGCTCTGATTCTTTAGGAGCTGGTGACTATCTCTCTTAAACATGAAGCATGTTAATAGCCAAGCAGCTAATTTATTGTAATGAAATGAAAAAATACTGTAGCACCCTTGCGGCCCAGATAATGTAGCAGCAGGTTACTGTTCTGATGAATAGGGACGTTGCTCAGCAGATGTAATGCTTTCTGGTCTTGGAAGAGGATAGATCAATTTCTTATTCTTTATGAAGAAGGATGATTCCTTTGCAGCACTGCTGAGAGATGTGGACATCTACATCTTCGAGTTAATCACCCCCAGAACAATCCAACCACTACAGGTATGTTTAGCTGTTATTTTTCTTGCTATATAAATAAGAAATTTATAAAACAGGAAATACAAGAAGGATTTGATTTCTGTTTCTGTACCTTGATGGTATTTCTATAGACTTCTACTGCTGGCATTGTATTTAAGGGAGGCAAGAGAGGGGCAAGGCCATCTCCTGAGGGCAGGAAAGTCTGTAGGTGGGGTTACATGGGACTCCCAGGCTGAGAGAGCAGCCCAGTGAAAGGCTGTAGTTCAGTAGATGGCAGTCTTCCCTCAGAGTCTGCTTGTTCCTTGCCTGGGCTGAGCTGGGGTGGAGCTGGGAAAGGGACTTTGCTCCTCTGGAAAGTTCACCAGCCCTCACCTCGTTGCAAATCCCATTTGCACACCCTTTATGCACTGTTTCATAAGGCACCTCTGGGAGCTAGTGGTGATACACACAGTGCTCCATAAGCATTGTTTAGGGGTACCAGTTACAAAACCCTTTACTAGTATTCTGTCCCCGAAGCTCCCCATTTGCCTTTGATTGTGAGAGGTGAATTGTGTTTGAGCACACAGAAGAGCAGAGGAATGGAGCGCACACAACTGAACCAGCTCTGGTAGCAACTGTCTCCCAGTTTTCCTCTCAACCAATATCTGCGATCTCTTACGGTCCATTTTTGTAGCAGACAAAAAAATGACACAGTGACAGTGTTGATGAATGCCCTGGACAACTTTTTCCTGGCCACCACCATTGAATAGCATTATAATAGTATTACTGAATGAGTGACATTTAGGATGATACATTATGCTTTGCATAAAGATGATTCCTAACATAAAAATCAATGTCTGGAATTTATGATGTCGTTTAACTTAACTCTTGATTTTCATTAATTTGGGAAATGTAGCAATCCCAGTTGATACTCAAAAAGGAAAAGGCAGCTATGTCCTGTGTTACAAGCATGTAAATAGCAAATCCCCCCTGCCAACATTCAGGTCTATTTGCGGAGAGTTCCCTGCTGTTCTCACTGCCCCAACTTTTGGTATGGTAATAAGTTCTTCATGACTTAAGAATACTTCAGTAATTTTCTGTAACATGCTTTTCTTGTGGTCCCTCCTGATCTCGCTTCCTCCTCAGCCTGTGCCACACTTAAGAGTCACCTAAAGGTGTCTTCAGCTGAGACAAAGCTGAAGAAGCACCCTATGGCCTCTGCTTACATTTGCAGACATGCACTGAAGTAGTCCTGCACATTTAATCACTAAGAGACAATACAGAGCTGCAAGGGAGGATGGCCATTCTGCAGGAAATTCTGATTATCCATGAGTGTCAAACTGAAAGGAACATCTGATTGTGATCCTGCTTGTGAAAAACATTCTGAAAAATTGTTTAAGGAATAGAAAAATGACAAAATGTGGTGGTTTCTTTTTTTTAATAACATACAAATGCTTTGTTTCAATAAGGACCAAACACTTTAATTTGATGTCATTGGTCCTACTATACATATCCAGGTGGAGGGGAGAGTCTATTTTTCTACAATGACATTTTTCTATAATATTTCCAAAATGATGAAGTAAATTTATGTTAGATATTAGGAATAACTTTTTGACTGGTAAGCAGGAAAAAACTTATGAAAAAAAGCATTGTGAGGCTAGATTAGGCAAAGCTCTGCCAGGGATGCTGTATTGAAGTTGATCATACCTAAAAAGCAGAGGAATGGACAGTCAGTTGCTGTCTTCAGGCAACTCCCAGCCTGTCAGTTCAGAGAAACTCTGCAATAAAACACAGTATCACTAGCAGTGAAGGAGAATGCTCTGGATTTTTCAAAATGAAATGTTTCAGCTATATTGAAAAGGAATGAGTAGACTATTTTTGTAAAATCTACAGATGGAAACATTCCTGCAAAAGTGCTTTGATTTAAGTAGGACAGAATTTTCCATCAGGAATTTTTTAAACCAGTTTTGCTCTTCATCTCTTTGGGGAGTGCTTTGTTCCACAACCGTATCTTTCACCAAAAATTCTTCCAACAGCCTATTTCTTAGGTGTTTGCTAGAGAAGTGGTTTCCCAGTCCGTGTGCTTCCCAGTCCAATGTGTTTGGATTGCAGCTCTGGAGGACCTCTTGGTAGTCTGGCTTGCCTGACTCACACCAATGTACAAATAGGAGAGGTCTTCACAGCAACACACACTTTGCTAGAGAGGTGGAAGTCATGCTATTGAGTTTTGGGTCATCGACCCTGAGCCTCGTCTTTACAGAAAATCATTTCAAAAGCATGTATCAACAGAATCAGACCCTCCAAAGGCTATGGCTGTACTTGCAAAACATTGTTCATGTCCTGAAGACTTAAGCCAAGAAACTGTCTGTGTGGATCTAATTGCAGGTCAAATTGACAAAGAACAGTATGTGCTTGACTCTTGCCTTTAATCTAGTTTTATATTGTCTGTAACTAGAAGCCATGTCCCTTTATCAGAGGTTTTTACAGGCTATGTCTATACTAGTAAATAAAACAGGCAGGGGCATGTCTCCAGTCTTAAGGTGAGCTGGTACTGCATGGTATGTGTCCAGCCAGAACCTGCTCTGCTTCTCCCATAAAACAGGACTGCAATGCCCAGTCTGCCAATGGAGAGAGGTCCCTGCCCTTTACTACTCCTCAGCCCTTCCTAGGCAATATTTGAGGCAGCAAAGCCAAAACCAGTGTTAGGGACCAATAACAGCTTAACTGAAGGGACAGTTGCAGACCAGCTCTTGACCCGTGTCTTGGCCTTGTTTAATTTACCACTATAGACATAACCATATGTAAAGATATCCCCACTCTCTATATTTTCTTCTCTCAGTATCCTGCTAAGGTAAGGAAAGACTATATTGACTTTCCATGCCTCCCTGCCCTCACAGATAAAGTGGTGAGAGGTGATGTGACTTGCCTATGTTTATGTAAAAACCATGTAGAAAAACTGGAAATCATGTGACAGGCTCCACGTTGCAGTGACCACTATTGTTTAAAACTGTGCACTGGCAGTGAAAGCCATGTTTTATGCAAGGGTCTCTTTCATCTGTTCTGGCAATCAGTAAGGGCTTCAAAGTATGTGCACTTTAAAGTATTATAAATCATAGTTATAATACCAAAAGAAACCTCAGAATAGATGAGAAACAGACAATGAATTTTTAAACACTCTTCTCTCCTTAAAAATTTGATAAGATACAGGGTTATTTTTACCTCCTGTTTGTTTGGAGTGGAAAATTTGTTTCAATTAGAGTGGCAGCTCCTCACCCCCAAAATGTTCCATAATTATCAGTGAAAAGTGCAGAATCAACAGAAAAATCTGTTTCATGAATTGCTCATAAACATAAATAGTTCAGACAATACAACTCTACTTCCTGCTTGGGCACTTATCCAGGCAGTGCTCCAGCTGAGATTTATTTTCTATTATTTAATTTTAATTGAATGTGCTGCTACAGATACTGTGCACAAATACCAAGCCCGGTAACTGACTTAATTACATAAGTTTTCCTGGGAAAGCGTGACTTTATATATCCCCTTAATACAACCACAGTTCCTGTGTAATATATCTCTCTTTCTCACTTTGGGTTTTGACAGATGGGCTCTGTCAGACTGAGCAGCCGTGATCCAAGGTGTTACCACCCTCAGCTCTCCTCTGCCCTGTGCTGCTGGGAGCTGCTACCCTGGAGCAGGGTGACAGAAGCCACCGTGATCCACTCCATCACTGCAGCTGTCAGGTGGCTTTGCAGCTTGAAGCGTTGATGAGCTGAGAGTGCGATCTCTGCTGAGCAGCAGGTACATTTGCCTCTGATGCCTCTGCTACAGGAACGCTGACTTTGGAGAGAAAGGAGGGGTGGACAGATGGGGTGATAATGCCCTCAGCCACATTTACTGGTCTGTTAGAGCCCCCAGCTTCTTCTAACAGCATCCCAGCACTGCCTCCACACAAATGAATTTTCTGTTTCAGTCATATCAGCACAAATTTCTCTGCGGTGAACTCCAAGCCACTGCCCTGTTGTCTACCATGTGCACATCCAAATGTTCAAAAATCTGAGTTGTGCTCCCCAAGTCATGTTTTGTTAAAGCATTTGAAAATTGAATTCTACAGTATTTAAACTGCCGTGGGCAGGGACACCTGCCCCTAGACCAGGTTACTCAAAGCCCCATCCAACCTGATCTTGCAAAGGCCTAGAGAAAACACCTGTGGTTGCCCCTGGAGCAAAGGTGGCATCACTTCTGGCTGAGAAGAGAGGCCAAAGAAGAGCAGCACAGGGCTGTGGGACATTGCTGCTGGGCAACTGTCTAGTGAGTGAGTTAGTCATTCTGCTCCATGTTAGCCCAGTCCTGGGGAAGAAGAGTGAAGGCCACTGTCATTTCAATGGATGGGCCTGCCCGGAAATTATGTTATTTGGCACAGTCAGCATCTACTCTTCATATATCAGACCCTAAACGACCTGCTGCCTCTTCAAAGTGCAGCTCAGGGTGTCGGTTTTGATCATTAAAGCCTCTCGCTGTCTTTGTGCATTACCCAGTTCAGCTGGGAATTGTTTTCAGTAAGAGTCTTCTGCTCTGGAGCTGACCCCAATCTCAGCCACTGATAACATCAGTGAAATGGGAGGTCTAGCCATAGTGTCATGATCAAGAAATAATGATTTATAGACCACTTTGACAGATCACTATAGGTCAAGATGTGTAAGAATATTTTAATGTTGCTTCAACAGAGAGATTTGCTGAATGTTAATGGCATATCATATTTTTTCCTCAGTAAGAATTGAGTTTTTTAGCATATGTTGTATTTACCTGTGCAATAAGTGTTAACAAACTAGCTGATGTATTTATTTCATTCTATAGCATGTATCGAAGAGCTATTTATTCACAATACAGTGATCATAAATTTGGTTTCCTTAGTGATTTTCCCTGTGTGCATGAACTCTGGTTTATGTTCAAATTCTTTTCCCTGTTAGATCAAATTATTTGTCTTCAGGGAAGATGGGGGGACTGAAGTGACAATAATATTTGTGATGACAATCTGAAAAATGAGTGCTTTACAAGGCAGATATTGGGGAACTGTGTGTTCATTATGTTGTACTAAAAATATAGGATAAATAATCTGTTTGGCTTTTATCCATAGAGTTGGAATGGAGCGTGTATTAATTCTAACACAATTGCATATCAGGAAGATGAATGGAAGCAGAAATTCTCAAAAAACTCCACAAAATGTAAGTTTCATCCTAAGTTTTCCCTTCTTCATAAGGCTTTTCTGCTCCATAGCCTTTTTTCTCAGGAGATGTGCCTCAGATCACCTCCTTGTGTTGAACTGCGTAGCGTTCACGTGAGCAAACTTGAGAGTAGGTCCAGCCCCTTGGGGTTTCAGTATTTGGTGTCAGGTTGTTTGAGCAGAAAAATTGTCTGTTCTTACACATTTTATTACTTCACCTCCTCTGTTCCTATCCCGAAGAAGGATTTCTGAAAATGTAACATATATTTGGGATTTTCAGATTAAGAAACGTGGAAACAGGGGAAGACAATTTAACTTTCTTGATTCCCTTTAAGTAAAATCTTTCTATGCTTTTTAAGAACCAGGAGAGAGTAGAAACTTAACTCAGAAAGATGCAGGTTTATATGAGCTTGCAGCCATCAGGGAGCATGTACAGCTAGGATCTGCATGATTTCCTTAAAGATGTTGGCAAATCCACAGTCCTAGTAATGTGAAATGCTCCTTGCTCTGCAGCCTGTTGGGAACCTTGTTGTGCTCTGACTCTCTTTGAAATGTGATGGCCCTGAGTACTGTGTTTTCTGTTTATCTGTAACTCTTTACCTTTTTCTTTTTTAATACTGGAGAACAAATCTGAGGTAAATTACAGTATTGTCGTCTTGGCTGTATGTTCTTTCTGGGTTGTAGTTCTTAGTTCATGGATGTGTTGGGTTTGCTGTTGTGGTGGTGTTGGAGGATCAGGATTTTGCTCAGCTGTGCTAGATGCTGTCACACCTGCAAAGTCCCTGATAGTTACAGAAGTGCATCTTGAGGAGGGACTTGCAGGTATGAAGTTAAAGCTTTGGAATCTTTGAAGTTAAAGCCTCTGGAAGAAAATGGTTTTAAACAGAAAGAGGGGAGATTTAAACTAGATACTAGATAAGGGTGCCTGAGCTGAGGTTAGAAGCAGAAGATGCTCTTGTTCTTTTTCACACTTTTAGCAAAACAATGGCATTAAGTTACCAAGACTGTGACTGCCTAAGAAAATTCAGCAACTAAAAGACCAAAGCAGCATTTTCTGTTTTTTCCATCTTCATTTTGTTGCTCTTCTCTGCATTAATCCTTGGTTGCTGATACACTGAGTGACTGCAAAAGATCAACCAAGCCAGCCCTAGAAAATCTAGCAATTTTTCTTGCTTGCTTACTGCTTAACCAGGCTAAAAAAAAAATGAAAGGCATACAACAGAGAAACATGACAGCTCAGGAGAGGAACAGAAAAAGTTTTCATGTAAAATAGCTCACTTTTGGATTGACACAGGAATTGATTGTTTTAATGAGTGGGAAAGTAAAGAATAGCTAAAGGCAAATTATGTATTTTTTGATACGTATGATTTCTTCAACTCATATCTTGTAGGAGAAGTGTTAGGTTCTGAGTCTACTGGAAAGCTTAGGATGGACTGTGCAGTTCTTCATCTCAAATTTACAAAGCTATATTGATTGTTTGTCTTGCTCTGGTGCATTGTGATAACATAGTGGCAATCGTTTTGGCAGCCACGTAGCCCCTAGACTTTTCTAAAATGGTCTAAGTGGTTGACAGCTTATTAATGTTCCCGTAATGGTGCCATTATGCTGCATGTTTCTGTGCTGATTTCCTAAGTAGGGCACAGCAACTTTGTTGTAGCAGCTCTTGTGGCAAAGGCTGAGTGAGGTATGTCACACCATGTGAGTTAATTTGGTCTAACAGCAGTTAGTTCCCCAGACAAATAAGAAAAGGCATTGGTGTATGTGAAAAAGAGTCTTGAGCTATGTTCCTTTAATGCTGTTATGTTATGGCAGTGTGGTAGTGTTTTAAAATGGCGAGGAGGGGAGGAAATTAAAATTAATAAACTTGAGACTTTCATGGAAAGCCTGGTTTGAGAATTATAGCTGTTGGGTATTGCACTCTCTTTAACAATATCAACAAAACTTGTAGGATACTAGCTACTAGAAATTTATTTACTCAAAAGAAGATATCTCAAGATGAATGGACATGATAGCTTTTCCCTTACCTGCTTCCTGTTGTCCAACAAGATCTTTGTTCCCTGCTTTAAAGTTTTTCTGAATAGTTCAACATAATACCAAATAATTGTTGCTGAAGGGTAGTTAATAACCCAATATATAGTTATTGTAGAAAAATTATGTCCTTTAAGGAAGTAGTCTTTAAAAGTATAATTAACCAATTTTGATGGAACTCTAGCTGGTGGAAGTACAGGTCCTTAGCATGATATTTATTTAAGTACATTTTTGGAGCAATTCAAGTCAGACATTTGTTCTTCTCTAATGGACACTAGATGTTCTCCACCACTGAACAAACAGATTTTCACAGTTCTGGCTGTTGTATTCCTGAGCAGTGTTTCTCTTGAAAGCGTCTCCTACCCGCTGTGGACTTACAATTTATTATGTGATGCTGAAGGTCTAATGCCTTGGTTAACAGGCTGTTAATTACGTTAATGGTGCTTAGGAAAAGATTATTATGAAATGTAGTTAATAGTCCTCTACAGTGCAAAAATGTTGTCTTAATATAGACATATGAAGAAATCACCATGGTGTCTCTTAGTGCATGAGAAGAGAGAAATATGAAAAGGATACGCTGCTTGCTGTTGAAACCTTATAAAAAGACAAAGCAAAATTTCAAGATACTTAATTTAATTGGAGACATGATACAGGTCTTGCTATAGCCCATCCAGCCTCTGGTACTGTTATGTTTCATTTCTCTTGCCGCTGACAGACTTTCAGACCACAATGGCATCCACAGTGTAAAAACTGGTGAAGTGTAGAAGTAATGAGAATGAAAACCTCTGAACTAAAGCCATGTCATGTATGTTCCACTGCAAGGCACAACATAAGCAGATATTTCCATGATGAATGATGTGCTATGAAAGCTACGTATTTGTAAAACTAGATTGAATGGAGCAAGTTACAAAGGTATTAATAAAAGATATGAAATTATTACGGAAGAGAAAATCGGTAGCCATTTTTGTTTATGAAGACTAGGGAACTGAGCTGGGCAAAAAGTTTGCTCAGTAACAGTAGAATACTTTTTGACCTTTCTTTTAATCTAATCTAAAACTTCCCATATAAATCAAGGTAATTTGTACTAATGCACTGTACTTACATCTACAGCAGGAGTGCATGAAACAGCCAACATTGTTTTCTCTCCTGTTTTAGTTGTCTTTACAGCTTCATTGCCCTCTACTCCTCTTTCACACCAAAAATGTTGAATAACTCTCTCCCTCACCCACAAACCCTTAATTTATATAGCTGAAGCAGGGAGGAAGACTAGAATATGCAGTTGAAGGTGGAAAAACACAGAAGTAAATATGAGGGGAAAATTCTATTCTTTTTTTTACATATCTAGACATTTGTAGAAAGTATATTGTTAACACAGAGTTACATTGGTGTAACCAGACTGGACTTTGTCCTTTCTGCTAAATTAGATCCTTTATTTCACAGTAGAGTTCTATACTATACTAAATTGTACTTTGCTTTTATCCCGGTGCCTAATTGCAAGTTCCTTGTTCAATTTGCACTTTGGGTATTTGGTACATAGTAGCAATTCTAGGGCCACTTCAAAGCAGTGAAACACCCAAGTGAAGATGTCCATGAGAAAACAGAAGATGGTTCCGCAATTGAAAAAAGGTACAATGTTCAGTGGTGGTTTACATACGCAATGCACATCTTCGAGTAGTGTTGTAAGCCAGAGGATTTTAATTCAGATTTATTATTCTTTTAATTTATTCAAACTTGGCACTATATACTCTCTGTCAATTAGAAAAATGTTGTGTTGTATAAAACATACTTTAATAAGAATTATCTTTAAACTTATGGTTTCAAGAGTTTCAAGAAGAAAATGGCAAAGTGATTTTCCTCTTTTGCTACCCTCAGACCCTCCATGACATTGCAAACAAATCAGTATTCATTAGGAGTCAGTGTGTTAATGGGTATTATACTCAGCACGCTATAAACTACAGAATCAGAGGATGGCTGAAATCAGCAGGGACCTCTGGATGTCTTCTAGTCCAATCCCTGTGCTCAAAGCAGGATCATCTACAGAGGGTTTCTCAGATGCATGTCCAGATGTCTTTTGAATATCTCCAAGTGAGGAGACTCCAAACACTCTCTAGGCATCCTGTTCTGATGTTTGACTAACCTGAAAAGAAAAAGTTTTTCTTATGTATAGAGGTACATGAGGTTATTCTTATACTTTAAAACAAAATAAATTTTAAAATAATGTAAAACCCAAACATTTCAGGCTTTCTTTTCAGAACAATATTTCTGCCTTTTTTTTTCTTTTTTTTCTTTTTTTTTTTTTTTTTCCCATAGAACAGTTAGAATAGTAGTTGACCTTCAGCAATATGTTAAAGGACCACTGAGAAAGTCAGAGCAGCCTTATTTGTAATCTTGCATATGCCATAAAGAAGCCTGGAATTAAAATATGTAGAAATATGGAATGAGAATTTCCAATGAGAAAAAAAACATACACAATAGCATACTCTGGCCAGTTTTAGTCTTGTCTCTTATTGTTATGGTTTTTGTGTTTTGTTTTTTTTTTTTTTTGAAACCATTGTTCTAATAATGTTGCTCAGTTTTCAGTATTAGACATTGTCTCTCAGGTACAGCTGAAGAAATGCAAAGGAACCAGTGACATATTACTGGGGCTAGTTCTCATATATTTGGAAGCAGAGATGGAGCTGCTCCTAGGCGTTGTTCGAGGGCCAAAACTGCAGTTGACAACAGTTGGAAATGCATTAACTGCAGCCATTATCATTGAGATTGTGGACACAGAAGTGAGGGAGACATAATTTCTGTGTTCGGATTTGCCACTAACTTTTGTTATGAGAAAACTTGGACAGTTAAAGGCACTACAATAATGCACTAGACATTTCACATTTTGTTGACACACTGGCAGAAACCAAAAGCTTGTCTAGCATCTCAAGCAAGATAATATTAGTTATGAAAAGCAATCTGATGAGAATCCAGCGTATCCCTGCTCACGCATTCCATTACAATACAAAAGACTTTAAAAGCTGAATTAATTTGTATACCCTGCCAAGAGGGTATATGCCAATGAGGATATCCAGAAGGAAATTGAAATTATTAACTGGTACAGCAGCAGTTGCACTGATTGCTTATGTTAGAGGGAGATTTGGTTAGTGGAAATCTACCATATAAAGATCAAATTGTAGATGTTAAACTCAAATGTTATTTCAATTTTTCTATACAGATGTGAAAGCTGAAGGATCTGTAATAAAGGCAGAGCCAGTACTTGCCAAAGTAGGTGCACTTCTGGGTACCCAGAACAATGTGTTAAAGGGTGTAAATAGACAGAATAGTTATATTGAAGAAAACCATCTTGGACCTAGCAAAACAAAAGGAAGTAAAAAGAAAATTATCATAGGTAGAGGATGGACTGGGGGCTCTTCCATTTGGTTGGGTTTTGCTCCTTAAAAGATTTGATGGCAAGGAAAGGATGTACAGTCAGAATCTTTTTTTTTTTTTGTCCTGAGTGCCTTACTGTGCTCTGAAAATGTTTCCAGAGTGTAGACAGTTTGTTTTATGAGGCCTCTTCTCTTTCTGCCTCAAAACCAGTAAGAGTATTTCCTTTGTGCATTTTCAAAACTTGATGGGGTTTTAAGTATTCTTCCCATGTGAGAGCATCATCTGAAGAAAGGAATTATCAAGCTACAACAAAAAATATTTTGTTTGCCAGATAAACTAAAAGGTAATATTAGCCCCTTAAACAATATACTTAAATGTATGTATATGTAATATGTAATGTGTTTGATCTGAATCATAACAAAGCAGAATAAATACTGTGGAGATTTCAAAGAAAATGATAGTATTATTACTTCACTCAAATACCAAGGGATGGCAATATGAAAATATTTATTTTCACAACATATTGCAAGCATGACAGCTTGATAATATTCTGGATGATTATAACTGACATTTTGTTTGAAAAATAATAAATAATGTAGTCTCCTGGAGCAATTACACAAATGCTTATTGGGAATGTGCCCTGAGATATTCATAGAGAGTATCTTTCAGAGTGGGGCCAGGGTTCCTCCAAGGCGGGTGTCGTGGGCTGAAAAATGCCCTCCATTTCCCACCTGGCAATAAGAACCTGAGAAGTTAGATGAGGAGAAGGAATTTCAGAAAGGACATAATGACTACTGAAAAAGTTGAGAATTATTGTGCTTTAAGGAAAACATGGGAAGCCACAATGCCATTTTATGTCTAAATAAAGCCGATCCATTATGTTACACATAACACACAGAAATATATTAAACACTTTAGGATTCCCCAGGAAAAACAGCTATGCTGCATATCTCATCAGTTCAATGTTTATTTCTCTAGGGCAGCTAAGGACAATATTTTTATGTGCAGAAATGATAAAGCTGTAAATGCAGACAAATGATGGTAAAATCCCTGTAGGATGGTACAGCTGCAAGTACAACACTGTTTCACAAGAAGTCTTGGGAATCTTGAATGCCTCATGGCTTGAGTAATGAGGGGAAGTCAATATAGATCATTTTTAACATACTGCACAGTGCTTTGAATGTTACCAAATGTGGATGGATGAATGTCTACACACAGCAGCTATAATACATCGCACAAATCTCAGGGCTGTGAGTTGATTGTTTGTAGCTGAGGACAAAGCCAAGAGTAATTAAGCCACTCTGTACCATTTCTAAAGTTCAGAATGGCTTGCTGTTGTGGGAGTTAAGGATTTAACAGTCTTTATTTCCAAGGGTTTTGTGGAAATCAGTTGAGTAATTTCTATTAAGTCACATAATACTCTTCCATCTAAATAAATAAATACAGATTTATTTATAAATACATTTTCTTTTTATAAATAGTCTCACTTATGAACAAAAAATGATAATTAAAATTACCTATTTAGGTTTGTGAAGTTGCAGTTTGACATTTAATAGCTGAAAATATCATGTTGCAATTGAGTAATAGTAATGGCCTAGACTGTCTATAAAAAGATTTGTTGGAAGTACAGTACTTCATGGGCGATCCCTATGCTGAAATACACGTTATGTGCTTCTTCTCTATTATTGAAGAGAAACTATAGGATGTATAAACAGAAAACTCAGCTGATGTCAGAGCAATTTCCTATATTAGCATTACCACGTTACACGCCTGACCATTTGGCCACTTAGAGTAAAAGGTCATTCCTTTGCTAGAGGATCACATGGGTTACAGGGCTAATCTTTTATTCTTTACATGAAACTCTTGCATTTCAAAACACACCTAATTTTTTCCTCCATGAATGCTCTCTGCCACTAAAACGTGACAAGGTCTGTTTGTGTGTATGGTTTATGGTCTAGCAATAGTTCTACATAGGAAGAAAGATAAAGTGCCTGCTAGACACAATGAGCATAACTCAGTAGAACCTCAAGGGCACATGGCCGGCAATGCTGCTGGGTAGTACAGCGTCATATTCAGCCTCACATCTGTAGCTTGAAGGAACATGCCTATGGAGAAAGTTGAAAACTTGCATATGGAGAACAGCAGCCTTTTACTAGCAGTTGAAAGAGTTTCAAGCATCTGTTCCTCCCACCTGCTACAGATCGCAAGGCTGCAAAGAGGATGTTTTGACCCAAGAGGATGAAGATCAGGACAAGAAGCAATAGGCACAAACAGAAACACAGGAAACACTTTTTTTACTGTGAAGGCGAGCAAGCACTAGCACAGGTTGCCCAGGGTGGTTGTGGAGTCTCCATCTGTGGACACATTAAAAAGTCTTCTGGACTTGGCCCTGGGCAATCTGGGCCCTGCTTGAGCAGGCGGTTGGACTAGATGACCTTCAGAGGTCCCTTCAAACCTCAACCATTCTGTGGCTCTATGACTCTGAAGATGTCCTAGAAATCATGTATGTTGATGAATGAGTTTTCTTGACTTAATATGCACATCATTCTGCTCCCTGTACAAGGACCAATATTACAGTCAAAGGCTGTGATGCGGCCAGAATTTCTTGGCAATGCATGTTTGTGTTCTGACTCCAAGGCCAAACAGTGGCCTTAATACTTCATCTTAATCTTTCTGGTCAGTTCATACCCTCATAGAATCCAGGTTTTCTTATATTCTGGGACAGAGGAACAGATCTTTTCACTAAACTGTTTTACTGATAATATTATTCCTATACACTATTATAGGTAAACTTGACAGCACTGATGTTTCAGAAACCACAGGTCTGAAATGTGATACATGGAACTCACTGTATAGGCGAGACAAAATTTTTCAGTGTAGGTGCGCTAACCACAGGGAAGCAAAAGCAGAAAGTCAGTAGTTTGCTGCTGAGTATTTAGTCTTCTGAACATATTAATAACATTGACAGATTTGTGCAGACTTATTAATTGCATGGTCCAGATTTCCATGTCTCTTCTGAGTAGGTGCCAAATGTCTGTACCTTTAAGTAACTAATTTGTACAGACAACTGTGATAATTGCTTACCTGAAAGAGAGACTACAGAAATAGCTGATCAGTCACATAAGCCACCAAGCTGTCCTTTCCTATCTTTTATTTGAAAACATGAAGATGTAAATGCTTTTCTAAAAATCTAGACTTCATATTAAAACTTCTTAATTTGTAAAACTAAACTGATAGGAAAAGATGGAGGAGGAAAGACAAAAAATTTAAATGAGTCCAGGTAGATTTGCATAATGTGGGAATGTCACTACACTTTAATATCTGTTATAACATTTCTGATACTTAATAAAATCAGGTTAGTGCCAGACTCTAGTAAAGGTCATCATAGTGCATTTTTATTTTATAGCTACAACATTTTCACATTTATTAAGATTATTTTAAACTGAATGAATTAAATGAATGAATGACATACTACGGAGGTAAATATCAAGGAAGAAGAATTATTATTTAAGCTAAAGGATGGTATTGGCATAAGATCAAATTATTATATATTGGCCATGAATAAATTTAGAGGGGAAATTGGAAGAAGGCTCCTTAACTGTCCAAGAAGTACGTTTCTGGAACTGTCTGGCAAAGGGGGAGGGAACTGAGCAATTTAAACTGTTTTAAAAGTAATGTGTTATGCTCAGAAAAGGGATCACATAATTAATTAGGAGATTTCACAGTAAGATTTGTCATAGAATCCTGGGAAGCCGTTTTATCCCAGGGCATAAGTCTGCAATGATAGTTTTCAGATACACGGTGTGTCAGTATTCCCGAAGAGTCCCTTAGAAATGCTATTGCCAGAAAATTATACAATCTTATCCATGTTGCTGAGTTTCTATTCAGTACTGGTTAGAAATCAGCTATCAATTTCCTATCTTGATCTGTAATTTGGCTTCTGGGGTCTGCATTCACTGTCCTCTGAAGCCTTGGAGGTGATCAAGTAGACATAGATGGCATGAAGTTGTACCTTTAATGGCATTACATCTTCAGATGTCTGGTTGATGTGCCCTGATCACACAGTCAGTGTAAAACCAGTTGCCAGGTATGAGCTCAGGAGGAAATTCTTTCCTGAATTTAAATTAGCAGCAGTCTTGCAGTGTAAGTATGTGACTCTTAGGATTCTCTATGAGTTTTATTTAGCAACTAAGGTGTAGGGACCTGTGATATCAGCAAGATTCTTCCTGCTTTTACCTAGGGTGTGGTTCAGGGTTGGCTTTCTGATAGGGTTTTGGGAAGAATAGTTTTTCCCTTAGCACAGGGTATAGATGTTCTTGGAATCCTTTAAAACCAGGCAGCTGCTGCATAGCTGCCTGAAATTTGAGAAACTGGACTCTATGAGTTGGCTGATTTCTCACATTCTTTGTTCTTAAATAAGGTAATTGTCTATTTTAAATAGAATGTTTAAATTCAACTTTTTAAGAAAATAAAAGTTAGCATTAAGAGTGGAAACAAATTAAGTCATATGCATTCCTTGATTTTATAATTCTGGAACTATTTTCTTATGGACTTTCTGCTTCATAATAGCCTTCATCTTTCTTCACATTGGTACTCCCCGCCTTGCTATAGGATTATATAGGCAAGGGATGACACATTAAATGGGAGCTTCGCCTTTGATGACCCATGAGCCAGCAATGTCCCCTTGTTGCCAAGAGGGCCAATGGAATCCTGGGCTGCATAGGGAAGAGTGTGGCCAGTAGGTGGAGGGAGGTCATTCTCCCTCTCTACTCTGCACTGGTGAGGCCACAACTGGAATACTGCATCCAGTTCTGGGCTCCCCAGTTCAAGAGGGACAGGGAACTACTGGAGAGAGTCCAACATAGGGCAACTAAGATGATTAAGGGATTAGAGCACCTCCCTTATGAAGAAAGGCTCAAAGAGCTGTGACTCTTTAGCCTGGAGAAGAGAAGGCTGAGGGGAGACCTTATCTATGTTTACAAGTATGTAAAGGGTGAGTTGAAGGTTGATGGAGCTGGACTCTTTTCAGTGGTTCCCAGTGATAGGACGAGTGGTAACGGGCACAAGCTGGAACATAGGAAGTTCCATTCAAACATGAGGAAGAACTTCTTTATGGTGAGGGTGACAGAGCACTGGAACAGGCTGCCCAGGGAGGTTGTGGAGTCCCATTCTCTGGAGATTTTCAAGACCCGTCTTGATGCAGCCTTGAGTTATGTGCTCTAGGCAATCCTGCTTCAGCAGCGGAGTTGGACTAGATGATCTCTAGAGGTCATCTAGAGGTTGAAACAGCTAACACATTTAAAAAAAACCAAACTCTAGCAGGTATTTGGCAAGAGGAAAAAAAAAAATATCCCTTCTGTGAAATTCTGTGAAATATCGCAGATAGTGTGTTAAACACCATCCACTGTTCATCAGAGGTCCACAGCTAACCAGCAACACTGCCAATAGTTATACCATAATCTCCAGATCTCATCTCTGTCTGTTGTGTGAGTGTGGTGATACCACAATGAGAAATTATGATTCACAGTATTCCTGATGCTTTTCATAATGTTCCCCCATGAAACATCATGAAGTTGTGAATGCAACAGGAAATAATTCTGACCTCTTGCTCTTCATATTTGTCAAAGGACTCCAAAGCGACAGGCAAAGACTATCAACGTATGTATAGACTTGACTAACAGACTTTTCGCTATGATGAGAGGAAGGATGAAAGCTGGAAAAAGAACACTGCTTTCCCCCCCACTAGATTTTCTCAAATCTCTTTTTCTTCACTGTTCTGGTTTAAAACATTCTTCTTCAGAGTGGGGGAAAACAATTTCTCCTATTCCCTGTTGCAAAAATGAACTTTACAGTGCAAAGGCTGTCTAAACCCACATTCCAGCTGTCACTAGAAATTTTAGCATATTACAGCAAATAAACCAGTCTGCTGCTGAAAAATAAAAGGGAATTAGAACTGGTCAGAAATGTTTTGCCCTGCCCTGCTTGCCTGTGGCAGATGTGATGAATTTCAGTAAAAGTAGCTTTGATCATGATTTCCATCAAAAACTTCACCTTCTAACAACAACATTTGAGCATTTTGCCAAACCTATATAATTTCTTGATTAGAAGAAAATCTAGTTTGGATCAAGATATGTAGTCCTTTTAGTGTGTTCTCAAGAACACAAACCACATTGTGAAGGGATGTAAGGGAAAAAAAGGAAAAAAGACCTAAGGGTTCCAATACACTAAAACAGAGTTTCAGCTGGCAGAAATGAGAATTAAAGCATGCAGGAGAAAATAAACTGAAAAACATATATTAAGTGGGATGGAAAGAACAGTTAAGCTGAAAGAGACCTTTGGGGAACAGAGAGGCCAGCAAATTAGACTTGAATTTGTAACCTGATACAGGAGCAAAACAAGGCAATGAAAGTTGAGCTGTTTATACAAAAGAAGTGCATTATAAAAATACTCCAAAGAAATTATTTGAACATTTTGGCATCTTTCCCCATAGTATGTTTACAGCCCCATTTTACAACCACAATTTCAAATATGGCATGCAAAAATGGTGAAGGGCTGGATCTGGTCAAATATAGGCCTTGTGAGTAGTACCCTTCTTGCCTAACTTTACATGTCTAAAACTTAATTGATGCACCAAAATAAGCTCCCTCTCTTAAGAACAGACTCGTCATCCTTTGGGTCTGCCTGTATCTACAAGCATAGAGTGACTCAAGGGTGACCAATTTAGACAGCTGAACTTTCGCATAGCTAAAGTTTAGAGAGTTGAATCACTCTTTTGTTACTGGAAGACCTGAAAGAACTGAGAAGATGAGAATGACATGAAAGGTCTAGAGGGTCTAGAAAGGATTAGACTTTTTGAAAAAGTACTGAGAAGGGACAGAAAACCTCATAGCAGTTAATAAGTATAGGAAAAATGAAAGCTTTGAGGAATGTGAACATTTGAAACGTTTGAGGTGGTATAAATTAATATAACCAGGAAAATTAAAGCGTGTTGAGGGGGATTTGGTATTTTGCAGCTTGTACAGGGAATTCACAGTCCAGTTTGGATGAAGGAAATGAATAAGCTGCAGGGAGAAAGTTTAAACCTCCAGTAAGAGAGTTCTTTTTCTCCAACTTCTCACAGTTTTTGCCTTAGTATTTCAGCTCTGTCAAAGCATTTACATCAGTGTAACTGCAAAATGGAAGGATATCCAAGTTGTTCCAACTCCAAGAGGCAGTTAATAGGTGCCTTCCTTACACTGATTCACTACCTAAGAATATGGCAGCGGCATGCCATGGCCAAACTTAGATGAGCGGTAACTCTGCACATAACACCAAGTTTCTCAGAAAAGCACCACTTTTCTGAGTAACCATTTTCTATGGCAAAATTGTTGATTTTCTGCTCTTTTACCTTCTATTTGTAGCAAGTGCAAAGAAGATATGCTAACCCACAGGGTTTCATTGTGGTATTTTATGAAGGAAATATTATGACCTTTACTAACTGACATTTTATAGAAAAGTCTGGGGGTTTTTTTATTTAAATTTTTACTTATATGTGACAAAATTGGGAATCTAGTCTTTTCATGAGTTTTGACAAGATGAGGCTTTTTTGTGGTTCTGTTTTTTTCTGGTTTTTTTTTTTTTTTTTTTTTTTTTTTTTTGGTTGAAGTGTACATTTCCTGGTGTAAATGGGCTCATTACTATCATTTTCAGTTAACTGTCATCTTTTCAAACAATTCATTGCTTTTGCTTACTGAAGGATCTCTTTTGTCAACTTTAAACACGTTGGCTTACACTTATTTATGATGATGGAGCTCAAATTAAGGCTGATACAATTAAGCTCTGAATATGTCACCCCCTTGCCTTTCCATAACCCTGTGAAGTTAAGCCATCCTGTCTTGTAATATGCAGCCTTTTATACTGAATGAATAAAGCCAAGTTTGACATAAAATATATCCTGGAGTGCAACTTGCAAAGCTCTTAAAATTACTCACCCAGACTAAAAATCTAATTATCTTTCAGCTTTCTTCCTTTTACCATGAGGATGGTCAATAAAGAGTGGGGAAGCCAACTCTTAAATGACATTTTAGATGTTAATGGGAGGAGAGGGAAAGGAGAAAGAATTTTCAAAAACTGAATATAATCCCTGTCTCTAAAAACCACAAGTAAACTTAGGCACCATCAAGTTTAAATTCATCATGATACAGTTCATGTTATACTGTTTAGTATGCACTGAGTGCATAGAGAGAAGAGCATGAGAGAAAAGTAAATGGACTCAGTACAAAATAAATGGGAAACATAAGGCTTTTGAGACTAAGACAACATTTCACTGCCTCTTACTGTTTTCTTTCTTTTTATTTTAGATTGAAGTAGTTTATCCTTTATATTTCCAAGTTTCTATATTTATCTCTGAAGCAGCTGGTGCTATTTGTTCTGGGTGATTTAATTTATTTATTACCATGTATTCTAAAGACACATAACTCTATCTTGTAACGGTTTTACTGCATGCTCTTTAAATTGAAACTGTTGATCAGGGTTTTTTTGCTACCCTGTCTCCTGGCTTCTTTAAAAGAACAATTAGACTTCAGTGCATTTTTCTTAAACAAGGACTTTAATCAAAGTGAAGGATAGACTTGAATAGTGCTATATATAGATTCACTAAACATGAATATCAGTATGCTGGGGAAAGCTTCATGTAGATTTTGCTTGGTTAAGAAGTTCACAAAGGCTGCAAATACAATTGCAAAGTGATGTGTGATCTAGTGAGATCCCAAATAAAGATATATTTCAATGAAATGTATTTGCTTTAATCAGCCCTCTAAGTTTTAGTTTTAGATAATACTGTCTTTTTGTTCATGTTTTATTGTAAGATGCAAACAAGAAAGCAGGAGTCTTGTAAAAATACATTTTTACTTTGCTAGTATAAATGTACCTGCCATTCCAGCAGTACTTTTTACTCTTTAAATTGAAAATATTAGTAAAGATAAATTATCCTCTTATTTATTCTGATCTGATTAAACTGACATCACATGTCTGTCGGTTGCGGAAAAATAGTTTGGTAACCATGGTAGAGGGAAGTTTTTACTCTATAAAGCAATTCAAGAAAGAAGTGAACATTGGATCTGTAATACTGTCTCTTTCTTCTCTGCTGCAGGAAATGAATGGAGAGCTATAAGTTGTTATTGCTTGCAGACTCTATCTTTGATGATCTTTGAGAAATAAATCAGCAGTCGTTCCTCACGCAAAATTCCAAATAGCAGGAACATTGCCACAGCTGACTTATACTTGAACTACTGATGTCATTGTTTATCTCTTTGCTAACACCAAAATGATCCACCAAGAGGATACCATCTACATTCACTACAGGGTAGATGAAAGAAACTGTCAGCTGAAAAGGAAATCATGTTAAGGTCTAAAGAAATAAAGGTGGATGAGTATACAGTTGTAGAGTCATTCACTTTTAATTCATGTTCAAGCCTAGGCATTTTTTCATGTTTTTTCTTGGTTTTGGTGATTTTTCTTTTTCTACTCAAAAATTTTTAAATGTGGGATGATTAGGAGCAAAATTATACTTTAGAAAACTCACTAGTATAACAATCTTTCTATCCTAGTATAATCAGGGAGTGGATGTAAGGGAAAGTCTACAGGTGCTTAATACAACACCTCTTCAGAAGTGTAGATTGTTATTTTTTTATTTTTTTAAGGAAAATCAATTTGCAGTTGACCTTTGGCTTCTTCTCTCAATCTTTCCTTTTTATAAAGAAGAGTGGGGGCTTAAAATCAATTTCTCATCCACATCCAGGGCTGGACTTTCAAAGCAGCTCAGTTTGCTAAATGAGTCATCTGAAAATTTGACTGGAAGAGTCACATCAGGAGCAGGTGTGCATTCTCACCACTTCTGAGAAATCTGGCCTTCATGTGCATCCTAGAGAGCGCCACATGTCTGATGCATCTTAAACCAATCTCTGAGAGCAACCATTGTGTTGCGTAGTCATTATCTGGAATCAGAAGCTGTTTTTCACATTTTCTACACTTTATTTTGAGCTAATTCATGGTTTGTGCATGTCAATACATCGACAGATATCACTCCAGCTGTGTTATAGATATTTTATGTTATTGAACAAAGGTTGTGGGTGGGTAGCAATTCCCTGTTGAATGAACACAGGAAAATCTGAAGAAGCACAAGGTAGTATGCTTTGAACTGTCATATTTTGAAGCAGAACAATACAGTAAATGATTGTCTCTGCTGTGCCAGAACATCAACCCATTTGAGGCACCAAGTAAGGCTAGAGCAAGTGTTTAATATTTGTTAGAGTGCAGGGAAGGATGTCTGGCTCTGGAGTTGATGACCTGAACTCCAAACTGGACTGGAGTGAGGGAGAAATAGCTACCCATGCAGAAAAGTTTTACTTCTCCTAGCCATAGTATGAAGTTTTCTTTGTTGGTGCCCGTTAATCATTTTACAGTCCTTAGAAAAAAGCACCCTGTAGAAATTCAAAGTAGAAACTGCCATATAAAAAGAGTAACAGAGAAGCACAAGTGCTCATATATCTGTAAAAGCCAATGACAGCATTTTTTTAATGGGTCTACAAAACAATTCCTTAAGATCCAGCCCTGGAATGACATGCTCGTGCCATTCATACACACTGCTCTTTGAGGAGCAGTGGAGCAGAGAGTAAGATGAATGCAACTGGCCAGAGTTGAGTGCTTTTAACTAAAGAGAGAAGAGCACAAACTTCACCCAGACCCCAGTCACCTTTCCTCTCCAATCTCTACATGCAACATTGTTCTTTCGGGGTTGTCTTTATATATGAGACAGTTGTCTAAAGAAGCCAATCAAATGGAGAGTGTTATTCTTGGTTACTGAAAGGTTGTTTGTGCATCCTAGGCACTGATAGCAGGTGAGCCACGAGCTAAGCTGGCAGTAGGAGGTTAGGTTAGGAGATGGCAGGGGTATCTCAAAGGAAAAGGGAATGAGAGGGCAGTGGCAGGAATCCTGAAATCCTCAGAGAGCACCCTTTTTCAAGGAAGGCAGCAAATGGAGGGTGGATGGTTCATCAGAGCTGCATGTGCTGCCTAGAAGAGCTGAGATGTGGGAAGGCAGCAGCAGAAGTCTGGGAGAGCAGTGACAAGAGGAAAATGAGAGAACAGCAGGTTTGGGAAAGGATGGAACCAGTGCTCCAGGCCAAGGTGCAATCTGTTTTTAGGATAAATCCTTTTCATATAATCACAGAACGGTAGGGGTTGGAAGGGACCTTTGTAGATCATCTTCTCCAGCCTCCCTGCCAAAGTACGTTCACCTAGAGCAGGCTGGACAGGAATGCATTTGGGCGGGTTTTGAATATCTCCAGAAAAGGAGACTCCACAACCCCTCTGGGCAGCCTTTTCCAGTGCTCCGTCACCCTCAAAATAAAGAATTTTTTCCTCATGTTGACATGGAATTTCCTGTGTTCCAGTTTGTGCCCATTGCCCCTTGTCCTGTTTGTAGGCACCACTGAAAAGAGTCTGGCCCCATCCTCTTTACACCCTTTACACTCTTTAGATATTTATAAGCGTTGATGAGATCCCCTCTCACTCTTCTCCAGGCTAAACGGACCTAGGTCTCTCAGCCTTTCCTCGCAAGAGTGGTGATCCATTCCCTTGATCATCTTTGTAGCCCTAATATAATGTAATTTTCATTAACAACAGCAGTGAGAGCTTAGAATAAGAACTGTTTCTGCCAGAAATGTACCAGACTTCTGCTGTCTGGCTGCCACTGGCTGAGTGAAAGTAGCCCGGTTCTTGGTCAGAGGTTGCCCTTACCAGCTGCAGCACGGTGTCAGTGTATTCTCAGCCTGCTTTAAATATGCTGCTCTATGAGTCAATGCCATTTGCTTTTTATTGCTGCACTGACTTTGCATGAGTCCCTGGAGGAAAGAGAGTTTAGGAGTCCCTCATGAGATTTGTGTCTGATGGCCTTTTCATAGCTCCAGGGCTCATATCACTTTGATCCCTTTGATTCAGATAGAGTAGTATGTGTTTTCCACAGCTCTAGGCCTGCCTAAATTCTAGCTGAATAAATATATCCTTATTAATGTTCATTTGTGCATAAACTTACATTTCTGCTTGTGAATGGATGTTGACTGTCAGCCCTCTGGTATAAATGCAGCCCCACTCCAAGTGCCAGCCGGGCGAGCTTGCTCTCTGCCAGTGTCTAAAGGTATCATGTCTTTAGGGGGAGGATGTAGTTCATAATCCATTATTATTTAATTGTATCCTCTTTGTTGATACTGCTATCGAGGGCACCAATTAGTTTCAATTGTGCAGGTGGTTTTAGTAAAGCAGACAGTTAGGCTAATAGGAAACGGACTGTGATCATCTACCTCATTTCACGGAGCTAAGGAGCAACAATCTAATTTGAACTGAGTTCAATTATTCTTGACTGGAACTTGCTTTAAACTAGCAACCTCAGTGCAAAAAGGCTGTCGAGGCCATTCAGCCTCTTGATTTCTGTTTTACATGCATAGGTCTCTTCATCAGAAGGATTTGACAATAACTGGCCCTGATGCAGCCAATGAAACGTTCCTGTTTGGCCACATCTAATGGAGGGTTCCTTCCCCACACAGCCATTTTGTCATTGAATTCTTGGGATCTGTAGGGAAAACTCTTCTTTCTAAACACACAGATAAATCATTACCCATTTAATGAGAGTAATCACACTAGAAAAATTATCAAATGTCCTCTTACAGGGTTTTAATCAGCTCATAGATCTGTGTTTTGTTGTGTGGCCCTAGTCCTGTGTGTGCAGCTAAGCGTGTTTAACGCTGTTTTCTGTCTCCTATTCTGATTCTGAAAACTTGAGGATGGTAAAAGGCAGGGGGAGTGAAAACAGGATAGGAGGTGGACAAAATTAAGGTGCAAACAGAACTACACAGATGTGCTCATTGATGGGTGGTCATTTCACCAGAAGCCAGAGAGCTTGTGAGGGCACCAGAGAAGTCAATGCCTTCTTGGTCTTAGGAGACAAACCTTTTTGCCACACGCAAATACCTGGCTTAAAGGTCATGTAACTCCCAGTCTATCTGATTTTCTTTTTCTGTGGCATTCTGAAACAGGGCTAGTTCATCCTCACTGTCATGTTGTTTTTCTTTCTGTTTCTCAGCAGGGCTCTGGTCCTGGATGTCCATACCACAGACTTGTTAGTTTGATCTCAGTTTCTGCTTGCACAAGGCAAGTGGATCTGCTGGCAGGAAAATGTGATTGTGAATCAGAGAATTACTCCTTCCACAGGGTGCACCTTGCAGACTATGCACCATGTCGCACTCTTCGTACCTGAAAGAGTTCACCAGCAATAATACCTCAGTAGGCCATGAAAGAGAGCCCATGACACCTCCCTAAAGGATAGAGATCAGGCAAGGGAACAGGCTCTAATGGACAGGAGATGAGCACTGCAAGAGCACAGTATCAAGAGACTGATACAAGCTCCAGAGCCACCCCACCCCAATTTGGCTACACTTCACCACCCATGTGCAAGGGGCACAGACCTAGGACTGCTATGCTCTGCTCAGCAACAGCCCTTCTATCCCAGGTCACTTTCCTGGCAACTGAGAGTGGGATGCATCATTACTACAACCACTGGATCCTGAGTGACGCTGAGTGATGCTGTCCTGCTCTCCTGACAGTCCTACACCCATGGATTGCCCTCCCACTCATGTGTCTCAGTACACTCCCTCACGCAGGAACTACTTCTCCAGGCCTCAGGAAAAAGGAAATGGGGGACTGCTCAGAGCTGTCACGGTCCATGACCAAAGGCATGAGATGCTGGGAAACATCCCTGGCAAAGATATCCACCATTTCCTACCGGTGAAGTAGAGTTGATTCCTCCAGCAGTCTGGAACAATCTAACAGCTTCTGTATGAGAATGAATGAGTGGACTAGTGAACAAGACTCTTTTAGCTGGAGAAGACACAAGTGAGGAAGACTATTTAGGAACCTGTATGATAATGACATGAGAGGGTAGATGGTCACTGATCACAGTCTCTTTCGATACAAGGACTTGGGGGAACAAAACTAAGTTGGAAAATGGTAGGCCCAAGGTAAATAAAAGGCATGCATTCTTCAAACAGCTGGTAATTAGTCTGGGAAATGCTTTGCGACAGCATCTTGTGAATGTTCATGGCTTTCAAAAGCAACTGGACACATTAACAAAAAAAAATCATTCATCCAAAGTTATTAGATATAAGCACCTTTGTCTAATGATGTCCCCTTTGTTGGGGCTAAGGAAAGCACTTTTGGGAAGCGCTACTAGCTTTTAATTTCTCGCATTCTCTGGTCATATCTGATTGTGGCCACTGTCAGAATAAGCACCCCGAACTTCTGTGGTATGCTGAAAAGGCCCTTCTGATTTAGTCAATCCCTTTTCTGAAGGATGAGCCACATCATGCCAAGGCTTTCCCTACATCAGCTACGGGAAAAATGGCAGCAGACAATATGGTCCAGTAACAGATGGTAAATATTTTCCAAAGACCTGAATGAGAGGGTGGTCCTCTCACACAAGAAATATGAATAGAGCAATGTCATGTGCTAAATGGGTGAGTAGAGAGAGATCATATGGTCTGTATCAGAGGGCCTTCTAGTCATGAGGTGCTAAAGGTTATGGGATAACAAATCCTGTGCCACCGTGTGTGACACCTGATGCACACCATGGATATACATAACAGTATGACGGTCTGGACAATGTGAATATAAGCTGGTCCCTACCAACTGACCATAGATAAAATTTGTTCCCTTATATTGATTTCAAAGTCTGTATGAACAAAACCAAGTGAGCTAATGACTAAAATAGTTTTTTGATTAAGTGAATACCAAAATGGTATTTTTTGAGGTTTATTTCCTCTTATATTAATAGAAATATCATCTCAAGAAGGCAAAAAAAAATTTAAACATTATTTTAAATTAATTGTGTTTCTGTTTTGAGTTCAAAAGTAAACAAGACATTGAAGAAAATGGGGACTGTGTTGAAATTATTGTTGTTATTATTAAAAACAACTCTTTGGGGCCTGTGGCTAGGTTGGAGGGAGTAACAAACATTTCAAAAATCAAGGGCTGATTTACAAGGGCTGAGCAACTGTGGTAAGAATTTAAAAGGAGCTCATGTCCTATTCAAACTATGATTAATCTGTTTTTTGTTCTTAAAATTAAATGCTATCAATTTTACTTTTAGGAAATGTTACTATAGAACCAGGAGTATAGCCAAGACACTATTATTTTCCCCGTAAAATATGTCTTCATCTGGTAACCATAAAGTCAGGTTTGGCACAGAGAATGGGTGATTATGCTTTATTTATCTAATAAAAAATTTTAGTAAGGTGCAAACACAGATCTCTTAAATATTCAATAGTTTCCATTCTGAATAGAAAAATGTAAATATCCTGTCTGATTTATTAAAGATGTCAACAAAACAAGCGTAATCTGACAATTTAAAGGATTTACTCATGACTAGCATTCATTTCTGTCTCTCCTGAATCCCAAATCATAATTGAATCGAACTAACTTTTATCTGACATCATCAAGATCGAGCCTGTTCTAAGAATGTTCACTTTGTCATTGAGAGATGGATATCCTGAGCTCTGAAGTCCACTGTGAAGAGAAATAATTTTGGACCGTGGCATTTGATAAACAGTATTTATATCACTCCCCAAAAGTAAATGGATTTGGAGTGATTAAGTGATGATTGCTAGAACAAACTTGCTTAGAGGTTTTTCTTTAAATGCAGTTATTATCTCAAGCAATCTGTATTCAAGCTGTCTGAGAATATAGAGATAACATGGGGTAAAATTATCCTTAGATCAATGAAAAGAATTTGTTTATGTATGGCATATCCCTCAACTGTTCTAAACAATCAGGGAAGTATTAATTGCCTTCTTGATGAAGAGACCAGCAACTCAGTAACTTTTAGAAAATAGTAAAAATTACCTTCCTGATTCAGCACAGAATTCATTCAAGCCTGTGAAAATTTGTATTAATTCAATATATCATTGTTATAAAAACTGCATTGTACATAGTTCGCTAATGCAATAAAGTGTAATTTAGCACTTTTATTTTCAAAGTATGTTTGCATGTGAATCCATTCTCACATTATAGTGCCTTCCCTTTGCTTTATGGTTACAATTAGCATAAAACAATGTTTTTCTCTTCAAGGAAAACATAATTTAATATTAAGGTAATGTCTGAAACTGGATAATTGTGAAAAATAGTCCTGCTGCTGTCTGGAGAGCTTTTGAGCAGTACAGACCCCACATTGAATGTTTTGGGTGAATCTGCTCTTTCCCTAGAGAAGTCATCAAATGGAGAAGTTAATAGAGGTAGTCTCGACTCTCAAGCATGGGAGGCCATCACATATAGCAGAAACACTTAGGGAGATCAGGAGAGGCTGAGACCTCAGGTCAGTGAGGCAGATTGAATGTGGGGCATGTGCCTGTGTCTATGCTTGCGCAGTCAGTGAGCTGCAAACCTGTGTGCTACATTAATCATGCCTTAGTGCTTTGATCCATAGGGAACCAAGACTCTAAATTCTCTCTAACTTGGCTTTTCCAGCTTTTTGGGCATGGAACTCCTCTTCACATGCTGTCACACACTGATAAAACATACAGAGTGGTGAAGGGAGAGATTTTCCAGCAGGGACCTTGGACTGGCCAGAACTTTGAAGGGTATCCACTTAGATGTTTCCCTTCAGTGAGCTCCCAAAGCTGGGTTTGAGTATAAGCCACCAAAGCTGGGTTGTATTAGAAATAAAAGCTTAGATCGCTTTTTAAGTAGCACAGTCTCAAAGTGACTAGCAATAAAAATGTCTTATAAACAATTTCCTCTGCCTGCTGCAAGTCTTTGCATTCAGGCTTACATTCAGCCAATTCAGAAGCTTTCTGTGTCGCAGCAAACTCTATACTGTCCCTTCTGGTCCTGATGAGGACTCATACCACCGCTTCCAAGGGCTGAGAACTGACTGCTCCATCATGCACTGCATCTCAGAAAAAAAAGCTATCATCTCCCCTTTTTCTTATAAGTGCCATTCGAACTCCTCTTTTTTGAAGAACACAACACGCAGCTGAGAACAAGCAAATCAAACATACGTAAAGGTTTATCTGGTAGGGACTGGAATGATGCATGGGTCAATGTTCGATACCTGCTACCATCGCAGGGGGACCTGCCCTCAGATACTGTAACACAGAGTGCTGTATGTGTATCCAAAAGATATTTCTCCCACCTTAAATCACTGGAGGGTTTTGTGGATGAGAAGGATTTTTTCATGTATCAAAACTGATCAAGGCTGTGAGCGGTTATTCTGCTTCCCAATGGAGCCCTAGGCTGAAGAGTTCAACTTTTTTATGTTCTCACTATTCTAAAATTCATCCACACCATTAAAATGGTAAGTGATAAAAGAATTATGGTGTATAGTTTGATGTGTTTGTTATTTATATTTTATTTGTATTTCTAGACATTCCAAATAAGATTTTGTCCAAATTTTTATCTTTTAATGGAATGGTTCTTCTGCTGTTTCACAGGTCTAATTTAGAAGAAGTTGTAGCTCCCCGTGTTCCAAAATGAGACACAACGTAACTGAGCTCATATATGGATATAACATGACAGTGGAGAGAACATACTCAGTGCACTAAAACATATTTTAACTTAGTTTGCACACTGAAGGCCAAACTCATCCCTGAAAGTTGCCTACAGATACCCACTGAAGACACTTGGAGTTACAGGTGTTTCTCTGAGGTCGAAATATAGCCTTAAAATATTAACAGCCTTTCTCAAAAAGCTGAGAATGATAAAAGTCCTGGACAATTTAAAGTAGTAAGTCTAAAGTCAGTGTGAGTTCTCTGTGGCTGGAAGCAGTGAGGGGAAAATAGAAATATGTTCCGCAATAATTTATAGGTTTGGAAGATTAATGGAGAAAAAGGTGCAGACATACAACAGAGATAAAAAGCAGTACTATCCAGGACAACCCACACACAGAGATCAAAGTTAATTTGAAAACTTAAGTGTTTAAAGTAAAAGCAAAGAATAGCTGAAGTAAAGAGAGGGTAGCACTGAGGAAAAGAAACAACAAGTTAAAAAGAGACACTCGCAATTTAAGAAAAGAACAAGAAAAGAAAGTGAAAAAGGGAGAATGTATTTCTCAGGAAGTTGCCGGGGATCATTAAAAAAGATCTCGATCTGAGAGGTATTTCAGAAAAACAGACTATTCCTTTGGATGAAATTACACATCAGTAGAAGGGAAAGAAAATTACTAGTAGAAACGTTAAATATGATGCAGTTGCATGTAAGTGTGGAAAAGGGAATGTTCAGAGTAATCCAGAGGCAGAAAGTATATGAGCATCAGTGAGAACAACAAGCCTGACTTGATCACGACAGTGAGCTACAGCCTTACACTAGAAAATGTTGCTGCCATTTTCCAAATTGCATGCACTTTGGACACTTTTCCAACTGTTTCAGAGAGATTATAGGGTTTGAAAAAAGAGGCTAAGAAAAGGGGAAAAGGAAGAAATTAGCACACTGTATCAGAAAGAGCAACACACCACCAGTTTTTTCCTACTCTTGGCCTTCCATCTCTCTGAGCACCCTTCTATAAAAATGGTGCTTCATCTTTTCATAATGAATTTTCAGGATGCTGCAGTTGTTAAAAATGAAAGCAGGGAAAGCAGGGACACATCAAGTAGAGATATAAGAAGGTGTTATTCCTATTTCTCTGGCATTAGCAAAACCCACAACACACTGAAACACTTCAAAGGGAAGTTGAGGTCTTGGATAGAATTGGGAAAAAGCTGTAACAACAGCATCAGTCCTAGAAAGCCTGCTCTCAAGAGGAGGTTAGAGAAATTTTATTTTATCTTTGCCAAGGTCAAGAAGTACTTAAACAAGGAAGAGAATTCAGAAACAAAATTTCCTTTGATCTATTAAAAAAAGCATAGAAAGATGCCCTACCTAATCAGAAACAGGAAAAGTATAAATAAGAGTAATTATCAGGAATTTTGTTCCTGATGTTTTTAAATCTAGCCTTAAGTGTCTCAGAAAGCTACACTCCCACTCACCAGGAAGTTGTGGGCTTGATGACTTGATCAGGTTTGATGGTATTCGGTATACAAGAAGTCAGATTAGATGATCATAACAATCCATCTGATGTTATAATGTACAAATCTTCTTTTAAAAACTTACAATTGTTGCAAAGCTCTTTCTCTGTCACACTGTATTTTATCTGGCATCTTTTATTCTTTGACAAGGTAGATTATTAACTCTGAGTACATACAGGTTCTTGTGTTACTTAATGGACTTTCTCTGGCACCTATTGCTGCATTTTCGAGTGCTTGGAGAAGCATTGTGAACATCTTCAATTAACACAGGTTAGCAAAGCTATTTATGCTTTCAGAGCTTGGTAGTTTGGTCATGGTGACACAAGAGCCATTTAACTAACACTGCACAGAAGCTTTTATGCTACTTAGAAACGAATCTGCATGCAGTCAGGCTCTTCTTTTCACCATGCTGAAAGGAAACACGCTCCCTTCTTCCAGTTTATATTCCTTTGCATAGACATACACACCTACATATTTTATAAAGTTGCCATGTCTACATATTTACAGGCATGAAATATTTCTGAAAAAAAAGTATTTGTGTCTGTGAGTGTTGAACCTAGTCATACAAAAGAGTTTCTTCTTCTGAGGTGGGTAGAAAGAAATTCTTATGCCTTACTGTGCTTCACGTGAAGTCATTAGGCACTCTGTAAGCATCCAAGAGACTTTCTCTCACTTTGAAGACATTTCTCTCTGTTGTTGATTTTAATACTTCCTCAGTGGCTGTGAATCTTTGAGTTCAAAGTGGTGAAGTCTACAGCTTTTGTAACAAGTATTCACCAATCCAATGTGTTCACTGAACAGCAAACAGTTGTTTATCATTCTTGTATACATTCAGAGTATTCTCAGGGTTTTCCTTTAGCTCACTGTTATTCCATATGTATATATATGCTGTCACTTATGGATGTAATTCATGGAACATTATAGCAGTTTGAACACATAATATTTGCGGATGACTTGTATGCCATTATTATTTGATTGAATTGCATTGTTTGCAGTGGTTTAGGGGAAAAGGGTATTTCTTTAGTCCTTATATCAGATGAGCTGTTAAGATATGCAGTGGACTCTCAGGCATTTCTGGAAGTAGTTTACAGTCTTTACATGTATTTTAACCCAGACTGATTGACAACCTTGACTAAAAATGTAGGTCACTCAGCCGTATATAGCTTACCTTTCAGACTTCTATTTATCTGATTGCAGGAACACTTCTCCCCAGCTCCCACTTGAAACTTCATCCCACCCACGTGTTTTTGGTTATATTTACCTGTAAGAGCTTCAGAGCTTTGTACTGTTTTTAACAATATCACTCATTCATCTGTGTATTGCATTTTTCATTGTAGTGTGAAATCCTCCCCCCTTTTAATACACTATCATTCTCCTTCTAAATGGCACTGAACTGATATCAGAAATACTCAGTATATTTCTCTTGAGAAATCCTTTTTTTCTTTTCCTAGGAGACACATATGTTGCCCATAAAGTCATTTCAGAAAGTGCTGCACACTGAAGACCCTGGCCTCTGGGGTACAGTCTGTCAGAGCCTGGGACACAATCCACGTTTAGAAGCTGCTAGCGTACCTTTATTTTTGTGAGTACCATTTCATGACATCTTGAGATGACTGGGGAACCTGACAGTCATTGAAACTGCTGGTTTTCTCCTTGTGGGATTTGTTGATTATCTGATCCAAAGCCCTAAACCTCCCACAAATGTTTATTCATTCATTTGAACTGTCTCATGAGGAACTGAAAACAGGATGCTGACAACCTCACCTAGTTCTTGCTCTCTGGAGATAATGGCCTGCTGTGCTCCAAGGCCAGCTGGATTAGAATGCTCTGGTTGCTATTTTTCAGCTCTGTATTGGTAATCGAGCTATGTAGGAAGGAATTTTCCTGAGACTGACTTGCAGAGTAGCAATTGCTTGGAGTATAGGTGGCTTTGGCACAACGTCCATGCTATGCTTGATTTGGTATGAGGGCTTGAATTGCAGTCTCCTGAACCTTAAGATACTCTCAGATTGCTCCATCTCCTATATTTGCTGGTGCTTTTATTCTCTCCTGCTAAATTTGTTCAGTTTTGTATGAGTAGTACTTGTTAGGAAAGAGTCATTAGAACTGGGACTAGGCGCTTGTCCATGAAAACAAAAAGCTGAGTTTTAGGCTTTATTCAGACCTTTGGAACACTGGGATATTTGATGCTATGTCTCAAGCCAATGGCTTTCTTACCAGGCTCTGGGATATCCTCTTGCCTGTTCTGCTGAAGGGGGATCTGCAAGAAAACAAAGAAACTGGTTTTAAATTAAAGGCTAAGACACAAAGCTGAGATAGGTCTTATACTAGGTCTCCTACATTCAGGTTGCTATTCTTCAGTGAATTATCCGTCATCTTTCTTAGGTATTGCCACAAAGTGTCCAGGTAAGGACTGTATTATGACTGAACTCCAACAAAGCTTAACGGTGTTGTTGGCATACAGCACAAGGTGGAGTCTGCAACACCAACCGGATTCCATGACTTACAGAGGCTCATCCTCTTCCACTGCATGCACTTTTGAAGGAGTTTATCCTTGGATGTACAATGCTGGATGGTCAATCCTTACTTTTATTTGTATGACAGCATTGAAAAGGTCCACAGTCCTAGATAGATTCTGCCAGGCTGTATTTTGAATGTGTATAACCATCCAAGCAGAAATTCAACACATAAATGCAACCCACACTCTACTCTGTAGAGAGGAAGGATGAGAGAGGCCAGCAGTGTATTGTCTCATGTGTGTTTCTGAGTCTTGATCTGCTTTTCTGAGTCTTTATCTCTCCTCTGTTCTCTGAGACCTAGGACTTGAATACATGAGGGATTTGTGCACTGGCTGTACTGTGGTTCAGAGGAGGAAAAGAGAAAAGATTTAATGGAGCTTTGAAATAAGAATCTGCAGAGCAGCTGTAAGAGCATGCATAGGATGCAGTAATAGATCATGGGCCATATCATCTCCCTTTTTCTTTGTGTTTCTACTGTATGTTTCATGTATATACATATATGATACAAGGCTGTCTATACAGAGAACTTGATAAATTATATATTTACAGTAATTGATCTAAAACTGTGATACAATCTCCACTACAAGTGTTAAAAACTGTTACTGAGAAGAAAGCACAGTATAAATATGACTCCAGTGATTTTCAAACATTCAGGCTTAGTAGTGTCTAATTCAGGCTCATATTCAGAGTAACGAATCTTAGTGGCTGTATGTTAGAAGCCTGACAATAAAGAATGGGATGAAAAGAAAGAAAAACAGTGAGTAAGAAAAGTCAACAATTTGGAAAGCAATTTGTAGATATCAAGGTGAGTTAGAAAGATGCATGTTTATCTTACAAAAATGGTTTTCTCCTTCAGGCAGGAGAGCAGCATCACTGCCTTTTTTCCCTCCTTCACCTCTTCCTCCTTTGCTATTTTACTCCTGGACTGCACCCACTATTACCCTTTTTTCTGGGCTTGACTCCTGTTTTCCCACCTCTTCCATAGAATTTCTTATAAACCAGTTGATAGTAGGTGAGGATAACTATCTTTGTCCCAGATGAAGCTGTGTCCCTCCTCACTGTGCACAATTGTTCAGAGAAAGTATACAGTTGAAGCTAATATCTGAAACATTTTCTGAACCTTTTCCTGCTGCCATTCAGGCTTTTAAAATGTTTTTTTCAGACCAGGCAAAATACAGAGCACATATAAGGTGAAATAAATTACTTTTGATGTCCTGAGCTAATGTGTCCTCTAGCATTGTGCAAAGATATAAAACGCTATGTGTAGACTGTGAAGCATGAATTTAATATGTCCTTTTAGTTATTTTCCTGATGGCAACCTGCAGTATTTAAAAAAAACTGTGACCTCCCACCCCACCCCAAATGAAGGTGTCAGAATACATTAGCACTGTTCCAGTTGTTTCCACATGTCCTCAGCCCTGAAATGTATTGTGCAATCCACTGTGTAGCATATGTATTATGCCTGTCATCAATTATAACTAGATCACATGAGCGCATTTTCAAAGATGCTGTGGGATCAACACGACCTGCAGCTGGTGAGAGGACAAGTCAAGCTGCAATCTTAGCAGCGCATCTTCTGGCACAGTGCTGAGATTATGTCTCTGGTTCTGCATGAGGGACCTATATTCTCTATAGATCCTATATTTTCTAGCTCCACTGGTGAATATCACAGCGGCATTTATTCCATCCTGATTTGCAGCAGCTTAAGTCAGAAGGGATTTGAGGACCAGGCAATGAAGCAAGTGGTTGGTAACCGACTGGGAATGCAATTTCTTTGAAAAAACGTGCCTATACTTTAGGCACTTTCTGCTACATAAACTGGCATTTCTAATCTACCAGCAGAGAACATTTTAATCATATTTGTGTTATCAAACCTGCATAAAGCAGAAAATCTGCTGAGTTCTTCAAGATGCTCCTTTGTTTTAAGTGCAGAGACATTTTATTGCAGTCTTCCCAGCTTTATTAATAACGTTATTAATATTCTTTTTGCACAGAGCAGCAATGGAAAAGTGCCTGGTACTCGTGGGTGTTTCATTATTTAAAATGTAAATAAGAAAGGCTGCAAGAAGTTAACCGTCTCAGTAGGAAAAAAGGAACAAACCTTTACTCTGACAGATATGGGCTTATCACAGGTTGCCTCATTAGTGTATACGAAATACTTTATAGTTCTGTATCTCTAACATCAATAAGAATATGTTTCTTTGTTCATATACAGAATTATCCACCTGCCTGTTTCTTTAGGAAAGGAATCTAGATGAAAAGTTTCTGAATAACCTGTAAATTGATTTTATTTTCACAGAGATATCAAAAACTTTCCGTGATCCATCCCCTACTGCTGTGACTCGGTCCTCTGAGGTGGTTCACTGATGGACCATGACTTGCTCTAGGATTGTGCTGACTGGGTAGGGTAAAGAAAAGGCAAAGGTAAGTGTATTTCATCTGTCGCCCTTGAGCCCTTGGGGAGTTCCTGCCTGTGAAGCTGTCTGTGCCATGCATAAAGGAGGGACATATGCTTTGTTTTGGGCCTGTATGTCTCAAAGGTTTTGTGCTGTCTGTGGATAGGTCCATGTCAAACTGAGCTGAAAAGTATTTGTACTAGCTGGGTTTTGGCAGCTTTCATACCACTGTTGCAAAACTGCACTCAATGCAAATATCAAGTTGGTAATTGGCATGCACATTACAGAAGATATTTCTTTACAGATTTTTAACTGAGCAGCACTGCTCTCCCACTTGTCCATGATTTTTTTCAGGTACTCAGAAATCACAGTGAAAATTGGTAGGAGAGTAGGTCTAAGGGACTATAGGTCGCCCTTCCCTGCTGGGATGTTTTGGACAACAGATACCAGTATGCCACACGCAGCAAATACAGCTGCTTTCCTGTGGTTCTTGTTACTGATACCTGCCCCAGGGCAGGTGAAGAGAAGCAGAAGGAGGCTGTCCATGTCCCAGACCTGGTATTGTACAATAGTAATGAGCTTGAACTAGTTAAGTACATCACAACTGCTTGATGCTTGAAAACACACCATACCCATTGCCTGGTCTTTCACTGGACATTTGTTGTGACTGGACAGTGGAAATTTAAAAAGGGAGATTATAGGCATGATTTCTCCAGATTTCAAATATGACCTATTATGTATTTCTTAATCTACACGTTTTATGACAATCAAATAGTAGGAATATCAGTTTTGGAGGTCAGAAAATCCAAAGATAAAGTTACATCTTCAGGAACTTCCCCAAAATATTTGATAGCCTCACATAACGAACTAGATACTGCTGACATGTCACTTGTCATCTTAAAGTTTATCTGCCATATTTTCTATAAGGTATGCTGTGACTCAACTAATTTATTGTCCAACACATGTAGTTAACTATTAATGAAAGGACAATAGTGTATGGATTATTAAACAAATGATATATGGAGCCATCTGCTTAAGTGTATGACAGCTGAAAGGTAGGTTAATATAGTATATGTCAATATATGCTAATCACTTGAATTATGCCACCGCAGCAAAAAGATCTAAATGATTCAACTTGAGTGCCTAAGGTTAGGGGCCTAAATCCCTATTTGGGCAACTGCTTTTTAGGGCTGTCAGGTGTTAAATATGCAGCTCACACTGTTCACTGAGCTCAGCAAAGGCTGTGGTTGCTAAACCCTCCTGAAAATGAGGTCACCTGTATTTTGTACTACTTTGCCTAACTTTTGGCTTTGGTCTTAAAACTTTGGCCAGAGGTATCTGAGGGATTGAGGGTTAAACATCCCTTCTGTCAGCTTGACTGAGATTTATTGTGTAATGCACTTCTTCTGAAGAAAGATGTTTAATGCTATTGATTGCAAGATTGCCTACTTAAAATAACGTAATGTGACAAATGATGGATACCCTATAGAGCAAAATCGTAGGGTAATTCAAGATATGAGCATGTACGGTATGTATATCAGAGTACCAGCTTCATTTTTCATGAGGGCAAGTTAGAAGGTCATCCATTTCATTTAAAGGCATTAACCATTTTTGTTAGCTTGACAGCCATTATTGGCTTGATCCTGTTATTCAAGGCAGTCATTAAACTCCCATTGACCTAAAATGGATAGGAGTGGGGCCAAGCTTTTGAATATGCAAAGCAGACACTATGAAATGAAAAAGAACTGATGGATAATATTGCAGAGTGAAAAAAAGCATTATGGTGTCTTTTATATATAAACAATAACAATCCTAATAATTAACAGACTACTTCAAATGTTTTGTACTGCAGTTTTATTTCTATTAAGCATTTTGCCCTTAAACTTAGAACTTTCTGATTCTTCCAAGAAATTCGTGCATTTTTGCACTATTGTTTTGTAGCATGATAGAGCAGATAACATTTTATAATGTTGCATTTATCCTTACCTGTGGGATGTATGACGTTCTGTAAGTCTCAGGAAGCTCATGGAAGTCTGAATGCTGTGAGAGAGGAAAAAAAAAAGCTCTCTACCCTGTAGGTCTACACATAAACCGGTATTAAAAGTTTGTCTCTCACTTGCATACTGTTCTTCTGGCCCTTGACTTCGGCATCCTTAGCTTCATGGAGCTCCCACTTCCATAGAAACTGTGAGGGTTGTGTTCAGGATAATATCTTCCTGTTTTTTTTTCTGTGGCTCATTACTTACAAATAACTTAAAAATATAAATAGCTTATAAATAACCTGAAATGGTTTTCTTCAGGTTGAAAATTATATTGAGCCCAGGATTTTTAGTTCTTGGGTAAGTACAATAAGCATCTCTACAAAGGGTGGATTTATAAAAAGCATTACCTTGATTAGTCCTTTCTGTGCAATAGAGAAGTCTGGGCTCTGGATCATGCAGGAATAGAAGCATTTGTTCGGAAGAAAAGCACAAGTTCAGATGTTTTCCTTATCCCTGTGTGTCCTCTTGCCTAGCTCTCATTCAGCGTTTTAGCAAAATTATTAGAGAAAAAGCCAACATGCAGCTTTTGTTTTGGCCTTGTTTATCTTTTCACTGAAAAGATCACTGTTGGTGTTGCTAACATTGTCTTTTGTATTTTGAAATATAAAGAAAATGCCTTCAGAAATGACTGAACTCCTTACATCAGTACTACTGCATCTAGAGTAGTAACGAAGTAACAAGACTGAGCTCAGACAACTGAAACTGAAGACAAACTTCATAATCTCAGCTTCATAACTTCAGAAAAGGCCATGGAGATGGTGAAAACTGAGGAAAATGTCCATTTGTGAGAAAATGCAGAAAAAGATAACTGATGTTCAGATTATCATACATTTCATATTATTATCATGTACTTCATATTATTATGGACTTCATAGCATAAATGAAAATGAATTACATTTGATAAAGAATTTTGTACCTAATTATGTAGAATGTCTAAGGTCAAATATCTGTAAACTAATTCCTCACTAGGTCTTGACAGAACAGGAAACATCATGTCAAGAATCTGTTTCTTCTCCCTGTAATTGCATAATTATATGAAGTAGTGAATTCTAAGCATTTAAAATGCCCTAATTGCAGGTTGTATTAAGTCATTTATCCTTATTTACTTAGGAAGAATCATCAGAGATTAACAAATAAGGACTTAATTAGAGGATATATTTAAAAATATATAGTTTGTAATTGGTAGAATGAAATAGTTTTATAACAGTGAGAGGTAGGTGTGTGGACTCTCATGCATGTTAAATCTAGCCTTATAAAAACGAATGGTTTTAATAGCATCTAGACTATTTCTTAGAACTGTAGTAGGAAGCCAGATAGGAAGGAGGAAAAGTAAGTTGGTTCTAGAAATAAATATATTTACTAACAATGAAGCCAGTGAAAGAGACAAATTTAGGAGAAAAATGATATTTCTATCATTGATGAAAACAAGCCTTCTCATTGTTTCTTTTTTTAATCTGTCGTGTTCCATTGATGTCTTTCCTCCTTTTTTGTAGATTCCAGTGAAACTTATTGGTATTTGCTGCATATGCTTAGCATGGAAAAACAAGACTGGGACTTACTTGTTGCATAAATGTGCTTCTTCTCTCTTGCTGGTGCCCGCATCAACCTGATACATCCACCCAGATACTTCCCACCTGCCAAGACTTCCTTGTGGAGACCTAGTCAGTTGCCCTGCTAATTAGTGGTCCCTGTGGTATTGGAAGTGCCTCAGTTGAGCCAATGTTTTCCATGGCTATCTTTTGAGCACAAGTAAGAGAAGAGGTAGAAAACACAAATATTTCTTCGCAAAATGAGCCTGCAGAGCCATTTAGGTAGCTCAGCACTACCTCTGACTTGCACAACAAGAATAACCCAATATTTTTGCGGGACATGGAGCGTGAGGCCCATTGCCTTCAAACCATCTTTCACACTGAGCTAATTTTAGGTAAGTGTTTTAATACTCACCCGTCAATATCATTAGACAGTCTTGTTTTCAGGAACTCAAAACATGCTAATTTTTAAAAATTGCACTCAGTAATAACTCAACTTTATGCATTTCACAACTTTCTCAATAAAAAATAATTTCTTGATCTGAGACGAAGCAATGAAACAGTAGGTCAGTGTTAAATCCAATCTTATGTCCCTTGAAATACCCTTGAGTCTGTAAAACTCAGAATAAGTTTTATAAAGAAATTCACTGTGGTTTGAGCTCAGTTACAGATTTAATTCAAAGTGAGGTGAAATGGGTAAATTATCTTACTTTTACAGGACAGTAGATGAAATGCAGAAGCTCAGGGAATGTTTGCTTTGGTTTTGTTCTCATTCAAGCTCAAAAAGAAAGACAGAGGAGACTGCAAACACACCTGCCATAAATCATAGATACATTCCTAAAACATTCTGTAAAGTGAACTTTTTCAGTTTAATAAATTGGTATATGTTGGTTTAGAGCATTAATTCGAAAGGTTATTATAATGTAGCCTGATTTAAAAACTGATTTTAAATGAAAATGAAAGGAGATTTTGAAAGTAAAAAGCAATAAAATCTGAAAAATACAGTTTCATGTGGATAAGTAATTCAAACAAATCAGATATAGTACTCTAAAGACCTTCTTTGCCCCATCTTTGTTTGCAAGAATTTTAAACTTTTTGCTTCTCCCAGAAAAGAGTCCAGAATATTTAGCAAAGGGTATCAGATATTTTGTAATCCTTTAATGAAGGCTTTGCTTGACTGTAGTTTCTTGTTAAGCGAGGATTAATTAATTAATTAATTAAATCTCATGTTGCTAAGAAGTTGTTTTGACATTTCCAAACATAGAACAAGGCAAGAAGGTCAGAGTTGTTGCCTGAAACACTACAAACAGATGAGAGGATTACTCCTCCCCTTGTTCATCCACCAGAAAACACTCAGTTTATATTCACAAACCTTATTTATCACATGTATCTGCCTGTAATTCTCAATACTGTTTTCTCTGTCTTTGCTTCCTTGTTATGGACATTTTACTGTAAGTCCAAGATTATCTCTTTTTAACTTAGAACACTGCAGTGGGTACTTAATTGCAGTTAATTCTGATCTATTTAGACTTGTACTATCAAACTGAGTAGAAAGATGCATTGTTTTTTTAATTATACACTCCAATAAAGGTACCACAGTTGAATAAGTTTTGTCTACCAGAGATTAGTTTTAGCTAGTGCTACTTCCTTTTGTTCTTTTGGAGTGCAAGTCCATCATGTGAATTGCCTGTCACCCAGTAATTCTGGAACTTTTTGTTATAATAATGCTTTTATTCTAATTTCAGAACTATTTTAAAATGGGTGTCTGGACTGCTTCATTATGTAGAACATAAAAAGTAGTTGAGAGCTTTTCTTTCTGTCCAATGTACCTTCAGTAGGTTTTGACTTTGAGATCAGAATCTCTCTGGCAGCTTTAACAGGAATACTAGAAAAGAATCCACGTGTTTTTAGCTGTTTCCAGTGCAACATCATTTGCTCTTTTTGAAAAGATCTAAACACATTTGAGAATTTAAGAACATCTGTCACTGATGCTTCAATTTTTTATTTAACTAGGTGTCTGCTTTTAGTCTTTCTGTCACCCTTATTCTTCCATCTTTACTGTTTTCTTCAGCTGGAAACAAGACAGATAGCTAGCTACTTTTCTGCCAGCCCTAATGGTCTCTGAGCCACTGCCTGCAAACTGACACAGGGAAAAAAAAATGCTCAAAAAGCTTATGACACCTCAGAAACTGTGATGGATGAGTTTCAAGGCTGCTGCTGTCTTTTTCCTTTTGTTTCTTTTCTTATCTGAACTGTGACATATTCCGTTCCATTAATTCCTTTTGATTTGTGAAGAAAAAAGAAGGGTATATTCAAAAAGGCATGCAACAGACTTTAAGGATTTCATTAATTAATTTGCTGAGAGATATTGATTAGCAATGGATTTAAAGCAGATCAGATGTGACTTTCTTACAGACCCAAACAGAAAATATAGTCTTGAGTTTTGATCACTGATTTGGAATCATCAAAAGTAACTACATACAAGGCTATAGCATATTGGATGCCTAGCTGGAAAGTATGGTCTTTAGGAGAAAAGCTGGTAGAAATAGGAAAGTAAATTAGCTGAAATGGTCAGAGTTTGTAAAAATAGTAGTTATTTCAAAACTTGTACAACGTATGGGTAGACCTGCACACTCGCTGGGTTGTATTCAGGGAAGAGGGGATTGGGAAGAACAGGGGTGGATCTGGATGTTCCATTACATCCAATGGCTAGCAAAGGAGGTTGCCCCTCTGGCAAGGATCATTGTTGCTCAGAATCAGATGTTTAAATGATGAAGTGCTCTCTGGTATTTATTCATTCTGCACTGACACTGCATGTAAGTTGACATTTAAAATGCATTAACACAGTGCTACTTGATGTACTGTATTATGCAGCCTATCAGTTTTGAAATAGAGTTTAGCCTGTCAGCAAAATCCTCCTTGCTGTACTCAAATAAACTTAGTCAACCTTGGATCAAGCTGGCTTAGGGAACCTACATAATTTTAATGCCTCTGTCATGTTTTTTTCTTGTATTTATTGAGTCTGTCATAGTTGGGTTCAGGTACATAGTACAGGATATTTTTCCGTATGTGAGCATATGGACAGTCCCCTTTATCTCCACAGGACTAAAGTATTTATACAAAATAAAATATCTTTAATTCTTATGATTACTCAATGCCTTTACTTATTTTGCTCTCCCTTTATGTCTTTTACTCTTCCTTTGTGCTTCATGACTTATTTTCAGGATTTTGCAGCACACAATGTTAGTGATTGTTACCTCCTACAATGTATTTCATTACATAAAATCCCATCATGGATTTAAACTTTGCACCTCAGTAAGCATTAGGAAAAAAATAGTTTTCCTTATCTGTTGTGTACAGCTACACTTTTGCAGACTTGGATAACTTCTGACCACAGCAGATGTGATCTTTGGGGAGATCTCATGTTCATTACAACGGCAAGATCAAGTAACATCAGGTACAAAGAGCTTCCCAGGAATAGTCTATATCTTGTTTTTATAATGCCTGACATGTTTTTTTACAAAATGTCTTGCTTCTTCCAGTGTGAAATCAAAATTCTTCATGACCCAGGGGAATAAAGGATACCAAAGCCCACCTTTGAGGCATCTGCATCATATCCTGCTCTTAAATTCAGGGAGGTCTGCTTTCTCCGTGTTCTTTAGTTGGCTCTTCTTGCTTCAGGATACCTATTTTATTTTTAGTAATTGAGAATTTTGCTAGCTAGTGATTTGGATAATTCAGATGACTCTGTATATATTTATATTTACAAGGTGCTCATAGCAATCTTTCTTCCATGACTACTTCTGTATTTTTCCCATTACTTTAGAGGCATACATCACTAGTCTTTCATCCGGCAAAATGACAGCTTCAAATCCTTCTGAGGCTTCATTGAATGAGAGGTTGTTATTCTTGTTAGTCTGTAGGGGGTTCCCATTCCTTTCTCAAATATGCAGGCAGTGTTTGCCATTGTCATGTTTTCTACCTCGGCAATGAACTTTCTTCTTCCCCTACTCTGAGTGGTAATTTTCTTAAGGGAACAGTCACATAATGTGCAAGATAAAGATTCATGCTTTGAAATTTTAGATTATTAAGTCAATTCTTTTTTTTCTTCTCTGAAGTCGCTTTCCGACCACTGAAAACCTTTCCTTTTTTTCGTAACATTCATGTCATCAGATATCTCTTGTGCAGCTTTGTTGATGCTACTTTGTGGGGAACTAACCCTTATTTCCTCAGAAGCTGACTCATTAATATCAAGTAATGTTCATTGTTGTGCTCTGTAATCTACTGTGATATTTGCCAGCTGACACATTTACCTGCTAAGCAAACAAATGCTGAGAGACTGCAGATAAATCAAATATATCTATTAAATATATGCTGAAGTCCAACAAGTCTCTCTCACTCTTACCTGCTAAAAAATCTTCTGTTCTTATTTTCTCACAAGAAGACAAGTTTTCAATATAGAACAAATCCTCTTTGAGGCTAGAAGTGTAGCTGTTTGTTTAGATAAATGAAAAAATGCAAAAAGTGCTTCTATACAAAAGTCTTTCATTTGTCCTGGATACCTTTTAAGTGGGACTCAAAGCACACATGCACATAAATAAATATGTTTCTTGCAGTCCATCAGGAAGTGAGCAGCAATTTCTATATTGTCGGCTTGTTTACAAGTGTTTTTCTAAACTAAGGTGCTTCATTCACTAGATGAATTTCCCCTCTTAAGCTCTACTTTTGAAATACCAAGCCCCAAACTGGACCACACTGCTCCTGAAGAAATCATCCTTTCTATCCACAGTTCTTTCCAACCTGTAACATTTCATGAGGTTAATGCTGCATTAGTCATTTGGTGGGGGAGACTTGGCAAGGCTTCCACGATCTTTCAGATTACAGAGGTGAGGCATAGAAACTTGTTCCGATTTCTATGACTGAACAAAGTATTTTCTCAACTACAGTAGAGATCTGAGGACACTAAGCTGAATGATTAAAAATATATTTATCTTAATAAGACAGACAAGACCAGCAAGTTTAAGTCTGATGAACTATTGGAAGAGCCCTTTGTAACAGAAGGAATGTTACCGGCTTTACAGAGCAAGCCTCAAATGTGTTTTGATTGAAACACTTTGATGTTTCTTCCTACATTTTTTGTCAAAGTTCACATTCTATCTCATTTCATTCAAACGTTCTGTAAGCATGGACTTTTAGTGAAAATCAGATTTACTTATAGACTTATTGGTACTTTGGAGAAGAAATGAATGAAAATGACCATGCCATATGCATCCCTTAACCATAGCAAGATATCTACTGGCTTTAGTGGGATCACAATTGATAGCCTTGGTTTTTTTGTTTTCCTTTTTACACTTTCTAATACCTTTAGTTACTAAAACAGTGATCATCTGTTCTGTGTTTTGTGAAGATCTCTTTAAGTCTTAAGAAACATGGTTACATTTCCACGTAGTCCTAGATACTTCTTTTGACTTCACGGTCTTTCAGACTTCCGTGATTCATGTATGTCAAGATAAAATCTTATCATTGTTCATCTGGTGAATTGTTTGTCTTGTCCTTGTATTCATGTGCCTGGTTCTAGAGCAACAATGACTAATTTTACTGATAGCTCTGGGAAAGTGCCTCATGAGTGCCTTTGGTAGGAGTAATCATTTAAGAAATAAATGGCTGCAGCTCATAGATTTTTATGAATGTCAGATTTTGTTGGGATTATATAGACACAGTAAATGCAGTCACTTTGTATGTGTACTTTATTCAATGACATGTAAATTTAATAAGGCAAAAAATGTAGCTTTACTTTCCTTACAAACATTATTGCATCCTTGCATGGTTGAGGGATCAGAGAAGTTCTGTTCAGACATATAATTATGAGGGAGATTCTTAAAGCTTGCTGCTCTTTCAAACAGTTCATTAGATTGTTTGATACCAATTTTGGTTTACTTCCTGCATTTAGGCTGAATAAACATTATCATTGGCACTAGATAATACTACAAATTCTTACTTGTAACATTAGAAAATATTAACTTTAATCAAATTTTAATCTAATAGCTGCACTACAGCCATGCAGTTATAGCCTTGTTGTATGAACTTGTTTGGTTTCTACTTTAGGGTATTCTATTTTCACAAAAATCCAGTGTTATTAATGATGTCTATTAAAAGATGGCAGTTTGTATTACAAATGAAAAAATTGAACACAACTGAATAGAAAAGAGGCTTGTTTCTCCTTTAAAAGATATCACTAGTCTAATAATTTTTGCTGAGAAAACTTGTGGGATATAACCGAATACAGTCTTTATATAATACATTATGCTTATATAAAATATTATTAAGGACTAGGAGTATGAGCAGGGAAGGATACATAGAACCCAATTTTAGACACAAGGAGTTAGCTATCAAGTGTGAATTGGTCACTCTCGACTTGCTTTGTAGGGCACTTCATTTTACTTATGCTTGAGACTTACGATGAGATGACCTTTAGGAAGTGCTTACTTCTTTCTAGGGAATACAAAAGGAGCCTAGTTTGACCAAATACCATTTAGTTAGGGCAGATGAATCTTACTATCTTAGCACTAGAAGATACCAATGACTTCCAGTCTTCAAAACTAGTCTGTCTTTAAACACAAATATATGACCTAGAAAAGAAAAATACTTTAAATGATGAATAAATCAGATAGCTGAATGAGATAAAATGAATGCTGGAAAAGAGCTTTCTCTCTGGCCCTTACAAGAAGGTTTGTTTCCTCCAGGATTAACAATCCAGCAATTTAAGTGCTTCCAAACACATTTGTGGCTCCCTGGGACAGACCCTTTCCAGCTCCCTGCAGAGTTGGGCTCTGCTACTTGCAGGAGTCTCCCACTCCCTACAGAAGCTGTAGATCCCTGCTAATCCCTGCATGCCTTGTCCTCCACTGCAGACAGGTCTCCAGGCTAAGCATACATAGATATCTGTTGGGAAAGCACAATCCCACCTCCCATCACTTTTTCTGAACCTGACGCAGACTGCAATAGCCAGAGGAATCAGTCAGCCTTCCCCCCTACTGCCCAGCTGCAGCATTTTAGCACGGCCTACTATCTACAGGCTTAAACACAGTAAGCTGTGAAACATTAAATTATTTAAAATCTTACCATAAAATGGTGTCTAAGAGGCCCACCTACAAGTTTCTCAGGGAATTTCCCATCTCTGTCTTTCAATTTCCAACTTTCTACTCTCCCATGGCACAATCTCTATCATTATGGCTAATGCAGATAACCATGAATGAGGTTTTGCAGTCATGTGAGAAATGGAAGAGACAGTTTCATGGACTACAACTGCTGCTATTTGTCACTTTTACTTTTCTGGGATGTGTGTGGGAAAGAAACAGGGTGTACTTCAGATCTTTGGGGATCTTCAGAAGCAAAACACTTACAGTGAATAGTACTTTCAAGTTTTTATATATGAAGACTGAAATAACTAATGACTATTTTTTTCTTTACTCTGAAGGCTGACAGAAAGCAAAAGAGGTTGATAGTAGCATTTGATCAGTGAAGGGCAAAGTCTTATATGGAAAAGGAAGAATTAATCTAGACCAAAGCTAGGGAGCACCTGAAGGAGACATCTACAGATAGATACAATGACTGGTATGACTGCAGGCAGTAAGAACCACTCTGGAGAATACACCCAGACAGCGCAGTGTTTCTGTTCTAGTGATGCTGACAAGGAACCTCTGAGGCAAGGGTAAACCAGTAGACCACTGGCCTGAAGACTCTCCTGATCTGCTTAGTATCTGTTCAGTGCCTGTGGTCTTTGGACATGCTCCCGTGCAATGCTAAAGCAAGGAAGCATGTGGAAAAGATTACCTGTTAATCCTTGCATTTTCTGTAGCACAGATTGTCTTAATTCCCTGTGTATTTTCAGTATTTCTGTTTCTCAGGAAAGAATTAATGGCAAGGAAGAGAAAATGAGAAGGAAAAAAATAAATACTTTTAACACATGAATATAATGAGAGAGAAAACTGACTCCATCAGATACCCCAGGCTGACCTCAGCACATCCAGAGAAGGACTTGGACTGATTTGGAATAGCCCCTCCTTCTGCTTTTCTACCCTCTGTCAAAGAGATTCAGCTAGCACTTACCATGATTTTCAACCCGGCAGCCTGTATGGCTAAAACTTGATGACTCTGGGTGACAGGCTTGAGTAGAGAGGTCCTCCCTTGGCAAACGTCAGCCAGGCAGAGACTGCTGGCAGGTGGTAGGATAGTGGGCTGAGGGCCGGAGAATTAGGGACCCTTTTAAAGGCAACACTGTTCTTTTTTGGATCTGACCCTGTCTGTAGTTCAGCTGAATGTATCTGGTCATAGCACTCAAGAGCTATGCTGGAATTAGTACCAATACCAACAAGTGTGTTTAGGCAGACTATACGGGTTGAAGTCATCATCTACCCACAAATCTCATCTACCCAGCTAACATAGATATCTGAAAGTTAGTAGATCTACTTCAGTCACCCCAGACTCCTTTACAATGGAGAGAAAAAGCTACATTCAAAGCATGAATCATGTCCTCCTAAGACAAATACTTGTGTTTTCCCTTCGACACATGCCTAGAACTGTTCTGGTGCAAGTACCAAGTGTCCTGACTCCTGCCTCCATTCCTGGGGTGGGGTCAGACTGCATTATTTCAGGAGGAGATGAATTACATTCTGAAGTACCTAACAGATTTCCCTCTCCAGTAGTAAGCACAATGATGAGAAAAATGAGCTTTTCTCCCCCAGTTTCTGGGCTGGTGCCCAGATTATTTAAGCAATTATATTAGAAGTGGACCACAGCACTGCCTTCTTTTTTCCCTGTGTGAAAAGGAAAACAGTGAGCTGTCTTATCTCTTTGACAAAACAACTGCAGGTGCCTAGTCATAAAAATTACCTTCCTCGGTGGATCAATTTTCTCTTCCTATTCTCTCCCACTGTACAACACTCCTAAGCACTTGACAGAACACTTGAGTGTTCATTTGTGGGCTCAGATTTCCAAAATTCTTGTCCAGCTCAGTATCTTTCACTGGATCTAACACTGGTTATTTGTCCACATTACATCTTGCATTTACCTGCATCAAGCCTCTGCCTGTTTTGGCTCTTGCTTTGGGTATTTGAGATGTAATAGTTGTAGTAGATGATTCAGCTTCTCTCTTGACTATGTCCTCAATGTATTAGTATTGTTTTAAATGAAATTTAGATTTTAACAACTTCTTCAGGGAGACTATCTGAAAGTCAGATCTATTTCACGGTCAGGAAGACAGAATAAGTAAAGTTTTCTTTTCCATGTTGTACAGGAACTAAATGTACACTACTTTGGATTTTAATGATAGTGTCAATTCATATAAGAGTATGAATGTACCCTGACAATTTTGCTTTAGCTTGTTTATTCTTTGAAATTGCAGGGGTTATGAAACAGTAAATTCAATTCTCAAAATTTTACATTCATATAGTTACAAAATTATAGTTACAAATTCATATGGTTACAAAATATAGTTACAAAAAGCTTTATACCATTTCCAACAAGCAAGTGAACAGATCTTTTGTTTATCACACAAAACATAATCCTGTTTAATACTTGAATGACCCTTGCATCAAATCCTGTATTTCATCTTTGTGCAAGTATAGAAACCTTAGCCTAGCAAGGAAATAGTAACTGAGGAACAGCTTATGGAGCTGCTTTTATCTTCCCTTAATATTCTGTTTTCCTTGTGAAAGGCTGTTTCTCCTTTTGATTTTATGCTGAAAAAGAAGATTCAAATTTTTCAGCGTAAGACAATAGACTGCAGTACAGACTGACACAGGTTTGTCGTGTAAGTGTTAAATTCATTTCTGTAATGAAAATAGCAATTAAGTAGAAAGCAGCATTACAACTGACAGTGTAAGCTCGCAGAATTCTGCACTGCACACAAAAAAAAATCAGTGTACCTATACCAGACAAAATATTTTTTTTAAGTTTTCCAGGTGGCTTGGTGTCTTCTTCAAACACAGAGGCTGATTTTCATAGACAGAAAGGGGTATTTTGCTGTGAAATGTGTTCAAATTTTAATGTGGCAATGGTACATTTAACCTGGAGCAAATATGTGAAAATGTCATCCAGGACCAAATTTGACAATTGCCTTCTAAGCAGAACAAAATGCACTTTTTGCATGTGAACTTTTTGAAAGTGATAAGTTATGGTTTCTTACAGTCTTACAATGGTAGCTAAATAAACATCAATAAGTAGTGGAAAAACATTTCAAAAGCACAGTAAAATTATCATATCCGAAGTGGAAAATAATGTTATTCTTTTTTGTTTGCTAATAATTTTCCAATAACATATATATGTATTGGTAAATAAAAGTTGCAATAATTTATGTAACTGAAGAAAAATTATGGGCAGACTACTTTACTGTTTATACAGCTGACAATTGAGCTTGTCCAGAAATATGCCTAGAGTCCTGGTAAGTAGCATTGAAATTAGAATTTCCACAAATTCTTAATGTGTATTTCTTCTCCATTTTTCCCATTTAAGAAACTGGAACCTGCACAAGATGATTTAAACTCTACTGGAATTTATGAAGGTATTTCCTCCAAGGTGACTAATTAGAATTATAGTTAGATCTTACATAGGTTCATTCACCTTCTAGATGCATGTGTCTTTCTACTGGCTCCAGGGAGAGATTAGGGTGACTGTGAGGCCTCAGTTGTTTTTTATTACTACAGACTATTTCTATTAGTAGTAACCAGGAACAGTTTTCATTTAATTTCCATACTGTACTCTTGAAATTATATCCTGGGGTCCCAAACACACAAAATGAGTCAGAAAGTAACTAAACCGACCACCAGAAAAGATGCACAGAGTGTCTATTGAGCATCCAGGATCAACCATATAGATGGGAAGCAAGCGTCAGATTTTCCAGAGCCTGCTTTTTTGTTCAAATGTGGAAGTAGCCAGTACTACTTCACACAATTCACACCATCAAATTTAGGTTTATACCTTCCTTATGCTATATTCAAGTTCAATATCTATTGATGATTTTTTCAGCTTTATGAATTTTACCCCTGTAACTATACGTTATGTCATTTACAGTGATGGAAAGGCCTAAATTCAGTTGTGCAATGGAAAGTCAAAGTAATTTTCCCATAGCAGTCCAACTTAATTTAGCAATCAATCAGCTGTAAGATAAAAAAGCTACCTTGCATAAGATGCCAGCTTTTCTAGATTTTCACATTTACAGGACTGTATGCTTTTGTCCAAATCTGAAGATGAAGGGTCTAGTCACTCACCAAGGTGTCATTTATTGTTGCTGTAAGCACTCTTTTGTCATGTGATATTTCTATATGCATTGCATAGGTCCTGACATTTTTAAAGCATGTTGTAATTTCTTTTCTCTCATTTTCTTATTTTTCTCACTGCTGAAGGACCTAATACGTCTGGAATGTGTCCTGATATCAATGCATGAGACTGTCTGGTAGAAGTTTTACATGGAGAGTGTTCAGCTGTGTAAATTGTTAATCTTTTCTATTATTTGGCTAGTTTGACTGAAGGCACTAACCACTATTAAGTATTCAATACTCATGGCAAATATATCCATAATTCAGCATTATTCCATCCTCTTAAACCTACTGCATATATTTGCAGTATCTCAAATTCTACTGCTGTCTCTATTCCATGGAAGAGCAGATTTTCTCTTAATCCCTGGAGACTGCACGGTATTAAGAAACCATTAGTGGTGAATAACAACTTTATTAAGCCTACTAACTTATGAACAGGGTTGCATATGTCCTTAATGGAACTCTTTACATTAATCATGTACCCCTACAGAAATTTCTATCTATCAATCCTGTAATACTAAAGGATCCAAAAGGCATTGAAAGGATTCGGGGGAAAAAAACCCCAAAACACCACAGAACCATAAAGCAAAGCTTCTTGGAAAGTCGCATGCGAATCATGAAGTTGTACAGCAGTGGCAAATGTACACATGGGTATGTGGGGAGGAAGCTGGCTTCTGTGCCAGGAGTGGTCCCTGCTCCACCTGGAGCAGTGCAGCTCTGTCCCGCTCCTCTCTCCCAGCGGTGCTAACTGGCTGCTGCTGTCCTGAAAAGATCAAATCCCACTCTTGGGTGTTTGTATAAGGGCCCTGAGTGCATCTTCCCCTCTGAGAGGTTTGCCTGCCAAAGCAACTCCCTTCCCCTGGGCATGGAGGGGAAGATGCCCCCACAACCCCATGCCTTGCTGCCTGGCTGGGGGTGGTGGTGCCCTGACCTGCTGGCTGCCTGTCTAAGGCTATTAAGAGAGATTGTCTCTTCAGAAGCAAATTGCAGTAGCGTGTTACTGTGTTTATGAGGTTATGAGACTGTAGTCCTAAACTAAAGGGAAAATTTTCAGAGCAAGGCATATTGAAATGAGTTTTCATGAGGTGAACATCAACCTTCTAGATGATTTGATATTCCCTGTGCTTTGAAAGTAAGCAAGCACACATTAGTTCTGTACTTCCAGTGTGAATCCTTTTTCATTCGTAAAATTATCTGTTTCTATATTCCAAGGTAGTAGATGGGTCACATCAGATGCCGAAGCAAATGCCCTGACATCTGAATTAGCTGTCTGATCTTGCTAAGAAGGTAACCCACAGGGACATGACAGCAATTGATTTTAGATACCTTGTTTTTTTATGCTATCCATGACACTTCACATCTGCAGTTTCCCATTTTAAATTTTGAAGAAGTTTAATCTCAGAGAAAGCTTTATTCAAGCATTGTGCTTTTAGGTGAACACCATGCACTATTTTCCCTGAAGTTTAATGCAATACGTTTTTTTTTTTCATGCATTTCTGCTTCACCAGTGTATTCTGTTAAGGCACTTTCAGACATATAAACCAGAATATCTCTTACTATACCATGCACATGAGATCTGGGCATGTTTCTGTGGGGATTTTTTGTTTTGTGATTTGATTATTTTTTTTTATCAGTATGTTCTGACTTTTTCTGAGCAAGCCTGTTGCAAAACTCTTTGAAGATTGATATCTATAACACTGAAGTCTTTCCAGTTTTCTCACACTAACGCAAATTTTATGTTATCACTGTCAGAACATGAAATGTAACTTTGGTGGAAAGGTGGGGTCTGATTTTTCAACTTCTTAGTTGCCTTTGGTGAAACTCATCTTTATAGCTATTCTTGAGGATGCTGATCCTTGAGTATGTTTAAAAGTTCTTTAAAGTACAAACAAAAATGGATCATGGTAATTAAAAACCTCTTCCTGCTACAACAACTCTTCAACTCTTTGATACATTCTTCTCTAAAGTGATGTTTTATATTCATAATACATTAAAAATTAAGTGCTGAAAGCATATTCAAAAACATTTTCAAAATGCTTTCACTTTTCACCTGTAATTGAGTCATCAATATTAGCAACCAGCTATGAAACTAATTTGGCTTATTGCTTTACTCATCCTCACATCTTAATTATTGATTAACACTCTTACTCACAGTAAAAGGTTCCCTTTGAAATGTAATTACTGCATTGTAACACTATGCTATGACTGTCTCAAAAATTATCTGTGCCACAAAATTTCTTTATAATTAAAATAATAGGTTTAAATTTGCAGCTGGACAAGCAGGCAAGTATGTGAAGCCTAATGCATTCATATGTATTAAAGGATCATCTGTAATAGACAGGGGAATTAAACATCATGATGTGGTTTATTCCTCCAGAAAATGAACTCGGAAGCCAAATGACTCTTTCATGGCTTTTGCCACCTGCTTACCTTCCTCCATCATCTGTATATCCCTTGAAGAGACCACATTTCTTTGATTAAAACTCAGTGTCACTGGGAAATCACAAAATTAATGTTTTTCTTTGTGCTAGCAATACTCTGCTAGTACATTACGTTGTCATTCATAACATGATGAAAATATATTAATGTGTACATGAAGTTCATTATATATGATACATTATTCATTTCATATGCTATCATAATAGATCATAGAACGTGGCAGTTTGGCCAGAGATCTGCTTTTAGTCTTGAAGAAGGTTGTCTCCAATAAGTTGAGTTTGAAGAGACATGAAGAGACATGATGCAAAATCTTCATGTTTTTAACAAGCTTGAGTGGTTACTGTTGAGTAGTCAGAATGCTCTCCACGCTCCTGAAAATTATTTTTGAGTGACTGGTGTTTAATGTTTCTCTCCCTGCAATAGACTCACAGAAACATCAGCTTGTTGGTCACAGCAGGCAGTCCAATTTCTTCTCTGTCAGCTGGATAACTATTCACAAAATAAAATTACTTATGCTGCATTTGGTTATCTTTACTAGTGAGGTGAGTCAGTTTACTTTGTCTGCACCACTTTATTTTAGCCATCAACTTAATTCACTTTATGCTGTATTATTAGTGTCATACTGACTTTAAACAAGATACTGTGAAAATAGAGTCAAGACCAGTCCACACCCCAATACGCAATCGAAGTTTAACAAGAGACAGACACAGACCTTGGCTAGACCTGAGTCAGTTATGAAGACCGGAGGATGGGTTGGAAAGCACCTCAGACAGATTAGAACAAGATGAAATCTGGCCTGTGGTTGTGAACAGCACATTTAGTAAGCAATGAGAAGGAAGGGTGATAAGACAGCTGCTCAAGAGAGCTTGTATTGTCAAGGATTTTTTGTAGTCAGTGATACTAAGACATGTTTGTTCAGTAATGGTAGGAGAGGAAGATGTTGAAGAGTAAGTTAGGAAATGAGTTAGCCCATGTAACCATGAGAAGGATGCAGTCACCAGGGCAGGCTGAGATATCAGGGAATGTATGGCTGTCATGATGGGAAGTGCTGTCCCAAGGGAGCTGTTGGAAGGCAGGTAAGGTCTTTTTTTGTTTACTTTATTTTCCCCCTATAAAAACACATTTCCGCTGCTTGCTTATTTTTATTGGTCTTCATGACCCTCTCTTCTTTACAAAAGTAATCAATAACCACTGATAGAAATGGTTTTGGAATAATAAATATGTCAAAAGTATTTGTCTTAATCAGAAAATATTATCTCTTCCTTGGAGCAGTTATTCGTTTTCACTCTGTGTGTCTTCTGTTTTGAGTGTTCCTTAACATCTGGAAATTATTAAATACATAAATTTCATTTTTCTGTAGTTCTACTATTACTAGAATAATTAGAATTTTCATTTTTAAGGATCAATTAATCACAGTTTAGTGTAGTGATCTTTCAGTTTTTGAAAGACAGAGGCAGTTGTCAGCAGAGTAGTTTTAGGTTGAATTCATCTTGAGAAGTAGGAAGTCAGTAAAGAATTATAAGAGCTGACCAAAGGTATTAAACTGAGGCTTATTATCCTTTCTTTGTAGTCACTCCCACAAATCTTGTCCTTTTCCTTCTCTCAGTGTATTCCCCCTAATTTAAACAGTCTTTCTTTTAAAAAATCTTTTATGTTTTTTTAATCCCAAGGGGGCTTTCACCAGGACCTCTTCATTTTCTCTTTATTTATACACTTCTTTAATTCAGCTACATTTTGAACTATTTTTGCTGAAATTTCTTTAGCATCCAGAAGTTGACAGGTTTTGTAAGATGCTTTCTTGGGGTACTGCAATCTTACTTATAATTTGGCCATAACCATTCTGAATTCTTGTATCCTCCACGGAGGATCATTAGTAATTTCATCAGGTCTCCAGATTGTGCATTTTTATATAGCTCTCTTGATTTCATATTTTACTTATTAAGCTTTCGGCACAGCATCATTTCTGTCACAAATTTTTTCCAGCTTTCTTTTCGGTGTGTGTCCCCAGATCTGCGGTAGGAGTCTGTGATTTGTCTGCATGGAGACACTGCAACAAATTTAATTTTTTTTTTGGGGGGGGGGGGGCTTTGATTAGGCATTTTTTCTTGTGATACTGAGTGCTATGAATGCTGTTAAATCAACCCCAAAACAGTATTCTGCCTTCACCAGTAAGCCAATAATGCAGCTGCTGTATCCTTAGGGCTGCCTTAGCTTACAACCATGAGGCAAATGAGGAACACAGAACTCTTGGCAATAAGGTTCTTTGCTCTTTCTTCTGGCTGCAGTATTATATAAAGATCCATCCAGAGGAAAGTTAAGAGTTTATATCTGCCCTTGGAGGTAGACATATGGAATTCAATAGGAGGAGTTGCTGAAAACAATAATTTCCATGAATGGAAAAGTAAGGTGCACGAAAGGGTGTCATTAAAGGACTCTGCTTAGGGGAACCATGTTCCTAACTCACACAGTGTTACAGGTCCAAAATTCCACCCAGTGAGCATTCAGCAGAACAGGGAATAAAGAAATCTTTGAATTTCTGCGGGTGCTCCTTGCCAGACTCTATCACAATAAACAATTACGAAGGAATACTTATATGCAATTTCCCTGCGTGATTTAAAAGCTGTGCAGTGTGATTTAAAAGCTGTGCAACGTTTATAGTGTGGCATATGCAGCCCATATATTGATAATCTGTCCAGGGTACCAGCTGACCAACTGTGTTTGTGGTGCTCTGGTGAGCAGGGATTTTTGTGTCCAACTATGATGGCAAAGAAAATGTCTGAGTTAAATAAACCCCATGGGTCACCTCTAACACTGCCTTAACCCATCCCCTCAGGTAAAAAGAAAAGCCTGTGCAGATTCCACAGAGGTGATGGAATAAATTTTAAATCTAAAGAGTACTTTGTCTTCAGATTTTTTGAGGTTTCATGCATTTCTTAAGAATAAAATAATCCATTAATACTTTAAAGAGATATTAGTTTTATTTACCAGAATTGAAATTTATTGCAGTGTATTCATGGATGTTTGTCTATATTGAAATGAACTGAAAAAAATTAATCAGAGCAAATATAAACCTTTTTTCAAATATCACTTTCACATCCTACAGATGAAAAATGCCTTTTCTATGAACATGTATTTTTCTTTCCTTCAGAGTGGTCTATTTTGAGATTGATTTCTGTAAAATTTATCATTTTAATTGTGTTATTAAAAATAGTTGCAATGATAAACATTCAACAATCAACAGTTATTAAGTTATTTGATTCATAATATTAGGGGCTTTCTAGCAGCACAGCTATTTGTGCTGCAAATTATAATACTCGAAGTATGTATGTAATCGATCATGTACTTGTTGAATAGCTTATTCTCAGCTATTTTCCATTGCTGTTGCTGATAGGAATCTTCAGAAGGATGATTAATGTGTTCCAGGATACCATTCTAAAGCCACAAGATTTGCAGCTGCACACTTGCCAAAAGAGAGAAAAGACTTCTGCTCTGTAGTGCATGTAATCAAGCATCCAGCTGTTGAAAATGTTATAAAATAATGAAGCATAATTAGAGAACTTTTAAGCAGGATTTCTTCTCTGTCTCATAGCAGCTGGTACAAGTGGAAAAGCCTAGTAAACAAAAAGTGGCACTGCTTCTTCCAGACATGAATTAACAAGAAATTGATATATGCATACCTCTAAGAAAAAGGAAAGTCAACACAGTGGCTGAAGTGAATGTAAGTGGGGAAATGATCATCAGAACTATTGACTGTGAATAAACCACCAGAAGCACAGGCAGACAATGGAAGAAGTAATTTCCCATGACATTACCTGCCAAGCAATAGATGACCAACAGCAGCCCCTCCAGCGGATAATGGGGCATTTTCTTGGATGCACAGTGAGTAATGAAAAATGAAGTACAGCTCCAAATTGTTTCCTTTAAAAAAACTCTTTTTACATTTGCAAGAGGCAACAATAGCTTAGATTTAGACTTCTGCTGGTGTAAGTCGGTGTATCTCCAAGGAAGTCACCAACCCAGTGTTCATATTTATTTGGTGAGAATCTAAGCCAAAGGAAGGAAGATGAAATCCACAGCAAATCCTTAATCATATGCATAGTGCCATAAATACCTGATACACATGGATATAGCTACTCTATTAACCTAGGAGCCTCTGTGTAACTAGGAAAGTGCGAGCACATGGAAAACAGGCAACTCTAATCCTTTCATTTGAGCAACATACAAAAGGATGGAATGGCTCAGCTACGTCAATGAATCTCTTTCAGGTAATTGCATCATATAAAGTGTTATATAACACATATATAATCACTTGTTCCTAAAACGGGCCCACTCCATCTTCAAGCTATTTATGTTTTCCATGCTACTTCAGTTAGAAAGGTGTCTCAGCACTTCACTTTTGCAGAGATTGGTTGAAAAGGTTTCATTTAACTATGTGCTTATTCGTGGCTACTATAGTTACATGCATTGTTACCATCTGGTACTCAATGGCTTTAAGTCCAGATGGAGAGCAGTGACAAGTGGTGTCCCTCAAGGGTCCGTGCTGGGACCAGTACTGTTTAACATTTTTATCAAAGACGTAGACAGAGGGATTGAGAGCACCATCAGCAAGTTTGCAGATGACACCAAGCTGTGTGGTGTTGTCGATACACCAGAGGCATGGGTTGTCATTCAGAGGCACCTGGACAGGCTGGAGAGGTGGGCCCAGTTGAACCTCATGAGGTTCAACAAAAGCAAGTGCAGGATTGTGCACCTGGGAAGAAACAATCCTCAGTATAAATACAGACTGGGGGATGAGGTATTAGAAAGCAGCCCTGAGGAAAGGGACTTGGGGGTGCTGATGGACGAGAAGCTGGACATGAGCAGGCAATGTGCTCTCGCAGCCCAGAAGGCCAATCACATCCTGGGCTGCATCAAAAGAAGTGTTGCCAGCAGATCCAGAGAGGTGATTCTGCCACTTTACTCTGCTCTGGTGAGACCTCACCTGGAGTACTCTGTGCAGGTCTGGAGCCCTCAATATAGAAAGGACATGGACCTGATGGAGCGGGTCCAGAGGAGGGCCACTAAAATAATCAGGGGGTTGGAGCACCTCTCCTATGAGGACAGACTGAGGGAGCTGGGGTTGTTCAGCTTGGAGAAAAGGAAGCTCCGGGGAGACCTCATAGCAGCCTTCCAGTACCTGAAGGGGGCCTACAGGAAGGCTGAGGAGGGTCTGTTTACAAAGGCCTGGAGTGACAGGACGAGGGGCAATGGTTTTAAGTTGGAGAAAGGGAGATTTAGATTGGATATTAGGAAAAAGTTCTTTACCATGAGGGTGGTGGAACACTGGAACAGGTTGCCCAGGGAGGTGGTTGAGGCCCCTTCCCTTGAGATATTCAAGGTGAAGCTCGACGAGGCCCTGGGCAACCTGGTCTAGTTGGGGGTGTCCCTGCTGACTGCGGGGAGGTCGGACTAGATGACCATTGGAGGTCCCTTCCGGCCTGGACCAATCTATGAATCTATGAATCTATTGTACCAATGGGAATGGTCCAATTTGATCTCAAATCATGCAAAAATGCTTTTTGAATCCATGCAATTTGGACTGATAATTATTGCTTGTTCTAAAAATACCAGAAATTATTGTGAGCTAACTGGTCACATGTAGAAAGTACAAAAGTTGTGGAGACTATCTTCACAGACAAAACCTAGGGAGAACGTGTATACAATAGTTTTTAATATATTTCACTATATCTTCATTTGACACAACTGCAGTATCTTTGCTTTTATCCATATCTTTCATTCATCCAGGTATGTTTCATTAGGATGACATCATGTTTCTTCATAAACCAAGATTTCTAGAATGAAGCAGTGCTATTGCTTCTGTTAGAGGCAAAATCCAGGGTTGGCAGGTAGCTAATCTTCCTCAGTACTTGGAAGCACTGTTTTAGCTTTGCAGTCTGGCAGATTGCTGACAGAGAACTATCAAGTCTTTACAATTCTTTAACTGTTTTTGTCTAATTCCTGACACTCATGTAAGTAAGAATGGGATTTATTACATTATTAACATTTCTGCATACTAGCCCTCTTCAGACTTTTCCAAATCTCTCAAAAGCAGTTTAGCAGTTTTACAAATTGTGCTCTGCAAGGAAAATTTTTAGCAAAAGATTATATTTGCTTTTCTCAAATTCTCCTGACTTACTTAACCTATATCTTCTGTGAAAAAACAGAGAATAAGTACATTGAATCATAATAGACAATTTAATTTCAACTCATATTTAATATTCTTGTGCTCTTTCATAGGAACTCTGATTCCTAATGCTGCATTGCTTCTTCCTATCATAGCAAGAATAAATGAATGCGGCACATTTCTGAACCTGAAATATCCATGGCAGTAATACTCAAATGATCATACTTAAGGCAATGCTTCACACATTGTAACTGTTTTAAAGAAAATTCTGCACATTCTAAGTGGTAGAGGCCTTGAAAAGGGATAAAATATGGCATTTCTGTCATATTTGAAAGGATAACATTAATCTTACTTAACTTGGAAACACATGCTTTTGTTGATACAAGCTTAATACAAAACCTTTTTCAGTGAGGATTTGTATGTGTGACTAGTCACTTGGTAGCTAACATAGCAAATACATACAGCCACAGAATAAAACTAAATCATCTGAAAACTGGTAGCCGAAACACATTTTGTAAGGGACCTGTTTTTATTATCTTATTTAGTTGTTCCCAATAATTTTCTAAGACATTTTCTAATTTCTAAAAAAAAAATAATATTTTTTGTAAGAACTTACCCTGAACCTACTAATTTTGTTTTTAAAGATGCAATTTATATGTATAGAGTGACAACGGTATATAGAAATAGCTAAGATATGATTGAGATATTGCTGCCTCTGATTGTTGTTCATATTACTTCTTGCACAATATTCACTATTCAGTGCAATTAGTAACAGCTTGTGCAGTGAGAAACAAGAGATTTTGCAGACAGCAGGCCAAATAATGTAAGGTAGAGCCAAGGGTGAGGATCCTTAGAGTGGAATTCCTTTCATCTTTCTTTCCCCATATGCCGTTCAGGTGTATACCTATATTGACTCTCTCCATAATCACTGGAGAAAGAACCACTTGTAAAGTTGATTCATCTTATCTAAATTAAACAGTTATCTTTGTGTGATGGATCATTCCCTAGAGGTGTCTAGGTCTCCCTATTTACTATAGAATGACCAGGATGACTTTTTTAAGATAGACACCTTCCTTTCAGATGCCTAAATTTGCAGACATGAATCCTACCCCAATACCTTAGTGGATGCTAGAAATCAAGACCTCTAGTCATCTTGTTTCAGGCAATCTGGAGATTCAGATAGATACATCTCAAGTGGATTTACTCAGTCCATGCGTTTAAATGTTTCAGCATAGTCAGAAGAGCTAGGGACAGCAGGATGTGGCGGACGATTTGTGAAGACAGATGTGTCATGGAGTGAATATATGATAAATTGTTTCCAGTCAGTCTCTGCAAAAGAAGGGCTATTTGACTTTCTTGCAAATAGCCCTTCTTTTGCAAGAATACATCTTTATATAAAATACATTCTTTCTTTACATTTCAAATAAAACATGTGATTCAATCACTTGCTCAGGATTATCTTTCTTAAGGAAAAACATGTGAATAACTTAGTGGAACTTAAACCTAGGATTAGAGCATGAACGAATACATGTTTTGAATAACCCAAGCTAATTACAAACCCAGGTTGGTTAAAAAGTCTATTTATGTTCTTAGTCTAATGTATATCTATGAAAGGCATATTCAGTGGTACTGAAGGTCTTTAATGCACTTGGTCTTGCTAATGCCTTGTTATAATGTCTTATTGGATTTCTGGTCTGTTTCTGCGTATGTGTAAGACGTATTTCCTGAATAACCACAGAATGCACTAACATACTTTAACTTTTATATGTCTCGACAAAGAAAACGTTAGTGATAAGCTGCTGCGTGAAAAAATAAAGTAGAAATGCTAGTTTTAAACTACATAATTACATCCTAGTTGTGTTGATCTACCATGCATGTGATAGCTAAGGGAAAGGTCTCAGAGAGCGTGCTCATAGTGGTCAGCAAGCACCTCACTGTTTGCTTTGGTGGTGCAAATTTGCTCTGACTGCAAGTCAGCTCCAGACTGGAAGCCAGGTAATCCCTGCTGTCTTTCTGCAGACAACTTGGCTCAAGATGAATACTTCTACCTTCAAACGGATTCATTTTTGTTTGGTCTACAGAATGGGTTAGTTTTTGACTGTCTGCAAAGTGTTGGTGGGAAGCTATTATCACTACTTCAAAAAGAATACTTTATTGAAGTTATTGTCAATTAGCTTACCACAGTCTGCAACTGTACCTCTAACCTATGTTAGGTTATGTAGGAATCTACATTAAAGATAGCTATATACATGCCCTAAATCATCATCAATAGAAAGAGTGTTCCTACTATTCAAAAAATCTTTGGGTCACCAGTGCAGATAAATGTGTCTGTACAGCAGATATCCAAGATTATGTCAAATAAATATAGCCCACATTAAATATGGCCCAATTCATATTATTGCAAAACAAACACTACTTGTTTGTGTTGTACCTTATAAATAGTGTAAGAATAATTTTAGCTGCTATTCATATGAAACAACACCTTGCCGATAAAATCTCTTCTAAGTAAATACTGTAGAAGTCACATTAGATTATAGTTTTGTTCAGTTCTTTTTCTCTATGCTCCTTATTCACAACAGGTAATAGTCAAGGTCAAGTTTCCTATTAGTATGCAAAAACCCACTGCTCTTCCTCAGGAGTTAGTCTGATAACTTATGTGTGTGAGAGTTGTAAATCTCTGGCACATTTAAAATTCAGCTTCTTGATGTTAAGCAAGGCAGTACACAGCCTCAATTTTGCTTTGCTTTGCTAGTATGATTACAAGGGAGCTTTTTATTTCCCTTCTAGGTCAGAGAGCTAATATTGTCATATCTAAAATTCATATTTCTGGTTAGAAAGTCTTTCTGATTTCAGAATCTTTCGAGGAAATTTTCCAGATCCTCTCTGGAAGCATAGCCTTTCTGCCAATTTGTCCTAAATGTCTGAACTACTGGAACTCAGAATTCCCATGGAAGCGTAATCCATGATGACGAGCTGATGTTCAACATATAGTTTGCATTTTACACCTATATGTTAATGTCAAAAGCAGAGGTGGTCATGTAATGTAGTTGGTATACCCAGGACACCAGCTCTGCTTATCTGTCCAGTCCTCAGCTCCATCTCATGCATCCAGAATGATTAGACAGCTGTGAGGAATGAATCTTCCCAGCTCTTACCACCATTTCTTCCACAGTTTCCACCCAGAAGCTTGAAAAATCCTGAATGAATAACAGCACAACATGCCTCCCCACTTCCAAATAGGCTCACATACAAAGAAACCTATCACTTGTGAAGACTTTTCATTAAACTTTAAGACCAAAACATCCTGATTAGCCAAGAAAAGCTTTCAGGATCTTCATGTCAGTCTTTCCAATTTAAACAGTGGTTTCTCTTTTCTATTGCATAATTTAAACTTTCATTACAATCAAGCATCTTTAGTTCTTAAAGTTGAAAAGTCTTTGAAAAGCTAAGCTTAGTATAACTGCTTAGACATGTCTGCCTTTATCTGCAGAAAGCCTGCGGCAACAGTATTTACCAGGAAGTGTGTTTATTTAAGTGAGATATAATAAAATGATGAGCATGATATCTTAATTGTCAATGTTGTTAACTGTTATTTTGTCTTGCAGAGCATTTTAAAAAACGTACCTAATGTACAGATATGCACAAATTAATTTGAGTGCCATTTCATTTTTTTCCACAATTGAATAGACCTCGTTATAGGTCCACCTCATTATATCTATATATGACACCATTTATTTATTCTGAGTAGCATCTCGCTTTAAACTTCAAGGCAGGAGGACTCACTTTATTGGATGAATCTTCACCTGCACAGAAGGTAATATACTCTTATACACTTAAGGACATTTTCATTCAACTGCTTATTTACATTTGTCCATGTTTTATTTACCTTTTTTAGGTAAATAACAGAAAAATTATAGGAATGATCTTCCTTTAACACAAATTTGATTTATGATTGAGTTGTGAAAGGTCATCATTAAACATATTTTGTACTATATTTTTTCCATCACATTATGCTTGCTCTTAAATTAGCAAAAAGATGTCTGGTTAACATACAAGATCAAATTAAACTTTATTTTGTTAATCTTATAATTTACTTCTAAGTAACTTTTGAGAGAATATAATTTTAAACCAGAGTGGCTCACTTACTCTTTTTGCAGAAAAACAAATCCTAAAATTAGTGACAAAGAGATATAAAAGGCCAACAAGACTACTAAAACAACACCACCATAATATACAAGATAACTGCCACTGTGTGAAATGGTGGCTGTAAAAAAGCAATACAATGTGTATTACCCAGGTACACAGTCTTATAAAAAACCCCCAACATTGCAGACCCAAAGACATGATTCCATTTGCTCTGTTTTGTAGGAAATTTACCATAAAATGTCTAATATCTGCTGGAAGGCCAACAGAGCAGATCACAAGCAACACAGGAGGTTTCTGAGTGCATTGGTGTGAGAAATTTGTAACATAGGCGACAATTTCATTGATGAAGGGACATGCTCTGCTGGACATGATCCTTATAAACAAGGAAGAACTGATTGGAGATGTTGGCCTTTGGCTGCAGTGGCCATGAGATGGTGGAGTTCAGGATCCTGAGAGGAGGGATCAAGGCAGAATTCCAACCTTGGAATCCAGAGAGTGAGCTTTGACCTGTTTAGGGACCTTCTTGCAAGAATCCTATGGGAAACCATGCTGGAGAGAAGAGTGATCCACAGGAATTGATTGGTTTCAAACGTCACCTCCTCCAGTCTTGAGAATGGTCCGTCCCAATCAGCAGGAAATCAATCCATGGTGACAAGAGGTCTGCATGGATGAACAAGCAGTTCCTGATTAAACTCAGGCATGAAAAGGACATGTATAAGAGGTAGAAGCACAGTCAGGTGATCCGGAAGGAATATAAAATCACAGAATCACAGAACAGCTGAAATTGGAAGGCACCTCTGAACATCATTTAGTCCAACTGCACTGCTCAAAACAGTCATCTATAGAAAGCTGCATAGGGCCATGTCCAGCTGGGTTTTTGATATCTCCAAGGATGGATACTCTGCAGCCTCTCTGGGCAGCCCATTCCAGTCTTCAGTCACCCTAAGTCAATCACCACAGTCAGACAGCTATGCTGTATGGTCAAATATTTTAAAATACTGTATTTAATAAAGTGCTATAATTTAAAAAAAAAAAAAAAAAGTATGGTTTTCCTGATAGCCAAGAGTGGGATCTAATCCCTATCATATAGATACCTTCTTCCATGTCTACTTCTCCAGGAGTAAAAAAGCAGTGCCTAAATTCTGTGTACAGAAAATGGTGAGCAATAGGCATCTTCGAAGACCTCTAGAGGGAGTTTCTGTCTGCCTAGTTTTAGGTGCTTAAATTAGACAAACTGATGCCTTCTCAGTGTGTCAGTCATTACTGCTGTAAAATACAAGAGATGAATCGATGTAGAAGAATGCAGAAAAGAAATGAATTTGGGAAGTCATAACGTATTTCCCTTCCAACAGTGATTTCTTTAAAAGAATATGAGTATTGTATGAGTTCAATAAGGGGTTTCATTGAATAAATCTGTTTGTTCTTTCTATCCCACAAAAAGATCACAGAATCACAGAATCGCCTAGGTTGGAAGGGACCTTTAAGATCATCTAGTCCAACCTTAAATAAAAAAAAAAAATACAACACCAACACTAAACTATATTCCTGAGCACCATGTCAACTCGTCTTTTGAATATCTTCAGGGATGGTGCCTCAACCACTTCCCTGGGCAGCCCATTCCAATGCTTGATAACCCTTTCAGTGAAGAAATTTTTCCTAATATCCAACCTGAACCTCCCCCGGTGCAACTTGAAGCCATTTCCTCTTGTCTTATAGCCTGTGACATGGGAGAAGAGACCTACCCCCGCCTCTCTACAACCTCCTTTCAGGAAGGTTCTACATATATCTACAAACCAAAAAGTCTATGATTTTTTACTTCACACAGTCACGTTAACCTATGTAGATGCATGGCTGAGCTAGTCCTATTCTTTAAAAATTTTGATGTGATGATCTAATGTTTTGCTTGAAAGGTGAATAGCTGTGAGGGCCACTTCTGCCATTACTATTCTGTTAAAAATTGAACTCCATTGATGCCAGTTTGTTGTTACCTCACAAAAATCACCAGCATATGTTCATGCAACTGTCAAAGAACTAATTGCTCTAATTCGAGTATCTATCTCTAGGTATAACACCATGCCTTGAAGGCATGGTAGGAATGGTAAGAAAACACCCTGCTCTTTCACCGGAGGTCTCCATGACTTGTGCTTTGGCGATGTTTACCCAGCCTTTCTGGCTAGACTTAGAAACATTTGCCTCCCAGAGGCCAAGCTATCACCAGTTATGAATATAGCAACGGGACAAATACTTAATTGAAAATATAATTTAATCTTAATGGTAGCAGTAAAACTGAGTGCAGAAGTAAGTGCTTTAATCTGAATAAACCATTATAATCTGAGCTAATCCCAACAGTGACACAGACTGATGTAGTTTTCTACATACTCACCTCTGTTTCCTCCCATCGGTCTGCACAGCTTGGCAGCAACACCCTTTTCACCCCATGGGAACAGTCTCTATCTCACTATTAAATGCCATGCTGATGTGCTGTTTCCCCACAAGGGTAAAATAAGCTTGGAAACTTGGCTGTGTGTGATGGTAGGATCTTGTCTGAAAATAACAGTTTCTTCACATTTTAATTACCCTGAAATGTTTATCAAAAAAATTGTTTCTTGTGGTTTATTTTTCCCTTTCTTATTCTTTCAGCCTCCTACTTTTATACTGATATAATACATTCATACAATGAATATCCAAGTAATTTTGTCACATATGATACAAAAATATTTTTACAGAGCAGTGCCACATTCATCTCAGTTCATGAATTTGTGCATGCATCTAAATTTGAGAAAAATGCTGTTGTAATGAGGCATCTGGTGTAGAGATAAGCTAATAATTTTCACTCCTTTTGCTACCTATGGAGAGAGATGACTATTTAACCCTTCCTGTTTTAGACCCTGGGATAGGAAGAGTTGCTTTCAGGAAGCTCCCAATACTTTTACAATACTTTATTAAAATACTTTTACTTTACTTTACATTGACTATATAGTGATCTTAGACCCTTAAAATAGATACCTAACTTTTAAGTGGCCGATGGGTACTAATGAATTGCATCCCAGGGAAGCTAATGGAGAAGCCTATGCTTGAACCTTGCTGAATATTTTGTCCTTACTTACACTACTTCTCTTTCCCTTGGCCTGGCATGTTTAAACTGAATGTTTATGGCTTCCCTTTGCACACAGAGTACACAGCACAAATAAAGTTACTGCTTCACTAAGGCACCATCTGAAATCTGAAATGTTAAATGTAGTGCAAAAACTAATATTAGATGCAGACCTGCTTTATTAGTTTTGACAAGTGATTCTTATCATTTGAACTTTCTGTCTGCTGTGCTTAGAAAATGGATTTTTTTTTCCTTTAAAGGTTATCATTCCCCAAATTCAAGCAGTTTATGGTGATTTTTTCTAATCAGTATGCCAGTTGCATTAAAAAAATGGCCTTTGACTAAAGGTATTACATGCTTCTGCTTGCATGTTGGAAAATTTGTACTTTGTTAGATATGTTATTATTCCCCATTTTTGCCACCAGACTTGAATCTATTCATTACGTATTAAAAGCCAGTAACCAAATGGATTGTTAGAATCTATGAGGTGGAAATTATGTTCCTCCATTCTTGCCTAAGGTAAGAAATGATCTCTGATTGCCATAGCTTTACAGTTTTGCCCTCAGTAGCAAACCATCTTGAAAAAATGATTCAGTCACAAGCCAAATAAGGATCAGGGAAATGAATCGGTTTTGATTTGTATTTGAAAATTCAGCATGTTTACTCAATGAATACAAGTTGTGCGTTCATTAATTTGTGTCTATACTTTTTTCATTTTCTTCTTCTTTCTTTTTCTATAAATACACACCCATAGAATCACGTGTTTATATATTCACAAAATAGGCAGTGAGAGCTTGCCATATGCATACATAGCAATTAAGGTTACAGCCACAAACTTCATTTTCTTTTCTCCTTGTTACTACAAAATACCACTAATTCTAGCAATGGAAATAATACTAAGTGGAAATTCATTGCTTTGCTTCTTTCAAAATCAAGTTGCAGTGCATAGCCTATATTTTAATAAGTTAAGCAAAAGAATTGTGAATTCATATCTTTATCTTTTTTTTTTAAATCCTCAGAAGTCTAGTTACCTTCAGATGTGCAGAAACCACCATGTCTCCCAAAGCCGATTTTTCATGTCCAACAATTAATGCCACACATGCATGCATGCATAATAAATAACACATGACTAATTTACTTTTGTGTTGGGTTTGTTTTCTTCTCAGTTATATTTATTTAAGTTGGAGAAAAACTATGTGTGAGCAAATTTACCGATTTTATGAACAGGCATAAAATCTTTGCTTGTCAGGTTACTTACTTCAGCTTATTGTCTCACTTTGCCATGATTTTAGTGACAAAGTAGTAATTAAAATTTCACAGTAAATTTTACTTACAGGTACTACTGATTTACTGATGGAAACCAATGCTGACATGCTGCATTGAAGTTTGGGTTCAAATGGAGAAGTGCATTGCAATAGATAATCTATTCTCGATAGCATCATTCAATAGAGTAGATAGATAGCACTTTTGCTTCGTATTGCCAGCAAAACAAGCTGAGGCTGTGTGAGTGCACTTGGTATGTGTTCATAAGGTACATGTAAAGACACAAATTTGGGAATGGAGGGAGGAGAAAGGCAACCAAAAAAAAAAAAAAAAAAAGAAATCATGGCTTCAGAGGTAGTTAATGTATTTTTATGTAGTCCTGTATATTAGCATTACTTTCTTTTCTTTAGGAGGATATTATTGGGAATGCAAAGTATGTTAGAAGAAAGAGATGATTTTTCAGCCTATTTATCAGTTCAGGTACAGTATATCAATAAAGTGGCAGAAAAAGTGCAGCCACTAAAGAAATGATTTATTGATACTTTAGGCTTGTTAAAACAGGTTACTGTCAATGCAATTAACTTCTGGATCAAATCAGTCCACTGCAAAGTGAAAGCTGACAGAATGGCTTTAAAACCACATCCCACAGAAAATGAGAGCATCAATGAGTGTTCAACCTCAGAGGAAGAACCAGCTAGTGATATGAGACTGAGCCTTTTCCAGTAAAAAAATGGTTTATTTTGAAGGAAATTATTCAAGTAACGGGCCACTGAGCAGCAGACTGATCAAATAGTTTCAGAGCTGTATAGAGAAAAGGAACACAGGATAACAAGACAGCATATAGAAATTAGGACTTCGACAAAGCTGAAAGTAACAGTACTGCATGATCAGCAAATGGCCAGGTTACAGGAGGTCAGTTTCACTTGCAAAATATTAGATGCTAATTACATTGATTGGATGAAATTCTGCCAGGAAAGTGAATAAATTCTTCATAATTTACTCAATTATGTAATGCCATTATAAATTAGCAAAGAAGTTTGTTAAAATGTTCAGACTGCTTTTAAACGGAAAGTTAAAGTGTGTATAAACCAAGGGAGATTAAAATTAACACCAAGAAAATCTAGAACTGTGAAAATGTGCTATAAAGGAAAGACAGATAACAAAAAAAAAAAATAGAAATCTTACATTTCAGACAGCCTTTTAAATAAATTTCCATGTGTAAAACATCATATCATATATTCAAAAGCAACTTTTCTGTTTCAACATTTCATCATGGTAGTGTAACAGCAATTACTTTCAGCCATGTTTATCTTATACTTGTAAGTCATTGTTCCTCATGTAAGTGATGGCCCACAGAATTTCAGTCATTTCCATTTATCATCTGTCTTTTAATTCCCACAGCCAGTGGCAGCTGCCCTGTAGGGCTCCAGGCTGTGGTGTCAGTGGTGTAAAAAGAGCTTTATGAAACTGAAGCAGAGTTTCCACATTGAAGTGAGAGCCCAAGAACAAGCGAAAGGATCCTGAATGCACTTCTGCAGTCCCTACAAGAGGGGCTACAGTGGAGTCTGGAGCTGCAAGCTGCAGGACTGTATTTTCTCTGGTAACAGTAGACCTAAAATCTGGGAGTCCTGGTAGACAGCAAAATGACAATGAGCAAGCAATGTGCTCTTGTGGCCAGGAAGGCCAATGGAATCCTGGGCTGCATAGGGAAGAGTGTGGCTAGTAGGTGGAGGGAAGTCATTCTCCCCCTCTACTCTGCACTGGTGAGGCCACAACTGGAGTATTGCATCCAGTTCTGGGCTCCCCAATTCAAGAGGGATAGGGAACTACTGGAAAGAGTCCAGCGAAGGGCAAGAAAGATGATTAGGGGATTGGAACATCTCCCTTATGAAGAAAGGCTGAGAGAGCCGGGACTCTTTAGTCTGGAGAAGAGAAGGCTGAGGGGAGACCTTATCAATGCTTATAAGTATCTCAAGGGTGGGTTGAAGGAGGAGGGAGCCAGACTCTTTTCAGTGGTTCCCAGTGACAGGACAAGGGGCAACGGGCACAAGTTGGAACATAAGAGGTTCCACTCGAATATGAGGAAGAATTTCTTCACGGTGAGGGTGACAGAGCCCTGGAACAGGCTGCCCAGGGAGGTTGTGGAGTCCCCTTCTTTGGAGATTTTCAAGACCCGCCTGGATGCAGTCCTGAGTAGCATTCTCTAAGCAATCCTGCTTCGGCAGGGGAGTTGGACTAGATGATCTATATGGTCCCTTCCAACTCTAAAAAAATTCAGTGAAATTCAGTGAAAATATCTTAGCTTATGCTGGAGGGTTGGATCACTGAGCCCAACAGCTGTCCAGAGTCAGGGTGGCCTAAAGATGGTGTAAAGAAATATTTCATCCCTTTGAATTTTTAAACTCAATCTGCTATGGTGCTTCCCAAGAGTTACACTGTACACATTTGGAGGGATCCTTTGTAGGCAGGGAATTATGAACAGTGACATGTCAAAAGGAAATGAAAATTGCAACATTTTTGTAACATCTCACATGTCTTAAAGAACTGATAAAATTTGTTTCATTTCCCCCAGAAAGAAGAAACAGAAGAAAGAGAAAAGGGAAAATCAGGTTTTAACAGGAAATTTTGGAGTAAAATGAAATAATGTTTTGTTTTGTTTTGTTTTGTTTTTTAATTCAGTACAGACATAAAAATATTATTTGGCTCTCATCTGGTAAGTATTCACACATGCTCAAGCCAACAAAGTATATTGTTGGCTGAGGAAGAGAGAGGTCTGGCAATATAATCGGTGACTTTCTTTCCTTTCTTTTTTTTTTTTTTCTGACTACTTCACTGAGACAATTCCAGAATCAATGAAAATTAAAGCATCAGCATAGATTTAGGTAAAAATATCAAAATAGGAGGTAAAAACATAAAAATAAGAAAGAAGGGAAGGAAGGAGACTTGGAGTTCTGTTGCTATCATCTTTTTAGTACAGCCACATCTTTACAGAGAGTCCTTAGCAAAGTAAATGAGGGAAAAACAAGGAGAGCACAGAAAGGGAGGGGTCAGCCACTTGTACTTGCTGGTAGCAGAGAAAGGGAGCCCTGGCAGAGACACCCCGGCAAGGGTTGAAGGGATGCCCTGAATCTCTGATGAGGAAAAAGATGGAGAGGAGGGTTGAAAAGACTGCCTGAAATGGAAGGAGAAGAGTGGATGTCACGTAGGAATTGGTGAAAGAGGATGGAAGCAATTTGGCCTTCAAGAGTATCAAAGTATGAAACCTGCTAAAGCATTTTGAGGCAAAGCTTCTCAACTCTGAATTATTTATTAGCGTCATTTGGAAAATAATCTTTAAAAAAAACCAGAACCTGAAGTTAATGATTTCAGCAAGGTCAAGGTTTTACAACCTGGCTGTGAAGAGTTCTTCCACTGTTTCCATTTTCCCTGACAATATTAAATCCTGTTCACAGTACAAAGAAGATAAGTTAATTGATGTTAGCGCTTTTAACTATACACTTCTTTCTTGGAAGCAACAATATTTCCCAGCTCATCAGATTAATTTCCCTGCAATTGTGGCAGGACCATGAGTCAGGCAGAGCTCTGAAGTGCATCTTTCTAGAACTTCTTGTTCCCCTAAATCTCCCAAAATATCAAAAGGCCTATTAACTCAGAAAGCCTGATTTTTTTTTTACATAAAAAGTAGTATATGTGTGTACTTAATTTGAAAATAATAGCATCTGGAAATAATTATAAAAAATTTTTTTTACAACTCTCCGTGCTCCGAACACATCCTTGCCTCCTGATCTTCCAAGTGGCAGCAAATTAAGAGCCTCCCTATCCCCAGGAAAGTGCCTCCGCCTGCAGAGAGCCCTGCCTGCTCCCTGCCCCTCAGCATGGTTGCTCAGCCTCAGGAGGTGCTGCAGGCTCCAGCCTGGCCCCAACTCCCCTCTGCCACACCTGCAGCCTCTGACCCTCCCCACAATATGTGCCGAGATACCTGTTGTTCTCTGCCACACTTTATACAGATAAACCAGCATCTACCACAGGAGGATTCTTGAGCTAGATGCAGTTGAACACCTGTGTTCAGTCCTTGAAAGACTAAAGGCACTTCAAGTCATACTATTCTTCTGTGCTGAATGCCACTAATAGGAACTTAACAGAATATGTAGCCAACAACTGTGCAATATTATAGCAGCAATATTACAGCGACAATGCAAGAACTTACACAAAGAGATCTTGAAAAATCCTTTTGAGAATGTAGTTTGGATGTTGCTACTTTAAGAGGAATGCTCATGTGACAGGTTTGGAAGTAGACACAAGAAAGAGGTTGTCTTGTACTTCTCAGTGGACACATACATTGTCTACTGAGTTGGCACTTGGATATACACTTTTTTAATTGTACGTTTTAACAGATTCCTCACATATTGAAAGCAGTTAAGCTGGCAAGAACCAACAGAGGCTTGCTCCATGATTGCTCCATAAGTAAGAATGTTTGAGAGCCACGGAGTTCTTGTGTTTAGCTCTATTATGTGGCATCGATAATAGCGACTCAGAATATTTTCCTGATAGCAATCTTACAAAACATACTGAAAACTACCAGACTTGTGACAGACACTTAGCTGCCTTGACTTGGCATGTTCTCCTCTTCTGATTACTACTCTTGGATGTCTATCTTTTAATTCAATATTTCTACCAATTCTATCTTTCAGTAATTTAATCAAAACTGTAACTTCCTAGATGGGTAGTAACATAACAAGAGCTTTAGTAAAGCTGAAGTATTGCACCTCTATGGCTTTCCCCTTCCAGTAAAAAAATCAGGTTATACATCAAAGAAGAAAATTAAATCATTGAACCATAGAATCACATAGATTGTAAGGGACCTCTAGAGGTCATCTAATCCAGTCTCCTGCTCCGATAAGATAAGGCTGCTCAGGGCCATTTACAGTAAAGTTTTGCATATCCCTAAAGACGGAGACTTCACAGCCTTTCAGAGCCCCTGTGCAGGGTTTGACTATTCTCGTGATAGAATACTTTTTTTTATAGCTAGTTTTTCCCATGTTCCCATGTTCCATTTTAGTCTCATTCCTCTGTGTCCTAATGGCCTTTGGCAAATAAGCATTGATTTTGTATTGATATAATATTCTTGAGGTCCTTACAGAACAATTGTTTAATAATTTGGTTTTGTATCTTTCTGAGGACTAAATTTACAAAGTTAATATTTTAACAAGTGAAATTGGTTCTGGAAACTTCTTATTACAGAAAAGAGCTTCTTTCTTCTAGCGTTGGCTAAATTCTGGGACACGGCTGCTATCAAACTTCCAGATCTGCCATCATTTTTACATCAGTTTCCATGAACTTTCAACATGTAATGCAAGGAATTCTGCTAGTAATGTTAAAGGCTATTAACCAATAGGTTTCCATGAAGTAAAAAGACAAGATTCTCTGTGAAAAACCTTTCCTACAGTTACTTATATTTATTTATATTTATGTCAGAAGTATTGTAATCAGAGCTATCTCACAGAGCTATCATTCAGAATCAGCACAGGATGTTTGTTCTGAGTCTGAAGACTTCACCTCTAAGTTTGCTTTTTTTCTTCTGAAGAATCTGAAGCAGTGACGGCTGTCAGTGCTGAAACATTATGACAGAGAATTGTGATCTGACCCAGCATGGAGACTCCTTCCAGTCTAAGTTCAAAGGCTATGAGTAGAGCTACTCTACACAGAGAGGCATAGAAAGATAGATATTGAGTCTCTGTTTCTTCTTCTTCTGCTTATATAAGACATTTCTTTCTTTTCTTGACCTACTTGGTGAAATGATTAGACTGGTGTCTGTAACTAAAGGTTTGGCAGAACTGTGCTCTGAGCAGAAATACTTCTTGAGTATGTTAACATTTGTTAAGAAACATGTTTTTCAGAATTAGGCTGATGTTCTGCGGCAAGATGAGTAGAATAGTAGAGGCAAGGGACGTGTTCTTGGTTTCCCCACTGAAGGGCACCTACTGAAAGTGAATGTGGGTTCACCAGCAGCCTCTCTGATGCCATCTGGGAATAAAGAGGAAGAGGTGAAGGGAATGGGTCCATTCCGGGCTGTGTGGTTGTGTAGCAGCCTCCTGTCTGGAGCAAATGGACCTTTTCATCAACCTGACAGCCGATGTTTCTCCAGTATTACTCTGCACAACTTAGAATAAGACTTTCATCATGGTTTTTTCTTGTTTGGTTTTTTTTTTTTTTTTTTTGCTTTTACTATCTTCTCAAAGCATATCACAAATTTCTGGGGCACCCTTGAACACATCTCAACAGACTACAGGAAGAGGATTCTACACTTGTTTTTATTCAACATGGGAAAATCCATGTCTGTGACATTGGTAACAGTCAGATACCTAGAAGGCAAGGGTTGGTTTAGCCCATATTGCTTTCATTTGTACTTTACAAATACCTCAAAATATACAAGAAATAGTTTTTATTGGAATGCACATACACATATTTTGTGTTGCAAGGGATCCAGAGAGGATTCAGCTGATCCTCTATCAACCCTCTATTCTATCAACCCTCTATGCTGGGCCTCTGTTACAATACTGTCTGGCTCCTCTATGCACCAGCAGGCAGCCATCTGGGCCAATAAGGCAAAATTTAGCTGAAGACAACTTTCCCACTGTTTGGGAAATTAATGTAAAACTAGATTATTTTAAAATATAAGTTTGGTAGTTTAAACTAAAATACAATTTCAGTTATGTAAAATCATGAAAAATACATATAAAAGATATTGACCAGACATAATTAGAAATTGGTTTACCTGAATTAGCTTGATGTCTTCAGTAACATGAGCAGTGAAATGCATGTTCCTTTTCAGAGATTCTGAGGGAATACATACTATGTTTTGGTCTACCTTAAATGGCCACTGGGTTTACTGTTACTCTTCCAAAATTGAGCTTTCAATGTATGTTTTCTGACAGTATATCAACTGGTTATTAGAAGGCCAGTTTAAGCATCTGAGTCATCTCTAGTCATTTTCACTTGTTCTCACTTTTCATATGACGTGTTATCAATACCTCCAGTGGTAATAGGTATCAACTTTTGTATGTGCACACTGTTTCTGTTTGTGTTATACTTTCTTACTTCAACAATTGTTTTCTCTATGCATTTTGCTGCAGGAAAACACCTGGCTTTAGGAGTTGCTAAGAACTTAATAAACAGTTGTCAAATATCTATTCTACTCTGTATGTATCATAAATGTAAAATCTTTGGCAGAACAAAGATAAATTGCCTGTAATATATTTTCATGACAATTATTTGTTAGTTTCATTTGTATTGTATCCATTCTCACATAATTTTGTCAAATATTTTTAATTTTATATTAATTCTGTTCCTATAAGCAAAGAAGGTAAGCCACACAAGTGTATCAATGTGAGAGATGTTTATGGAAGAATCCTAGAAGTACTTTTCATATATTTTCATATATTTACCGCTCCTCGTGCATTGTTAAAAAGGTACCAGTTTCCTAAAAATTTATGGATTAAGATAAACACTGTAAGGAGAAGATGCCGCTTCAGGTCAATGTTATCCTTCCATGTAAGTAATTAATTATAAACTCATAGCACTTGTAGGTTAAAGTCTGGTTTTCATTGGATTCTTCATGTTTGTATGCTGTATATAGTACAGGTTGACATCCTTCATACCTCAGTTTGACAGTCACTAAACAGCAACTACAGTGACTACAGTGGCTGCACTGGCTCTTCAGAGCTTTGCAATCTTGTTCTAGTTTAAAAGACTATTAAATACAATACTGTGATGCAATACTTCTACACTTCCTGGTTATTTACCTTGCTTATAGGTAACTGTGAGATACTTTCATCTGGGTTTGAAACTTAGAAAATGTGGAACACCAAATTCTCATACTTCCATTGCAATTTTAACAAACTACTTGAATGTAGTTTTTCATCAAATTCTTATCTCACACAAGATATTTTGGGACTATTTGTATTAAAATTGCATCATATTGATATTATGAAAAAAGTATTATGGTTTACTTACCAGTGAGTGCTTGCAAGATTTTATTATAAAGATCTAGTTTCTTTGCTTTGGAAAAGAAGCTTGAAGCTTTCAACAGACAGGTGAAAGTAAGGAAAAGAGAACTGAGGTCATGCCAGGGGTAAAACTTTTGCCATCCTCTTAAAAACAAGGCTGTCCTCTAAATCTTTGGGAAGTCATGCTTAATCCATACTCACAAGAGGGGTGATGGAGTTTAGCAGAATTTTTCCTTGAGACTACACTGGTTTTGGGCAGGTTTCATCCCAGGCTAACTGTTCCATTCCAGAAGAAAACAAAGGAACATATCCTCCAGAAATATTTATATTTACATTTATATTTACATTTACACTTTTATATTTATAGATTTATATTTATAATTTATATTTATTTCTAAAAATGTTTTCCTCAGGCTAGGATAACAGTAAATGATTCTGTAAGAGCCTGACAGTACACACACAGTACACACACAGTACCCTGTTCCTTCTCACCTCCGTTAGAGTGCTCACAACTGATTAACTTTTGTTACCAATGCCTTCAGTGGCTTTCTGAGGCTGTCCACACTGAGAAGGAGCTGTTGCCTTTCACTAGAAAGTAGGTTTTTATCTCCATTAATAATTGGGTCAATAAATCAGAGTCAATTCAGCACCCTAGTGCAAGCCCATCTTCTCAATGCATGTAGTCTGTATCTCTGGTAGCTTGGACCCTAAGTAGCTAGAGAAAGCTCGTCTTGTCTTCAGGATAATGTGCGCTTTTTCAGTCTGAACACAGAATACAAGGAGCAAAGCCACCATTACAAAATAAAAGGGTCTGAGTTGCTGCTACCGGCATGTTTTGGCCTGCTCTAAAACCTTTTCTTCACCTCTCAGTTTAGACTTAACCAATAAATCCTTAATTTGTTTAGGAGCAGATATTAACAAGAATAATTTCTGCACTGATAGTAACTCAAGCAATTTTGCTGATAACTATGGGGCTGCCTGTGCGAAATTTAATCCACTTAATTTAAGTGATTGCCTAGTATAGCCTCTCTAATGTGTCAAGAGGAAAAAAAAACACAAACCCCAAACAAATAAACTTTATGGACCACTGAATACTATTTTATTCTGTGTCCACAAGCCAACTGTACCTGATTGTCTTTAAATAATAAGGAAACTTTTAACAGTGTCTACATGGTGTCTGAACTCTCATTGAAATTTGCATTCCTGGAAGTTTAAAGTTTGTAGCTTGAGACCTCATTGTTCAAACCCATTAAATTATGATAACCTAACTTCAGGAGAAATTGTTTTCATCATGACAAGGTAATTCAAATAAAGTATACAAATAATTTGTTGTTTATTTCTTGTTTTGTCTTTGTATTTGAGTGCATCTAGTGAAAAAATGTATCTTCTTTTATACTGTTTCAATAAATTGTTCATCCATCTCTTCTGCAGTTTTCTTATGATAAATATTCATATAATTTATATTTAAGCCTTCTGAAGACAGATTTTAACTGAAATAGATAATTCATACTGATTTCCTACTGATCGCTTTCTTCTCTTCCTGCTTTCTTGTTAGAGAAAAGTTCTACATTGGGGTAAAGCTGCAAGGAATATTCTTTTAAAAATTATAAATTAAAACCCATTCAGTCTAGGAGAAGGAAAAATATATAATAAATCTTATGCTGCAAAGGAAAATCCTCAGGGGGGCAATTCTAGTTCTTGACCACAACATAACTGTGAGAAGATCGGGGTCTTCACACTTCACTACTCAGAAAACTGATATTACCCTTGGAAAAATTGAGCTTCCTCTCAATGCTTGCTTTTAACCATGTGCTTTCTGTGCCAACTGCCTGGCTTGCCAATTATGCTATACAGCCTCTTGGCAATTAACTTTTCTACTTCATTAGTAGTTCACATATAGGAGAGAGCTATTCTGTCACACGATGGGTTCTCACATGTTCATGTCGAGTGACCACTAATGATACATGTAATCGGCAATGGCTAGAAATCCAGGATTTCTCTTAATGATTGCACTTCATAAGAGAAGATTAATAAATTGAATAAACAGGATAATAAATATGTGAGTAGCAGCATTATGTTTGCTCTACCTTCTTCTTAGGCTATTTCTATTATCATATATCTCACTTGGAATATGGATTTGAGTATACCATTTTTAACTCACATTCCTATTCTAAATGTCCTTTTCTGATTACTAAATGGATAGTTATTAAACCAATAATTTAGAATATGAAATATTAAGAGAAAAGAGTGTCGTAACAGTAAGTTGTTTTGGGGCTGAACCTGTATTATTTTGTGCAATTGCATTGCACCAAAATAACGAAGACTAGCCCCTGACTTTGATACCTGGTTTCAGTGCATAATAATAGCGATGAGCAATTCTATAATGCTTTTGCCAGCACTTAATAATTTTTCAGAATATGAGTCCATTGGTTATTTAATTTTGAAAATGGCCATATCTGCTCTTTAATCTACTGCTTGCTGATGTATTATTATTAAGACTATAGGAATAACACCCTTTGAGGTGAGTGAGGCTCTTTGAGGTATGGCATGTAACCTTTTGTTACATGATCTGGAGTCACATTCGTTTCTTCATGGCTGCATGACATCGGTGGTTTGTAGACGTTCTGTGACTGATTAATAGAGCCAGCTGCTTTTCTTTCTTTATTGTTTCCAACTGAGAAGCTCCTGGATTATAGAAGAAATTCTCATTATTAGTCCCTGCATGAATGACCTTTACTTTCTGCAGTTAAATTTCATCCATATTTCAATTATTCCATTCCTTAATGTCATGGAGTCCTTCCACTACAAGAATCCAATCTTTCACATGCTCACAATGCTGCCAGTTTTGCATCAGCAAGTGAAATTCCTTTGCATTTTTCTTTCCAAGATGATTACTGATGAAAATATCAAGAGTGTTGACTAGTGCTTCAATGTCTACTTGGAGCTCCATCTTCTCTTGCAGATTCTTGAAATTTCCTTTTGAGTCTATCTTTATCTATTTTACTGTTCTTATTCTAGTTCTGCTCTTTCCCATTACCATTAATAATGTCCAACAGAATGCCATGTGGCACCATTATCTTATCTTACAAAAATACACGTTTACAGTGTATACTGTACAACATAGCGTATACTTCAAACCAGGACACATATATTATAAAATACATTTCTTGCACCTAGTGCAAGAAGTAATATATTTAATTTTAAATATCTGATGTGTTTGTTATAATAATCTGCCTCTGAAAAACAGTCCTAGAGGAGGATGGCAGTCTCCAGAGTCCTTCTCCAGCAGTTGGAACAATTCTGCTGGAAATGACCTGAGGCGGTAGTGTCTCTCACTAGCTACTCCAGCTTGGACTAATTCCCTCAATCTGCTTCATTTGAAATCTGGGGTGTGTCCTGGAATGAAAAATAATCAATGCCAGGATATTTTTCCCCCCAGTTTCTTTGAAAATCTTTTTCATCCCTGGCTTCACAGTGTGAATGCTTGCTCCTGGCAGACTCCATACTGACTTCCCTCTGGATCTGTTGTAGTGACAGGTTTTTTAGTCCTTACCAAGGCCTCCCCAATCACAAATAGCCGCCTTTCATCTTAAAACTCTGCTCTGAGTTATTTCTCCTGTCTGTTGACTGTCCTGCCTTCTCTTCTGTGTAATGTCTTTGTTTATACTTGAGCAATTTCTCATAGCTATCTCCATTATCTCTTCTCTTATGGGAATAGCGGCTTCTCTCTTCTGTCATCCTATCTTCTCTTTCAGCATGTTTCTCCTCATTGCTGCCCAGTGCAGCATAGCTGTTCCTAAACTAGCTAGTTAATCCTCCTGCCACGTTCTCGTAGTCATTCTTTTTTTGGTTTATTGATCTGCTGTTCAGCTTCTGTTGTTTGGTAACTGCAGGTCGTCAGTTTTTTATACTGCTGTCTATCTTCCATTTATCTTGACATTCCTGTCTGAACTTTGTTCTGTTTTCCAAGTCCATGTCCAGTTTTCATTTCTTCTCCTCCATGAGCTCCATTTCTCCTCCATTTCTCCTCCACTGGGAAAATTTCATGCAATCCCAGGTTCTATCAGTCACTTGCTCAGAGAGAATGCTCTTCTCACAGTTTTTTGCACCTCCATCTTTATCTTTACTTTTTGGTGAAGTTACTGTAACAGTTCACTCTTACTTGATGCCTGAGTAACCCTTCTTACCTTGCTGTTAAATAAAATCATAGGTGGGTTAAAGCTGCTTTACACAAACTCAGTGTTTCTGTCATATGCTGATCTCACTGGTCAACAAAATCCATGTCACAGGCAGACTTTCATGTCTGGGTGTTTACATCTATATGACACCCCCAAGAAAAGGAACAAAAGATTGAATTAAACAGAAAATAATTAAGTATTTTTCAAGTAATTTCACTGCTTTTTAGCTGAAGTTCATGGTAACATCAAGGTAACCAGTGAAAGTATTTTAAAAGAAAATATTACATGTTCCTCTTCTGCTTTCAATCAAAAACATCCATATAAGCATATTTGTCTCCTATTTACCAACCAAGGTATCCTAGCAAATTCTTGCTCTTGAGTGTTTTTCCATATCTGTCAGATGCAATTCTCTACAGAACATCTGGAGAAGAATGTAGTAAAAGTAAATCATTAGAGACAAGGTGAAGTGTGTACTCTGTTTCTATAACGCATTTCACTTCTCTGTTCTTTCAGAGCATGAGGCTGTAATCCAACAGATCTAACCAATGAAAAGGCAAAATACTCTGCTCCCACTAATATAAAATTTCTCTTGGTGACTGAATTTGATGACTATATTTCTTCAAGAAAGAATTCAAAAATAGGAGCCAGAGGTTGAACAGTACAGTTTCTCTGTTTGGGCTCATAGTAACTTATTTAATAAAATAGGTTTTTAATTCTATTACACTCTCCAAAAGTATGTATGCATTTGTAATACTTTGATGTAAAATTACTGAATTTTGAACTGTAACCAAATCAAATGGTTTAGAATACTGAAGAAACCTCAGTCTTCAAGTTCATATGAATTTTAACCTTCCTTTACAGCAGGCTGAAAAGAATCCTGTTCCCTCAAAATTTCTTCCAACTCTGGTTTGTCACGGTTGGTGAAAGAAAGAGACCTATTTTCTTAGCATGAACTAGAAAATTGATCACTGTTACACCTAAGTCCTGTTGATATCTATGTTTTTTATCTAAACCAGTGCAAGAGAAAAATGATAACTGAAGCAAAATGCCTTTCACAGGCATTAATTACAGTCTACAAAATTACTTTGAGATCCTGTAGTTTAAGCTGGTGCAGCTTTTAACTACTAAAATATTTCTGTTCTGAGCAGCATATGGATGATATATAGGACCTGACCTATACAGTTATTAAAAAAAAATAAAAATTATAAAGAAAGTGTACTTAAAAACACACACTACACATATTATTCACACTGAAAACCTGGTTTTCACATACAGTTGAAAGCATGGTAATTAGATAAACGAAGCTACAATTCTAATACAAACTAGCTACAATTCAGCTATCATACCCTGAAAATTGCAAAGCTTTTCTTTCTTATTTTGTCACTAGGAATCTGTTTCAAATGGATTAGTGACTTTTTTCTTCTAAATGTGTTAAACACTTCAGAAGCTTTTTTGGTGTCTGGTAGCCTAGTACTGCTTTCTGGAAAAATTTAAGTACATCGTTGGATAAAGATTATGAAGATAAGTACCAAAGTCTTTGATTATTTCCTAAGTTTTCTGCTGTATAATACGTAACCCAGGAGGGTTTTTTACTTTTTTATTACAAAAGCCTAAGTTTTAAATAGCTTTGTGAGTTCAGTTATGTTTCTATGCACTTTGAAGGTGCAATACAATCAAGACGCGTAGGGATGAATTTTAGGGGTTATGCATGAAAAATAATCACGTACATCTGAATCGTAAATAAAGGGGGTTTTGTGTGTACTTCCTATGGATTGCTTTGAAATTTTACCCTTTTAGAAGTTCATAAGCTGCAGTAAAGAAAGGCCTTTAGGGTCAGACAGGAATTCAGAAACCTTTTTTGAATGGTTTCTATAACACGTTCATTTTAAATTGCTGTAGGTGTGACCCAAAGCCTGCCACAGTTAATGCAGTTGTTTTTCTTTTCAGTAAGTTGGGGCTCATATTCTTAGGTCATGAGCCCAAAAAATCCCTTGACTTTCTAAGAGAAATAAGGCATAAGTTTGAAAGATTTTGACATTGCTTTTGAGAAATAATTAAGATGGAATTAAATGTCTTAACATCATGTGAGTTGGACATCTAAATAATTTATTAGTAAAGAGATTGCAGTTGGAATATTAAATGAATTTATTATGTATCAAGACTTTCTTTAAATGTTCCTATGAGGTAAACATAAAGTTTTGCAAAATTTTACTTGATATTGCTGTTTCTGAAAATTAAAACAATCGAAAAGAAATCAGGAATCACTGAGGCCAATCCTGACATTGCTGCATTATTTTCAGACACAAAGTCATAAAGGAAGTAGTAGAAAGAGCCACTTCCAAGGCTCAAAATGACTCTTCATATTTCTTAGTGATTTTTCCATAGATAGTATAAGCAAGAGAGCACTGCAGGTAACTGAACTTTTACTAAATTTTGCAAATTATATAGTATTTACAGATCTTGCACCACATAGTGCTATGTTTAATGATGACTGCTGTAGGAACATTCAGACTTTCTAAGAGTGCAGAAATATAATGAAATATAACACTCCCTGGTTTTATCCCAAGATATTCTGGTTCTATTCACTTTTTTTTACAGTGCGGTATTTGGTTTTTTCTAAACCTGTAGGTGATATTACATTTGGAGTGTTCAAGACACACTGGTGAACTGGAGCTAACATAAAATAGTACAGAAATAGCAGCAGTTTTGCTATCTTTTGAATAGACAAATGTTTTTACTACACATGTTGAAACTGTTCAAACTATGGGGATTTAAGAGTTTAGCAGAAACTGTGGAAAGTTCAGCTAACTAGAAGTATTTATGTCTGCAAATGACATGAAAGGAAGTCAGACTAGTTGAAAAGCAAGTAGAATAATTCATTGTGTAGAATTTATTCTACAAATTTAGCTAGAGCAGCCTAGATTACTGATTGCAGATACCTTCCCCTGTGAATTGATCTTTTCCTACTGTGAATTGCTCATGAACTGATTTTCTGTTGATTAATTATAAATGTTGTGGGAATGGGGGAAGAACAGCCTCCACACCACTTAACTTTAGGCAACTAACTTAAGTGCCTGAGACAGCAGGCTAATCTTCTAGGCTTCTTATATACTCAGTGGAAAAAAGATAGACTTTTCCACAGGGAGAATTTAAAGAGAGTTTTTAGGTTCCTGCTCTGACTTGCAGTGCTTTCATTTTTCTTTACAAATTCAAAGAATATTCTCAGTTTTCTTCTGTCACTTGAAATGGATTATTTTCCTTAGCATTCTGAATGTCTATTTTGCTCTTAAAGAAATTCAAACCAGCCTAGTTTGGTTTGGACACACTAGGCCAAAAAATTTTGCTTGAGCATAACAAAAGTAATATACCAGTACATTCAGCAAAACTGGATGTTCCCCTGGAAGGGAATAAGCAGGAACGGCAGAAAGGTCCAGCTGGAGTGGAAGCCATACTCCTGAAGCCCTGCTAGTAGTGTAGTTTCCACATGTTAGCATAGTCATAGTGAAATTTCAAAGTTTTGATAATAGTGTGGATAGTCAGCTTTTGGTAAGATATGACATGACCCATGACAAAATCTCTTAGGTTACCACTCATGCCATGAGTAAGTGTGTTATGGTGATGGACAATGTGTGCTAAAATGAACTCTGCTAGCTATACAGGCAGAGGTGTACATATGAGTAGCTGTGCTGCAACTGCTCTTTATTTGGCTACACACACCTAGACTCTGGGCCAAAAAGAATTTACCAAAGATGTGGTTTATTGTTTTTGCCATCCACCTAGATCAGCTGATCTCTTAGACTTAAAGTTTGCAATATCAATATTTGCAAATGTGATTTCGAAATTGATTTTCAATTAAAAGTTACCAGTATTGTCTTACTAACTATACATATGAGCAAACATCAACAGGGTCAGAGTCCATCGAAATAAATATTCTTTATTTAAGCAAATGCTTACAAAACGTTGTTTCAGATACTTGTCCAGATCTATAAAGAGTTGTAAAACATATTTTCTAATAGATTTTGTAACTATTGCAGGTATACAATAAGTAAAGTGAGTTTAAGGGCTAAGCATTTATTTAATTAGGTTATTTCAGATCAGCAAGATCCAAAGAACTTCAATTTACAACAGTTAAATAATTATTTGAGGCAATCCTGGACACATTAGTTTGTTTATTGGAAAACTTAACACAGAGGATTAAAGACAAGAAGAGCAGAAACAGCAAATGTACAAGAGAAGAAAATAAGAATGAGGGAACTATGGATCACTAATGACATTGCAAGTATGCAAGAGATTTTGCACCAAAATTCAAAACAGTCTTGAAAAAGTGAAGTTACAGTCAGAAAAGAATAAGATTTATTAGGGAAAATAGAACTTCAAATCAGGAATCATTTGCTGCATAATTAAAGAATGAGAAAGCAATTCTTCAGAAAACAGATTGGTGTTACAGTAATTAGCAAGCTGAATATAGGTCAGCAATGCCATGCTGTGTCAAAGAAAACAAATTTGTAAGATATACAGACACTAGTGTAACCTGCAAGACGTGCATATCCTGAAAACAAGAATGCTTTTTGTTCCTACCTAGTTTGAAATAGGCATGGCAGTTTGTGTCAGCTTCTTTCCAACTTCTCCTTAGGCTCTTAAGGAAGTCCGAGTAAAGACCAATAACTTCATAGTCCTCTCTCCCTCAGTTTTCCTTTTTCTCTTTCCTCTCCTCTCCTCCTCTATTTTACTAGTTTCTGTGTTATTTATGTGGGTTTCTGTGCTTCCAGGCAATCAAGCACTCCTGACATTCTGCCTAGTGGTACAGGAAACCTTTCTTTCTCGCTTCCAGCCTCTTGGGTTGAAGTAGCAAAGTCCCTGAGGAATGTTTTTTTCAAAAATTACACTAGATTCCTTTCAAGAAAATGAGCACCGAGCCCATGATTAGCAGATCTATGAATTATCAGGAACCATGGGTTTTGATTTTACTGTAGTTTGCCTTTATTAGGAACTGGGAGAGAAATAACTTTACGTTTTTAGAGCTGAGCCTCTTAAGCATAAGTACCACGTTCCATTTGGGATGTGGATTTAGTTCTGAACAACTCATCTGAAACAGATATTTCTCTCTGCTCCCTGAGGGATTTATTGGTAAGACTAGCCATCTATTAACATTATCTTGGGACTCTGCACAGTGAGAATAGATGCTATAAATCTTAGTTGTATAAAAGCCCAGAAGCTATAAGGTTTTACTGGACAGCAAATAGAAAATTCCAATTAGTTCAGACCTGTTTATTTTACTTAGAGTGAAAGAACATTCTGAGTGAAGCTTGGCTGGAAACACCTTTGGAGACAGCCATTCTGCCCACCTCACACTAGCCAATTACACATGATACCTTGCCCTTGCACACTTTTTCTCAAATACATGTAGTCATTTTGCATGGGCCATGCAAAATAACAAGAACATATATTAATAATTACTGTGTCAATGGCCTTGGTCTTGGATGTGATTAGAACTAATAATAAAAGGAATGAACAAATATATCTATAATATTACACTCCATTAGTAGCAAAAGTCTACAATTTAAATTTATATTACTCACCAGGATTCATGTTTCTCAACTGTCACATCAAATTAAGATTATACAAAGCCCAATTAGCTCTGGTTACCTTTGTTAGTTTTTCCTGACTGGTCTCACTAAAATTATTGCAGAAAGTCAGAGATTAACTTAAGCATAGTTAAACATTTCATTACTAAAAGCAGAAGATGTTTACTTATTCAGAGCTTGACAGTAAGAGGGTACGTGGTTTCCAGACTTGGCAGATTTGAGGCCCCAAAAATACTCTTTGATTTGTGCCTTTTAAATTTTATTTTTATTGTACATACTATTTTCTTTCCACATTGATCATGCATAATTCATTCTGGCTAACCTCATTTGCGACAAATATTTTTTCAGCAGTTACTGTTATATCACCATAGATATTTTGTTGCATTTCCAACTAAATCCATTTCTAGCAAAGAAACCAAATGTTACCACTTAACAAAACTACTGGATTTATTCTAACTCTTAACCAATAAAAATCTGATTACCATTTTTCTGGATATAAGGCTGGTTTCTATAGAGTCTTATAGTACAATTTACTTATCCACAAGGATTTTTTTATCTGTTTCCAGTTCGCTTTTCTGCACAACTGCAATATCATAATAAGGTTAAAAAGCCACCATCACATTCAAAGGGAAGAAAAAGTTCTATTACATTATAACTTAAACAACCTTACACACTTGGGAAGTTTAAAAATTTAACCATTTAAATTTAAACCTGGAAGAGGACAAAACTGTTCTGTACCTATTCTTACAGATGTAAGACTAGGTACAGAATTCTTACCTATTCTTAGAGGTGTATTAATTTCTAAGCTATTTGTAAGTTATGTAAATAAGAAAACACTTAGAGAAAAACTTATTTCATTTAACTATGACAGTAAAAATTAATTAAAAATGCTTCATAGGATCAAAGTTTTCAATCTCCTTTAAAATATTTACAATGAAATTAGGAGAAACCACAATACATTTATATCTACTTTAAAAAAAAATACTGAAAAAATTACTGCTCATGTAAGACATATCTGGCATGCTGCTGTGCTGTTCCACATTAACATTCCCTCTTTCTTGATCATTTGCCTCATATTCAGAGATAAAGAAGGCAGCTGGAGGTGTATAAGGTAACTTGCAATCCTTGTACAAAGGAAGAAAATAAACCATGGAACCTTGTTGCTGAAAGGCTGCAGGGGCAATACCTCTTATTTAGATCCTACAAAACCTTGATTTAATCTGAAGGTCATTAAGTTAATATTAATAATCCTGAAGGTACATAAACTAGTTGAGTTCTCACATCATGGCTCACTTTTAATTTGGGAAATGGTATTTCTTTCTAAATAAATTTAATGCATCAAAATTCTGCAGTTACTAACTGCTTACAACAAAAATGTTTTTCTTTCAACGGCTTTATTTATACTAGAATTATGGAATCATAGAACAGCTCAGGTTTTAAGGGACCCCAAAAGCTCATTTAGTCCAACCTTTTGTGGAAAGGAAACCTTTACTTTGAGGGTGGCAGAGCACTGGAACAGGCTGCGCAGGGAGGTGGTGGAGTCTACTTCTCTGGAGACATTCAAAAACTGCCTGGACACGTTCCTGTGCAACCTGCTTTAGGTTGATCTGCTTTGGCAGGGGGGTTGTACTACATGATCTCCAGAGGTCGCTTCCAACTCCATGTGATTCTGTGATTCTGTAAATGAGATTATCTAGCACCCAGTCCAATCGGATCTTGAAAACCTCCAGTGATGGGGACTCTACCTCGTCCCTGAGGACGTTGTTGCAGTGAATGACTCTTCTAGCTGTAAAAAAATTCTTTCTTATATCAAGAGGAAAGTTCTTGATGTTTGCAGCACCTTGAAATGGAAAGAAACAACTGATTTTTTTACTTGATGAAGGTCTCTAATAATTTATATGGAGAGGTACAGAGCTTGAGTTCTTTGAAAGCACTACAAGTCATTTCCAGAAAAGTTTTAGGGCAAATACCTCTGCAAGGCCAGCATGCTACTTTTAATCTCAACTCCACCTTATTTTCCATTGCTAACAAAGGGACTGGTCTCACTGGATAAAAAATGGTAATCTGAAGACTTGTTTTTTTAGGCAGTCATCTATTTATGACAATGCAGTTATTGCATCTCCTCTTGAAGAAGAAAAGACAGCCAGGATAAACCACCCTTTAGGATGTCATGGTAGTCATTGTGGTTAGTAGCGCCATGGACAGGGCCCTGGAGGATATCCTTATTTCTCATGGGTTTTGGCCAAGATGAGAATACTAAGCATGTTATTGGAAAAGAATAAATCAATACCTTAAATTCTACAAAAAAGATTAAGCAGCCAGCCTAGGAAATGGAATGTGAACAATTCATGCAGTCTGATAAATTTAGCAACAGTAAGATGGCTGGTTAGGAAACTTGCAAAATGACAACCACAAGAAAGCTTTTCAGGATAGTGATAGAACAGTCCAGTACAAATCATACAGATACACAGGCAACAGAATATAGAGAGAAGAAAGAGTAAAAATTTTACCATCAGCTTGACAATGAGGAAATGTGTTTGTTCCAAGACCAAAATGAATGTCTTCAAAAAAAGAAGCAGAATCAATTGCAAGTAGGCTGTGGGACTGCTGCAGGGATTTGTGCAACTATGAAATAAACATTGAGTTAACATCAATGTATTAGCAACTGAAGAAGAGTCAGAGAGGACTTGTTCAACCTTAGAGTCATCAAATGAGGAGCACGAAATTTCAGCTGCAGAAAATCCCCAACAGGAAAAGCTAAACATTTGCAAAAAAGTAAGGGAGTTACAACCATTATTATAATTCACAAGCTGCACACATACCAACTGTCAGGGCATTACTTTCTGAAAAGGGACATATGATCATATGTCTACCTGATCTGCCAAAGGCATTACCTGAGGAGGAGGAAGAAAGTTTTAGAATGGCACCATGTACAATAGATCACACATGCAACTTGAGGAACTGAACAGAAAATACTGAGAATATGAAATGGAACTGCACTGCAACTTCACAGGCTTCAGTAAAACATTTGATCACATTTGGCAAGAAATACTATAGGCTGTGATGAAGACACTCAACATTAGCAAAAGAATAGTGACAACCCTTGAAATCCTTTATTACAGTGCAGGGAGTAAAGTCCTTGAAGGCAACACACTGGGTAAGTAGTTCCATATAACAGTTGGTGTAAGAAAGTGGTGTCTCCTATTGCCACATCCTTTCAATTGTTTCCTTGAACGTGTTATGTCAAAGGACTCTGAAAACTTTGAAGGAGTGCTACCAGTTAGCGATAGCAATACAGGTAATCTATTCTTTGAAGATGATGTAGATTAGATAGGAGGAATGGGACCAGGATGTGCAAATACAATGACAAAGCTGGGCAGCACTGCAATGATGTATGGTATGGAGATCAGCACAGAAAAAGAGCAGTGAAATGACAATGAGGATTACTGTCACTGAACAAGAAATAGACATCAAAAGCAAAGAAGTTGAATAAGGGGACTTATTCAAGTATCTCAGTACTACTACCATGAAAGACGGGAAACCTGAAACAGAAATCCAAAGAATTGCCCTCATGCTAGCAGTGCTCACAGTCCAAAATACAACCGGGAAAGACAAGAACAACCTTAGTAGATCCAAGAGAAAAAAAAAAAGAAACTTCTTAGAAATATTGTGTTCTCGAGACCATGACCAGTGTGAAATGGGTGAGACTCAAACAGCAGCAACAGAATGAAGAATTCAAACCTTTGAATTCAGATGTGTCTGCAGAATTCAATGGATACCATATACAGTGTACAGAACTAACAGCTCTATTACAGAGTAGCAGGATCTGCAGTAATTGGATCCCATGAGCCTCTACTAGCAGCAGTGCAAAGAGAGAAGTTGGAAAGCTTCAGCAATGTGACTAAAGCAAAAGGCCTAGCAAAGATAATTTTGCAGGGGAAAAATGATGAGAAAAGAGGAGGAGCTGTTTGTGGACAACCTGGTAAAAAACATCTCTAGAAGCTGGACAGGAAAATCTCTAGCAGAACTTCTTCAAGCAGTTAAAACCACCTGAAATGAAAGGAGATTATAGTTGTCACCTCACTGTGACCCAGCCAGCCAGAGGAGACGCAAGGGATTATTGCAGCACAAAAGTCTGTTATAAAACCCATCAGTAGAGAATTTCTAGAAAGTCATGTCAATGTTACTCTGTTTTATAAATAGATAAGATTTTTTGTTGTTGTTGTTCTTTACTGCCTTTCTTCTTTCTTGTATTTATTCAAGTGATATTTAGTCATTTCCAGACTACACTCCCTTTCCTAGGTAAAAGAGTAACAAGTATTTGCTCCATACATTGTTGTTAGGGTAGTAGGACCAAATCTGGCAGCTCGAGAGAGGCAAAGCTGCCACAGCTCTATGCCCCCAGGTCCAGCTGGTAGTGAGGCTGAGCACGTATTCCCTAGGCATATCCAGAAACACATCTGCATCAATATATACATGTATACATACAATGGGCTGCATAGATCAACACAGAGAAAACACACAGAGCACTCACATGAATACAGACCACACAGACAGCAATGACCTCATCCTGTTTCTCTCTCTGGCTCATCAGGATGGAGATCTGCTATTGGGAAGATGTATATATGTGTAGATATATATGCATCCATATGTCAATGCCCTCACAGCTGGCTTATACACCCAGCCTGCCCAGTTGCTGGCAGCTGGACATACAATCCCCTGAGGCCACAGCTCTGCTCCAGCTGCTGGCACAAATGCCCTCACACACACAGAGAGCCATCTGAGACTCCCCTGGCCCCCAATACACACTATCCACCCCACCCGGTGGTCTCACTTTTAGAGACCTGCTCACTCCATGGATCCCAGGCCACCTCACCCACTCCCCAGCTCACCTGGCTTGATCTTTGCTGGTGCTGACACCCTCATTTGCACACCCACATTTACTCCAGTGGCTGGCACCATGGTCCTTGTGACCCAAGGTCCCACTCCAGTTGCTGGCATTGACATCCACTCACTGGCCTCTCTGTGGTTGCTGGCACCACAGACACAGCCCTCTAACCCCTGATCTGGCTACAACCACACCCCCAGACACCCACAGACACACAAGAGTCCCTCATCCAGGAAAAGAGTAGAAAGGAATTTAATGATAAGACAGGACAGGCTGTGCTGCTCAGGTGCGGAGAATGGCCAAACGAGTCTACCAACCAGCAAACTACACACAGCTGCTCCTTCCCCTTTATTTTCCACAATTTTTCTTCACCAAACCACCTTGATCCCTCCCTTTTCCCACCTGTAACTCCTCCCCTAAACATACAATAATAAGTTCTGTGCAATCATCAAGTGTTCTTATCCTGCACTCCATAACATGTCCCATGCCCCTAGGCAGTGCCCTCCCTCAGTACAAAAGATGTTCTGATGTTGACTCATTGTAATGGGTTTCATGCCTGGAGCTGAAGCTGTCCTGGAACAGCCCTGGGAAGGGCCTGGACAGTGTGCCACTTCCTCTGAGACCTTAATTTGGGTTCCCACCTGCCATTGTCCTCCTGTCTGGGTTTATGGAGGTGAGCCTTTGATGAGCTGATGGTTTCTGTGATGACCCTGGGAGAAGCCAGGGTAAAGCATTATTTTGGCTCCTCTGTGCTCCTTTGTGGGGGTATAGATGAGCTTTTATCACACAACCTAACAATTATAATTGTCTAACTGTCATGTTACCTTCCCTTCTGCTGAGTAAGGTAAGAGATTGTACTTGTGACTTTTACCTTTTATTTCAGTTTAATTTTAACTTTTGCTGCAAAACCATCTATAGAACCATCCCAGAACAGGTTGTCTCTCAACCTGTTAGAGACTGACCCGGATTCCATTTGCATGTTCTCGTTCCTTTTCTTCTGTAGTTGTGTGTCTAGCTGCAGTCTGTCACTGCTGTGTTCATTCTCTCTGTGCTCCTTTTGTATCAGGAAAACTTATATGAGCATTCTTTAGCAACGTCAGTGAAAAACTTGTCACGTAAACAGAATCCAGGAGACACTGGAATTGTGAACGCCCATAACAGATCATTAGACAGAAATGCATCACCTCTGATGTTTCTGAGCTCCTCCAACTTAGCAACACCATCCTCAGGCTACTTCTGAAGCTAAATTTCATCTGGATTCACTGTGCTGTCATGAAAACTCTCGGACAATGATAGTCGTTGCTTATATGATCTTTCTTCCTCACTCACTGGATATATTGAGGTTAAACTGGGTCCTATAATAATCCCAATACACTTTAAAAAAAAAAAGGAAAAAAAGCTTTAATTACCACACTAGCACAAGGAATATCTATTTGAAATTCCTGCTAGATCTCTCTACCTGCTGTGCTTCATTTCAAATTTGAATGCTTTCATCTTTGTACTATGCTGCAGCATTCACACAAAAGTCTTGGGGGAGTCCACCCAACCCCCCTCCTAATTTTACTTTAAAATCATTAGTCCCTGTAAGGGCTTATCTGACATGTGAACCACACAAAATATATTATGGATTTTTTTTCTTGATTCTTTGGTGAACAGCTACTGATTCCTAATGAACAAAGAGGAAATGAAGGTTAACTAATTCTCAACCAAAGGTTACGGTGAGACACCTAAATGTGGAATATCATTAATCAGGAAAGAATGAAAGAAATCAGAGTAATTTATTTGATTTTGGCCTTATTCCTTTCTTTGAATCTGCAAAAATAAAGTGAAAATAACATATGTCATGGAAATTCTGTCCTATTTATATGCGATAATAAAGAACAGGTTTGCATTATTTTTTTTCCTGTAGAAGTGGAGTATTTGATGCATTTGGAGGTTTTTTTAAAACTTAAGATCCTGCTCCAAGTCATGTTTTGACCTCGCAGTCTTTATTTATGTTAATGGTACTTGAGCTTCAACAAAAAGTCAATGTGACTATTCTTACCAGTAAATATCACTGCTGTATATAAGTATGGTACATCTTGTGGTATTTCTGCTTGGATTGGATGAGGAGATAAAATTCTAATTACTGAAGAATCCACATGGTATCTTCCTACTCTCCCAGTTCGAAAAAAAAAAAACAAAACAACCTAAGTGGGTCAGAAATCTTAAAGAGCTGGTTAGTGTAAAGGGGAAGTAAGAAATCAAAGACAAGTTGTACTAGAGATTCAAGTCATAAAGGAAAGATTGGGTTCCCAGTAGAGGTGTGGGAGACAAGAGCAATAACATAGCTGACGACAAAATGTGAAACTTGATTTACAGCTAAAGCAAAACTGTTCAAAAATACAGCCAACACATTTTTCCAACCTTACTGTGTAACTGAAGAAAAATCTACATCCTTTTAGAAACGTTTTAATTGTATGTATCCACCAACAGAAAACTCCCTAGTTCCCTAGTGGAACAAATACATTGCATCCATTTCCAAAACAACGGAACCAGTGCACAACCAGTCAAGTGCATAACGAGTACTGCTCTTTCCACAGCTCTGTTTTCATTTGCCTGTGTGTGGTACTCCTGTAATAGTTTCTTGTTTTCTTTGTGTGACTTCCCTGAACTCTATAAATAATGTCTGCAGGCTTTCCCTCTATGCTGTTTATTTCACCTATTTTTAATTTGCCTAATATGGATGCAGAAGCAGCAAAATGATAATTCACAAATAAAGAGTTGTAAGCAAATGATGCAGGAATTGCTTAAAAATATATATTTTCAGATGTATGAATAAAGCATCCTGTATTTTGTTTTGGTTTAATGTGCTGTCAGTGGTTTATTAAACCACCATAAACAAGTGAAATACTTTCAGTATCAACAAACACTGCGAGTTCTTGCAGTGGCTCAGCACAAAGGTTTTCAGCACTTTTGAAATGGCAACAGGAGAATTTGAAATGTTCAATGACCTGCAAGCTCCAATTCTACCTGCATACTTCGCTGTTGTAGCGTTATTTAGGTAGTGTATGGGGTAAAACACATAAAAGCCTAGCTGTTTAATAAGCTTCTTATTTCCTTTATGACATTTCTTTATCTTCCCCAGAGTTGCTCTTTGGTCTTCCATTTAAATATGCTTCTTATTATTTTAGCAAATCCAAGGTTAGCTAGAAGCAGCCATGGAATAGACCTGCTGGTAATTTGCAATTTCTAAAAGCCTAGTGTTCCTCAGCTTCTTCTAAATTTGAACTACCTTTAAAAATAATGGTCCTAAACTCCCTTTTTATAAATATTCCATTGGTTTAATGGATTTCTGCTGTCTGGCATCAGCTGAAGAGATGACAAAGATTTCTGGCTGTGAATAATACTTTCTGAGTAGAGCCAATTCTGTATTCTCTTCCTAAAGTCAGTCAGACAGACAGACAGACAGAAGTGGTCGTTCTTAAAGTAAGCTCATATAATTTCAAGTGATGAAATCACTGGGGATTAGTCGAATATTGATCTGAAATAAGAGACTGATCTGAAACAAGAGACCATTCAGTCTGCTAACTCTGTCCATTTGAGTTACAGAGGAAAAGTTTAGCTCACACTAATGCATTCTACCCGGCATTAGCAATGAGAGCTCTTGTAGTCAGCTGCTGTGTATTAGATTGACATACTACATTCAAAAAACCATGACAATTTGTAAATTTGTATTCAGAGACAAGGGAAACTGGGTCCTTTCTATATCGACAATGCACTCATTCTGAAATTTAATACTAAAAGCTTAAACTTTATGCTGCTTTACTAATTTAAAATTTGTTGCTCTGGCAGGAACACACAGGTAACATATTTACCCATTGTGAATATATAACATGAAGTTAGAAATAGCAACGGATCAATTAAGTTTGCAGAGTACAACACGCAGGCAGTGAATTTCTTCTCTAATCAATGTTTCACAGATACACAAAAATTTTCAAAATTTCTAACAGGGCTTTTTGGGTATATGTTTGAAGAATCATTTGTAAAGAATCAACCTGAAGTATTTTAAAGCTGAAACAATTAAAGTATGATCTGGGAGAGAAAGAGAGAGAGAGAACACTTTCCACTCATACTTCTGTCTTTCATGGTATTCAAAGTTCCCATGATTCCCCCTGCGTTTGTGATCTTCTCCCAGTAATTTGTGATCTGAGAACGTGCTGGAAGAGGCCTTTCCTTCCCTTCACATAAAAACCATCACAGAGCCAAAACTTTACCTTTCTTGCTCCAGTAAGAATGTTTCTTTCACAACACTGGAATGATTTTGGACAAGCATCAGAGGCAGAAAAGGTGCAAACTTGTGCTTTATATGACTTGCATTTGCTCATGGCAGATGAAATTGCACAGAAACTTTTACAAGTTCCTGAATATGTTGTCTCCCACTGGAGCTCTGCCTATGGTATACCATCCTCAGAGCTTAACTGCAGGATATAGTCCCAATGGCACTCTGTAAGTGAAAATACACTTTCTGAGTGTTTCAGTGACCTTGATTGCACTAGGCAGGTGGGCCCATTTCAGAAATGCCAAAGCAGCAGCTCTATAAAAGGACTGAGGTGCCCATTCCAAGTTTGTGATTTAAGTAGTTTTAATTAATCTCTACTCCAGAATGCTGTTGCTTACTTCTCTGCCCTGCTTACATATTTTTTACCTGCAGTTGCCAACATTTTAACTCAGCAAAGGCTAGACATTGATAGCTAAGACCATAAAAAAATAAAATTATTTTCCCCATTTAAGATGAAAATACCTATTAATGTAAGTAATTATGATTTCTGCTCCCCTCTCCCCAGCTCCACTAGATATTTAACTGGTGAAGCTGTTGGAGAAGGTTTAAGTGATAGTCTGCTGGGCATTTTATTCCCAGGCCATCACTGCATTTATTGCAAATAAACGTTGCTCACGTTGCTCATGCCTGTTCCATATTGTTTAAAACTGATCTCATCATTTTCTCAGCTTTCTACTCCCTCCAGTGTGCCTGGAGTTCTGATTAGTAATTTACCACAGAGTTCTATAACAGTGAATACTCTACTGCTGCTGTTAATTAAATCTGTGTGGGTAACTATTCACTCACAGGAGACAATCATTGCAGCAAGATATTGTCAAGCCTGAGGCTTTGCACTAATAGAATCTCTACATATCCCAGAGGTGATACGTTCTGTATCTGGAGAGGAAGCAGTGAGCCAGATCTTCTAACATATCCGGCCAATGATTCGGTGAATGCTAAGGGGACAAGCTTCAAAAGACTATGTTCCGAAGACTGAAAGATGGGCAGAATAAAAGCAAAACAATATGGATATTTTATCATTCTTTATATAATGTAATCTCATAACATGAGATTTAGTCCATGTTTCTTTTAACTTTAATTTGGGACACATGACTGACATGGAGTGCTTTAAGTTGTTAAAATTAATCATTTAGGGGGATGTCATACACAGTGAATGGTATTGTTATATTAGGAGCATAGAGGAGTTGAGGAGACACATGGTAAAAGTGGTTTATAGCATAATACTGAAGAATTACATAAAGGATCTTTAAAGAAACTACTGACAATTTGCCATCAGTTAGTTTCAGTGGTGACCCATAAAACATTCCCCTGCCAGATAATGATAGCTTTTGCCATATTCAAGGTATATTCTAATTTGTGTCAGGAGGTTATGCACATCACAGGAGAAAGAAAAAAATTTATAGGTTGCCATTGTCTTCATTAGCTCCATCACATTAACAAAGGGCCAGTTGCCTCCAGCAGGCAATTGCTGCCTCATGAACCCTGTACAGGAATTGCTGAGGTACAGGCATCTGCAACAAGATTCAGGCTATTGTTAGGAGGGAATGCTTTTTGTCATGAATTAACATTAACCGGATATTGTGGTTTAACCCCAGTCGGCAGATAGGACCATGCAGCCGCTCTCTCACTCCCCCAAGTTGGGACTGGGGACAGAATTGGAAAAGTAAAAGTGAGAAAACTCACAGGTTGTGATAAGACAGTTTAATAAGTAAAGTAAAAGCAAAAGGATGTAGGCAAAGCAAAACAAGAAATTCATTCACTGCTTCCCACCAGAAGGCAGGTGTTCAGCAGTCCCCAGGAAAGCAGGGCTCCATCATACATAACAGTTACTTGGGAAGACAAACATCATCCCTCTGAATGTTCCCCCCTTCCTTCTCCTTCCCGCAGCCTTATGTGCTGACCATGATGTCATATGGTCTGGAATATTCCTTTGATCAGTTGGGGTCAGCTGTCCTGGCTGTGTCCCCTCCCAACTTGCCGGGCAGCGTGAGGAGCAGCAAACGCCTTGACTACTTAGTAACATTTGAAAACACCAGTGTGCTATCAAAAGTATTTCTCATTCCAAATCCAAAACATAGCTAAAGTTAACCTTATTCCAACTGAAACCACAACAATGAGTTACACAGATGGTTTAGGTCCTATACAGGGTATAGCTTTTCTTGTTGGTAAAAGTTATAAAAGCTGTATATTATCTTCCAGTCTACAAAGTGAGTGTTTAAAAATTATCTTTCTTCATACAGATGTAATTATCTTTATATATGCACATGGAGATTTATAATAACTAGTGAAACAAGAATTATTATAAAGGATGAAGGGAATGGATTATAACTGTCTGGTTAGTAGGCAATGGAAATGGTTGTCTCAAACTTTGAAGACGTAGTGAGGTTAAACTATGTTTTTGCTAGTATACATAACCATGTTCAGAGAATCATTTTTACTATTTATACAAACATCTCTCTATCCATAGTTGATAGTCTATTTGTCTTGTTTAATAAATAAAGATGAACAGGATGAGAATGCATTTGTTCCATATACATAAATAGTTCTATATATACCTAATGAATAGTATTGTATATTTTTATAATTAATAATACATATCTTACATAAAATATATCTGATAAATAGTTGTACGTATCAAAAGAAGAGGACAATTAGATCAGAAGACATTATTGCAACTTCTGGAGACCAGAAGTTTCCTGGAAGCAGGTAATAGTCCGAATTTGTGGTATCAAACATCAAGCATTTAAACCTTCATTGTCTAATCCAAACTGGTCACCCAAGTTACATCAGTAACCAATGCAGTAATCAACTCTAGAAGAAGATTTGTCCCATCCATTGTAGATGTTTATAAGGATAGTGCTTATGGCTCTTTCTACGCCTGTCTGTAACTGCAGTGGTCAGCAGAGCCACTCAAACAGAACACTCTTCATGATAAAAAAGTATGAGCGATTGGCATGATTCCTCTTCTAAGCTCTTGACAGCTTCAGAATTTGCTTCTGTTCAGGGACTGGAAGAGCTTCGACAGGTTAAGGTTTTGATCACTGGAGGGAACCAGAGATGATTCACTGAGGTGCTTTGAAGTCAGTGGGTACAGCTCGAAGTGCTTTTGTGGCAAATGAAAATTGCCAAGGGGAAGTTTCTGTTGATATGAAGCAAATAAAACAAAGAAGAAAAGGGTAGCTTTGATGATTTAGTAATTTAGGTTTAGTATCAGGATCTTGTAAAATTGTTACAGGTGCTGGGATGGGGACTGCGTGGGCTTCTGAACGTTGATAAGGAGTGGAGCTCAGCACTTTCTACCATGTCTATTTTTAATACATGTACATTTCAGAGGCACGTTGTGAGGAAACTCTGTTAGACACAGACTCTGCAGGAGATTTGGTCACAGTCAATGTTTCTCTTTCATGTGACTTGTGTGGATTCTGCTTCTCTGTCACAAAAAAGCAAACAAGCATAGTAATAATAGTGTTAAATGTCACTTGAAAAAACCTGTGAATGTATATTTAAGGGTCACTTCATGGTACAAATGCCAAAGAGAATATTTCCTGACACCACCCTATATTAATGCTTTTCTATGAGATATAATACATATTAAATACTGCAAGCATGTATTGTATCCAGATAGAGATGAGACAGCAACCAATATACAAACATCCAGAAACAAGTAGAAACTGAACTGGAGGGCTTTTTTTTATTATTTTTTTTCCCAAGTAGTAATTAATAACTAAAAATGAGGTCGTGTTACTTCCACTGTTGTTCTACAAAGTGCTCCTGGCTTTAACACATTGAGAAAATTAGTAGCTGGCTCAAGTTAGAATTTTATGGAGAAAATATTTGTTTTAAAATTCTTCTTTTAAGATGTGGTCTCTGCAAATTTTTATTTGGTAGGATGAGCACCTAGAATCACTTCTAGTGGAACACACTGTCTGGGAGTGCACAAAACTCAAACCCTGTGGTGTGCATGAATACTACTGAGAATAACGCAAGGAGAGATTTCTAAGATGCAGGAGAAATTTAGTGATAAATTACAACTGGAAATGACTCTGAGAATTTTGTTTACCCCATGCCTGTGCTTATACATACATTGGTAAAATTAATCTTTCAAGTTTGATGAGTCACATTACTTTTCTTTAAAAGGCTTTTGAGTTCCTCTTATCTGCAAAGCCTTCAGAGGTCATGCATTTCCAAGCTTGCTGAGCTGTAACTTACATGTCCCAGTAACAGAATGTAGTCCCTATTTTTGTTTCATAAATTGTAACTGTGAGCCAGTTCCTCCATTGGACTGTTACAGTGAGCACAAGGGGAAAAAAACATGGCTTAGTGAAATTGTTAATAAATGCTTTGTGAAATAGTTGTGCTTTGTGGAAGTTGGGCACAGCAAAAGGAGTTATAGCTTGATGACAACAATTTAAGAAATAGTTCGTAAAACCAAAAGTCAATTATAAAACTTTGCATATAAGTTCATGAAGATATTTCTTCAAGCCAAATAGAGAAATTCCAAAGAGAAATCAGTCATTTCTTAGGTGCTATCAGTTGCTTCCAGTAAAATGACCTCCACTTGCTTTGTGCATATGTTATGATGTACAAACAAGAAAAAGTGAGGTTTTTCAGTCTACCTGTCATTGACAAGCAAGATTTGTTAATGATTATTTTTCTATGACTCTGATTTACAAAGTGGGGTGACAAACTGAGCAATGAGAGCAGGATAGAAAAGAATAATGGTACCGCTTTGCATTTTAGCTGAGAGGCTGAGTCAGCAAATCACATATATCTATAATAAAACAGGTTGGTATTTTTGCTGGCATCTGTTCTTTTTGTTCCAACTCAGAAACTTATGACTTCTATGTTTTAAAAGAAATTGAAGGATTAACTATAGAACATGTTTAATAATGAGACTCAGCATTTCAGTAAGATTGTGAAAAGTAAATGTACATGCCGAGCTCTCTATTCCATCAACAATGACAATTGCCATACCAAGAGTTCAGTTTCATCATTCCTTAGCAATGTGAACTCTTTATTTACCTTAAACAGGAGAGATTTTTCCAGATATTGATGTCCAGCCTTTCTGATTTGTCTGTAAAAAACATAACTTCTGAGTGTTGAGTTTCATTTTGATTACTGCTCAGAATCTGCTCATAGTATTGCATTTTGTTTTAGGAAGAATTACTTAATTATGTCCTATTCTTGAGTTATTTACTCAATTGAACTTTATATGAGTACTCGATGATCAATAGTACATCAATGAGTTTATACATTTCTCAGTCATAGGAATTATGATGCTGGATCACAAGCAGCTTCCTTGTGGACCAGCATGCTCTAGTCTGGAAGAGTTGATTCAAATGCTTCAGTGAAAGATACAAAGAAACTGGAAGTAAGTGAACATGGAATAACATGCCCTCTAAATAGTTTTCTACAGGTTTTTTTTGTACTCGGAAACCCCAAAACTCTTCTCCTTTCCAAAATTTCTATTTATTTTTTCTTAATACTAGTGCAGTTACTCTGGGTAATCTTGTCGTCTTTTAAATAAGACATTACTAAATACTATACAAACTTAATTTGCATGGACATCACAACTGGCAGCAAGGAACAGCTTTCATATTGCCTTCAAGAACGTTTTTCTTTCCTGTGTCATATCTGATTTGCTTAGGTAAGTGGTCAGATATAGATCCATAGAATTAAATCTCATGCAATAACATCAAAGCATTTCCTATATAATTCCAAGCATTTTCTCTGTGATCTACCAAGTAGTGAGATAAAAGTCTCACTACTATGCTTTCTGCTGGTTTTGCTTTGAGAACAGGAAAGACTATGGAATTTCAATAAGACGAGAGTAAACTCATTAATACTGCAGACTCTTGGTTTTGGTGCATTCATGCTAAACTTCAGGCAGGTGATTAAGGTGCCAAATTTAGGACAGTGTCTATCCACAGCTTTTGTGACAGTTACTGGAGAGAAAGGGGGAAAGGAGGACCTTCAAAGAGTGGTCCAGATCTCAGATGGTCTCAGCTGCTCTCCAGAATGGTCTAATTTATTTTTTTTCCTGATTACTTAGGCAGAAAGCCAAGGCAACAACAGTCCTGGTCTTCCAGTTGTAAGAGTGAGGGTTTAAATAGAAGCTGCCTAACAACAGCTTCTGCAGCAGTTTGGTAAAGTCTACATTTCCTGGTTCAGCATGCATTAATAATTCACATGGTGTCAAAATTTTAGTTCTATGTCTATATATCTATCCAACTAAATGTTGGTTTTAAGCTAATGACAAATTTTAAAAAGGGGGCAGGAATGGGATATGAATATCTCTTCTGGCATTGTCTAATTATCCCTAATTAAGAATTGTTTGGAGGTCCATTCAACACACCTAGTCAAGTAGGCAGAGCACTGAAAGGAACCAGGAAAAAGAGGAATCCCTGGAGATTCAAGTCAGAATGAAAATGAACACATTTTTGGCCTGTGATACCTGGCATTCCAAAAAAAGAGAAAGTTTCTAAATGAGTTTGAAAGGGAAACATGAACACTAACAAAATGAAAGGACACTTGCTGATATGGGGAAAAAGGAGTATACAGCTGGTGGGACATGGAAATGAACACTGGTGCACAACAAATGTTAACAGGCATGAGAGATGGCAGGATTCAGTGGCTAGGTTGAAAGGCATGTAGCTCAGCTTGACTTTTTTCTGATTTCCCTGCTAAGACCACAGCAAAACAAAACATTCAGAGTAGTTGACATAAGCCCTAACATACTGTCAAAAAATTGCCAGTATTAAAATAACATTATCTGGGAAGCAGAGTGAAACACATAAAATTAGGAAATGCCTGAATTCAGATTGTCACTGTAATCTAAACTGTGTCTCAATGTCCCTTTCTCTTATGATAATTCTTAATTGCACAGTGACATAGCCTATTTAAATTATACACTTACTAAAATACCCAAAATTCAAGTGTAGTTATTCAACATTTTGCTGATAGCCTGTCAGGAGGCAGGTAACTTTCCTATCTGATTCTGCCACTGCAGGAGCTGAATGGTCCCTGGGGTTGCCTGTTTCATCCCACCGACCTCAGAAAAAGTGGAAAGTGGAGGCACCTCAATTAAGTGTCTACAGCATGATGAGATGAATAATGGCAGGAACAGGACTGATTTGGTTCAGAGAAGCATCTGTCAGAATGAATGGTGCAGATTTAATGAGCAACTAATCAATATTTGGTATTCTCACTGCTGGTAAGTGAGTGAGCACATGCCATTTTTGCTGAACACATCTAATTTTGCTATCTATGTAGAATAATTAATTTCCTCATTAGTATTTCCATGGTGCTCCTCAATGAAGTATCTCAATTACTCATAAAAATTAATTAGTGCATCTTCTTAACATCCCATGCAAGATGACACACGGAAGCAAAGACTCTCAGGATATATGATGCTCAACACTGTAACATCTAAGAGTTAGCTGTTGTGTCCACAGTGAAGTTGATATGGCTGAATTATACCCCAAGGTTGATTACAATCAATAGAAGACAGAGAGTGTCCTCAGTTGGAGCTCAAGTGCCAGAACACTGAGGGTTAAGAGGCCCAAACTGGCCCATTAGAAAGTACAAAGACATGGATGGGTGTGTCTGAAATTGTCTGAGGTGGCTGCCTTGGGGATTCAGCAAGAATTCTTTGTGAAATCCCTTTTCAATTTACACACACAGTCCATTCTTTCAGCCAGATACTTAATGTGTTCACCTCAAGAACTAGTCTGTCCTACAGCTGGTGTTGGGAAACAAGAGCATCATCATCTCAGATTACCATATAGGTTACATTTTAAGAGATTATACATGGGAATACCTGGCAGGACTCTAAAGAATCCTAAATGACAGACTCATAGACGAAGAAGGAGGGATATTAGAAGGAATATATATCAGAAAATCAGCATAGTTAAGCCCAGAGATGTGTGCTTTTTGAAACTCAAAGGGATCTAGTTAGGCTTTTTGGCTCTTGTCTTTGCTGAGATGAAACTCTTTCAGGACCTTTCCTTGAAGCCTTCTGTGCCTGTGGTTATCTCTGGTACCTAAGCAACATAGGCAAGGTTGTCCTGCATTAGTCCTAAATTATGCCTATGATGCATTTCAGACTCCTTCTACTGCATGAGAAGTTAAAGTTACAAATTTTCACTACCTGCTATTACCTGAAGAGTAAGATCATTCATGTGTGAAGCTATGCTGGGGCATCTGGCATGCCGTAATTGGCTGTTCTCTGGTGAGTTATCCATGTATCCCTTGATAAGGGGAACTAACACTCAAGGGTTAATAGTAGAGCCATTGCTTGGCTTAAACTGTATATCTATAGCCTTAAGCCATTGCTAAGGTGTTTAGGCAAAGAAAGGATGTGTTGAAACGATAAAGTGGTCACAGCGGCCTTGCTGGGAGATAAGGGAACAATTTGTATTCAAAGAAGGAACCCAGTTGTCTTGAGAGAGCGGATCATCTGGCAGAAACCAGTCCCGTGGCCTGGAGCAGCACATTAACACTAAAGGTGAAAGGTGCCCAGCGAGGAAGACATTCGGCCTTCATCCCCGAGACCCTGGCCCACGACCACCAGGAGGCACTGCGCATGCACAGCTGGGAGGAGTTAAAGGCGGAGACTATGGAAATGATTTCTCGGAACTCATTGTAATAAAGACCACCTTTTCGGGGAAAGGTTATGGATGTGTATAGGCGCCCCTTGAATATGTAAGGCTTGGTTGTATAAATCCTAAGCTAACTGCCGCGGTGGGTGAGCACCATTGTAGTGGGGTGACCCCCATGCTGCCCGGCGCTGAATAAACATACCTACTTTACAACCTCACAGGTTGTGGAGTCTGTTTTCCACACGTCACCCTTCCCTTCTGTTCATGGCACAAATAAAGCAGCAATCTTTTCAGCAAAAGTTTTCTTTATTACAAAATGCTTTTTCATCCCCTTGGCAGCATTATTTTCTTGGACAGGAACTGTCTGTGTTTGCACAGTTCTGCCTCGTTCCCATGCAAAATTTTTCTGCTGCAGCGTTTTCACCTACCTACAACTGTTTTCCCACCAGTTGCTAGCTCCTGATGAGAAATTTCTCCCAGAACCATGCCCCCCATACTGGTTCCTAGTATCAGTTTTTCACCTGCTCGATCTCTGTTGTATCTGCTACATCATGTTTGACTTTATCTTTCCCACCAGACCGGGTCTGGTGTTTCCTCCTGCACTTGCTGGTTCTGAAGCTCTTCCCCATATTGAAGACCATGAATGTTCTTGTATCATTTCTTCCGATTAGTACTTTCCATTTCCTTTTGACTGCACAAAAAAAAAAACCAAACCACCACCAGATCTGTCTGTGGTGATGAAGGCTAGTACCATCACTGGAAACAATGGCTTAATTATCAGAACTATTAAAATGAAATGTTTTATCCTATGCATATCCAAATCAAGTAACATTCATACTTCAGTTGTGTAATAAAATCAGGAAGAAACAGAGTTAAACATTCTCAGAGTGCACCATCATATCTACCTGGTATGATCAGGGTTGCGAAAAGAGGATATGGAATTCGTGACATAGAGAACACCAAGGAAATTGCCTTCAGGGTTCAGTAAGTGAGATTACCAGCTTAATCCTTTTGAGATAGATATACTAAGTTCAATGTCATTAGCTATATTGTGTAGGTCTTTGGGAAAAAAAATAAAAGAAAACCTGTAAGATTGAGAGTTTGGTTAACATGAAAGGCTGCTTACATCTGACCTATATAGCCATAAATTGCAAAGTACTTCATAAAGCACTTCACCTCAGCTCTTACTGCTGGAAAATCCTTAGCTGCAGTTAGTAGACATCCTCTCAAAAGGTGGTTATTGAGTATGTTTGGGCCATGTAGATGGAATTGTAACATAAACACTACTAATATACATTGGGAAGAACAGAGAGAGGCATGTGAACCATTATTAAGCTGTGTACTCTGATGATATCTAGGAGTGTTGTAACCTCTCCTTCCCACCAGTTCAGTCCTATTATTCAGACTTGCATATGAATGTGGCCAAATGCTGCGCTATTTGAGCATACTCAACAGGAGATGTGGCCATTTACTTTCTCCTGAGACTTTCTCAGGGTGTGAAGTTGCTTCTGAAAGTAAATGCTTCACAACTTTAAAAGTGCAGATAATACAAAATTGATCTTTCGTTGGCTACTGCTATGACTGACTTTTTGAATAAACACTTAGAGGTTATTTTTTTTTAATATGAAAATTGCAATGGATTTTTTTAGTTATAAAAATTTGTTATATGTAACCAGACAAAAAACCCATGACAATTTAGTGTCCATATTAAAAAAGAAATGTGGTTGCTACTCTAACTACAGTTCCAAGTTAGCTATTTCAGGTAGTTGTGATATTTGTTAAAGAAAAAATGTCTAAACCAACTATTATGAGTTATTTATAATGTTTGAAATAGCTGTTTAACTGTTGCAGATAATTTTTTTTTCTGACATTTCAGAATGTCCTACATTAAATTTTCAAGGTAGTTTTCCACAGGTTTTTAGTATACTTAGGAATCATTTATGAAAACATCATATATATATGTCCATGCACAAGCACAAAGTCTATATTAACAGGATTTTAATCACAGGACTCTAGGTCAGTATTCTGTACATGGCGATTTGAAAGTGGAATGCTTTGTTGTGTTTGGTCTTTCATTTCATAATACCACTTTATAAAGGCCCAAGAGAGAGTTAATCTGAAAGAGCTAATAATTTCATGTGTAAACTGTTAATACTTGTCTGATAGTTTCATTCCAGAAAATATTGTTATGCTAAATTATTATAGGAATTACTTTAAATTATTTGCCTATTTTTGCCATTATCCAGTTAATATCTTATTTGACAATTATTTTCATTATTCAGGAGCTCTACAATTAATGAAGTGTTATTACACAAACGATGTGTTTAATGAACAACGTCAGTATTCAGTGGATAGATTCTTCATGATTTTCATGGTGTGTCCATAATTGTTTAATACCAAAACAATACAGGAGGTGAAAATGCCCAGTAAATCTTCTATTTGGGGTGTTCTGGTTCTCAGCCTTTTTGAACAGAAATTGAGGTTGCACTTAAAAGTGTTTTCACAGCAATTCAGAACTCTAGCTTTTACCTGAGAAGTCCCTAAATCTCTCTTGCATTTTGAGTGATTTAAAGACTTTTGACTGTAAAGATTCGATCGATAGTTCTCTCAACAGCTTAAGATTCTGACACTTAGATAGGTTCATCCTGAAGCCAGAGATAAGACAATCACCCAATTTGGAGTTAACAGCTCCTGACTGGCTTAAAAAAGGACAGTGAATTCTTTCCTTTACGCCCAGATGCCCGGCAGGTCTGTTCACAGGCAGAGAAATAACTGGACCACAGTGCTCTTAAGGCAGAAGGGCATAACTGTCACCTTTTCAAAGAGGAAGATGAAGGTGGTATGTACTATCCTAAAGGAATGTCAAGTTGGGCTTGGACTGGCGTGCTGCTCTATTCTCGTCTTATGTGGAAAGGCATTCACACTTTGTGTGTGTGATACATGTAGTCAGAGCAGCACGGACTCATAGTTTTCAATATTTTATAAAGCATGCTTACTGCAATTTAAATACAAAACAAAACAAAAAACCACAAGCACTGACCTTTACTAAAGCTCCTGTGACCACCTCTTTTTCTCTATTCCTGTTCAGTAACCCTTTTTGGACTAAAATTTTCTGTATTGTTCAAGAATTTCTTCTCCATTTAATTTATGTCTCTGAGTTTCTTCTCTCTCCTTATTCCCCATTTACAATGTTCCTTTGCTTTCCCTCTCCCTCCCTCCTTTCCTACATTACTCTTTCCCATCTAGGTACTTCTTACTTTCTTCAATGCTCTATCATATAATATAATGTAATGGAATGGAATGGAATGGAATGTAATCTAATCTAATCTAATCTAATCTAATCTAATCTAATCTATTTTGCTCCCTAAGCATTTTTCTTGCGATTACTACCTACTGTCACCTCTCTTTCATTTCCTTGGATGGGATCAGAGCATGAATTCTGTCACTTTTTAAATATAGGGACTGAGAATCTCATGCTGTGAGAATATCTGGATGCTGGTCTCCAAAGAGAGTTAGCTGACAGCTTTGAGTATGCAATGACTAAAACAAGCTTTTTGAAAGTATTTGCTGGCATGCTGCTAAGGAAATAGCTGAAAGGAAGAGGTATATATATACACATACATTTTCTGGATATGTTTTTTATGGTAATATGTGTCCTTTCTAGGGTAGATATGATGTAGGAAAAGTGCAAAGAAATACACATACAAGAGTAGTGTATATCTTGAAGGAACATCTTAAAATCGATTTCAATTTAAAAAAGAAGTGTGCCTATGTGTGTGCACATGTTTCAATATAAAAATACTAAAGAAACTTCATTGTTAACAAAAGCCTTAAGGAAATATTTAATGAGATCTTCTTTTTCAAATAATTTTTCAAATTACTTCCTATCTTCTTTGAGGGTTGGTTTGCTAAGAAATTATGTCTGAGAACATAAAATAAAAAATGAATATTACAATTTCAGTTAAAGCGATAACACAATTATTCTCTTTCAAGATAGAAAATGTGCAGAACCAGCAGTGCTCCAAAGTGTGCCCAAGTAGAAGCACATTAAGAAGACATTAGCAGTATGGAGTCCAGAGCTCCATGCCAAGCATGGGGGGCTCAGGGCTTGTGCTCAGGTGGGCTCAGTTCTGCTCAGACAGCAAAGGGCACATGATTAATTCTGAGAGTATAAAGAGAAACCTATTCTAAGATTTAAAGTAAAATCCAAAAAGGGTGATGGAAAATGACAGATAAATCAATAGCTCTTCAAAACAGCTTCTCACAGATTCCAACAACCAGGGTTTGTTTAGGTGAGGATACGTAAACACATATACTTTTCCAAATTCCTGTGGGAAACATTTTGTTTCTTTCAGGTTGAATAACATTTTTTCAGCACAAGAGTCACAGATGTCAAACAGTCAGTGGCCTGAAGATTGGTTGCTGTCTTACCTGTGTTTATTATAAACTTTCATGGAAATTTAAGCTACAGAATGCCTCAGGTACAAGGCACATATTTAAAAACACCTTTTATGAGAAATGAGTCCATTGCTTGAAAACAGTGCATAATGGCATTGTGAATAAACATGATTCTTGACACATGTAGGGTTGTGTTGTATTTCTCTCAAAAGAATAGTGTTGCTTTAGAATGGAGATCGCAGCACAAAGAAAATGCAAGTCAAAGACCTGACATCCCATCCCGTCCCGTTCCGTCCTATCCTATCCTATCCTATCCTATCCTATCCTATCCTATCCTATGTAGGTTTATAAACTTATATCTCAGTCTCAAAATGCGTGAACACCTTCCAGAGAAGTATTCATAACTGTGACTATGCATCTGCCCCATACAGTTTGTTGTCCTCTGTTCTTCCAGGGGAAGAGCACACGTGTAGCAGCAGAAAGTAAGGACTGCTACTTTCCTAGAGGTTTAGCCTTTCTTCCTTCATTACTTTTTTAAAATATACATCTTGTGATGTGTTTGTTAGAGAGGGCAATGTGAAAGAAATACACTCTGCACTGAGGGCAGCAGCAGATGAGATTTGTGATGGCACATTTTTCTGGAGGGTTTGGGTATAGGGTAGGGAGGGTAGGGAGAGCATTCTTGGATCAGCCCATAAGAAATGCATGTCACCTGCATGGGTAAAATTTACTGCTGCAGTAGAAAGTTCTGTTATACCGGAAGACTAGAGCTGTCACTGATGTTTTTCATTTCTGAGCTATAGATTTTTGTTCTCCCTCTATCCTCAACATAGGCCATAAAAAAATGCTGTAGGGCCAAGACCTTGAACTTGATTATGTGTTTTGTAGAATGGACAACAAGCTTATTCTCATGGGGGACCAGATCTGACAATCTGGTACACACTCGTTTTAGCAAAAGTTATTAAAACAGATACAGCTACTGTAAAGGTACTGGTATTTCTGTGTGGACTTTATTTACACAGTTTGTTGCTGACAGAGAGCAGTACAAAGGCAGATCAGTGGGGGACACCTGATGTGGAAGGTAAGGCTGTTTCATCCAGATGTTCTGCTGTATGAATATAGTTACACTGCCACAGTGCCAGAACTGGGGTGTCTGCTGAATGATGTGCTCTACCATGTGGATTTATCAGGTTCAGGGTGTGCTATTCTTTCCACAAACTCTGCTGCGAAGATTCAAAAAAAGTCTGTGATCCATATCCTTCTTCCATAGGAAACCACCGGAAAATGAGCTTGATGTGCTCATGATGGCCTCTCTTGCTTGGAGATATGACTGCATTTGGTGCTACTTGGAATTTCTTAGGCATTGAAGACATTACATTAAGGTACAATCATTGCCCTGCCGAAAATTGCAGAAAGTGCTAATAGCTGGGATCAGGATTTTGCGTGTAATATGGTATAAAGCCTGTGGCTCAGTAGCTGAAGAAAGAAAGTTCATAAATCTTCAGAATCTGCTTTCTGACACCAGTGAGCAATGTCAAGAACACTCATGGAGTGTTGTCTGAACTGATGACATGAGATACATCCTTAGTTAATTGATCTTTCATGAGAGTATTGTTAGGTGATCTCGTTCAAGCATCAGATCATCTTGCTGTTAGCACTATGTTTGTTTGCAGTGAAGGACTGATTCAAACATGCACCATTTTCAAATTAGTGTCACTTGATTCCAAGCCACTCAATCGATTCTCCTACTTCATCACTGTTTGAATGTTGATGATTAAGCATATTGAAACACGATTAATTAATGTGGGAATTATCCATGGTAGGGAAGACAGGGAAAGATTGAGGTGGAGTTTCATATCAGGTGCTTCCCTGGAGGAGGGATTCAAAGCCCTCAGCTTTTTCATACTGCTGATTAGACACAGTCTAATGGGGAGGCTGTATGGGGAGGCTGTACAATCACTAGGATCAAATGAGTTCACAGAACTGACAAGTGCCTTCAGATGTCTGTACTCAGAGGTAGGATGGTGACAGCACAGCATGAAGGTAATGCTGGGCTGTGAATCCTGGTTTCACAGTCACACACTTCTCAGGGTTGTAAGCAAGTATTTAAGTCTGGCAGAGAGATTGCCTTTTCCTTATACCCTTCTCTCCCTAATGCCTGGTTTAGCCAGCCACTCCATATGCAAAAAATGACCAAGACACCTCTCTAACTGATAACTGTGCAGAGCCACAGTTCAAAACTCCTAAAAGCCTGAAGTACTGAGCAAGGGGAGATGGGAGCATTCATGGGAATTTGTTCATAGAAGAAATCCAGGGAAGTCAAACTGATTTCTTTTCAGAGGAGGGGACCCTAAGTTGGCACCCTAAGTGCCAACATTTTAGGAAAAAAAAATAATAATAAAATCCTGAAGTGACTAAATTTGTATAGGTCAAGTCTGAATTCAATCTAGACGTGTATACTGTGTTGAAACTTGCATACCAGAAACAGGCCTTTTTGTTCTTCGGTCCTGCAGAAACTCTGCTGGAGATGCTCTGAGATTTCAGGCCTCACTCAGTCTGCTTTAAGTTTCACTGAAAAGAGAAGTGGCTTTTGCCTCTGTACTAAGGCTTAACAATCTAGAAGTGTCTGCTTAGTAAGTAGGAGATTTGGGTTCCTGTTCTGCACCAGGGGAGGAATGAACTACTAGGAGAGCGCCCAAATGACTGGGTTACAGGTTGGCTTCTGGAAGAGACGGCCTTTTATCATGGAGTGAGGTCAGCATGTAGCTGAGACTGCAGAATTCATGAGATCAAAGGGGAAAAATCAAATGATTACATTTGTATTTTAGAATTCAAATTGAGGGGGAATTCAAGGAGTTATAAGTAATCCCTGGATTATTTCCATTTTTTAAGAGTCTAGGTAGCTTTTATTGAAAACAGTATATTGTCTATATGTGTGCAAATACATATATGCATAGTAGACAAAAAAAGATGGATTTGCAAGTCAAGTGCATTTGTGAATTTTCCCAAAATTGGTGATATAAATAGTTATTATATTGCATTACTGAAGTATCTCAGTTCCATGGCAGTCAATTTTTCTGTAATCATGAATTCTCCTTGTGCTATTCCTTGTTTTGGACTGATGGACTTGGGACTGCAATGTTTTCTGTAACAAATGGAAGGAGATGGGCATCTATAAAGCATGGTCTCATTTACCCTTCACTTTTCTCAGGGTGCTTCTAGAGAAGATAATACATTTTACACTCTGTTGTGGTGATGAATGGTGATCCTTGGGATACTTTGTGATGAGAATAAAAATAATTCAAAAGTTTTATCTGTGTCTTATAGTGTATTTTGACAGAACTCAGTTTAAAAGTCAAGAAATCCCACTACTAGCAAAAACTGTTGCTAGTTTGGTTTTATTTTAATCACATGGATAGAAAGTTATGTACTGACGTGGCAAGACAGTGAGATAGGATCTTTCTGAGGCTTACCTGATTTCCTGTTCCAAGTGTAAATTGATTGCTTTTCATGGTAAAATTAACACTGGGGTATTTCCTAGGCAAAGAACAACAATTCTGTCCAATAACTTGTAGTTGTCTGGTGTTCATTTCAGGCTCAGAAATGGTAGAATACAAATGGCAAAGCCCCAAGCTTATTGTCAGCATACAGCTAATAATACATAATAATTATTAGTTCAGAAATATGCAATGGGCTATCCACATTTCTGTAAGAAAAGTTTGCAGTACTTCCTTGGCAACTAGTAGTTTTAATTACTTCCCTATAGGCCATATGAAGAAAACTGGAATGTTAAAGTGAAATTTTTACTATGTATCTCCACAGAGGCAAAACAAAATATGTTCCTTGAAATCACATCCTTGAAATAATTGTTTACGGGTTTACAGTACTGGCTACTGTTAGGCAGCAGTTTCAGTGTAAGAAACCATCAAATGGAAATATCTCAAACTAATTTACTAGCCATCATGGGTCTGATTTTATTGCTTATCATAAAACCACGCTGCAGCTGTTCAAGAGAAGAATGTACTTGGTTTGTAAAGGAATCTGCAAAACTCCATCCTTTGTAGCTGTTACACGTGTGAAGAAACTGATTAGTTCAGGCTCCTTGTATCCAAAATCAGATGCAAATGTTTTGCCGCTGTTAAGACTTTCTTACTACTCTGTGGATAAAAGTGCTTATGTCTAGATTGCTATCATAAGGATGGAAGAGGCTTTAGAGGTGGTTGAGTTCAGTTCCCTGCTCTCACGGGCTACATATACCCTAAGGAGTGCCTCTGAATGCCTGGGTGCTTGGTGCTTGCTCTGGCTGAATGCCAGCACCATGCTGGGATGAGATGCAAATATACATCTCCTGTCAGCTTCTTGATTTCTGCATGAAGGAATTTGACTGAAAAGGATTTTTAATGCAGGGTGGCTAACATCTTCAACATGAGCCACTCAAAAAATAAGAAACTGCTTCTGCAGATTTTATCCTATATATCTTAATAGTCTTTAAGGAGAGAGTCAGTGAATAAATAGTACTGCTATCTGAATTTCTCAGTGAGTGGGCCCTGACCCACTCAAATTCTGCATCCAGAATTACAAGTTTACTTCTTGTTGTTTCTTTGCTGTTCGCATCAGCACCTGGTATTTTTCAAAACACTAATGAATAGCTTATCTTCATAATCTGAAGTAAAGGGGCGACACTGGCTCTACCTCATTTGCAAGGAACTGAGATAGGAGTGAAGAACAACATTCACTTAAGAGTCTAGACTGTATTATAGCTTGATTGTTCAGATCATGGTTCCAGCCAATGTCAAGTGCACCCATGAGTATGCAGTAATTCTGTGTATCCTTGAGGATTTTGAAAAAGAAGAACTCAGAATTACAGTTTGAACACACTCAGATTGAGATATGTATTTAAAGCACCGTAGCCGTTCCTGGGTAATTCTACTACAGGAAAATGGCCATTACTAGTTGGTGAATACTGAAGTGATTTGCCTTGCATTTCCTTTCCAGAGAGGAAATCTGGCAGTGACTGGTCGTTACAGACTGTCCTCTTCAAGGTGACGTTCAACTGATTTAACGCTGAAAACAGGTAGGCTGACTACTGGATGTAAGAGAACTGGCAGGAATGAGAACTCTGGAATTACTGAGAGTAAGATAGAGAGAGAAAAGATGTCTTTATCCAGCCCTTGTGGCCTACTGCAGGATTTTTAGGGAAAGTCCTATACTGCACAACATGGCCACACAGATCCACCTCCGTGAGGAGCTGAGTTATGATCAATATACACTAAACTTTGCTGTCAAAGCTTTAACATGTTCCTGCACGGTATGCATGAACTGAAACTTCATGAAAGTCTCATGACTTGGTTGACCAACAGCTGTTTTTCAAGTGAACGGTGAAAATCTGATCTCTATCACTTGATTTTATGGCTCTGTTAGTTTCTCAAAGAGAATAAATAAGCTTAATGACCAGAAAGTTAATGTGCAAAACCAATTTTTCCTCATCTCATTCTCAGAATAGGCTGAATGATTTCTGTTGAAGCTTTCCATGTTATTTCAATCTAAGACAGGTACTGATCAAGAAAAATGTACTTCTAAAGATTAAGATATAGAGAGAAGCAAGATAAAGATACTGGGAAAACAGACAGCAAAATTCAGAAAAATTTGTGAAGTGCGACAGTATTTTTATAGCTTTCTCTTTCTGGAGAAAAGCGCTTAAACACATTTGCTTTGACAGAATCTCCTGGGTTTATTGCCTTATTTACGTGAATATTTTCTATGAACAGTGATGCAGAAACACTGACTTCATTAACGATACATGCAGTTAATTTTTTGGCAAAACACTTCTGAGGGAACCCATAGCAATTAACTTTATGCTAAGAAAATCCTTATGTCAAGGAGAAAAATATATCACAGCCAGAAACAATAGCTCTTGTTGTGCTAACCTCTGGTTGTGCTAACTGTGGCTGGTTGGCCTCTCTATTATTAAAGGAAACATATCTCCTAACTGAGTATTAGCCTGAATACCATCCAGTTTAAAAGCAGAAGCCAAACCCAATGAAAATATTTAGATTGTGTGCCAACAAAATAGCAGCACAAAAATTGGGTTAGCTTCAGTTCTTGAAGCTTGTATTTATGTTCATAACCTAAACTGTCTTTGTTAGATTTGACAACAGTGTATGAATGTAAGAAAGCATCACAATGAGTGTGTTATTTGTTCAGGTATCTAATGACAAGATACTTCCAAACTTACTTTATGAGGAAAGGTCTAGTTAGGTTATATACATAACCCAACCCAAAATTCTAGTGGTGTTTTCTGGAATACTTGAGAGACAATATTTTTTCTGTTTATAGTTTTTCATCTCCAGAGTACTACTATATAAGCCTCAATCTTATTTTCTGGTTTCACAATAAATAGGATATTGTTGTGCCTATGTTTCTGTCTCAGGTGAATTTACGTCTGTGAATGCTCAACATTTCTCGTCAAGAATGATGATGTCGCTTACCCTTCACTGAAAAGCTGTGCTTAAGTCTTTTTGCATAGGGCTGTGAATGTTCATCCTTCAAGTGTAAAGGTCATCCTTTTTCAAAAAAGGAACCTTGAAATGGTGTTGTCACCCAACATGTAAAGGGCTTTTCACATCTTTCCATAGAGTATTTTGTTCATGGTTGTTAAAGCTATTGGAGAATAGAAACCGTCATTGCAATAAGAACCGGCCAAGAACAATTTTTTTCTTGCATTGCTGCCTGAAAGTCACTGAAAGCCATTTCTTGAAACACAATTCCCTATGAAGAACTGTATTTATAATGAGAGAAAGAAAAGGATTAAATAAAATGTGAATTTCTGTGTCTGTCAGCATGGAGTATAAATTTCTAGGATTAGTCAAATAAATTAGACATTGTAATAAAGGGGTCTTCCAACCTTTATCAGAGCCTGCAGCTTATAATGTCTTTTTTCTAATTACTTACCCAGTTCAGCTTTCAAGCACTCAATAACTTTCCTTGAAAAGCTGTTTCTAGTTCAAAATTTTATTTTTGTTGACTTTGAAGCTTACGTAAGTGTCTCCAGTATTTGCCTGATAAATTGTGCTAGAGCTGTTCCTACGTAGAATTTCAGTTTATGGGAGATCTTGTCTGTTTGATATTCTGATTCTTCTCCCACTGAAGTTCTGTAAAAAGCCTACAATTAATGCCAGGAGGAATAGGATCCAATGATAAATGAGAATATTGGGAGAGTCACTAAAAAATAACTTCTACACCACTTTCCTTTTGTCAGAGTAATAGCTCTATCTCAGTTTGTGGCCTCCAGCCTTTCTGAGCTTGTGACAGGGTCTCACATTCACATCACAAAAACATTCTCTGCATCATTCCTGAAAGATGAGTCCTGGAGAAGATAGGATTATGAAACAAAATGTGACATGAGTAAGTCAACAGCTAAATGGGAGATTGGGGTGGATTGTGCTGAAGGAAAGTACAGTCCTTCCATTCCAGTGAAATTCCTTAAGGATTTAAGTCAAATTGTATTTAATGCTTTTGTTAATGTCCATGTAAAGCCATAAATATGTACTAGTTATAGTTGCATATGACATCACATGCAGAAAAATAATTCAATGTAGTAGGTGTAAGAATATAATATAGAAAGAACTCGTTAATCTTAAAAACTGGAGCTGCAGACAGATGAGAAAAAATAACATTATTCAAGAGGGCAAAGCTGTGAAATTTCCTCTACTTTCAATAGCTAATTAGATAAAAGGAACAGGGAAAGAAAGAACTGAGTATATTAGCTGAGTACAATATGTTTTGGAAAATAAGATCGTGAAAAAGTCCAGTGTTCAGTGCTAATATCTCTTGAAATGCTAGATTTTCTCAGCTAGAAGAAAACTGAAGCCAGAACACATGCTTTTTTCTTTCTCCAGCTGTGTTGCTTGCAGAGGTAATGACCCTCATCCTGTTCCCAGATGCTAATCACGTTCTCTTTCACATCATGGCATGAGCGCCTTCTATCTCATTTTAGTCAAAGTGAGCCAGGCTGTCTTAAAGAGTTTCAACTGAAGATGAAAATGAGCGATTCCAGATTGTTTTGCCAGAAATAAACCAGAGAGTAATCACTTAAGCAGTTTGGATGGCATAATCTAAGCAGGTGATGGTCTATCAGGGTAGCCCTGACAAAAAGCAGAGCATAAAAGGGAACGGTAACCTCTGGTTACCAATAGTAACTTCTAATGATTATCATAAAAATGGTAAACTCTGCACTGGGTGTGATTAGAGGTGGAAGAGAAGGTGTAGCCATAGCTAACAAGTACAATGTACCAAAACACAGCTGCCTTTGCATGCATTCTGAAAACTTATGGAGCATAGATAAGTTTCGTGTCTTGGAAGACACGAAAAAGAAAAAATTTTGTGCCTACCCATAAAAAAGAGAAAAGCCACCGAATTATAGAACTTCTAGCTTAATTTCAATTCCTGGCAACAATGTTGACCAAATAATAAAACTTATTTCTAAGCACCTAGAAGATAACAAGGAGATAAATAACAAACAGCACTGATTTGTCAAGAGTAAATCATGTCAAACCTGATTAACTTCCTTCCATGACAAAACTGCAGGAACTGTGAGCAAGGGAAAAGCTGTAGATGTCGTATATTGACTTTTGTAGGGCATTTGAAATTGTCTCTTGTGACGTTCTCATAAGCAAACTCTGGAATTGTAGTCTACATGAAAACTACCAGGTGGGTGTTAGACAGCTTTGCTAATAGTACCCATGGAGTCCTTGGCAATATTTCACTGTCAAAAAAGAAGGAAGGTTCAGGTGGGAACATAGAAGATTCTGTCATGGGTCTAGTTCTGTTCAATGTTTTTATTAACAAATTGAATTGAAATTGAATTGAAATGGAAAATATGCTTATTAAATTTCCAGATGTCATGAAACTGAGAGACATCACAAGGATGGAGGCAGGAATAAAGTTTGAAATGATCTTGACAAATTGGAGAAATGGCCTAAAAATTGGATGAAATATAAGGTACAGCACTTAGGCAGAAATAATCTGCAATATGAAACGGGTAAGGGAACAGCAGGCTCACAAACCGGTTTCAAAAGAGGGATCTGGGAGCTACATGGGAAAACAGAGCAAAGATTTAATGCCAATATTTGTATGTTGCACTAGAAGAAAAATATGTACCAATGGAGACATTACAGTGGAAAAGAAAAAGCCTGATCAGGAGTATAGAAAAAATGATCTAAGAGAAAAGATTGAAAGAAATCAGATTATTTATTTAAACTGCAGTAAAGATATAGAAAGAAAATGGTAACTGCCTTCAGGTATGTTAAGTAATGTTGAAAAGAGAAAATATCTACACTCCTTGTGAACAAGGAGAGCAGGACAGAGTGTGTCTTCAGATGCAGCAAGAAAGACTGACTTAAATACAGTAGAGGTAAAAAACCCTGATGATCAGCAGAGTAAAGCACAGGAATCCTTTGCCCAGGAAGGCTGTGGAGTTCCACTCATATCTTAATCATAGACCATCTGCCAGGAATGGCTCAAATATACAAGACCTTGTCTTGAGGAGGGTCTTGGCATTCCCACTAAACCTAATTTTTGTGTGATACTATGATGTGTCATGACTATGTAACACAACAAAGAATATTAGAATTTTTATTTCATAAAAATGTTTCTTTATGAAAAGTTGAACTCCTTCGGCAAAACCCAGTATGTATCTTGATATGTGGAAACGTCATTACAGAAGTAAGTGTAGGCACAAGGAATTCTCAGAATTAATTTATTAATACTGCTGTAATCTGAAACACCATAATGTCAATATGGAGGCTTAAGTTAGTGGAATGAAGATGAAGGAATTAATTGTAACTAAATATAGTAGACAAGAAATTCTTCTGCGACCCTGAGAGATTCTTATGGATCAAACTTTATGCCATTGTCTAAAATTTTTGAAACAGTAATAAGACAATATCTATTTTCATGCACAACAGAGTACTGAAAATATGGGGAGAAAAACCATCCAGCTTCACCAAAAGGCTAAATATATCATGAAAGCAGTTTTGCTTAGAGAAACTTTATTAACTTTCAAACCTTTATTAATGGCAGACTTGATCTACTCTAAGAACCTCTTGTTAAGTGGTAATGATCTGATTAAATCTCATAACATTTTTTCCATTTATGATAAAAATGTCATTAATTGCCTGAAATTCCATGGATTTACAGCAAACTATGACCAAGAGATACAAGAGACATGGCTTATGACGTGGGGAAAATGTCATGAAAAAGACAGTGCATTATAAAATGGTGAGAATAAGTGGTAATTTACTACGTGACAATTTTTCTCCTTAGCAACTGTTGTTAATGTGGATTTGACTCTAAGGAAGGCTAAATGAAAAGACAATTAATTAAAAATTAAGCTTTGATAACATTATTAATAGTTTGAGATTTGTATATATGTTGTTTCTAACCTCTTACAGAAAAACTTAAATAGCAAGAAAGATTAAAAGATTGTATGCAACTAATCTATTTCCTTAAATTTATTTCATCTACTTTTACTCTGCCTTTGAAATTAGAAAAGGGGGTAGTAGCAGATTACTTTTTTTTTTTCCTTTAAACTGAATTGGAGTCTGTACTGTGCTTATTACTATCGGAATAAACCTGTCTCTCAATATAAACCTCTAGTACTACATCAGCTAACCTCACCATTTCAGGTCTGGGTCTATGTTATTTAAGAAAAAAAAACAACAAAACCACTTAATTTTCAAGACCCACCTGGATGCAGTCCTGAGTAGCATTCTCTAAGCAATCCTGCTTCAGCAGGGGAGTTGGACTAGATGATCTTTATGGTCCCTTCCAACTCTAAAAAAAATTCAGTGAAATTCAGTGAAATGATACTCTTTCACCAATGGTAAGTCTTCATTGCTCCAGATTTTTCATTGTGATCTCAGGGATATAGGATTTGTGGAGGCCAGTCTTGCTAGTAAAAACTGAGGCAACTATTTACTGTTCATAATACTGTTATTATTTAAATTTTAGTTGAAAGGGTGGGGTTTTTTTACTGTCTTGTAAGAGAAATATATTCCTTTTCCTCATTCCAGCATTGTGAATACTAGCTCTGTTTTTCATCTGAGAAGCTGACAATACCTGTAACAGACATCTGTTGTGGTAGACATCCAGACCCACTGTCCCAAAGGCATTCTGTTGTCTGAAATGTAGCCAGGAAAATGTTAAAATGTATCTTGGTGAACAAGAAATTCCATGTTCTCTGGAATGTGAAATTGTCATGTATTTGCTGTCTCCTTCAGAAAATTTGGATGGCTTTCCATTATGTTTATATGTTTCAGTCCAATAATTTTGTTTTTCCTTTCTTTTAAGCAGAGGGATTTTTAGCTTGTACAATGAGGCAGCAAAATAATATTTATTTCTTGGTTCAGAAAGCCAGGCCAGTCCTGATGGAGATTAAAAACTGCTTCCCTCATTTAGAATTTTAAAGGGTTTTGGTCATGCCCTCTCCCAGCATCATTCCATCACCAAATATTCATTCCTATTCTTGAAATGCTTTCACTTCCATGATCCACCCATGAAAGTGAAAGAGCACAACAGTAGATGAATAATTTGTTCCCTTTCGGAAAGGAGGCAATCCTGTGATGGACATAAATGGTTTAGTAGCCTCCTCCAGACATCAAGGACCAACTCCCTTATGCGCTTCGTGTTGCTTTGTGAATTACTGGACTGGTAATTACTCATGGAAATTAGTGAAAATGAAGGAGGATAACCCAGTATTCTTGAGATGAGCCAGATTCTACCTTTTATTTATTTATTTTATTTGCTCAAAGACAGTCATTGTTAATGACTAAATTGCAACGTAGGTATTTTCATACCAACAGTTAATTGGTGAATTTTGGTGGTGAATCTCAAACTGATCTGACTGAAAACATGTTATTTGGATATTTTTTTCAGGGTAAAATGTAGGGGAAAATGTGGACCTACTGAGTGGTACTTGATTAACAAGGGACTAAATGTTTTTGGCATTTTTGATTTTTAATGTGCAAAGTTATGACTTGACATCTAACAATCAAAATATTTAGCTTTTATTCTTCAAATGACTTTGAAATATGGATTTAGACTAGTTTAATAGTAAAGTGCATGTTTGTAATTGGGCAATCATTTTTTCGTTAACAAAGGAAAATAGGTTGACTTACAAGCCATGCTGCTTATCAGGTCTGAAATCCCCAAAAGTCACCTGTTCTACATGTCTTATAGAATGAGAGGGAAAAATGAATCGAACTCTATTTATCCTTGACCAATATCATCCACTTTTTTTTTATTTCAACATTTATGTTCTAATATTCAAATTAGTAAAACATTCTTTATATTTTTGAAAAGTAACCACTTCTGGGCTAAGATCTGAGATTCCTTTATAACTTCATCCCTCCCTTGAATTTTACCATTTACTTAGTCAGCTGCTCAGATACGGGTACTTTAAATAGGAATTATTAACCTGGAAGCCTACATTTGTAGTCATCAAAGTTCAAGGCCTGGTTATAAAAGTTTATTCCTTCTAGTGAGCACAAAGTTGAAGTGTTTTAATTTACAGAGAGATGGTTGCTACAGGCTCTCTGGGTAATGCTTCTGAGTGATGTAAATTAATTATAATTCCAAATAAGAAGAAGGAATGAGTATAGCAGATAAAGAATTGTTCTTTACTACAATGCTAGCAAAAACATTAACAAAGAAATGAAAAATACACCAGAAAAAACAAATGGACATTGATTTGCAGCATAGCACCTATTCTGTTAGGGTCTCATGTATTTTCTTCTAATTTAACAAGGATACTGTGATAACACCTAGTTTTTGTACAACTGGGCTGTACATTGAAAAACATATAGCTTCTTCTGTCATTAGTAAACAAGGCAAAAGAATAATTTTCATTGACTTTTCTTTGTAAACAAACCATAGAGAGTGCTTTGGTTTTCACCAGCACTCCAGATATCATACCAGCGTATCATACAATGGATATGATTCAATAAGGGTTATAAATTGTTATGCATCTTTAATTTTATCTTTTATGGAAAGGGAAAAAACCTTCATTTCAGTGCCATATATTTAAGAAAAAATATCTTCATTACACTTGAAAGATCATTCTGGGGAGCTGTTTTAAGTTTTCATTTGAAGAAAAAATATTATTTCCCTTTTGATCTTTTAGTTTTAGATGCATTCATGGATAATGTTTCTAATCAACGTATGCACAGACATGTTCTCGTACACTTCTTTCCTCATTTGGTAACTTACTTCTATTGCTTTGTATGGCTTACAATGAAAATCTGTCGTGGTTTCGGCTGAATTTACCAAAACCGGACCGGCAGATGGCCCTTCCCCCCCCTTCCCCCCCCTAAAAGAGGAGAGAGGAGGAGAAAGAGATAAGGAGATTCAGAAGTTTAGAATGAACTAAACTACTTTAATGAAAAATTAATATTAAAATAAAAATAAAGAAGAAAATAATGAAATAGATACAATATATACAAAACCGTATCAAGCTCCCAGGATGTCAGTCACGTCACCGGCAGGCACTGGGGAAGTCCCAGACTGGACTCAGTGACGAATGGGAACTGGATTCCAGCTCTGGAGTCAGGAACACACGGATCGGGATGAAAGGCAGATGAACAGACAGAGTCCTCTCTGGACGTCAGCCATCGCAGGAAAAGGGCTGACCCTTTGATCCCTCAGCCTTTATACTGAGCATGGGGCAGATGGGATGGAATACCCCAGTTGGTCAGGTTTGGGTCACCTGTCCTGTCCACTCCTCCCCACTGATGTGACCCCTCTACGTTTTTTCCGTTTCCGACCCTCTAAGGGGGCAAATAACGAAATTGCCTGACCTTGGTTGTTATAGCAATAAGTATAAGCAAGGGCCTCCCTGCATACCATTCCTTGGCATGGAGCACAAACATTGGTCTTATCATTCTGAGAACGAGCAGTTTTCTCCACAATATGCCGTTAATTTCAGAGAGTTAGAGGAGGCCTAGCTAGGATGTAAAGTTACAGAACAGAAAATTGGTTCGGTTTTACTTCAAACCGGGACAACAGGTAAGCTTACATGAGTTTGCAATGCTTTTATTGTAATACAAGACTCTTTTTTTATGTCTCCTGGTTTCAGCTGGGATAGAGTTAATTTTCTTCCTAGTAGCTGCTGTGTTTTGAATTTAGTATGAGAATAGTGTTGATAACACATATTGTCTTAGTTGTTGCTAAATAGTGCTTTTAGTATGTCAAGGACTTTTTCAGCATCCTATAGAGGCTGAGAGGGAGCATAGACAAGACAAGCTGAACAAAGAAATGTTCCATACCATAGACATCATGCTCAGTATATAACCAGGGGTTGGCCAGGGGGCAGGAATGTGCAATCTCTGCTTGGAACAGGCTGGGCAATTGATCATCAGGTGGTTAGAGCAATTGTATTGCATCACTTATTTTGTACATTCTTTTATCATTATTATTATTATTGTTATTTTCTTTTCTGTTATTGTTGTATTAAACTGTCTTTATCTCAACACACGAGGTTTCTTTTTTTTTTTTTTCCCCCCTTTTTCTCCCACTTCTCTCTACCCTACTGGTGGCTGGTGGGGAGTGAGTGAACAACTGCATGGTCCTAGTTGTTGGCTTCGGTTAAACCATGACGTTATCTTACTGTTGATTCAATGACTTTCTTACAGTTACTAAATCAAATGTTGTTGCTATTACTATACAAGACTAGTTCACAATAAAGCAAACGTGGAATCCAGTAGCTGTATTAACATTGTCTTTAATTAGTTTTATCATAACTGATCATGATCTGTATTTGAGCATACAACACAGTCTCTTTAACATGTATTGGATAAGTATGCAAAGCTCTGTGTAATACATGATTAAATGTCTTAATAAAAGAATAAAAATTAAAAAAAACCCCAAATCCCCCAAAACAACACATGAAACCTTAGTTCATTCTCAGCCACCTTGTAGGAAACTGAAGTTTGTATAATTGTTGGGAGGTTAATAAGAGACTTATTAGATCAAAGTCGAGGCAGATCAGAAAAGGAAGACCCTATCAACCAGGAGATTTCTTCAGTAGTCATGTTGTTTGTGCCTATTGCGATGTATGTATCCATAATGTTGTATATTTTCTGAAACACTACACACCTGTCAGAAATGTAGACTTTGCAAGGTACAAGTTGCATCATCAGTTAGGCTGCACACAGATAAATGGCAGGTGCAAGGCAAAGTTGATGTAATAACTGCTTTGGTTAGAGGAAATTTGATTCAGTTCCCTGAAAGGATAGACAACTTCTTCTCATATTGTTTTTATTTCTACTTTTGCATTTATTAGGCATGAAAGCGATATCTTAAACACAGTAGAAATTATAGTTACACCTTACAACAAGGCATAATAATTGTTAGATTGCAAATGTTCTGTGTCATAGCATAAATGAAACTATTTAGAGTACATTGGCTGATAAATAATTACGCTTCTTTGGCTTGTGTATGCAAAACATTGTTAAACATATTTTCAATACTAAGAAAAAATGATAATGAGTATTGCAAATAGATCAGGGAGTTTGCAAACAGAAGAATCCTGTCGAGCTCATTGGGAATAAAATCCCCCTTTCTAATGCAAAGTACAACTATAACATTTCATAATTAGAGAAATAAAACCCTCCTATTTCTGCAGACAAAACTCAGTTTTAAAAAACTCTCCTATCATCTGAAATGAGTATATTATTCCCCTAGAATGCACAGCTAGGTCTATATACTGAAATATCCCAGAGTTATTGTCCAACAGCTTGACAAAATAGACATACACACACTGAGCTGATAATCTCCACGGTTGCCAGTGAGAAGCCTGTTTAACCTTTACTAAAAAACCTACTTCTTTAGTGGGTTTTTTGTTCAGTACAAGTATTTTTGTTTACTATATAATGGCATTTCCACAGTAACACAAACAATCACGATTTATTTGAAAAATAACTTCAATCTTATCCAACAAACCGTCACTGTGGTCTCCAGGAAAAAAAGGTGGTATGGGATCATTATGTGCTCTAATCACAGGGCACAGTGTTTTGTGCTCTCAGTGCCATTATGCTCAAACACACAAACAGGCTGCTTAATCACTTACTTTGCTTTTTTTAGCATTTAGTATTTATCTTCTCAAAAGACTGGCAACTGTCATTAAAATCCATGTAAATACTATTTGCAATTACATAATGGTACTATGCTCACACCTATGGCCCAAGTAGACCTAATATATTCTGTTGTAGGCAATGGAAAGAAGAAGGAACTTGTGAAGACGTCTGGAAGCCACCATGGGAATGCAAGGTATACCTCATCTCTCTCTGTTGCCTGTATGGGGAATTGAGAAGAGAAATAAAGGACACTTCATGCTGGATTCAGGCTACCTAGCCTCCTGCTATGTTTAGATGCCTAATAGAGAAAAATCAACTCTTTTTCCAGCACACAACAATGACAAAAGTATCCCAGAAACCTATATTCAGGGTCCTCCTCATCTTGAAGAGGCTTTACCTCCCTAACAACACCAAAATTACAGGGTGTTTTGAGGGGTGGCAGAGAGAAGAGTCTAGATCTCTCCTGTTAGAGCAAGCAGACAGCTGGAAGCACAGATCTCACCTGCACAGAATGAAAAAGGCAGCATTGGTTCAACCCCTATCCTATGGCATAAGTGCACATTAATGGGAGAACGTAACTGGGAAAGATAGAGACACAGTCTTAGGAGTGGAAATCAAAATGTGAGGTCTCATCCTCTACCACCGAGCTGCCCTTCTTTTCTTTTTCTGAGATCTTGCCCTAAGTAAGGTTCAAGTTTTGTTTTCCTTCTAGCATTTGCAACACTGAGAAATCCCCCTAAATCAGCATTAGTACTCTGTTGTGAAGATCAGCTCCACAACTCAACAGGTTAATCTGGCAATGTCCATACAACAAAAGAAAATAATGAGTAAGTTAGCATTAGTGTAAGTTAGTTACTTAATTTGTGATTCTGATAATAAGGCAGACATCAGTTTTGGCCCTTTATTGGTTTAAAGAACATTCAACATTTAGTTATATTTGACCATGGGAAACTCTGCTGGGTTATTGTTAGGTGGGGTTTTTTTTTATTATTGTCTTGTGGCTGCATTGTATCTAGTGATTTTGGTATATGAATCATTTATTTTCTTTTTGATTTTAATTTTGATGTCCAAATTTACTCTGACAGTAACAAAACATTTTGAATACTTATGAATTCTCCGCAAGATTGCCTTTGTTCAGAAGGTCAATACAAGGTCTGTTGCTCACACCATCCTAACCACCACCTTAAAGTCTATCATGTCATGTCCAAACACTATATTAATGAGTAACTCTTTACAGCTCCATTGATTAAGGAGTTCAATTTGCTAGTTATCTTGTTTCTGTCTTTACTCACAGTTTTGCTTTCAAAGAAGAGCTTCACATTTCCATGTAGGTCAAGAAATGATATTCACGATATATGTTATTTTGGCTGATTTAGCAGCGCTTCTAGAATCTGTTTGTATTGTTTTTGTATAATTTTTCATTTTCTATCTCATGCCGTTGTGGCCATGGGACTATACTCACCAGCCTATGGTGTTATTTTATCAGTGTCTCTTAGACTTAGTCTGTCATAGCAGGGATTTGCCTGTTTTAGCCCTTCTAAAATAGAAAAGATCTCCAACTTAAAAGCAGTTATATATATGTAAAAAGGCTTATATTGGTGGACAATACTGTACTGTAGTTCAGGTTTTTACAACATAGTTGTGATGACAAAAAAGTAATTTCCAGAGTGATCATAGTTATTGCAACAAAACTTTCCATTACAAAACCACTTTTGGATTGAAGTGTATAGAATGTTGTAGACATACTCATCAAATTTATCTCCGTCACCAGCTTGTTTCATCCTGACTTTGAACAAGTGTTCTGCATCGGGCTTTTTAAATTTGTTTTTGAATGACAACAACATTATTATTAGATTAAAAGGACTTTTTGCTTCTTTTCTGGATGTATTTTTTAGAGAGACATGTTAATATGACCCAAAATAATTTTAAAAGAAAAACATCTGAAAGTGTTTTCAAGGGCAAGAAAGTGGCACTGGTGAAGAGAATAACGAATTGTCCCCAAATGAATATAGCACAAAGAATGTTAGCTGTAAGAAGATTAAGAGGAGACTGAATCTTGATAGATGAATGCCTATTAAAATATTAAAAAATAAACCATCTCAGCCTTTCCTCAAGGCTTTTCAGTAGATTAAAAAAAACCAAATGTAACATAACAGATTAAAACTGAAAACAAGCTGCAATTAGAAATGAAGGGTAATGGGGGCTAAAATGAAGGTGTTTTCCTGAGAATAATGGTGGAATCTTCAGCACTTGAAACCAAAACTGAATTATTTTCCAGAAGACATAATCTAGTTCAACCAGAAGTAATGTGCTTGATTTGGGAGTCACTTGGTAAAAATAATGGTTTGTGTTATGCAGGGAGTCAGACAAAATGATTAAGATGGTCCTTTCTAGCCTTAAAATCTATGAAACTGAGCTACCACTGATAATTTCATTGTGATTTGAAGGCACTTAGCACACGGACATATGAAAGCATATTAAAATAATGAAAAAATGTCAATGCGGCTCCCTAGAAGGTAAAGCAGATGATCAAAATGCTCCCTTTTGGCCTTAAGTGATGCGCTAGTGAAATTCAGAGCATAGTTAATTTCTAAGGCAGCCATAAGTAGGAGTAAATCTTGACTTTTCACTGCAGAGACTGCATAGAGTTCCATTGCTACAGTTAAAAACACTATTTGTAGTCCTCCAGTGAAGTTGATTATTTAAAATTGCTTAGTATTTCTTGTCAATCCTTACTGTTGTCATGTAATGGCAAGGCAAACAAACATAAGTCTGGTTGCCTTCAATACTAATTTCTGCGTGTTTCTGCTCATTTACCTTCTGTAAATGAGAAAAGTTTAGATTTCATTAAGGTAGGTACTTAAGATTTTAATTGGCGACTTAGGAGATCCTCACTTCGGAGATGATGTAGTGTTTCTTTAATGTTTTCACTTCACAATTTCTGCTCTATCCTTCCAATTTTAACTTCGTTTTTAAGTAATTTTTCTAAGTGTAATCCCTTATTTTTACTAATTGCTAAAAAAATCTCAGTACATAAAAAATAAACTTGCAGGGGATGCGTATATGCAGTGTTTCTGATAAGGACGTATATAATACAAACCTGAAAACATTTCATTTTTACTCAAAATATGCTTCTCTGCTACTCTGGATCAATGCAAAACATCTGCAGCATTGAGGCTTCACAATGACCCCCGCTGGATACCAGCCAAAGCTTAGTTTTGATACTGCCCTTTGTCAACAAGTAACTTTATACAAAGGGTTGTGGTAGTGAGACCACAGTTGTGGGAAAGGCCAGTCCTCAAATCATGGTAACTCTGTGTTTTATTTTGATCCTGCCTCCTTTGCATCTTCCAACAGCTTCCAACCACCTGTTAAGTTCTGTACCTGATTGGCTGAATATTTTCACATTAGTACTATTTAAGGTTCATGTGAGCCGTTGGCCTTGTTCTTCTATTGAACTATACAGTTAAAACAATTAAAAAAAAACAACCAAAAAAAGGAATCTTAACTAATGCTTACTGCACAGGATTTCATCACTAGTTATAAGTGAGAATGGGACAATCATTTCTATATTATTCTTGTAATCATTTGTGGAAATAAAAAATTTCATCAATGACTCAATTGACAAAAACTTCATTTGTAAAAAACCTCGGGTGTAAAACTTCACCCTCAGAAAATTCATCAGGTTCTCAAAAGAAGTAGAAAATTTCACAACAGGGCATGTTATCTTTTCCAACATCCTGAATGTGTACTTTAAGTGAAAGATGAATTTTAAGTTTACAGTTTAGTGAAACCTCTATCACAAAATGGCCTGAGTTTCCAAATATGTCATTGCCTTTTGTGTTGTTCTTTAAACTATAAGGTATTCAAAATAGCGACTTTTTACTTCTTAAATGTTATACCTTGTCAAAAGCTCTGCTTGTATTCAGGTAGTGTTAATAAATTGTAATTTCACAAATCTCTTCTAATACCATGCATTTACTTCTGTTTCTGATTAGAAATGAATGTAGTATTAATAATAAAGTGTTAAAATGGAAAATCATGCTGGTTTAAATGTGGAGGCAACAAAGCTTAACACTTTTGCATGATGCATGTGTACTGCATGTATTTCCTAAAGGTGATTAAATATTCACAGCACAGTGTTTGAACGTTGCCTAGATTTTGAAAATTTAAGAAGTGTTAAGCCTCACCTACAGTTCACCTTCTTTTGCTGATTCCTATTACAGTAAATGGCATTTTCACACATCTCAGTAATTTTCAAAGGTCATTTTATTGGCTCAAAATACATGCATTACAGAAATTCATTATGTAATCCATTTGCATTTGTTCTGTAGTTAATAACAGTCCCAGTAACTTACACTTTACTTAAAATGCATATGTATGGCATAGCAAATGATCAGGCCAAGATCTTCAATTAAGCATGTATGAAATATGGCTCATTGCCAAAGTATATTAGGATTTTTTGAAACAGCTTGTTGAATGGTGACAGAGAGATAAAAAATGTGGCAGCTACCACACTGAGAACAAAAAATAAATAATTTGTGATACATTTTCTTTTTTCTTATATAGGTGCAATACCATGAAATGCTCTGCAATTTCCAGCTACTAATTCACAGTAGAATGAGTCCTTTTGTTAAAGCATTTGACTTTAAGGCTTTTGTTTTAATAAATACTAAAATAGGCATTTAAAATAAAATAATTTTAAGGAAAGGTATATGTATCATGGAAATTAAGGATATTTGTCATAAAAATAACACTTAAATTTGAACCTCTAATAAAGTAGGAAGAGCAATGAGAATGAAAAACCAACAGCTAACCTTTTCTTCTTCTTTGTATTGCAACCTTTTTCTCTGTTAGAGGGCTTGGCTTTTCATTTTCCAAGCGGCTTTTACATTCATTATCTATTACTATAAAATCTCACTAGAAAATTGTTAGGTACTTGATGCCAGTTGTTATTTATTAGTGTATCAAAATGACAGTGGTCCCATGGCTTATAATAAATTAAAACAAATACAGGAGGAACATTAAATTCTTGTTCTTTCTGTAGACCAGTGAAGATTGCACTTTGTGTAAATATTCCTTAAGAGTCAGGTTTTACTTAAAGAGTTCATCTTTTGATTCATGAGAGCTCTTAAGCAAAGATTTAATTTCATTTTTTTTGCATTAGTTTGTTGTTGTCTAGAGGTAGGTATAAACATATGCTCAAGGGCTGTAATGTACTGGAATCCTGCTAGCTGTTTCTCATGCTTGCTAAGTGGAAGAAGTCACATGAGATTTGTGGATGTGGCTGACTAATGCTCAAATTGCAATAGACATTTTAAAATGGGAAATTGAACTGGAACATTGTTTTCTTTGCTTCAAGATGCTTTTCAAACTCTTGGAAGATTGCTTGTAGCTAGCATTCTTTATTTGTAATGTACTTCTAGCGGCTACCAATGGCACTTTATCTCCTTTTGTGTCTTTTTCTTGAACAGGTTTTCTACATTATTGGAATAGAAAATGCAAAATAAGCCAAGGATTCATTATTATTTCAGTAAGTTCTGGCTGGGCTCTGTGCTTTGTTTTTATTCTATCTTAAAAAAAAAAAAGAAAAAAAAAGAAAAAGAAAAAGAGAAGAAAAAGAATTAAACAGTCCTGCAAAAGAAAGACACTTCTTAATGTATAATAGCTGCATATTTTTTAAGTGCCCACTGGGAAAGTTCAGAAACTAGCAACATAACAAGTCCAGCTTGGACTCATTCATGTTTAATAGGACTGACTTCAGAAGGGTCGATGAAGCGTTTATGTAAACCCCTCAGGCAGCTTATAATTGGCTATGTTAAATGAATCTGAATGTATTTTGAAGAGACAATAAATACTCGATGCCTTTAAAAAAAATTGGCTGAACTTGTAAAAAATCACAAGGGTATTTTTAGAAGTTTGTGTTGCTGCAGTATGATTACTATAAAATCTTAGCATAATTATAGTGAAAATCACTGCTATGAACACTGGAACTCATTTAGCTGAGCTAAGTGTGTGGAAGTGAGCTGAGACCTATACGACAAGTTATAGGCATTAGTTATATACATATATATATATAGGAGATATATATTTATAGATATATATGGCTTCCTGAACTGTTTGAATGTTTTCATTTAGAAAACAGTATCAAAATATCAATAATCAAGGGAGGAGGGACCAGAATCCAAGATTTCCCCCCGATAAGTACCTAAACAGTAGATTAAATTCATGTTTCTTGCTCTTTGCTCTTGTGTGCCCAATCAGTAGACTAAATCATGCTTCCCTTTACATCTACAGTTCTTGCACTCCTGACTACCTAACTGGGAAGATTCAACAAGAGGAGAAAAGGCTTGTCTGCCAAAGCCTACAGCCTGGTTGCTACAGCTCCTGCACAAGATATAACAGCCAAGGCAAAGTGTGATAGTCATGAGGCTACAAAGCATTGCTGTTTCTCATATCTTGGAAAATAAAAGGCCTTGCCTATTGGGCTGTTGATCCACAGAACAGGGTTCTCAGCTCAAGGATAAGGGAACATGCAGTGTTTGTTTCATCTCAACTAACTTCTGATGAACCAAAGTTCAGATGATTGCATTTAAATGCATTTTCCCAAGCTACTTTGCAAGCAGTGGAGAAAAAAAGGCCCTTTTAGAGAGCAATTCATCATGGGTGAGTCATACCCATTAGTGTAATTTCCACTTCTTTCATTGTAAAAGCAACTTCTGTGACTAACTCGGATATGTAGATTTGACCAAAGTTTGAATACTGTTATGGGGTGCCTTGAATGTCTAAGCTCCAGACAAGTATTGAGGTGTTAAACAGGCAAACTTACTGCCTGCCTTTGCAGAAGTGCGTAGGTCATTATCGGCAATGAAGGGATGCACCTACAGGATCTGGGCCCTTGAACCTGATGTTTAATTCTAGTACGAGAAATCGACACTGTAAGAAGATAATATGACTCATTCTTCACGTTGTTGTGCTTTTACTGGATGATTGGAAAAGTGAGCAGAGACAAACAAAGGGTATAGTTAGTCTGCAGTGTCTTAATAGATGTTTTGAACAATTTTAGTTCAATATATAGCTGCATGGGAAATTGTACTACGGTTCTGCTAAATATTTGATGGGGGCACGGTCTGAAACCCAATTTTTCCCTGTCAGCACTCTCGAGTCAGTAGAATTCTACCCATGGCTGCAAGGAATATTCCCCCAAATCCTGGAAGAGATGGGAAACAGCATTTCTAAACTATTCTGGCATGGCACACAAATGAAGACCAGTGAGATTAGACCAGCACTTTGCATGCTTCTCTACTTAGTGTGAATTTAATGTATTTGAAAAGTTCCACACAGTATTGCAGCTTTTGCTGTGATGTCCACCTAAAGAGTAGTAGTACCATCATATAACAACAATTTAATGGAAAGGTTTAGCAGTAGGTATAACTGGTTTAATGATGTAGAATAACACTGAATAAAGAGCTGTTTCTGTTTTAAAGGACTAGTGAACCTGTTCGTTTTAGAGAATATTTGATGAAAGCCGATTAAACTTACCTTCAAATTGTGAACAGTATCACCTGTTTGTTGCAACGGCTCCACATTTTTGAGTTCTGCCTTCCCAGTTGTCTCTTGCTTTTCTGGCTATGAGGATATCATCAGTGTGCCAGGTGCAATGCAGTGGGGAACCACAAGGATAACTTTAATATTTAAAATGTTTATGCAGTTAGGATATTTAAACTTCATAGTGCTGTGAAGCACCAAGAGTAGAGAAAGTGTGTCCTGGTTATTTGAGAACATGTAATTAACAATATATTTATTATAATGATCTAATCTAATGGTTGCAATGTCAAGTGTGCTTTATTTGCTCTCATTTTTCACATCTTTAAAATTTGTGCCCTTGATTAAGACCATTTCCTCCATTTAAGAGTTGCGATGTGATTTAGCAAATCAGCACAATCATTCTACAAATATAGTACAGTTTTCCACACAGCAGGCAAAATTAAGAAAAAGCTGTTTAGAAGTGATTCTCAAGGTGTTTAAGGTTGTGTTACCTGCTGTATAGCCCTGTTCATGTACTAAACAGTAATTGTTATCCAGCATGTAGGAGAGAAAAGTAAACTCCAGCTTATGCAATTTACTAAGTCATTTGAGCTGCTGCACAACAGTTATTCTCTGATTAATGTAACTGCTGAAGCAGGGTAGATACAGATGATTATGAACTTCATACATTAAATAATTATCCAGCTGTTCAGCGTGAATCAAATCTTAAAATGATTTATGAATAAAAATACTTCAAGAGCAATAGCACAAGCTTAGATCATGCCTTGGGTCTGTTGCTGCCTTTCTGTCATTGGTTTTAAGAGGTATTAATGGATGGTGCAAACTCACCTTCCATTTGTGGGAGTCTCCTCTTGATGTTGCTGGACTGCCAGGCCTGAGCTCGATGGCAGGAGTTTCACATGTAATAACTAACTGACCTTTCTGTTCAGTTCAATGACAGACCACTTAAGATCGTTTATATTTTTGCTTTATGCGTTGGCCTCTGTAACTTCACGCTAGGCTCAGTAAGGGATTTTAGGTGGTAAAGGAGCTCTTAAACAGAAATAAGCAAAACAGTACATATTAAAAAAATTTTCATCTCAGCTACCTTCCAAAGGCAGCATTACCTGGAGTGGTGTCTAGTATTTTTTTTTTTTTACCTCAGTTCCATAAGCTTCTAACAATCTGCCTTCAGTTTTTTCACAGAAATGTGCCAATCTTAATGGTGCTGAGCAGCTCAGTATCAGTCACTGTGGGGATTCAGGATTTGTGAGTTCATCCACCTTCATTCAGTCAGTTTTCTCAGATCAGATTGCTACTGCTGCCTGCCTTCTAAATGTAGACCAAAGGCCTGCCAGCTCCCTTTTAGAAGTAGCTTAGCAATTAAAGCACAAGCCAGGAAAAAAAGGCCCTGGATTTAAGTTCTGCCTCTGCCTGGAGTGATTAAAACCCATAATATTGACCTCCAAGCATATATCATTCTCTCGCTACTCCACTTCAAGATTAGTCTACTTTGTTAGTCACCCCTTCTTTGAAGCCTGTCCACATTCAAAGGGGAATCAAAGTACTAGTAGTTCCAGAGAGTCTGTAAGAGCGAATCTTTGGCTTAGTGATTAGGAGAAAGACTGGATAGTAGAGAATCAAAGATGACTGGTATGCAGTTATTTCAGACCGCCCTTGAACAGAGCACTTATGAAGGTGTGCTCTAGATCATCCTGTGTCATTCTCCTGCTTCCCTTGGGACCCCAATGAGGTGCTCTGTGTATGTTCGACAAGTTATAGTGGAAGGAATGGATAATACAGATTAATGGAACATTAGAGGAATAATAAATATGTTGTCTTTGTAGATTAACTGGCCAGAAAGACGAAGCACTAAATGTGATATAGCCCGATTTTTAGCAAAATCTGCAACACAGTTTCAGGTGATATTTTCATAAAATAATTGTGCAAATATGTTCTGCGTGAAAACATCCTCAGATGAACAGACACCTTAGTGGAAAACTTTGCTTCTAGAGGAAGTGTCACTTATTTACTGCCCACCTGAAAGACATTTCAGGTGAAACCTTGCAGGAGTCTGTTCTGGGTGTGAATTTATGTGATATTTTCATTAGTGTATCAGATGATGGATTAAAGAATATAATGTATTTTACTGACAAGTCAAACCTAGAATAGCTGTTTTGGGGAGAGAGATAAGAATTCAAAATAGTCTTAACAAACTGAAGGGATGATTTGAAAGAAACAACCTGAGATTCAGGACAAAGAGGTGAAATATTACGTATTAAGAGAAGCTGAAATAGAAAATTGAGACAAACTGATGAAGGAACAATACTGCAAAAGTGAATCTTTATGCTGCAGTCTGTCCCAAAAGTGTGATATTCTTGAAAAAAGGAACAGGAACATTCTAGGATGTCTTAGTAAGAATTGGGTATTCAATATATATATGGTTCTGGATTGATAAAATTTTATACAAGTCTTATGTATATTTTTTGAGAAACATGCTTGGAGAAAGATATAGATAATTTGGAAAGAATCCAGAAGACAGTAACAAGTATGATAAGAAATTTCAAGATAGGTTGAAAGAATTGGTTCGTTCTTCCTTAAAAAGGAAGACTGGGAAGAGTTGTTAACTGTTCCATGTGAAAGAGATCTTATAAAATGGATACTGGAAGAGTATCCATTGTTTCTGCAAAAATTAGTTAGGATAAATAATGAGAGAAGTTTCAAATTATGGAACTGAATAAGAAGAAAATACAGAATGCTCTTCACTGGACGTGAATAAAAACAAACCAGATAAGAGGTTTGTTGTGGCCAGTGGGTGTGCACACACCTGCTCCAGAGCAGAGGCCTAGATTGTACCTACACATACATTGTTATACTGTTAGGTGCTAAATAAATTCTTGCTAGTTAGATGATGTGAATTTGTAATTTAAATAACTTAATGCAGGCTTATATACTGAATACATACAATTTTCTATTGAAAAAAGGTTGTTGTGGTGAGGAGCCAATGACAGCCTTATCACTAGAACGAGAGAACAGGAAAAAGGATGAATTCTATTAACCCTATTGAGGGTTAAGCTTTGCAGAAATGTAGGCAGAAAAAATTTACACTTCAGTAGTTTGTTTAGCTTAAGCACACTACTTATGTATAGTTTGTGGTACTAATTTTTAAGCAGAGGAGTCTCTGGTTAGTTGGGGAATAAGCATAAGAGACAGTAGTGGTTTTGGTTGGAACTTTTGGACTGTATATTAGTATTATTTTGGCATCAGCTATTTTGGTTAGCAGTCTGTAACATTAAATTACAGTAAGAATAGAAACACGGTGAAGACACTGTAGAACTGATGTATATTTAAATGAATGTTTTGTATAGCCAGTAAGGAAAGAGATTCACTAAAACATTAACCAATATTATTTTGAAATGACTGCAAAATGAAAGTATTAATTAAAAAAAAACCAACACAATGGTTTAACAAGCATATTAGAAGGGTAATACTTCAGAGCATGGTGTTTATTGAGGCCAGGCTGTCATCTTAATTGGGCCAAATAAACAAGGTCTGAGCATGGAACTAGACAGCAAACTGCTGACAGATCTTGCTCTGTGAAAGTGTTTAATTTTAATATTATCCGCTGAAGAACTTAGTGCATTTGTCAGATTCTGCTGAAGTAAACCTCCAGCTTTCTGCAATAATTTCAGAGTGACTGGTCAGAGTCAAACCCAGCCAACGTCAGGAGTGTTGAACAGGCCTTATCTAATCTAACAATCAACACAAGCCCAGAGTTTCAGGGAAGTATCACACGCTGCTGTCCTTGCTGCTGGGAAAAAATACACTGTGTATGTAGTTTAAAACAAATCTAGATCAAAGTGCTTTATTGATTTATAAATGACACACAATTAACCGGCAATCAGTGAACTACAGATTCAGGATCAGTAATATAGCAGATAGACCCAAAGTAAGAATCACAAATGTTAATAAACATTTGAGTGTGTTTTTATAGCTAACCTGATATGGTTCTAGTACGTGTACATCTCCATACCCACCCCTCCTGCACACACAGAGTCATCACAGACACCTCATTCTCCCTATCCCCTCCTGGCCATGCGGGTGCCCCTCGCACACCCCCGGCAGAGGCGGTGGCTCCAGCTCCAGGGCATCCCCCCCAGCCACCCCTGCGTTATCAATGTGGGGCAAATGCCATCCGGAGCATTTTTGGGGGTCCCATTCCAACATTCCTTTACATGTTAACATATAATGTTAGTACATTAACAACTGTTGCTATCCAGGACATTTTGCCAAGGGTGGTCTGCAGGAGCACCCCACTGCCCTGGTCTGGGCTCATCCCCCCCAAGAATGTGGGATGGATAGCAATACACTATAAGCACTACGAGGACTAGTTCCTTAAACAGGCAATAAGTTTTAAAGAGCAATAAGCCTTTCTGAATCTTAGATGCTAGGGCTGCATAAAATCCAATACATTTTCTAGGCCATTCCTCTGCTAGCACTGAAACATTCCCCAGAGTACACAATACTGTATTTTCTAAGACTTTGTGCAGTATAGCTTTACATGCATCATGCAATGTGCCTTCTTGTCCATATTTTGTTTATTTTTTATATCTGGTTTGCATTCAGGTACAAATGTGAAATGAAGACAATAGCTGTTTTCTGAAAATTCCTGGTAAAGCCTGCTATTCTCAGGTGTCCCTTTGACATGAATACAAAACACAATCCAATCGTAAAACAAATGCCATGAATAAAGTTTCATCTGACATGCAACCCTGGCATAAGATGAAATAAAATGCCTGCTGGCAATACACTGTTAGTACAGGGACAGCATCCGAACAAACCTGAACAGAACACCTGTAAATAGTTGTCTATTTCTCCAGTATGATACACGCAAAAACAATTCTAGTACTAATGTTCAGAATTATCTACCTGAAAGAAGCTGAGGGACAAATACAAAAATAAAATAAAATAGTAGTTGACAAGTAGAAATAAAAACATTGAAGACATTATGTTTATGATTGCATGTGCAGCTCTTCTAACTGCAGGTAAAATGCAGATAGCTGCCCAGACAGAACCGCTCTGTGCATGCTGAGCCTCCTCCAGGCACTGCTTTACCTTTGGATAAGCAGAATCTGGCTTTTTGTTCCTCACTGGCACATGCTGCACAATGAAATATTCCAAACTTGAGCTAGGCTAGTTTCAAACCAGAAGAGCCTGCTCCAACTGAAGCTAGCAGAAGATCAGCTTTGGATTCAAAGGCAGCAGGGTAAGGTTCAGAAAAAGTTGAAAGACTCAAGTGTATACAATTTTGGCATCATATCTGCTGATCTATTATCAGATTTAGTGCAACTTGAGCCTTAGGATATATTAGAGAGGACAAACCATTACAAATGGAAAGTCCTGGAAACCACCTACTTTTTTTTTTTTTTTTTTTCTGGAAAGTAAATGCTTATCTTATTATGGTCTTTTTATTCATGAGGAGTGATTTCAGTTCCCTTCTCTATTAAAAAATCAGCAGGCAGTCACTAAAACTTCTGAGCTGATTCAGACATAAATGCTGTTTTTCTGTGAGAAAAGGAATATTCTCTGAGTATTTGCCCCAGGACTATGTTACTAAAAAGTGAAATAAAATGGAAAGCCAGTGTAATGCTTTGTCTCTCCCTCCCTGTTTTTTATTTCATCCCCTCCCCGTCCGTCCCCCCCCCCGCCCCCCCGCCTTTCTCTTTGTCTAAGGTAAAAAGCTTGAGGAAAGCAAGTGGCTTGATTTTAAAAAACGCTGCTTTTCTAACCTCTTAGATGCAGTCCATTGCTTTCAAAAAAACCCCAACACAAAATCCAAATGAAGGATACTCAAATCACCCCCCTCCCCTAATCCCCAAAGCCCCTCACCAAACCTCAGAGGAAGGCACAAAGTGGGCAGGGAGTACTGCAGTAAATCTTTTCTTGGTCTTTATCAATTGACAAAACCAAAGTAGAGTAGAACTAAAGATGGAACTGTCCCTTTGGACACATACCACAATCTCTTGAGTATTTTGTACTTTTTCAGCATGTGGAGTTTCAGGTGACATGGGCAGAATGAGTCAAGTCTCTACACCAGGGATTCAAAGTGAAAACTAAAGAGAAAATGTTCCACCTTATGTAAATGCTCCAGCTGCTTGGAAATTCAGAAGTAAGATCCTGCTTTTGAACACCAAACTTCCTACCCTGATTTGTATCATATCTGGGTGAATAAAATGGGAGTAAAGTTAAGTCCAATAAACCTGAACTGCAAATAACATTAAGTGTTCTGCAGTAGGAATGGTACTGAAAATAAGCTTAAATATCGAAAGCTGGAAACCAACATTACAGCATAAATAATGATAATGCTGCAGTGTAAACACAAAGAAAATCAGTTAACATGAATAATACAATCCTTACTTATTATTTATGTAGAAATTTTATGTTTGATACCAGTATGCTTCCTTGTGTCCTCCTCTGTTCAGAAAAGCAATGCAGTTCTGCAGTCTGAGAGCGTAGGAGCAGCTGTGCAGGGTCAGACCACAGGTTTGTCTAGCACAATAGCTCGTCTGTAAGCAGTAGTAACCAGAAAAATCTTATAGAAAGATTAAGGGAAAATGGAAAATATTATAAAGCAATTTTCCTTTTATATCCTATCAGTTTCTGACAATCGTGAGGATTAAGAACTTCTGAGCTGCAGGTTAGGCACAAGACTCATTTTTAATAGCTGCTGATGGACTTTTCCCCATATACCAAACTAATCCCTTTTTCAATTCAACAAAAAATTTTGTGACATTCTTTTGTCTGAGTTGAGCCTGTTGTTAAATAATTTCACTGGTTATGGCCAGGTTTCTGTGGTATGGCAAATAGTGAATAATCATAACCCATTCTTTCTTGCCCATACACGAGACAGTGATGTCCTGTCCCAGTTGTCTCTTTTCCAATAAGGACACCTAACTTAATCAGTCTGTCCTATATGGAAATATTTTTGAATCTCTGCTCTTGGTCATTTTCAAGTATTTCTATATCCCTTCTAAGACAGGAAGGTTAAAACCATGTGCAGTTTTCAAGGGGCAGAATTAATCTTTCCTAATGAAGAAGGTGTAGTTATTTACAAGTTAGGTGTTTAGCCACAGCTCATCATCTGGGCTCTTGTTTAATCCATGGACACACATTACCATCTCTAAAATTGTATCACTTGGACATTTTTGAATGAGGTCATTTATTGTATTTGCCTTACTTTTTTGGTTTTTTTGTGGCAAAATTTGAGCAAACTAAATTACGTCCTAGAGCACATATACAATATGTTTATGCAACTGACATGATGAATAATTTTTAGTTTTATTAATACTATCTACATTTGCTTTGTCTTTTGACAGCTACCAAGTGTTGAGCAATTTCCAACAGAACGAGTAACAAAGGTGTGTTAATTTCTCTAATTTATTCTTGTTGAGATCTTGTTTGGTTCAGCTGAAAAATAAACAAATGAGTGCAGTGTCAGATATAATTACATGCCTGTAATTGTAAACTGAAAACAAGATTTCACTGTAGGATCAACTAGAAAAACATTATCAAAATCACCAAATGTATTCTATAATATTTTTATGACAATAAATAATCCTGACAATATTACCATGTACATTTTTATGTATACAGAATATTTTTTTTCTGCACTGGATTTCATATGAGTAGTTATTTGCTTTTGCTGAGCATTTAGCAGTTATAAAAGTATCATCTAGTTTAGACTTGTGCATACTATAATTATGTAGCTCAGAACCATAGCAGCAACAATCAAGGGAAGAAGCTGTATTCTCTTTTACATTGCCACATCAAAAGTAATATAAAATCCTTATCAGAAAAATGTTATTCCTTTCCTACTAAAGATATTTTTAAGGATTTTTCATGGGCTGCCAACCAGCAGGTCTGCAGCCTTAAGTCATTTGTTTACGGAGTAAGCAAGCAGTGTTTTGGTTCTGAGGGAGAATTTCTGAAACATGAGACCACTTAATTGTCTATACCTTTCAAACTTAAGACCCTGTGCTTATATGGACACAATTCTCTTTTCTCTGCATGGATTTATGGAAAAACAACTGAAGAGTAATGCTTTACAATTACACTCTAAGTGATCCCTGGATAATATAGGACTGCATAACTTTGTTTCATTCCGTGCTCATCTAGTTCTCTGAACTGAAGTCATTGTGAGTTTGCTACTGAGTTTTATGGGGAAGGTATGCTCAGGAGAAGAGAAGCGTTATTGCTTCTCACAAGGGGAGTAGAATCTTGGAAAGAGTACTATATGAAATTTATGAAAAATTTTGGATTAATTTGAATTGTAGTCAAGCTTCCAATGGGTTACCTTTTAGGTCTTAGTTGTCAGAAATTATCTTCAGAAATTAATGTGATATTATGGGCAGAAGGGATTAGGGATGAAGGAAGTTAGAACAGGAGTACACAACTGACATAATTTTGTTGTCATAATTTATTTTTTTTAAAGGGAAAGTAATGTTTATGAAACAATGAGGGATGTAGATGAAACACAAATGAATTATGATGAATTAATGGAAAGAAATGCTTTTTACATTTTTTATTTTCAAGTTTCTGTATGTAGATGATTTAAGATGACTTTTTTTTTTAAGATCAGTCTAACTACATATGATTTTCATAACATTATTTCTGACAAAGCTATTTCTGATGAGGCTTCCATATTGCAGCTGTAAAACAACCAAGGAAAAAAAAAAACATTAAAGAAACTCAAACGGAGGATTATACCTCTTATGAAATGAGAAAAGAATCATTAGTTTGAGAATTTACAATGACTCAGATACAATTTTCCTCTTCTATAGGAGACAGGACTCCAACCTATTCCTTTCTCAATGAACATTGGGGTATTCAACGAATGAAGGCACTAAGAAATTATGAAAAGAATATGTTATATCTTTAAAAGCAGATGAAAACTATTTCTGATCTTTGAGTATAACTGAAGAAGAACAGCTTATTCATTTCCAGTCCACAAGACATTTTAAAGACATTTTATGAAGTAAAAAAGTTGAAATATTCCCAGAGAGTGTCCAGATCAAAAGCTAGGGAGATGTCAAACAGAAACTTTCCAAAAGACAAGACATATTGTCTTTTAAGACAAAAGTAGAATGAGTGAAGTTTTAAAAGATTATGAAAAGTTCTGCACAGGCTATATTATTAAATGTTGTTTATTTATTCAATAGGATGCAAAATAATGTTTCCCTCTTTTATTCCAGGGATCCCCGGTTCCCATTTGGAATTTTTTCACATTATCATACAAATGCTCTATCAAACATCTACCTGTACACATAGATCAGCTTCTCATGCCCTCCTTGATCACTCCCTTGGAGTTGCTGATGCAGAATGCTTACCTAATTTTGGAAATGAGGGTTGACATCCATGACATTTTAAGTTTCAAGCAGTAATTGGGCAAAACCCCCCACTCGTTGTCAACATGATCTTTTTCAATGTTTCTGAAGATATTTTCAATGGTTGTTTATGATTTTGATCATGAACCGAAGTCAATTAGACTGGATCGTTTTGGCAGAACTCCAGACTGCTTGAAACATATCACTAGCAATGAGGAATTGTTCATGTATTGTAAGGAATACAAATCTCTTAGCCTGTTCTCTATGATTTTCTCACTTGTCTGAGTAGAGATAAGCTTACACCACTCTCATCTCATGCTAAATATGGCAGCATTGTTCATCCTAAGTATTTCTTAATACTGAGTTCCCTGCAACTATACATAAAGATTCAGTTATTGAAAAATGGTGTCTTTGTGTTGCTGAATTGGAAAAATAAAATTTAAAGCATTTTTTGTTGCAGATATTAAGAGTAAAGGCCTTTAGAAAATGAATGCAGTAGACACCAGGAGAGAGAGATCATTTATATAGCTATGGAATGCTCTAAAGAAAAAAAACTATTACAGAGTGACTCCACAATTTACAGATGAGTATTGGGTGCTATATTAGTTCATTGGAGAATAGAAGATTTTGTTTTTAAGTGTTAAACACATATTTAAGTGTTTTAGATTATTTTTTTGGTTGGTTGTTTTTTGGGTTTTTTTTTTTTTTTGGTTTGATTTGGTGTTTGCTGTTTCATAGAACACTAGTTAATGTGTTGATATGAAATAACTCAGCTATCCATTCACCATCTTTGAGACTCTTTCACAACACATAGTCTGGAGGTATAAAAATGGCTTCAGTATTTGGGATAAAGCAGATAAAGTTAATGACTCATAAATCTATTGAGTAAGAACCTAGTCTTGCTTCTTCTGAAGTCGATATATATTGGTATGTATATCTCTCCTAGCTTTGGGTTATTATACAGAATATGATACCTTTTATCTAGATAACAGAAAATACATACGTATCTTATTTGAGGTCTGGATTAAAAAAAAAGTCAACTGTACAACACTCAAGAGACTACTGCTATGCTAAGCGGAGAATAAATAAATTAACAGATATATCAGACATATTAATAGGATTACAACATTTGTCAGACATCCCTGTATCTTGTATAATTATTCTGAGAAACTGGAATTTCTGTAGTGGTCTACTGGGAGAAGAGAAAACAAACAAAACAGCGCTGTAGCAAACATGAAAGTATTATTGCAGTCTATTATGTTTGTCACTACCTAACAGACTGGAGGAGGATTTATTAAAAAAACACAGTAATTTGAGTTTGAGATGTTTCTAAATATGCTTATAGTCTTAAAAAATAGTAAACATTGGTCAGTACTTAATACCACCTTGTATGCATATACAAACTGATGCCATAGAGATCTGCTCCACAGATATCTAGATCAGTTGGGCACCTAGACTTCCTCTATCATTAACAGAGAGGAAGAAACACTTTAAGACTGCAACCTATCCAACCTATCTTAGAAGTTTACTTCATGGAAATAAGAAGTTAACTGTATACAGGTCTGTTTGATTTCACTGCCTACACGGAATGAGCTTAGCTGCAGACATCTACGTGGTAGATGTCCAGGTTTAGTTAACTGAATCCCATTGTGTGGTTTTTTTTTTTTTTTATTCTACATATGTATTATGTTATTAAATAAAATATTTTGTTTCTTCAGATTCTTTTTCATAATTTATTTCTCAGTCTTTCAATAAGCTGAAATTGTTTATAGTCTAATCACATTTCCAGCTGTCAGTTTCAAACATTTTAAGAATACAGGAATACATTGCAATTAAGTATTTTAGAAAGTATATATTCCAGCCAGGCTTTTGAGAGTTTTTCACAGTAATTCCTGTGTTAAGCTTGTATTTTTCATTAACTCCAGCAAACTGGGGGTTTGGAGGGAGCAGGTACAGGGGGAGAGATAGAAAGAGTGCAACCCATACTTCCCAGATCCCTTGTAAATTGTTCAGATGATTAACTGCTATCACAGTTTCATACATTTCACTTAATTTCAGGTCTGAATTTACCTAGCTTCAGTTTCTTCCCTTTGGAGATTTTCTTTTCCCTTCTCACAGTACATTTGGTATGCAGTAGTTGCAGTTACTATAGATTATGTCTGAAGATTTCATTGAATCTTAGTCTTGAAGCAGTAGGTTCTAGCTACAGTTATAATCAAAATTAGTTTTACACAATCTAAAATTCTTATATTGAAAAGAGAGTTGGGTTTACTTATTATTCCACTAGCAATCTAGATCATATAACTATTGCATGGAAAGATAAAACAAGTTTTAAAAACATTTTAAACTTCTACCACCATAAAATATTTCTGTTTATACTAAAAATTGGAGATTATGGAGGATAAGAAAAACACGTGATATTTATATTTTTGTCCTGTCAGAAGTGCTATATCCTTCCTGTCTAAGCATTTTAATAGAACTATGAGAAATATGAGAGAGGTAAAAGAAGTTACTTTCCCAGATATCTTCTATTTTTTTTTTTTAACTCCTGGATGTCTAGTAGAACCTTAACTGTGTCTCTTGCACCATTTATTGAAGCAATATGGAGCAGGGAATTTGGATCTGACTAAAAATTCATTGACTCCTTTAGGTTGGAAAAGACCTTTAAGGTCATCAAGTCCCACCATTAGCCTAGCACAGCCAAGTCTACCAGTAAACCATGTCCCTAAGCACCACATCTACAATTCTTTTAAATACCTCCAGGGGTGGTGACTTGATCACTTCCATGGGCAGCCCGTTTCAGTGCTTGATAACTCTTTCAGTGAAGAATTTTTCCTGATATCCAATCTAAACCTTGCCTGATGCAACTTGAGGCCAGGCCATCTCCTCTTGTCCTATCTCCCATTACGTGGGAGAAAAGACTGATCCCCACCTCTCTACAACCTTCTTTCAGGTAGCTGTAAAGAGCAATAAGGTTGATAAAATGCTATGCTGGTTTACTTAATCAAGAACACAATAGACAATGAAAATATTTCAAAGTAAATTCTGTATCAAATGTTAGAATATGCATGTAGATAGGTATACACCTCCCATTGCTTTCTTGGAAAAAAACCCTTATGAACACTGCTGATTTAAAAAGGAACCAAATTCAATATGCTTACACATGTGCACACATACACACACAGACACTTACCATCTTTATATGAAGTAGGGATTAGGATTTCACCTGTGGTGGCCTGATCACATCTCTCTGCTTCTTCTGATCATTAGATCTCATTCAAAGCAGGGAATTTGACTTTGTCTCCTTGATGTCAGTAGACTTTCTTAAGGATTAGGCGTAAAAAAGGCCTTTTGTAAGTCTAATGGTTGGAACTGTTCTTCCTTGGGAGAATTAGTCCATTTATGTAAGAGTGTGCCTGTGTGAGAGAGAGAAAAAAAAGTTACATAATCTGGCTCTTAAGGTACTTTGCTTAAACATTGAACACTACCTGGTTAGCTTCAGGAGGTACTTGATTGCTTTATAATTTCTTTAACCTTGGATCTAAGAAACTTATCCTAATGAAAGCTACTTTAAAAGTAGCTTGTTTGAATAAAAGATTTTCTTTCTAGAAGTCTACATTTCCTGTTTAAACAATTAATTGGAAATGTTGTGTCCTGGTGGGTATCTAACTTCTAGTAAAATATATTTGACTATGCAGGCTTTATTGAATTACACTGAATTTACTGTGCATTTTCAAACTGAGTTTATCTGTTTACTTCAGTCACGCCTAATGAAGAGAATATTGAATTCTTACTAGACTCTCTCACCTAGTTGACTGCTGAAGTGCACCAAACATTAGTCAATTAGGAACTAAGACTAATATTTATTTTCTACTTTTGAGTATTGAAGCAAATGAAGAATCTGGATTTACAATCTAGCACTGGGAAGGTCAACAAACATTAAGAAGGTTTCAGTGTTAACAGAATTATTAAAATATAATGTATGTGTTAACATTGGATGCAGCAGAAGGAATGGCAACATGGAAAAAGTTGAAAGAAAGGAGGTGATGTTAATTTTAAACATCTCTTTTGCAGTTGTATCAAAAGTAAGACCCCCATATACAGAAAAGACATAAAACCTAAAATCCCAAAATGCTTAAAGTGAACATAAATCAGCCACTGGTAGAAGGAGGGCAACTGTTGATCAGCATAGAGAAAGCTCATTAATTTTCACACCACTAATTTGCCAACCTGTGTCACTTTGCTTTCTTGCAGAGATTTAATAGCAGATCAAGGCAGCAGGGAGCCTCATATTACTAATGCTTCATTATTTAAATCACATTTGTGAACATAATGAAAAGTATTATCTTAAACACTTAAAAGTAGACTACAGGTGTCAGACTAAAAAGACTACATTTTTCTTGCACTGTTTCACTGATTTCTTTTTTTCCCTCATGTCTGTATTTGGTTTTAAACTGGCTCTACCTCTTTATTACATTCAAGCTTAAGGTTTTTCTCCTCTTTAAGTTAGCTACAGCCTTTCATTTATAGTTGCTCTCCTCCTCTTGTATCCTATAATGCCCATATGGAATTACACCAGTGTGAAGTCAGAGCTAAACAGCAGTCATTGAGACTCTATATCTCCTTTACAAGGATGCAGTGCATGCTAACTTTATACTGGAATTTGCCACATGCGGTAATCTGTAAAATAACTATTTATCAACAGAAAAATCCATGCTCTTAATCATAGAATTGCCTAGGTTGGAAGGAATCTTACAGGTCATCTAGTTCAATCTAAAACTGACAAAACCATCACTAAAACATATCGCTAAGTAAATAGTGCATTGTACACCACAGCTAACTAAGTCTTTCATTCCTAACTCTCTTACTGTCACTATAGTGTTTTATCATCCTTCCTGTTTAAAACTTTCCTGTGTTTTAAACCTGTTTTCATGTACTTCACTTGTATAAATCAACAATTAATTCTTACTGGCTATTAATTAACACATTGAGGGAAAGCTACATAGCTTCAGTACGTACTTGTCTACTTGATTTTTAAATCTTTTAGTGCTAATCCAGGTGATATCCAAAGGGAGTTTTTTTATGCCTTTTTGCCGAGAGAGACAATTTATAATTATTAATGTACATAATTATAGGATAAGCCAGATCAGGGTATGGTTTTATTGTGTTACCAAAATATATCAGGTACATTATAAGGGAAGAAGAGAGTTTTTGTTACCTAGGTAGATTTTAAGGGTTGCATTTAATTTCACGTGCATTTTAATAAAAGTAAATTGTGTTTACTTTTCTTTATGTGTGGAAGCCACATTATCTGTAAAGAGAAAGCACTGGTAATAAATTGCTACCAGGAAATCTTGACCATTCAGACCACTAAATCCGCCAGGTAGCAGTAAGTGCTAACAGTCCTTTTCTCCATATCATCTTGTACAATCCAAAGCGATATGAACACTGCAAAGTATAAAATACCCCACTTTTATACCCTATATACAAAGTATGAAAAAAAAATAGGTCAATCATGTTCAAATAGAATGAAAAATCCAGAGCATTCTGCATATGGCTTCACAGAAAAAGGGTTTTGGCCTGTTCTGTCTGTTTTTGAAAATTCTCCCTCAGTAATAATCCTATTCTAATCAGAGGGAAACCTTCTTTATGAAGACAGAGAAAAGCAAGAGACTGAGAAATTCACTGGGCATGTTGGGCACTCGGCAAAGGTCCCACAGTTTTGTTTGAGGGAAATATCTATTGATCGATCTATCTATAAAATAAACATATATATGTTTTAAATGGTTCTAAGTACAGATGGATACACTGGATCCAAAGGTAAGGGCACATCTTTGAATTTGTTTGTTTATAGACTGAATCATGAAGCCTTAGAGAACCGATGCTGAAACTGCCTGTGTACCATGAATCACTGGTGCATAGGATAATGTATTATTTTTTATCTGTTTCTCCTTGGATAAAAATTACAACAAATAAAGGGAACAATTTAGCAGAATATGCAGGATAAAAGCCAAAACTGAAACATTTTGCTACCTTTCCTGAGGTCCTTTATAAAATATTCAGATTTGAAAGGCATTAATTCACAAAAACATATTCTTATTTTTGTTGCAGTTGATCATTTTCATTTTTTTGCCAGAACTCCTTTGGATTGATGCAAGGTCTGACAGTCCATTTTAATTATGTGCTCAATTATTAGATCATAATGTATAAAGAATGCCATTTCTGTCACAAATCAGCTCAGTGATTTTTAATTCATATAAACCAGGCTGCTGAACAGGAGCAATGAGCTAGATTGCTATCCTGAACAACTGCATAACATATTTTTTCCACTGGATAATTCTTCTATGAAATAGTAACAATAAAGCTATTCCAGAGAGTTGAGGTATCGCATATAGCGTTCTTCAGTCTCCTGTGGGGTTTTGACCATTGCTGTTGCTGTGGTGTTCTCTATTTCACCTGTGTAAGTGATCGTCTTGTGACAGCTCTACTTCCCCTCTTGTACCTTTTGTTTAATCTTGCAAGTGAGTAACTCAGTATATCAAGTCCATTTGAGGTAATCTCTCAGCTGTCTAATTGTACGGTATCCCATTGTTGGTGCTCACTGCCTCATTTAGTAGTTCTTCTCTTTGGATTTGAAATACACAATGCAGACATTATGTACATTATTTCTGAATATATCTTCTGTTTAACTACAATTTTCTGAGTCAAAATGATTAATAATACTCTCATGAGTGAAAACTAAATGCTCCCCTAGTCCTGATAAATTAACAAACAGTATTTGTTTCACCGTTTATTACAGTGTGTTTTTAGCCTAACAGCAATGTACTGTAGGTCGTACTTACAATTTTTAGAGCAGTTTGGGTATTTCAAGTAGCGCCCGTGAGACCTGGTGAGTGGTAGTCTCACTGCAGGAGATGTCTTGAGCTCTTTCTGCTTTGATTTTGAGGACAGCTCCCTTTTACAGTATCAACATATTTCCAAGGCCAGAGCTATTTGCCATTAAATTGTGGGAAATTGAGATACTCACAGATGAACATAAGGAAAATATAAATTAATGTCAAAATTAGATGTGAGGAACTCCTGCCTCCCAGATTTCTGTCCAATCCATGACAACAAGTCTCCCTTTGGAGCACTATGCTTCTGAAAAGGATTCAGTAACAGATGTCAGGAGTTTGCTGTTTGTCAGGAGAGGAGGAAGGAGGCATGGAAGTGTGTGAGATATTTGAGAACTGAATATTAGGCTGGCAAATGTTTCATGGAGCAGTGAAGCAATGCTCCATGTTATTGCTAGTGGCTGCGTGGACTGTCTTCCTGATCACCGGGGGAATTGTTTTACTAGCAGTTGTTGTCAACGGACATCAAAGAGTTTGGGGCAAATGGCATATTTCAGAAGAGAAAGGTGATGTATAGTCTGAGCAGTGTGTTGAGAAAACAATGAGAGAGCTCCTGTAAATATATGTGTCCTATTACATTCACATTTTATGTTTAAAGATGATCTATCCTCGCATCTATTAACACAAATAAGATTAAAAAAAATATTTTCTTAGTCTATATGCATTCAATATTTAGCTCATACTCATTTGATTTAACTGAGCATTAAAAAAAGAAGGCATTTGATAGTGAGAGAAAGATGTTGCTACTCACAGTGAGTAGACAGGATCTGCTGACAGTCTCCTGTTTGTTCATCTGTTCTGCAACCAAGAGTATTTCTGAAACTTTGAAAATGAGATGGTCCACAAGGCTTGAAAAATAATGCATGCAGGAATTTAAAATCTCCGTGAGCACAATGGTGGATATGTGGATCATCGTAATGATTATCACGACAATAGCAATGAAATTGGTTATTATAACACATTTCTAGTTTCAAGCCTTTGGCCTTATTACAATTATGCTGAAAGCTTATGACAACCTTTCTTAACATGAGAAAGATTTCAAAGCTGTGTTTAACCTTACAACACTGTGTTTGCGCGATTTACTAGGATGTTTAATTTTCAAAGAGAGTGCCCATTAAAAGCACTAGTGAGGGAATGTATGCTAGCATTGATTTATCAGCTCGAATCCAAGGCTTAAGTGAAACTCAGGGAAAAAAGAGGTGGAATATTTCAAACTGCAATCAAAATGCGAGTAAGCTTCATTTTTATACTTTTAAAGTGTAAAATCACTACTTTGTCATATCTGATCACTTTTGCCAGTTTAAGACAGCTTAAATGTAACTCACTTTGGAGTTGATATCCACATGCTCAATTCAACAGCAGATAATGAACAGCAGCCAGTACCATGCTTTGGAGATAGCCTTCAAACTAAATTATTGCTCAAATAGACCCAGAAAGCAGAATAAATCCTCTCAAAGTAGAAAGATGAATAGGCAAGTTCACAATTATTAAGTAGTTTAATCCACTTTTTAGCAAAAGGATAATTTATAACAATTAATTTCTGAAGGAAAATAATATAAAAGAAAAACCAACATATTTCAGGATTACTTGTAAAGTGTTAGAGCAGATTTCTGCTTTTTCCAGCATTAGAAGTTTGTTCTAAATATATCCAAAGTAAACTCACAGTCTTAATTTCCTCTTCCATACCAGCTGACATATTTTTCTTCCCTTTATTCCAGACTACAATTTGGGATTTATAGTTTTTAACATTCCCCAATTTGTTCTAAAACTTCTTCCTTAACATCTGCAAATCTATCATTTAATTTTTGTTCATACATAGCTTGATCACTCATTTAGCCTCAATCACGTTATAGCCCACTTTTATCACTGTATCATCCTACTCATCCCTCTCCCATCCATAAAAGGCCTTACTCTGAAAGACACCTTAGCCTGTCCTTGTGACCACCTCCCTCCCTCTCCACATCCCTGCAGGGATTCACCATCTGCAGCTGCACTCTGTGATTCCCTGTTGCCGTGAGATTACCTGCCTTCACTTTAATACCTTTATTTTCCCCTAAATGTTTTTTTCGTTCAGTTTGTCACAAGTCCTATAAAACACTTCTCCTCCCCATTTTCTCTAATTAGACTAAAGCTTTCTTGGATGGGGACTATTTCTAATAGCATGCATGCACAGTGCCCAATTCAATAAGGTTCTTATCTCAGCCAGAGCCTCTCCTTTTTATGTGCTTACAAGCCAGGATAACCCACCTAGTAAAGGCATACGAGCCGACAAAGCAAAGCCACATAAAAAAATGGAGTGGTCAGCACCTGTGCTACCACCTCTGAGTCTCCAGGGCGAATAACCAGATAGCCCCTGACGACTGAGCTGCCTGCTGGTGGTCTTTGGCACAATGCCACAGCAAGACTTGAACTCTCAGCTCTGGATCTACAGCAAAATTGCTTATCTGCTCAGCCGACACGCCTATCCATAAAGCCGCTGTAAAACAAGTAATAAATAACATTTCCAATAATTAATTATTCCTGGAACTGTATTCTCTGGATAATTCCTGGAATGATACTGTTGTGTAAGTTGGACTGCTCTCTATTTGCTCACTGATGCAGAAAGGAGGAATCCATAGCCAGACCTTTTCTATGAGTTTCGAATTTCTGTCAGTATAAAGACACTCATTGTCCTTAAGTCTAGTGAGGGCAAAGAAAGGGACCTGAATGTTCCTGCTTCAGGCATGAAGGGAAACACAAGAAGGAGGACTTTGTGATGTTTTTTGGCCCTACTTCACAGTTGAGCATCTGCATTTGAACTTAATCTTTTGCTTTTCCCCGCTGGCTGTGTGGCAGCACCTCTGCAGGTGCCCTAGAAAAGAAAGACAAATATTTCATATCTGAATGCTTATCTCGAGGAAAAAGTCTCAAGGTGCTGGTAAAGAAATGAATATGCAGATGAATTTTTAGGTAACAGGCTATTTTTGGTCAGAAATGGGATTCTCAAGCCCTTGCAACCCGTTCCCCTGCACTCACTTGTGTATAACACACCTTTTAAATTCTTTTGGTTTTAATGCATTATAAAAGCTCCTTGGCAAAACAGAGCTAAAAATGAATTTTTTTATCTAATAAAAGTCACTTAACTATTAGCAGTATCTTGGCACTTTCTCTAGGTTGGGAATCTATTGGGACTAACTTACTGAAGCCCTATTATTGAGGCATTAATCATATCAGACTTCCAGCCATGTCTGTCAACTGCTCAGAATAAGCGTAACGTTATTCTTTTTCACATACAGTATCTTCAACTTTCCAATTGTCAGATAAAAAAGAAAAAATTTATGCTGCCCTCATTTGGAATTCAAATCTAATACCACATTCATTCCCAATCTAGTACATTTAACACATTGTGAACTTGATTCTCTATGGGTGTAAATTAGTGCAGCTTCACTTATATCAATGGCAGGCTGCTGATTGACGTCAACTGAGAAGCCCTACAGGGTACACACAAGCAACAATCACAAATTTGGAGAAAAGTAGGACCCTTTCACCTCTATACCTTCATTTGTGAGCTGCAGGTTAGTGGTCCTTGCCACTCTAACACTGATTCTTTTTTTAATGAACTTTAAATTTTGTACTTACCTCATGAAGGATAAAAAAAAGTGAAAAGAGGAAGACAGTGAAACATTTTATAAATACAATTTCAAAGGGAAAGAAAATATATAAAAATAAGTAAGTTTTCTAGGTAAGAGAAGTCAATCATTTCTGGAAGCTGTTCATATAGTGAGAGATTGTCTGCTTTTTTTTTTCAATTTAAAAAGAAATCATACTAGAAACATTGAATTTTTATTTTAATATCATCTTTTCTAGCAGAGGAAAGTCTCTCTGTTTCTCCAAAGTGTTTGAGAAAACACTTCAGAACAGGAAAAAAACCTCAGTTTTTGGGTCAGCAGATGGTAGAGACACGCTCAAGTTCTGAAGTGCTTTCTGAATTCAGATTTAAGTTATGAGCACTCCTAAAATTTAGGAATACACTAATTGACATACAGTAATATTTTTTTTAACTGCCAAAAGATTGTCTTCTCTTTGAGTCCTTCATAACTGGTATTATCTATCCCACAAAATTTCTTTCACTGCTTGTCATTTGCAGAAACTCTCTGACAAAGGACCACAGCCCTTTCCACAAATAAATAAATTACTTGATCTCCCACCTGTTTACTTTGTTCCCCATAGATCACACTCATCTCTAATTCCCATGATTGCTATTGCTAGTGTAGTCCACCCTCATTCAGCATAGCACTGCCTAACACACCTGCCATGTGTTATCTATTTACATAGTCTGATGTGACTGCTCATTTTGTTCATGAGGGTGCAAAAGCCTGGAGTAGAAGCTACAGGATTGCCTCCTGTTGGTGTTGCCTATGCAAGCTTGCTGTTATGTGATACTTTCCTGTCACTGCATGTTAAAGTGCTCACATCCCAGTATGGAACAGTGTCTCAGAGGTTTTGCTCCTCATTCAACTAAGATCAAAAACCCTTTTTGTTTTCCAGGAAAAACTTGACTCTTCTTCCGCTGTGTTTTTTTTCTCTAGGAGACAGAAGGTAGCTTTTCTACAACTTATTTCTGCAGGTTTTACCTCAACACAGATGCTTACATACCAAAATTATTTTACTACATAAGGCAGCTCTACTTCTACTCCATTATCACTTACTTTCCTCGCTTTCCATAGAAAAGATAAAATTCTTGGTTAAAGGTTGCTGCTAGGACAAGCAGCCATTTTCAGGCCTGAAATCTCCCCAGTGCCTTGGGTTGTATTGACAATGTATGCCTGAGCTGACCCCACCTTTTGGATCTCATCAGCCAGCTGCCTAGCTTTGATTCACACTTTGACTGGTCTTTCTAGCAGGCAGACTGCTATGGCTCATATCTGGATCATCAGCATCTAGGTATGTTACATCATTACACATATCCAGTATCCTCAATTAGATGGCAAAAGAGGATTCACCTGTTATGCTTTGCCTGGCTATTCAGGGCCACAAATCACATTTCTGTAATGATGATCACCTGAAAGGATCTATGGCTGTGAAGATATATACAGCTATCGCTACATCCTACACCTGGTGAGCAACTCTGCAGGTGCATATATGGAGTACATTGTATGTTACTGAAGACCCACCTGGGCTGTCCTTTCTGCAGCTAGGAGGAGCAAAGAGTTTATGTGGGTATACATAAACTTGCAGCAAGAGGCATCATATACTGAAGTCCTAACTCTGTAGGTTTGACTTCCATGGCTACAAACACCATCCCCCACTGCAGTTTCCACATTCATTTCCTCCCCCTTTTCTTCTATGGTTAATTACTCCTTTCTTTGCTCTCCCTCTTTTCCTTCAACAAGTGGTTCCTCTGCTTTTCTTCAGCCTCCTGCATCCCCTCCATTTTGTGTTTATGTCCTGTGGTGAGGGGGCTCTCTCATTTTCCACGATCAAGCTTATCCTGGAGAATTCTGTTTTTTCAGCCTAAAAATAGTATTTATCTTTTGTGTTACAGTTCTTCTCCCTTTTATTCCTCCCTCTTTTCTCCTCTTTCATGAAGACTTAGCCTTTCCCTATGGAAAGCATTTTATGTTGCCTATACAGTCTTCCTCATCTGGCTATAGCACCCTGCTGTTCTTCCTTGTTAGGGGCTGACCATGCTGCCAGACAGCTGTAGAAGATAAATGTGAGGGCTAAGGACCAGAGAGGCAAAAGACAGCAGAAAGCTTCAACAAGCTGAATGAGCTCTTTTTTTTTTTTTTTCAAAAACAGTGCAAAAAATGGATAAGGAAATCCAGATGCTGCTGACACATCATACACCACCTGGAAAAGTAGCAAAAGCGAGATACGGCTAATACAGGTTGGACAAGTATGAGGGAGAATGGGCAAGTCATGTTGTGCCAGCCAACTGCTTGTTGCATCCAGACAGCCTATTGGGTTGGGACTTGAACACAAGCCAGCCTCTGCTGCTGTCCCTTGACAGCATATCTGTCTGAGGATCCAGTTGCTTTGTTCTGCAGTCGAGCAAAATTGTGAGCCAACAAGCAGTCAGTCTGGACAACTGGAAGGTTTGGGTTTGAGCATGAACTTGAACGTGAGCTAACATGACAGCAGAAGACACCTGATAAGGGAAATTTCTTAAGGGACAGATGTGTTGCAGTTCTCTTCAGTTAATCTTGATGGGCGTGGTAGCATAACAAGTCCAACTGTGAAAGTGGTAAGACTTTACAACTCTCTTTTTTTTCTCTCCCAAATACTAGAAAATACATCAAAAGTCAAGCCAACATAATGAAAGATAAAATAGGTGAGCTTGATATCACTTTTCAGTCAGAAAATTGTGTACCTTCCAAATGTTGTGACATGACAACTTTCATTTTTATATAAAAGAAAAATCATCTGTTATGTAAAAGTCCAAAATTCGGAAAGGCACTGAGAATGAAAACTATTGAATATAAAAACAAAAGAAGAAATAAAAAGAGAATTGCTTATTAATATTTTGATTACCCATCTTAATGTTTCTTACATTTCTATTGTGAGTGTAGAATTTTGTCTTAGAACACTTGTTATTTTAAAAAGCTGTTCTTGAGTAATTACAGAGTAATATTTGTCATAAATAAGTAAAAAAATCATGTATGTTATAAGAAAACAGCAGCTAGACTGATTAGGAAGAAAAATGATATATTTTATATTAAAAGTTATAAAGCAGTGTTTAGTTTTCTGTTTTTCACTTCTACAACTTAGTGTAAATAACATACAACAGCATAAGCTATGTACAAGTGGGCTAGTGGTTTGTTAGTCATAAAATTATAGAATATCTGATCCTCAATGGATACATATGGATGCAGTGCTGCTAAAAGACAACATGTACTCCTACCTTCTCACTAAAATTTCTCTCTTTCATTTGACTAATTTTTATTGAACGTAACAAGGATGACCTCTGTCATTCTCCATACTCCTAGCTTTTATCTAAACAGCTGAGTACTTTGTTCATGTTTTCTGTTTCCATTATACCTGGTAATCTGATTTTAAAAAATACAGCATGTTTTAATTAGAGAACTGTGTGCATTTATGCAAGGGAAGATAATAATATCTGCATTACAGAAGAACCTTGTTAATTTGCATTAATGACAGGGAGAGCTATGGTGAATTAAAGAATTTTGCAAATTAGCATCAAAGTGAATAAATAATGAAAACCAGAGGGTAGTTAATCCACAAATGTTTCATTAATTCATTTTAACAGTTGTAGTTTGCTATAATTATCTGTGATTTTTTTATTCTTTAGTTAAGTGCTAGCAAAACATCTGATATATGCTATGATGATTTCTGCCCTGAGAAGTTCACAATCAAGAAGACACCTGCAGAAAAAAAGGGATCATACTGGAAAACACACAGGTGAGCATAACCTGCCATGCTTCCTCATTATCACCCACATCTCTTTGCTGGGGTGTTCCAGAAGTGAGTATGACAGTGTTCATATGCATACTGGAATACAACCTGAAAAGAGAAGTCTTTTTATTATGACAACTACTTGCAATTTTCTATATTCAGTCTTTAAAGGAGAGATTGGAAGAAGTTGAAGGCAGTTTGGGGCCGCTCATACAGTGCACAATGAAGTGGAATGCAGATTAGTGAGATTTTGATGTATGATACCATCAAAGTGAAACATATCAAAGAATAATTTCCCCTATTAGCTTAACCTGCAGGGAAATTTAGATAGGATTTGAATAGGATTTAGCAATATATGAGTTCACCTTTATACACTCTTGCAAATAGGGCCTGAGATCTTAAAAGACTAGCAGTTTGTGTTTTGATTACTAAAGGTGGTATTTCATGCTGCCTTTTAAGCACAATAATTGCAGAGAGGAGAAAGTGACAGGATTGATATTTTTTATCAGAATGTAAAAATTATGGCAGTAACACTATAACAAATTCCCCCTTATTGGCAGTGGACATTCAGTCAGGAGCTTGCTTGTATCTGCCCCAGATACAGGTATATTTTCTAGTTGTCTACATGATGTGTCTAAACTAGAAGTGATTGAGGGTTTTTTCACTTTTGGTGAAAATTGTGACCCAGATATTGTGCTGGGCACAGCAGGTCACAGTAGTACAGATGGTGTTGACCACACTGGCATACAAATAGCATTGTAAGCAGCGCTACCTTGCTTTCAGCTTGCCAAGTGCTCAGGCTACCACCATCCTGCCACTGCCAACTGTTTCATTCAACCTTCTTCTGCCTGATTGTGGGTTGTCAGAGCATAGTTTAATTGAAAAGAAGCACGGAGAATTTGAGGAAAGCGCAGATATCTTTTCAGATGCATCCCAGTTCTGCTAGATGATCTAGTTCTAGATTCATTTCCAGACCTAGTCTCCTGGCCATCCACCTTGCATACATGTTAGTAAAGACTCAGGCTCTCCTCAGTTACCTACTTCTTTCTGAGAAAAAAATCATGGAATAGTTCAAGGGACAGTTCACTCAGGAGTTCTTCTCCCATATGTAGGATGGACAAAGAGCATTGGTTACAGTCTTTCTGGGAAAACAGATCTTACCTAACTATTTCACAGCTGTGAAGTATTGGTGTAACCTTTGTAATTGAGGTGGGTTTTTTTTGTGCCTTTTTTCAGGAAATTTCATAAAATTCCCCAAGGTGCTTCCAGGCAGCATTTTCTCAATGCTAGCTGCTATTTCACCCAACTTTGCCACATTTGAATAAACTGGAGTGTTCAATCGAAGGATAAACCTTCACTACAGTGCTGTTAAGTATTTCCCTGGTTGGCACCATATTGGTTACTCATGCAGCTATGACAATCCATCCTGTCAAATTTTCAGTGATAAATAACACCCATTTCATTTGGATTTAGGCTTATCTGTCCTGGTCTGGGAGGCAGATGAACTTTTCCAGAAATTCTATAGGCGTGTACTTCCACATGTACAGGTGATATAACTGGACTTCAGTTTTTTACATGGTGATGTGATCCTTCTTCATTACTGTACTATTGTGCACCAGAATCTCCAGTTGATAAATGAGGAGCCCATGAGGCTTTGTGTGCTACAGTGGCTTCTGCTCTGCCATCCACTACACAGAACAGTTCCAGGCTCTTCCACTGTAACACATGAACCAGTTCAAGCGAGTAATACACTAAGGACCCCAAGGACAGATTCTAAAAATCCCAGTGTCACACCTAAATTACTACAATATTAATTTGTTTGCAACAGTATGGATGTTTAGTATATCTGGCTTTGCATATGCTGGAACATTCTGGAGTATGTGGGCACATCTGCAGCAGCCAGGAAGAAAAAACACCTGTGAAGGAACAGCACTTGCACAGATATTGGACATGGGATATATGGAAATGGGATAGTACAAAAGTGGGTGCTTGGGAGGAGTGAGGGAATAGTCAGAAAATGAAAAATAACTGTCATGCAGGAACGGTAATCAGATATACAAAGGCTCCAAGTTTCTAGGTATGAAGGGCAGAGCATGATGGAATTTATTCTATGTGGGTTTGGTTCAAGGAGCAATTTCTCCAGTAAGATGTTTGTTTCACAAAAGATTGCAAGAATCTCCGTCTCCTGTTAAACTAAACAGCAGTCAGAAATTAGAGCAGATGCAGTAAACCATTAAAAATGGAGGTTCATTTTATATGGATTTTTCTTGCTACTTTAGTGTGCCACTTAATAAAAACCTTAATGTGTGAAACACCATAAATATGTCACTCATCATAAAGCTGCTTTAAACAATGAGAATGTAGTGACATAGCAGGATGAGTGTAGCCATTAAAATCACATACACAATAATTCTGCTCTCTCACCCAAGATCTGAAGAAAATGAAGTGGTAGTAAGATTACAATAGCTGCAACTACTTCTATTTTATTCATGCTCCACTGAAGTTTGATGCACATGCATCTGCCTGTACTACGCATTTTGTGTTAGGCAGTATTTTAGTAATGGTGATAGCTATATGTGAACTCAGGATTAAAACTCCCTTTCTTCTCTCAATGTTATTTATATTTCAAACGTTCTCATGTCCACTCATGCCATAGCATGATGTAGCTCTCATTTTAGTAATTGTGTTTTTCACTGCCAGCCTATTTATTTTCTCAGTTTACTTTCATAAGCTTTGTCTTTGATGTCTTTTTTCAATTTGTTTATCCCAACAGTTCAGCTCGGTTCTTTTCACTTGAGTCTCCAATGTGGAGCTGTTTCCTTTCTTCACATCCTTTCACTTCAGTCTTCCCTTTCTACTATTGTCTTTCTCTGTTTTTTATCTTCTTTTCCTAATTCTCTCCAGTTCTTTTTCAGTCCCCTTTTCCCTTTCTTCCACCTCTTCTCAGCTCTTTATATATACTTCTCCTTTTCCTTATTGAACCCTTTATCTTTTTCCCTCTTTACTCATGTCCCGTTTATTCATTAGTTCTTCAGCCTGTCTTTTCATATTTGTGTTTTTTCAGCATTGTTTTTTTTTTTTTTTCCTAACCATTGACAAATCCTCAAGTGTTCAGAATAGCTGCACCTGTTGTGTTGTGTCAGTTAAAGAAACTAGTGAAAGAGAACTAGTCTACTATGGAAACTAGTGAAAAAAACCCAAAACTTGGATGGATGACTTACCAGGGACTGCCAGATCTTTTAAATTTAGTTTCGGGCACAAGATGCTTCTGTGATACAAAGATCTTATTTCTGTCTCCCTTTCTTTTCTCCTTTGGAGGAGAAGTCATAAGGAAATGGTGAAGAACTGGATAAATGAGAAAGGGACAAAGATAAAGCATGGTGGCTTAGAGGTAAAGATGGTCCCTTTGCTGGCTGAATGGTGTTGTCCATCACCTACTATTGGAAGTACCATAGCTTCCTTCCTAAGAATGAGGTATAGGTCTTACATGTCGGGGAGGTGGATGGCTTTACCTGAGAAGCGGGGCACAACGTTGCTCTTTCTGCAAGCTCTATGACAAAGCTCTGTGACAAAGCAGACACATTTGATTTTCCTATTTTTGTTCTTAACCTGCCCATAATACCTCTGAATTTTCTTCTAAAATACTTTCTTTCCTGTAGCTTAGTGTTGTGAGAAAATACATTATCTGTTGGTGTTTTGTCAAAATGTCATTCTGGAAACTACTTGGGTGGACAGTCAGTTTCTATTAAACCTGACATGTGGCATCATCCACATTGCCTTATTAATAAACGCTTTTACAAGGTTTGCTAAACCATGCTTATCATACCTACCATATAATAATGATCTCATACAGCATGGCATTTCAGGAGCTGGTACAACAGCTAAGTATGGCCCAATTAGTGCAGTAACTTGTGTAACAGCAGAATCACTGCAGAAATCTCTGACTGAATTCCTGTGAGGGTGAGGAAGGGCAAGTAAGCAAGCATAATGTATTGCTATTAATCAGTAAACATTATGATGCTAATATAACATCTCCTCAAGTAGCCTTAGTACAACATATGCTGCATTAGTAGCAGATGTCACAAATTCTGAGGTCTTACATAACATGTGCTGTCACTAAAAAAAAATTTAAAAATCCACTTCCATGTGGAAAATATCTCTATATCTTAGAATTTTCTGTGCTATTGTTAGGAAACTTGATATCTGGTATTGTGTTTTATTGGGGAGACAGTCTACAGTTCTTGGTCAAGAACATAGTTTAAGTGTAAGTTTAAGGTAGATAATAGATCCAATGTACCACATTGTCTAGGAAAGATTTTTTCTGCACATGTTAGTTTTACATTGTAGAGAAATGTGTTTGGGTGGGGGCAAGAGACACTTTAGACAGTGAGTAGATGGCAGGTGGGAGGATGATGGTGAAAATTTAGATTATAACATTGTCTTCACAGTAGATGCTAAAATTGTTCTCCGGAGAAATACTATCATTAACATTGTGTCTGAAAAGTTTCTGTGTTTAACTTGTGTTAATCAAATCCAACTGGATAATGTGATTAAAGTCAGGTTTTCTTTATGATGCCACTTTTTCAGTATTTCAGAAAAAATGCATGAAAAGTTGTCAGTGCTTGCACTGTGACTGTTCAGCCATTTGAAATATATGATTACTTTTTTGTTTTGGGTTGATTTTCAGGTTAATATCCTGACATATGTGCATTTTGCAATTAGCTATAGTCACTTAAGATGTTCTTTCCTTTAAACACTCTTTTTAAATTACAGTTTTCTAAATTTCTAAATAACAAAACTGACAGGAGAGGAAGGTATGAGAACTGGATCTCAGAGGAATAAATATACACTGAAGCATATTGGATAAAACTAAGATGGGGACATTATCTCTTTATACAGCATTACTGGAATCTGTACTGGAACGTATATGTTCAAGGTAAATATTTAGGTTTGGCAAATATATTTCAAAAGCTTGGAAAAAATGAGACAAGAGTTGCAAGTATGAAACAAGCTGGGAAACCTGCCACCTCTTCCACTACATAGTGAATATTAGAGACTTTAGAAGCTTAATGTATTTAGTAAAATTAAGGTGATAAGCACATGACCTTGCTTTCATATTTCTCCCCTGAAAGACAGTAAATTTTACTTTGTATTACTGTAGAATAAGAATTTCAAGATAAATAATTGCCACGCAGTAATTTCTCTGTCCATAGCCTGAGCAAAACATAAGAAAGAGATTGATCATAGTTTATAAACACGCTCATGGCCAGCAGATGTCTGATACCACAGAATTTCTTAGTCTAATTCAGGAATGCAAAATGTAGATTTTGCCCCAGGTACAAAAAATCCAGACAAAACGTTAGTTTTAAAAGTTAAAATTGAATCCTGTTCTCTCTCTAAGGCACAGAGGCCACCTCTAGCTGACTTCCATACATTACAGTTGTGTTTACCTATAGTTCTGCCTACTGAGATTTACTTATTCACCTGGAAATAGGTTTGAATGTATAAATGGTGCATGTAACTATGCTTATGATAAAGCAATGGGTACTGTGAAGAACATATTGTGGAGACACTGAGCTGCCTTAAACTCACTAGTAGAATAATTTGAGCTGAGTGAAAGCAGAGGTTCAGTTGCAGCAGAGAGAAAAGTTCAGCTAGAGCTGCCTGAACCTGTCCATGGGCTCCTTTTTCCTTTGGGATGTATAATGAAAGATTGTGCGCTCTGTACGGTGGACATCTAGACTGCAACACACCAGCAGCAGAAATTTGCTTCTGACCACCTGGGATGCTCACTGGAAGAGCGAGCAGAGCTTCAGAGGAGTGGGTGTTACACTGAACTGAAGTGAGTATTGGGGCCATTAGATAACTAGACAGTTGTCCTTTGGAATTTCTTTGGAATGCCATTATTCATACCTAGAGAGGTTCTCTCCTCCTTTGATTTTTTTTTTTCCTTTTCTTTAGACAAAAATATACTTAGTGTTTATAGGACAGCAAGTGCTACTGATTTGGCAAAGACTTCCTGAATATTGCTGGAGAAGAAGGTATTTTGAGGAAGTAGGATAATGTGTTGCTGGGCTGAGCCATAGTTACATTTATTTGCAAAAAGCTGGAATCTAACTAAGGAACCGCATAAGGAAAACATCCAAATTCTTCCTGCTGACCATACTACACACTTCCTGCACACCATACTACACAGTTAAAACCTGTTTCAATTTAGCAATAACTGTGGAGAAATTTAATCTTCATCTCCTAAATTGCAATGTTCTTAAACTTAAAAAAAAAAAAAAAAAAAAAAAAAAAAAATCCAGAAATTTTTTAAAAGTTTACTAAGGACCCCCCTGAGTCACTGCTTTTACTTTTTAACTGGTGTAAAGATGAAAGAATGGCTAGAGAAGACTGGAAAAAATATTGTGTAAATATTAATAGGGAAAAATGGCAAGATTCAATATCAATATGTCAGTGCCTCTGACATTGCTCCTGGACACAGTCTCCTATTGGGTTGTGCAGGATTCCCTTATCTAAATACAAAAGAGTGATACAATGATAACATTATTATCAATTAACCTTTTTTCAAGTATAGTTTATTTAAGAATTGAACTTAAAACCTAAGCTGAAAAGAAAATTGCATTGGTAAAAGAATCTCCTTAGAGATATGTGTCTCTGTGTTAAAATGATACTATACAAAATCAACGTGACATGTACTAAAGGAAGTAAAGACAGGCTAAGTTATGCATGTCAAAAGGTATGGATAATGGAAAATCTTCTGAATTAAATGAATTTATTTTTCCTCATGGGTTAATGCAGGTTATTTGTCTTGGCCCACTGCCATTCAGTTTCTTTATCAATGTCCTGGAAAAGAAGTGAAAAACATCTACTATTCAAATCTTCCAACTATGAATTTTGAAGACAGAAGTGGTCAGGGCAACTATTCTGGCAAGACACGTACATTCAAACAATGCATATTTTAACACATCCAAACTCAAAGATCTAAGCCCAAAGAATGCTCATCGATGTACGACATCCTGCTTTGCTTCCATGATTTTTTAACTATTCTGGAAAAGTTGAGACCTTTCAAACACTATGGAAAGATAAAATGAGTGCATTCTTGCTCTGCACTCATCTCTCCTACCTTATTTAGTTACATGAAGCATCCATATTTCCACTAACAGTAATCTTTTAATGGCTGGTGATGTTGTTAAGTGTCTGTCTTAAAGAAAGATAGTAGGAAGCAAACACAAGCTTTATGAATTGGGAGGGATTTTGTCATACTCGTTAATCTTGATTTTCCCATCTAATTATGCATGTCCTCTTTGCCCTTTTTTACTGAAATGTGAGAGTTCTTTGTGTCTGAAGGGGTCCAGCTTCTGTTTAAATAACTGTTTAAAAATCAACTTCCACAAATCCATCACTTTCAAAGGAAGTATTACAATTAGATTATTAAGTGCTGAAATGGTGTTCTTCCCTGTGAGAGAGACAGAAGAAAGCAAGGTCTTGCCACCTGCATTTTACAGTCAAGAAACCTACTCCAACAATTCATTCAGCACCTTCTGTGAGGTTTTGAACTCTGTCTGAGACTTCCATGAGTTATTTCACAGCATCCTGAAGTGAAGAGAACTCTAGGGGCAAAACATTGTTTGTGATGTGCTCAGCTAAAGAGCATCAGCTGCATTTTATTAAGTAGTTTCTTTCTGCTTAAGGGATCAATGTCTTCCCATATAATCCCATAGGATCAAAATCCAATGGATAAAATATTGCACTCCCTTCATCATAAAATATGGTGTTTATTAAATACACATTAAAAAAATTACTGAATACATGCAGAGCTTGCTGTGAATATCTGAAATGCTATTAGGTAGGACTGGATTAATCTGCCCAATTCTAGTAGAGTTTATTTGTAGAATATATCTTATTACACTGGCATAAAATATGCTGTACTGGCACCTCATCCCAGGATTTTATTGTGACGATTACAGCTCTCAGTAGTCAAGCGAGGAACTCTATAAAAGTACTCTGAAATTGCATTTTTGAAATTCCATCCCTGCCTACAACTATAAACTCAGAAGAACTGAAATTTCAATAAAACAACTGAGGAGTATTTAATTTTCCTCTAGTCTGGATCTGCTACCGTATTGTATCTATTCTGTCAGCTATTAAATGTTCAGTCCTGTAAAGCCTGCACATGATCTTCAGAATGTGCAGAGATGCCAAGGTGTAAATGACTAGAGAAAGCATGAAAGAGCAGAGGTACAGAATGCTACTGACTCTGTTGTGGTAGTTACAACTTCAAATGAGAATGCACAATTTTACTGTCTTCCTGCGTCTACAGTTAGGGGAGGGAGAGATGAAGGAATAGAGTTGATTTAATTTTGCAGCCATAAAAAAATTTTCAGGCCAGGACAAAGAAGACATTGCATAAACACTAGACCATTTTCTGATACAACTGGCCATGTAGAGGAGTTCATCATTGCATTATGACATAAAATCAATAACTTGCAAAAGTCAGAAATGAGATCATGAAAGAGCAAGGTGGTGTATCTACAAAGGTTACGTATATCCAGTTTGGTATTTAGGATATCAGACTTAGCGAAGAAAAAAAAAAAAGGCAAAAATATTTCTCATTCAGATGTGTGTAACAATGTGTGACAAAATAGGCTATTTAGTAAGTTTGTGCTTATCAAGATGGATGTGGATGGATTTGAAGATCTGTACTCTCTACAATAATCACTCCAATAAAGTGCTTAGAAAATCATGTTTTAGTAATATTTCTGTTATGACAGTAATTGGCAAAATGAAGCAAACCTGAAGAAGGTTTGTAGATATTTACAAGGCAATAGTTATTGCATTTCAAAAACATTTCCTAGGGTATTACTGCATAACCCTGACCCTGTGAAAGGTGACTAGGTCATCAGTCCCCTTGGACTACACTGGGGAAAAAAAAAAAGTCTTAGTGATTATTTATCTGTTGCAACTTTTGGAGGATTTATATTATGATGAACTGGTAAAAAAAATATTGATGCCACAGGGAATTTCCTTTATTATGCCATGGGAATGTCATCATAAAAAGCTCATTAAACCAGGTGTTTGCACAGTATAGTGGATTTTTTGCATTTAGATTTTTACTGCGTATGTCACACTTTTACTTAATGCTATTAATGGAACCTGTCTGCATTCATTTCGTCTGAACTGGTGTAACTCAAGGTGAAATTTGGCCATGCAGGACTGGCTGACATGGGAATTACTTCATTTTATAACAGTGGGTATTGGAAGCAGACTTCATCCCATTGCATTCTTCCTAATGCAATCTACTTCTATGGTCATCCTACCCACGAGACACCTTGTCTTCTGCATTTCTAACTATCTCACATAACATAACAATGTACAAAAAATTAGGTTTTCCTTCCTTCTTTTCTCAGAACATTCATATTGAATGTTATGATGAAACCAGAACTTTTAAAAGCAGAGAACTGCACCTGAATAACGGTGACGAGGAGGCTCATCTGGATCCTAGCTGGATCCCAGCCTGGATCCATAGGTTGAGCAAAACATAAGAAAGAGACTGATCATGGTTTATAAACATGCTCATGGCCAGCAAATGTCTGATACCAGAGCTGATGGAGCAAGGATTTGAACGTGTCCCAGATGGACATTGTAATCACTGAAATATTGGCTATTCAGAAAGCAAGTACAGAGCTCCTGTTCTAACTCTGGTTTTGATCAATACTTTCCTGGATCTGAGAAATCTTTACTGCCAAAATTCCTTCTGTAAGGTAGTTAGCATTTGATATGAAAATTTCCTGATTGGTACAAGTACACAGCCGATGATATGGGGGATGCTCTCAGTTCCAAATCTAGTAGCTATTGTATTGTTTTCCTACTACAGTATTATTATTATTATTATTGTGTCTACTTAAGGATTATTTTAATCAGTCTGTGTTGATTTGGAACATTAACTCTCAATTTAGCTTTACAATGAAAAGAAGAGAAAATATAATAGCTTCTTTAACATATTGATTTACAGTGTAAAAAATAAGTGGTATGCATGTTCAACAGAATAAGGATATGCACTAAGGGACCGTACATGTATACCTAAAAGGTGGTTTTAAAAATCCTATTCATAATAAGAACATTGTGATAGACGTTCCAAGAAAAGGGAGATGTTTGTATGGATGGATACAATAAAATGAGCTGAAACGATGGTTTTATTGAAACTACAACCAAAATATATCTAAGATGTAAAATAAAAGGAAACAGAAAAAAAAAAAAGAGACAAAAAAAAAAAAGAAAGGATGTTACAGGGATAAATTTACAGGCATCCAATTTGTATCAGTTATTAAAGTGTTGTAATTCAGCAGCAAGTAATCAGCTGAGAATTCCTCCAGGAGAGAATGGCTCCTATTGGTCTGATCAGTCCCAGTAGAAAGCAGGTGTGTGTAGAAGAGCACTGCTACAGTATACAAATTTTCGCCTGGTCTGGGATCTATTCCCAGATATTGCTGAACCAGATCTAAAATAAATATGTTCATAGGTGAGATTAAAGCTGCAGTGCGAATTGTGAATGTCATATGATGCTGAGGACATGTGCATAAGCAATACAGTTGAAAGGGACAGAGTAGATAAAATCCCTAAATATCCATGAGGTATATATACTCTTACATAAAACATTCCAATACATTTTTTATTAAAATTATTCAAATCTATTCTGCTGTCTGTCTTCCTAGCAACAGAAGTTTCACTGAGTTTTGTTGTCTAACTGACTGTCAACTTCCCTTTAACTACTGATATCACCAAGAATTTCACAATCAATGCCTATAAGTAGAATAGGTTTATAGAAAAAAATACATGAAAAATTCTGATCGAAATCATAAGATGAGTCATTGAAAAAAGCAATAAATGAAACAAAGAGGTGTGAAATCAGAAAGTCTTGCTAAGAATAAGTAAAAATCCACTATTGACTGATTTAAAGTAGGATGGGCAATACACTGATATCATAAAAGCACTGGAATTGAAAGAGAATGTAGCATCACTAGGGTTAGATCCTGCTGTAGTACCACTGCACCCGTGACACATCTCTGTTCTGCTCCCTGCCTCGCTGTGCTCCTGCCGGCCTTGGGGTTCTTACTCATTATGATTTTGAAGCAAAGGTGACCTGGGACAAATTTGCATCACAGGGAATGTGGCTTCAGCAGAAGCTATGAATAATTTATTCCTGTTTTGTTCTTGGTCTTGGGATTTAAGGTTTTTTTTGTTCGTATCTTGACTAGTAGATTTCTCATTTAAGATGATGTTCTGTGTTTTATAGTTACCTCTGAATTACTATGTTAGAATGAAAAGCTTGCAGAAGCAGCTTCTAATATCGGTAATGAGAGACATACAAAATGTTCACCCAAGCTGAAACTGTCCTTTGCTGAAAAAGACTGGCAAAGCCTTGCCTCCTTCATGCTTCCTGCACTTGGGTGATGTCAGTGAGAGGTGAGTGATTCCACTGAAAGACGGCTATTCCCAGGTGCACATACAAAAAATTATCTCAAAACTGCTATGTGTAAGGTAGAGGAGAAGGGGAAAAGTATAATCAGCGCAGTTTCCTGAAGCTACAAATCTATGGCTTCCAATGTCTGGCAAAGGGGTGGTAATATAATAACTTTTTTCATGTTGCATAGTAACAGCTTTAAAATCTGAGAATGTGATATGCCTTGCTTTTCCTTTAGCATTTGTTCTTATCTATAGATGTAGCCATTGAATGTTTGAAACAGTTTGAAAGTTATTTTTTTCTATTCATTAAAAAAAAAAAAACTATCAGAAGGAAACTAAAGTCCTACATCGAGGAGCTGAAGACAGTCATAAGACACCCCCAATTTTGTGAGAATGGCATGCTGATACTGAGAACATATAACTTTATGTCTACATTATGTGGAGTCCTTTGCCTAATGCCAGTCAAAGTGTAGTATTGGATTTGACAGACAACATCTCTGGTCCAGCGTAATAGCACCTATATTCCTGCTCAGTTTACTACTGACATTATTCTTGAAGAGTTGATCACTGATGTTTGCCACTGACATCTCTGATTTCAGGTTGTCCTGTTATTGCCTCCTCCAGAACCATGACAGTAGGTAAGAATTAAGGACATAAACTGCTGAATGACTGAACTCTCCAGACCCCCTAGGTTAGCTGGTTCTCACATGCCAAACCATACTGTGTCTCTTTAGTCTCATAAGCTCCCTCACTTTTTCCTGTTTTGTACACTAATGACGCATCATGTGAGAGAACTTAATATGCTGTATTAAAAACAATGATTGTTTTTGAAAACACTTTGGAAATCTGCTGCCACTAAAGCTTTATGGAAGGATAAAGGTTTGAGAATGAAAAAGATCTGGTCAGAAAAAGTAAACAAATAGTGAAATTGCATGATGCAAGGTTGGTATGGTTCTGTTCAGGAAGGGTTATGATGTCTAGAAGGTAAGATCTTTTTTAGCAAAAGATGACCCTTACTGAAAAGGCTCCCACCAGTAGCCCATGTTTTGCCAGTCTCTTCACTTCTGCACTACCTTATTGTCTTGTGACACAACTTTTGAGTTTGAAGTTTAGGAACTTGCAGATTATGTTATGTAAAAATCTGTAGGAAGAACTTCAGCAGTAATAATGTTGCAGTACTGCTTTTGATTGTCCTTAATGATCATGAAGGGATCACCTTTTACTGAAACTCCCTGATGTAGCACAGAGATAGAGGGAGGTAAGTGGAACTATACCTCTGTTTGTCTTTTTGTTTCATTCCATTATCACAACACACAACGTCATATATTTAAATATTGCCCATTGTTGCAGATAAGACTTTCCATTAGCTAACCTCAATATTTGCAATGTTCAGGTTATTTTTACTATGTGCCTGTGGAAATACAAGGCAAGGTATATGCAGATAAAGCAAAGTAAACATTTCAATCCATAATCTTCATTAAAATTGACAGCGTTTACAATATCATTTTTGTCCTGAGGTCTACACAACCTGTGCTCTAAAATCCCAGTACAAAACTTCAACAAAAATACTTAGATTTTGAAATTACAAAAAAGCATTTATTAAGAAATCTTTCTTTCACATAGGTAATGAATTGATAGTACATTTGGAAGTGATGAATCAGATGAACACTAATCTAAAGTCTACTTTTCCACATGTGAGGTTTCTTTGTCTGCTTTGTGCATATAATATTTTTAAAAACTAGACTCAAGTGTAGCAGTGGTTATTTTGAGAAAGTTTATGGTATAGCTGATGAGAATGAATGTGTACGTACAGTTGAGCTTAGACTACAAACTGTAGATTTTGTTCAACCCTTGTACTGAACTTATTTTTGTACTTGGAAATTTTCTCATATGACCACCCCATGTGCAGAGTCACTTAGATGACCTGTTTCATAATTCTGGCATTTTTAGCGCTAACCTCCAGTTTTAAATGATGATACCCCCTGAATCCATTTCAAATTATTTGATCAAGCCAGATGTTCTTCATTAGATTTAATTACAATTCGAAATTATTAAGGCTGTCTCAATCTATGATGACAATGCATTTTTACCATTACTTTATGAATTTTTATTTAAATTTTGAAATTAACTGTTTGCTTAAATGGGTTGTCTGTAGCATATATGGATTCTCTGAGCTGTAGTCAGGAGCTCATTTAGTAGCTTCTTGTGTGATTAACAGATAAGAGAAAATGAAAGGATGTGAAGGCAAAAAAATTTGCAGTTTCCTAAAGAGAAGAAAGTGACTATGCAAGCTGGTTTTTATTCCACGGTTCTCAGGATTTAAACATCTGTTTGTGTTCTGTATCACAACAAAACCCCAATCTTTTCTGCCAGGAAGTGGAACTTTATCAAATAGGCCAAGCTTTTACGATCTCTCTTTCCATCTCTGTTCCTCACTGGAAACAACAAGAGTCTGCCTTTGATCCAGAAACCTTTTGTTAAAATCAACACAAATCCATCAAATGCTTCAACTTTAACAGTAAGTCATACTGAAAACAAGAGCTAAAAATACTTCTGCCAGTTTCAATGCCTATGTTGTACCTCCAGGTCTGTGTTTCCATTACATTCCTAAATGTGTGTATAAAATAAAATGTGTGCAGCTTTAAATAAATAAGTATATGTAGTGAGGAGTATTTGACCTTTATGAGAAAAAAAATTATATAGGCCTATACACAACACTGCAGCAATGTCTTCAAACATCTCACAATTAGGAAATATCTTCTATCCATTGGGAGATTAGTTTGTTTGTGACACTGTGAAAGTGAAATGTTCAGATTATATAAGCAGTACCATAACTTTTATGTGATTGCATGTCATTTTTAAAATGTCAAAAGACACAAGGAGATGCTTTTATGAAACTCATACATATATATACATACACACACATAAATTCATTTGCAAATTGTACTGTCTCACACATAGTATTTGTGAACTCTGGAAGAAATGTTTTGAAATCAGGTAGACAGCTCCAGTATATGTGACAAGTATCTGAACAGTGGAACCATAAGGCACCTGCCTACTGATACTTGCAAACAAACTGAATTCAAATGTTGTAACTTTGCACAAGTGCCAAGGGAGTTTTGGAGGTTGCTTTTTCTTGTTATTGTGTTTTAATTAATTCAGCACTTCTAAGTAGATTTTTTGAATGCAGATACTATTACAAGTAGCATATAAGAAAATTAACTACAGTCCAAATAAGTGTAAATCCACCTTCCCATACCTAATGCAACCTTCTGTCTTTCTCACTACAAAAAACAGTGTGGTTAACCATGTGAATATATTGGTGCTTTCTCCTAGGAAGTGTGACAGGAACCTTAATTGCATAGAAATTGGATGGGAAAAAATGTCATTTCTTCAGCATCAGACTTCTAACTGCTTCTGTAGGAAATATTGGATGCAGAATATAGTTTTGTGTTCGCTGTAAGGAAACTTTTGCCATAACTTCATTTTTTTCAACTGAGGAACAGATTTAACTATGTAAACATTAAACCTACTTTATACTCTGTTTTTATCTCTCTGATTCCTTTATGCTGCCTTCCATCCTAATAACTATCCATCAATACGCAGAACAGATTTTTAGGAAATACAACTGACGGACAATATAAGACAGACAATTGTTTCAGACAATATCTATAGTGACTCTAAGTAGCCCTGTTTTGAAAGTTTCCTTGAGATCTATGGTGCAGGCCAAGCTAAGTTTAGAACACTGTAGTTTTGTGTTTTATAGCAGAAAATTTCCTGTAGTCTTGCACCGTCTAAGACCTCCAGGTCTGCAAATGGCTCCTCTGATTTGCTGTCAGAATCATTTGCAGACATTTGCCATTGGTTCCAGGAACTGGTAGCAGAACACAGCACACTGAGGCTTTAAGGGCTACTTCTTGAGTCAGAAGACCAAAGGAATATGGGGAATGATCGGTTAGAGAAAGACAGTTGTTGTAGGATTTCCTTATATCGAAGTGTTCTGTGCTGTGTCAATCTGAAGAACTGGAAGCTAGAAAAGGTGAAATCAATAGAAATGCAACTGGTGGTGGAAGAGTCTGGGTTGGAATCAGTTGCCCAGAGACAGAAAGCATCTGGTAATAAGGTTAGTGCTGGACCCTGGGAAGACCAGGACTGCCTAGAATATGGGAGAAAGGACTAATGAAATGGGACAGGAAGGTAAACGTGGCACATTATTTTGATGAACAGCTAAAACGTGGAGAAGCAGAATATCTAGAGAAATGGGCTAAGCCAAGGAATTGAGGAATGGTGATAAAAACTATGGATTGGAACCAGGTGAGGCAAATTTCAGGAGAATGAAAGTAAAGAAATATGGAATGTAAGAGAGGATATAGCAACAAATTTGAAATGATTGACCAAAGAGACTGAATAAAAAAGTGGAGTGGAATGGTGGGAGGGACTGTAAGAGAGGAGAGGAGAGCAGGCTGGGACTGGAATGGGAGCCTAAACCATCAAAAATAGAATTTTCTGTGCAAAGCTACTTGGATTGTGATGAGAAGCCTGCAAAAGTATGCTCATGCAACACTAAAATGAGCTGGCAGGCCTTGGAGGGGAAAACAAAGTGGACCAGAACTAAAAAGTGTGCCAGAAGGATAAAATCTGGCATCAAACCAAAGATGAGTCCATTAATTGGAGTGATTCTGTTCTCTTTCTATCAGCTAGTACTTGTGAAAGCTTGTGAAAGTCAGGTGTCCCATAGATGATCACTATAGAGCCATACAGAGGATAATAATCTACTCCCTTACTTATTATGTTAGAACAGGTGTCAAAAATTTGTTTGGGTGAGCTAAAATTGCAAGTAGAATATGCCAAAGAGGAGGAAATTCACTTTAATTTTGTAAATAATATATTACAAAGGTTGGGGTTTTTTCTTTCTTTTTAGATTTGTTAATTTAAATTTAAGTAAATAATTATGAATAATACAAACTTCAACATGTAAAAGGAAAGGAATGCCACAATACATCACATTGCTATGCAATCTCAACAGCCCTGGCAAACTGGGGAGGTTCCAGTAGACTGGCAGTTAGCAAATGTGATGCCCATCCACAAGAAGGGATGGAAAGAGGATCCAGGTGCCTGACCTCGGTGCCTGGGAAGGTTATTGAACAGAACATCCTGAGAGCCATTATGTGGCACATGAAGGACAACTAGCACTGGATCAGGCCACATGCAACACTACAGGCTTGGGGAAGAGTGGCTGGAGAGCCACCTGATAGAAAAGGACCCGGGGGTGTCAGTTGACCGCTGGCTGAATATGAGCTGTCAGTGTGCCCAAGTGGCCAAGAAGGCCAACCGCATCCTGGCCTGTATCAGGAACAGTGTGCTGAGTAGGGCTAGGGAAGTGATTGTCCACACTGGTGAGGCCCCACCTTGAATATTGTGTCCAGTTTTGGGCTCCTCACTACAGGAAAGACTTTGAGGTGCTGGAGATGTCCAGAGAAGGGCAACAAAGCTGGTGAGGGATCTGGAGCACAAGTCTTATGAGAAGTGACTGAAGGAACTGGGGTTGTTTAGCCTGGAGAAAAGGAGGCTGAGGGGAGACCTTATGGCTCTCTCTAACTGCCTGAAAGGAAGTTGTAGAGAGATGGATGTCAGTCTCTTCTCCCAAGCAACAATTGATATGACAAGAGGAAATGGCCTCAAGTTGCACCAGGGGAGGTTTAGGTTGGACATTAGGAAAAATTTCTACACTGAAAGGGTTACCAAGCATTGGAACAGACTGCCCAGAGAAGTGGTGGAATCGTCATCCCTGGAGGTATTTAAAAGACAGGTAGACATGGTGCTTAACGACACGGTTTAGTGATGGTTTATGCCAGCGTTAGATTGATGGTTGGACTCGATGATCTGAAAGGTCCCTTCCAACCTAGATGATTCTATGATTCTATGATTCTTGACCAAGTTGCTTTCTAACATGCTTTTTCTTTCCACAAGTGAATGACATTTTTGCATCAGATTCTTTCTCCTTTATATATAAGGTTATCTCTGTGGATGACCTCAGTACAAATGCACTGTTACCAGGTTGGTAAATATAATATCAATCTCATCAGAAAAATCATGCATACAAACCCAAATGTAATAGTGGGCAAGGAACGAAACCATTGAATATGTTTTCATGGACTTTGACTTCCTGTTCATGGGACATTCACCTGTCTCCCTGTTAGCTGGGTCCACCAGCTAAACTATTGTCCTATTTCCCTCTAGTACCTTATAATTTCTAGTCTGGCTTGTGAGGAGGACAGCTGGAATGCTGGCTCTCCAAACAGGTGGTCTCTGTGGAAGCTCAGTAACCCAGAAAAGTAAGTGTCCAGGAAGTCAAGGCAGCTGGAAAATTCAGAGCCAACAAACCTCGGGAAATGGGCAATATGGCAATTTACCAGCTGGGCAGCCTGTGAAGAATAGGAGAGAGGTACCAGGAAGCTGTCCAAGTAGGAAACACAGGCATTCTGCCAATGCAGTGAGTCTGTGAATCTGAGAGCCTTAAGGAATCAGATGGCACTGTATGTGATACCATGGCAGAAAGCTTGATGATTTGGCTGTCCCTCCTGGATTAGTCATTTCTATTGAAAATTGTGACCAGCCATTGGGATTTGCTTCATAATCATATCATTGAGGGCTTGTGGATGAACTCATCAGCTACTCTGAGATCTGTCAAACGTGTGGTGGGATCAGAGTGCCTAAGACAACGTAATTCTCGAAAATGTTGCAAAAAATAGAGTTTCACTGGCAAAATTTTTCTAGCCAGAAGACAGGATCAGAATGATAGAAAAGTGGAAAAATAAGGTAAAAGAAAATTTAGGGAGGAAGTATTACTAATCGGAACCAAATTCTAAGAGGTGGTGTTACATAGATATTAGCTAAATCTCATAAAATATTTTATTTTTCCAGCCTAGTCCACTCAGGATGCCTGATAGGATACGGAGAGCAAAACTTAAGTACAGAGATGTCCAACTCTAAAATTGTAGGAAGTGGTAGTCTGGAAAAAGTAGAAATTAAATTACCACATCAACACCCCTTTGGAGACTCTCCAATCAACACTACCTAAAGAGAGACATTCCAGTCTCATGAACATCAATAAATCAAACTTTTTGAAAATATTACTGTAAGCATATCTTCCAGAGGTATTTCAGCTTCTTCCAGTACTGTATGGTGTTGTGACAAGGGCCTGCAATTCAGCTTATTGCAATTTCAATCTGAGCAATCCATTTTGCATGTATGTTTTTCTCATCTCAGTCTTTTGCCAATCTGATAGACAATTTTATGTAACAGGCTGAACCAGCGTTGAGATTGTGAGCTGGCATTTGTTACTTTGGACAACTTAGCACACAGCCTTTTGCACAATCTATCTCTAGAAGGAAAATGAACTTTTTAAGTGCATCAGCTGTAACAACTGATATCTGGGCAAATGATCAAGTAGATGACTCCAGGGCAGTCACAGTTCACTGAGCATCTTTCATTCCTTTTGCAGACTCATCTAAGTCATCTCCTTCCCAATCACTCCCCCATACTGGCCCAGTCCCACAGACATTTTTATAGACAGGCTGCCCTTTCCAGCACCTATTTGAGGAAAACAAAATATGGCAAAACAAACACAACCTATTGGAATTACCAGAAGAAATAGCTAGCTCACCTCAGATGGCTTTTGATATGATAGGTTAATTTCCATACCATGGGACTGCCAGTCTGGAAGTTCAAAATGGAGGACAGATTATGTTTTGAATATTCAGACCAAATATGACTGAATGATTAATCCTGAACAAACACTGTCTAGCATGAAACAAAATAACAAATATGTTTTCTTTCTACATCTCACCTTTCCAGTTATGATTTTTGTCTTCTAGCTGCAGTGGTATGTTTCTAAAGTTTGCAGCAACCTGATCCTTCTCTGTCCGTGAACTGTTTCAAAATAATGTTTTCTGCTTTAATGACTAGATTTTCCATTTCAGTGCTATGTGTCTGCTTGTGTATTTGTCCCTTCTGTGCATGCCTTGTCAATATAATTAAACATTACAAATGTCCATTACGATATACACTGGATGAGAGTATTCCCAGCAACAGTGCCAGATGCGATGCTCCAGCACATATCACTGTAGTTAACAAACAGACCTTTCAGCAACTGGCACAACTGAATGTATCGCTGCTGTCATTCACCATGCTGTATCCAAATGTTTTGTTTCCTTTGGCCAGCTTTGATGTTCTTTCTTCTCACATGCATCTTGTTTTTCAATAACAAGTCCTACCAGGTTCTTTTCCCTCTCTGTCTGACGTCAGATCAGATGCCCAGAAACAGTCCTGTCAATAAAAGGCAGTTAGCAACTTAGGGAAATGAATGAGGTGCAAACACAAAAGTACCCAGACAGCAGGGAGACTGTAATATCAAGAAGGTGTGAAACAGAAACAGTCACTTGTGTTAGACTAGACAGGAATTTCTCTTTGCTGATTTAGAACTTTTCCTGGACCATGATTAAATTTTCATAGTGTGGTGCAATTTTGTATTTCTCTTTTAGGAGACTGAAGTAGCTTCAGTAGCTTTTGAGGAGCTTCTATGTATGCCAGCCCCTAAGGCTGTCCTTCAGCATGATAGATTCCTTCCCCCTCACCCTCCATTCCACGCCAGAATAACTGGCCTGAAGTCTACACACTCAGAGATGAAGGCACACAAAAAAGCATCACCTGCTGCTGGTAGCTGTGATATTTTTGGTCGTTGAAGTGAGATTGTAATTTGTGTAGCTGAGAGATGAGTTTACATCTAAACTCAATGAACAATTTCTGGTTTTTAACTCTCTTGCCTTAAGTGCTGCTTCTCTGAAACAATCATGCTTAAGTGATGAGACAGAAAATAACTGATCGAGTACACCAGTCAGTACAGATATGTAATATTCCAACCTTCAAAACAATTGTAAAAAGAAAGCAGTGTTTTTAACTAATGATTTTATGTAGCTAAGAAAAATAATAATGCTGAAATGGAGAGCAGAGAGGAGCAGAAAATACATATGTTCTCCTGTAACACTTCTTGGATATAATCTTGAGAAAAGACAGGATTGGGTATTTTAATCTTCTTATTTCATGATCTATCTGTTGACTTATCTGTGTTCAATTGTTAAAGAGAGTTTGTCCTTCTGCTATAGAAGATATCAGGGTGCTACTTCATGGAATTGCCTTGGGTCAGAAGGTTTTTCTCTTGAGAAGACAATACAGCAGCTTCTGGCCAGCTTGTACTGGTTTGGAGTTCTCTCCTGATATAAGTAACTTTTTCTGTGATAATTATTTTGAGAAAAAGGGGTAGTCATTTCCCTAAAAACAGACTAAAATTACACTGCAGGTGTCAATTGCTTGTGAGAGATAACCTCACACCTGCTAACTCTTAGAAAGGGATCTGCCTCAATTCAACCCAAAGAAGCTACTTTTGAGCTCAAAAGCTTTAACTGTAAAAAACCTTGTATATTTAACTACTAAAATGACACAGAGTGAGTAAGGGGGGAAGTAATGGGTGTCCTGTGTAAGTAAGGGGTCTCCTCATGAAGGGGCAATCTCTGTCCTTTCCAGAGTGTGCACCTCAGTAACTTGCACACTCTTTAAAAAGAATGATTAACAAGTTAGACTAAGTCAGTTAAGAAAAGCTGTCCCCTCTACCCTTCTGCACTATTATGTCAGACTTGTATTTCACCTGATACCTTCTTCTACCGTGATAGACATGGATGTTAAGAGGTAGTTCACACTTTTGAGCCAATGTTTCTTTGTCTAGGGTCTGAGAGTTCATGTGGGTTTCTTTCTCAGGCCTACCTGGTCATGGATTCTCCTTTTCACTTTTCTTATAAGCTGTGACTCTAAAATGTAAATTCAGGTTTGGAGTAGACAGTGTCAGGCTAGGGATAGTCCCTAGTTTTAGGATGGCTCCATTTTTCTGAGAGCAGACCTGTGTTTGCTTTGGCTCTATTTACAACAGGTTGAAAGCTACAGTGTCTGGGAGGAGTTTGAGAGTGGGACACTCTGCCTGCACTATTGGCATAACATGCTTGCCCCTAGGTGGTGAAATAAGTTGGAAGTGGATGTACCAAGGCTGGGAGTGTTAGGGCAATCTGCATAGGGTAATATTCATGGAGAAGATGTGCTGCTACCTGCTCGTCCATCTGTGAACCTGGAACATCCTGAAGATAAAGCATGTATGAGTGAATCAGCCCCAGAGACTGCAGTTTTACAGATGAGCTAAGCTTCAACTTGATTTCTTAAATTTCAGTCTGTATTTGAATTAGTGAGTTCCAAAAAGCTATTTTTAGACATGATTTTTTCCCTACATTGTTGTATGACAAACTCTTTCATCCTACGCAAGAGAGTTGCAAAGATCACCAACTAATGAAATACATGTAATCAATTTATTCAATTAAAGAATCTATTTTCCTTTTGTTTCTAGAAAGGTCCTGTAAGGATAACAACTCAGGGGTAAGAGGGCAGGGGAAGGAGAAATTTCCTGGTGAGATTTGTATTTACCTCCCAGGGCAAACCGTAGTTTTAAATATTTTAAAGCAGCAAACTAAGACAGTTCATTTAAGCAAACTAGCAAGCCTTTTTCATCAGCGACATTTGCATCGTGAGTCACAGTCTGTGTCACAAGCCAGGAGAGAGCCACACTACTGTCTCTCTCTTGCCCAGCATTGGTTCTACAATGCTTCTTGCCTGTGTTTTGCTAAAATAAAATGTTGGGCACAATAAAATATGTTTCAATAAAATCCTATTATAAAATTTGTGAATAGCAAATTTTATTTCTGGAAAAAAACCTAAGTTGTGTTAATGAATAGAAGGAAAGCAAAATATATCTTGACATAGCTTGGAGGATTTAGCAAAGCAATTTCCAATTATATGTGGAAGTGCTTTTTATTTTCCATTTTAACAAAACTCTTTAATGTCTAGAACATTAAAACAGTGAATGTTTTTGGTGTAGGATATCATTTAAAATCAGAAGGGTTTGTGTGTTTGTGTGCATTTAAATAGTTGTGATGCAATTTTCAACAAGCTCTGTTGATACTCTTGAGGGGTCTATTCTACCCCTCTGTTTCTGGTATTTTTAGGTCATTTCCTTCCTAGGTTTTCTGTAACTTGATTTTTCTCCATTTCTGTTCTCCTCTACCCATCCATCTTTTCCTGCTAAGCTTATCTCTAATGTCAGTTGGAGACCAGCATGAAAAGACATGATTATATTAGAATAAATTTGTCTGATTTTTATTATGATGACAGATGTGAAGCTTATTTGTCCCTTGGAGGTAATGATTAAATGTCTCCTTGCTTTTGCATTGAGGAGACTGAGGCTGAAGTTGAACAGCAATGTTGAATTCTTGCCCCTGGGTTTATTTAACTTGATAGTTTAAACTCAAGATCACACAAATTATCAGTATATGATATAAATATGTTCTATAATTTTTGTTTGTTTGTTTGTTTTATTTACTTATAAACATATGAAATTTAAGGTAAAATCACAAAGATTTTCCTTTTTTAATTATAAAGGTGCTTTTCTATATTTTTCTATAAATAGGTAATTTTTCACACAACAAATTATTTCCATGGTGTATGACAAATTGCCTTTTCATATTTCATAACAGCAAATACATAAAAGCAAAACAAGTCAATTTTTACAGGTTTTCTAACCACAAATAGCATCTACCTCAGAATCTCCGAACAGACTAAAAACATCATCCATTAGCATCTAACATGCTGGGATAAATCTAGGAGTAGAAGTACTAAATAACAAACTTACTCTGTGCTGGTTTAAGTTAGAATTCTGTCTTTTTTTCTTTTCTTTTCTTTTCTTTTCCCACCAGCCTATGGTGGAGTTCTCAGTTCTCATAAGGTGATACAGGGTGTTGGTAAGTGCTGTGAATGAAGATAGTTAAAGAAAACTGGAAATTAAAGCTTCTCCACAGCTCCTCAGCCATTCCACGTGGCCTGAGGGTGTACTTGCTCCTGCAGCAGTTCCTGAGCTTATAGCAGAGAAGTATTTTCCTCCTGTGCAGTCCTGAAAGAAGGTGAAAGGGGGAAAATAGTTGTTTTTCATATTAGTTAAAAATTAAATCATATTTCCAAATTTCCCACCATTAACAGCATTTAAACTACTTCAACAGAACTTGACTAAACACCAGATACACCTTGTACCCTTTCCAGACAGTAGTTATTTTATATGTAGAAATTTTATGAAAACTAGTGCCCTTCTAATTAGTTATCGGATTATCTCTTAGTTTACAGGGGCCAAAATCATGATGGCAATGCAACAGAAAGGAAGTGCAGTTTTTCATTGCAGATAAAAGACACAGTCCTAGCAATGACTTAAATGTTTTATGTTTGTAATTCCGAGATCACTAATACTCCTTGGAATTTAGAGACCTGCTATTTTATTGTATTAAATTATTTTCCACCATAGCCTTCATGCATCTTGCAGAATGCAGGATATTGCGAATAATTTTAGGCTCCCATCTGTACTAAGAAGATACCCAGTTCTGTCGATGTAAACATCGATATTTATTCAACAAAAAAATCAGGTTCAATAATATGCAGTCTGAGACACAATATAAATCTTGATGTTTTTCGGAATGTGAAGGCGATGTGTGTTGAATACCTCCACAAGAAATATTTGAATATATCATCTCTCTACGATTCATGAATTTTTGAGAGGAACACAACAAAGATGTAATTCTGGGAGACTGTCTCCTAGGCTTGATGGGCCTCAGTACTGGGCAGCCTTGGGGTGCATCACTGAGAGGGAGTAGTCAGCCTCTGGCAGCTTAGATCCTCTGTCTGTGTGTCACCAACATGCTTGTTGCTGTGATATCTGAATACAGACTGGGGGAAGCAATTCATTAATCAGAAAACAGGGACTGATACAAAGATACCTAAACATTTTGGCAAATCCAAAAGTAGAAGGGCTGAAATGTAGCATGTACGGGTTAAAGCCACATTAGGTGTGCAACAGGTAATTGGCCAAAATAGTAGAGCTGGCAATTTTCATCTTTTTCTACTCTCCATGAAATTATGTTGTGTGAGTATATCTGCCTTTAAAATAATTTGTAGTATGAAATTATCTATTTATTATTTTCAGGTTATTGTTAGCAGAAAAACTACATTAAAATCCTTTCCAAGGTGTGCTGCTAGCATGTGCTGCAATATGGCCAGGTGTTGACTCTACATTGCCACCCTGCAGGAGTCTTCTCATACGGATCTTATACCTGAATTCCTTTCTTGCAACCCACCATCCCACCATTTCTACGTGGAAAAAAGTGTGAAGGCTGTCCTCAATGGGCCATGAGGTGCCTCCAGCAGGTGATCCCCGGCTGTTCAGTCAGGTGTTTTGTAGTCATGGTCCATTCTTCACACATCATGGAGTTTCTAGGTTGATTGGCATCACTTGGGCATGCCAGCCACTCAGCCTGGTGACCTTGCAGCAGGTATATTGCTTGGCAGTCATGGAGGTAGGTTTGAGGTACTTGAGATGGTGGTGGCCAGGAGAATGCACTGTTCATACTGTGTGTGAGGTATCCTTACAGATGCCTTTAAGAGCATGGTGCCCTCAAGACGACAAGCCTTGCTATCTCATCTGGGTTACTGCCATGCTCCATTGGGTGCTCAAACAGCTACACAATATTTGTGGCTGGGGAATGTGGCCTTAGAGTGTCTTCAGGGTGAATCAACAATATAATGGAAATGCAGCTACAGGCAACTGGAGTGCTGGCATGTCCCTGGAGGGCACCATTATCTTTATTTACGATTTAGTTACTTAACGCACTGCATATTATTAATGAAGTAGCAACATTATACAGCTTTGGAGTTTGCTGGCTCATCAGGTGACTACTTTTAAAAATCCAGGACATGAATTTATATGCCAGTATTTAACATTACATTGTGTTTCCTTGCTGCCAATTGACCCCAGGGCTTGGTCACTGTTTTACATCTATTTACATACTGTTAGAGAGCCCTAGTCTTATGGTGAAAAGAGAACAATGCACAGGCTATTTGGTAGCACAATAAATTTTGCCAGGAAGCTGTGAGGCTGTATTTTCTGCACGTCCAGCCAGAGTGGCTCTTGTTTCCATGGTCTACAGGATCTGCCTCTCCTGTTTTGCAATGACAATCTAGATTAAGAGTGTGTTTTCAAATTAGATCTCTGGAAATGGAAGGGAAAGGGAGAAAGGAAGGAAGGAAGGAAACCTTAAAATCCACATCTGACAACCTATAATTCAGTTATCACATTCCAGAGTCATAGACAAAATTAATAGAAATGGAAATTATATTAGGCATACCTGTATATTTCTGTCACTTTCTGACCATTTTTATTTTATAACCATGTTATACTGCTTATTGAGATTAAGATTGTGATGTTCTATCTTTATTACTTGGTGGTCTAACCTTTGAAGTCTATGGAGCTTTCAAGGATTAAACAATAAATTTTGCTGTAACAACCTCATTTAATTCCCCTATAAAACTGATGTTTCCTGATGCTTGTCCACTGACGTGTGCTATAAATATGGCATCCATAAATTTTAGAATTTAGCCCCATGTGGTCCATACAAAACAATAATAAAAGGCTATATAACAGGAAGGAGTAATAGGAAAGGATACACTGTGTCAGTAGTAACTCAGAGTCTAATTCTGTTCCACAAGCAAAAAAATATCATTCAAAAATGTCTTCAAACGCATCATTTCCCAAAATTACATTTGCAATATGACTGATTGTTAAATTACTTCTTTAGCTGTTGCTTAAGGACCAGACTGTTACTGGAAGAATATACACACTGAGAGGATGGTAACGAGGAACAAGACCTCTGTCAGTACATGTGTGAGTTATGGAGCTGTGTGTGAAGCTGTAAACAATTACTTATCCTCCTCTCAAAGCAAGTAGGTAAAGACAGTCATATCTTCCTTCACTGATAGTGAATGCTGTCCTGCCATAGGGATCCGTAATTATAGGATGGCACAGCCTAGTGTTCAACAAGGAGGAGAAAAAGGAAAGCAATTTTTCTGGAAAAACCTTTCTCTATTACTAACTCTTGCCAGCTTTCCTCGGGTATTGTACCTAAATAACAACCTAGGGTTGAGTTTCATTTTGTTATAGTCTGTTGCTCCCCTCTAGCTTCCAGGTGTGTACTTGTAATAACAGTAATGATAAAGCACAGCTTCTGATTAACACTAATGATGTGATTATTAACTAGTGCTGTGGCAACACAAATGTTGTTGAACTGCTCAGCTTTTTAACTTAGACCTAGCCCTGATCTAGCTCCACCTGAACCATTCAGGCAGTGACCTCCTCTTACCAGCTTGCTTGTGGGATTTATGTAACATTTTTTCCCTTTTTCTTCTTTTGCTTTTCTTGAGCTCTGTTGAATAGTGCTTTCTGTACATTTAGGTCATTTTTTTTTGTACAATCAGTGGCTAGAATAATGATGTCTTAGAGAGAGAGATGAGGAAAGGGAAGAAGTCAATAACTTATAGCTAATAAGTCAATGGGAGGTGAGATATAAAATTACAACCAAAGGGAAAAAAAGGGGAAAGAGGTAACTTGACAGTTGATTATCCCCTATCTTCATACTTCAGCATTCCCAGGTTTGTCACTTGTATGTTTGACAGGTCTATTTTTGGAAAATATTTAATAATTAATAATTTCAACTCTAGCAAGAAGTTCTAGGTACAAAAGACTGTGGCAAGACTCAGTTTCAATAGGGAAAAATATCTGCATTCTTTCAGCAGCTGTGTTGTCTATTTTGCATATATTTGCTAAATGTTCTTCATTTAGTCTTCTTAAACCTGTAAAATTTCATATCATTTTAAACAGCAGATTATTCACAATATGAAAAAATTAAGAGAAACAAGTCCAAGAAGGTAAATGTATCCTTTCAAATAGAACTGAATATTCTCCTATAAATATGTTACTGCTGGCATGACGTCATTGTGCAAAATTGTGGTGAAAGTGAGAATCCCAGAGAGCAGTTTATAACCCCGCTAAAAAATGTAAGCTTAAGGATTCAGGAAGTTAAATCAGCTAAAATTAGGCACAATTTAGAACAGGTTTACATCAGTTTTCTCTGTAACTTATGCTAGGTGCTCAAGTATAGCAGTGAAAGGTGCAAGAATGGATGGGTAAACTGACCGATGAATATGAAAAACCAGAAAATATGTTTAAATTTCAGGATTTAAATAAATTAAGCATGGCAAGCATAGCATAGAAATGCATTTTTTTTTTGTTTATTTAGTTTATTTTTTATTATAAAAAAAAGCCAGTAGGTATTCAAAATCTCATTTAATATAGAATACAAGAACACGAAGTTGGTGCCTGATGATGCAGTAAGAGCAAGCCCAGAGCTGCAAGAAAACATACATTCTGCTTGAAGGATTACGGTCTGAAAAATGTGGTTATGGTTTAAGAAATTTTTGTACAATCGGGCTATTAAACTGACAGAGTTAATTTTAGCAGTCATCATTTCAGACTAGACAATCCTTCAAGATCCAGAATGTAATATGTTTAGAAGAATCTAAGGACAAAGTGAAGGAGATTACATGAAAAACTAACATACTTTTATTTTTTAAAAAAAATCAATATGAACTCTTACTCAAGTCTGAAAATATTCAATTAAATCTCATATTATTGCTCTAATATTTTTTCTGATGCAATGATACTGCTTTATTCAGGTTGGGATAAGAGGTCATTGCATTATCTACTTCAAGATAAGATGGATTTCAAGATAAGTTCTTAATTTAAAAATAAGAAAAAAATTCAGAAACAAAGTATCTAACTGTACAATTCACAATGTTATGAAAGTTTAGAAATTTCTTAGGCTAGAACTGCTATTTAATGCCAACTATTACTATTCATAGAATTTCATAACATGTAAGGAAAATTTTATTAGGATTAGAACTGTTGCAGATGGATGAACTTTGAATTGATGACTTGCTGAAAAAGGGAAAAATTATTTACTATACTTATCACTTGATTGTATGTATCTAGATGGAAGATGTTTACTCTGGTTTTGAAAAAGTGAAAGTACAATTTTTGCTTTTTTTTTCCTTGGTCTTTTCTTTTGGAATTCTTCATATTTATGATATGATATGTCTTTCTTTAACTGGTCATTTAGTGTTACCATTCATCACTGGGTCTAAGTCTCCTGAGGTTCTTTCCTATTTTTTTTTATATAGTTCCAAGTAGACCTTTGTGTTGGGCTTTGCATACTGCGGTTCAATGCCCAGTGAAACCCGCTGGACCTAGAAATATTCCCACAGGTAATCCTTGCACAGACATGAGATCCTAAGGAATCTTACAAATTTATTCTTACTCTTCCTTTTCCTCTTTTTTCTACTTTTCATCGTTCCCTCCTTTCCTGCTTCTCATCTTCCCTTCCTCTTCCTTTTTTCAGTTCCTTCCCTCTCTTCTTCATCTCCTCTTCCTTTCTTTCCAGTCCTCCTATGGTTCCGTGTGGTTTTTCTGTCATGTACATGCCAGCCCCTGGAACATGCAGAATGCTCTGTTACTCCACAGAAGGACTGCTCTCATTCACTTGAGTCCTATGTTGGACTCCATAACTCCATAATGGACTCCACTCCATAACAGCCTTTTCTTGCTTTATTTGTATTCTTGAGTTTAATAGCCAGATGCAAAGCTCCATTCTGTTTTTCCCGTCTTTCAGAGTATAGGGTATTTCCTTCAATTTTGTCAATTGCTGCAAATCTTTTTCTTACTCTCTCTGTTTCTATTCTTGGTCAATTTATCTCTGACTTCTTCTGTTCCTGCTTTAATACTGGTACTCACATTCATGATCTTTCAGCTTTCTCTAAGGCTTTTCTCCACTTCTTTCTAATCTGCTACATGACATACACACATTGGCTTTCCCACTGTCAGCTTCTTCCATTTTAATGACTGTTTATGGACTTTCATGCTGTTATACCTACAGACAATCTGGTCTTAATAAGAGTCTAAATATTCTAGATTCACAGTACTGTCTGTAAATCTGTAACAAGTTCATGTCTCCAATTCATTGTCTGCTATTGTCCTAAGCATACACCAGTCACAATGAACTTCTCTTTTACTAGAAACAAAATGATACTCGAACAAAACTTACAGAAAACCTTCCCCTTCCACTGCAGCCATCTCCATTAATATATCTAGTGTTTCAACTCCTACGAACCGTTCTTGTCCTGATTGTCCAGTTTATTTTCTTCTGTGGCTTTAAAAAACTGATTCTTTGGGTTTTTTTAATAACAGGGACCTATACACTCAGGAATATAAAGATATGAAGGTGCTTACTATCTTCTTTGGCTTTGTAGGAGAAACTGTTTGCCCCCAGGAGTCAGGCTAAAGAACTTTGTCTGATGAAGATGTCTTGGATCATGTAGCTCCAGTTTTGTCCTACAGAATATTAATGCTTTCTTAAGTAGAAACCAAGCTTCTGGGAATTAAATATTGCACAATGTCCTATCACCTGTGGAATGCTAGTTATTACAATTTTATTACTTCACTAAATCTCTGTTCTTATCTATTGGACATGTCTTCCTGCTAAGTCTGAATGGTGTCATAAGAAAACCCTTTACCTGGGCTGGAAAATATATGCACAAAGAAGAAGAAGAAAATCTCTGTTTTCAGCTGTAGCCTATACATCATCCCATGTCCTTGTCCTATCATGTTTTCCAGGTAAGTAATACCTTACAGAATATAGAATATAATCTGCAAGAGACCTGGTATTTCTATATTTATACTGATAACTCTGTAGTGTCATGAACACGAGTTATAACAGAACACTCATCCCAGTGTCCCAGTTCCAGTCTGAAGGAAAGCTTGGGGTGCAAGAAATTGCATTCATGAACAGGTACCTACAGTTATTTGTATAGAGATACCTTTGTTCGTGTTTATTGGAGTCTATGTAGATAATAGAGTAAAATAAATAATAAAATTGTAATAATTTAAGCTATTTTGAGCAGAGGAAGTTAATATTGTTTGGCTAAAGGCTGGATAAACATTTGCTCATTTGTGTGTTATTCACATGTATTACTGTGTATAAACCAAAACATGAACTTCTGGAGATTTTGCATATTAAGTCATAGTGGAAATAGTGTTGTGAATATAAGGGATTACGAGATGAGGTCTATATATGATGATTTGTCTACTCACAGCTAAATGAATACAGATATATATTTATCCCAAAACAGAAATGAGATTTGTTTGTTCTTGGACTGCATACTTTGATATACAGCCCTCAAAAACTTTTACATACTGTTTTAGCTGCCAGAAGGACAATCAAGTGGCAATAACTCTAGCTGCAACTATTCAATGAAAGAACAAGCTTACTAGCTTCCTAACTTTTGAAAATCTATTTAAATAGGCAAATAATTTTAACTTCTTCTTTGACCTAGTTAAATATTTTGTAGAGGAAAAGACTAGCAGCTGTTCTGTATATGTTTCATTTTTCTCCTCTTTCCTCCCCTCTCCTGGTTTGACCCTTACAGGGCTTCTTAAGTATTTTAGAGGTTAATAGACTGATCTAACTGTTCGTATCCATAGCAATCCATGAATATTATAACCCACACAATAAAAATTGAAAAAAGATGCTAGATGCTAGAAATATCTCTAGTAGGAAAGTGAATCCCAAAAGAAAACAGATGCTGGTTAAATGTCTTCTGGTAAATTATTTTTAAAGAGCTTAGAAAATTAGCAATAAAAATGTGTGCACCAATATCTTTTAACTCCTGCAGGCAAAACTTGCACTGCAATCATTCAGCCCATAACATCCAAGGATGTCCATTTTTAAAGCAAATTTGAAGCACGTGATTTGATTATTTTGCTTCTTTAAAACACTCAGCAGAGCTGGAGAATGATATATTGTTGTTAATGCCAATCTAATAAAAATCCAGACAGCCCCACATACTGTTATTGCCATTAAAAGACCAACATTTACACTGAGCAGGATATATCTTGGAAGCTAGGATATGTCTGGTAAGCACAGGTTCTGCCAGATAATTAATCAGCATGACTGTTATTTTCAGGAGTAAAAAATGAGAAAGTACAGATCATTCAGACTGAAAATTAAAAAAGATATATATATAATCTTTGGCCTAAATAGACTGACAATCAGGCTTCAAGTTCTGTACAGACTTGAGAGTAGATCATAGTTTATGAAAGTTTCTATTTACATATTGTCATCTGTTGGATCACATTTTCACTGATCTAAAGACTACTCTCCTTTTTGATCTACTACAAATCTTTACAAGACTTAATAATTTGACAAGTCACTTTTGTAACACCACGAAAGAAATGGCTTGTATTAAACAGCTCAACTTAACAGCTGACAAAAAGCTATAAGGCAGACTTATGTTGATGGGGAAAAGCCACAAAAAAATCCAAATAGATGTATGAAGAAATCTTCAAAGAGAAGTCAAACAATTCCTGTTGCTGGGAGTCCTCTCACCAAATTTAAGCCATGAGAATGTTTGGCATATGGAAGTAGTTGGTTGTCTGGGCTACTTCTCTAGCAATTGGAAAAAGACCAGCACTTCTGGTAAATGTATAATCCCGACTAGCTTAGAAACCTGTCCTAGTCAATCTTGGTGAAATATAACTTTAAATCTAGAGTTTCTACCTCACACATAAAGCAGAATATTTTGCACGTTTAATCAGTTCCTAAAAGTATTCAAATGAAAAAGAATAACTTCACAAAAAGCCATGTGATTAAATATTAATAATTTTGAGTAAGTATACCAAATCACCTATTTATTTCTACTGTCAAACTGTAGAGATATGGTAGGTAGACATAATTCAAAATCACTTCCCATCATTGCAGGTTTTTTCACATTCACTAAAAATTTTCTCCATATCTCAGGATGTTGATAGGGACTAGGTATCACCAGACTAGAGGACCTATTTAGGAGTGAAGGTATCACCCTATCTAGCAATTGTTAATTATTTAGATCAATATATATCTTTAAGATAGGCCAGTGGCTAAAACCACTACCTCTCTCCTGCAACAATACCCAAATTATGCTTCGCGTATTTCTGTTACAGATACAGAAAAAACTCAGTCGTCAGACAATCTACTCTGCAGTACAATCTGTTCTGAAGTACTCAATATAAACCAACTGTGAACCTTTAAAAGACATTACATATCTCTAACTTCACTTACTTACTTCTTGCTATATGCCAACATTACTGTTGATGGATAGTGTATTGGTATTTCTTACTAAAACTAAAATTACTTGTTCAGGATTCATGTTCAAAAAACCCCAACCACTTTGAAAACTTTGAGATTATCTGTTCTTTCCTTTTTCCAGGCTGGAATTAAAGGCTTTGGTGGAAGACAAGTTGATGTAATATTGGGAGGTAACAGCTGACCGCTACGTTAAAGTATAAATAATAAAATTTAAATTTTAATACTATTGTGATTAATATTGCTAAACAATGTATCTCAGTCAGTGAACAGCAATAGCTCCTTCTGATAGGTATGGTATCATATGCCCATCAGATTGTAATGGGCTGAAATGACCTCTGAATGTATCTACTGGTTTCTGTAGCCAGTGAAGCCTGTAAACTCCTGACTGTAGCAACTCAGTTTGTGACATGAGCCTGGGATTTAGTGTTAATTAAGACTATAAATTAATCCACATTATCATCTGCCCTTTCCATTAAAGAAGGAACGCATCTATACACAGCAATCAACAGAAGGTTAAAATCCACTCCAGAAGTTTTTTTCTATCCCAGATGATTTCTTTTGGCCCATTTTGTGTGCTCTGTCATAACTCTGAACCTTCCTGGAATCTAGAAACATGAAAATGTACTAAGTTTTGAGGCAGAACATATTGCAAACAAAAAGCAAAATCCACATTAAATGGTGAGATTATGAGGCAGAAGTGTATTTTATATTTTTAATAAAACATTGTTAATAGTGTTTGTAGAAATTGAAAGAATTCAGCAAACAAAAAAAATAAAGATTCCTGTTAAGTCAACCATGAATTCTTGTTGACCACAGCACACCCTGAAGAACATCTTTTTCCCCTTGTGAATGCCATGAGCTCTATTTTGCAAACCAAATGCTTATATGTTACCCCCTACTATTTGATTAAGTATGTAGATGATGGTATTTGCTGTTATTAGAAAAGACCTTATTACCCCTTCCATGCTGTGTCATGGAGGATAAGAAATGAACAAATACAATCAGTTGTGGCCAATAAAATTTGAGGAAGGATAGCAAGGAAAGCAGGCATGTTCTTCTTGATTTCTAGAATTATAGAATGAGAACAGACCTGGTGGGAAGGGACCTCAGAACATCATCTCCTCCAACCTTTCATGGGAAAAAAAGCCTAGGTGAGACTATCTAGCACCCTATCCAATTGCATCTTGAAAACTGCCAGTGATGTACAATCTACCATGTCGCTGGGAAGTTGTACTCATTGCCCCTCATTTTCTTTGTGTCTTTGTGAAGAGAGGGGAGAGCTTCCGTCCTCTTCACAGCTGCCCTTTTAAGTTAAGTACTGTAATACTGTGATAAAGTCCCGCTTGAGCTTTCTCTTCTCCAGGGAAAAGAGACCTGGCTTCTTCAGTCTTTCCTCATAAGATGGGTTCTCCAGCCATTTGGTTATCTTCATGGCCCACCTTTAGACCCTCTCCAGTCAGTTTGCATCTTCTTTAAATTGTCAGGACCAGAACTGGACATGGTACTCAAGGTGTGGCCTGACAACCTCTGAGTAGAATGGGATGATCATGTCTGTCTCTGCTAGTAATGCACCTGTAGATGTAGCCCAAGACCTTTTACTAATTTTTTATTTCTATTCCAGTTGTCAGTTCAATTCCAGTTTAATAATAATAGTCCTCAAGAGCCTCTTGTTGCACATTTTATAAGTTACTATGCCTACCCTAAAGACTTCACAGTATAAAAAGATGGAACTAATGAAGGGTAGGAGAAAAAAAACAAAGGATGACGTAACATGTATATGACACATATGTGTGACGCATCAACAGAGAATTTAAAAATAACTTCCCAGTCCTATTGCAGTTGCCTAGACACTTCCTTTTCTAGAGACCCTGCAAGCAGAAGTGTTTATTCTTCAGAATTGTTTCTAGGCAAACCAAGAGATTTTCTGAAAAATCCAGTTGCTGACAAATGTACTGCTTTATTTGTTTTGGTAACATTAGATAGTATTTTAGAAGACTAGGTCATTGTTTTTTATCTCTGGCTACATGAACATGAAAAAATATCTGGTGGTAGGACGGGATATGCATATCTTATAATATTCCTTATATTTGTAGAAGAGTGGGCAAAGTCTTCTGCAGAACACAAAAGCAATGGTTGAAATTTATTTTCCTCAGCTTTGTTTAAATGACTGGAACATTTATAGCATATTGTCAAATGTGGAAACTTCAGTTACCGGCTTCTATAAATTGTAAACAGCTTTTTACTGTGGGGAAAAAAAAAAAAAAAGATTGCTTTCTACACAGAAGAAATCTGCATTTACTATACAAGGAATAGTGTGAAAAGTTATTTGTTAGATTTCATTAAAATCTCCTAAATATAAACAAAGACTAAGTCTTGCACACATGAACATGTTCATTCCTATGTCAATGACTGGAATGAACCATGAGTATGCATCAGTCCACCATTTCTGACCATTTTGCAGTCAACACAAAGCTGAGTGGTGTGTTTGACACACCTAAGGGATGGGATGTCATCCAGAGGGACCTGAACCAGCTCAAGAAGTGGGCCCATATGAACCTCATGAACCTCAACAAAGCCAAGTGCAGGGTTCTGCACCTGGATCAGGGCAATGCCCAGTATCAATACAGACTGGGGGACAATGGGATTGAGAGCAGCCCTGCCGAGAAGGACTTGGTGGATGAAAAGCTGGACATGAGACAGTAACATGCTCAGGCAGCCCAGAAGGACAACTGTGTCCTGGTCTGCATCAAAAGAAGTGTGGCCAGCAGGTCGAGGGAGGTGGTTCTGCCCCTCTATTTTGCCCTGGTGAGACCCACCTGGAGTGCTGTGTCCAGCTCTGGAGCCCTTAGCACAGAAAAAACATGGACCTGTTGGAGTGGGTCCAAAGGAGGGTCCCAAAAATTATCAGAGGGATGGAACACCTCTCCTATGACGAAAGACTGAGAGAGTTGAGGTTGTTCAGTCTGGAGAAGAGAAAGCTCTGAGGAGATGTTATTGTGACTTTTCAGTACTTAAGGGAGGCCTCTGAGAAAGATGAGGACAGACTTTTTAGTAGGGCCTGTTGTGATAGGACAAGGGGTAACGGCTTTAAACTAAAAGAGAGTAGACTTCAAGTAGATATAGGGAAGAAATTTTTTACAGTGAGGGTGGTGAAACACTGGAACAGGTTGCCCAGAGGAGTGGTGCATGCTCCATCCCTGGAAACATTCAAGGTCAGGTTGGACGGGGCTCTGAGCAAACTGATGTAGTTGAAGATGTCCCTGCTTATTGCAAGGGGGTTGGACTAGATGTACTTTAAACGTCCCTTCCAACCCAAACCATGCCATGTTTCCACGATTCTATGATTCCTGCTACAAAGTAATATTCTTGCTCCCACCAGGACACTGCATGGTGTAAGAGACTCCTCTGAGATATCCCAATCATGCAACAATTAAAAAAGCAGCATATGCTTTTTCACGTTGTGTACAACAAGCAGTAACTAGTCCTAATTAATTGATAGACACCATCACCTGTATTTACATACTTTATATTTTCACATACTTCACATATAGAGGAAGACGAGGCTGCATTACAAAAGCAAAAATCATCATCATGTGTACACACCATGCCCTTTTCTAACTAGTAAGATAATTGACTCACAGTAAAATGGCAATCTTTGATTTAGTCTGACTTGTTCCTAAGCAAAAAGTTCACAGTTCCAAAAAATACTCATTTAAATTCACATCCTGAAACTCTGCTGGTGCAAAATTTTATGTCAATAAGTTATAAATAAAAATACTTTCAGAATAACAAAAGGTAAAATTGTAGGTACTCAGCATTTTTAATTATCAAGTTGTGTATGTCATGAGCTGTATTATAGCAAAAGTAGCAGCTTTACTGAGTGGTACACGCTGAGCAGTGTTTGTACTGCTTTTTATCCAAAAAAATACCAAGATGGGCCTGTTTTAATTCAATGACTGCTTTTCACTAAGTTTTCTATGGTCCTTTTACTGCTGGTTTCCCTTGGACTCTGCAAAATAAGAGGAGTCTGAATAACAATCATAAAGTCTTAGTCAAAATGTGATGAAACAGGATTTGGATAGGCTTTAAGACTGGGTTTAATCTGTATCTAATGGATGGGTAGCCATAAAAACTGTTCTAGCATCCAGTGTCTTCTGTAGTATTGATAACATATTGTCACCATTAATTGTTACTCTAAATTTTAAGGCTACGGACTTCAGAAGGCTGGATTGCCTGACGACTAAGAAAAAACCTCTTTGATTTGTAAATGAATGTTCATATCTTGAAAAAGCTCAAATACATTTATCCAGGTAATTAAAGAGGGAATTCAGACTGGATTTAACTCTGCTAACTTAGAGTTAATGATTCAGATTTGTGTTTCAAATGACTCTAAATGCAAATATCAACTCTTTGATGAGATATTGTAATTGTTAACTTCGGCCCGCATGATGTCATTTACTCAGTAACCTGATTCAGCAAATGTGTAATGAGGTCAATTGGCCTGACTAAGAAAATTAAAAGATCCCAATAAAGATAGTATTTTTAATTGAAGTAAAAAGCAGTAGGAAAAGGAAAATGACCTTCAAAATTTTACTGGTGAAATTACCCATCTGACAACTATAGAATTGAAGATACAAGCATGAAAGTACCCTTCTCTCAGTATATTAATAATAAACTGCTTGCACCATGTCTTTTCTTTCTATGGCTTTACGTAGGCATAATACTCTCAATCATGAAGATGTACTTCTACAGCAGTACAGTTTTGCATGGTGCTTCACTGTGATAAAAATAAAAAGCATCTTGCTGCCTTCTTAAATATTTTTTTTTTCAAATACAGATGAGAGTAAAACACATCACTTAATAGCTTTGCTATTAAGAGTGGCTAGCACTCTGAGATCTTTCTCTTTGTTATGTGTTACTATAAAAATAAACTTTATTTAGTGGTGATAACAGTAAAGGAAATGTTAGTGAATATAATGTTGAGAGTTGATACAAAAGAAGATAATGAAAGTTGTACTATACCAATAAGTTACTCTGTTCTGTAAATGTTCTACTCAGTACTTCTGATAATACTTGAATACTAATATAATGCATTCCATATCTCATTTGCTATTATTTTTACTGCATTCCTTTGTACTAAAATCTGAGCTGCACATTTTGAGACCTTTTCTATGGAAGTTAAATCCACAAATCTTTTTAAGCCCACAGGACAACAATACTGGTTTTTTGGCTTTTACTTTTCATTCTCAAAGAACTGACATTTTGTGAGTCGCCATGAACATTTTAGGTCAGTGCTGCTAGAGTTGCTGCTTTGAAAATGTTATCTTATTCTTATTTTTTTAAAAACTTTTTCAAAAAGGCAGAAAGATTCTACAGAAATAAGATACAGAAGCATAACATTTGCCTTTCATGATAGTTAAGTGCTTGGGTCAGACACCAAGATGGTTTGAACTCTTTAAGAAAGAGAAATACGAAATGCTACTGATGATATTGGTATCTGCAGAAGACGGACACATATTAAGGAAAAATTTCTTTTTTAATTTTCAGCATTAGAGGTAGGAAAAAGAATGTTCCTTCCAAAAGAAAAAGAAAAGTAAACAAGATGAGCATAACAAACTTACTACAGCAATATTGCAACTAAACAGCAGGAATAACGAGCAAAAAGAGAAGCAACAGATTCCCCAAGGGACTAAATTAGACCCAAAAGGGTGTCATTTCATTTTCAGGCAGTTATTTGCATGTATCATTTTTATGAGTTTCCAAGAGTACTGGTATACTAAGTGTATGAACTGAGAGTCTTCAGACAGAACCATATCCATATCCATATACATTGTGAAGAAATAGGTGGGAATGTCCATGCCTTTGAAAGGATCTGTATCTTTAGAGCTTTGCTGATCCCTTATATCATTCTACTACAATTAGCCAGCTCTCAAGCAGGCTGACTGAAAGCCCTGAGTCACAAGATGGCTATAAGGAATGAAGTAATTTTGATTCCAACAGACCTGGACCTGACTTCTTTCAGCAGGTCCCTTTGTGGTTATGGTTAGGATTTCAGCATGACTCACCTCTTCTTGATTCTATCTGCTGAATCCTTCATTGTTTAGGACAGAGCAGAAGAGAGGCGAGATGCTCCTACTGTCATTGAGCCTCTAGGAGAATAACAGAGGGATTTATCTTGCAGAAGGTCTTCAGGAGACCACTCTCCTTTGTAGATTGAAGGGTGATTTGTGTACAAGAAGAAAGAAAGAATAAAAGATGACATTTTGTAACTATAGTCATATGAAAATAACTACAGAAAACCCAGAGGGAAGGAGGTGTTAAGCTCCTCAAAGGATCAGGAGCTATTTGGTCGTTGCCAGCCACCTGTCTAAGTAGTATTAGGTATAAGGTACAATACACCTTCTATTTCCATTTCAGCACTGGAAAAAGTACTTTGGAGAAAATATTGGTTAATATGTCAACAAAATGTTGACATGTTGTCCATGAAAAAAAAAAAAAAAGAATCTTATCAATTGTGTCTATCTAAATATGTCTATCTAAATACGTATGGTCACTATATTTCAAAACTCTGTTCACATGGAGGAAAGACAGAAGGCTGTTATTCAGTGTTAGATATACTGGTCTCCTTTACTTATGAATTCTGATAGCTTAAGGTGCTTGGACTTTAAATTTGCTGTGGTTTGGACTGGACTGGCCACTGAGATGAATGACAGGTGCTCTTCCTCACATCTCTCTTCAAGGACAGGAGGGTGAGAGAGAAAGAGACTTATGAGTTTAGAAGAAACTAAACTACTTAAATGAAAATACTAATAATAAAATAAAAAGAAAATATATGACCTTAATTTCCTGGAGTTAGAATGATAATTGATTTTACTACTGTACAGATTTTCACTTTTAAATGGGTTAGATCTATTTCTACAGTCTTCACTGCACCTTAAGAACAATGTGTGGGTGTGACTCATCTCACTTATCTGTAAGCATCTAAGTTAGAATATAAATTTCTGCTTTTTATTCAGTCCTTTATTATTAAAAGGAGGAAAAATCTGAAGCTAATAATCTCAACTGTATATTTTGAAAATAATTTTAGAATAAACTATCAGACCTCGATAGTAAGTGGTGGTTATCTACTTAAACTTAGATGTATAGTTACTAGGTTCTGCTGTTTTTTCTCGAACTTCCTTTTAGTGTTCGTGTATTTCTTCTAAGCAAACAACCATGGAAGAGGTAGCCCAGTTTCTTTAAGACAGGACTTTTGAGTCAGGAAATATTAACAGATTAATATTCTGAACTCTAAGAGAAATGAAGAAGACTCAAGACATTTTTCCTTCACCAGCTTTGCCAGACAAGGACCACACATAACAGAGATGAATCTCACTTCTTGCAAGACTGGTCAGCAATTCTGCAGATGCTGGCACACACACAGTTGAGGCTTGGAAATGAAACAAAACAAAACAAAACCAAAAGAAGAAAAGAAATGTTTCTCAACTTCCACAAGAGAGAAATTGATTCACGAACAATCCTCTGAAAATTTTAATTCTAAAACTCTGAAATTTGTACTTAGGACAGAAGTTTTTCTTGGTTTTTTTTTTTTTGTTTGTTTGTTTGTTTGGGGTTTTTTTTGTCCTTCTATCACATTTATACTAGTAATATAACAATATTCATTATATAATCTCATGTTAAATATAATATTCTGTTACCTAAAAATATCAAGTATCTCAATGGAAATCTTTTTTTAATAATTTTTTGTATTTCACTGATGGAAATTAAATGTTTAACTCCATTTGAGATTCTGATTAAATTATATAAATTTACAGTCATCACATCAACAATCATATATGTACTGACTTATTTAGTTAGTGAATAAAGTTGTATGCAAAATATAGTCTGAATGTCTGTTGTCTTATAGAAATACTTGGTAGGATGTATTCTAGTTTTCTAAAAAATACATGATAACAAACTTGCTACTAGGTTTATGTTCAACTATATTATACAAAACACTAGAAATAGACTTTTAGAAGTAATCTAGAAATTTTTGATGAAATAATTACTGAAATCTACTTTTTGCTGATTTAAGATTCAATAGTGCACTATAGTGATTGACCAACTTAGGAAAATAATTCAACAACTACATTATAGACCCTGGTCTCTATGTCCTCCTTTCTTGCCTTGCTTACAGTGACTGCTCAAGTAGCTCATCTAACTTTACATCAAGTTTCCCATCAAAAGCACTGACACACTGTCAATACATCCTTTTTAAAGACTCGTGATATAATATAAACCATTCATATTTTCCATAGAATTAATAAGGCTAATTTTCACAAATAGGTAGCCAAAAATTGAACATGGAGAACTCAAAATATGCCACTCTCTGATCTTATTCTTTATGAAGAGTTTAATGTAATTCTGTGGCTTACCTAACACAAATTAAGATTCTAGGTAGATTCTAGGCAGGAGCACATAGAAAGAGTTCTCATTAAATGCCACTAAGCAGCGTTTTAGAAAAACTGCTGGTTTTACTAGCCTTACTGAGGGCAAGTGAGGTGCTAAAAATATTTTCAAATCCTTATGAAGTGTTCAGCAAGAGGATGCTACCACTCTGAGACTTCTAATTTCTTTACTGCCATGGTTTAAATTTTGAGAGTTATCATGAGGAAAGAGTACACGTCACCCCATTAGACTCAAGGGTAGTAAATCACATGATTTCAAATTAGGGATTTAAATCTATAAGTTAATATTTTACACACCACATGCTCTCTTGAATCCCTGGAGTAAGTCGTTGGACATCTGTGCTGTATCCCAAAGATTAATTTCACTGTCCACTACGATAAGTACAGTCATCCTGTAAGATTGCTACCACCAGCACCACCAAGTTAGTTAAGTTTCATCTTTAATTTTGAGTTATCTGGCTCTTGTTGATTTAAATTGAAACTTTCACAGTATTTTAACATGGATATTTTCATATTTCATTGTAAAATTTCATTCTTATAAGGATTATTTTCTTGTTTAGCCCTCAGTATCACATGCAAAATACTAGTTGTGATTCATTGTCTAAGAGCTTCCAAGATCTCACTCTGTGAACTCGTTTTGCAAAGATATGCTGGGAATTGACTTCTTTTTCTGTCCCTTTTACCATCAGCGTTTATGTTATTTTTATAAATCCACCTTGTGTAAAAGTCACATTATATTTTTGTGCAAAGCAGTGATATCCTTTACCACATATGCACAACAATCTATGATAATTATAGAGTATTTATTCTAAATGTAAGAATATTCAAAGTATGCTGGCACTTCTGTTAACAATAGTAAGGAAATGACATTTGAAGTTTATAAAAGGTAAAATCTCTTAAGAGGATTAGCTTTACTTTTTAAGGGTGTTATTTTTCTAAAGATTTCTGGCTACATCTTGAAGAATAACTCACATGAATTTTTATATCACTTCATTTCAAGGAAAAGACACTGTCTGCATTCCTTTAAAAGCAGCAACCTAAGACCCACTGACTGAGCTGAGCTGTTCAAAGTGAAAGGTGACTGTTTCAGACCATACCAGACATACTGACTAGTTTAAAAACATGCTCTTCCAGATTTATGCTTTGCAATAGGCACAGATATCAGACAAGACATTAAAGAAAAAGAATCAATTTTAAACTGTAGAACTAGAGCAACAAGCTATCTGTAATTTTTTTTTTATTTCTTTTTCTGTAAGAGGCATTGCAATGAAATGTTAAATTAATGGCTAGACACCTTTTTTTTTTTTTTTTCCCTTCTGCAGACTGAAAACCCATTGTCAAAAGTTTTTGCATAAAGGCAGAGTAGTACCACCATTAGTGCTTACAAAGAGTTTCTATTTTGGTGGAGCCTGTTACTCTCCATTAATCATACAGTGTTGGCCTAAGTGCCATCTAGGAGCCCCAGTAATGGACACGGTCAAGAGATGCTGGGTGCTGTGCATCTGTTAGATTTTTAACCTCAGGCAAATGGTCTGTGCACTCAAGGACTGAGTGGTTCACAGGCTTTCCTAGACTTTTCAGTGAACATTAAGATGCCTTATGGAAATTGTCAATTGAATACTTTATAAGATACACTGTATACAGGAAAGATTGTACCCTAATTACGCCAAAAAGTGAGGTCTAAATAACAATGTAAAATGGCTATAGGTGAAGAAACTGCAGGATCAATAATTTTTTTTTCCCTTTGACATTAGACTATCCACAGGGTAAAAATGACACTGAAGTTGGATTTTGTCTTCCTCCAGATTAGGTAATGAAATCAGATACAGGTACTTGTCTATCTGTATTAATGCTCTTCTGCATTAGCGTTTGCAGACGACATAACAGCTGATCTCCGTGACAGTGCTCCACTGATGCTGGTTTCGTGTTCATGAGGTGTTTTCCACTTGCTGGTGGAACTTCTTTGCTCCTACAGACAGAGTTCTGTATGAGAAACTTCTGCAAGAATCATCCATAGCAGGCTGGCAACCCCCTAACATGCCAGATAGCATGAAGAACAAGTTGCTCTGCAAAGGAAGGAGAGCTGGGAGCCCAGGGTGACAACAAAGCAGGAAGTCACCCCACCAACCACGGACACAGTCCCACAGCACCTACATAAGAAAAACAGGGCAGGGTTGGGGACAAAAACAGAGTCAAACAAAAGCCTAGTGATGCTCAGAAAAACACAGTTGAGGTTTGAGGTTCAGCGCCAGCAAAGCAAGGTCAGAATCAGCAAGATATTGGGCATACAATGTAGCTCAGATAGGGACAAGGGCCTGTGATATAATGCAGCTCCTAAGCCAATGGGCTGGGACTCCACAAGGCTTCTTACAGCTCTTTCCCACAACCTTACTCATTTTCACGTCTGATCCAAGATTACACAACTATCCCATTCCAGTGCTGCCCTGGAACACAGGCAGCCAAATCGCTGGATTAGGGAAGAGATTGCAGAGCTGGTTGGTACACCAAGGGCCTTGACATATTGCTCAATATCTTAGAACTTCCATCTTCAGTCATTCTGTTCAGTTTATTAATCTATTGTTATCTAAATGTATTTTACTTAATGTTTATATCACTCTGGGTTTTTTTTTGTTTGTTTGTTTGCTTATAGGCTGTATTCTACATTCATATTTCTCTTATTTTAATGCTTTGCAGTACTTGATTTTTGGGAAACAGGCTGAACTTGAATATGTCTTGGTTCAAAGCTCTCTTAAGATTAACAATAAGGAGTAAAGGCACCGAATGTAGGTCCCTGAAGTTAGGTTCTTGCCATTAGTCAGGAAAAGGTAATACTTTTTAATACCGCTTCTTGTCATTGAGAATAAAAAAAATGTCAAGAACATGAGCCCTACTTTAAAGGTGAGATAGAAATTTGTGTGAAACCCTGCATTGTGAATGAAGATTTTCAAAGCAAAGAAATCTTTTTGTTGCAGATCTATTGCCATCAACTGTTGCTCTCCAGTTCTGTAGCAATGTAGAGCAAAATTAGTTAGCCAAATCCAAGGCACAAATAGTGCTTGAACAGTCCAGCAGAAACATGTAGTCCATGTGCTGTTTTATAACTTTGCTGAAATAGATTGAAAATCTTCAGTTTGTCATACCTAGAACAGACGGTGATAGTGTGACAATCAAACCCCCTCATCAGACGAGGAAGTGTAGATTGGTGCCACCTGATAAATAAAAGTGTTACTTTCAATTCTATTACAGCAACAGTGAAAATGTGTCACATTAGCTTAGCATTGATTCATTGCACGCCGAAGAGGAACACTGGCAGATTGCTTTAATTAACAGATGTACAAGGGCTGCTGCTGTTTTCAAAGTGAAATTTCCTTGCCTCTTGCTGCATACTATCAGGCTGTCATTCTCAGGTGGCAGGATGACAGGATATCAGAGGAACAGCTCTAGAAGCTTTTCATTCTCAGCACTGTATCTAAATACCTGTGTTGACAATGTGTCCTCATTCACAAGCACTTTTTATTCTGTAGTCTTGAGAAAAAAAAGACAGCAACTTCCTGTCAAAAAAAAGTCAACAGTTACATCTCTTGACTTTTCCGGCAAGATGAAGTGGATTGATTCTCTATGACATTCTTTTGTTCAAACATTTGTTTCATGTAAACAACCAACTGCTTAGATGGATTCATTACAAATTTTTCTGCAGAATTGTTTCCTCATGTTGGAAAAAAAAGGCATGATATGATTCAATCCAACATAGGTATCCACCTCAAACTCAAACTGTATGTGTCTAGTAAAGGACTCTTGCAAAGAAATTTATCTCAGTTCCTTAAATATTAATAGATATATCATTAGATGCCTTTCAAGCATTCGCAAGAAAATCTAGTTCACTTAGGTTTAAGTGCTTAAATTAGGGAGAAAGAACATCCTTCTGCAGGCCTTAAAAAAGTCACCTTGGTACTAGTGCTGAAATACCAGGTCCTTCTGTGGCTCATCTTTTTTTCTGAAATTTGGAGGGCTAGACTTAGATTTTAGGTTAGGTTCAAATTCTGTTCAGAAGTTTAAATTAACAGATACTGATCTTGTGCCTGTCTGTGCATGTGTGTACTTATCTGTGAGAAAGGAGGAAAGGAAGCTCTGTCTCCCTGGCTTATAAACCGCTTCAAATGATGAGGTAATAATGCCTGCTTTAGGCCAGCTGTTGTGACATCATTGTCATTTTGAGGAAAAATCAGAATCAGAGAGGACTGCAAGTTTGTGTTGCACGCTGCATGCTCACTGTTGAGGTTTAAAGGCAGTGTCCTCAGGTATGTGTAAGTAGGGTGCTCTTCATGCAGAGCTGTGCCCCAGACCACATCATGCATGAGAAGAATGCCTTGAAGCAGATCCAGCGAGACTTTAAACAAATATCCTATTTTATGCTGCATGCTGGAACTGTTTACAAGTCCAAAGCCTTCAAAAAGATAGTTTTAGACCTTCATGTTTCTCTGTCTCTCTCGCCCATCTATCTATCGAAGGCTTGAAGTCTGCTATCAAATGTGACTGCTGATACAGGCACAGCTTATGGGGACAGTATGCTGAGTAATCAATGAACAAGAGGGACACCTAGTCCACTAGTCATGATAATTTTGATATTGTTCACTAAGTAGTTGCCTTAAAGTAGCTATACTTCAAGAGGTGACCTGAATGGCCATAGACATATTTAACAACCCACAGTTTTATATTTTAATCTCTCTATGTAGTGTTGATGAAAAGCCATAACTGAAAATAATTTGTTATTTGGAAAGTACTCGGGATAGAAAACAAAAGCTCTATTTGGTAAACAGCCAAGAATACTAGTAAAATTGTTTGTAGTGTCCCATGGGCTTTGAGCCATTCCAGTTATGCCACACAGAAAAGGGGACCTTGAAACTTTGAGGTAATTCTTGGCAGTTTGCCTGAACTTCATTAACACTTTCACAAGGAAAATGTCTGCAACAAGAAAAAAAAAAGATATGAAAACATTTCTGAGTGGAAACTTGGTGTTAAAGAATTCAATGTCACACCAGTAAATGCAACTTCTGGAAGACAATATCAGAATATGGAAAAATAGAAATTCCAGTAATTATAAAAATCTGTCTCAGCTAAGTAACTTTTAATATTATTAGTTCAGTGTACTGGCTTATTATTCTTTAACTTACTATGACACTAGGTTTAAAACCAAAACTGTTCCCAGTCAAACAATTACTCCTTTCCATTAACATTAGAACAGAAGAAAGACTATTCCTTGTTAGGAGGATGACTGAAGTGCCGACTGTGGGATTCAGCAGTAGTTTTCAAGTAAGTTTTAGATAGCTTTCATTTACTTGAAATAGATAGAAAAAGTGAATCTAATAATTTTGTAAAATTTGGACTGTGGCATATGCTGAATATCATCTCTGAAAGTGATTCAATGAATTATTGAGCTCACTATATTATTTGTCTACATTAACATGAGCAGGGCTGAAATGCCAGTCTTTATGTTTTTTCTTCTTCTGAAGAAATTTTTTTCATCCCAATAATTTTTTTAAGATACACTTCTTTTAGTTCATCTTAGTTCTCCTGATAACTTCCACAATACTAACTAGTTAAAAAAAATAAATAAATCAAAAACAAAAAAACCCCAACTTTTCTTATTGGGCTAAATGCCATAAATAGGTTGATAAATATCATTATATTTTGATCTGTCTGTCTCTTCATAAATTCAACTTTTAAAGATAGAATAATGCAAATATTTCCATAAAAAATATTTACTTCTAAGTTTCATACTACAATTGCTTTTATTTGACTTGCATTGTTATAAACTTTTCAAATGATAGACCTATGGCTGGTGGTGCCATTGGATGCTACTGAAATATATGTATTCAGTGGAAATAATGTATAATAGCAACATAACATGCATAGGCTTTCTCTCTAACTAATGAAAGAGTTATCATAATTGGAGTTTAAAAACATAAAATCAAAGAAAATGTGTGGAAGTAACAGTAATTTCCATGAAAATTAAGCTTAATGTTGTATGCATACAAACCTAAGTAATTCCTGAGAAAGCCAGACTCTTATAGATCAGAAATAGTTTTTGAGATATGAAGATGGATCTGAAGATCAGTTAACTGTTCTGTTGATCAGTGGTGAAGTATAAATGAGAAAATAAAACTATATTCAGTTGAAAGTTTTTGAGCTGAATGTTGTCATGTACCAGGTATACCAGATTTAATTTTCTGAAGGTGGAGTGGTTTAAATGTTTTTTTTTTTACCTTCATGACACCAAAGTTAATACATTCTAAGATACTCTGAAAGAGAACATCCAGCAAGTATTTTAAAAAGGCAGAAAACTGGAGTTTCTTTCTACCTTGAATATCTTCTCAGGTAACAACCACGGAATTCTCACTGTAAAATTAACCTGTGCTTTTCTATATTTTTATATTTTCTTCTTAAATCTTTTTTTCATTCTCAAATGATAACATTCAGTATTTTAGTCTAATTATGTTAGCTTATATTAGCATATTTGGAGAAATTGCTTGGGCAAACTGGCATATAGCTAAAAATAAAGAGAAAAGCAAGGGGGTTGGATCCATGGATTTTTTCATTAATGATAAAAGTTTAAGAGAGAGGTTTTATTTTAAGAAAGGTTTCCACAGAGAAGCAGATAAGGAAAAGAAGGAAAAGAGCAAGAAGGATACAGAAGGAGAGATTCAACTTCACCCCAAGAGTACAGTGTGAATAACACTTCTCCCCACACAGGATCCTACAGTCCATGTGATTTTTCTCAGGACCCCTAGTATCCATGACTAGCAATACATCTGGCTTCCTGATTTGTCCTCAGCATTACATGCAGTTAAAATATACCTTGACTTAGTTCTTGGCCTCATTCATTTGAAAAAATGAATAAGCTAACTAAAGAAGAGAAAAATCTGCATTTTAATTTTATTAATTATTCCACAATGCAAGGTAAAAATTCATCTAATTGACAGTCAAAAGAAAGAGAAATATATTGGTTTTCTCTTTATGAGTTGGTCTTCTTATCTTGCACTTGATCACACAGTTCGACTCCTTCATTAAGTCCAACCAGAGACAACACCAAGGTGCCCCACAGAGTAAAACAGATCAATGACTCAAGCTCCCATACTGGGAGAGACCTGACCCCATACATTTTTATTTGGTATCATGCTGGAATCTTTATGATTTTTCTTTTCCTTTTCCTTTTTCTTCAGTCAATTATTGGCCTGATTCTCTGTTATTCATTCCTCTAGATTATGTGAACATGTGAAATGTAGCATGTCCCATTGTTCTAGTATTAAAAAAGAATGTTTTCTTAGAAAGCACTTTATGAAGGGAGAAGTGTCACAACTGTATATTCTTAGTAAAAGACAAAACTTCTTGGTATTATTTCAGTAATGCTGTGCCTGGCTTGTATCTCAGTATCAGGTTTGGATTTATATAATTGGCTTTACTGGATGAAATCATGATTCATTTTAATGAGTAATCATCCCAACAGCTCTCTTCTACTGAGATTTACATAGATTACATCATGTCCTAATTTAAATAATTCCCCCACTCCCCTTGTTTTTGTAGGAATTTGAAGCCTTCCAGCTTCATTTTAAAGCTTTTGTATAACTGCATTCCTACCTAAATTTGAAATCTGTTTACTATTTTCCCATTCACTTTCAATGATCACAGACTTTCTCCTAAACACTGTTTTTGGAGCTTTTCTTGTATTTTCTTTGTATTTAAAAGGTGTGGGGTTTATAACTCGTGAGGCTGATCGCCATTGGAATCCACAGCCCAAATAAGCAGGGAGAAAAATGGAGTTCATACCAGTCACCACGTAGTTACTGTGCATTAAATTCTGGGAAGGAAGTTGTGTCTTAAAACTGTCATCTTATAGATTTTAAGTATTTATCTCTGAATCCTTCAAAAGGGTTAGGGATTTACACGTTTTCTTTCAAGACCCATTCAAATCTCTTCAAAGAATACTTCTGTTGGTGCTGCTCAATAGCAAGTAACCTATAATTGATGTGGGATCTCCTTCCCAGATATTCTCCAGTTGATTTGAACAACTCTGGCATCACAGACCAGTCAACACACACTTTCATGTGCTTCTGAAGATTTTCTCTGGAAACCTTGGATTGTATCATTTTTTTCTCTGTAGAGAGAACACTGCAGGAGGGCATGGGGAAAATTTCAGTATATCTTCTCCTGTCAGCATAATTATGCTAGCAGTGAAGTACAGGAGTTAGGTATAGAATAGCTTTAAGCTATTTTAGATATATGAGGAAATAAGCCATGTATCTAACCTATGATTGAAGGAATAGAAGCATTGCCCATGTCCAATTTTACATTCCTCACATTCCCAGCTACGGATAAGTAAATCTTTGAGGCTACACGATGACGTTTCTGCTCACTACTACTTCTGTTATGTTCATTTCATCAAATTATTACATTAATATGTAACAAATGAATGTCTTAAGGTAAGAAAGTGGAAAAAGTAAGTAGTTCTGAAAGGCTGAATGGTCTTTCCAAAGCAAAGGTGGAAAGCACGCTGCAAGCACGTGCTAAAGGCACATGGAGATTTGAACCAAGATGTGCCATTTTGCTGACATCAGTAACTGTCATAGTGCATGTATCTGACATACACATCCTAGTTGGGCATTACAAAATATGAACACCACCCTTATTTCATGTTCTTTCCTGCTCTTGACAAAGATAATCTTAGGGAGCTTTTCACTGCTATTGTGCCATTGAGCACAGGTGCACACAATTTACTTTGCTTTTGCAATGTCGTAAAGATATATGCAAGATGGTTATGAAAGTATCTGAAGCAGATGGGAATATTCATAGAGACAGGTCATACCATTACTAAAAGGCTGTAAAAAAAAAAAGCAAAAGCTCTAGAATTATGTATTCTGTCAGTATCATCGAGTCTTTAAAAATATTGACTCTTCTCATGTAAAATCGATCATGCTTTGAACTCTTCCACTGTCTTTCCTTTTCCCTCACCCTTGTTACTAAATACCCTGAAGAAACACAATGGATATTTTCATCAGAAAATATCAACTGTTCTCTGAAGAGATGAAAATAACCCTACAATCTCGTAAAAATGTTTTGTTTACTTGTGTGGAGAGATTACTCTTATATTTTATTCATTAATAGTTTTAAATTACATGGAGATATCCAATTATGAATAGCAATAGACATAATGACATCCCTGGGCCTTTACAGAATGTCTACTAAGTCATCCTCCTTTTGTAAACAGAAAAAAAAGAAAACAATTAGAGGAAATGATCCATTATTCCATAAAGTTCACAGGGGCAAAAAATTCAGCCCTTTCTGCATCCCTAAAATAAACAAATAAAAGTGAATTGGACACAAGGGAGGAACTTCATTACATTTCCTAATAATGGCATATTTGAAAGCCCATTTAGAGCAATACTCAAATAGTCTCCTCTGTCAAGATCTCATTTGAGAGAAAAGACAGAGGAATGAGAAAAGGATAAAGCTTTTGTAAGGATGGCATTTTCCTTTTTATTGTTATGAATTCTTTTTATTAACATGTATTAATAGAGTCCAGGAGAACATTACCCATCAGTTCTTTTACTTAAAGAACCTTGACGACTCCTAAATACATTTGCATGCCCATAATATGATGGGGCTGTACAAACAGAGACTGTGATTCTGCAGGTACATACAAGAATACTTATTTTTGACTAAATGTAGAACTTTCTGCTCTTAAAACATGGGGGAAGACATGGATTCTGCTCCAAAATCCAGGCTGAGATGTACAGACTGCTCAAAGCAGGATGCAGGCTGAGGCAGGTATCTCCGTTAGAGCCCCTTCCTGAGCTGCTACTAACTCAGTAGGAGCCTATGTTTTGTTTTCTTCTTATTATCACACTGAACAGCTCTGTGACTCTCTCATGTGTAAGTCTCACCCAGATCCAGAAATTGTGGTTCTGTCACATACCTTTCACTCCAGATATTATGAAACAGGCCTTCTCTGTGAGATCAGGTGCTGCAGAAAAATTCAGTGTTACACTTTCTTTCAGAACACAGCCATAGTGAAAGGAGCCATCAGATCTTCCACATGTTTCTCAGTAGTTCAGTATTTTGGTACTCTAACACATCTTGCAAGTGTGCACTAATTCAGGCACTATGAGTATTACAGCAGTCTGGGAGATGCTCTCATTCCATCAAATTAAAGCTGTATAGTGTATCTAAAGATTTATTAAGTATGAGCAAGGTTAATATTAATTTGGAACGAGATACACCCATGTTCCAGTCTATGCTGATGGCTTATACATTAAATTGCCTTTCCCTGTCACTCTCACAGCCATTAGGTCTCCTCTCTTCCTCCCCCTCATATTGTATTGTTTGTCTACTGTACAAACTTTGACATATGTGTTTTGTACCATATATACTTTTAAAATACCACATATATGTTAAAATTTAACTGCTTGCAAAACTTCTCATTGCTCAAATGTTGGTGTGGACCAGATGTCTATAAAATTCACAGCGTTGTAAGGTGCTACAAGAATAAAATACCTTCATTATTGCTGAGATTCTTGTATTCACCGTTTCAGGGAAGATAAGTTGTGTCCAGCCCTGATTTTGCCATATCTTCTGTCCTTATCTTATTTATTGTAACTAACTCTCCGCACTTTACATTATTTTCAAATTAGCAGGAAGTTTGAGCAAACCACATTTAAATTAACAACACTGATTGTTTTCATGTAATGAAAAAAAGCTTAATAACATTCCTCTGGGTGATATAATTTATAAGGTCTTGAGACTATATTTTGTAACAGTCTATAGGGACAAATTACTATGTAGATTTATAGAACTTTGCTCATAGATAGACGTTCAAACATTCTTCCCAGGAGTGATAACTTATTTCATTCAAGACTGTGAAAGGGTGACAAAGTTGGGTCAAACTTACTGCAGATTTGCTCAGAATCCTCAGGAGAAGCTAAAGAAATAATGGTTTCTATAGCAACTAAATTCACCAACATTATGTTTATTAATTACATATACGAACAGCAGAAATTGCAGGAAACAAAATGTTGGTGATGAGTCAGGACCTCACACTGGGACCAAGAAACTACTACTTATAATAAAAATTGTGAGTCACTTCGTTCCCTCTTAGTCAGTATAAAACAATAGGAGTAAAGAGAAGCAGTTAATCAGGTATCCGCTGTCAACAGGTATGATTTTATGTCATAGCTGGTGGATTAGATACAGTTACTCTAAAACATGAATGCTCTCCTTCTGCTTTTAATTTAAGTTTTTTTTTTTCTTAATTAAAATCCTTTTAGGTATATTTCATCATAATATTTAGGTCAATGGATACGCCTTCCCTGGTATAGTAATCACTGTCCATGGGGCCAGGGCAGGATTTGGTAATGTAGGACTCAGTCTTTACCTCCGGTTTGGTTTTGTTTTTGTTTTTTTTTGTTTCCTTTTATTAATGGGGACTATTGGCCATGAAACCTCTGAAGTGATACCACTTTGGAATGAATAGTAACTTCCAATATCTGGCCTCGTAGGCCTATTCACACTCTAGCCTTTTGTCAATGATATTGTATCCTTGCTGAAATATATCACATTTGCTACTTTCTCTTATCTGTTACTTCTATAATTCTGTCTCTATAACAGAACAAGCAATCAATTCTTCTGGTAACATCAATTCTTTGTATACCTGATATACTTACAACTTGCAAAATCATTATTCTCTATTGCAAGCCTTTTCCCATCCATCCTCTTCTTTTCTACCGTTTTTTAATATTGTCTCTTAAATTATGAAAAAAAAACTTTCAGGAAATGCTAGAGCTGCAGCTGTTATGAATATTATGAAAAAGCAGTAGCATTTTTATTTTTTTTTTCTGGTTTTTAACTTTCTAGCAGATTGAGATAAAGAAAGCGTTTGGAACTTTAAAGATCTTAATGATGAACTTCAGCACAACCAAACAGCATGACTGGAATTAAGTGGCAGCTGACACTAGAGGTAATAATTGCAGCAAAGAAGCCCAGACTGCAGTGTGCCTATAAGCTGAATGACCTATTGCTGCTCGCAGTGGTTTTCCCAAGGAAGAAAGATGAGGTACAGCAGTGTGAATTCTAATAGGAGTAGGTGGTGTGCCAAAGTGATTTCTGTGCTAAGCTCCTCTTCAGCCCTCCTGATCTGGAGTAGATCTGCTTGCCAGCCTGCAAGCAGCAGCACTTGGTACCATTTTGCAGTGCTGCAGGTTGTGGCAGGGTGGTCCCCTGCCCTTTCCCAGTTCCACCTTTGGCATCTGCCTTCCTCAGGAGCCTTACCAGCAAGGCTGCCTGCAACCATTTGCAGGAGAACTTTGGGGCAGGAGAGTAGTTGTAGTTTATTTGCAGGCAGATGTAAGCTCATGCTGACCACATGCCAAGCCCACCTTCCAAAACAAGGTAAACCTGTAGCCATAGTCAGCCTCTTGCCAAATGCAAGGTAATATGGCCTGCTTGGAGTTTTATATCATGCCATCATGGTGATCTGGGTGATGGAGAACAAGCAAAAAGAGTTTGAGTTCTTGCACAAGGCTTTTTAGAGGCACATCCTTTAGCCCAGGTACCACTTTAAAACCATCTAAGTCAGGAAAAGGACCAGAATAGAGGTGAAATTTTTTTTTGTGTACCTCCAAGTTTTGCACTGCTTCTGTTGCTAACTAAACTGTCACAAAACTAGAACCCATCACATTTACTACAGCTCTGTGGGCGTAAAGAATCGAAGAAAAAGCTCTGAAAGAGCCTCATGGTGTTATTGCCAGCTTTTGAGGAAAGTTAATAAAAACAACAGCTGGGGCTGGCAAACAAAGAAAATCTAAAATCCAGTATAGAATAACACTGGAAACAAAGGTAAATTTTATTTTTTTTTTCAAAGACTGTTTGCAGCACGTTTCTGATAGAGAAAATCTTCAGCATTGCAGCATTTATAGTGTCAGCTACTGGTAGAAGATGGCTTCCAGTCTACACCAGTCAACACATTACCATATTGTTGCAGTAGGTGTGAATGAACTTCAAACAGGTTTCAACTTAGCCAGGCAGATCATATTCAACATTGAATGATGATGCACTAGAAATGCATAGAAATAAATGGTGAGATTGTGTTCCCCTGTTTGGAACTCATACACTTGGGTACCTGACCAGCTCATAATTTTCATGTTGGAAATTTATCTGTGCAGGAATACTACGGAAACAAGATGAAAAAAATCTGTCTCTCATTGCACTCACAGCCTGACTCTCAGAAAACTGTGGATTACTAGCTTCAGAAAAATGTATGTTAGTTGGCACAGAATGTCTTAAAAAATCTCTCACAGAAGAGCAGAGAATAAATAATAAATGATAATACCATATAATTCAAAGATCTTTAGATCTCAAAATGCTTTATGTAGCTATCCTCATGACACTGGGAGAAAGAGAGGTGGAGTAATTTACTCTGTATCACACAGTAGATCATTAGCAAGGCCAGGAATAGTAGCAGGGTATCTCAAGACCAAATCCACTGCCCTATCCCAAGGACCCATTGTACCTTCTACTACTGGCAGCTGAGGAATGCCGGGGAGATAAATCACTGACAGTCCTAAACTACGGTTAGTCAAATATAACTCAGTTGTTTTGTATGTACAGTCTAGAGAAAAAGATGCTTAATAAATTCCAAGTTTTTCTAGTTGAGCCTTCATCCTCATTTTGATTGCTTCATTTACTTTCAAGTGAGTTTGACAAAAAAACACAAAGTGGAAAGTGGCATTCAGAGCTTACTTATTAGGTTTTCATATGTTTTCAAAAAAGCATTCCCTCTTTATAATTTCAACAAATCAAACCACTTGGACAAGTTTGTGTGCTTGTGTGTGGAAACAAATATGACTTAATGACAAATATGACTTTATGTGACAATATCTAGCAGTCAGGCACTGTTGAATTTAACAGTCATTGCTGTCTCCATAAGTCTGGTGGTTTTTTTATTTGTTTAGAAGAGATTTATTAAAAAAAAATATTAATTACCAAATAGTAAAAATACATTCTTTCAGACAGGCCTACACTTACAGAGAAGGACAGTTAAGTTTGGTTTGCATGGCAGAACTAACCTTACCCAATGGCTCCAAAAAAAATTATACTCATGGATGTTGTCTAAATGAATCAAAAAATATACATTAAGACAGTGGAAAAATTCTGCAGATCTTTGGTATCGTTCACATAAGACTTATGTAGAAGTGCTGATAGAGCCATTGTCCCCATACAGCTTTATTAAAACCACCCTAGAGATATAAAGAAGCAGACTGTGACCATGAGTAGATAACTAACTGTAATAGTAACGGGAAATGTCACTAAATGTCATTAAAGGCAGACATAACCTAAATGATGGCAGTATGTTTAATATAATGGAAGGATATAATGAGAATATGGCATTTCCTTTAAGGACAGTAGGAAATTCAGACCAGTAAATTAATTCAGCAGTAATGGCCAGCTGAGTAGGAAAGTAACTGGTTGTACTGCCAAAAAAACTTCAGATTCATAGCAAACCTACAAACATAAAACATTTAAAGGAAAAGCAATCACCTTTATGAGGCGCAACAAGAAGTTGAAGTGTGAATTGCTAGAAAAACATTCTCACAAAACCCATTTCTTTCACAGTTTCACAATAACTAAGGTTTCTAGCAAATAGAGTGAATTTTAATTTCTTCAGAAGAGCCACAGAAAACCCAGCATTTATATAAATCCCATGGAAGTCTTCTATTTCAAGTGGAAAACCATGGAATCCATTTTATTCCAGAAACCCATTTATCCCACTGAGTTTACGTTGCCTAAATAAGAAAATCAAAAACAACAAGCAAAGGCTAAAGACTAGCTGTACCACACCTTTAAAGTAGAAGCCTTATGTTTGAAGTGAAAGAAGAGAAAGATGCCTTTGCCATTAACAAATTTACAGTTTCATATGGGTTTGGTTTTCATTTGGTTGGTTGTTAGGTTTGTTTCGTACCTTTAAAACTTGTGATAAATGGGCATCATTTCCAGATAAAGAGAAGTGACAGAAACAATTATAGTAAAAAATAAACAGAATGAAAATGTAAAAAGTAATTTAGCAATGGGGAGGCTTTTTAATAGTTATGCTATTTGCTCCTAATCATCAAATGATAAAATAAATAGACTTGAAAATGTCCTTAGAATAGCTTAGTATTTATCAGGGATAATAACCAAGAGAAATCACCACAATTCACAATTCCCTAGCTTAAATTTACTTTTCAGTGGTCGTGCTGATATTAGAAACAATGGATGCTCTTTCCCAAACTGCAGTTACGAGATGATAAGTCAAATATATTCTTGGAGCAAGTCTGCTGAAGTCAGTGACACAACACCAAGAATGACTTTAACCTCATATGTTCAGGCTTTGTAGGAACAATGGAAGAACCCTGTGGACGGATGCACAATGCAGCAGGACTAAAGCCATTTAATCCATTCTTTTAGAAAGACAGAAATTGAAGACTGTGGGGAAATTGGAAACGTGTCAGTTTTCTGGTATGCATTAGCTGTGTTAGCTGTTAGTAATGAAATTCCTGATCTCAAGTGAATGTTAAAAAGCTGAAGTTAGACAATAAAATTAAAAACATTAAGAAAAATCAAAATTATTTTTTAAAAAACTCATCTATTTGCATATTCTGGGTGGTACCACCATGTCACAGGACACAGTTACAGCATATTCCTGCCCTCCCCCAGCTCTGTAGAACTGCCAGTGATTTTAATACAAATGGGAACAAGCACCGTGTCAGTAGGTGAGACCATTTCTAAGAGAAAATCTGTGATTCCCCTCCAGCCCCTGAAAAGAGTTTGGCAACTGAGACTGTAAAGCTTTGATGCTTTTTTACATAGAATTTTATTCTATCTCCTCAGTCTGCAAAATAAGTCATAGTTATTACACTTTCAATTAAAATATGTATATAACAACAAGAAAAAAAAGTGCAAACAGTACCCAAAATTCTTAACAGGAGACACTTAGCAGTAAATGTGTGGCCCTGGAGATTCAGGGATCATCTCTATTGTCATGTTCCCTAGGCAGGAGACACTGGGTAATTATCTCCCTCCCAAAACATAATTTTTTCAGGTGACAAATGGAAGCAGAAACAGATGCTTAAACCAGAGGACCTTGAACCTATGGTAACCAGAATATGGACATGGAAACTGCAACCTTTTTTTTACCACCATATTGCCACTTGCCTAGACTGCTACACATACAAACAAGTTTTGTCCTTGGCCAGATCCTACTTTGAGAGCCTATAATTGCAACGACACCAGGAAAACTCAGTGCATTTTTATACCAACAGCACTTATTCGTGGTTTCTGCAGTCTTTGCTGAAGTGTTGTAGTAGCTATCTTTTTTTAGGGGTGGGATTGAAAAAGAATGGTGTCTCTGAACTAAGAAGAAGACACCAAGAATGCAGCTTCATACGAAGAATCACATGGATAGCAACTTTGCTGTAGTACAAAAGGGAAGCTTATTCAACGAGACTTTTTGTGGAGGTCATAATAAATAATTATTGCTCATAAATTCCTTATTGATCACAAAGATTTGAAGTAACCTCCTGAAATTCAATACTTCAGAGCCCTGTCCATCCACTGGATACAATAATTATTGCTATCCTGAGATAAAGGGCAAAAGAGAGGACTACATTTACTATGACTAATTTAGGTATCTTAAGACATGAGGTTATTAGAGATAAGCATTTGGTTTAGGGTGGAATGTCTAAAAACATGGGAGAAGAAAAAGTGATCCTTAAATAGGATGCCTGAATTGTCCCAGTATACCCCAACATATGGGGTGACTCCATAAGGTTACCCAACACACACAGTTAGGCATGGGTTTTATTTGACTGAATATGGAGTTGATAAACAGTAGGCACCCACAGGCATTGAAACTTTCTGATCCTGATGATAAGCACTGTCAGCTCTGGGGCATCTCTGAACATTGACAGATATCCAGGCTAAAACCAGCGAAGCTTCAGATGAGAGATGGGCTGCTATCATCATAGATTAGGGTCCCTCTGGGCATACTAAGGCAAATGAAATTACACGTCATGAGATGCTTCAGAACAGGTGAGAAGGCATCTAGTATGTTTAGATACCTACAGGATTAGATCATGATGGGGAGTAACCTATCCAATCCCTGTCTAGAGACTAAGGCAGTTTGAGGTGGCAGAGTCCCAATGTAGGCAGAGTCAGTCACAGTGCTCTGGGTAAAAACAATATTAGGCATTGGAAATATCAAGATGGATTATGAATCACTGCAAAGATTGTAAATGCCACCTTTCTATAGAGCACATTATTTTCAAAAGCCCTAAAGTAGGTATTTTAGGGCACATTTAATACTTTATTTCAGATTAAAAGACAAGGAGAAACAAAGGAACCCTTTTTTGTTACCTAAGACATATGTAGTTTTCTTTTTAAAATGAATGCTTGACATTGCTCTTAGTGTTTTTTTTTCTCTTTTAAGCTGCTGTATATAAAAATAATTTTTGAGATAGCTAGGTCTAATTATTAAACTGCCTTTAAAAATACAGACCTCAGATCACTACATGTTAAGCATAAAAGAAAAAGAGCTTTATTATTGACAGTTATCCCTTCTCTATTGTAGTGTCACTGACCCACGTCTGGTTATAGAGCACATTTGCAACAGTGGTTTGAAAGGTCAAGAACAGCTTTTTACTTTACAAAAACAAGTCACTAGACAAGACCAAGTTTAGATACACAGATAACAAAAGCAGCCATTAACATTTCCTTCGAACAAAGGCAAGGCTTTTCATCATTATGTTTACTTTCATGTTTGTCTTCAGTATACTAGTTGGGTAAAAAAGGTCAACATTTATCCAATCTTACTACAGAGTGATATCAGAAATGACAGCACTTTCCTGCATTTAGCAAAACAAATACCTAGAATTATGTAAAGATGCCATTAACAATTTTACATAAATGTTGAACTTAGCAGAGACTATTCCATAGACCTACAAGAATGCATATGCATTTACACAGAACTTAGATTCATTTCATAACACAGTATTAATTTGCTCTTCATCTGTGAGTTCACCTTTTTGCATGTTCCTTCTACCATTATACCATAAATAAACTACAGAGCACAAAGGTCTAGAAGAGGTTTCCTTAGAAAGCCACCATTCGATATTATTGTTTTTTTCCCCAAAATGTGATTAACTTACTTTTACATGTATCACTGTTATGTCTTTATCTTTTCTGCCTGCATTTCTGTTATAACTTTTTATAAATTACACTAAAATTAGAAATGTTTATTTGATATGCAGGAAGTTTATGTATTATATCTTTCATGACAAAAATCTTAGAGCAGAAAATTATTTCCTTCCCAACTTATGGAATCTAAGACCATGGGCAAAAGTTTCTTCCTGTAGAACTGGATGGCACCTTTCTTTGTGGAACTGTGAGGAGGCAGTATATTAACTGATGTTTGCATGCCACAGGACTGTGTGAAAAGCACATCTATTGCTACCAGTTTTCAAGGCAGCAAATCACTCACATATTTAATGTGTGAGTAGTCACACATCGTTCCATACTTAAAAGCTATGCTAATGGTAGAGAGGAATCAAGTTGTATCACATCATCTTCCATACATCTTAAGAGAGGCAATACAGGTATTAGTTTTCCTGTACCATTACACTTACCTTTTTTGTCCAAATGTCCACCCAAAAATTTAATTATTCAAAAAAATCTCCACTATTTACTATTTCAGACAAAAAATGGTTAAATTTGAAAAATGATCATTTGAATTGCTTATATTTCAGTAGCATTGGGAGAAGCAAAAAGAATATCTTAGAAGGGCTAAATATTTTCTTTATCTATGTACCCTTATTTTCTGCATGCACTATTCTATGGCATTCTTAGCCACAAGCCCTGTCAAGGAACAATAAGTCACAGGAATGCAGCATAGTCAATGAAATTTCATGAGAATTTTCAATATTTCAAGTGACAGGAACCACAATTTGGGGGTTTTGGTTTGTTGACGGTTAGGATTTTTTTTTTTTTTTTTTTGGTACAGGGAATATTAAAAGACAATAGCTTCAGCATGAAAGGACTTCAGTGTTATGTTTCAAGTCATATACATGCCTAAATATTCCGCTGAATTGCATTCTTTCCCTACTTGGGCAAGAATTAGCAATGAGTTGGAGACTTAATTTCGATTATTTTTCAGAGTTTGGTAGGATAAACACAAGTAAAGAGGCCTACATTTTCCGTATGCTGAAGTACCAAATTTCAATAGTGCAATTTACACTCCAAAATAAGTAGATCATTATGAGATCACTTACATTAATTTTTCCCCCTTTTTTTTGGTAAAGAATGTTGCTACTCTAGTTTATTCTCCAGTATCATTTGCAGGCTAGTTTGAGATTTTAACATCAGTGGGGTCGTCTTCACTTTACAGTAACATCTGTATGATCAGGACAAAACCCAAGGCAGAATTCTCTGGTTCTCCCACATGAATTAACCGAAACAACTGTGATATGAAAAATGCTGTGTTATTTTTCCCCTTTTTAACTCTACAGCTGCATGTAGTTACAGCAACTTGTTGGACCTTAGGGATCTGAATGCTGCATACCAGAGCTGGTTTATGTCAATTATTATGTTGAGTGATGAAACTGCCTTGTATCATTTCATTTGTGCATATGAACAGCAGGTAAATGTTATAGTTTATGATTTCCAGTTATAAATCAAACAGACTGAATTCTCAGTTCTCTTAATGAGGGCTGTAAAAGCAGCGAACTGTGAGGAGACTACTGTTTCTTGTGAAAAAGAGTTTGAGATTAGAGTTTATTGATGTAGGTTTTTTTCCCCACCTGTCTGTCATAGTTAGGTTTTAAGACCAAAATTGAAAAATAATTAGAGAAAGAATTGAATGGAAAGCAACTAAAACACCTGACTTCTGAGAATGTATTTAGCAATATAAACCATAGACAATTCCAGCACTGGTACATTCAGGTGATTTAGCAATATGAGGTTGGCTTTGTGAATAACTGGTTTTCTTTAGATGGACTTTTGAGCCAAAATTGTGGAAGAACGTGGTAATGGTAGCAGGACCCTATTTCAGTTAACAATCCAGTTTCTGGCATAGACCAACTTTAAATTTTACTTCTGCCTGAAGAGATTTTAAAGCTCATCACTCTGGAAAGTGTCATAGACATCAGGCAGGAGGACATTGTTTTGTGTCATCACTCTGCAATTGTGTAAGTCATGAGCAGCCACTGGGGCAGGGATTGGAGACCTGGAGCTCTGCCCTGTTGCATGGGTGCCATATGCACCGGGCTGGTGAGTCAATCTCCTCTTCTCTTAACTGTCATCTCCAAAGGTGAGAGACAGTATATTCTTGTCTTAAAGTCCTTTCATATCCTTCGGCCTCAGAGTACCTTGTAGACTGATGCTTACAAACTTCTCATAGAGAGTAGTTTAAAGCCCTTTGGAAAGAGGAAGACATTAAACACACAGTTTCTATACTTGTTCAGACACACTGGATAAAAATATTTCTATGGCAGAATGTTTTTTGTTTGTTTGTTTCAGTCCAGATTTGTATATGTTTGCCTTTTTCACCAGCCAGAATATTTATAGTTTTAAGATTACTACATTTTTTGTTAATATTTGGCAAAAAAGTCATCCTCCATTAATTATGAGGCTTATTAGACATAACCATCTATGTAGGAGCATGTAATTCAAGTGCCTATCCAAAGATCCTGAGCTCAAATATAGTAAGAGGGAACACACTAATTTTAGCTTTCTGTGAAAATTTACTTCTCCCTTTTGACTGTGTACAGAACATAAGACTATAATATGGGAAATTAAGTTTTATATCAGAAACAGACAATAGGAATTCTTTTCTTTGTGTGTGTCCTTTGGCACATAGGAGAGGACAGAAGGTGTTGTAGTTGATTTGACTCCTATTTTAGGATCCTACTTGAAATGCGTCTGGGAAGATGTCCTGGTTTGAGGACAGAAGATGGCAGAAGACCTGTGCAATCTAGACTAACATGGATGGATAAAGGCTAAGATTCTTTACAGACAAAACAGACAAGCTTTGATAGTATCTATAAATGACAAGCAACATCAAAGGCACTGGATTCAGTTACTGAAATGAAATTTTCACATTCAGAAAAAATTTTCTGAAATAGATATTCTGCTAGCTATATATGTAATCTAATTTTGGGCTCCTCAGTGCAAGAAAAAATTGACATACTGAAGTGAGTCCCCCAGATACCACCAAGGTGGTTAAGGGGTTGGAACACACACCACAGAAGCTGAAGTCAACTGATTTAGGTTAGCCTGGAGAAGGTGGACTTAGTATTCTCTACAGTCACCTAAAGGAAGGCTATAGAGGAGATGGATCATCTTGCAGATGCACAGAGAAAGCCATGGTCACAAGTTGCAAGAAAGGCAATTCTGACTAAATATCAAGAAAAAAATATCACCAGCAGGCGGTCAAACACAGGAAGAGGTGTCACAGAGTTATTGTCCATTCTTGGAAATACTCAAACCTCCTCTGGGCAAAGCCCAGCTATGTGATCTGAGTTGTCTCTGCTTTGAGTGTGGGGGCAGAAAGGAGGAAAGTCTGGACTAGAGACCTCCAGAAGTGTCTTCTGACCTAAATCACTCTGTCAGTTTATGATTCTTTTCTACAAGTTCATGATTTATGTTTCTCCCATGTTTTAGATTTGGGGGAGTGACTGGGAGGAGGGAACTTATTCTAGTCATGTGTTAGTCTGAGCACAAATGGTAATTTCTTCTAATTGCAGAGTATCTTATTCTTCTTGTCCATGCAATTTTGTATAGTAAGCGCTATGAGAATTGTCACTGAGTGGGTGTAAGTCGTATCATATTAGGTTCCTTATGTGTATGCATTTCATACTAAGCTATTTTTAGAAGGTTTTTTAATCCTATTGACTGGGGATCAGCAAGGACCAATTTGAAGTTAGTTCTGTTGCCTCTGACAAGAGTGAGAAAAAAAAGAATGATATTCAGCTCTTATTTTTACCTAGTTTTTCAGAGTTATAACATTCTGAGATGTACATTCACTGACTGCAAAAGAGTCACATACTAATGAGGTCCCAAGGTAGATCTACCAACAGAGGCATACAGTAGTAGAATACTGTGCTTCATTATTTCTTATACGTATCTGTGGTGCATTATGCAGATTCAAAAAGAGATGTGCAGATTTTTGAAGGAAGTGACATAAGACTGATTATCTTCCCCCTTGAGTAGCCTTTTGTTTACTTAATGCTAGATGTGCAGAACAGTTCAAAGGTCAAAATTGAGTGGGAAAAATCTCTTTAAAAGATGCAGTACCACTCAAAAAAAAAAAAAAAAAAAAAAAAAAAAAAGAAAGCATAAGAAGTGTTTAATAAAGTCCTGAAACTTGAAAGTTTTATCTGCTCACTGAATTTTTAACAGACTTGCTTAAAGCAGTGAAATTACACGTCATAAAATGCTTTTTTAAAATAAAAGGTAGTCAGTAACACACTGTAAAGGATCTGTCAGAGTTTTACAACCGAATAATTAATACCATCTGGTGTTTCAGAAAAGACTAATCTGATTTAGGATGAACTACAAAAAATCACAGGTCAGTGTCAAGAAAATGTATTTCTAGGTTACCAAAACTATAAGATACTGTACTTTTCAGATCATTATGTGAAGGGTTAGGCATGTAATTATGTACTTGCTTGTTTAAGAATTTCTTTGTACATTGGAATATCAGAAATTGTTCTGAAAATGACACTTCTAATTTATTTTTAAGTACGGTCATGTTCTCTTTTTTGATCCTTTTCCTTTTATTTCAATATAGTTTAACTTGGGAAGTATTTTTGTCCTTTGGGTTTCCCTCTGCATAAGTCTAGAGATATGCATTGTTATGCAACATGAAGTTCCTCTTTTTTTAAGAAGGTAAATGTTTACAGCGACTCTACTGACTGGACTCCACAGCGGTTGTGCATAGGCCAGCTGGTTGCTCTGAAACTATGATTCAATGATTCCAGTTCCAGATGCAATAACCTTTGCTACTCTGTTGCTTAAACTCATAATTAGACTTCAAATCTCATGCAGTTTATTACCATGATTCTATGAATAACTGCGCTAATGAAATAGCAGGGAAAAATCTCAAGTGAATTAGGAAAGGGCCTGTTTCATGTTCTGGTAATCCATTGCCAATAGCCAGCTCTACCTTCGCTCTCTGCCGACACTAGCGACTTTCAGCTGATTGGCACCTGGATAAGAGCAATCTGAATAGTGACATACAACATGGGGACAAAATTTGGTGTTTTAGTCATATTAATATCTAATTGCCCTACATCACCAGTGTCAGAACTTGGGAAGCAGGGAAAGAAGTGAAGTTTTGGACCCACTTCAAAGAAATGTGTGTATCATCTACCCCCTTTCAGAGAGTTTCCTAAAACTATCAGATCAGAAAGATCATGTTTTGGAATCTCTCTGTACAGGCCTAAATGACTGTAGACTTTGCAAAAAAAGCAGCACTCAGGACCACAGCAACTTTCAGGGAAGCCCGAAGTGCCTTGTACTTTAACACTGTCCCATTCTAACTAGTTGTGCCTTACCCATCATTAGACAGACTTACCAGTCATCTGCTTTTGATAACATCAGTCCAGATTTTCAGTCAGGTATCCCACTAGAAATGTGGGTTTCTCAGTTTACAAAGTGCAAGGAGAATTGGTCCTTTTCAGAGATACCCACAGGGCCCAGGGGACACAACTATTGCAATACAGGATTGATTCAGACAAATCTGACAAGTCTAATTCCCTAGACGTGTCAAAGAAAGAGCTGGGAAGCAGACAGCAGTAAACAGATCCAGGATTGTAACTGGGAACAACAAAAGACAAGTGCCAGATTTTTTCTAGACATGGTGCTCATTTTTACTGTTCTTGTAATCAAATTTATGTGTGCTGGTTTTGGAAGAAAATATTGAGTGCTCATATGCCATTGAAAAGATTACAAAAGCTGGAGGGAAAAGCGCTGCCAAAAGAAAGGTGTAAAATGTGGGCATACTGTCACAGAATTTTCCAAGGAAAGCATAATAATGAAGCTGAGGGAAACTCTGCTTTCCAGTTACCCTGATACAAAAATAAGTAAGGTTTGATGCCATACTCATCATTATGTTATCAAAACCTCTGGAAGGTGGGGTCAAATAGGGCAGAAACAGTCCCCTTTAAAACAGCAAAGAAATTGAGAGTAACAAAGAAAAATGGAAAGGACAGTGTTTCTTTTTAACCTATATTTATTGTTTCCTTATATTTTCCCTTTTCATTTTCTTTTTGTGTTTTATTTTTAACTGACCATATTTACTCATTTCTAAGTGGCTTCAAATATATTAATTTATCTTAAAGCCTAACATTAGCATCAAGTTAATCTCTGATTTTGTACGCAGACTTACCTTTTGGGGTGGGATGGGAGCAAGATTAATTAATATTAAGTGTCTATTGTCAGGGTTCAGATGAGCTTTAATTAATTTCTACTCATGAAATTGTTATATTCTTTATAATAACCATGGGAAATATTACCGCTGTATTTGCTGAAACATTAGTAACATGTTTGAGGAGAAAAAAAATCTCTTAGATTTCACCTGAAGAGCCGGTTCCTTGATACACAAAAATAGCTATGCTTGAGTGACCTAGCTAATGATGAACTCAAGGGAAAATTCTCCATCTCCCCAAACATAACTGCTAAACAAATATGTGCCTACAGGCTTTTCATCACACCTCCCTTGAAAATGGAACAAATGGTTATGTAGTTGAATAGAACTGCTTCATTGCTCTGCTGCTCTTATCCAAGATACTGCCTCTATCCTTGAGCAGACACTGAAAATCTTTGAAAATCCTCAGGGACAAAAAGCAGCATTTTAATGGGTGAACCTCTTTACCTTTTCTTGCACTTTTCTTCTGTGTATATTATAAAGTAGGTTGCAACGTATAAAGATAACAAGTACCATGTTTCCATTATGGATGTCTACAAGAAATCTTGACATTTGGGCTGTTTTGTGTCAAGCAATGACAAATATGATTTTGAACAATAAGTTCCCTTGCAAGGCTAGGATGTCTAAATAACGTTTGAGTAGCTGCTTCCATTGAATTACACTACCATTAATCATCTCCACTAATTCAATAAAAACACTGTCAATATGATAAAACATTTTTTCTATTGAATTAATGAGGGTGGCTAGTTACTAATAGGATATGACTGTATTAGGGGAATGTTTAAAGTAACATGATAGATTAACAAGGAAACATTTAATAAAGATTTAATATAATTTTTAAGTCTTTCCAAATCCTGTGAGAAAGGAATAGAAATATGTATTATGAAGAGAATCACTGCATAAACCTGCTGAATGTCATCACTTCACTACTTCCCTTGATAGTTTCTTTAAGGGTGTCAGTGCTTCATAACAGTCAAAGAACTCAAGGGAGCTCAAAGAACTCAAGTCTGTCCTCGGTCAGATGGATAAACTAAGACATACGACTGGCCCTTTCTTGATATTTCCGTTTTGTCATTTATAAAATGTGAAGAATTATACTGGCACCCTTTGTTCAGTGCTTTAAGATTTCCTGACAGACATACTGAACATGAGCCATAAACAGTAAGGTTCTATCTTCCTGTGAGTAAAGGTGCTCTAACCCCACCCCAAATAATGATTGCTTCTGTAGCCTCAGACAACTCACTTATGGCCTTTCAGAAATTGCACTGGTTTCAGGAGCTAATGTAATATCTGAGTAGCAGCAATTCTCTGCAATTCAGGCTTTCACCTTAAGCTGAGCCTTAAGTTCAGTTTCTTCATCTGTAAAGAGCTGGAACAATACTTATATCTGTTCAGGCTGACTTAAGAATTAATGTCTTAATGTCCAGAAATCAATTTCAGTATGAGAACAGCTTAAAAATAATAAGGCCAACTGTTTTTTAAAAGGCAAAATGATAACTTCCTGAGAATGTTTGAACAATGTGAAGTTACACAGCTACTATAGCATGAAAGACAGAGTAATATAGTTAATTGTCCATGGAAGAGCTTTACCTTTCTTTTGTGCCTACACATGAATAGTGTATCAGTCAAGCCAATGAAGAGGTTCTAGCAGTACAGCAACTCTAGCTGTAAAACACTGACCATGCGTTTAGTATCTGACATATACTAATACCAGCCATGATGAAGCAAATAAGGTCTCTCCAGCACTACATCTTGAGAAAAATCCTCTTCCCTGCCAGTGATTCTCTTTATCTGAGCTTGATCCCAGTTTTGCTGTATGTGGTGAAGGTCCTGGTTTAATGTGGCATGAAGTTCATAGGGGTGCTAAATTGAATTGCCTTCTTATTGGAAATGGATTAAAACATATATTATTTTGCAATGAGTGACTTAAGTATTGTATCCAACTTTGGCTTCAACCTGGCTATGGCATACAAAGCATACCATATTGGAATGATACACCATATACCTATGAAACATATAGAAAGTGGGTAATTTTCTTCAAATGAATATATCACTAATAAATGCTTAAAAAAATGAATAAATATTTTCACATTTTTTCACTTATCCTTAAAGGGTGGAAATATTGAGATGAACATGTGCCAGTCCTTTCATGAAAAGCAAAACCAAAAAAAAACCACAAGCCACCACCCCAAATTTTCTTCTTTGCACGGACTGTACTAATGATTTTGCATTCCATGTCTCCAGTGGTGAATATTTACTTTAACAGATTTAGAGGGAAAGCAAGGATTTTTGGACGCCGTTTTCTTTAAACAGAACACCAGAGGAAAGGTATAGTTTGCACAATATCACAGACCTGTATTGGGGATTGATTTACTTTATTATTCCAGGTTCTCTTAAATCCCATAAAGCAAAGTTTATTGTACGAAATATCAAATCTGAACAGTGTTTTAGCCTGATGAGAAGTAGGATGTTAAAGAAGGAAACTGCACTGATTGTAATGATATGTTATAGAGCGCTATTCTTATACAGAAGACATTTCTTTCGTTTTGGAAGCTTAGTATAATTCAAAATGCAAAAGATGTAAGTCAATTAGGAAAATTCTACTGAGTTTTATTGCCTTTATTGTATTAATATCCTGTAAAATCTTAATTGTTCTAGAAGATTGACAGTGACGATTTACAGTTCTTTTAGAAGACTGCCTTTCTGCTGTCACAAACACTGTGGCTTTTGATAGGAAATAATATCCTGGGTCTTTATTGGCTAAATAAAAAAAAAAAATAAAAAAAGGTAAGTGGACAGGGCATTAAAGAGGGTAAAAATGTAAAAGCAGAAACTGAAAATGTAATATAATGCCTCTGTAATAATCTGAATTCTGCTTTAAAATCAATAGTTTGATACAGTCAATAGCTGCTATGGAAGATACACGTTTTTAAAATTCCTCTTCCTACTAACAATTCTAAAAATAGCCAGAGAAGAATTATCAGAAGAAGAAATGTCTTCCTTATCAATGCAATCTACCATTTTTTTTGTTTTGTTTTGTTTTGTCCCTTAACATATAGGCATATATAAAAACTTTTTTCTCAGTCTGAGAAAAAAGACCCTGACAGACCACATTATAGAATTATAGAATCGTTTAGGTTGGAAGGGACCTTTAAAGGTTATCTAGTCCACCCCCCCTGCAATGAGCAGGGACATCTTCAACTAGATCACATTTCCCAGAGCCTCAACCAACCTGATCTTGAATGTTTCCAAGGATGGGGCATCTACCACCTCTCTGGGAAACCTGTGCCAGTGTCTCACCACCCTCAGTGTAAATCTACTAAGTCTAAATCTCTAAATCTCCCCTCTTTTAATTTAAAGCATTACCCCTTCTCCTACCGCAACAGGCCCTGCTAAAAAGTTTGTCGTGTGCATAAATTCTCCCAGGCATTATCCACATTGGTAAAATCACCAGGGAACAATATGCTTGAAAGTTAGTGTTAAATATTTGTTGTGTTATACTAACACTCAATGCTTTGTGGTTTTATCAAGTGAATGTCAAGGGAAGAGCAATATTAAAGCATTACATTTATCCTTGAATCTTCCATGAAAATAACAGTGCGAAAGAATTCATGCGTGTGCATAAGCAAGGTATAAGCTTCATTCCATATGCTTTGCAAATGATTCATTAGGGTCTTAGCAAAATGTTTCCCTTCACAACACTGAAGTATGAGGATCTGCAAGATTTTTGTAAACTACTAATAATCAACTGCTTCTCAACATGCTTAGCAAGGCTCTAACACTACTACTTCTCTTCTGGTGCTTGTTCACCACCCTACTACTTTTATCTTAGTAGAATTTGCCAATTAAACCTGGACAGCTGCAAAATGTGTTCAAGGAAGGAATACCCACTGCAATCTTTCTTTCTAAAAATTAAATAACCTGGAGACCTCAGTAGAAAATGAGAAAAAGAGAACAGTGCTTAAATGCGTATGTTCCTCTGTTTAGTACCACTTTGAGAGCTTTAAAAAGTCTTGATAACACTTAAAGGCAGAATGATCCTGAGAGTGTTTTACAACACAACTGATATTTAATTAGCCTCAAATCTGTGCTAGAAAGGCATACTTGTATACCCAGAGCACTACTCTATCCAAGAATACGCATATTAGTGTTTATATCACCATCTCGTCTCTCAGTGGTACATATTATGGAGTGCTGCATTTGGGGCAGGGGGAAACCAACCAACTGGAAAAGACTATGGTGAGAACACAGCGCAAAAATATCTTAACTAAAGATGTTAAGATGACACTATTGCTGCTGTTTGAAATATGGTTGTTAGGATTTTAACATTCATATTGTACGCACATGTCAACATCTGTGTATAGCTCTGCTCAAACTGTTGATGCCTTATGTATGTCTACTTTTGCGATAGAGAGATGCAAACACCAGAATAGTGAGAGTGTGTATTACCTGCCTGCCTAACAAATTTGCACAGTAACATCTTGAGAGGAACAAAGGGGCAGTTGTAATCAATCAAACTTCCCAAATAAAAAGGACTCTTAGTATTTAAAAAAAACTACTAGAGACAGTGGAATACCCTCTTCTTTGCACTCCAGTTTTTCAGATTATGTGAGCTATCTTAGTTGGTTGACATTGTTATTGGGAAGAATAGTTGTGAGCTACATCCTTGACTTGTATCACTGAGAATCACTGGAATTTAAAGCAGCTGCATAGTCAGTTTACAGAAGGATTCAGGCGTCCCCTCATGCCTGAGAATAGATTACACTAATGTAATCTCCATGCAAACAGTTGGTTTGTACTGTGTGAATCTGGTTCAGTAAAATGGGGTTCATTCCTCCTAGGATCTCTACACTATTCTATTCTAGAATCCCTACATTCAATATTTGAGGTGTGGAACTTAATTCTGGAACAGCATTAGGACAGTTAAAAAAATAAACATTTCTACAAAGATGAACATGACTGTAGGCAATAATTGAACGTTAGTCCAGAATCAAACATGAATGGATTCTCTGCATAAATATTTTAATCCTCCAACAAACTAAGTGATTCGGGTGATTTTGCACCATTAACTCTGTCAGCTGTTGTCATATTTCTGAGACAGTGGCAAGACAGGACATTAGAAAAAAAAAAAGAGATTTTTCTTTTCTCCTGATAAAATGATCTACTTTTCTTTAGAGTCTAGAAGTTAATGGGCTTCAAGAAATATGTTGTAAACTAGAGAAAATGAATATTAATTTGGATCAAAATAATACATGGAAGCATTTTTCTCTAGTTCTCTGTTCCTTCAACCCAAAATGTTTAACAAAGACTTTTTTCTCTTTTAAACCTCAGATTTAACTGGAGGGAAGTGGGGGAAGGGGCTTGTCCTGTACAAAATTATTCCTCTAGAATACACACTGACTACTTTCAGCTGAGTAACAGACTTTGCTTTCCATGTTAAATAACCTAGGAATATTTATTACCTCAAGCAAGGATTTAATATATGATCTTAATTATAAAATGCTCTTAGATAAAAACTGTCAAGCTCTCAATAAATGGATGCAACTCCCAATGTCTCTGATTAGCAAAGTAAATATAATTAAAATGACTATAGTCCCTAACTTTAATTATCTATTCATGAACATTCTTTTACATCTTCCAACAACACTTTTTAAAGAACTTAGCATATTTATTGAGTTCCTCTGCCTATATAAAACAAACAAACAAACAAACAAACAAACAAAAAAACCCCCAAACCAAACAGAATAGGCATAAAAGCATTGACTTTACTTCTTAAAAAGTAAACTAGTTTCATCAGACTGTTACTATACTGAATTCAAGGCTCAATAAAAATGTATATAGGCAGAATTCAATAAAGCTCCAGAGTTGTAAGTGTGGAAACAGTGGAGACTAATGTGGCGTATTGCTGGAGAAGTTATTCACCTGTTTCATTTGTCCCCAAAATTAACCAACGTATTTTTGGCCTTCGCTTATAATAGTAATGGATAACAAACAAAAAAACCTCATGCAATTACTACCACTGCAAAAGAAAGCTTCTAATTATGAACCAATGCAATATGATTAAGTAGGGCTTGGAGCACTTTGTAGAAGGGAGATGCCTGATTCTTTTCAAAGAGCTGATAAAAAAAACCACTATGATGTTTCACAAAAGGTCTTTGCAGAAGAAACATCCTATTCAGCACTTTCCATTGACCAGAGCTGTGTCTTGGGATCAGAATCTGGCTTCTGGAGAATCACTCCCCATCTCTCTGTGACTGAATTACTCAGGGCTCTTGGTTTGGTAAAACTATTTGCATGGTCTCAGTTAATGCTCCTGGCCCCCAGCCCTCCCCAGAATGATTAATTTCTGTGGATGCATCTATACAGTTGTACACACTGGACTTCAGACATGAACATTAAAGAAGTTGCCTGTGATAATATTAGCAAAGTACAGAGATTTTGAAATTCATATACTATGTAAGTGTCAAATAATGTTCACCATATTGTTAGATGGACAGGACAGAATACCAGAAACAATATCTTTTTGCAAAATGGGTTAAAAGAACACAAGCTATAAGCACTGAGCTACCTGGCACAGCTCTTCCTGTCTGCCTTGCATGTGCATCTGCCTGCCTCATCAGCTTTCCTGCTTCCTGAGCAGGAAGACAAAAATATTAAACTTTCTCTGGGCATGTCCTCCCAGGAGAGGTATATTTTCTCAGGAAAAAAGTTCCTACCAGAATTCTCTTTACCATACTTGAGACGTCTTCTGAATTTAACCTTGGAGGTGGGACACACTTAAGGCTTTTTTGAGGCCAATATGAAAGATGTTTATGTTGTTCTGTTCTTCAGTCTTCTGTGTGATAGTTCCCTTAATAGTTCTCTTTGCACCATACCTTACTGCAGCAGCAAATTGCGCACAGCATCCTTTCTCTCCATCTGTGAGCATGTCACTGACTATGCAGATATCTGATTTTCTCAGAATCCTTATCTGAAAATATATTTCAGGTGGCACCAGGCATTTTGCTGTGATAGAACTATTCAGCATGTAAATGCTGTTAAGGTGTCTGATCTAGCAGTGTGAAGACAGTTTCTTCAGATACGAGAGATCAGATACGAGAGATACTGTTTCAAATCTTTTCTTCACAGTATGCATAGCAGGTTGCCTTTGACCAGATACCTAAGTTTGATAGGGCTCGGATGGGAATTTCCATGTTCAGCACCTAAATCCAATTTAGTTGTCAACCAGTGAATAAAATTGCTTCAGTGTCTGATGGCATTTTCCAGACTATGCCTAGAATCATCTATATTTGGAAATGTTGAACAACTTTGACCCTTAAGCCTTGGTGGGGCCAAAATGTAAGCATTCCTATGTATCTTCCAAGCAAGAGACGAACCAGCGCCCATCCTTAAGGCACTCCCAATTGAGTTGGCACCACAAACTGTAATGGGTCAATACCCACATTTTATGCAATACCTTAATATTTCAGTGCACACCCAAGATATTAGAGAGTTATGATGAATCTCTCACTCTTCTCCAGCTTTTAAGCTGATGTAGATTTCATCAGTTTCCAGTATGTGAGAGATGTACTGTGAACAGTGAATAGCATTGTACATAAATTTTTTGATGGAGGACCAATGCCTAGTACCTCATTGTGCTTTAGCCCCTCAACAGCAAAATAGTGAAGCAGAATTTCATTAACTTATGAGACTGTGGTGAGGATACATCACCTAAGCCTTTGAGGTGTGCATATGTTCAAACAATGCTAATATAATCCACCCAGAAAACCTAACCTATTGGCTTGAATATTTCTGTGATTGATGGATGAGTCTGCAATGCCTTTCTTTTCAGACACATTTTTGCATCTAGAAGAAAACCTACTGATGTGGAGATAGATCAGTAGCATTCTCAGTATTATGTCCCTGAACTTTGAGGCACTTGCAAAAACATGTCTATTTCAGCTATGTTACTTGCATTTTCTTGGTTTGATGTCATTCCATTAAATGTTTCTATGTAAAAAAGGCACTTCCAGGAATTTCATTAAGGTATTGGGAAGCCCAGTGTACTGGAGCTGAACTTTATTCCCAGAACTATCAGCAATCTGTCAGTGGCAAGGTTTCCTGGAATGATATCAAAACCCCTGCCTATAATGGCCAAGGGAATGGTGTTAGTCCCTCTCCAGCAAATTGTATTTAAGTGGAGTTCACTTGGAAAGTGACAACAATTGTTTAGAAACCCCACAGGTATAGGTACATTACTAAAACCTTAGACAGCTAGACAGATCCTAAAGGTCATAACTGCTGAATGCTAAGGCTTTCGGCTACATCTACAAATATACACAGTGGTAGAACTTGAGTACAGGGAAAGGTGAAGTGAGAATGGAGGTAAGGTTGCATCTCTCCTTGCTGCTGATTAAGAAAAAATTGAAATATATATTTTCCAAATATTTTTTAGCCATGAATAAATTTCTGGGTTTGTATCCTCTTTTGTTGCAAATTGGAATGAACAGTTCAATCTTAAGTCTTTTTTTCTGGATGAATTTTGCAACAAAAAAATACCGTTGAGAAACATGAGAGATTTGATGCTGAAGAATTAAAGAACATGTTCAGATAAAAAATGAATATGAAATAATAAATGTGAAACAAAATATTTTGACATTAGTGAAAGGAAATATTTTTTCACTAGCGGTATGAATAAGAAAGTCAAAAGGCTTCCCTTTGACACTGATTTTGTGATCAATATAACATGTTCCTGCAAAACATTTTGATTACAAGAAAACAGCATTTTCTGCAGGAAATTTTTCTCTTTTTTTATCTACCTCTGGCTCAAAAAACCCCCACTTTCTGGAATTAATAATGAAAACTACTCTCTTTATCCAATTAATTCCTGGAAATGATACTGCCTACATATGTTAAGTCCTAAGCAGAGTCAACCTTGAGAATGCTAGGGAAACTTCTTTGCAAAGCAATAAGCAAGAATATACAAGGGAATGACAGTGGAAGACAAAAAAGTAGATCTAAATTCCAGTAGCTTTAGAGAGGTTAATTTTACAGTCTCAGCCTTTTGATATATTTGCTCTATTTGGCAATAAGGTGTCAAAGGAGGGATTTTCATCCAAGTGATATTCTTGACCATTATCAATAGATTGAAATTTGTATATTGAAGACCTGAATGTCTCTCCACACTGTCTAGTCTACTCAGAACATTCTTTAATTAGCACATTGTGGTTATGATAGCAGAATAAAGACTAAAATAAAAGTAATAATTTTCATTTTTCTCTTTTATGTTATAGTAAATGATCATTTTCTGGGAGATCTTTGTCTCTAAAAATGTAAATTTATGACAAGTAGAGCACTGTCTGAAGGATAAGAGATCTTTCACCTCTGTGATTGTCTTTGTTTGCATAACAGAATTAAAGATATCCATGCCAAAATAAGGATGATGAGCAATGAGTCCACTAATTGTACTAGTTGCATTTATTTTCATTCTTTTACAATACATTCATTTTTGGATGTAGATTCTTTATACCTTTTTTAACTGCTGAGATGACTCTCACATGGCAGTGTATAATCATGCAGAATAAACACAATCTGTGCACTGATTTGTTTTCTTCATTTGTTTTTCCCTTACAATTTCTAAAAGAAATGACATTTTTACTGTTAAGTTATACCCTCAGATTCCCAGTTTTCTGTGGCTGGTGACAATCTGTAGGGGAGAAATATTACCCACATTAGAGGAAGACCAAGTTAAGAATCACTTAAGTAAGATGAGCATACCTGAGTCCATGGGGCCAGATAAGATGAACCCAAAAGTGCTGAGGGGGTTGGTTGATACAGTTGTGAGCCCGCTTTTTATCATTTTCAAAAATTTATGATAAGTAGTATATGTTCCTGATGGGTAGAAAAAGGCAGACATCAAGCTTATCCTGAAGAAAGGAAAGCAGGTAATGACTAGTCTATCCTCAATCTCTAGGAATGTTAAAAAGCATATCTTCCTAGACACCGTGGCCAAGCACATGACAGACCAGATAACTGGGAACAGCCAGCAAGGGTAAGTCATACCTGACCAACCTTATTGCCCTCTATGAGGAGGTGACTAGCTCTACGGATGAGGGGATAACAGTGGATGTGATTTACCTTGAATTTAGCAAGATTTTTGGCACAGTTTCCCATAGTATCTGTACGGCCAAATTGGAGAGGCATGGTTGGATAACTGCTCTATGTCATCACAGAATCACAGAATCATAGAATCACTGAGTTTAGAAGGGACCTCTTGAGATCTAGTTCAACCTCCTCGCTCAAGCAAGGACAGCTAAAGCAGGTTGCCCAGGATAGCGTCCTGTTGGTTTTTAACATCTCTATGGTTGCCATATGGAGACAACTTCTTTGGGCAACCTGTTGCAGTGTTTGACCACTCTCACGGTGAAAAAGTGCTTCATTCAGATGGAATAATCATCCAGGTCATTAATGAAGCTGTTGAATAGCATTGGACCCACTACTGGGCCCCACATTACACCACTTGTTACTGGCCTCCAACTAGTCTTTGTGCCACTGATCATGATACTTTGGCTCTGGCCATTTTCCTATATTTCAATCTGCCTCACTGTCTGTTCATCCAGCCCATACATCAACAACTTGCCTATGAGGATTTTATGGCAAACAGCATGCAAAGCCTTACTGAAGTCCAGGTAGACAATATCCACTGCAGTCCCCCCGTCTATCAGGCAAGTCATTTAATCATAGAAGTTGGTTAAGCATGAGTTCCTGTTGGTGAATCCATGCTGACTGTTACTGATGATTTTCTTGTCTTTCGTGTGCTTGGAAATGATTTCCAGAATCAGCTGCTCTATCATCTTCCCAGGGATTGAGGTGAAGCTGATTTCCCTGTAGTTCCCTGGGTCCTCCTTCTTCCCCTTCTTGAAGACAGGAGTGACATTTCCTTTCCCTTAGTTTTCAGTTACTTCTTCTAGCCACCAATCAATCATAGATTTTAGAGAGTGGCCTCATAATCACATCAGCCAGCAACCTCAGGACTCATAGGCGCCTCCCATCAAGGCCCAGGGACTCGTGCACGTCCAGTTTGCCTAAGTTCTCCTTGACCTAATTATCTTCTGCCAAAGGTATGTTTTCCTTGCTCCAGACTTTTCCCCTGGTCTCTGGGACCTGGGATCCCTGAAGGCTGGTCTTGCTAGAAAAGACCAAGGCAAAAGAGGAATTCAATACCACAGTCATTTCCATGTCCTCTGTATCCAGCTCCCCTCTCAGCAGTGGGCCCACATTTTCCTTAGCCTTCCTTTTGTTACCTATGTACTTATAGAAGCCATTGTTGTCTTTGCCAAATCAATTGCCATCTCTTGTTAGATTCAATTCCAATTCGGCTTTACCTCTCCTAACCTCATCCCTGGATGCTCAGATAATGTCTTTGCATTCCACTCAGGTTACACATCCTTGCTTCCATCCTCTGTATGCTTCCTTTTTGTTTCTGAGTCTAGCCAGGAGCTCTTTGTTCATTCATGCAGGCTTCCTGGCATTTTTGTCTGACTTACTGGGATGGGCAGCTCTTGAGCTTAGAGGAGGTGATCTTTGAATATTAATCAGCTTTCTTAGGCCCATTATCCACCCAGGGTCTTATGTCAAGGGACTCTCCCCAGCAGATCTTTGAAGAAGCCAAAGTCTACTCTCCTGAAGCTCAGGGTTGTGAGCTTGATTTTTACATTTCTTTCATGTTTCAGGTTCCTGAACTCCACCATCTCATGGTCACTGCAGATGAGGATGTCTTTGACCTTCACATCCCCACTGAACCCCTTGTTGTTGGTAAGTATGAGGTCCAGCAGAACACTTCTCCTTGTTGGCTCTTCTGTCACTTAGAGGAGGAAGTTGTCAACGATGCATTCCAGGAACCTCCTGGATTGCTTATGTTTTGCTATGTTATCTCTCCAGCAGATGTTGGAGTAGTTGAACTACCCCATGAGGACCAGGACCTGTGAACATAAGGCTTCTCCTATTTGTCTGTAGAGATGCTCATGCATTTGCTCTTCTTGGTCAGGTGGCCTGTAGCAGACATCCACTACATTGTCACTTTTATCTGCCTTCTCTTTAATCCTTATCCATAAGCTCTTAGTTGGCTCATTTCCATCCCCAGGCAAAAGAACCAATTCTGTGAGTCTACATTTCTACATATTATAGTGCACAAAACGTTCCTTTTCAACTTTGAGCTATGCAACTCTTTTTCTTCCTCTCACCCTGATGTGTGATGAGAAGCTCGTTTCCATTTTCTTTCTGCTCTACATGTCAATTTTTTTTCTAAGTCCCTCTTGCTTCTTTGGTTAATACAGTTGATTTATTTTTGTCATCTGGCTTCATCTCAGAGCTTAGCTATTACAACTGCTTCCTTGACGCTGTTATAACCTACTAGTCAATGGAAGGCAGAACTGCTGCAGACACTCAAGGCCTCAGGTAGGTCATCTGCATATGCGTGTGTGTGTGTGTTTGACCATCACATGCAGCCCACTAGGGCCTGGCAAATAGATGGTCTTCTACTATTTAAATTATTTTGATAGTGATGACTAGTTCCCATATGTGCCCTGGGATTCTTCTGTGCATTCAGAATGCAGACAAGTTTCAGGTAAAATATTCATAAAATAAAGGGAAGCTGTCACATAAATATTCTGGAGTTCTTAGTCCCTCTCAGAGTGGCATAAAGCAAGAACCTTAGGCCTGGCTAGTTACATTTAATTGAAAAAAGACCTGTCTGGTTACTTGAAATACATATATATTGGTTCATTCCAGTTTAATCCTTTGTTAGATTTTTGTTGGGAGATAACAACTGTTTAAATGCTCTCATGTTTAGATTGCTGGACTGGCAAAGCAAATGCTCCAAATGGTCAATCTGTCTGGTAACTCAGCAGCAATATAATCTGAAACCATGATAATTTTATATTACAGTTCCAGTCAGACATCTTTCTGTTTCTGTTCTCAAGTGGGAGTCAACTTTATACAGAATAATTGAACTACAGAACATATAATTATTTTTTTCAGGTTACTAACACTTAAATAACAATTGTGCTGAAAATAGACCATCTTGTTTCCATAACAAAGAATCTCATCACATGGTAGAATGAATCATGTCTGTGAGTCTGTTTGTATATGTGTATATATGTAAAAAATCCAGAGCTAGGGCTCAACTATATCAGAGGGAAAGAGTAGGAGAAGAAAAATGAGGAAAGTATAAAATAATTATTAGAAATATAAAAAAAAACTAGTGAAATGAGAAATAGTTTAAATTCCTTCAGTCCTAAACATTAAGTCACATTGTTGCTACACTGATGCTACTGTGCCACATTTTTAAGTCCATGAAATATTCAGCAGTCATTTACCGCTCAGCCTCTTGGATTGTGCCACAAGTTGCTAAACTTATATCTTCCTTACACAAAGAATTACTTTTATTTTCAGAAAACAGGGTTCATACAGAATGTTTAATATTATAGTGTTTTTCTACCTGTGACAATGTTCTCAAATATCTCTTGTGAGCAGTGCAATGTGCTTGACCACTTAGGGTTAGCATTTGTTATGAGCTGCAAGGGGCCACGTATGGCAGGAACTTGCAGCAATTGATTTCCCTGAGCCTGCAATAGATAGACTCTATTCCTGACAACATCCAATAATATGCATTGCTTTTAGCTTGTATTTTTTCCAAAGTGGAATTTTTTTAAAGAACACCTTTGAGTTTAAGCAGAGTTTGAGAATAAAGGTTCTGATTCAGCATGGTATTTACCTGACTGCTGAAATTTAGGCACGTATTTGAGAACTGTGCTGAAGCAAAGTGTGTTATTTTAATTCCATTTCATTAAAGTTGTAGTACTGTAAAAGAGGAATAAAGCAGCAACAAATTAAGCTCTAAATGACAAACAAACACATGTCTCTGTAATAGGAAAAGAGAAAATATGTGGGGGTTTTATGATTGCAAGTAATTGGCAATATGATTTTAATATGATTACTAGTAACCTAACGCTTTCCAAATTGTGCTATAATAGATGATCATCAGGCTAATTAATCTAAAATATTCCAGTTCCTCCATTTTTGCAATTAATTTAGATAATGTCAATCCTTAACTGAGTATGTAAGAAACTTATTTTATTTGACCTTCATTAGATTTGACAAAGGTGTTTCAATCATGGGGTACAAAAAGCATGACATGTATTCCAAGTTTCATCATAATTCTACAAGGCTTCCTGAAAGTTTTAACAAAATATCTGCAATAGCACTTGCTAAGTATTGTGATAATATAGCTCATGATGGATTGTACAATGCTGTTCCATCTATTCCTCACATGAAATGCATGAGATAATGCTGGACATTAGTCTGTTCATAAATGCTTAAGAATATCCTTGTACTTGGATTCTATTATATGAAGTCTTGAGGTAATAGAGGCCTATATAATAGAGATTCTGGACTGCGTATAGTGTATTGACTGGTTTGCTGGAAGGCAATTAGTATTATTACTACTGCTATTTCTATTGCTATTGCTATTGCTGGTCTGACAAATAAATTAATAACAATGCTAATGCATTAATGATAGTATATTATAAACAAATAGTTTAATTTTTTTAACTGCTGTTTTTCTTACTTTTTCATAATATAGCAAATCTGTTTCAATGGTTTAAGCCATCTGCTTGTTGAAGCTGTTATTTTCAAACCCTATTAATTTATTTTTTTACTGCTTGTGTTATAGAATCAAAGAATCATAGAATTGTCTAGGTTGGAAGGGACGTTTAAGATCATCTAGTCCAACCGTCAACCTAACTCTCATAAAAAAAAAACATCACTAAACCATGTCTCTAAGCATGATGTCAACCCGTCTTTTAAATACCTCTAGGGATGTCCTCTGGGTGTCAAGAGGCCAGGGCCGGTCTTTTTTCAGTGGTGCCCAGGGATAGGACAGGAGGAAATGGGCACAAACTTGAATATAAGAAGTTCCACCTAAACATGAGGAGGAATTTCTTTACTTTGAGGGTGGCAGAGCACTGGAATAGGCTGTCCAGGGAGGTGGTGGAGTCTCCTTCTCTGGAGACGTTCAAAACCCACCTGGACGAGTTCCTGTGCAACCTGTTCTAGGTGGACCTGCTTTGGCAGGAGGGTTGGACTAGATGATATCTGGAGGTCCCTTCCAACCCCACATGATTCTGTGATGCTGTGATTCTGTGATGGTGCCTCAACCACTTCCCTGGGCAGCCCATTCCAATGCTTAATAACCCTTTCAGTGTAAAAATTTTTCCTAATATCCAATCTGAACCTCCCCTGGAGCAACTTGAGGCCATTTCCTCTTGTCCTATCGCCTGTGACTTGGGAGAAGAGACCGACCCCCTTTCAGGTAGTTGTAGAGAGCGATAAGGTCTCTCCTCAGCGTGCTTTTCTCTAGGCTATGTTATAAAGGTTCTCTAGGTTATAAAACACTCCTGATGAGAAGCTCATACTCATTCATCTATTTCTTTCTCATTATCATTAGCAGTTATCATATACCTCTGATGCAAAAATATTTAAAATATGCTAGGATCCTTCAAAGCATAAAGTTAACACAGAACATTAAAGTTGGCTTCAACTCATGTCTGACCTGAAGGGTGTAAAATCAAAAAAGACAGAGATGCAAAAAGGGAGATGATGATAGAAAATGGATAAAATAAAAAAAGCATATAATGAGATTAAAGTAACAGGAGATACCAGTAGGCAAATACTTTATTGGTATCCATAGCCCCTTTCTCCATTAACTAACTAAAATATATTCTTTTAATATAAGTAAGATAGATGAACGGCAGTTTTCAAAATCAAATGTGAATTGTAGAACCATTATGGGAATGTTTGAGATCTGGGGAGTTTTTGCAAAATTGGGGAAGAAAGACTAAATTTTCCTGATCTTACAGAAAAAATGTTTTCTGTTACTTCAGTGACTTGCAGTACTGAAGTAGGTAGTTTCTCTAGCTTTTCTTGAGCTTTATGAAATAAAAGAGCACTTAAGACCGGATCTTAGGAATGCTTGAGTCATCATATGAGCTTCATGTGCAGAAGAAAGTGTGAGGAGCATTATGGACACCTGAGAAGATACCAAAACTGGAAACAGAGGGAAAAGAAAAAGTGAAAAAGACAATGTAAAGAAAGAAAGGGGAGATAATAAGAAACTTCATCTCTGTGACCCAAAGTGGATGCAAATGAAAAGGTATAATGAATATGGTATGGCCAGATCAAGGGTTGGGACAGCACCTGGTGTACTAAGCAACTCCATTTTGTTTGAGCTGGTGAGTATTGGGAAGATTAGTGTGAAGGATATTTTGCTAAGTAAGAGAGAAGACAAATGAAACTTCTGTTGTCAAGTCAAAGCGAAAAAGTTCAGTCTTAAAAGTACTGTGAAATGAAAAGCAAAAAGACTAGTGGTTTAAATACACACCAGTTACAAGAACTGAAAATATTTTCTGTAATTGCAGGTCAGTGTTTTCTGAATCTTACAGTTCAATTCTATTGGAAAAATAAGGCCTTAGACTGTATCTATGTTTAAAATGGTAGAGACATTTCTTAGTTTGTCATAGCAAACACTGAAAGCATCTGTAACACAGACATTTATATCTGAATGAGCCAACCTAATGAATATAGTCAATAGAGACTGGGGATGATACATTTCTCACTGAAGCTGACATTTAACATAGATTTGATGTATCATAAAACACAAAAAACCCTACTTCCTCCACCAACTACAAAGAGAACAAAGAGTAGCCATTTGGAATGACTAAGGGATTCATGGATTCAGGGTAGATTTTGAAATTAATCATGCATTTCACTAAATGCTGAAATTAATCTAAATATGAGATACTGAATTTAAAACTGCTTTTAAAATAATGAGAAAACAATTCAATCATAAGGCATATATTTGGTAATATATACTAAAATCTCTTTGGTAAATGAAAAGATTTAAATCTACGTGAAGAAAGGCAAGACTAAAGAATTTTAAAAGTTTGTAAAATTATAATTTTCTAAATTAAGGACAAAATCTCTACAAGTGCCACAATACCCTAACTCTTCTTCCTGCAAAAAAAGTATTGCCTTTTATTATTCCTGTAGCATTTTAATAACATTGTATGGCTTTAAGAAACCGATACCTTACTATTTAATATGCTTAACAAGCCAAGCTTTTGGTTATATGCTACACTTTTTGTGTCACTACATGCTTTAATTTAGCATAGATATAAAAAGGAAAAAATGTATCAGAAGAATATTTTTGGCAGCAGATTTTCAGAAACACATTCTCTTGCAATGCAGTCATATAACATAACTGAGTATCCCTCTGCTTAGCTATGATCAAATCACAGCTCCCAGAAAAAGAAGCATAGCATTAGAAAGGCATAACTTTTCAGTGAGCACTTGAAAAGAATGACACAGGAAATATATTTGCATCACTTACAGAATAAACATGCTTGAATGGAGGGATATGTTAAAGGCTGATTTTGAAGCACTAACTAAGCATCTAGTCTAAGGCATGGTTTAGGGTATGGTTATCCATCATCTCTCCATTGACTCTACAAGAACCTATACAGTTAGATAGAGGTAAGTAGATAGATATAGCAAGTGGGTAAGGAGTAAGTAGTAAAAGTAGTTGAGATGAATCTGTCCTGAAATAGTAGGATTAAGTGGCTAGGATTATTAACATAATAAATAATTCCAAATGACTACAACTATCATTAGATACCAGTTTCTGATTGTTGCCTCCACATGATTTAGACTACGTACCTGCAATTCTAGAATATTTTGTTCTTATGCTTTATCAAGCTGGTTAGAATTAGAAATGCGTGATACCCAAAATATTCAGCAATTACAACTGGATTCCATCCAGACTACTGTCTGTAGGAAGACACATAGTCTTCTGAAATCACGGGTTTATACGCACCCTGTGGGAGGTTTGGTTAGGAATAATCACAGGCTAATATTAGTAAAAGAATCTGACTGAAATGTTCTGGGATTAGAGCATCTCCTTATGAGGAAAGGCTGAGAGAGCTAGGACTCTTTAGCCTGGAGAAGAGAAGGCTGAGGGGAGACCTTATTAATGCTTATAAGTATCTAAAAGGCAGTTTGAGAGAGGATGGAGCTGGACTCTTTTCAGTGGTTCCCAGTGAGAGGACGAGGGGCAATGGGCACAAGCTGGAACATAGGAAGTTCCATTCAAATATGAGGAAGAACTTCTTACAGTGAGAGTGACAGAGCCCTGGAACAGACTGCCCAGGGAGGTTGTGGAGTCCCCTTCTCTGGAGATTTTCAAGATCCACCTTGATGCAGTCCTGAGTAATGTGCTCTAGGCAATCCTGCTTTGGCAGGGGTGTTGGACTAGATGGTCTCTAGAAGGTCCCTTCCAACTCCAACAATTCCGTGATTCCATAAATTAAAAGTTTTTATTTCCTTTTTCAAATGCAGGCAACAGCTTTACTCCGTACTTATTTGCTGAACAGATACAAAATAAATGAAAGGAAATATCATGTTAGCTTGGCAACAAATCTTTTTGCTAATTGGAGAGGACGTATTTTTGTCTGAAATTCACTTGAACAACTAATAAGGACCTACTTCTTGTAATGTGTTCCTTGCAGTCAAAGGAGAGTTAAAGCATGCCATTTATTGGGCCTGGATCAAGTTGACTCATTTTGTGAGACTCACTAGCTCAATGAAATGGAGAAGTAACCTGAGCCCTTCTTAGAAAAAGATCTATTCATGAGGGCAATTTTTTTTTTCTTCTATTCCAGAAAACCAGGCTCATTTCAGTCTTCAATGAGGTCTTTATCAAAATGCTATTCTGTTCACAGGAGTGAGGCTGACTTAAGTGGAAAAGATGAGAGACACAGAAAAATTATGTCAAATATCCTGATACTTGCCTTGTTGCTTTCACTATGTACAATGAATGTTCATGACACTATTGAGACCCACAGCTGGATTCTATCCTGCAGCCCATCTCCCTTTTAAAATCCAGATTGCAAGGATTTTCTCCCCATCTCAAATCTCCAACAAATTATATGTTCTAAAGCTTAGAGATACATACTGAAAAATTTCACAGAAAAGATACTGTATGGCAGCTTATGGTTACACGCAAAATATGTCTGCATTCTCTGGCCTACAGAATTACAGAACATCAGCCTTTCTTCCAGTGCCAACAGTGCAAACAAGAAACTGACCTATTAAAGTCATCAGAGTCAAACATGGGAAGAGCTGATGTGACAGCAGAATCATGTCCTTTATCAGTTTATATCTCCTTCACAAAAGAAAAAGTATTTTCAGTTTAAATCTAAATTCATTAATGTGCCTGGATTTTGGGTCTTGCAGACAGAGTCAGCTAGAGTTTATTAATAATCAGGGATCTTCTAATGGGACACACCTCTTGTATTGTATACATGAAAAAACTACTGTTGTGAGCCCTGATTATGTTTCGCTCCCCTCCTATCAACTTAATGTTATTTGTTGGCATCACTTGTACTGGGACTATTGTTCTCAAAATATCATGTCCTTTTCCATCCTGTGTGCTATTTTCCTATTTATGAAGATGTTTTTCTTTCCTAACAAATCTTTCCTATTACATTGTTCAAGTTCTGTAAAGGCCCAATTCTGTCTCTGCTGTTGAGCACCTTCACTTGTAGCTGAGATTAACAAAGAACACTCAACAACTTCAGCAAAAGCTCTGTGCTTTGCAGGATTGATCTTTTTGTTGTTTCCTTTCATCTTCTTCCTGCCGTTTCGTTGCTATTATAGAGCAGAGAAGGGTCAACTCCTCCTCCAGCTCCTTTTTACTACTACCTCATTTGGAGACGATACAAAGTTCTGCTAAAGACAGAAAAATATCTGCAGGAGCAATGCTCTCCTATTGCATATGACCCATCACTTCCCTGCCTATAGGTTCTAGTGTAAAGGGTACCTGACATCTGCATACAACCATTTTGCAATATCCTGTAGATGAATGGAGACCCATTAAAAGCATTGAGAAATTATGCAGAAAAATGGTGCTAGTCTGACCTATGATGAGAGCTGAGAGGGACCATATATTTTTGAAAGACCCTGTAACAGAACTTTGTTCATGGCCTTTTGTGATCACAGGCATGTGCTTGCATACCTACTCATTTCTGAGAGATGGAACAAAATACCTTTACACAAAATATTGGAAAATTCACATTTCAGCAAAGAGTTTTGATTCCAGATATAGGTTTGGTGTTATTTTTTTTCAAAATAAATGGGCTCATAAAACAGGATTTTTGAGGGGGAAAAAATCCCTCTGCCCTGGATATCTCAAAGCATTCTGAAATGTGATTAAGGACTAATAACGTGTTACCATGTGTAAGACGATTTCATGTCTTTCATATTTAATATTGAATATATCTTATCTTTTATTTAGGAAATCATGAACATGTCTGTGATTTGTTTCATTTCTCTATAGAAAAATTTGGTTTATAATGAATGTTTGCCCCACAGAGGCAATAAAAATGTTAATTGTATTGTTGTGTGCTCAAAAGAGTGAATATTTTATGTTTTTACCAAGTTTCCAAAATGTTCTCAGCAGCTTTACAGAATCATAGAATCATTTAGATTAGAAAAGACCTTTAAGATCATCAAGTCCAACTGTTAACCTAGACTGCCAAGTCCACCACTAAACCATGTCGTTAAGTGCCACATCTACATCTTTTAAACACTTCCAGGGTTGGTGACTTAACCACTTCCTCGGACAGCCTGTTCCAATGCCCTTTCAGTGTAGAAAGTTTTCCTAATATCTGATCTATACATCCATATAAAATGCCTGGTGTTGTATACTGTGATGGAAATTTTCCACATGAGGGAGTACTAAAGGGAAGATTATGAGTGTTTTAGTAATCCTGGTTCTGGAAGGTAGATTTGAGGAAGTGAGGTTTCCCAGTACTAAACACATATACCATTTCGAAACTGGATCAGCTGCATACTAATCAAGACTCTTTCAAACAGGGGGTGCCAGGCTTATGCCATATATCCACAAACTTCACTGTATTGTTGTATGCATTGTGCTGTTAAACTAGTGAATCAGTTTTTAAGTAGAAGAGTGTCAGTGCCAATGCCTCAGTACGTTTGAATTGCTTACTAATGTCTTACAAAGGTAAAAAAGAATCCAAGGTTACTTGGTACTTCTACAGTCTTTTTATTAGATGTTCAGATGCTTGTGTTTCCTCTTATTAGAGAAGTACTTCTTTATGTGCAGTAGCTCAAGCTAAATGAGTAGATTCCCAATGTCAACTGTTTTTCTTTGCTGTCTTAACTACTTTCATGTAGCTAGGCAGCTGAGACACACAGAAAATCTATTTTAAAATCTACAGTGATTGCACAGTTACATATTTGCACAATGTTCTGCTGCTCTGCATATTTATCTTTGACCTTCGGCAGTTACCAAGTACATAATTCTCCATCTTACGTAAAATGAAACACCCAAGAGATGGAAATAGGGCTCCATTAAGTATAAGTTACATGTATGACCTAGCTAGAGAGCTAGTGAGGGACATTAGGGCCTTTCTTTGTGGAAATGTCCTCATTTCTGATTTGTTTCAGTTAATATTCATCTTAAAATTGTAAAGGTGAAGTCTTGCTGCTTATGGTCAAAGCATAGTACAAGGCCATAAATATACCAGCAAATTAAATCTTTCAAAAAGTCCGCCTAAGCTTTTCATGATATTTTTTCAAAGAATGTGGCTATTCATATTTATTTTTAAATTTCTGTAGGATGGTCCAAGTGCAGAATGATAATTATACTTCCGTTAAATAGACGCAGCAGTGAAAGAACTTGCAGGCAATTGAAACGAAGCTCATCTTTTGCCTTCTGTGTTTCCTTTTTATTCAGTTCCCCTGCCTCACACACAGAGAAATGTTTGGCAGTGTATTTTTAAGAATCTTCACACACAAGTTTTCTCTGAGCAGAGGAAACTGAGTGTCATTCTTGAGGTATCAAAAAAGAATGTGACAGTTTCTCTTGGGCAGTCAGGCCTCAGTTTTTTATCACCACCTTAAAAACCAACCTGCAATTGATGCAGATGATAAATCATAGGTGTAATATACTATCTTGAAATACCATCTAAATCATTAAACAATGGCATTCCTTCCTTGCTCCCATTTTCTGCAGTGTTAAGAAATGCACAGTGCATATATGCACAGTGAACTTCCTTAATGAAATCAAATACACAGGTGAAGTGAAATATATATACAAAAAAAAGGCAAACAATAAAGAATATTTGAGAGTCATTGCTTTTCAGTATGTGAAAGTAGCTACAGAAACGATAAGACAAGTTGCAGGCACAGTCCACAAAAGAAACTGTAGGATGTTACCTCCCAAAAAAGATGGTGTTTTGGTTTGTTTTTTTTTGTTTTGAATGGTAAAGCAATTACATGTGTCCTTAATTTTAAGTGTATGCCTGTCACTATTCAGCAAATGCTTGGCTACATATATGTGTAGGTCTCTCAAATTCAAAACCACATTAGTATCATACAATTTTACAATGGGGAGCAACTTTTCATTTTTAGCAAGTACATAGATGCTGGGAAACCTGAAAGCACTTTTACTGTTTTTCTTTTTTCAACAAAAGCATTTCTATAGGCACAGTATAATGTAAGGGCTTTGTGCCAGCTGTTGGAAGAAAACCCTTACTCCTCACCACAGACACCACAGAATCACAGAACGGCTGAGGTTGGAAGGGACCTCTGGAGATCATCTGGTCCAATCTCCTGCTCAAGCTGGGGGACCTAAAGCAGGTTGCCCAGGCCTGTGGCCAAACAGCTTTTAAATAATTCCAAGGATGGAGACTGCACAACTTCCCTGGATAGTCTGTTCAGTCACCCTCACAGTGAAAAGGTGTTTTCTGACTGATCTTCAGAGGGAACCTTCTGTGTTTCAGTTTGTGCTTGTTGCCCCTGGTCCTGTCACTGGGCACCACTGAAAAGAGCTGGGGTCCATCTTCTCTGCACCCTCCCTTCAGGTATTTATATACATTGATGAGATCACCCTGAGCCTTTTCTTCTCCAGGCTGAACAGTCCCTTATCATTTGTCAGTGAGGTTTGTCTCCCTGTGTGTTCTTGTTTATGGCTTCCTCCTATTCTTATTATCCCTTGTTGCATTGACAAAGGTCCTTTACCAGATACCTTAAAGAGGCAGACTATTTCCTTACACATACCCTACAAAAATATATTACGAAAGCAACTATTTCACTGCTTGGTCCCACTGTAGCTCAGGTTCCAAGAATCAGTAAAAGATCTAGATTCCTTGGTCAAAACAAGAGCCTCCCAAAACAGCTACCTGCCCCTTAGGGGACTGAAAGTTCATAGGTAGTCAGTAAATACTTCAAAGTATGCAACATTTGTCAAAATTTGAGATATTTTGAAAATATGTTTAATAGCTTGCAACAAAACAATACCACATTACAGTAATAGCCAGATGTTATAACTCGGCACTCATACTAAAAATCTCTGAAGTCAGACAGAAGGTATAACAGTGTATACGACAAACTGAAGACATCACATGCAAACATACAAATTCCAGTTGATCCTTTCTCACAAGATTCAGGCAGTGGTGAGGGCTGGTTGCTTTTTCACTAAGGCCCACGTTCAGATTTCTATCCTACCTTTGTAATGAAGGTGTTGCAGTTTGCAGTCAAGAGGAGGAAGATTGCCTCTAGCATACAGGTATCCCAAACCATACATCAATATCAAATATATCAATATTAACACAAGCACAAATTAACACAGATTTAATTTCTGCCTTGCATCTACAGGCATCTACAGAATCAGTATTTTGATACTTTTGGTTCTTCAGTTTGGTGTCTTATATTTCTGACAGGCAGGAGGGAAAAACAGGGACAGGTGGAACAAAAAATTAGATGATAATTTACATTTTCCTAAGCATTTCACCAGTTTGAAGCACAGTACTGAAACTGCCACAATATGCTACTACCGTGCAAGGTATTGTCGATGGCATTGTTAATTATCATGGCTTAAAGTAGGTTCTGCAAGAAGGAATGTGTCACCTGTAACTTGTCATTAAATGATGTTAAAAAGATTGTTTTCATTAAGAAATATTAATGTGGATGAACCACATTGTAGTAATGTATTTCTTACTGTGAAGAGCTGTTATCACTACTGAATTCCCATCCAGGTGTCGGTAAATTTAAAACCATGAATGTAATCCTTATGTCATATTCTAATCTGCACTCATGTCTTCATAATTACATAGCCTGCTGCCTTAGATGAACCAAATATGTCAGTCTTTAGTTTCAAACCTATTTACACAAATCTGTAATTTTTTGAAGAAAATTATTGGTGATTACAGACCCAAATACCAATACAGTATTCTTCCTTCACTCTGAAATGTGTAGGTCCTTCACTCCGAAACAAAAACTAGATAACTAATAAAGTTGTACTATAGTCATTTTCCCAAATTCCTCAGAATTTACACCAAAAAAAGAGCCAATATAGAGAAATTTGTGAATTTGGAGCATGCTGTTCAAATAGCTGAACTGAAGAAGCAAAAGAAATTTTCCCATAGAGTTATGAAAACTCAGGGGAAAAGGACAGGGACAAGAGACACCATCCATACGCTTTCAACAAGAGAGAACCCCTTCTCCCAATCCCAGCTTGAGTGCAGAGGGCACAATAGTCAGAAGAGCTTACTCCTACAGCTTAATTTCAGTGCTTGTATGCCTCTATACAGGGGACCTTAGGCTACTGTATCTGTCTTGTCAGAAACTGCTAACAGGATTATTTCACCAGCCCACCCATAATGCATTGTTCAGTTTTCTCCTCATCTCTCTCAAACTGACTTTTTGGGCTTTGTAATATGCACCTCTACTTGCCTGTCCTGACCTTTTACCTCTCCCATTACTCTATTCACAGCATAAATTGTGGATATTGCCCTTCTTCACCTCCCATTGTGCATCATCGTATTTCTACTCGGTCAATAAGAAGTATTTCACCTAGAGATTTTAGTTTTAGCAAGCTTACTCCTTCTTGCCTTGCAGTTCACAAAAGAAAGGACACTGGGCCATAATGGTATGGAGTTTCCTGTGGGTGACAGCTTTTCTTAGCAAACAGCTGATGCTGGAGCATTCAACAGACACTTTCTTCTCCCTTTTCACAGTAAGTGTAGAACTCTAGTTTGTCATGGCAAGTTACACTTAATTAAACAAGCATTCAGTTTAGGTTCAGAGCCTTAAAATATCTGGGGCTGATCCTCTTGCAAGGATCTTATCTAGTCTGCATTAGAAGTGTGTATGATGTGAATGCCTCCCAACAGGTGGAAATAACTGCAAGGGACCATATGGGATGAAATGAATCTAATAAAAATAAACACACTTCCTGGAGTGTTATTGACTTGTAACAGCATCAGATAACAAGAATATTTGCAGGAGTTCAACGGAGACTGGGAAAATATGCCAGATCTAATTTGGTAGGTTTATAATTTTCAGAATTAGAAGCTTAGGTTTCAATTTTAAATAAATAATTCATAGCAAAGTTGTCAGGAGTTAAATTTGCTGCCAGATCCATGGCTTAACTTGGGAACTTTAGCATCTGCCAAACATATTCCATTCATTTGGTCATGAGACATGATTTGTAGACTATGTTTGGATATTCAACACCACTCAGCCCTCAAAACAGGGCTGCAACAAATGAAAACTTGAACGATATAGTTTTATAGTAGACACTGTAGTTGAAGCGTAAACAATCCTATCTCCAGGGTTTTATTGCATGCAACAGCACCTTCTTTTATGTAACAAAGTCTACAAGTCCAGTCCATGACTATATGCATTTTGTAATACATGGAAAACTTCAGTATGCCAGCTGGTACTGCTAACAGAAAGCAAGTTTTATACAAAAGACAGACAGGGATTTCAAAAATTAATGCAGCTAAAAATGAGGAGTGTTATTCCTCATAATTGCTCAAAAATACAAAAACTATGTCTACCAAGAACTGGAAAAAAAATCTTTCCTGAATATTACATGTTTTCTGACCTTCTAAGCTATTTGACAGAGACAACCTTTGTGCTGTATGTGTTGTATTTGGCACAAGCCAAATATTTTGTACGGATGCTTTCCTTCTTCAGCTTTTATTTCAGTGGTCAATTACTCTCCTGCTCTCACAATTAAATAATAGTGTCTATTCTTGGGGTAATGCCTTTTTTTCTCAAGTTGCATCTAACTCTCTGATAACAGGGTTCTCTTTCTCAATAGTTATATATGCACACCACAGAAAGAACAATTCCTATGAACCCTGCAAAACTGATGAGCTTCTGACCCTCAGGCACCATATCCCAATGTGTTATTTCCCAGCTGTTCATGTATCTTCCTCACAGACCATTCTTTAAGGATACACAGTACACAGTACCCAGTCATGCTGAAAACTAACCCCTCTGCTGAGAATAAGAATAAATAAAACTCCGGGGACACAGGGAAAACCTAGACTTACCATGAAAGCATGGTTCTGATTCCATAGGATGGGAGATTCTGGTTCATGTTTTCTCCTGCTGGACCTTCCTCTTTGATATTACAACAGGATAAATTAATTTGATTCTCCAAAAGGCTGCTGAATATTCATACTAAAATCTGTTCCACAGGGAGACTGTGCTAGCTACAGATCTGTCAGGCATGGTGGGTATTGCTGTCTCTCTTCACAGTTAGGAACTGAAGCTTTGTATTGCAGCTGTTCCTCAAGAGGCTGGATGACTAGTACAAAGTGAAGGATCTCCCACAGGAACCTGAGATGTCTGAGATCTGTTAGGGTAGAATTTACTTACAGACGCAATCTGGGTTGTAGTTTGCCAAAATCCACACTACTTGAGAGTCTGGTTAAGTGTCTGATTGTTTCTGAATACAAGAAATAAGAGTTGGTGCAGTCTGCACAGTTCTCCTAACATTCCATTCAAAAATGACCCTGTGCCAAACACTTTTGTGGAGTACTTTCTGGGATTATTTTTAAGAGGAAGAGCAATACATGAGATGTGTAGTAGTAAAGTGAAATAAAGAGCAAAATATGTTGCTCTGGCTACACAGCTACTTTAATGTTTTTTAGGCCAGCTCTCTCCCTTGTGGCTATATAGTTTGGCTTAGTCAGGAATTGCACTAAATGTAAGAGATGTCACTGCAGTAACATACCGCAGTAGTGTCACTTGTACCCAAGAATCAATCTGGTAAGATACTAAGTGCATGCCATTTTAAAAGAAATGGCGATTGGAAATGAAAATAAAACATATACCATAAAGATCAAGCTGAAGAACATTTTAAAGTGCTGTTTTATACGGAAGAGACCGTAGAGAAAGCCATGGGTCAAAATCAATCAGTTTTAAAAAGATTACTACTGGCGTATTTGAAGGATTACATAACCACAAGTCATTAAATTCATAAAATTATTGTGATGTATTTTTGGTGGCTACGTGCCACAAATTCTGAACCATTTCAAAGCTGAAATACAAGGGAAACATCATGTTTTATTATTTCCAGTGATCCATACCTTTAAACCATCAATTTGATCATTACAGAGGCTACTGAGAATTGGTTGCAGAAGACAAATATAGGTCACTGCAATCTGCTATGCAGGCAAATGTCAGGGTGTATTTCTGGTCTTATTGTGCTGCTTGTTTGAGAAAGTCATACTTCTGAAGTAAGGCAAAAATTGCTAGTGCTGCAGAATTTGCAGAAGTGCTGTTTTGGCTTAAACCAATAGTTCAGTTGGTCCACCTCACTTTCCTGAAAAATAAGTAACAGTCAGTGCCTTTGAGAAAAGTAAAAAATCTGTAATGCATAACACCCAGAGGGAAAATATATTCCTGACCTCAGGCAGTTTAGTGTTTGACTTACGCCCTAAGGCATAAACATCTGCATGCTGTATATATTTTAACTTGTTTTATGCAGCAGTGGGTATTTTTAACATATTTATACTTTTAAAATGCATTTTTTAATAATTTTTTTTTTTTTACATCCTGATATTTTGTGCTTTTGTACTAGTCTAGAGTTCGTACAGGACAAGTCCCACATCCCATTGTAGACTCTTTATATGAAAAAGTACCTTAAAACCTTGGGCATGGAAAAAATATATGTAGCCTCATGTAATTTCAGCTTCCCAGGCCCGCTGGAATATGAGGATGCGTAACATTGTTCTTTTATAACACTGACATCTTCTGTGATATTAATTTAGGTTTATGTTTCAAGTTTCATATTGTCATCTGGCAGACAGATTGGAGCAGGCGATATCCAGATCATAGAGCTGCCAAAATACCCTTCAATTGTGTGAAAGAAGCCACTCTTCAGCAAAGTCAACATCCACCCATCACAGGAAACACATTGAGTAAGATAGTCGAAGTCCCAGCTTGAACAAAATTATATTTCTTTTTCATGTTGGAAACAATATTTTGTCTTATTTTAAGAGCTTGCTCATTATTTACTTCACCAAAAAGCTGCACAGTTTAAACTGCTCACTATGGCTCTAAAATAGCTAAAGAGCCTGTCTAAAGGCTGTAGGAAAAAATACCAAGGAAGTAGGGAGGAGAACATAAGAAACACAAGAAGCCTTCCTTCCACTCATCCTCAAATTGCACTCAAGGGAAGTCCCTAGACTCTAGAGAGACTTCACATGCTGTGGAAAAACGCATATCCCCAGACTGTCCATAAAGAGAAGAGGCAAAGTGATGACATAGCCTTTTTGTCTATATTCAACCCAGGCAGAGCTCCATATGGAGAAAGGAGCCTTGAAGAGGCAGCATCCTTGCCCTGTCCCTCTCCGTGCTTCCTCAGCTGACACAGAGCTCTGCTCAGACAGCACAGGGAAAGTCTACGTGAAGTGGAAACAGTTTAGTCCCACAATAATTTAGGGAAACTATCTGTTAGGGAAACACCTAATATGTTTTGCTGGGTTTTCAAATGTCTTTATCACAGAGACATTTGTGTAAGAAAACCACCATCACTATCACATCTCTATTTCCCAAGCCATGGAAATTGAAATTTTTTAGTAGGTCTCTGTGTTTTCTTGTTCAAAGAAGAGTGCTTCAGGATGGCTGACATTGAAGATTAAAGACAGACCCAAATTTCTCCAGTATTTCCAAGATATCAGGGTCATAAAATAAGAATACAGAGGGCAGGTTTAAACATAGGAGTCTTAAAATCTCATTGAAGAAACTTGAGGGAACCTTTTGCAAAATGTGTATAAATTCAGCTACCTTTTATATCTGTAAGCCAGAGAGTTCAAAAAGATAAAAAATTGGGGAAGATAGTAGAAATATTTGAAAATATTGATAGAATATATAGTACTAGTTCATTCTACTGAACTGATATATAACTTGTCTGATATTGTACAAAGCTGCATATGAACAATTTGCACTAAGAGTATTTGATTAAGCTACATGCCCAGTGGCTTATTTCTTGAAATTAGGAAAGACAACTTTTGCCCTTAATTATTTTGTTCCTAAATTCTGTGAAATGGTTATGATATAAAAATAAAGATGATTGGACCACTGTTGCATGCCCCAAACCAAAATTAAACAAATAAACAAAGCTATCTCTTCCCCAAAAAATTGTCATCAGTTTCTTCCTTAAAATATGTTGGTGGATGAAGTTATTAAAAAAATACACAGTCTGAACTGAAGAGAACTTTGAATTAAAGTTTCAGAGCATTCCAAATTCTTTTGATCAAAGGGAAAAAAAGGTCATTTGTGACTCTAAAGAACTGGTGATGGCAATTATAGGAAAATTAATATATGCTTCTTCCTCTCCTCAGAAAATAACAGCTTCTTTCAAAAGCATTAGAGTAAAATAGAAAATAGTTAGGTAATTCTGTACACAGTGTTCCCACTAAATAATGTATTATATAGGAGCAACTAAGATGAACCCCTGGATAAATTCAAGTAGATGAAGAGATCTTTCAGACACTGATTGGATGACCCTTATTGAACTCTGTTCAATAAATCCTGCTAAAAGGTCTTTTCATTTTCTCTGCAATACAACAAAAAATATGATATCTTCCTCCTCAATAAAACCTACCCCTTAAAGAAGCTCTATGACTTTTGGAAAGCAGAGTTGGAAACAAATTCCCCTTACATTTGGGACTTTGCTTCACGTATACATAAATGTGGTCATATATCACCTTCATGAACATCCGACCCATATGAAGAGCTTTTCTTTTGAATTCTAGACATATATTATATATAAATATGTTTGTGTATGTTCTTAACAATCTTTTATCTTTTTTTTTTAGGCAGATAGGCTTCAGCTGTGTACATATGTAGGTAATTTAAGGAAATAATTATCAGTTTATAGCTAATTAACAAAAGGAACAGAGGCTCTATGCTTCCAAGATATTGTAATGGCATTATTAAAACACTCATTCTGTGTTATCTTCACAGAACAGATGAATTGTCACATAACAGCATTTTGAGTCAGTCATGAGCCTAGGCCATCTGACTGTAAGCCAATCTGTAAAGACTAAAACAGTGGTAAAAAAAGATGTGATAATAAAATGAAAGTAACATGGCAGGATATGTATGTCTTATGGCATAGGTTTTTGTAACTGAGAAAGCCGTTTCAGAGCCCCTTTGTATCAGTGGAGAACTGGTCAATATAGTTATTGAGCCCAAGACATTCCTTACCTCAAGCCAAACAAGAATCCCACCAGGCTCACTCTTGCTTTCTAGGAAATGAGCAATTTTTAGATTAAGTATTCCTAGATTGGCAGATAGTCTTACACTGCAAGGCAATCTTAAAAACAACAATGACAAAACCCCTCAAAACCAAAACAAAACCAAAACCACAAATAAATTGACTAGATATCATTATACTAAATGATTTACAAATCCCTAAATTCTCACTTCTGGTTTTTGAAATGAACATATTTGGAAAGTTCAGCTTCACTGGATCATTTTAAGACCTTGTGTCCTTTGATTTCTCCCAATATGTTGTAAAATCTGCACTATATTACAAGAAGTGAAAAAAAAAAAAAAAGTAAGGGCATATAGCTGTTATTGTATGCTAGACTTATTACAATTTCTGCACCTTTTCGATCAGGCAAGGAATGCAGGGATTAACTTTACAGGTTGTTAACATCTAATTAGAGAAAGTACAGTTCTGGATTTGAATTTGGCAGTATATGTTTCATAGCTTCTTCAGTATGTAAAATTTGTTGGTATATAAAATCTTTAAATTTATTTTAATAATTAGCTGCAAGACATCTTCAAAGATAAATAAGTTCTTCTTATCTTAATGTGGAATGTTGCAAAGAAATAATGTACGAGGCAGAAACAGAATACACATGTGCACATGTATTTTCATTCTATTCTAGGTTAATGTACACATCATTTGAACATAAGTGTCTGGATCAAACACAAATCAAAGTCTATAACCTTCATGATTTTGTTGATGGTTAGCCAAATGAATCTGCACATAGTAGAATATGTAGATTTTTCTGTGTAGACCTGCACATAAATTAGTTCAATTTCTATTAAGTATTGCTTCATCAATCAGTAACGCCCCAGAGGCCAGTTATGACTGTTACAGAAATTCATCTTTAGAGCAGAGTAATGTTTCATCATTATATTTGTGTCATGATTACTCTGACAGGTTAATTTCAAAGATAAGTTATTGAGCATTCAGGCATATTTGTCAAGCAGACAAATGAAAACATTGTGTATATTCATTTTCTGAAACAAGAAGACATAACTTTTGAAGAGTTGGCAAGGACTGAAGTTGAAAACATTTGATGCATTCTGTGTCAGGCATTTCTTAACATTCAACCATGGAGAGAAATAAAAAGTAAAAGTGAGCCTTCACTGAAACCAGTAATGAAAGTTCTGTGGAATTCCTGTGGCCCAGATTATATTTGTGCAGTTCTAGCTCTTTAAGTTATAGAAAAATTGTCAAAAACAGAACACATCTTCTTTTTGCTTCTGAGGCATTCAGAAATAGATTTTTCTTTCACACTTGTCACACAGATAGAATGGTCCTCAGACTCTTTAGCTAAAGGATTCCTACGCAAAATCTTTCGAATATAACATGCAACGTGGCATTCCACTGTGTTCTCAGCAGGCACAATTAAACACAGTGATTCTGTTAACTAGATGTTAGGATGGAATGAAGTACCTAGCCCATTTGTCTAAATACACTCAATTCTACACCTTCTTTAGAAGCCCTGAGTGCAAATGGTGGTCACATACATGTCAGTTCTTTTGTTCTCTAACTTAAATCTTTAAATATATCTATGTTTCTCATTAGAGAGATTTATTTTTCACAAGGGCAGTTCTGAATGAGGCAAACCAGAGAAACAAAAATGTTACTCAGTTTCCAAGAATTCAGAAAATAACTTCTGAATAACTCAGCTCGTAATTTCGTAAGATTTAGCACTGAATTAATTTTTCATTTATGGTGTGTAACATATCTGTTAAACTTTCATTTAAGCTAGCTACCCACAGGCAAATATATCAAGACAAATAAAAGACAAAAAAAAAAGGCAAAAAGAAGGATATTATCAGGAATTGTGCTTTGTATAATGTTGAGATTTTTCTTGTTATTGAAAAGTTTTCAAAATAGACAGGTTTGTAATCTTAAAATGTAAAATGCTTGGAATCACTAGGTACAGCTTTCAAAAACAGAAGTTCTACATGCATACACAAACAGTCAGCAAATTGCAGCTTCCCAGTCAACTTGCTTGCCTTTGAAATTTAGAACATATCCATATATCTTGATATCTTAATTAAAATGAGGATGAATGTGCCTAGAAGAAACATCCCTAAAGTTGGCCCACTCTGCAATTTTCTGAGACATCTGTGAAACTTCATCTGTCGGTCTTGAAGCTTAAGGTTTCACATGGCAATAAAGGTGGCAGAAAAAAACACTACGGTCAGAAAATAAAATTAGAAGATTAAATGCAGATTACATCTATTCCCTAAAAGTCACAGCTTTAGCATTCATTCCATCATCCTGAAGTCCTGATTCCATCCTGATTCCACTGACTGTAATCAAGCATATTTCTCATAGCTGGTTTCTCTGGAGCAGCCATTATTGACTTGAAAAAATACCAACACACATTCATTACACACACCTGGAAACATTTTTTTTTCTGAGAGTGCATCAACAAACATCTTTTTTGACAGGATTTTGGAAAGTGTTTGTGCATGATCGCATGCACTAAACTGAAGATTGTTCCTTGCTTGGATAGTCAGGGCACCTTGGTGAAAAAAAACAGAGGGAAGCTTAACCGAGCTAGACAAGCTCCAGTAAACACATTTGATGTGTGGGAATTTTTTCTTCTTTCTTTCAAATCTTTTAGGTTCTGTTTGTCTTTATAATACTGCATTTTCAATTGCCCTTCCCACTTATAATAGTATGAAATAGAAGGGCTCTGCCATTTTGATTTGATGCTTGATTTGAGTGACTTGCTTTGGACTAGTTCAAGCAGAACTGTCTCTCCAGGATTCCAGGACAACAAGATCTGTTGGTTTTTACACCTACATGGGTCATCATTTCACCTATCTATGGCTCACCATAGGGTGAGTCTGAGACATGCTATGAACTACAAATGAATTTCCAAAATTCAATTTTATTTACCAAGATTTTTGACAAGTGATAAAATTTTTGATTTTGAACCATTTCAATTGGTATAACAGCATGGTATAATGCTGTCTTGTGTCCTGTTCCACTGATGCCGTGATGGAGAAGGGAAAACATTTCTCAGTGTCATGTCTTCCTTCATAAAAAAGACATAGGAAACAAACATTCCACTTGCGAAATGAGGCCTTAAGCAATCTGGTATACTGATGCAGGATGTATTTTACGCTCTGTGTCCATCACTCGCTTTGTGTATGTGCTGTAATCAGCAAAAGGTGTAACAATACATTTTGTTCCTTGGAAGGGCAGAAAACTGGCTCCCATAGCACAATACTGCAACATGCCCTGAAGAGTTTTACAGTAGGAAGCAGGCATTTTTTTTCAGAAAGTGGTGTGTTTATTCCTTCATTCTTTATCATTACTTGTGTCTATAGCAGGAGCCCTGGTAATGTATTGGGTCCTCTTATCCCTAGCATTATACATATAATGAGAAAACAGTCCTGCCCTGTAATAGAAAGGTCAGGATTTAGCATTATAACTGTTGCTACAATTTTACCCTAATTCCATGGCTAACAAGAGCGTCAAATGCTTTTTGTGTTCACTGTACAATTGCAGAAAGCAAGATGGATTGACTTTAGCAAAGAATTAATAAATTGGATGATGAGTGCTTCTTTGTCATGTGATGTGGTACAGTCCTTTCTTATTTAGATCAACATTCAATTTAAAATAGATTTTTCTGTAGCATTTGCAGGTCAGTGAGCAAAAGCTTTCCTCCTGGAAATACAGGAGCAACTTTTCCATTTCCTGTAATGTATATAGATCTTCTTGGTGAAGCATCTACTGAACAGCTTCAGTAGCACAGAAAAACTGCATTTGAGGCAATTTTTGGCATGATAAGAAAGGAAAAGTGAATTTGAGGAAAACATGGAAAATGTTGGGAAAGATACAAATGTGATTAATTTGGAGTTGTATGGTGATTATTTCTGAATATTATATAGCTCTATAAATTTGTCTGAATATTGTAAAGGGATTGACCTGCATAGGGCAATGCTTAATGATATCTTGTACAGAATTAATTCAGTGAAAGTCTGCTCACATGCAGGAAAGTAAGTGGACAATAACCCAGATAAAAACCTCTTCACAAGCAGGACCATCAGCTTTAATGCTGTGGATTCTTCCAAGGTGTCTGTAAAGGTCTGATCAGGCTCAGAAAAACACCAGGATTTAGGCCAACAACATCATATTCTCTGAGAGAGAGGAATGAAGAGGATGTCATTTGTCAATCATTGGGGGATCTGCAGAGTCAAGACATGCTTCTGCTAGCTCATGAATATTATAAATATTATAAAGAATCAAATCTGGGCTGTTGCACAGCAGCAACAATAAAAATGGGATACTACTGGGCAAGATACACGTAGGAGGCATGATTTCTTTGCTCTTCCTCTCTGTGCCTCCAAACACACATATTTGAATAGAACAGCAGGTTATGATAGGAATAATCTTGCCTGTATTCTCCGTATGGTGTTGGCTCCAGGACCTGACAGTGCACTCCATCCAGAAACACAAAGAATGAACTGTACCAAGACATGTTTCTTCCTCCACATTTCCTCCACATCTCAACTCATTCGCTCACTCCTTCAGAAATACAGGAGTGCTCTGGCTATGTGGCAGACCTCCTCCCAATTCACTTCCTTTTGTTCTCTTCATGGTGGAACAAGGCAGCTCTGATTCAGTTTTGCAGAGGAAAAGAAATGCATTCAGCCAGTAGCTGCTTCACAAACAGCCTCTCTGACTCCAGAAAAAAAAATAGAAATGCAGGTTAAACAGAATCCTCTTGTGCCCAGTCTCATCTTAAATGATATTATGTTTAAAGAATGAGTTTTAAAGGCTATTGTATTCATACAGTCATTAACTGATGAGCAGTGCATAACTGAATTTGTCCTACCAAGGGAAATGCATTTGATCCTCCTGCTGACTGAGAATGGGAGAATCACAGGACTCCATTCTAGGAAAGATAAAGGCTTAGTGGACACGTGTATGTATTTATGGGGAGAAACGGTTAGGAGTGAGGAGAAAGGGGATTCACTCTAGTAGATAAAGCCTCAGAGGAGCAATGGCCTTATGCCAATTCATCTTTCAGACTCTTCAATGCTTTGATTGAAAGAATCGTGTTTTAATTTCTATGTAATTAGCACATCTAAATTACTTCTAATTTTTTCAAATAATTGTGATTTCACTTTTTATACAATATAGTGTTTAATATTAATCTAGATTTATTATGTGTAAAGTAGCCAATAATGCATATCGTATAGATGTCTTCTCTGTGCTTCATTTAAGCAACTGCAGTGAGTGGAATAGATCATTATTTGAGGTAAACAACAAGTCACATTGATTTACACCAGCTGAGAATGTGGCTTGGTGAGTGTAAATCAGACAGTTATATATTTTAGTCTAATAAAATCAGAGGAGGATTTAAGGTACTTAAAAAACCTGCTAGCTTCAATGTCAGCCAAACAGAAGCTCCGGTATTTCAGTAAATGGGGAATTAACCACGAGGAAGGATGCATGACTATTATTAATCCATAGTGACATTTTGTCTTGGAAAGCAGTGATTCATAGAAGGATTTAGGGGTCATTGTAGCTAATTGCCTCAGCGTGACCTTTTAGCACAATACTGCAGTGAAAAGGCCTAATGCAATGTTCATATATATATATATATTTATACGGTGGGTAATACCAAGAAGCAAAAAAGCAATTTTGCCTCTCTATATAGCACTGGCAAAATTGCTGCTGGAATACTGTTCTCCATTTTAGTGTCCTAGCAGCAAGCAAAATATGGTAATGTTGAACACAGTTTGAACAAAAGGTACAAGATGATAAAGCACTGGACATAAACATTATGATGTAAAATTGTTTTTACTGATGTAAGAAGCATGTCCCATCATTACCCAATCAGTACTAGTGTGTGCTACTCGTGAACAAGGAAGAACTTGTTGGGGATATGATAACCGGTGGCAGTCTTGGCTGTAGCAACGTAATAGTGGAATTCAAGATTCCTAAGGGGATGAAGGAAGGAGAGCAGCAGAGTACAGATCCTGGACTTGAGGAAAATTATGGCTGTACACATGTGGACAGAGGGATCTCAAATACAGGAGAAAATCACGGTGACCCAATGAGCATGATTTATTTCCAAACACAAGAGGAGCCATGTAGCTACACAGTGGAGCTGAATGTTTGAACATGTGACAATTTTACCCCAGATTCATCCAGGGCAAAATGCAAAACTGCTTTTTCTTGTGTTACTTGTTGTCAGATTTTTAAACCTGGAGCCCCTGAAGAAGATAATTATTTCATTATGGCTCTAATTCCATAGTTACATAGGGCTTTTGTCAAAAAAACCCAACCAAATGAGAAATAAAATACCCCTTCCTCCAAAATAGTGTGTCTGATTATACGGAAAATAACCTAATGTTTTCATAGTTTATTTTCTTAACAATAGGAAAGTGTATCAAAATAGGACATATTACCAAAGGATTTTTTAACATTTGCAAGGTATATAAAATTATCTTGAAATACTTTTATTAAGGAAATTATGTAATATTTTCATTAAGTTTATTTTCTTAATTATTAGAGACCTTTGTTTACTTTTATTTTAAATGAAGGCACTAAGTCCTTTGCACCCTCAGAAAGACATTCCTTCTCCAAACCTTGAACTTAATGTGAAGTGTTTAAGAACATGTATGTTTTAAACATTTCCATTTCTTCCTATATGAAGTTTCCAGGTTTCTCAGTTGTGCAAACAAATTCAGCAGAATGGATGGTAATTCCCTCTTTCTAATCAACGATATCATGTCAGTTTTCAAAAACATGTTAGTGTCAAGTAGGTTGCAATGACTGTAGAAAACAAGCACAGAAGCTTTTGTATTCAGAGCAGCGATGCTGGAAAACAGTACCAGCAAAGAGGAAAAATATACACCAATATTTAAAGAAAAATATACTAACAATTTAAATGAGTATTTTCCCACCAGATGATAAACATCTAATCCCAAAGACATCTTAAAATATTTTCTCTGAGTTACTTGTGGTTCCTTCAGAACTGAGAATTAGAACTTGTGATCATTCCTCAGTCAGGGAAATCAGAAAGATTACCAAAGACAGCTAGATCTGAACTGCCAATTGGAGGTGCTAATCTTTGTCCAAAAGGCTGCCTGTGCAGCTGGAACATCAATGAGCTGACCACAGTTAGTCAGGATGAATCCAGTCTTTGATCTTGGACTTCTTGTGCCAGCAGTTGTGCACTTTTAAAATATATTAGGAATTGTTTGTTCTTAAATAATTTATTCTTTTCATGACAAGCTATTTCTATGAAACATTTAAAGTGAGTTTTAATTGACAGAAACAAAACTTAAAACCAGTTCATCTTTTTGTTTGACCTCAATAAAATGCTTAAGCAATGAGAAATGACAGGGTGTGAGTAATGAAGCTATAATTCACACCTTGTGCATGAGTAGGTACAACACCGGAGTGTGAGTGTTGTTAAATTCACAAGGTGTGAAATATTATACCATAACTCAACAACCAGTCAGCTCTTAATTTAACAGAAAAAAATTATAATTGGAACAAGGTACAACAACAACAACAAGTAAAACTTCACACTATCAGCTTGGTAATTCTGTGTAATATTACACCAAAAAAGAGGAGTTTCTAGGTATACATTACTCATATGGAAAAGATAATCAACATTTTCCTGTAGGTTTTCATATGATTCAGAAGAGTTTATCTACATGCTGCCAGACCAGGTGAGCTCTGAGTGATGTATGCTGTGTTTGCTCTCAGCTGCTTGTCGACTGCTGTGAGATGTGTCGGTTAGAGCTCCAGCAGCAGCTGGGGGGAGATGTAACCCAACCCAGAGAGCTAGACTATTTGTGCAGAAATAGGAAAGCACCGAGGGGTAGATTTTAAAATTCTAAGTTCCAAGGATGTGAGTGATAGGTGATGTAGGTAACTAGGGGGTCTGTCTTACTATGCCCTTCTTTTGTATTTATAAATAGCTTCTAAGTCCATGTGTCCATAGTGTCCATGGATCTTTTCAAAAGATTATTTAACTACCTGTTCCTTCAGTCTTCAACTCAAAGAGAGAATAAAAAGCTGTGGAAGTTCCTTGGGTTTTGAGGTTTTTGTAACATACCTTCACAATTAGTGTGTTTACTTCTTTGCCATTAGTCCAGTTCAGAATAATATTTTCTTTGAAAGTTTCGTGTAAGAAACGTTGCTGTCTGGTAATATTTATTTATTCTTTCAATGAGCTCTTCATACGCTTTTCTTTCAGAAATTTAATATTTAAGAAGTTTATTTTGCCTTGTTCTCATTATAGTAAAGAAGAAACAGCAAAGGAAGTCAGACCTGGCTTCAGAATATGAAACCAAGGCTCAGAAACATAAACAAATTCAGTCAGTCAATTAGCCAGACAGGAGGTTATTTTCTCCCATTGCAGTGAAAGTAGTCAGGTGTAACTAGTCTGCCCCCAATACAGATTCTGTCATTGTCTTTTTAAGTCTCTACAAAAGTCACCATTAGGGAGTTTTGATTTAGCTTTTAATAGAGATTTCTCTATCTGAGGAATGTAAATACTTAGTGTGTACTTAGAGGCTGAAATTATTATCCTGAACTTAATTTCCTGCATACCCAAACAAAATCTGGTGGCAGTTACATCAAAGGTCTTTTTCATTATCAACTTTGAACAATCATAAATTCTGAGGTTTAATTTTCATTCCTTTTCTGTTTTCATTGCATGTGTGTTTGACTTTTCATAAGGAAAAGATTTTTCAAGTAGTCAAAGAAAAATACTAACCTTAAAATTTCAAAATGCACCTGAAAGTATTTAATTTGTGTTGTTCAATACATGATCCTGTGAAAATTTTTGCTGAATAATAAGACTTACATTGAACTTGTTATAGTTACAGGAAAACTGAAATACTCAAAGGTTATACTGGTAGGACTCATAAGAGCCTTAATGAAGCTAGAATTCAATAGATAGAATTGCTATCTATTAGTGAAAAGCTAATAAATTAATATATAAGCATCTTAAAATTTTAAATGTCCCATTTAGTTCTCGGCAGTGAAAGAACTAAATGGAAAGCTTTTGGTGAGGGGGGGTGCTGTTCCTGTTTTTCATAGAAAGCAAGGTCAGCGAAAACTTACTTGTGAAAGAGGAAGAAATCAAACTGTTGAATATCATTATGCATGAAGAAGAATTATGCTGTGTGACCCTTCTTCAACTTTAATAAGCAAATTGTTATATGTAAATAATAATAAAATACTAACAAATAATGAATATGTGAATTAATATGTAACTAACTCATTAAACAGGTGAAAAGGATATTTTTACCTCTATATTCATAATGATATAATAATCTTAGAACATATTGTTCATGAAAATAACATACTTACAAGGTATTTTCATTATTTATCAAATTTTATAAAATAATCATTAACGTATGTCTGTTTAAAATGTGCCTCATACCATTTTTTGGCCCACTTAAAATAACTAACACAGTCAACGGTTCACAGACAACAAGCAGAATTGCAGTAGGTTTCAGCATAATTAGTGGTTGGCTGGTTGATTTGACAAAAAGGGCTTATAAATAATTGTCTAACCTCTCTTCTCCTCTTTTGTAAAATATTTTTAGAAACCAATAACTGCAACTTAAAAAAAGACATTCATATTTAGTGGTTCTAATACTTCAGGCTGTTACAACAATTTTATACAACCTTATCAGTTAAAATCTGCATAATTGAGCACTTAGAAGAAGTGTTACAAAAAAAGAGCTAAAAGCTACTCATTTCTTAAGAAGAACATGGAAAATGAATAGTCATGGAAATTAAGTACTTTCTATTGCATCAGAAACACAATGTAAGGGAAGACAAATCGGATAAGTAGGAAAATGTTGACTCTTCAGTCTGGTAGCAAGTAACCCAGTCTCTGATCTGAAACAAGGTCTCAGATAATAAAACTTTAAAAAAAAAGAAAGAAAAAAGAAAAAGTTCAAGTGTACTCTATTCTAAAGTAGCTGGACAACATTTGGAATAAACAATTTGGATTGTCAGAATTACTTTAGTGGTCCTTGTTATTTACATTAAGAGCACCTATTGGACTAATCCCCTTGGGTACTAAAAATGGAACATTGAAAAATACATTACATATCAATGACTTTAATTTATATATATATATGTATATAAAAAAAATCCCAATAATCCAAAGACTGTCTTTGGTTTCTCTTTAATTTTCTTTCTTCCCAGCCTCTATTTCTCATCTTCTCAGGTAGTTTTCTCAACTTGCGTGTTTTACCTTCTCACAAACAGCCCTGATGGTTTGTCCTCCAGCTGAGAATTGTATACATCATAGAGTTAGTCAACAAACTTTTCATGATTTATTAGACTATACTGTAACCACACCCAGAGATACTAAAATGCTAGCAAATATACCCACTACTATATCCCTTTAGAATGTATAGAATTATGGACAATTTCAGTGGCTGTTATACATATCTACCCTCTCACACAAAAAGAATGCACTATGAAGTAGTACATGCCTATTGATAATCAGCAATTTCCAATATTTTAAGGCCTTCTGTCGTCTCATGTGAACAAAAGAGCAGCTTTCCAGCAAGCAGAACAGGATTGCTATTCCAAAACAGCAGAGAAGAGTGCACAGACCAACATAAGCTTGCTGTGGGGGTTAGCTGGCCGTCCATAGAAATTAGAAAACATTTTCTAATGCTGCTGTATAATACCAGAGAAAAGGTGGTAAGTGCATGCATACAACAGATAAATAATTGAAAAACTTTAGAACGCCATTGTGATAGCAAATTCTAGAAGACATGAAATTAACAGGATTTAGAGATGAAGACTACTTTATCTGTTGGATAACTAGAACCTTTTTCTTCTTAAAGAATTATTGGTTCTGCATATACTGGGTTTTACAAAAAGAGGTTGTTTTATGAAACCTTTTATATTTTATTAAAGCTTTTGCTATTTACTACTAACTTTAAATACTCCATGAAAATGGATATGCCTTAATCATCATTATGAACCTATTCTGATTAGTAGAATCATTATCAACTTATTCTGATTAATATGTCTAACATATTTTTAATAGCCAGTAAGAAGTGTTAGATGCATTCATTGTTTGTAGCCAACATAGTTAGTTGTCTTCACTCCAGTCAGTGATTTCTACTGGCCGCCTTTGCTACAAGGGTGCATTGCTGGTTTGTGGGCAGATTGTTGTCCATCAGGACCTCCAGTCCCTTTCCACAGAGCTGCTTTCCAGTCAGCTGGTCCCCAATGTGAATTGGTGTATGGAGTTATTCCTCCCCAGGTACAGTACGTGGCATTTCCCTTTTCTTGAACTTTGTGAGGTTGCTGTTTATCCATCTTTGTAGGCTGTTAAAGTCCCTCTGGATGGCAGCACATCCATCTGGTCTATCAGCCACACCTCCCAGTTTTGTTTGCAAACTCCCTGAGACTGCAACCTGTCCCATTATCCTCATCATTAATGAAGACATTAAACAGTACTGGCCCCCAGGGTACACCAATAGTGACCGGCTTCCAGCTGAACTTCATGCTGCTAATCACAATCCTTTAAGTCCAGTATCCAGCAGTACAGCCAGTTTTCAATTTGCTTTACTGTCCACTTACCTAGCCTGTATCTCATCAGTTTGTCAATGGGGATATTATAGTAGACAGCGATGAAACCCTTGCTAAAGTCAAGATTAATATCCCTTCATCCACAAAGCCAGTCATTTAATCATAAAAGGCTATCAGCTTGGTTAGGCAGGATTTTGCCTTTAGAAAGTCCACGCTGTCAATCAACTCCCAGTCACTTCTTTATCCTTTTCATGCTTGAGTTTTGTCAGGAGCAACTTCTTCATCCACGCAGGCCTCCTGTCACCTTGGCTTGATTTCCTGGTCATTGAGATGGACCATTCTTGAGCTAGAAAGAGGTGATATTTGAAAGGAGGAGGTGATCCGTCTTTTCTCCAGGACCATCTCCCATGGATTCCTGCAAGAAGATCCCCAAACAGGTCAAAGTCTGCTCCCCTGATATCCACAATTGTTATTGTACTGTTTGCCTTGTTTCCTTCTCTCAAGATCCTGAACTCCACCTGCATGTAGACCTCTAGTTCCTCGTGTGTGTTTCCCATGCTGTGAGTATCAATGCACAGGCACTTCAGAGAAGCATCCAGTCATCCTGATTTCCCAGGAAAATAGTGAGAGCTTCCCTTTATGCTGTTCTCTTAGCACCTCTTTATTTGTGTGCATACACTTGGGGTGGGACTCCTTCTTTCCTGTTTTGTTGTTTATAAGGCATTTCATACCCATGTCACCCATCTCCCTTTGCTTGAAAACCTGGTTTACTACTTCCTCACTTGATTGTGGGTTGCTATCTCCCTCACGCCATCACTCTTGACTTAAAGCTTTCCTAAACAGATCAGTCAGCCTCTTGGCCTTGCTTTTCTTAAACACATGGTATGTGCAAATACAATAATAGTGGCCATAAATGACATAATTCCTGTATCCTATAGAATATTCAACTTCTTCCTGTTCTTTTCCTAATCTTTCCAAATATCTTAAGCTTATCAGGGTCATGGATAAATAGCAAATATGAGAAGAGGTTACAAAACAAATAAAACTAATAAGAACAAATAAATGTCTCTGTTGACCTAAACAGACTCAGGCACTGGAAATTCATAGGCTTTATGGTAGAACATGTTTTAAGAACTGATGTAAGAGAAGATACTGAGGTTACATTACAGCCATGTATAGAGAGCTCTTTCTAATTCTTGTTTTCTTGGGATGTTAACTACCACTTTATCTCCTCCTCAAAAAGTTAGCAAGTATTAGCCAGCTAGGTGCCAATTACTATTGCTAAATGAGTCTAAATGTTACTTTCTAGAGAAGACAACAGTAGCTAATAAAATGACCTAACAGTTCTCTTAAAAAGAATATGGTTTAATCTCCCTTATGGGAAAATATAATAATACAAGAAAAAACATATTTAAAGCAAGACAAATTATGCCTTTCTCCAAATTAGGAAGGCCCTGTGCTTAATATCTTTTGTCATTCATACAACTGTAAAACAATTCAGGTTGGAAGGCACCTCTGGAGGTCTCTCATCCAACCTCCCTTTCAAGGCCAGTCACCCATAGTTGCTCAGGGCTTTATGCAGTCAAATCTTGAAAGCATCTGAGGACAGAGACTGCACAGCCTCTCTGGAAAGCCTCTTCCAATGATTTGCTGTCTTCATGATGAAAAGGTTTCTCCTGTACCCAGCTGGAAGCTCTCTTGTTTCAGTCTATTTCATTTTCTCTTGTCTTCTCACCACGCGCCATTGTGAAGAGCCTGGCTCCATCTGCTTTACAACCTCTGCAGAGTTAACAGAGCTGCTGTTACAGCTGTTACATCTGCCCAAAGACAACTCTTCTCCAGACTGATGAAGTCCAGCTCCCTCATACTCTCCTTTCAGGGCAAGTGCTCCAGGCCCTGACCATTGTGGTTGCTCCGTGCTGAATGTACTCCAGTTTATCAAGGTGCTTTTTCTACTGGGGACAAAAACTGGACATAGTATTTTTCCAATAATATATTTCAACTAAATAATAGATATCCCATTAAATGACCTGCCACAGTACTTTCCTTTATAATTACAAATATTTTCAATTACAGTTTTTCCTCATATATTACAAAGATGCAGCAGAAAGCATAGTAAGCTGCTGGAAGTGGAGAATGGGGCCTCCTGAGAAACAAAGATACCAGAAAATGAATTCAGCTAACTTCAATGGCAAAACTAAATACTGGAAAACACTCCGTATAAAGCGGTAGAACAAGTACCAGAGAAAAACACAAGAAAAGAAAATCCATCAAATGATATTCAACAAGAATTTAACACCTCTGTTTTAAGAAATCCTTAAGGAAGAAATCCCTGGAGTTAATAAGGAAATCCCAGTGCTTTGTGCTTTACCAGTTCTGTACTCTTCCTACAGCAGCAGCTAAGAATAGGATAAATTACTCGACAAATTTTAGTTAGACTTGGTGTAGGTTTGTCCTTATGAATTGAAAGAGAAAGCTCAGTATCATAGCTGTTTTGAAAGCTAGTGCCTTCTTTTTATTGAGAGAAGTGCTGCAACTGTTTCCAAGGGCGGACGTATCTGCACACAGGCAAATTACAAAGTCAGTGCATATATGTATCTGAGAACTTGAAGTCTTCTCATTTCAAATGAGTGGTCTGGAAGAAAGCATATCCCTGCAAGGTTGTGAAAGGTGATTTACTGTGCAGTTTGCTAATTAACAATGCATTATCAGTGCCGAATAACAGAACTGTTATGCACTTTTCATGTGCACTATTACAAACTACTGTAAAAATGCTTTCCTTTTGACAGGTCTTCTGCTTGTTCCTAGGTGATCTTTGGGGACTGTTGATGAATTTGACAACTGTAGCAAAAGAGCTCACCTCAGTAAGAACTGCTTCAGAGAATAAAGACTCCTAGATCAGATTCTAATTGTGTAATTTTACTACATACCTGGAATCTTACTAAAATGACAGCATAAGCAGTAACATATGCTAGATTTTGTAGTCTGTTAAATAGTACACTGATTATAGCAATAATTATAATATCTTTAAGTGATGACAACTAGTGTCTGGAAGACTGTAAAATATTGAAGTTTGTTAAACTAGCAAACAAACAAAAACATTTGAAATAGCAAGGATAACTCATGAAAATACGATTGCTCATTTATTTTGACAATTACAAACTTCTACTTTTTTTTTATATTTGATAACATGATATACACTGTAATGCATTTTTTTTAAAAAAATGTTAGTTTAATAATTTCAGCTGTCACTAAAACACTCGTATTTAATCTTTGTTGAAAGGTGAAAAGTAATTGCTAATTTTTAGTGTGGATTACACAACATGCAGATTAATGACATGAGAAAGGTTATGCTGTATTTCAAATGATCATTTTACCAGTATTTATTTAGAACTTGATTTCTGAAATTAATCTTGCCACTAAGATCAGAAAACACAGACTGAGCTGGTTTCTTTCAATTTTTTTTGTTCTTTTCTTTTCTTGAGTTTGTTCTTAGGAGTCACTTATTTGATCAGAGTGGAGTATAATGATGAAAAAGCCTCCTGGATGCTGTGTTATCTAAGGGTAGGACTCATCCTACCATTAAGCTCTACATCTGCTTTTCCCTCCTACATCTTCCCAAGAAGAAAGAGCAAATATAAGAGTGGGAAAATCATGGCACTAAGAAGAGTTACATCAGAAGGACCCAGTTTTCGCTTTAAAGCATGAAGATTTCTTGTGGCTGTGAGCACTGCAGCTAGGACCCATGCTTTTCTAATCTCAGATATTGTTACAGTGTACATTGCATGGGCTATACCTGTAGCCTATTTGGAAATTAAACTCGGGCCAAAATGTAGCATCTCACTCACTATAGAAGGGATTCAGAGGTGGCTTGATAACGTGACTGGAGATAAGTCAGGTCCCCAGACAAAAAGGAAGCTAAGAACAAGATATGCTTAATTTAGAGCTATAACAAATAAGAGGAGAAACAGTCAATATATAGAAAATAGCAGATTGTATACAAAAAGTAAATCAGAAAGTCTTTTTTAATCTTTTACTTTTTACTATAAAAGGATATGGCAACATATTTCAGGGAATAAATTCATCAGTGGCTTAACGGGAAAAATGTGCTACTGTGGGCAACGTGGTTTTAATCACCTCTTGTGCATGAATCTTTAACATCTACTACTATCCATTGGGTCAGTTGCAGGAGAGTGAGCTGACAGGATAATTGCTCTTGCCTACTGTGGTGGTAGCCCAAGAATGACCCCTTAGACCTGACACTAATGAGGAGACCCTAGTCCATGCGTCTAGGCCTGCTCATTTTGCTCTGCTTTGAAACTTTATTTCAGGGCTCTAAAATTAAATTAGAAGAGCTAGATTTGTCTTTAAGGCATATTTATTCCTGCTCCAAGGTGGGAAGCTGTCTCTTCACATACTGTGTGGAGTTCAGCACATTATTTGATGTGTTTGCTTCAGACAATTCAGTAACGTTTTCCTTGATTTCTGGGGACATGTTTGTCCTCTGGAGCTTTGGCTGTCTCTCCGAGAGAAAACAACTTAAGGAAATGGGAATTCTTGAAGGAATGTGTTATAGGATACCAAATGGTCTTACTTTAAGCTTGGTTATTCCTAATTAGTTTCCAAACAGAAGTAAATCACAAATCTGCTCTACGTTGGTCTAAGAAAGGCATAGCAATATGATATTTAATAGAACTGACTAAACTATCTAAAGTTTCAAGCTATATGAAATCCTTTTAAACTTTTTGAGATGTGCATGACTTAAAAACCAAAGAGATTAAATGTGCACAATTATGTAGGGTATTGTTGCTGAGTACTTTGGCAATGCTGTTTGGGTTTTGGCTATATATATATTACTTTCTGTCAGCTAATACTTTAAGAATGATAAGAAAGGACTTGTTATCCCTACAAAAGCCTGCATTGTGCTTGACAAATTGTCTTTAGCCAAATGTTCTTTATATGAGATAATTGGGAGAAGTCATGCTAAGTCCCAGCAGCTGCTGTATCAAATTGAGGGATACTTATAAAAATATTTTTTACCCCGTAGCTGGAGGAATGAACAGTAGTACATGTGTGACAGATTGAGCTAAGATGAAACATCCTTCTACTTGAATTATAACACAAATGGAAATAACAGGTACAAGCTCTGTACTATATGTCAAAAGTAAATTTACTTGAAGAGCTACACTTAATACTGATAAAGCACCCCAAGGAAAAATTTCCTCAGTACACAAATAAGCTGCAAAGGAAACAAGAGGAGGCTTGTTATGACAAAAATAATAGCACAAAGAGGAAAACGCACACACCTGTTTTTCATCTAATGATTTCAGGTTTTAGTAACATGTAGAGGTTAATTGAGCACACCCTATCAATGTTCAGACTGTAAACTGCAGGAGCTTTAACTTAGGCATGTAGTTTACAGTTCAATTTTAGGATGCTATTGAAAAGATCATCTTTAATTCTCTGAATAACCAGGAGAGACAGGTGCCTTTGAAGACCTCCACAGGGACAGCCTTTCTGCCTAAGTGTTCAAGCATAAGCAAGCGCAGCCTTTTTCTATAGATTTTCAAAGGCATCTTCTTCTCTCCAGTGACTATTGACATTTTATTCAAGAGCACTGCTTTGCTCCACTATCATCTACATTTTAGGCATAAGAACTTTGATGGAGCCATGCAGGCTAGTCAAGCAAACTCACTATGCCCTGTTAGTACAATAAGAGCAAATACATCGGTACAGAGGCATACATTTTGTACCTGCCCCAGGTAATAACAAAATTATATGTTTATTAACTAAATAATATTACCAGTTTCAAAAATTAGCCCCTAAATATCTCGGCCTCATCTGAACCAGGATAATAACCTTGTTCAGCAGTTTTTCACTCTATAAAGCTCCAAATACATAAATAACTATTGTTATTATATTCCTATATACTACACATCAAGGTAATCCTTTTTTGTCTCATGGAGTAGAGCTGCAGAGAAAGAAATTATAAAATAACTAACCAACTGAAACAGTAGAACTGCACAAGGAGAAGGTATTACTGCATACAAAAGTACAAGAACCAGGGCTGCAGACTTTATCTTAGATGTTATATTGGACTCTTTGGAATGACTTTGTGCAAATAAGACTTTACTTTCTGGTGATGTTATATGATTTATTTGAAGCATATGATGTATGACAGAGATTAGGTTTTACTCTTCTCAAGACACATAGAGCTGTAGAAGTACACTGGCCTAAAGTGTAACTATGTATAGGCATCAAGAGATATCTGACTCCTCATCTTACTGTGTTCTGTTTAGTTTTATTTAATTTTGCTTTTATTTTCTTTTAGAGTAGGGGAATATAATTGCCACTCCTTTCATGCTTCCCTGTGATATCAAATCACAGCAACATAATTTGTAATTAGAGTAGCAAAAATGGAAGAGATTTATAAATTCAACTAGATAAGACATATGCGAGTCATCCCTGACCTTCTCTTTGAAAAATTAAGAGATTTATAAATTCAGCTAGATAAGACATATGTCAGTCACCTCTGACTTTCTCTTTGAATGGCCTACTTGTCCATTTTGAGTCTCTTTCTGCACCATCTAGCAATAGCTCCTGCACAAACTTTTTATGAAGTAATTACCTCAAACCTGTACACCCATTCAGAACCAACTGGGTATTTTTCACATTTCCCAGCTCCATAAATTCTTGGTGGCAGAGATACCAAAGAGCAAAGCCAATCTGAGTCTTGTTTCACTTTCCTTCTAAAGCAACATTAAAATACTTTTAACCAAATATATTAAAATACTATAAGCCTTAAAACATTATAAGCCATCCTATTTTCAGGAAGAAAATTCTCATTAAAACAGAAGGGTTGTTCTTGATATAGAACCATAGAATGCTTAGAGTTGGAAGGGACCTTAAAGATCATCGAGTTCCAATCCCCCTGCCATGGGCAGGGACACCTCCACTAGAGCAGGTTGCTCAAAGCCCCATCTCCAGCCTGGCCTTAAACGCTTCCAGGGATGGGGCAGCCACAACTTCCCTGGGCAACCTGTAGCAGTGCTTCACCACCCTCACAGTAAAGAATTTCTTTCTAGCATCTAATCTAAATCTACTCTCTTTCAATTTAAAACCGTTACCCCTTGTCCTGTCACTACGCTTCCTGACAAAGATGCCCCTCTCCAGCTTTCCTGTAGGCTCCCTTCAGATACTGGAAGGCTGCTATGAGGTCTCCCCGGAGCCTTCTCTTCTCCAGGCTGAACAACTCCAGCTCTCTCAGGCTGTCTTCATAGGAGAGGTGCTGAGAGAGCTATGTAACAGTTTGTCTTCCACAATGTCCTGGAGTTCAGAGAAGATGAAGGTGTTCTAAAGCCTTATTTGTTTCCACTGTCCCCAGGTTGTTTGTGTAACTTGGATTTTACAAGAGAAATATACTTCCCACCACCCCAGGTTTTTCTCTCCAAATTGGACGATACTTCTTTTGGCCAATTTGCCTGTTAGCAGACAAACTAGATAATCTAATTTCCAGGGGGTACTCTTCATACTCTTCTATGGGGAAGAACTGAAATGACTTTTAGGAAGAATTAGTATCCTTTCTTTTTCTCACAAATTTTTACCATTTAATAGCTATTCAAAATACTATTTTCAGTATGAAGAATATGTAAAAGATTCAAAAGCAGCTGTCTCACATTTAGAACTTCTCAGAGTTACTTATTGTATCAAGGGACCCTCTACTGTGTGACTTTGATATAGACTGACAAGTGTGGGGGAAATGTAATTTAGTATTAGAACTCTGGTCTTTCACACATGAATATTCTCTGTATCCAGACTTGTGAACCTGAACTCCGATTTGACTCAGCTTTTGAAACCTGTGCACAGTAGTTATGCTATCCATACAGACTAACTGAGGTGATGTATTCTAGCCACCATTTTCTTCTGCTAATCCTCCAGATTACTAGGTCAGTAGAGATCAAGAGAGAAGCAAACAAGAATTAAGATGGGGAGGGTAGAGGTAACCCTCTCAAGACAGCTGCTAAGGTTAAGTGAGGAGGTTTTTCTTCTTCAAAAAGACTTCTGCAGACTCCGTATAGGGAATCTGAAAAGGAGTTTGAAGGAAGAAATGTGAAGAAACTGAATTAAGCAAGAAAATGTAGGACCAGTCTCGAAAGGTCAGCAGAATATGCAGTTTTGACAATGAAACAATGCTTCCAAATATACCTTGAATTCTAGGTAGTAGTTCGAAAGATTTCAAAAATGTTACGAAGGTATATGTTTAATCATGTTTTAGGTCCAGAGGAATATGCTCTTTCCAAATTGTCTTAACTGAAGTCTAATAACCATAAATTCAACTTAAACAGTTGTTCAGAGAAAATGATGCTCAAAAGCTGCAGTATGACGTGATCAATTTGAACTATGTAAACCTCCTAAATCATACTTACTTGGTCTTTTAGAGCATGGAACTGAGATTTTCCAATGTGAAATTAATTTTAAGGATAAAGGTAACTGATGATTTTTTCTAAAAGTGATGGTGATGAAGTACTGGATTTGAATTACAAAAATCACTGCTAATCTGATTTTCTGGCCAAATCTGCACAGAAATACTTCATCTTACCTCATATACTTTTATGAAAGTCAGTGCTTAGTATATTTTGATGAGACACTAGGGCATGTGCCTAATATACTGGTGTCACACAGGTGTCCCACTTGTCTTGAAATGAGAGTTGTTAAGGACAGCTGCACATGACTTGATGTGAGAAACTTCAGTGTGAGAAGGGGTAAAAAAAGTGGGTTTATTTTCATTTTCTGACCTGTCATTTTCTCTAATAGTAAAAGTGCAATATGATCCTTGTACAGAGAAAGGTCTGAGTTCAGAAAATTGTTTTCTATATAATATGCCTGTGATGCTGTTACTCAAGTGTGGTGCAGTGAGATGTAGCCTGATGCATGCCGAGTTCCTGTCTTCCACAGATTAAGTTATTCAGTTTAATGTTAGGTTAAGTGTGTCTTCACAGTGACTGCAATGAAAAGCTTGCCAAGGATCTATTATACCTTTCATAGTCAACGGAATATAAACTGTAATTAGATTTAGAATTGGAATGGAATTAGAAAGCTTTGTGAGGGACTCCAAAAGGAATTTAGAGTCTCAGCTGTCTTTCTTATGTTGCTATAGTTGTGCTAATTATGAAAGGCAGGTCTAGTTTGGGCTAAACAGTGTTGATGTCAGGAAAAGAATCATGTGGACTTAGTAAGAAAATGAAGAGAGCTTTCACATCTAGTTCATTCAGAACAAGTTTTGCCTGTTATGTATTTTTATATTTCATTATCTTGGTCAAAAATTAAAGGGAATGGCATAAGAAAATGGGAGGCATGCTGCATTCTTTTAATATAAAATATAATTGATTGTAGAAGTTATTCTTTCAAGAAGTTGTTAGGATATCTGAATTTCCCTTCTGTAATCCTTGGACTGAATGAAATCTATGATAGCTCATGTGAAAGATTTAGGGAGACACGAAGAAAGACAGTTTCAATATTTTAGGACTCGCCTCCTGTGGAAGTGTATTCTGGTACTATAAAATGATGCATGGCAAGAACGGTGTCAAATGTATACTTCCAGAAGGATAGAAATAGGAAAAAGAAAGGGAAGGGAAGGGAAGGGAAGGGAAGGGAAGGGAAGGGAAGGGAAGGGAAGGGAAGGGAAGGGAGGGAGGGAGGGAGGGAGGGAGGGAGGAAGGAAGGAAGGAAGGAAGGAAGGAAGGAAGGAAGGAAGGAAGGAAGGAAGGAAGGGAGGGAGGGAGGGAGGGAGGGAGGAAGGAAACCACCCCAAAAATCTGGGGCCTTTCTTATTTCTTCATTCTCAGATGTTCTGGGAGAGACAAATCGTATGCAAACAGGAGATTATTTAGATTCTTCTGAATTTGAGAAGATGGCATGGACATCAGCTGGGTCCCAACAAGATATCTACTGGTCTGGGGGCTCTGTAGATCAGGCAATACTGGAACAAGGCAAGTGGGTATATTTCAGAGATTACATGTGCAGCTGCATAGGAAACAATCTGAAATATTCTTCAAACATATATATTACAGTTGTGAATATTATAAGAAATTAATATTAATTAAAATAATGTACTACCTTATGAGTAAGAAAATATTAATCTATTCTAACCTATGTAGTGAACAGACTCATTTTTCTTTATGTATGGCCCAAATATCAGTGTTATCAGTGTTATTTGTTATTCGTTTCTGCTTTAATTGTGTTCCATTTTTAAAATTACAAAAATAAATCTTCTTCATCCATTGCAGTCTCTATTTTCATACAAGCCCATACTAATAACTAATAAAATAGAATTTATTAAAGGAGTAGAAGATTATACCTGTGAACATCTGAGTACTTCCGAAATTTGAAATCAGAATTCTTCATGTATGTAGAGAGCAAAGTGCTAGAGCTATGATACTTCATATAATTTTATGGAGACTTTTGACCTGAATTTAACTTCTTTTTTCTTTTTTAGTTCAGACAAAAAGTAAAATAAGCAATGATTTCATCACCTAATCCTTCTATATAAAAAATGTTCCAAAACCAAATTTTAGGTAGCCTAAAATAGTAATACATGTGACATAACTGGTCAAAAAAGAGATCACATTTGTAAATTATTTCTAAAATATTTTTGAAATGGGGCTTTGAACTGACTGTAGAGGCTGATTTCCTGGTTTTGCCATAGACTTGTTGTTCAGTTTTTGTAAGTCTCTTCTCCCTTTAAGCATCTGTTAAATACGTATAGGTATAGTTTCCAATTTAATTAGACTCTTCTAAGACTTAATTTTTGTATACAGACTGCCCATACATTTTTGGATGAAGAATGGAAAAGGTTCACATCCCTCTGTCTACCTTGAAAATACAATTCAAACTTTCTAAATCATAAGCGTATTTTGTAAATTATTTCTAGGTAAACATATGAAGATCTAACACTTGCTATAAGCTAAGCTGCATCTCTTTGATTCATGATCACCAACATATTAAATATATTCTGCTTTTGAGATATGTGTTATGAAAGATTTCTTCAAAATGCACAAGCAGCTTTCCTCAAGTGATTCACTTATCTTTTAGCAAATACAAGCATTATATGAAACCTTCATATTCAGAAATGGCACTTGTAATGAATAAATCCTGAAAGTTTTCACAAAACTTACTATATAAATCACTTTGACATTCTCTTCCCTTTTGTGAAAAAAATCCTGAGAGTTGCTTTTAGCATGGGAAAGATAAAAAATATCTGAGTGCATTTTTAATAGATGTATAGACACAAAGTGAAAAAAAAATGAAGTCTTCAGTTGTTTTTTTTTAACTTTTATCACTATGGAAATGACCTTGCAATTTAGACTGTGTAAAACTTTAAACAACTGTGGCTGCTTCTGCTTACATATTCATCTTAGTCTTATAATGCCATTGGTGTCACATATTTAATTCATGTATTTAATGCAGATGATATGGAGCATAGTGTCTTGAATGAGTTCACTGGATTTATTTTTCTACAAAGTCTTAGACTGGATTAATGCAATAACCGCTTATCTTTAAATTTGAATATAGCTACAAGAGATCTGTATTTGCAAAATTGTTGTGATGAGCTCACTTTAAGTAGTGGTTATTAAAGCAAATTTAAGAAATGTTCCTTTCAGCAGCTTCACACAGATCATAGTGCAGGAGATCAGGAAGGTTAAAAGGGAAAATGCCACAAAGTCTCTTTAATGGATTCAAAGGAACATTTCATTTATCTTTATTCTTCAGCCTCTGCTACTTTCTCATACTCATGCTCAACAGATTCTCTGGAGCATTTATCTTAGATTGCACTTGCCCCAGGCCAGACTGGGGAATAACTTTAATCCCCAGAGTTCCCAAAACTTTTTTCTCTGTTAAAATTTACTTCTCAGCTTGAAATAATAAGCAAAGCCCACCCTGCCTCAACAGCTCTTGATCATGAACATTAGCGTAGAGATGCCCTCATTAGAACTGCATTTGATGGTTTGATGGTATTTTCCTGGTGCCTGAGAAGTTTTCCGCTCCGAGGTAGCATCAAGATTTAAATGGAAAAGAAAGAAAACACTTCATTGTGTGTAGCTGTGGCACTCTTAAGGAAAACTAACTGAGGAGACTCGGTTGTCACCGAGAAGAAAATCTGAATCTAAAGCACCAGATACTTCATATCAATCTCTGTCCCATGCAAGTGGGGTGTTGAGTTTTGATTTTTATTATTATCTACACAAAACCACCTAGAACAGATGCTTGAGCATTTTTTATAACACTCTTTAGCAGCTCTGGGGGAAAAAAAAAAAAAAGGAAAAAAAAAAAACAAAGAGGGAAACAATTAAATTAACAAAGTTTTGCAAGAATTTCTAATGTCCTTCTTGAAGCATCCATATCTTCCCTGGAGATAAATCAGACCATTAATGTTTCTTAAGAAGAGGCAATATAACTTAAAAACATTCTTCACAGTGTATCTTGAAAGACAATGAGACATACAAGATATTTATGGTGAATTATCCTTTCATTTTAATCAATGTACATATACAAATACGTACCTCCTTCTCACTTAGACTCATTTTTACATACCACACCTGGATGAAGTACTAAAGAATTAGTTGACTTATTCTTTCCCCCATTGGTAGAGACAGATACCATACAAGACCAATACCTCCCACTTAGGAAAAATAGTAGTAAAAAATTTGGGGGTGACTACAACTGAGAAAATGTTGTAAGGAAAATTATAAATCTTCATTCAATTTGGGAAGCTAATTAATGTCAGCTGGGCTCATTTCCCCTGTTATTAATAACAGAATGTATTCATAGGAGTGTTTCTAAGAGGTGAATTAAGAAAATAAACAAGTAATATTTACGAAAAGGGGATTAGTAACTCATGTGGCACATCTCACATTGGTGGCTTATGGCCAACCTGTTGTCCACCAAAACACCTAACCCTTTCCTGCAGAGCTGCTTTCCAGTTAGGTTTCCTCAGCCTGTCCTGGTGCATGGGGTTATTACTCCTCAGCTGCAGGACTTTGTAGCTCCCTTTGTTGAACTACATAAGTTTCCTGTCAGCCCATTTCTCCAGTTGCTCAAGGTCCCTCTGAATGGTAGAATCTGGTCTATCAGGCACTTCTCCCAGTTTTGCTAGCAAACTTGCTGACTCGCTTCCAGCTGGTCTTCATGGTGCTGATTACAGTTCTATGTCTGCCTTGCCATTCACTTGTCTAGTTTGGATTTTACCCATTTGTCAATGAAGATGTTATGGTAGACATTGATGAAAGTCTTGCTGGTTGACATAAAGAGTATCTGTTGCTCTCACAGAATCACAGAATGATATGGGATTGGAAGGGACCTCTGGAGATCATCTAGTCCAACCCCCCTGCCCAAGAAAGTCCACCTAGAGCAGGTTGCACAAGAACATGTCCATACAGGTTTTGAATGTCTCCAGAGACGGAGACTCCACCACCTCTCTAGGCAGCCTGTTCCAGGGCTCTGACACCTTCAAAGTAAAGAAGTTCCTCCTCATGTTTAAATGGAACTTCCTATGTTCGAGTTTGTGCCTGTTACCTCTTGTCCTGTCACTGGGCACCACTGAAAAAAGACCGCCCCCATCCTCTTGACACCCACCCTTTAAGTATTTCTAGGCATTGATCAGATCCCCCCTCAGTCTTCTCTTCTCTAGACTAAAAAGACCCAAGTCCCTCAGCCTTTCCTCATAAGAGAGATGTTCTAAGCCCCTAATCACCTTTGTAGCCCTCTGCTGTACCCTCTCCAGCAGCTGCCTGTTCTTCTTGAACTGGGGAGCCCAGAACTGGACACAGTACTCCAGATGGGGCCTCACCAGAGCAGAGTAGAGGGGAAAGATAACCTCTCTCGACCTGCTGGTCACACTCTTCTTGATGCACCCCAGGATGCCATTGGCCTTCTTGGCCACAAGGGTACATTGCTGGCTCATGGTCATCCTGTTGTCCACCAGGACTCTCAGGTCTTTCTCCTCAGAGGTGCTCTCCAGCAAGCCAGCCCCCAGCTATACTGGTGCATGGGGTTATTTCTCCTCAGGTACAGCACCCTACACTTGCCTTTGTTGAAGTTCATCAGGTTCCTCTCTGCCCAACTCTCCAGCCTGTCCAGGTACGGCAACACAGCCTTCCAGTGTGTCAGCCACCCCTCCCAGTTTTGTATCGTCAGCAAACTTGCTGAGGGTACACTCAGTACCTTCATCTAGGTCATTGATGAATATATTGAAGAGGACTGGACCCAGTACTGACCCCTGGGGAACACCACTTGTTACAAACCTCCGACTAGATTCTGTGCCCCTAATAACAACCCTCTGAACTCTGTCTTTCAGCTAGTTTTCAATCCACCTCACTGTCCATTCATCTAACCCATACTTCCTAAGCTTACCTATGAGGATAATGTGGGAGACAGTGTTGAAAGCCTTGCTGAAGTCAAGGTAGACGCCATCCACTGCCCTCCCCTCATCTATCTATCCAGTCACGCTATCGTAGGCGGCTATCAGGTTAGTCAGACATGATTTCCCCTCCGTGAATCCGTGTTGATTACTTCTGATAGCTTTCTTTTCCTCCGTATGCCTTTCCCCTCATCCACTGAGTGATCCAAGATTATCAAATTGGTTAGGCAAGATTTTCCCTTCATAAATCCATGCTAATGACTCCTCATCACCTTCTTGTCCATCATAAGTTTGAAAATGGTTTCCAGAGTGATTTGCTCCATCACTTTCTTAAGGTTCAAGTCAAGTCTGACTGGCCTTGAATTCCCCAGATCTTCACACTTGTCCCATCTCAGATGTTCTCCAAGGTACTGGCCTATAAGCCCTTCAGATTCTCTGAACTAAAAGCAGTTTGAGGCATCTTGAAAGAACTAGCAAAATCAAGTTTGTTAGGAGACTCAGATTCAAAAATCCCTGTGTTCTGATCATCTCAGGAGGAGGAAAAATACTTCAGGAATCACATCGGTATAAACAGGTTCTCTCTGGGGCTTTTTCTGTAGTTCAGCTTTAGGTTCCTATTGCAGATTGAAACTTGAAGTGCCAAGTCTCTATTGTACCTGAAGTGCCAAGGCATGTTAGCAAAACATTATATTCTTACCAGATGTATAAACTCCCCTGAATTTTTATTTCATTCTGGATAGCCAACTAGCAATTCCCTGTCCTAAAATATAAATAGCAAATGTTTCTTTTTTTGGAGGTATTTGGGAACCTGGGTTGTGAAGTAATGACCTAAAATATGAAGGTCCAGATGGCCTACCTGTGGGCTTCTAAATTATCCATGAGAAGCAGGTACACTTTGCTGAGTTTGTCTTATGCTTTCTTAGGGTTTATCAAGGATAGGAAAAAAATGTTAAACCTATGAAAACCCATTTTGGAATCTTTTTAATTTTCCTTTGAGCATTATCCAATTGCTATAATGGATAATTTCTGTCAATAAGTGGCTGTACTTTCCCAAAATGTGATGCAACTGAAACCCATAATAATTTATTAATTTTTTTTTTTTTAATTCATGGATCTTGCAGCTGTTTAAGATTCCTGTCACAAATGCAATGCATAATTTGATGTTTCATATTCATGTGATTATGCAAATATACCACAGTATTCAATCTGTAAGTAGTGCTGCTGCTAACACTTTGCTTTCTGCAATCCTAGATCAGTATCATAGAAACACAGAATATCATAGAATCATAGAACCATAGAATGGTTAGAGTTGGAAGGGACTTTAAAGATCGAGCTCCAGCCCCCCTGCCATGGCCAGCAGGACACCTTCCACTAGACCAGGTTGCTCCAAACTGGCCTTGAACACTTTCAAGGATGGGGCATCCACAGCTTCTCTGGGCAACCTCTTCCAGTGTTTCACCACTCTGAGAGTAAAGAATTTCTTCCTAATATCTAATGTAAATCCCCCCTCTTTCAGTTTAAAACTGTTACCCCTCATCCTATCACTATGCTGTCTGATAAAGAGTCCCTCCCCATCTTTCCTGTAGGCCCCCTTTAAGTACACCGTATGAGTGTGTCGTTCAATGTGCTTTATAAGCAGGCAGTGTTTACATCATCTTCTGACTGACTCAGGCAACTGGACATTTGGAAGTGTTATGCTTTCTGGAACATTTTAGTTTTACCTCAGACTTGCTTATTTGCATAAGTTGTTGTTAGCTGACTGAAATAAACATTCAGCCTCAGCTAAAATTTAGCCTCCACTAAAATATCCAGCTAGAATATTAGCTATTTATGCTAACAGTCCCAGGAGTGCTCTCCATCTTCCACACCTGTATGTGTGCCAGGGCTAACACTCAGTTTACCTTTCCCCACGTGTTCTGATTTCCACGAGAATAAAATCCCTATACAGAGCAATAGAATCTTCCAAAGAGTCCTCTTCCCAATAACAAAGTGAAGGTGAATACAAGGCGTTTTTATAAGCTCCAGCACAGATTCAGAACTTTGTTTTCTTTCTGGCTGCTAGTATCTATTGCTTTATATTTTATTATTCTAAGGACTCAATTATGAGAGTTTAGTAAATTTAATTGTAATCCCTGGCTCACAATTCTCATTATCTTCCATCTGAGGATATAGTTTAGTATGGCAGAAAGAGATAAGAAATAGACAGCATTATCTGGAAATCTCTCAGTTGACGAAGAAGATTGGAATCCACCCTTTAGGCATCAGATAATGATGTATCCAACCGATGCTTGTAAATACGTTCTTGACGCCACCCTGCATATGCTAGGGACCTCTATTGTACACTCTCTAAATCTTAATCTAAATTTACCATCAGCATGCATAAAGATGAAAGTATCTCTAATGCATACTTGCCAAATGTTTTGTTTCTGTTTATATGACCAAGATTGCCAGAGGTCATCATGAAACTATAACCTCAGCTGCTAGCAAAAATGATAGAAAAGAAGTCAGCAGAAAGACTAAGGAGACTCCTTTTTCAGTTGTAGATTTGCCCTGGTTTGGGGCAGAGCAGAGCCAACTTTCTGTTTTGTGAGACCTGCTCTTACTTATACCTGTTGCTGTGGCAACCAGGGTCAGCTGACCTGGTTGTTTACCCCATCGAGGGGTTGCACCTGTGGGGAGGACTGGACAGGTCAGGTGACCCATAATGACCAATAGGGTATTCCATCCCATTGGCGTGCCCAATATAAAAGCTGAGGGATGAAGGCCATTGGTTTGGCTCTTCTTCAGTGGGTCTCTTTGTCTGATGCCTAAGGAGGACCTTGTCAATTCATCTACCCTTGATTCTAATCTGTGCTCCTGAAGGTAGATCTGGAATCCAGTTCCTATTTGTCACTGAGTCCAGTTTGGAACTTTGCCAGTACCTGCCAGTGACATCTCCCTGGGAGCTTGATATGCTTTTGTATATATTTATATATGTTGTATTTATTTCATTATTTTCTTTTTATCTTCTTATTAACATTTTGTTAAAGTACTTTTAGGTTTTTTTCCAAACTTGTAACTCTATTTATTTTTTGTCTTCCTCTCCTTGGAGTGAGAGGTGGGGCGACCATCTATTGTCTTGTCATTGGCCAACCTGACCCAAACCACAGCAAGATGTATGATTTACAAACTTGAATATAAATCTGGAAAATTTTAGTGATAGCAGATAACTTGCCTGGGGTTTTCATTAGCATGAGATAAAAGCACTGAAATCAGAAATTTTTGAGCAAATAATCTTGTGACAATGCATGTAGAAGCTATATGCCTATATGCAATGGTTGATATGAAATGTTTTATGAAATACAACTTCCAGAAAAAAGTATATATTGCACTTTTATTCTCACTATTTGTAAATTCAGGTAACAGAAAACATAACTTTGAAGTTCACAATTGTAAGCAAAGAAATGACATTTCTTAGCTACAACATACTGACTTGAGTTTTAACACATTACAGACATAATTTTACTAATAGGAAATTAGAAATGATGCAGAAGGTTGTGACTTTAAACACTTTAAATCCACAGTATCTGTAATGTAATGTTTTGAAGAAACTGATAGGGATATTGTCAGACTGATATTCAAATAGCTGAAAAGAAAAATTTCAGTCCATCTTTAATTCTGGTAAATTATGGCATATCATACTTGACAAGTTCTACTTGCCAAAATACAAGTCTAGCAGTCTTATAATCATATTATCTAATTAAAGATCTACAACTAAAAAAAATAAAAATTATTGTAAACTCATACACCATCAAAACTGAAAGGTCACATAATTGAATATATCTATGATGTACAAATTGTGTTTAACAACAAAAGGCAGCAATATTCCATAGGCTGAATCTTGTTCACACAATGTCACCGTTATGAAAGGGGAAACCTATAGACAGAACCAAAGGTATCTTCAACTTCTCCCAGAAAAGGAGAAAGAAGATAGATTTGAAGTCAAATAAATTAGAAATAGATTATGGATAGGGTGTTAAAGGGTGTTAAACTACATGGAAGAAGTCCTTTGGAAAACTAATATTTTAACAAAAACCTCCTGAGATGCTTCAGGGCATCAAGATGAAAGAATTCAAAGACAGATAGGATGCTATAGACTTTATATTAAACCTTCTGCATATTACCTGTTTTCCTTTCCAGAGTGAAACATAAGGATAGCTGGACCTTTAGACTCATAGAATCATTTATGTTGGAAAAGACCTTTAAGATCATCAAGTCCAACCTTAAACCTAACACTGCCAAGTCCACCACTAAACCATGTCCCCGAGTGTCACATCTGCACATCTTTTAAATACCTCCAGGGATGATGACTCAACCACAGGGTAAGGGTCAAAATATGCTTGAACGTTTGAACACCAGAGTAAGCGTCTATAAGCAGACTGAAAGCAACACACTAGTCTCCTTCCATCCCTCAGTTATAAGCTCTGTTTTCTACTGCTTGCTTCTTAAATTTAAGATTCATGTTAGTTCTAGATTCTGACTTAGACTTCTCATTTTTAAGGACTGGGAACAGTACTGTGACTACATGTATCAACCTTGCAGGAAAGTTGTGGGTTATTCGTATGCCAGTTCATCAGCTAAAATGTCTCATCTGGCTTTTGCTTTAGTATCTTTCACGCAAGTATCATGACTGCACTAAAGATGAGCACTAGTTAAATAAGTTGGGGCAGTACTAAACTGCAGGCAAACTAGCATTTAAGCTTTGATGGGTAAAAGCTACACTATGGCAACTTTGTCAGTCACATGTCTATTGATGTGCTCATGCAGAGTTACCATTGTGGGTATTTCTCAAGCACAACGTTCTGGCACCAGTGAATGGGAAATAGGTTCATGTACACTGTGGACAGTTATTGATCTGCTGAGGCTTGACAGAAAATCTACAGTAGCAAGGGATAGCTTACGTTCCACTGGTACATATTTCTAATTTATGTTTTTGTCACCCAAGAAGCCCGTGATAAACAACATTTCTTGCACAATGGAATAGGCATGGGATTGCCATCATTTTTCCTTTTCTTGTTTGTGTTCCAACCAACCCAATAAAACTTTAAGAGGGCAGGAATAGGTTTTACAAAAAATCAAGGATCTGCTCTTTTGAGATGCCTAAGCATATCATGGGAAAGGAAACTACAACCTCTGAAGCCATATGAATAAAGTAATAACTTATAGCACAATATTCAGAAAAAGACATTTATTTCCTGATTGCTCCTCATATAGTCTTCTACAAAAGTTCTTCCTCTTTTTTGCTCTTTTTATAGCAGATCTAGACATTTTGATCTTTAAAACAAATTTAGTAATGTAAATAAAAGATTGAAGAGCCTTTTTATTGGAGGTTGAGCAATGCTGGTGATTTATCAGTACCCAATCAATACTATCACTAAACTATTCATTGCAAATTATTATCTTTCTGGAGAGTGTCCTTAATACTTTTTGTATAGTAAAGATAATATTGGTAAATAGAGTAAGAGAAGTCTTAGTTTTCTACCTTCATTTTCGAAGAAGCTTTATTCAAGTCCCCAAAATGAAGAGACTGGCTTGCTCTAAAACAAAATTCCTCTGCCCAAAACCAGTCATTAGCCACACAAGCAGACACAGGGTGACAATTAGACTTGTTAGTAAGACAATATATCTAGTGTAAATAAAATCCTTGCTTAAATGTAGTACAACCAGGAGATTCTTACACTCTCTCCAGACTTCTTCACAGAACAAAAAGGTCAGAACAATGTAAGGTGGAACAAAATGACTCAGTTTTGACCAAAGCAATTCTCTACCAGTATGACAACTCCATAGTGAATTACTGTACAGCTACAGTAAAAGGGACAGGCAGGCACTTAGCAGTTAGCAGTAGCTCACACAGATCCAGGGTAGAACTGAAGCCGATAGGCAGAGCACATTGCTTCAGTGTATATAGATCCCTAAGGCTATGTAAATATGGATGAAGTGATATGAAGGATGCTTCACACAACTCACGTGGGGAAAAAAGGCAACTAAGTAGGCGGGGTAGGAGGCCAGCCTGGCTAAATAGGGATCTCTTGCTGGATCTCAAAAACAAAAAGAGAGTCTAAGACCTTTGGAAGAGGGGGCAAGTCTCTCACGAACACTATAAAGATGTAGCAAAGCTATGCAGGGAGAAAATAAGGGGAGCCAAAGCGCAGCTAGAGGTCAACCTAGCTGCAGCTGTTAAGGATAATGAAAATGTTTCTATAAATTCATTAACAACAAAAGGAGGATTAGGGAAAATCTCCCTCCTTTATTGGATGCAGAGGGAAACATAGTCACAAAGGATGAGGAAAAGGCTGAGGTGCTCAACGCCTACTTCGCGTCAGTCTTTAGCAGTGGAATTGGCTGTTCCCTGGACACCCAGCCTCATGAGCTAGGAGACAGGAAGGGGAAGCAGAATGAGAGCATCACAATTAAAGAGGAAGAGATCAGTGACCTGCTATGCCGCTTGGATGCACACAAGTCTATGGGACCGGATGGGCTACACCCAAGAGTGCTGAAAGAGTTGGCAGACATGCTCGCCAAACCGCTTTCCATCATTTACAGGAAGTCATGGCTAACTGGGGAGGTCCCAATGGACTGGAGGGTGGCAAATGTAACACCCATCTACAAGAAAGGCAAAAAGGAGGATCCAGGAAACTATAGACCTGTCAGTCTAACCTCGATACCAGGGAAGGTCATGGAGCAGGTCATCTTGAGTGCCATCAAAACCCACATAATGGGCAACCAGGGGATCAGGCCTAGTCAGCATGGGTTTATAGAAGGCAGGTCCTGCCAGACAAACCTGATCTCCTTCTATGACAAGATAACCAGATTATTGGATGAGGGAAAGGCTGTTGATATTGTATACCTGGACTTTCGAAAAGCATTCGATACTGTCCCCCATACAATTCCTGTGGAAAAACTGGCTTCACACAGCCTGGATGAGCATACGATCCGCTGGATCAAGCAATGGCTGACTGGAAGGTCCCAAAGAGTGGTGCTCAATGGATTGAAATCCAGCTGGCGACTGGTCACGAGTGGTATGCCTCAGGGCTCAGTGTTAGGACCATTTCTGTTTAACGTCTTTATTGATGATTTCGACAAGGACATAGGGTGTATCATCAGCAAGTTCGCAAATGACACCAAGTTAAGCAGGAGTGTTGATTCCCAGGAGGATAGGGAAGTTCTACAGAGAGATTTAGATAGATTGGATCATTGGGCCGACATCAATGCTATGAGTTTCAACAAGGGCAAGTGCCAGGTTCTGCGCTTGGGCCACAATAACCCCAAGCAGTGCTACAAGCTTGGGGAAATGTGGCTGGAAAGCTGCCTGGAAGAAAGAGACCTGGGGGTTCTATTTGACAAGTGGCTGAATATGAGCCGGCAGTGTGCCCAGGTGGCCAAGATAGCCAACGGCATCCTGGCTTGTATTAGAAATAGCGTGACCAGCAGAAGTAGGGAGGTGATTGTGCCCCTGTACTCAGCACTGGTGAGGCCACACCTCGAGTATTGTGTCCAGTTTTGGGCACCTCAATACAAGAGAGATATCGAGGTGCTGGAGCGAGTGCAGAGGAGGGCAACGAAGCTGGTGAAGGGCCTGGAAAACAAATCATATGAAGAGCGGTTGAAGGAGCTGGGACTGTTTAGTATGAGGAAGAGGAGGCTGAGGGGAGACCTCATCACTCTCTACAACTACTTGAAAGGACACTATAGAGAGGTTGATGCTGGTCTCTTTTCACAGGTAATTAATGACAGAACGAGAGGGAATGGCTTCAAGCTCCAGCAGGGTAGGTTTAGACTGAACATTAGGAAAGAATTTTTCACAGAAAGAGTGGTCGGGCATTGGAATAGGCTGCCCAGGGAGGTGGTTGAGTCACCATCCCTGGATGTGTTTAAGAGCCGTTTAGATGTGGTGTTGGGGGATATGGTATAGGGGAGAACTTTGTAGAGTAGGGTAGATGGTTGGACTCGATGATCCCAAGGGTGTCTTCCAACCTAGACGATTCTATGATTCTAAAAATGTTCCACCTTCTTCCTGTCTACAGTATAGTCCATTTTATAGAGATGAGTAATTCTGTGGAGGCATGGTTTCTGAATGTCCTTCTTTGCCACTTAGGGATGTTTGCCCAACAAACACGTGTTGAGCTTTGACTGAACTACTTCCTACAGTAAAGCATCTATGATTTCAGCAGGTTGCTGACAGCAGCCTTCTCAGCACACGTTATTCAGATGTGGTATTTCACTTTTTCTCCTCTCCTTTCCCCTTGAAGATAAAACTCATATCTCTGTGTCAAGAAGACTTGCTGTCAGCAATCTGCTGCATGGGTGCCAAGAGTGGCAAACAGGTACATTGTGAATAGCAAACAACAGGACTAATTGAGTACTGGAAGTTAATACTTTTCAAAGAAGTAAAATAATAGAGACAAAATGAGAGTGACAGATAATCTTGCTTTTCAGAGAGTCAGAACGGCCTGACTTCTGCTGAATTTCTTCCAACACTTCTAACTGAAAAATTCAATCTGGTAACCAGTCTTAGGAAGAATACAGACCCCGGGTGCTATAATACAGCCCCAGACAAAAAAAATCTATTTTAAGTTTTTTGGTTATCTAATGCATATATTTTTGCATAAAATATTAACTGAATAGTTCAATAATTTCCTATTCCTAAATCAGTCCCAAGTGACCACCAAATGGATACCTTTGTTTAATACCCAAAATATTTTGTAGGAATTAAAAGTAGAGTGAAAAGAAGAAAAGTAATTAGCCTGATGTTTGAAATGGTATGTATGGAGTGGATAGACACTGTGACACAGAAAGACTGTCCTGAATTACAAAAACTGCAACAGAAAGGGCTTAGGTGTCATCTTAGCCAAGAGGTTTGAAAAGGTGTTTCATTCCCTTGGTATGATTTAGAAAACAAGCAGTTAGAATATATTTCAGGTATTCTGTTAGGCAATTGCATAAATCCATAAAGGACCAAACTACTCTTCTGGGTTCTGTATGGAACTGAAAACTAATTCGCTGTGCCAGAGGTGATACAAAATAGACCTTCATCAAATTAGTTCCTCCTCTTTTTATGTTTACACTTCAGACAGGTGTGTGCTAAACTACACCCTCACTTTTATAACAGGGAAAATAAGATCTTGTCAGACTGTGTCAGATGGACAGAAAATCATCAGGTACACATACACTCAGTGAAAATGATGAGAGTTGAGGGTGGTAAAGAGGAAAAGGAGTTAACATTGTGAGTCTGGAAAGTGACAGAAGAAAACCATTGGCTTCACAAGTAGGAAAAGAAGGTATGAAAAATATATTCTCCACTTCTGCTTCTTCACAGTGAATCTATTTTCTCTTTCAGTTTAAGATCATAAAAAGAGAAGTCTATGCTATTAATTCAGGTTGGGGTTTTACAGAGTCTGTAAAATGAAAGCTTATCTGTGCTTTCATTAGAAACAAAGTGAAGTTTACTCTTCAACTCGATCAGCCTTAAAACATTCTTAAATGCTTTTGAAAATCCTCTAGTAGATTTCCTTAAGGATTGCCCACAATTAAAAAAAAAAAAAATATGTGAATGTTTTAGAGTAGAAATTCTGAACTTACTGTGATAGCCCACCCACTAAGTCCACTTGTCAATATGCTGTTTGTATCACCTCAATACATTGACAGTACTGGAAAAGAGAACTACATTATGTAGCAATATCATGCTTTCTGAGATGTCCTCTACATATTAAAATAAATGTACATGGTTTTGTTGGTTTTGGTTTTGATATTTTTTTCCTCTGACTTAGGTTTTTTTCATTTTTATTTCATCAAAGAGAACAAACTTACATTCATTCAGTCCTGGTTTATATCAATTCAGGATTCTATCTGTGGTCTGGGTATATATGAAATTGTTGGTGTATCATAATTTGCAATAATCCTTTCAGTGAAAGATTCACTCATCCAACTTATCCACAACACAAGGGGAGTGAGAAGGGTAGACAGGTAATTAGTAGAATACATTGATCTCATACATCTGAGTATAATTTACTGGCTCTCCTCATTTGTGAATGCAGTTTCAATCTACCTCTGACCAATGGAAGGCTCTACAGAACACGGTCTTGCATCCCAGGAGGGAATCCTACCTTCATTGGGTAAAGGCAGTCAGCAGGTAAAGAAGGGGAGATGGTGGGAAGATGTTTATTTCTAGTCCGTGTGCTTAAAAGAGTTGTTTTTTTTTTTTTGTTTTTTTTTTTTATTAATACTGTTCTGATATGAAATGCAGATCTGTTTCAGGGAAAACATTTGCAAAACGCAAGGTCTGTCTAGTTAGGTGTCCTTGCCACTAGCATACAAGCAAATGCTTTCCTATCTCTACTGTCACTGTGGTTCTTGCATTTTAGGCTACAAAATGGCTTTCAGTCAAGATGTCTTGTGACCTGCTGGTTACAGTACCCTTGGATGATTCCATTGTATAACTAGAAAGCAGAAGGCAGGCAACATCCCTGCAGTAACAGCAGTAATTCCCTTCATAAGATCATTCTGAGAAGTCTAGGCAGACTGAACTGCAAATGAATGGAGACCCTCATATTTCCCATTGTTGTCTGTACTCATAAGCATATGGAATTTCTATCTTGAGAAGCACTTAATGTGTCCGTAACAACCAAATCCTAAGAACTTAATATTTTGGTGATAGGCATCTAAGCCAGACAGATCTCTTTCTACCCAAAGCGCTCCCCGTGTTAAATTCCCAAACACACAATTCCTCTGCAAACTTTGAAAGAGATGGCACAATTGGAGAAGGCATCTACATGGACTTAAGCAACTATTTCTTAATAGCTACCTTTGATTTATTATACAGTCCATTTCTGAAATATTTACACTATCTATTTTGCCATTAACACGGGGGACACAATGAGATCAATCCTAGTAATTACCAGTTTAAATCTCTTTTAGTCCAAAGCAACTGTTTCAGAATGAAGAAATAATTGCTAGCTAGGTGTTTGCTTAATCACTATGTTAAGTTCCATATAGACAAGACTCCAGAGAAAGTTTCAAGCAAAAGCAGAAGTTGAAGAATTAACCCTCCTGAAACATTTTTAATAGAGTGAAAAAAACCCATAAGTATTTTCTCCTGTACATTCTCTCTCCAGGCTTTACTACTTGAAATTTCAGTAACGAATGTAGTACTTATGAGTTTGTGTTGATCTGACACAATTTGAGTCTAAGCCCAGTGTTTATTCACAGCAGAAGTCTGTACTTGTACTCAAAAATTCATTACGGCCTGTATGAATTTCGTCACCACATTGTCATTCCTTGCCTCGTTATTCTCTCACTTTTACTTCAGTTCAGAGGTCCCACTAAAACATCTCTGAGTAAGAAGGCATGTTGTGTCAATGACTTAAAAACTCTTGGAGAATCCTTTTCTCACATAATAGGTACACCAGAAAATATCCCAGTTGTACAAATACAGAGGATATGTGTGTTATACCCCAGTTATTGTGAGTTGTACTTAGAATGTTTCCAGGAAATCTCAATGTTAGCTATTCACAGAAAATGTTGCTTTAGCTATCATTTGTTCTTAATTATTACTGATTTCAATAAGTATATTCATGGAATTAGAGCTCTCAGATTTTATTTTCCATAAAGTTATGCAGTGTATGAAAAGCCAGGGAATGGTTGAGCCCAAATTTCTTCATGAGCAATTTCTATGCCTTTTCCAGCATCCTACTTGATATAGAAGTAAGGAAAACATTTTTTTTTAATAGTTTTTTAAATATGACTTGAATTAATTACATATTCAAAACTTAGGAAATAGTTAATTTTCACTATTATTTAATTTACCTTCTGAATGTATGTTAGGATGCTAATTACCATTTTTAAACAATATAGACGATAAGTTAGTTTGAGAGCTTTAAAAATCTCTTGGCTTTCAATTACCCAGTTTTCTCAAGATACTGAAAGCATCTTCTACTAGAAAACAGGTAGTTTTTCAGCACCTTGAAAAAGATGTATTTCTTCTATATTACTCCTGAAATCTCTCAGGCACGTCAGCTCTACTACTGTTTTGCCTTCAGTTAATACAAAATGCAAATATTTTGCTCCTGAAAAATGTTAGGACATTGAGCAGAGAGGAAGAAATTGTATCCATTGCATTTTACTATAAAGCATGGTAACAGTCCTCAGAACTCAGATCAGAAGTTTATATTACCCTAACCTAGATAAAGACAGTAACTCCTAGGTCTGACTATGGATTCAGGAGATGCATGTCTTCTTCCACATAAGAAAGGACCATACTTCCATAGCATTTTCATGAATAAGATATAGACTGTTCATTCGTATACATTTTTGAGAGTTAAGAAATGCAGATTTAATTCCTACACAGAGAGAAGGAAGCTATCTTTAAGAATATAGCAAATAATTCTTTATGGTTTTGGCCTTTAGCTCTTTTTGCCTCAGTTCTACCTCCTTAAAATGTTGTGAGAATGATTACAATAAAGATAATGAGATACTCAGATGCTGTCATAATGGGGCCTTACATATAGACTACTAAAATGGATAGGTTAAGATTAAACACTCCTCTACTTCCTAATGATGTAATTAGAAAGCTTTTAAATTTAAATGAAACACCACTCAAAGTGCCTGTCTCTGGCTTTGTGTTTGACCTAGAAGACACATAACTGTAAAGATGATTAAGAGCCCATTGAATAAAAATATGAATAATAAGAAATAAACAAATGCTGTAAATATGAAAACATATTCCTCTGCCACTTGTTTGCATTAAGAGGATTTCATGTTTCTCCTCTAGATAGCAGTCTGAAGAGGTTTTGTCTCTTATGCTGAAAGCCCCCAAATCCTCAACAAGTGAAATTATGTATTTCCTCTTCAGTCCATGTTCACCATATGGTAAATTACGGCCTAGTGGTCTTTCATTGTGGCAGCAGAGACTGGGGCAGATCCAAGCAATTTAATCGCCTGTATATAAAAAAAAAATAAATTTAAAAAATCTCAGAGTATTAAAAACTGTGCTTTGTATTACCCATAGGGCTGAAAAATTTACATGGTAGTAGCAGTTCCACTGTCTGGGATTTCAGTAATTCTGTTTTGAAGTCACAGACAACCACTGCAAGTGTAGTGCATCTCGCTCTCTTATTCTTGCTGAGCCATAATATAATGCTGCATAAAATCTTTATGTCACGGTGGATCGTACTCAGCACAGAACTATGATTTCCAGCTTTCAAGCTTTCTCTTTCTTGTAAGGTAGCTGTAAAACACATTTGCTTCTGAAAAAGGTGGCGGCTGCGGGGAGGCTATCTTCTCTATAATCAAGCAAAAATATAGGGGAGAGGAATCTATTGGCAGACTACAAGTGTCATACTGGTGATTTCCAAGTTAAAACTTAATGCCCCATTATCGGCCTGACTTTGTAGGTATTTTGAGAGTAACCGGTTGTACTGGGTCTGTTAATTCTATTCATAGCAGCCCACATGGTGCTATGTTTTGTACTTGTAACAGTTTTGATAATACACCAATGTTTTGGCTATTGCTGAACAGTGCACAGTGTCAAGGCTTTCTCTGTTTCACACTCTACATGCCCTGCCCTGGGAGTAATCTTGGGGTGGGCAAGAGCTTGGAGGGACACAGAAATATAGAATTTTTTAACATAGGGTAGTTAGACACAGCAGCATGCTGAGTCCATGCAAACAAGTTCATTTTGATGTGGCCACAAGAGGAGTTAGAGGTTTTGAACAGGAATGAACCTGTTCATGGAATGGAAAATTGCATCTTTCATAACAGTGAGCCTGGAAAGGATCTTGTGGGAAGAAGCTGAAAATAGAATAATGTGATTTACCAGCATGATGTCTGCAAAAAGGACTAGTGCCTTCGCAGAGGGATAAATGGCTTAAGTAAGGTAATATTTGCATTTAGCATGCGTGACACTAGTGGAATCATGCAGCCAGCTGTGCTGTTGCCATTCTTTAAAAAAATTTTGTCATTATTAAAATAGTAGAGAATAGAATTTAATTTTTTTCCCAACTATATAAAAAGGCCTTGTAGTGACAGATGTCAAGACCTTAATCTATTTATCTTATAAAAAACAACCAAAAGTGTGACTAAATTAAGGGCATAAGCATTTTCACAAGAAAGAGTAGCCATGCATTAAAAGAGCTCTTTTATCTAGCAAAGAAGAGTATAACAAGAACCAGCAAAGAGTGAAGTCAGATAAATTCAAGGAACACTCAGAATAGGTACTCATTAGAATATAGCACGAAGAGAAACAGCAAAATTTTCATCTCTTGATGTCTTCAGGTCAAAACTGGATTTCTACCTGGAAGATGTACTTCCATCAAACACAAGTTACTTGTTTAAGATAGAAGTAAGTGAAATTTTATATCCTGTGACCTAGTTGCATTTCCCACTGCAAAATCAAAGAAGCACCAAAATTGTCCTGCTGGATATAAATAAGACTAAGAAAAGACTATAACGTCAGCTCTGAATAATGAAACTATTTTTGTTTTTTGTATTGTAAAGCGGCCCACCAGCTTTCTTTTGACTGTTTTCAATGTTGTCTCTGAAACTAGCAATACAGAGTCTATTTGAAATAATATCATGATTTTTTCTTTTCTATTTGTATGTACTGAAAAGATTTTTTTAAAGAAACTGCTTCATAAATGTTGTCCTTTTACTGGCCCCTGTGGTACATTGAGATTTCCTTCTTTTAATGGTTTGACCTTAACTGGATGTTACAGAGAATAAATTCATCTTGGCTGTCAGATTTTTAACAATTTAGTCAGATTTAATCATTTGTCAGTCTGTTTTCCTTACTATAGTGGGTCCAGTGCTGTTAAGCCTCAGGAGCCATAAAGACAAAATCTAATGAACTTCCTTGCTTTTGTCACGTGTCCTAAAATATGTATGTGTTCTAAGTGATATGATCATTCACCGTAGCTGCAACTCATTAATTTGTTTAAGTTTTTAACTACACAGAAATTTGAGTTTTGAAAGTTCTAGTTAGTGCAACACCGAAGTGAGAAAGTCTGATGGGAAGTTGCCTGCTAGAGCTTAATGCATTCCTAATGCTTAAGGAAAAACTTCCTCTAATTAATAACAAAATCTTGTAAATTATCTGTTTTTAGTATCATAACAGTAATGAGTGGAATTCAACTTTGGGTAAACATAGGTGTGCTATGCCATTGTGGATGACCTAGAGTATCTGTCACCACACAAGAGTCATGTGTCTCTTGTAGGTTCTGTGTTACATCTGCCAGCCGTGACATTAAATGCATGTTTTGCACCTGAATCACTCCCAGTGCTTTCATTCATAATTTCATTTAAAGTGTACTGGGCCAGCCTGGGCTTGAGTTAATTTTCTTCATAGCAGTCCATATGGTGCTGTGGTTTAGATTTGTGACTAAAACAGTGTTGGTAACACACCAGTGTTTCAGCTGTTGCTGAGCAGTGCTTACACAGCATAAAGGCTTTCTCTGTTTCTCATGCTGCTCCCTCAGTGAGGGGAAACAGCTGGGAAAGCTGACCCAAACTGACCAAAGGAATAAACCATACCATACGACATCAAGCTCAACAATAAAAACTGGGGGGAAGGAGGAGTCATTCCAAAGTAGCTATTGCTCAGAGACTGGCTAGGCATTGGTCTGGTGGTGGGAGGTGATCCTTTACAACATTTGGGGTTTGGGGCTTTTTTCCCCCTTTAATTATTAAGCTGTCTTTATGTTGACTTATGAGTTTTTCCTCACTTCTGCTTTCCCCTTTGCTGCAGGGGAAAATGAACAACCAGGTGGTGGGTGTTTAGTTGATAGCCAAGGTCAACCCACCACATAATGGGCATACAGGTAAACTACTTATTGCCATTGAAGAGTCTAGCAGTTTGAACCATGTTGAGAAAAGGAATGTTCTCACTGCCTTAACAATTGTATCTCCAAAAGATGAGGGCTTCAATAACCTGGGGATGATCCAGCTAAGGGAAGGGGAATTAATCTGTTCTTAACCCACTTATCTCCACGGACCGGAAAAAGGGAACTACAGCACCACATGCTATTACCTAGAAGAAGCCAAAAAGCCAAGTAGACTAATCAGTAGGGAACGGCAATTATCACTTTTTAGTCTCTGGCAAAAACTCAATAGAAATCTAAGTATAATTCTGAATTGGCAACAATCTGTCAAACCAGGATGTTTGAACAAAATATTTTTAGGTAAAATGCTGATGTTTCACACCGATAATGATAAAAGTGCTGTGAGGGGAGGTTCGTCTAAAGTTTGTCATTAATTCCTTTGACTACCAACTAGAACAAACCTGACTGTACTGGGAACCTGAGAACCTAATTCACATGCTGACATCAAAATCACAAATGCCTGGTTTGGTTTGTTTGCACTTTCGTTGTGGGTTTTTTTTTGGGGGGGTGGGGGGAAGAGAGAGAGAGAATTTCTTTATAAAGAGGCTTATTTATCTTCGTTACCTATACATATAATTAGCATAACCTAGGTGGCTCTTACGTGGCCAAAATCAAGTGAGATAAATCCCACCATTGGTCAAGAAAGATCCACAGAGGTATTCTTTCTCAGCACAGTGATATGCTGCAAACCCAAAAATGTTTCTGAATATATATCATAGAATGGTTAGAGTTGGAAGGGACCTTAAAGATCATCTCATTCCAACCCCCCTGCCGTGGCCAGCAGGACACTTTCCACTAGACCAGGTTGCTCAAAGCCCCATCCAATCTGGCCTTGAAGACTTTCAGGGATGGGGCATCCATAACTTCCCTGGGCAACCTGTTTCAGTGTCTCACCATCCTCACAGTAAAGAATTTCTTCCTTATGTCTTATCTAAATCTACCCTCTTTCAGTTTAAAACCATTACCCCTCGTCCTATTACTACACTCACTGATAAAGAGTCCCTCCCCATCTTTCCTGTACACCCTCTTTAGGTACTGGAAGGCTGCTATAATGTCTCCCTGGAGCCTTCCCTTCTCCAGGCTGTATAACCCCAACCCTCTCAGCCTGAGAGTCAAAATATTCCTGTACATCTTTTTCACTTCTTTTGATTTTGCCTGTATGCTTCTCTATATTATCTATAGATGAAATCTGGGATTAAGCTATACACACGCCAAATCAATGGATGAAGAATTTTAATGCTTCAGTAATTCTGATTTAATACTCCATCTTGTAAAACTCAGAGTTCAACATTATCCTTAATTATAAAGAAAGCAAAAAGAGAATGTCTGTCAAAAAAATCCATTTGATATTAGCAAAATACCCAGAAGATCCTCACAGGACCTTACTATCATATTTGTTTAAAACTCTAAACACACCAGGCTACGAGATCAGGCACAAAACCCAAATTAGGAAACCAGTGTGAGTTGGTCTAATTTGATTTTACTCTCTGACGAAGAAAATATCTTTAAAACGCTTGTAATCTCTAATCATTTCTTTAGTTATGCTTTAAATTTCAAGTGATCCTTGAAGATTGTATTACCAGTTTTTTTAAGAAACTACTCGTCATTCCAAACGTTTTTGTGAATAAACTTTAAAGACCTAATCCTGACAGCAGTCAAATTCCCTTAAATAATTTTGTTAATGTCATTCCCATTTTAAATAACAGCAATTTTTGAGTAACCAGCACTAGGCATGTTCATATCTGAATTGCTTAATGAACAACTACAACTTCACAGTTATCTAATTTGAATAATTGCATGTGCCAGTAAAATGTAAAAAAATTTTTTTTATTTTTACAAAAAAGTTGGCAAATAATTCAGTGTAAGATGCAAGTATACTTTACACAGGCACTTTAGTTGTCACTACTCTTGAACAGAGTATTAGCTCTAACTCTTAGTAGTCCTGCAGATATGACCGCAAATTCCTACCCTCCTGCAGAATTAATCTGTGGGTCTTAACTTATTCATACAGGTATAATTACAACAGTTACAATGACAGCTATTAACCATCATTTGATATCTTTGTGGGTGTGTGGATGAGTGTGTTGCTTTCAAATGCCAGATAGTGAACGATTCACATTTTCTACAAATAGCAGACGAATGTTGCCCACTTTGTACCCTGCCTCCCAAATGTCCCATCCCACTCTGTGGGTTGTACTGTCTATGATCAAGGTGTACAGGTTTTGGCATGACCCAGCTGAGTATCCTCAGTTTACGCCTTTGAAGAAATAGTTATGTTGTGAGAAAGACTAATGAGAAAGTTCATACAGTGGCATTATGCAAGGTAGGAAAGGTAAAGTTGGAGAGATACAAGTGTTAGAGCAGGTATCATTAGTTTTTCAAGGACTAAAAAGGAAAACGTCACCATGAAAAGGTACAAACTCTAAAGAAAAAAGAAACCTGGAGAACTGGATAGAAAATGGCAACTCAGCAACCTGAGCATCTGTTTGCGAGAGCAGTGGAGGGTGACCCTTTTCTTCTTGATCAAACCTTACCTGGGCAGCAAAGACTCTGTGGTAGTGTTTTGGGACAGGGAGCATAATGCAGCTTATACTACCCATTCCTTCCATCCTAGCTCTCTTTTGTGTGAACTAGCTAATAAATACTTGCCTTATTTTTTTAAAATGTGTTCTGCTTGCAGAGTAACCTTTTACATGGCTAAAAAGCATCTGAAGAAAACGACCCTGATAAGAAGGGTTAACAAAGTACTTTTTTTTAGGGTGTTTAGTGATAACAAGTTATGTGAGTCATTTAATCAAACTTTAGATGTCTGCAATACAGACATCTTCAGTGGACAAACCTCAGCTAATAATTCTCATTTGAGTTAAGGGAGAGAAATAAGCAATTTCAGGGTACAATTCAACTGACCTATTTTAAACATCAATCTTAGGAGAAATCAATAGTGCCTTAGAAGTACCTCCTTTTCTCACTATTGATTAAAAAGGGGACCTAGAGGATTAGTATGGATGTAGATGTATCCTTTGAAGACATCTGGTTTTGGTTAGATGATCTCTTCTCTGTATAAATGAATTTGTATGTTTTGCCAAAATCAGCACATGATGAGCTCAGCCCTCTGTAAGGCCAGAGAGACATTCAGTGTGAAGTCACTAAAACTATTTTTCAGACAGATGATCTTTCATTTTTAATAGATGTTTTCTCATCTTATAGCTTTCTTAAACAACCAAGTCTAGTAATAAGCTCAGTAGTTGGAGTGTCACATAATTTTACCTATTTATACCTCAGAAAATCACATATTTTTACTCAATCCATACTAAGAAGGCATTCTGAACCTTTTACTTCAAGTGCTGTCCTCTTATCATCTCATCTCACTTCCATCTGATGACAGCACCTAAGTTTTCAGGCTTTGCTTCCTCACATACCCTAATCTTACCGCAATTTGAGTACTCAACATCATGCTGTCAACATTAACCAGACAGGGGGATGAATCATATAGCAGGTTTGCTGATCAAGTAACCATACACTGAAGGTAATCATAATCTGGCTAAATATGTAATGTATCACAGAGACCTTGAATAAATATGTATACTGCAGCACTATAAATCTTACCCTAGGGTTTAGATATACTCAAGAGTTTCCTTGATCACTTATCTCTGACTCTGGTAAACGACATATGGTAGCTGTGACAGAGTATCTTTTCTGTAATTTAATCCTTTTAAGTTATTTCCTATGGGATCAGAAACTTCAGGTCAAATTTAGAGGTGACACACATAATGTAGTAAATTACACACTCACATCAATGTAAAAAAAGGTGTAAGAAGCAAAAGAACTCAGAATTTGGCCCTGTGGTTATTGTCCTCTGATTACCATTCAAAGCAGGATTTGGCCTGTTTTGATCTCATTACCTGGGGAGAGCTCTGAGGGTGTTTTCCCAGTGCAACTATTGTCTCTAACTAAAGACCTGCTTTGATGGCTGAAGGGAAAAGAACAGAGTTGCACTGACCATGCATAGTTTCCCCCTGCACCTGCCTTTTGTTCTGCTACACTGTGAGGAAGGCTTAGTTCTTGAGGTCCTAACTTTTCCATACCTAAACACTTTATTTCCCAAAACTTTATGAAAATGCAATCTGAAATGTTTTATTTCTTTTGGATGGGTTCAGACTGATTGGGCTGAAGGCAAAATAATTAGGCCCTGGTCTAACCCTGAGTTTCACTTCAGGATGTAGAAAACTATGGGATATGACATTAGAAGACTGGTCATAACAAATGACACAACAAAACACTGACAAAAGTTACAGATCACACCAGAAGGGCTGCCTGGATTTCACAGGTGGTGAAGGTGGAGTTAGATAAGAGACCATGAAACTGCAAACTGCACAGATACTTGGAGGGGGACATTGGGAACCTTTTGTGCTGTACAGTCTTGCAAGGCCAACGGCAGCTGGGTAACCATATGAATAATGTGTAAGGCCAGAAGGACAAGGTAACAACTTGACCAGGGCTCTCTGTGGAAATCTGTGAGGCAGCCCTTAGCCTGATCACCACAGCCTAATAAGGGCAATAACCCAAAGGCAAGGCATATGGAAAATAAGGAGGTGATCAGTGACAGCCAACATGATTCACTAAAGGCATATCGTGTCTGACAAACTGTGTGGCCTTCTACGATGGGGTTACAGCATTGATAGTTAAGGGAAGAGCAACTGACATCATCTACCTGGAGTTGTGCAAAGCCTTTGGCACTGTCCTGCATGATATCCTTGTCTCTGAATTGGATTTGACAGATGGACTACTTGGTGGATAAGGAATTGGCTGGATAGTCACACTCAAAGAGTTGAAGACAACGTCTCGTTGTCCAAGTCATGAGCAGTGATGAGTGACGCTCCTCAGGGGTCGGTACCGGGACTGGTGCTGTTTAACATCTTTGTAGGACGGTGAGTTTGAGTTCACCCTCAGCAAGTTTGCTGATGACCACAACCTGAGTGGTGTGGTTGACATGCCTGTGGGGTGGGATGCCATCCAGAGGGATCTGGAAAAGCTCAAGAAGTGGCCCTGTGTGAATCCCTGTGTGACAACAAAAAAAGTGTTTATAAATATGTCAACAAAAAGAGAGTCAGGGAGAATCTCCGTCCCTTACTGGATGCGGGGGGAAACATTGCGATCAAGGTCGAGGAGAAGGCTGAGATACTTAATGCCTTCTTTGCCCCTGTCTTCAATAGCCGGACCAGCTACCCCCAGGGTGTTCAGCCTCCTGGGCTGAAAGATAAGGATGGAGAGCAGAACAACCCCCCCGTAATCCAGAAGGAAGTAATTAATGATTTGCTTATGCACCTGGACACACATAAGTCCATGGGGCCGGATGGGATTCACCCAAGAGTACTCAGGGAGCTGGCGGGAGAGCTCACCAAGCCTCTCTCCATTATCTATCAACAATCCTGGTCAACAGGAGAGGTACCAGATGACTGGAGGGTGGCCAATGTGACGTCCATCTACAAGAAGGGCCGGAAGGAGGATCCGGGAAACTATAGGCCTGTCAGCCTGACCTCGGTACCGGGAAAGATCATGGAGAGGATCATCTTGAGTGAGCTCTCACGGCAAGTGCAGGGCAGCCAAGGGATCAGGGCCAGCCAGCATGGGTTTATGAAAGGGAGGTCCTGCTTAACTAACTTGATCTTTTTCTATGACCATGTGACCCGCCTTCTCGATGCAGGGAAGGCTGTGGATGTTGTCTATCTGGACTTTGGTAAGGCCTTTGACACCGTCCCCCATAGCGTTCTCCTGGAGAAGCTGGCGAATCATGGCATAGACAAGTGTACTCTTCACTGGGTAAAAAACTGGCTGGGTGGCCGAGCCCAGAGAGTTGTAATTAATGGGGTGAAATCCAGTTGGTGGCCAGTCACCAGTGGTGTCCCTCAGGGCTCAGTTTTGGGGCCAGTCTTGTTTAATATCTTTATTGATGATCTAGATAAGGGGATTGAGTGCACCCTCAGTAAGTTTGCAGATGACACCAAACTAAGTGGGAGTGTTGATCTGCTTGAGGGTCAGCAGGCTCTACAGAGGGACCTGGACAGGTTGGGTCAATGGGCCAAGGCCAATGGGATGAGGTTTAATAAGGTCAAGTGCCAGGTCCTGCATTTCGGTCACAACAACCCCAGGCAATGCTACAGGCTCAGGGAAGAGTGGCTGGAAAGCCGCCCAGCAGAAAAGGACCTGGGGGTGTTGGTGGACAGCCGGCTTAACATGAGCCAGCAGTGTGCCCAGGTGGCCAAGAAGGCCAACGGCATCCTGGCCTGTATCAGGAATAGCGTGGCCAGCAGGACCAGGGAAGTGATTGTGCCTCTGTACTCAGCACTGGTGAGGCCTCACCTTGAGTACTGTGTTCAGTTCTGGGCCCCTCATTACAGGAAGGACATTGAGCTGCTGGAGCATGTCCAGAGGAGAGCCATCAAGCTGGTGAGGGGTCTAGAGAACAAGTCATATGAGGAGAGGCTGAGGGAACTGGGCATGTTTAGTTTGGAGCAGAGGAGGCTGAGGGGAGACCTCATTGCCCTCTACAACTACCTGAAAGGAGGTTGTAGAGAGGTGGGTGCTGGCCTCTTCTCCCAAGGGAATAATGACAGGACCAGAGGAAATGGTCTAAAGTTGCGGCAGGGGAGGTTTAGATTAGGTATTAGGAAGAATTACTTTACTGAGAGAGTGGTCAGGCACTGGAACAGCCTGCCCAGGGAGGTGGTGGAGTCGCCATCCCTGGAGGTATTTAAGAAGTGTGTAGACATGGCACTTCAGGGCATGCTCTAGTGCCTGAGATTGTTGGTTTGTGTCTGTTTGTGGGTGGGTGTGGTGTGTGGTTGTGGGTGTTTGGGTGTTTGGTTTGGTTTTGTTTTGGTTTTGGTGTTTGGTGGTTTTGTTTGTTTGGTTTTTTGTGTGTTTTTTTTGTTGTTGTTGTTGGACTCGATGATCTCAAAGGTCCCTTCCAACCAAGAAGATTCTGTGATACTGTGATCTTGAGAGGTTCAACAAGGCTGATGCAAGGTCCTGCACCTGGGTCAGGGAAACCACTGGTAAGAATACAGGCTGGGGGCTGAAGGGATTGAGAGAAGCCCTGCCAAGAAGGATTTGAGATTGCTGGGGGATGAGAAGCTCAACAAGAGTCGACAATGTGCACTCGCAGCCCAGAAGGCCAACCACATCCTGGGTTGTATCAAAAGAAGCATGGCCAGCAGCTTGAGGAAGGTGATTCTCCTCCTTTACTCCACACTGGTGAGACTCCATCTGGAGTACTGCATCCAGCTCTGGAGCCCCCAATATAAGAAGGACATGGACCTGTTGGAGCAAGTCCAGAGGAGGGCCATGAAGATGATCAGAGGGCTGGAGCACCCCTCCTATGAAGACAAGCTGAGAGGTTATACAGCCTGGAGAAGGGAAGGCTCCAGGGAGACATTATAGCAGCCTTCCAGTACCTAAAGAGGATGTACAGGAAAGATGGGGAGGGACTCTTTATCAGTGAGTGTAGCGATAGGACAAGGGGTAATGGTTTTAAACTGAAAGAGGGTAGATTTAGATTAGACATAAGGAAGAAATTCTTTACTGTGAGGGCGGTGAGACTCTGGAACAAGTTGCACAGGGAAGCTGTGGAAGCCCCATCCCTGGAGGTGTTCAAGGCCGGGCTGGATGGGGCTTTGAGCAACCTGGTCTAGTGGAAAGTGTCCTGCTGACCATGGCAGGGGGGTTGGAACAAGATGAGCTTTAAGGTCCCTTCACACCCAAACTGTTCTAGGATTTTATGATTCTATGAAATCTGACATTTAGACTATATCACACATGCCAAATTTCTGAGGTCAGGAGGTCCTGGTGAAAACGAGGACACATTCATAAAAGTAAGACACCTGGATGAGTGGATTAAGCATCCTGTGAACAGGTTAATCAACGGTATCACTGTGCCACATCCATTCCAGGCCCAAAGGTATCCGCATCTACTCATAACTTCCTGACACAGACTTCTTAAAAAGAACACAAGTGCTAGTGCTTTGTTAACACTAATGTTAATACTAGTACCCTACTGCAGTGAATGTCATTTTCCTGCAGAGCAATTCTGTGACCCTGTTTTTTTTCTCGTCACACAATCACAGAATAGCTGCGGTTGGCAGGGACCTCAGGAGATCATCTAGGTAAACCTCTCTGCTCAGAGCAGGGTCACCTAGAGAAGTTTGTTCAGGGCCTCACTGTCCACTCTTCTGCTCATTATTTCTTCGATTTGTTAGTGAGGATCTTATGGAGGATCATGTCAAAAACCTTGCTAAAGTCAAGATAATCAACATCTATTGCTCTTCCCTTGTCCATCAAGCCACTCATTTCATCATAGAACGCTATCAGGTCTGTCAGGAAGGATTTCCCCTTCAGAAATCCATGCTGACAACTTCCTGGAAGTGGTTTCCAGGATTATATGCTCCTACACCTTCCCAGGGATCGAGGTGAGATTTACTGGCCTGCAGTTTGTCAAATCCCGCTTCTTTCTGTCTTCCAGTCCTGAGGAACCTCCCTGAGTCACCATGGCCCTGAGTTAAGAGAGTGACCTTGCAATAATATCGGTGAGCTCCCTCTGCACTTGTGGGGGAATCCCATCAGGTCCCATGGACTTCAATCTGTAGAATTTGTTTAAATGGTTCCTTTCTTGATTGTTCTCTTTTGAGAGTAGTTCAGCATTGCTCCAGTATGTGTCCTCTTTTCAGTTTTTTTCTTCATCCTTCTTTTTTCTTACAAGTCTGTAAAAGGATTCTTTTATAACAAAATCGATACTGTAAATCAAAGCAAGCTTGGACCTTTCTCATTCCTTCACTGGAATTTATTGTTTCACCTTCTTCCACGTGCACTCAACCATCCAAAGGTCCTAGGCAGAAACGGAAGAGAGTACTGAACTGACATGAAGGAATAACGTGATTAGAAAGCTTCCCTCCTCTTTCATCTCCCTTTGCATCTTTTGCCTTTGCTGTTTCACGCTTCTGTTGACTTACATGTTTTGAAATGCTTTGTTTGATCATTTGGTCTAGGTCCACAACCTTTGATGTAGCTCTTTTTTTTAAATTTCAATTGTACTGGTGCTGAGGAAAGATCCATGGTTTGACAGGGTGCGATGTGTATATATTTAAATGTAATTAACAGCATAGACCATATTAATTTGTAAAATGGGGGGGAGGGAGGGTGTAAAACAGTGAAGTCACAAACGCTAAATGAACTTTAGACAGAGAAGACATGAATGCTTTGTCTCCTTGAGCTTAAGTCATTCTGAACTTCTTGAATTAATTTGGCTAAATGATCTAGACAGTTTTACAAGAATGTCCTACAGATGCCACAATACAGTTTATTGCTTCACAATAAAATTAAATAAAAATTAATGCTTTTTGATTTGTTATCTCTTGAGAACAGTTTTCATGGGACTGTGATGAAAACTTCTTTTCTAATCTGAATAAAATTGGGAGCAGGAACGGATAGAAGCTTTTATTATCTATTTAATTTGATTACTTTAGTATGTTTTCTTGAAGAAAAATATGTTAGAAGACTAAACTTCTTCTTTTAAGCACCCTGAAATATCGTGAATTGTTTCAAGATACTAAATAGCAGTTACTGTAGAGCTAAAACTTAATATAACACATTGAATAAGATAATAAGTTTTCCTCTGAAGCAAAATTCATCACCAATTCTGGAATGACTACATCCTAATGCAAGTGAGATATGAAGTGGCAAAGCATAAAGGAAGAAAACAGCTAGATCAGCCAAAGTGTTTCACTTTACTGAGGTTTTAAAATTTTACTAGCCTTCCAACAAATCACAACTTACTGTTAAACATCTGCATTACATTTTGGTATCCTAACATTGTTTAATTACAAAAGAGGTATAACCTCCTGCAGGAGTCCTGTTTGTAACTGCTAATGAGCAAGAGGCAATAAACCATCCTTTATAAATCAATATGTGAGAAATTAAACATGATTGCTTGGACTTGGTTGGCCCCATAACTAGTGGAACTATAAAGACGTGATTAATTAGAAAGGTGTTTTAGAAAGGTTAATTAGTTTATTTTTTAAATTATCTGTGGAGATAATGCGGTGGCTAAAAAAAAACCTGCATCACTAATTAGCCAATGATTTTTCTGAAGATACAGAATAAACCTGTTTTGGCCAGCAGTTGTAGCTGACAGATAAATCTGTTTATTATTTGACAATGGCTTTAATTGGTGGCATTTTTAAAAGTTTCTTCTCATCTTTAGTTATCAGTGTAGAGTTAATCTATGCAATAAAAATTTCAGGATAGGATTATTGTTTTTAATCCTGTTATAAATCAGTGAACTTAGTTTTGGTTTTACCCAAAAGTATTATTAGAGAAATCCTAGACCTTGACCAGTATCTCAATTGGCTAGGAACAATCTTATCAGAAAGATGGCTTTTGTCATCTTATAAATGAATTTATAATTTGAGTATGAAAGTAGAGGAAACAAATGAAAAAAGACAAATGTTCAGAAATAAAATACTATAAAAATATCGGTTAGCTTGTAGCAAGTTGTCTTAGCTCAAATAGAAATACTTTACAGGAATTTTTTGAAAACTAATAAGCGAGCTGTGAGGAGCAGAGTGAGAGAAAGCCTGACTGTGTGTGTTCAAAAGTATATGGAGTACATGTCATCACGGTCAAGAACTGACAGTAGTAAAGAAGAAATGATACTTGATGGATGGATAGTGAAAGCCCTTGAAAATAAAGATAAGCAGTTCATGTTTGTAAGACAGATAATCTATGGAGTTTATGCAAAGCGAAGAATCTCATGGACCAAGTGGTGTTATTAATAGGTACGTAACAGAGGAGTTCACAACTGTGAAGGCCAAGGAAAGCCTATATTGCAGATGATTTGCAAGGGTGATAAGAATCTATACTGGATCTACTTGGACAGAAGGATGGAGAAGGACCAGTAAGATTTTTACAAATCTTGGGTGTATGAATATATTAGGTACTCATAGTCAAAGAGAATATTTCTGTTATAAATTTAAGCAATGGTAAATTAATGCTATTGTCTGCAGAACAAAACTAATTAACAAAGTGATCTGAAGAGTGATAAATACCTCAGATGGCTATACCATATGGCAATTACTGAATGAGAGGTTGTGAATGCTCCCAAGTATCTAGAAAAACATCAGAGTACTAAAAAAGCGACCTTTAAAAATGCAGATAATTCTGTGGATACAAATTTTATTTTCAATGAACAATGGCATAAATCTTGCATTTTATTCATTTCAACTCACTAAATGAATAAGTAACAATGATCTGCAGAAATATACATAAAGCAATGCACCATATTTATTATTTATAGCTTTTGTGAACTGTCTTGATCACTAACTAAAAAGATAAGAAGCAAATAAATCTGCAGACCAGAATGACAGAAGCAGAGGGTAATCATAAAATGAACTATGCAGCAGTTTCTTATTTTTTAGAACTGATTCAAATATTTAAATAGATTTGGGTTGTACTTAAAAGGAAAGTGTATTGGATTGTTTTAGGCTAGGCTGTTTCTGAGCAAGGTCTTGTCTTCCCACATGAAAATTTTCTTTGACATATTGAAAAAAAATCTTAAACCAATTCTTCTTTAGCTTCTTTATAACGCTTGTTGGAAATATAGATTTCTTGCTTCTTTTGTCTCTGCTATCAACACAATTTAGCAATGTCAATTCCTTAATCTGAGGTTATATATTCCTTAATCTGAGGTGTTGGGGTTTTTTATTTTCAGTCATCTCTTTGATTTCTCACTACCTTTCTATTTCCAGTATTCAGTTTAGAGTAATGTTATTTCCATCCATCACTGTCTCTGCATTTTCAATTTTCCTCTCAGCTTCTTGCAGTCTAGGGCCAAAGCTCTCAAATTCAATCTCCATAGAAATATTTGTTATTTGAATTGCATCCAACCGTTTACTAATACTCACAAAGGGTTGGTTGAGGGGTTTCTTTTTCTTTTCTTTTTTTTTTTTTTTCTTTTTAACTGAAAGCCTGAAATTGCCTTGGATAAATCCAGTTTGTATCTTTTAGTGAGGAGACATGAAACAAAAACCTTTCTCTCAGCTAAAGGAAACTAAGAAATCAAGATGCCAAGTTATGTAAAAATTAAGATTTGGTTTTTGCCAATGCTCATCCCTTCCCTCATCTCATAAATGATAAAAGTGGAAAGATTATAAACTAGAGGTAAGCAGAGGAAGCAGCAGTTCAAATAATATTTTAGACAATGACTCTGTAAATATTACTAGAATCTGGATTTCTTGATTGTGTAGATAATTCTATACAAGGCAAATGTCTACATATTTATGAAAAAGCTGGCAATGAGAAAAGAGTCAAAGTTGATAAAGGAGTTGGAAGCTCGATAACACAGGCACTTATAGGCTGATGATACCAAAAGAATGGGAAAGATGATGGTATTAGAGAGTTTCAACAATGGAAAATCCAGGCTAATTTGCTCAAAGAAAAAGCAATCTGAAACCTGCTGACTGACTTTACAGTGAAGGTAGTATTCAAATACAAACAATTTAGCATGCACAAAATGGGTATATAAAACATGTCTCTAAGAAGGCAAAGGAAACTCAAGATGGCTGAGAGGACTGTTAGAGTTCCCAGTCTTTTAAAAATGTTTGCAACTGAATGACTCTACATCATTGCCATTCTTGAAATTCAAGAAATATTGTAGCTTGAACTGAATGTTTTGTCTCCCAAAAATCTAGGAATCTGTGAGCCTTGTTTTGTAGTGCATACTTTGACAATACTGCGGCAATATTTGAAGCCAAGAACATTTTTGGTAGAGTGGCAATTCCAAACAAATAAAAAAATATTGGTTGAAATAAAGCCTGTGCAAGTTTTCAGAGAACGAAGAAGGTGAATAAAATTTCATGCAATTTAAATAATTAAAAACTTACTTTAGACAAAATGAAGTGGTTTTCTGTCATCTGGGGCACTTGGGAATTCTCATTTAAAAAAGAAAGGAACTTCATAAATGAAAAAGGGTAGTGAAAATTTTCATCTCCAACATTTACATTTCTCCCAGAAGTAAATGATTTGGATAAACCCATTTGAGTGACCAAATTGTTTTAGTGCCATTCATTTTTTTATTTGTTTTTTGCTTTCTTGATTTTACCACAAATGTTTCCAAATCACAGAATTTTGGCTAGGGTATCTTCCTTAGTTCTTTGCTGAGAAAACACATCTTGCACAGAACATGACAGCTTTTTATTTAAGGATGTAACTTATTTTCACCAGGTATTCTTTATTACTAGATTGGGTGTTAGGATTTTTGTTTGTTTGTTTTGATAAGAATTAGCTTTTAATTGCAGTTCTGTGCTATATAAAAAGCCTGTTCCCTATCTGCTTCCCCTGCCTCATAATGAGATCACAGGTGAACATTTCTTGAGCCTCAAAGAGGAAGCATTTCTTGCCTAAGGAATTAATTTCTCATGTTCATACACTGGCATTGAATATTGACTGATGGGCAAAATTCAGGCTCAATCTCCATGTCCAAATAATTATTTGAATGCGGAAAGGATATAACAGTCACCTTTTCCATTTCAAAGTGTTAATGAATAAATTCCAATGTCTTTCCAATGGCTGAATGTAAAGGGATATGGCAAGTATATGAGTTATGGTAAACACATTATGTAAACATTTATTTTTGGTCCACTGGTTCCCATGTGATGAGTTTGGCCTGCTATCAGTGAGACAGACAAACACTTCCTGAAAAGCCAAGCAATTGCTTTGTACTCCATTATAGTTAAAAATGTGCTTTGTCCTGCCTCCTAGCTGCGTGGCTCATTAATTGGTTTACTGCAGTCTTACGGGTAAGATCATTTAATATCTGGTGTAATGCCAAATGATGAAGAACTCGTAACTTCTAATGCCTTTCATCTGTGAATGTTCCCTATTTAAGGGCTACAAGAACATAAGACAGTGGTCTCATAAAAAAAAAAAATATTTTTTTTTTAGTATTCTTATATTAAATTCCCTTGTTCTAGTATTTGAAAGGAGATGAAGGATTGACTCTATGCAGGGAAATTATATCCATAAAATGAAGAATTCGATTTCCATTTTTGGTCACTCATAGAAACATCTTTATGGATTTCTTAATTCGATGAAATTAATATGAGTAGAGTAATTCCAATCTGAATATTGCAATAGATGTTGCTTATGAAGAAATAGATGAACTTAATTGGTTTTCAAGCTAAATAAACAAAAAATAAACCTGCAAAGAGTGTGATACAGCCATTTCACATAAACTACTTTGGGAACACTGCAATGTAAGTATTAATAAAAGTAGTATTTAGACATGACATAAAGCAGTACACAAAACTGAACAAATACAGGACAACTTTAAAGATTTGGGCTCATAGAATCTTACATTTTTATTCAACAAGCAGTTTTCAGTTTAACCTTTCCAGAGAAAAGAAATCTCCTTATCTGTTCATGTTATAATCTGTACAACAATTAAATATGTAGAGCTTGAAAAAAAAAATAAAAATTAAAATGTGGCATTTTAAAAGGAATTATGGAGAAAAGATACAATACCAAAACCCTCAGTGGACAGTACAAGAAGCATGATAGCTCACAAAGCAGAGATTACCTCAAGGATATTATTCATGATGGATCTATTTTGTCAGGGAATTGAACTCATGACCCAAGTATTGGAAAGTGCTGGGCTTACCTGTTGAGCCACAGAAAAATCTCATTTGCTGCCAGTAGTAGTCCTTTTAAACTCAGCTGGGAAAGCTTTCAGCCAAAGGGCCTTCACCTTGAAAGGGCAAAAGATTAAACTGAGTATAGTATTAAATGGAAAAATCAATGACAACTAGTTAAATAAAAAAGGAAACTCTCAAATGAAGATAAATAATTGGCCAAATTCATCCCTTGTGTATCTCTGTTTTCTTCATTAGAGACATGCTAGGGATAGATTTGTCCCTGTGTGCAGAACACAGAAAAGAAACAATTCAAAAAGAGTACTGTATAATATGAAATGGCAAGTAGTCACCTGGGGAAGTATTGAGGTTAAAACCTGCTTCATAACTGCAGATTGCTAAAAATTATCTGAATTATCCCTATTTTAATCTGAAACAAACATGAAGCAAGGTTTGTACAAGGGTTGCTTGTTGTATCATAAGTTACTGATTCTTGAAGCTGGAAGTCAAAGAACCTGTAAGATGAGGAGCAATTCTTAATTTAGTTCTAAATAGTGCAGAGGATCTGAAACAATAAAACCACTGTTCTAATAGTGACCACAGTCAAATAAATTTCAGGATTTAATAGGAAAAAATACCAAACCTAATATCAAAAATATAAGTAAAACCACAAAATAATGCAATTAAAAAGAAAGAAATTAAAAAAAAAACAAACAAACCAAACCCAACGGCTAGCAAGGCAAAATGCTTTCAGGAGCCACAGAGATTGAACTTATATGAGAAACAGCATATAATATACTTGTATCTGAAAACAAATTGTATAAGAAAATGGAATAAAACCAGAATATTTGCAAAACATTGCAAAGAAGTAAAGAAATAAATATATGTGTATAAGCTGTTAAATAATGAGTCAAGAAGAAAAATAATATGTGTGTTACTGTACAGCAAGTTAAATTTAAATCGAATATAGAATACCTAGGAACATTTTAGAAAAGTTCTAGAGGCCTAAAAGCTAATATTTTTTCCAGATCTATGAGAAGTAAGAATATTTTAAGGAAGTTGAAAAGAGCTAATCAAACTTAAAATAGCAAGAAGACAAAGACATTGCAATAAATCTAAATGAAGTATTTACATCAAGGGTCTTTATACAGGAGATCTCAGATGTTCTCACGTCAGGTGCATTATTTGTCGTATGAAATGTTGAGGAAAGCTCTCAAGCCGAATTCTCAACAGAATAAGCCAAATAATCAATAGATAACCTGAACAACATCAAATCACCAGGACAAAGAGTATTTATGCAAGAACTAGGAAAAAGTTGAAATATAAAATTGCTGAATTTCAGTGGTAAAGACTAGAATGTTATAAGACTCTTTGAAAAGACTAGGATTGACACTGGAAAACTCTGACTAGTTTGTCTAGCTTGCATAATAGATATCTTGGTAGAAACTGGCACAAAAAAATTGTAACATAGAATCCTCTGGGCCGGAAGGGACCTTCAAAGGTCGTCTAGTCCGACGCCCCCTCGCAGTCAGTGGGGACACCCCCAAATAGACCAGGTTGCCCAGGGCCTCGTCGAGCCTTACCTTGAATGTCTCCAGGGAAGGGGCCTCAACCACCTCCCTTGGCAACCTATTCCAGTGCTCCACCGCCCTCATGGTAAAGAACTTATTCCTAATGTCTAATCTAAATCTGCTTTTTTCCAGTTTAAAGCCATTACCCCTTGTTCTGTCATTGCCGGCCTTTGTAAACAGACCCTCCTCAGCCTTCCTGTAGGCCCCCTTCAGGTACTGGAAGGTTGCTATTAGATCTCCCCGGAGCCTCCTCTTCTCCAGGCTGAACAACCCCAGCTCCCTCAGCCTGTCCTCATAGCAGAGGTGCTCCAACCCCCTGATCATTTTCGTGGCCCTCCTCTGGACCCTCTCTATCAGGTCCATGTCCTTTCTATATTGAGGGCTCCAGACCTGCACACAGTACTCCAGGTGAGGTCTCACCAGAGCAGAGTAAAGTGGCAGAATCACTTCTCTGGATCTGCTGGCAACACATCTCTTGATGCAGCCCAGGATGTGATTGGCCTTCTGGGCTGCAAGTGCACACTGCCTGTTCATGTCCAGCTTTTCATCCATCAGGACCCCCAAGTCCCTTTCCCCAGGGCTGCTTTCTAATACCTCATCCCCTAGTCTGTAATGATAGCGAGGATTGTTCCGGCCCAGGTGCATAACTCTGCACTTGCTCTTGTTGAACCTCATGAGGTTTACTTGAGCCCGCCTCTCCAGCCTGTCCAGGTCCCTCTGGATGACATCCCGTCCCTCTGGTGTATCGACCAGACCACACAACTTGGTGTCGTCCGCAAACTTGCTGATGGTGGACTCCACCCCTCAACATCAGGATATATATATGATATTTTGGAGAAGTTTCAAGAAGATTTGGTGAATTTTTTTTTTTTCCAGTCAATATTATGCTTCACAAATCCATTAGCAGTCTCTGAAACAATCAGTAACTGTGAATAAAGATGATCTAGACAATACACCATAATCTGATTTTCAGAAAGCTTTTAATAAGGTTACTTGCCACAATCTGAGAGAAATAAAACTGTTGTGGGATAAGAGAGATCCTTTTATGTATCACTGACTCATTAAAATAGAAGAAAAATTACAAATAAAGGGTAATTTTTCAATTGAGGGTAACATCATGGAATTGCTCATCCTCAGGGACATGTGCTTGGCATGTAACTTCTTCAACATATTCAAAAATGATCAAGGAAAGGGAGTGATTAGTGAAGTAGCAAAATTTTTAAATGGTAGAAAATTATTGAAGATGGTTAATTTTAAAATGACTGTGAAGAGCTGAGAAAGAATTTTGTAGTACTGTCCGATTAAGCAAAACCAAAATAAATGAAAATTGCTATCACTTAATGTAAAGTAATATACAGAGGAGAAACCCCCCCCCACACCCTAATGATACATATGTGGTGACACACTGACTAAGTTACTATCACTCAGAAAAGCAAGACTGAAGTGAATAATTCTTTAAGGATGTATGATTCTATGATTCTATGATGTCTCTTCAGTGCTATTTAGCAGCCAGAGTGGCAAACAAAAAGCTGGGAATTGTTAGGAACAGAACAGGACGCAAACTATAAAATGAGATTAGGTTACTGTATAAATGGATGGTGTGTTCATGTACTGGGTGCAATTCAGTATAAAATTCTGGTTGTACAGTCTCAAAAGAGATATAGTGGAATTAGAAAAGAGACAGAACAGGATGATGGGCTGAAGAAGAGATTACCAGCTCAACCTGGAACAGAGTAGTGGGTAGCAGTCTATAAAATCATGAATTGTATGGAGATACTGAATTCACTATTTTTCACAGCATGCAAACTGAGAGGTACCCAATGAAGTTGTCACATGGTGGTCTAAATTAAATGAAAGAATTATTTTTTTCACACAGTTTAAGATGTGAAGTTCAAAAACAAATATGTCAAAAGGTGCTTAGGCGAACAAATAAAATAAATGCCCATCTGTGCCTCATCTAGATGCAAAGATCCAGAGAGTCACTAAATCACAGACAGCTGAGACTTGGGAGAGCATAGCAGAGAAGGTTTAACATCTATATCTGCGGTGTCTTAGACTCCATGGCCCAGATCCAACAACTCTAACTTTAGGCATTTGAATTGGCTTAAGTCCCTATAGATGTTCTTGTACAAGAAAAAAAAGGGAAAGTTTTGAATTGAATTCTGGAAGTATATACTCCTTCTCTTGTTCTACAAGAAGCCTGAAATTATTCAGGTTATTTTCATTTTACATATATACATTATGTAAAATATTTGGCAAAAATAATGTCTTTATGGGCCCACCTTCTCTCCCAATACTTTGCTACTCATTCCTGCCCCCATAGTGAGGCAGACCTCAGCTGAGAGCTGAGCCCTACACAAAAGTTTGTAGTTTGGAGTTGGAAATTAAATAAAGAGAGTGGTCAAGCCTAAAGGGGCCTCACACTTTTTTTTTTTTTTTTCCTTGAAAGTTGCAGCAATTCCACATTCTTGTTCACAACTCATCCCATGAAAGACTAGCGTCAGAGCAACTGAGAAGAAAGGAAGTTAGTTACAGCATGGTGCTGGAAAGAGCCAGATTGGAAATATCTTTGTTCAGTACTGCCATCCAATTCTTTATAGTATAAAACCATAGTCTGTATCACCTCAATTGGATGAGATGAATCATGAATTCAAAGCTTTTCCTAAATATCCACCATGTTCAGATGTAGGATTAATTCAAGCTAGACTACAAAAAAGTCTGGTCTGACCCTCTTTGGGTATTTTCATGTAAGTGTTCAACCAATAAAACTGAAGTTAAAGGGGTCTGTAATTATATTCTTGGAGTTGGCTGTACCTGCTATTTAATGGCTTTGGTCTAAAGGCAACATATGGAAAGCATACAATGCAGCACAAGACCAATATTATTCACTAGGAAAAGACCAGACTGTCTCTCGTTTGTAGGAGGTGTCAGATGTACCATCGATATCATTGTTTTGGTGAGTGTAGACAGTCTAAGGTGGCGAATGAAAACCATGGCTTGGTACAAGTGTTGGGATTTTATTTTTAATTTTAAAATTTTCATATTGCTTTTTATTTCTGATTATTACATGGTTAGGGAGGAATATACTTTTTCAGACTCACTTAGGATTCTATGTGTAAATTTTGTCCAAGATTATTTCCTCATTTATATCTAAAATCTGTGAACACCAGGGATTTTCAAGAACAGATTACTATTTATGTGCAAATTGTCTTTATAAGAATTCAGGTACCCAAATACCCAAGCACAGACCTTAGTAAAGTCTGCCACTATATGTATTTCTCATCAAAGAGAATACACTAATAATCTACAAATACTCTAGACTAGCAATTATCAGAAACTTCTATTTCATAGTCAGAGTTATTGTCACAACTTCTGGGACTTGCTTTTCTTTTGGAAAACAAATACCTTTATTCTGTTCCTGTCCAACATGATTCTTCCACTGCATTGTGTCAACTTACATTTGGTTCCACTGCAGACTTTGATGTGATATTATCAGGCATAAGCCAATAGAAAATGATAAGCAAGAGAGGTAAATGCTCTCCCATGCTAGGAACTACTTATATTATTCAGTACTGGAAAATTCTGGCTGATCATAATTGTCTACTTGTTCTGACATCTCTATGAATTTAATATAAACATAGCAATATGTAACAACTGAAGTTTAATTCAAAGTTATAATTCACAATTAGATATTCATGGAAGCTGTATTTTTCAAAAGCTGTTAATTATTCATGACTGATTCACACAAGACAGTTTGAAATTTAGAGTTTTGAATTCTTCTGGAGAATTTTTATGCCACTTTCTGCACCCCTGTAAATTGGTGAAGTGGTTTTCTATTTGTGCACAATGTATACATACTGTACAGTGGATCTGACAGATTTCATTCTCCCCTCAGTAGGATTTCACATTGGCAACTAAAAGAGTGTTTGTAGGAGTAAGTATCAACATCTGTTTTTTAAATTTGATAAATAAATGAAATACATTAGGAAATCAACCAATGAAAAACTTAAAAAAGAGAACAGATTTAACAGCTTGTTGATCTAATTTGATATTCAGGCAAGACTCCAGGGTGCCTTCTCTATTTTTAAGCAGAAATTAAGCTTCCAAGACCTAATGAACTATTCAGATGTGCCACTACTAATGGATACTTGACTACACAAGTACTTAAAATTTAAGAAAGTTTCCATTTTTTACTGTGAAGCTTTCTAAGCACCTCACAAAGGTTTCCAGATTTCAGAAAGGGAGAGAAATTTAATGTCTTATAAACTGCATGGGAATGCAGACAACTGTTTGACAGCTCTAATACACATTGAACCAATAAAGCAGATATTTTTTTTTTCAGATTAATAAAACCTATTAAACTGGATTTTAATACCGTCATACACATTGTTTCATGGTAATTAAGAGGCAACTTTTAAGATTAATGGAATATGAGCTAAAGCTGCACTGGTTATATGTTCTTTGGCAGCAGTGCAAAATGTTCCATCTGTAGTATTGTGTTTATAAAGGTCACTAAAAATGTTAACCTTCATGACCTTTAAAAACTCAGACCTTTGCAAAACAGTAAGAGATGTTCAGTGAGCAATTTATTCTTCAAGAATTTCAATATACTGAATGTGCTCCTGCAAGAGTAACTTATCTAACTGTACACTAGCACAAACCTGCAGTGTAGCTGATCCGTAAGATTAAAACACATCCAGGGCAAAGAAGCATGTTGGTGCATCATGCTCACAGTGTTGACTTACACTTGAAATTATGATATCAAGGAAATCATATACGTTTGGACTGCTAGGACTCCCTAGAATTTCAATGACAGTGACAACCACGTAAAAGATGATCAGAACATAGTTATTAGAAATAGACTCTTCCCTATGTCTTGACCCTAGGCAATATTCCTTTTATACTCTTCTCACAGCAGAAACTGTCAAAAAGATTCGTGGGAATTGCGTGAGTGCAGAGAGATTATAGAATGCAATAATATCAGTATAGCTTCCCTAGGAAAGCATAAGTTATGGAAGAACTATGTCACATGCTGTTGTTTTTTGCAGGAATGTAAGCAGAGTCCTCCAGAAGGGATGTAGTTTTCAAGGCTGAAAATTGTGCTCTTCGAACATAAATTTTCCAGCAAGAGCCAAAAAAGTTATCATTGCCTGGGAGAAAACCTTGACTGTTTTCATTCCACATAGCTTGTGAGCAAACAGCACGTATTTACAGCCTAGAATGAAGAGCACTTCTAGTAGTGACTTCAGCACTCAAAGAGTACTTGCTGGTCAAAGCAAGCTCTGAAACTAGACAATAGCAAAAAAATAGTAGTTTGCCTTAATTCTTGTATGAGGATTCCATGAAAGATAAGACTTGATAAAACTTTCTCTAGTGATGTATTTCCACAGAGCCCTTCTTTGCTTCATGTTCCAGAATTAATTGTGAACTGTGCCAACAACAGCTAGCTCTATGCCTGACAAGCTCTAAAGTTTATTGAGCAGACAGACAGTTATCATCTCCATGAGGCCTTTCCTATTCTCATTCTATTCTTCCTTTTTGAGCCAGCACCCAGGAGAGAGCTCTATTTCAAGCTCCAAACTTGAATGAGGCAATGATCTTGAACCTTTGCTAAGGAATTGATTTTTCGTATGCATACAGATATACAAATTATGTAGAGAATCTAGGCTAGAAACGGATGGGCAAGGTCAGCCTGTGGCAGATACAAGGGAATGGTGGCATCTGCCAAGTGCCTGGCATGGTGTGTTAACAATGGTCTTCAACAGCTTCCTCAAAAGCCTGACTGTGGTGTCTCAGCACTGTCTCGTCTCATCTGACTATTTCTGGCACGTGCACATGGTTAAAACTAGCCAGGAGTGAGGGACTGTAGAATAACTCTTCTTGCCCATTCTCATTTTCCAGGTAGGGTAACTTGGATTTGGGCAAGCCAGCACTAAGAAAACAGCAGCTGATCACAATACTCATTGTTTGGGTCTGTCATGAAGAGGAAGATCAAACATCGGGTGCTCTATAGGGTCCATGCAGCACAAACACTATTTTGTACCTAAATAACAACTGTTCCTTTTATTCTTTCCTCTATCTGTGGGTTTGTAAATTCTTAAATCCTGAATATTGTTGATGCAAAATGGTCCCAAGTCAGACAAGACTAGGTAGTTGAGAAGTGGGAGGGGATGGGGGGACGCAGCCTGTTCAGACAGGTCTTGGGCATGGATTTGTTCTGTTGCTGCCAAGGACAAAATGATATTGAATTTATAGAAAGGTTCTGTGACTGGCTAGTGCTGTCGTAGGCTCTGATAAAACTGGTTTCTAAGCGGTGTTAAACAGCCTGGAAACTTTGGGCGATGTCAGGAATCTTGTCCTCAGCACACCATCAAAGACACACAGTGGGACAAAATATCCAGTTTAAGAAAAATGCTCAGAAGTACCTCTTTTCGTGGAGACTGAATAGCTCACATCTCAGTTGTACCGTGATTCAGATGTTAGGTCTATCTTTAAGGTCCCACACACCAACCAGTGCCAGACTACTTTAAAACAGAATCATAGAATCGTCTAGGTTGGAAGGGACCTTTAAGATCATCTAGTCCAACCATCAACCTAACTCTGATAAAAAAAAAGGTCACTAAACCATGTCTCTAAGCACTATGTCTAACCGTCTTTTAAATACCTCCAGGGATGGTGCCTCAACCACTTCCCTGAGAAGCCCATTCCAATGCTTAATAACCCTTTCAGTGTAAAAATTTTTCCTAATATCCAATCTGAACCTCCCCTGGCACAACTTGAGGCCATTTCCTCTTGTCCTATCACCTGTGACTTGGGAGAAGAGATGGACCTATCTTGTGGAACTATCTTGTGTAAATTGCTGAAAGGCTGGGAATCATATTGTATTCAAAGGATGCTCTGTATACCTTTGGTCATTTACATTGTATATTCAATATACACAAAAAATTTAAATGCCAAGCCTGTAAAAGCTAAACACAAAAATTCTGCAGTATTTTTTTTCCACTAAGTCTTTAAGTAGTGCAAGAACACCCACCTTTGTATACAGGTAAAGAAGGACAATAATTTTAGGCTAACCTTGTCTCCATGCCTCATAATGACTTGCAGCACCAACCTTGCTACATTTCTAGCACTCCTCTATATCAGTAAAACAGCTGGATGTGTTTAGATCCAAGGTGCCAGATGGGATTCAACCTAAGATTGTTGAAAGAGACAGACAGTGTAATTTTAAGAAAGTTGTTTATCACATATTGAAGGCTGTGGTAATCAGAAGAGGTCTGGCAACCATAAATATTAACTTTTTATCTATCTTAAAAATGGGTGATAAGGAGGACGTAAGGAACTACAAGCTGATGAACTTCACCTCACTTCATGGAAAGAACAAGTAGATGAAGGATGAGAAGATAATCAGGATTTGCTAGCGTGGATTTAGGAAAGGCAAGTTGTACTTGCCATGGATGGATGAAGGGTGAATGGTGCATACCTCTGTTTTAGTAGGGATTTTCACACCATCTCCCTTAGTGCTATTATTTGAAAGTTGCGTGCATTGAATGAGCAGGCAGTTTAGTAAGTTGAAAATTGGCTGCACTTCCAGGCTTAAATAGCAGTGATCAATGGTTGGGTGTTCATTTGGTGACCTGGAAAGAGTAAAGTACTCTAAGAGTTAGTGCCAAGAGCCATAATGCTCAACATCTTCAAAGGTGGTCTGGGTGATCACACACAACATGTTTGGAGAAAATTTGCAGATGACTAAGTTAAAGGGAGCCTGACCCTTCAGTCCAGAAGTACCTTCATAAATTTGCAGATTAGGCTAAACGAAACCTAAGAAAGTTCAGTAACAAAAATCACTAGGAAAATAACTCCATATGGTCTGAGAAGTTACTAAGAGTTACACTGGGTGCTGGATCAGATAGGAACCATTGCACTCTCATTGCAAGGCGGAAAGTATACTGGCTACATTAGGAGGAACATGGCCAACAGATTGAAGGGAGTTATTATCCTCTCTACTCGCTGGTGGTGAGGCCTCACCGAGAATATTGCATCTAGGGGTCGCTAGTGTGCTACCATGATCATGAAAGGCAGAGATGATCCGTGAAGAGAAACTTTGAGCTGGACTTGTTTAGTCTGGTAAAAAGGAAGTTAAGAGGAAATCTTAATAGCTGCTTGAAACGACTCAAATGGTAGCTAAAAGATGGCAGAGGCAAACTCTTCTCTGTTGTGTCAAATGATATACGAAGGGGCAATAGCTACAAACTATGATTTGAAAGGTTTAGGTCAGACATTGTGAAAAAAATAAACAATTTATAAGGAATATAGTTCTGTACTGAAACAATTTAACCAAATAGATAGTGGAGGATCCTTCTCTAGGAGTTTTAAAAATGCTGCTACCAAAGCCACACCTGACCTAATCTGTGTTCGACATAGTATTTCTTTCAGTGGAGGCTGGACTAGATGACCTTCAGAGGCCCCTTCCATGCAGCATATCTATGGTTTTATATGTATGTCTATGACTTAGGTCCTGGTAGTCCCTCCAACAAGAGCATATCCCAGAAACATGTTGGACTATCATCCAGTTTAAGTAGTTTGTTTTTTAGTTTTAGCAGTTTAGTTTAGTTAGTTTAGTTTAGTAGTTTTTTTAGTAGTTTACCAGTGGTGTCCCCCAGGGGTCAATACTTGGTCCAGTCCTGTTCAATATATTCATCAGCGACCTGGACAAGGGGACCAAGTGTATCCTCAGCAAGTTTGCTGATGATACCAAACTGGGAGGGGTGGCTCACACCCTGGAGGGCCGTGCTGCCATCCAGCGAGACCTGGACAGGCTGGAGAGCTGGGCAAGGAAGAACCTCATGAGGTTCAACAGGGAAAAGTGTAGGGTCCTGCACCTGGGGAAAAAGAATGTCAGGCATCAATACAGGTTAGGTGTGGACCTGCTGGAGACAAGATCTGAAGAGAAAGACCTGGGGGTCCTGGTAGACAGCAAAATGACAATGAGCAAGCAGTGTGCTCTTGTGGCCAGGAAGGCCAATGGAATCCTGGGCTGCATAGGGAAGAGTGTGGCTAGTAGGTCGAGGGAAGTCATTCTCCCCCTCTACTCTGCACTGGTGAGGCCACAACTGGAATACTGCATCCAGTTCTGGGCTCCCCAATTCAAGAGGGACAGGGAACTACTGGAAAGAGTCCAGCGAAGGGCAACAAGGCTGATTCAAGGATTGGAGCATCTCCCTTATGAAGAAAGGCTGAGAGAGCTGGGACTCTTTAGCCTGGAGAAGAGAAGGCTGAGGGGAGACCTTATCAATGCTTATAAGTATCTGAAGGGTGGCTTGAAGGAGGAGGGAGCCAGACTCTTTTCAGTGGTTGCCAGTGAGAGGACGAGGGGCAACAGGCACAAGCTGGAACACAGGAGGTTCCACTCAAATATGAGAAGAAACTTCTTTACGGTGAGAGTGACAGAGCCCTGGAACAGGCTGCCCAGGGAGGTTGTGGAGTCCCCTTCTTTGGAGATTTTCAAGACCCGCCTGGATGCAGTCCTGAGTAACATGCTCTAACATGCTCCGGGCAATCCTGCTTCGGCAGGGGAGTTGGACTAGATGATCTTTATGGTCCCTTCCAATTCTAAAAATTCAGTGAAATTCAGTTTGGCTTGCTAAGTATGGCTTGGAAAGTTTTGTGTATTTATGACTTTGAAGCTACTTACCAGGTCATTATTGCAGACACCTGTGTGCAATAGCAGAGGCAATGTAGTGAGATTGTCTATTCCTCTGCTGTGTTCTGCAGCTTCTTTTTTTTATTCTCTCTTTTCTTACACTTGTATGATTGTGCACGCATTTCCTGGACTCTGGAAAACAATGTGAGATCTTAGGACTGGGGTTTAATGGTGGACTTGGCAGTGCTAACGGTTAGACTTGATGATTTCAGGGTTGTTTTCCAATCTAAGTGATTCTGTGATTCTATCTTCCTTCCTCAAATCATTAGTATTTTCCAGTGTAAGTGTATGAACAGATCTCCTTATGTTCTCCATGTGTCAACATTTAAAGTTAATAAAATTTTGTCATTCCTCAAGTATTTTTGAAAAATGATGCAAAATGAAGCCTGTTTCAAGTTAACAATGTGGACATCAGCCTCTTACTAGACAACCAGCTTCACATCTTCTGGGCTCCTGAAGTCCTCCATGCTTCCTGCTTCTTTTCTCAGTCTGTGCAGGGGACTGACAATAGACTGCCCTCTAGCCATACCTTAACTGGGAGATCCAGGTTCATGTCTGACTTGTACAGAATCCAATCATATCCTGACTCCATATTGGGGGTGGGGAAACTCATATCCTGATTTCATATGGGGGGGGGAAACACAACATACTCTACCTGTTTTTTTCCCTCCCTTTCCCATCCTAGGGTGGTTTTGCTTTTAAAGGAATCCTGTGTTTGAACAACAATACTTTCTGTACATCAGAACAGATACTGTCAGGACGAGGTTCAACAAGGCCAAGTGCCGCGTCCTGCACTTGGGTCACAACAACCCCATGCAGTGCTACAGGCTTGGGGAAGACTAGCTGGAGAGCTGCCCAGAAGAAGAAGACCTGGGGGTGTTAGTTGACTGTCAGCTGAACATGAGCCAGCAGTGTGCCCAGGTGGCCAAGAAGTCCAACGACATCTTGGCCTGTATCAGGAACAGCGTGGTGAGTAGGACTCGGGAGGTGATCATCCCCCTGTAGTCAACACTGATGAGGCCCCACCTCGAGTACTGTGTCCAGTTTTGGGCCCCTTACCACAAAAAAGACATTGAGGTGCTGGAGCAGGTCCAGAGAAGGGCAACGAAGCTGGTGAGGGGTCTGGAGAGTAAATCTTATGAGGAAAGACTGAGGGAGCTGGGATTGTTTAGCCTACAGAAAAGGAGGCTGAGGGGAGACCTTATTGCTGTCTACAACTACCTGAAAGGAGGTTGTAGAGAAGCGGGGATTGGTCTCTTCTCCCAAGTCATAGGTGATAGGACAAGAGGAAATGGCCTCAAGTTGCTCCAGGGGAGGTTCAGATTGGATATTAGGAAAAATTTTTACACTGAAAGGGTTATTAAGCATTGGAATGGGCTGCCCACGAAGTGATTCAATCACCATCCCTGGAGGTTTTCAAAAGATGGGTTGACATAGTGCTTAGAGACATAGTTTGATAATGTGTGTGTGGGAGGGTTGTATGGTTTCTTTTGTTTTTTTATCAGAGTTAGGTTGATGGTTGGACTAGATGATTTTAAAGGTCCCTTCCAACCTAGACGATTCTATGATTCTATGATCTCTACAGTTTCAGAGATGAGATCATCTTTGGTGTCTGGGGTGCATATCTACTAGTGAAGCACAATGCAGTTGTGTTGGTCTATTAATGTAACACTGGATAAAGAGACTGATCGCTACGATGTCTGCTCTCTTATGTGCTCTACCTGTGCAGACCATACACTTCTCTGACACCATTTTAATTTTTGCCTAGATTTCCTGCAAATGATGTAGACAGTGTGTCCAGCAAATATATCTGACAGAGCTTATAACCCGGGGGCGTTTCTCTTTCAATACCTCACCACAATTGTAGTGCAGAAATTATCAGAGCAAAAATGTATTGCAGAAAGTACCTGTGTTAGATTGCTTCGTGTGGCTTTAAAAGGAGAAAATAAAATATGAAGTCTAAATCTCATCAGTAAATCTTATATTATTTTGTTGGTTTTTAATAAAGAAGGTAAACATGAGGAAAAAACCACCCCACATTTAAAGTTCTGTTACAGTAGTCTGCAGTTACCTCCTGACTCTCTCTGAGGGATTCAAAGTACTTATGGTTTCTTAAGTCTCCTTCTTGCCAAAAATACAGTAAAAATTAAATGAAGGAAAAACATCCAAATTATTTGGTTGTTGTGGTTGATCCTGCCAGTCAGCTTCAATATCGTACTGAAGACAATGTTCACTGAGGGTTTTGATCAATATACGGAGTTAAAAAAACCATAATTTCAGAAAGAGATAACTTGAGGGATATCAAGCAAAAAATAAATCAGGGAAAAGACTATTTGCTGAAAGACTGGTTGATGAAGGGCTTGATCATGCAAAATTCCCAGTATGATCACTTATGTGGTTAAAGTTAAGCAGATGCTTAATCACTTCATTGGATCAAGGACAGACTACTCAGCACCTTGTAGAAAAATCAAACCTATGAAGTGCCTGCAATAACTGTGTAAGTTAAATAACTGGGTTAATTACTGAAAATCATCCTAATATGAAGAATACTTGACTAAAAATATGATTTGATAACATTTTGGTAAAGAGATTAGAGGTAGTCACATATAGTAACAGTAAATTTACAGTTAAAAAAATTAACTTCAAAGTTTGTCCCAAAAATATAACTTACTTCTGGTTAATTTTTGAAGTCTCTAGACTTTCTAATTAGACTTAGAATAGTATACTTGAAAGAAATTAATCACTTTTTGCACAGACATTGTAAATACTCCTACACTTTTCACTGAAAGGTTAAGTCACGTCAGATAAAATTTTATTGTAGACCAGAATTGCCAATGAATTTGAAAGGCTAATACACCATGACATGTAGAAAACACTTGGAGAAGATCACAGAAAGCACAGCTATATAAGGAAAGTAAAAACAGCAAACAAATGCATGATAGAAAAAAACCCAAAATGTGTTTGTTACACACTTAACTGTGTTACTGTGGAGTCTTACTGCTCTTTTTCTACTTAAAAATTGCATTTTAACTTATCCTTATATATCTTTCACAATCTAAATAATGGTTATATGTTCTTCTTATCAGAGGTGACTTCTCTCTTCTTTTTATTTTCCAGAGGTGTGGCTAGTATTTTTCAGAGCATTTATATAAAAGAAATGTGTTTTGTTCACGGAAATGGTATCAGATTCAAACAGCTTTAGAATTTTTAAATACAAGGCATTCTTTATATCATGTAATCTATATCTGTCTTATAGGAGACATACAAATGAGCTCTCCTAATTATGTTCTTTTCCAATATAATGTGCACGTCAAATTCAGCCCCCGTACTTCCTATGAATCCCGGGCAGGTGTGTTATGTAATGGATTTTGGTGCCAAGCCATTGCTGAACTAAGCAGCTCATCTCAAAAGAATTGTTGCCCTGAAGGAAAGTTTTAATACAACATTTTGGACCCAGAATAACCTAAATAATGCCAAGCAGCAGAGAACAGGAAATGTAGTCAAAATTGTATCTGACAGTATGGTTATATGGTTATCTGTGCAGTATTTTTGCCTATGTGCTGTGCTAGGCTACTGAAAATCAAGTACATAATATGAAAAAGGTAGCACCTTTCACCCATAACTTTTCCATGATATCTGAGGTGGAAGGTCACGTGAAGATTACTGTAAACTCTGAATTTGAATGAGAAACTAACAATACATGATAAGAAAGTTGTTTACATATGCAATGGATGCATACTACTTGCAAAGAGACAGGCATTTGAAACCATACAAGCTTAACACGTGCTATTTTTCCTGTCACTTATGTCAATTAAAATTTCATTTTAATATAGAAAGTTAAAGTATAAGTATATGAAGTAATAGCTTTATATTAGCCTTTTGAACAAGCAAATATTCTGCCATACCTACATGGCCCATAAACTTTTTCTTGTTGGGTAATAGGGTCATAGAGTCCATCTATACAGGAATAAATGGAAAGATAAGCTACCACCAAAACCCAGCAAAGCTATGATACAAAGATTCAATTAGCTGACATTCTCTGTTCAGTTTTAAAAATTTTCATGATAGATAGGATTATCAGTATTTTCAAGATGAGGCTGGAATGACCTTTATATTTCTGGATTAAATGGATTAATTCTTACCATTGTGCTCTGGCTCTCACTCACAATTGAGCGGCCTTGTTATAGCTCCTATTTAAGTAGGTCACAATTTAAAAAAAAATATTGGCTAGATTTAGAAACATTGGTAAGTAATAGGATTTTGAGGAATGCTAAGCCTCTGACACAGATGAGTTCCAAACATCACCAATTTAAAAAAAAAAAGTCAACTTACTGCTGTCTACATGTGGACATAATAATAGACTCATATATATTTAGACATGATTTTAGGGTCCTATATTTGAAAAACTTTGTCTTAATGATGCTATTGGGATGTTATTATTGGATTACAGCCTAGCCTGTGCTCACCTTGAAAGAGCTACTGAAAACTTATGGAAAGCTAATTACCACAGAAACCAGGATTATGACTTCAAGGGGATAATTACAAAAAGCAGATAAACTCTTGAGAAACCAAGGTCCTATTTTCATGTAAATGTTACTACTTATAATGAGTGAAGGGAAAATGACCTGGAAAAACTGCAGAAAGACAGAATTGTTTTTAATAGCTTGTCTCCCAGAGTATGCTGTGACCTGTCTTACGATCTTTAGCTCCTTTGTTCTTTTCCTGCAGCTTCTGTAAAAAAACTGTATTTATTTTGGGAAACTGAAACCAATAGCTCTTCTTTTTTTCTCCTGTCAGAGTTAACAGGCACAGTCCTTGAGTACGGATCAGGGATTTTATTCATTCAACAAGTTGTGTCATCCTTTAAGAGTTAGAAGAGATTTTTTCCTCAGTGAGTACTGCTTTTGTTCCTAGAGTGTCACACCATTAATTCAAACAGGGCCTTCAGGTCAATGGAAGAAAATGCAGTGGCCTCGAAAAGACACCTGGATCATTGGAACAAAGAGGACACACTGATTGTTCAGAACTCAGGCCTCAGACTGGAGCTGCACAAGCAGAGCTGAGCCCTTTCCGTTGCTACACCACACTGAGGGAGAGGACCGTCATGGGATGACTTCCAGGCAGTCTCAGTTTGAGCTGAGAAAAGCAAAGACTGGTGGGTCAAGCAGTCAGCCTTACGGCTGACACATGGAGCATTGTTTCATTTCATGAGTTACGTCTCCATTTGATACCTCTTGAATTAGTAATGTAACACTTTTTTTAGGGAAAGACTTATCTCAGTGGAAAGTCCTTTGATATTTCTTTTTTGGCAGAGCTGGTAGAACTCAGCTATAGTCAGTGAGGAAGAAGAAACAGCTCCTGTACCCAGAACATTATCCTTTACTTACTTCCAACTTCAGGTAACATGAATATAGAGAATAGTCAGAAAAAAAAAAGTTTCCGGAAGCTCTGTATTTCTGTCAAAAGAATAGAACTGGATGCCATTATTTGTGCTTTCTATTTTTTCGGCAAAACTATTGAGCAAGTTTGACCTAAATTTAAAAGTAATTTTGTACTGACTGATTAAATGCAGCAAAAAATGTTTTCAAAACTTACATTTGTATTTATGTATTTTGATATACAAGAACATTTATTATAAATTTATTATTAAATAATTATACATTATACATTATACATATGTATAATATGTAATATAATATAATGTAATTATATTGTTAATTATAATATAATAATATTATATATTATATATTATATATAATAATTATAGTATAATTATATAATAATGATATAATATATAATTATATTGATTATAATGTAATAATATAGTATAATGTAATTATACATTATAAATAAATTATACATTTATTAAAAAGAAGTGGAATGAAATAGTGTTAGTATTTGCTCTAGAATAATTTTTTTATGCACTTAGATTTAATTAGCTTCTACTTACACAATAAAAATCCACTTGATAACAACCATGTACATATACAGAGACAAGATGCCACTGTTTCAGTGGCTGCCAAAATTTGTTTTGTTTGGGTTTTTGTTGTTGTTATTTTAACTGTTAAATTCTGATTTATGGAGGCATTGCAGTGAATCACTGAATTACTCTGAAAAGCTACCCCATTTTACATTTCTTAAGACTATTCACTTTGAAAAGTAAATTCAAAATCATTTTACTTTCCAAACTGAGTGACTGGTTGACAGCCTGTTCTTCTGAGCTCTAATTCTTTTAAATAGATCACAAGTGAGGATACATTTATTGCCATAGAAAATTCTTAAGAAAAGAAGCAGAGGAAAAAGAGAGAAACTGTGCAGCCACTGGACATTGCTAAAAATCTGTAATGCCAACCACGGTTACAGGTCTTCTTTTAATTAGTCTTAATGCTGATTTCTGATTATCCAAAGCACATAGCAGAGGTAAATCAAAACAAATAAGAAAACAATGCAAACATACACAGAGTACTAGAAAATAATTGTCTCAAGAGCTTCAGGAATTTGAGGTGATTATTATCTCACAAATATTTTCTTGTTTTCTAAATACATAAAACGAGTGAGCAAACTGCTTTGATTTACAGCTGCTATCTGTATCATACACAACCCACTTGCAACATCATACTTCAGCAAATAAAAAAACACTGATTTTTTAATTATTATTTTTATTTAAAGATGAAAAGATGCAAATGTTCTCAGGCCTGAAAAAAGCACTGACAATGTGATACCAGAGCGCTTATTCCATTCAACTGATTGTTTTACTATTAAGGAAGAATTCCCTCCTTTCCATAGACAGTGACGACCAACAGGTTTGGCTTATTGTCCCATCAAGCTCGGGGCTGTGCCACAGGTTACCAAAGACAGCTCTGGTCAAGTAATTGCAGGCCTTATTATCCCCTTTACTATTTCTCCAACTCTACTTGCTCCTTTTCTTCATCATATTCTCATCCCAAATAAACAACCTGTTACTTATCATTGGTTTTCCCCCTTTGGTCCCAGTTTGGTTTGCTACATCCATATCTGTTCTGTTACTTCTGATATTCTGACACCCATTCTGGTATTTCTGGCAGAAGTTCTGGTATTTATGGTGAGGGTACCCAAGTTCTCCTGGCCTTACATGGTATTACTGCTGTGGTTACATATGGGTTGCTGGCCTTGCAAGATGGAACCGCACAGAACATCCCCAATACTCCTTCATTGAAGTTCTGATACAGTTATATAAAGAGTACACCTAGAGTAAGCAGTTTTTTAGAACTGAGCCTTTAAAGATAGTTTGAAGCTGCTACACAGTTGTTAGTGTCTTAATTGTGATGAGCAAGTGGTGTGTTTGAGGGATTCCAGAAGAGTGGCTACAGCAGTCTGAATAGTTTCCTAGAGACACTGAAAATAGAAAGCTCCACATAGAACATAAACAGGACTCTGCCTTTTCATAATTTGTTTCAAAATATCTTTTTATTTGCTTTTTTCTAATATCTGTTCCATGTTACATGTCTTGCAGATATCAAACCTACTGACGTGAATCCTATTGAGCAGAAGCTAAATCCACAATACACCATATCCCTAGTTACTGATAGTACAAAAAAAGGATAAGTTTCATTGTATAACTAGTCCTTCTACAGTCAATCCTTTCAAGTGACCCGTTAGGATCATACTGCTCCAAAATAAATTTCTGTTAATAATATTTTAGCTTCATCAGCACTTTCTACAACAAAGTTTCTTTTATTTATTTTAAATCTCTTCCCCACCTCTTCATCTGACTTTCAGCATTTAATTTAAAAGCGAACTTAAATAGTTTAGTAGCTTGTCTGTAGTTTATACAGCAGCCAAAAACATTCATGTGTGCTACTTTACTCAATTTAAGATAATGGAAAATGTAGCATTTTGTAATTGACATGTTTCAGCATGTTTAATTTCAAATTGAAATTGAAAAAAAGCCAACCAACCAAACAAAAACCAAACCTTTAATCAATAGATGTGCTTATTAGAGAGCAAAGCCCATTGCAGACAAAAATCCTAGAACCTACTGCTAGCATGAGTAGATAAGATATATTACGCACATGCTAAGATCTGATTAAAATACCTTGTTATACCCTACATCAAACTACCCAAGATGTTTCATAATACTCACATCTAGCCTTCAAAAGCTAGACCTCCTATTCACTGCATACTGTCACTCATACAGGCATCCTCCCTGCAGCCACCCTGATACAAGGCCAGTATCATAGGCTGTTCCCTTTTTTTAACATACCCTCAGCTGTACTACTTACTGGCTTTTGCAATCACATCTTCCTTTCCCAACTGGATTTGTTAAGTAAGCACAGCTGCCTGGGCTACCTGCACATTAAAAGGGCAGGTGCCCTACTACACCCCTCCTAAACAATCTTGGTCTTCTATCACTGCTAGTCCTGTTTCAACTAAGGTTTAGCTTTCTCTCAAACCAATACTTCTATAATTAAATAGTGCTTCTTTAGGCACATTATGCATGAATAAGCAGAAAAAAAGTTTGTAGAGGGATATTATTATTTAATTTTTGGATGAGGTGGTGGGCCCTTGATCTGATCAGTTACAGCCAGATGGGGTTTTGCAATTGTCTAATAAGATATTTCACAAACCTATACAACATATGATAGTTTGTACTTCGGTGAACAATATCATACAGAAATACATCTCAACTTTATAAGGCGGCTTTAAAATATCACATTACGTATAGCTGTTTCCTCTAGTCCCTGGATAAACTGATAAAGAGAAGGGTACATCGACAATATTGAACTCTGAGTACCCCTACAGATTTCAAATGAACTTTTGCTGTGGCTATTTGTTTGTCCCTAGCAAGTCTTGCAGTTTTGATAACTCCAGTCACTCTACAAGCAAGTTGTAGAAATTAATCTCTGAAGAATGAGCAGTAGACTCAAGAGACTGCTCTTTAGTTTAACGTAATTGTGAGCAGTGTTCCTTTTTGAGTAATGTTGAAAGCATTTCTGGAGGACCATCACAGGCCCCACAACCTCTGGGGGGGGAAAAAAACAGTGGAAAATGGAAATTCTGAGCAAAAATTGGGGATAGATAGTGGAAGTTTCTATTTTTAGGGTCTATTGCTTAAATTGAAAAATTATTTTAAAAACAGTTAAATCTCAGGTAGGCTGCAAAAGATACTATAACATTCCAGATTTAATACAGCATTAACAAGCAACATTATACTTGGTTAATGAAAATTTAATTTTTTCTACGTTTCAAAGTTTCAAGTACTGTTTAGTTCATATGTGCTAACAATGACTTTTTACATAGGCTTGGATGAGACCTGAATAAATATTCAAGATTTTAAGTTCCTAATATTACAGAGAAATTAGGGAAGTCTTCTGAGTTTATCATGCTTATTTTTCCATTGATAAAAATGTTGTTAAATTAATTTGCAAAGCATCCTACTATTACACAATATTATATAAAATACCTAATAGAAAGTATGTTCAAACAGGAATATCTGTTATGGCTACTAGAGCACAGCATGTGAAGTTTCAAATGTGTATAAGTGAATAAATTTACTCGAAGATTTCTGTGAACATCTGAACATATTAGTGATTTATTGTGCCCTTGGAAGGACAAAACTGTAATTTGATTGAAACAGTGTCTCTTTCTTTAAAGAAAGAAAATTATCATGGAGCAGAATATTAATCATGTTTTACCCAACAATTGTTAGCTTCATTGGTATTTTGCCTATCACAATCTTTGAGCCTTCAAAGAGATGACAAATTATATACCATTGATTCTGGTTGTTGCCATTTGTAACTGACACATTGCGAAGGTAGAATTAATCATTTGATTGATTGAGATTTGTTTTAACAATGGAATTTCAAACTGGGTTGTCTCTGTTTTCCTTAGGATAATTTTGTTTTACCTTATAAACTGCCATTCATGCCAGTGGAGATCATTTACAATTTGGCATTGACTCTCCTCCACCTTTACTTTCATCCATATTTCATTCTTTTCTCCTACTGACTTTCTTTTCTTTGTTTTCTTAATTATGTGAAACTGAAACTAAACATAGTATCAGTGTGGAATACAGTGACATACCTATAAAAATGGAGACTTTCTTTAAAGAGTTTTTACTTCTCAGAAGCTCAGTTCTGCCTTTCAGTGCCTGGTGTGTTAACTATTTCCAGCAGCTATCCAACAGCTAATGTCATATAAAGCCCTTCTCTGGGAAAACAGGGAACCTTTGTCCAGTAAATAAGAGTTATCAATTTCTAATGGCTTTTCTCTGTCAGGACGTCATCTTCTGAGATTGTGTAAAACCATTATTATAAATAATAATTTGGCTGTCTAGGCTGCGCTTATATGAAAATCCCACTAACATTCCCTTATTGGTCTAAAGAATTCTGATTATTATGTTTGAGAAGCTTTTAAATTAAACAGTTCCCTGCTTTGCTTCATTACTGTAAATGGGGAGATTTCTAATTGACTGTCTGTGATAGAAGTTCAGACATGATCAGGTAATTAATTCAGGACTTGAGGAATTCAAGAGGTTCTTCCATAATATTTGAGTTGAGTGTGTTTGTGGAGTACATGGGAAAAATAAGAATTCTAAGTGGAGCTTGGGGAAATGTAGCTACAGATGCAGTAGTAACAAATACTGTCTGGGGATTACACATATAAGTAATCGCCAGACTACTCCAGAAGTTAGAGCGAAGAACAAGAGTGTGTAAGCTTCAGATGGTGCATTGCTTCTACCCTGGTAATCCTGCAGGTCTCTAAAAAACCTTTTTCAAAGCACAAATAAATAGTGATGAAGTATACCTACTTTGTTCAAAACATGGCTGAGGCACAAATTTCAGACACAAGTAGGCTGTGCCCACTAATAGTTCAGCTCAAGCATCTTGCCTGATTCCAGTATCAGTGGAGCTGTGAGGAAGAGATAAGTCTCTTTGGATTCCTCAGACAGATGATCTTGATATTTACCATTTCAGATCTGCTTCCACACTGTTGGTCTATGACAGGACTCTAAATGAACCTCAGTTTGGCTTCCCCCTTAAGGTTTGTCCAGTAGTCTGTAAGAATGACAGGCAATTCATTAACAAAATTTCAGAATGAGAAACAGGCAGACTTTCAACTGTTTCCTTATTCAGGTAATTTTGCATAAATGGAGACTTTTCTAGGGCTACTATTTTTTTTACATCAATTGAACATCCCTTACCAGCAAATCAGACTATTATATATAGCAGCTGAAAAGTTACAAGACTTTTACCTTTTTGAAGAAAGCGAACAAAAGAAACACTAGGCATATTGTGAATGGAGAGATGCAGCTGCCAGTTTTGGCCTCCTTTCTATTATCATTCAGCTGCTGTGGTAGAGAATAAGAACTTGAGGTTTTATTCTTAACAGGTTAGGAAGAAGGAGATTACTTAGTCTATTTGAAAATCAGCTGATATCCTATGCCAAAGCTTACCCAGTAGGTTTCTGTAATACAGCACAGGAGAGCTGGATTTGAAAAGCACCCTTGAGGCTCAGCCCACAGACTTCTGGGAACAGGCTAGGGCTTGCATGTAAAGAATAAGTATACATTTCCTATAGCTGTAAGAACAGCATATTTATTCCAATATTATAAAGAATTTTTTTCTTGGGCATGGAACTTTTTACTTGAACTTCAGAACTAGTTGATAATGAATACTAATCTGAAGCCCTTCCCATAGAATCCAGTACCCTTTTCTATGTGCAACAATAATAAACAATGCAGTGTCTTGGAAAATGTGCTGGGACATTTTAAAGCAAACTGCCATTTCTATTAAGAAATGCTTTTAGAGGGAAAAAACCAGGTATAGCAGGTTGTGGGACTGCTTTTCAAAATTCTATAGTACCTCAAAAGCCTTGGAGCTGCATAAACCCCCTGGCAACACAGGGTTTCCATATTTCCTCCATGAGCTTGTAGATGCAATTGGTGTTACCCAAGAAGTTGACAAAGATGCATCACACACAGTTAACCTTGTAGGTACAATTGGAATGAACTCTCCCTAGTGGTTTGTTGTAGCCCATCACCACCTGAGAATTACAGGCAGCTAAACCTTCTCTTCTACAGCAATGTAAGAAATATTCTGTTATTTTATAACACTGCTAAGTGATACGCACATCATTTTCAAACTGTGCTCCATTTTCCGTCTTCCGTGGTGCTGTGAGATTCAAGGACAAAAAGGATACTCTGGTTCGCTGCCAACAGCTGAGCAGCTTAAGAAACTTTCTGAAACAAGTGTCTACAAAATTCTGATTGCAATAAATGGGACTCCTTTCTACACTCATCCTTTTTTCTTAATAAAGAAAGAAAACCTCTGCTATCCCTGCAATATGTCATCACGCCATCCTGCTATCATGTTTCTGTTTACACCCTAGGGTAGAAAGACTTGTTTATAAAACAATAGAGAGTTCTGAAGTGTCTTAAAACAGTTCATCTTATTGGTTCCAATAAGCATGCTTCCCATGTAGCATTGACTTTACTACCCTCAAAGACACTGTCTACCTGATGATGTAATATACGCTTGTAGCTTGATGGAAATAGAGAGATGTATTATACAAGACAATGTTACTATTTATCTAAATACTGTCAAATGCAGATGGAGCAGACACATACGTCCTCTTACAAAGGATCTCTGATGAAGTGGTATCAGCTATCTGTTGAAGTGATATCAAATCAGACAAACGATGATCATCCCCCAGAGCAAGTAGTCCAGAATAATGATGCAAAACACAATACCGGCTTAGGAATTAGAACCAGGATTGTAAGAATGCCTAATTTCCACTCCCAGTTCCACAACTGAATGTCTTGAAGAAGTCATGGGTGTTTCCCATTATCAGTGCTTTTGCCAAGAAAGGTAGGACCAGATTACCCTTGGGGCCCCTTCCAACCTGATATTCTATGATTTTATGCCATATGATAACTTTGTGTACTAAATTAGGCACAATACATTTTGAAGGATTTAAGTGCCAGAACTGACACCAGTGAGAGGTCTGAAAGCTTTATCTTTCTGAGAAACTGGTTGCCAAACAATGTTGTATTGATTAGAAGTCTCTCTTTTGGCACACAAGTTTTGAAACATTGTGTCAGTTTACAAATAGGATGAAAGGTTACAAACACTCTCCTGCAATTCATACTTTAATATTCAAGACAGTAATACTGAGGGTGTGTATTGTTAAAAGAACTATTACATTTCAAACCATGGGTAGAGGTCACATTTGGTGTATTGATAGCCCCGAGGAGAAGGACTGCCCCGAGGAGAAGGACTGCCCCGAGGAGAAGGACTTGGGAGTGCTTATGGATGAGAAGCTCAACATGAGCAGGCAGTGTGCACTGGCAGCCCAGAGAGCCAACCGTGTCCTGGGCTGCATCAGGAGAAGTGTGGCCAGCAGGTCTCGCGAGGTGATTCTGCCCCTCTACTCTGCGCTCGTGAGACCCCTCCTGGAGTACTGTGTCCAGCTTTGGAGTCCTCAACACAGAAAGGACATGGACCTGTTGGAACGGGTCCAGCGGAGGGCCACGAGGATGATCAGAGGGATGGAGCACCTCTCCTATGAAGACAGACTGAGAGAGCTGGGGTTGTTCAGCCTGGAGAAGAGAAGGCTCCGGGGAGACCTTATAACAGCCTATCAATACCTGAAGGGAGCCTACAGAAGAGCTGAAGAGGGACTCTTTGTCAGGAAGAGTGGTGACAGGACAAGGGGCAATGGTTTTAAATTGGAAGAGAAGAGATTTAGATTAGATATAAGGAAGAAATTCTTTACAGTGAGGGTGGTGAGGCACTGGAACAGGTTGCCCAGGGAAGTTGTGGATGCCCCATCCCTGGAAGTGTTCAAGGCCAGGCTGGATGGGGCTTTAAGCAACCTGGTCTAGTGGGAGGTGTCCCTGCCCATGGCAGGGGGGTTGGAACTAGATGATCTTTAAGGTCCTTTCCAACTCTAGCCATTCTATGATTCTATGATTCTATGATTCCTGTGTCTAGTTTGCAAGGTGCTTTGTGATAGAAGTTTCTGTATAAATGTAAATTGCTCTATTGTTGTTGCTATTATCATTATCTCCATAGGCATCTGCAAAGAACTGAAGACAAAATAAGATAAATACATCCACCTTTTAGATTTTTTAAAACAATCTTTCTCAGAACAAAGATGTGCAGGCCCAGCCCGCACATATGGACCTTAGTGTCTGCGGAGCAAGTAAGTAGAGGTCATCAATGACACGCTGTCAATCTCATACAATATTTGTGAATTCATCTCCTATTCAGTCTGCCAGTTTAGATGGAGCAGGTAGAAATGAAGTGTTAGCCATGTTCTGAAATATCATTTGAAAGGTACTGTTTCAATCAGAAACCAATTTATATGAATGTTTGTCACACCTGTAAAATTCAGGCTTAGTAGTGAAAATTGTTGGGTAGTCACAATCATGATACACAGCAGGGAAATAGTGTGACAACTCCCCAAAAGAGTGAATAGTAAATTTTACACTGATTCCAAATGTAATCTAACAGTTTAGCAGATGATAGTGTTGCTAACGTGGTACTTTTTATATGCCAAATTGCTTTTTGTTATAGAAATGACACCCCAGATTCCACTAGCTTAAGACAGACTAATTTTACTCCATTTTTCCTCCATACTTTAATTCTAGTATTTTATTTGCTGTAGATACTGTGTTTTAATTAACTTTTCCATAAATATATTAACTATGACTTAAATGTTCTAAAATTTTTTTAAAGGTGTAATAATTTTTCTACCTTGTGGAGTCCTTGAGGAATTGACTGCAAAACCATGAAAGTCTCAATTCAATTATAAATATTGTTAACTTCCACAAGGAATATTAGTTCTTTTTCAGTTGTTTTGTTTTTCACAATTTACTCAGCAAATGCTCTTACACTTACAAACTTTTTTCCTTGACAGCATCATTTTGACTCCAGCCATACATATAATTGGGCCTCTACTTCCTTCTAGGTGCAACTACACTAGATGATCCTCCTTGCTCTATGTGATGTTTTAGTCAGTCAGAGCAAAGTCTTTCAACATGATAAGCAGTAAAACCTATAGGAAAGATTATATCACAAAGAAAATGGGCTTCCTGGGTTATCTTGTCAGCTCCACTATTGAACTAGCATTTGGACAATTCATTTCATCAAGTATGGCACCGTTACAGGCCTAATACATCTATACTCTGTCTCATTTGTCTGCATGTACTCCCTTGTGCAAGAAGACTTATGCAAAATTCAAACTTTTATGGCTCCACTGGACTAGGATAGACTGTCCGTTTACCAGCTTTCTCCAGTTGATTCTCTGTAAGACAGTGTCTTCCCTGCAAGATTTGATGTTTGGGGGGAGCAGAGTAGCCAGACAGCTTCTTAAATGAAAGCATAATATAAGAAGAAAAAAGATTTTTGAGCAAAGAAAGATCTACATACACATCAATATTACCTAAAATCTTGTTAGTCTTTTTTAGGCACCTACACAACCCTTCCAGCTTCACTCATTCCTGGGCCCTGAGGTCTGAGAGTCAGTCTGGCTCCTTTCTTAAATGGCTGTGCAATATACAACCAGTCTAGCTGTAGAATTCTGCTTGACCCTTGAACAAGCTAGTCCAGTGAACTCAGCAGAGGATCAGAGGCAGAGAATATAAATTAATAGCTTTTGATTAGTCCTGGACTTTTGGTAGATGGCTATTTTTCTGAAGCCATTTGTTTGCCTTTGTCTTCACTTCCTAATAGCCTCCTTGACATTTTAATCAAACAAAGAGCATCCTAGTGATTAGGTTGTGCACGAAACAAGTCCATTTCTGCCTTTATTAATATTACCAGATCTATTTATTCTTATAATTTGTAGCTTGTGAGCAGTGGGAGGGATATATTCTCTGCTCAAGGAAACATCTGGAAAACATTGACCCTGGAATCCCTATTTTTATTGTGAGGAAACCCCCCAAAACCTCAGTTAAGTGAGATATTTGCCTACAAGTTTTTTAAGCTGTGAGAAAATAACCTGAACAATGAAAAATAAACTCTAAATAAAAAATATTTTTCTGTATTTTGAAACAAATATTAAAATGCACTTCAACAGTACTATTATAGTGTTAATATACCAATGTACCTGCTACGTTTTTGTTACTAAAAAGAGACTTAGCAGTTAACCAGGTAGCCTTTGAGAAAGCACTAACAGGTGCAGTGGAAAAAACACCAGCATGGGATATTTATCATATTCCCCAGCAACCAAAGAAGAAAATTAGTTTATGAGTCTGACCTCTTTCTTATGTCATCCTATTAAGGACTCCATATTTTACTGCTATAATAGGCATTCTGTAATGCTGGTATCCTGCTGGGGACTGTACTCACACAGAGAAAGAATGTAAAGAATAAAAACGTGATATGGAAATTTCCCAGCGCCTTGTTTTTGAATGTCATGGTCTATCTGTAGTGTACTGTCTGTTTTCAAGGGACTGCTTTCATTTCTTCCAGTATGCAGTACATAACCTAAAAATGCAAAGAAAGTGTATTTGTCCAATTTAGCAAGTATTGGGTACTAAATTGAATATCTCCTGTCCATCTGTAGACATTCCAAGGAACTTCTAATAACCTGAAGGATGTATCCAAGTATATTAAGATTTAAAATTTGCAGAAAGAAGGAGTAAATATATTTAACCACCTTTTTAGGCTTCCTTGCATTATTAACTTATGGGGGAAGCAGGGCTGTATTATTACTTTACTGTATCTATCTTGCAATCAATTAAGGATGTGGAATATTGTTTCACTAAATGCATCTGTGTATGTTTATAAAGAAGTGTTAATATTAAATTTAACAAGTCTGTTAGCAGACATCTAACTAACTGCTAAGATTGTTTAATAAAAATAGGGGAAAAAAAAAGTTTCCACATACACTGTAAATGAATGCTAGAAAAGAAAAATGTTTAACTAAACAGAGTTTTCCCAAGACCTGGTAGATCCATAACTAAAACCAGCTGAAATCAGCCTGAAAAATACCCTGTGTAGGACAGATAGAGAAGGAACAGTTTTAAAATAAGAGAAGTATTATCATAGGAATTTTCCAGAAACTTCTGCTTAAAGCAAAATGCTTGCCTGTAGCAAAATAGTATGAATTTTTAAAAAAAATTTTAAATGCCTGACATATTTTGCAGAAAATATATACAGCCTTTTATTCTCCTGAAGAAGTTAAATACTGTGAAGATATAAATATAATTTGCAGCTTAAAAAACATATCATGCCTTGAATAAGTAAATAAAGACACAATGGAAATGAAACATTACAAATCAGAATTTTATTAGGTACCAAAAGATATAGAAGACATTTCATGTAAGCTGTGCCAAGTGTGCCTCTAGAGACCTGATTTATATTTTTGAGTCAAATGTGGCAGAAACATGGCCATTGTATTGTCAGAAATGTGTCTGCTATTACAGAGATGAACATAGGATAGGCGGAAGATGCCTATGCTATGGAGAAGGCAACTGGGATATTGATAGTCTGTAGCTGGAAAGGCTTGGCTAGAACAGGTGGGCTGGCTGTGCTGAAGGTTTTCCACATGAGCTACGTGAAATGGCTGTACAAATCAAGCTTCATTCTAACTTATTACGTCCTATCAAATATTATACTTTTTTTCTTTAGCAAGGGGACAGCTCTCTTTAGGGCTAGTAGTAGCCCATTGATTGAGTCTGTAGTAACTCACCACAGTTGAATGCTCTTTCTCAGTTTGCAATGCTGTGACATTTTCTTCTGTGTTCTGCTGACAGAGTCCTCCCAGCAGCCATTGCTCCTATTATGCTCCTTTGGAAGTTTTTTACCATGTCCGTTTCCCTTGTCTTCTAGTACAGCTGTAGCTTCTGCTGTCACAGCACAGCTCCAGGATCTCAGGGATGGCTTACACCAATGAAAATATACAACCATGCATTCTCTGATCTTACAGCTGAAAAACAATTATGCTGCCTCAGATATTCTGAATATTCTGCACTGGAGGGAGAGAGAAATCTCTCTAATTCCATTTAAGGAAAAAAACAAAATTCAGTCTCCTAAAGCTATGGGAGGTTTTTTGTTTGGTTTTTTGTTTGTTTGTTTGTTTGTTTGTGTTTCCTTGGTTTTTTGCATAAACTTAAATCTAAAGAGACATATGTCTTTAAGTCTGGTTTCTGATATCAATCATTTTCTGCCAAAATGCTCCCTTGTTCAAAGTTGGTTAGCATCACATGCTGCTGAAAATAGACCTGTGCTGACCAATTATTGCTGTTATATAAGCTTTAGTACTTCTTTAAAGACTGAGCCTGTCAAGAATGTAATTTGACAAGCTGAATCATACCAGCTCATATATGATGGATTTCAAAATAAATTGCATCTGACCATCTGTATACAGAAGAAGAGCACATCTTTATGGAATTCCTCATGTGTTCACTTTTTTTTTGCAAAGGTATTATTTTTACTGTACTTCAAGAGATTTAGTTTGACGGAGATACATCTTCTCTTTTATGGCTTTTAAAGTGTAGAATGGCTGAATTACAAAAATTCTTTTTTAACAACACAGATTGGTGGTGGATTGGAAAAACCTTTACATGAAAGGGCCACACAATGTGTTTCTAACCTTTGGTTGAATATCTCTGACTTAATTTAAACACTGTTTTTTCATGACTTCACATTCTCCTCATACTGATTATCTTTAAGATATTTTTCCTCAAATTAATGAGCTTCTAAAAGAATTTTCACACATTTTAATGTGCCTGTGGATACATTCTCAATATATGAAAATAACTAGTAAACATTTTCTGAACTGTTTCTGGACCTGACAAAAATAATTCCCTAACATAACATCTTTCGGATACCTGTACAGTTATCTGCAAATGCACAAGCTCCTGCTTTTGAAAAGGAAGCAGACAGAATTCCCTGTGTGTAGGAGTACCTCTTTCTTTGACAGTGTTCTTCTTACCCATTAGAGATTAACCTTGAGCTTCACTATAGTCTCCTCTGACTGCTGGACAGCTCTTTATACTCACTTTATCAGTTTTACCTGCTCCAATTTTCTTTACATACAGATGAACATTCATTAACTTTTCCTAATATTTCATGAATTATTGTTTCACTGTGCTTCCCAATGAGGTAAGAAAAATCTATGCATTTTCTTCACGAGACCTCAGTCGTTGAGACGAGCAGCTCTGATGCAAGTGGAGTGCTCTAGTGTGGTGCACAGGGGTTGTTCATGAACTGGATCAACCTTAGGGGGAGCTGAGAGAGCTGCCAGGGGACTGCAGCTCTGGCAAAAACAGCTGAAGAGACCTGAGCAGAGCCAGGAACAATGGTGGCCACGCCTCCCCACATATAAAAGAAACCCATAGGGAGCACTGCGAACAGGGTGGGCAAATAGGGTGTAACGAATCAGCAAGGGCATGGCAGAGCAATTTGTGTGGAAGGGCATGCAGGAAGGATTCTGAAGCTCTGCCAGCTCAACCAGGGACACATGGTATCCACCTGGCAGCAAGATATGGCCTCTCTAAACTCTGCACCCACTTCAACTGACACAGCTTCCCAGACCTTGCTCTGGTGGGAACATGCCGCCACCCAGGTGTCAGACTGCAGGGTGTGCCCTGCTCTTATGCCAATATGACCAGTGACGAGTGGTGTTCTTCAGGGGTCTGTACTGGGACCAGTGTTATTTAACATCCTTGTTGAAGACGTGGACAGTGGGATAGAGTGCACCCTCAGCAAGTTTGCCGACGACACCAAGCTCGGTGGCATGGTCGACATGCTGGAGGGAAGGGATGCCATCCGGAAGGACCTGGACAGGCTTGAGAGGTGGGCTCGTGCAAACCTCATGAATTTCGACCAGGCCAACTGCAGGGTCCTGCACCTGGGACGTGGCAATCCCAGGCACAAATACAGGTTGGGCAGAGAATGGCTGGAGAGCAGCCCTGAGGAGAAGGACTTGGGAGTGCTCGTGGATGTTCAACATGTTCAACAAGTTCATGTTCAACAAGTTCAACATGAGCCAGCAATGTGCGCTGGCAGCCCAGAAAGCCAACTGCATCCTGGGCTGCATCAAGAGAAGTGTGGACAGCAGGTCGTGGGAGGTGATTCTACCCCTCTACTCTGTGCTCGTGAGACCCCACCTGGAGTACTGTGTCCAGCTTTGGAGTCCTCAACACAGGAAGGACATGGACCTGTTGGAATGGGTCCAGCGGAGGGCCACAAAGATGATCAGAGGGATGGAGCACCTCCTGTATGAAGACAGGCTGAGAGAGCTGGGGTTATTCAGCCTGGAGAAGAGAAGGCTCCGGGGAGACCTCATAGCTGCCTTCCAATATCTGAAGGGAGCCTACAGGAGACCTGGAGAGGGACTCTTTGTCAGGAAGTGTAGTGACAGGACAAGGGGTAATGGTTTTAAATTGGAAGACGGGAGATTTAGATTAGATATTAGGAGGAAATTCTTTCCTGTGAGGGTGGTGAGGTACTGGCACAGGTTGTCCAGGGAAGTTGTGGATGCCCCATCCCTGGAAGGCCAGGCTGGATGGGGCTTTGAGCAAGATGTTCTTGTGGAGGTGTCCCTGTCCATGGCAGGGGGGTTTGAACTTGATGATCTTTATGCTCCCTTCCAACTCTAACCATTCTATGATTCTACGATTCTATGATTCTACGATTCTATATTGGATGGCAGCACTTGTGGGAGGTGCACCCAGGTAGAGGTAGAGGAACTCCTCCATTTAGTGGCAGAGCTCTGTGAGGAGGTGAGTAGGTTGAGGAGTATCGGGAGTGAAAGAGAGAGATAGACTACTGGAATCACACCTTACCTTCCCTGAGACAGGCCCGACAGGCAGACAGGGAGCATGACAGGAAGGATTCCCTATGCTGTCTCCACCTGGATGAAAGCAGTGACTTAAGAGATTGGGGGCAATGACAAGTGCCTGCTCGGCACAGCAGGCACATCTCCTCTGTGAATACCCCACCTTCCCAGGTGCACTTGCACAATATGTATGAGGCTTTGCAAGTGGAACCAAACAATAATGAGGATGATGGTTCTATAAGCAGCTGTGAAAAGTCTCACAATCACTAGGACTTGTTTTTATGGGGTACTTCAACTTACCAGATGACTGCTGGAAACACAGTACAGCAGAGAGGAAACAGTCTTGGATGTTGCTGGAGTGTGTGGAAGAGAACTTCTTGACACTCCTGGTGAGGGAGCCAACTACGGAAAGTGCCCCACTGGACCTGGTGTTTCTGAACAGAGAAGGGCTTGTGGGGGATGTGGTGATTGGAGGCTGTCTTGGACATAAAGATCACAAAATGATAGAGCTTTTGATTCTTAGAGAAGTCAGGAGGGGAGGTCAGCAGAACTGCTACGTTAGACTTCTGGAGGGCAGACTTTGGCCTTTTTAGGAGCCTGGTTGACCCTTTTGGGAGGCAGTCCTGAAGGGCAATGGAGTCCGGGAAGGCTGGACATTCTTCAAGAAGGAAATCTTAAAGGTGCAGGAACAGGCCAACCCCGTGTGCCAAAAGATGAGCCAACAGGGAAGAAGATAATCCTGGCCGAACTGAGAGCTTTGTCTGGAAATCAGGAAAAAGAAGGTGAGCTTTTGATCTTTGGAAGAAGGGTCAGGCCACTTAGGAGGCCTACAAGGAGGATGTGACTTTATGCAGGGAGAAACTTAGAAGGGCCAAAACCCATCTAGAACTTAATTTGGCTACTGCTGTAAAAGACAATAAAAAATGTTTCTATAAATACATTAGCAACAAAAGGAGGGATAAGGAGAATCTCCATCCTTTATTGGATGTGGGGTGAAACATAGTGACAAAGATGAAGAAAAGGTTGAAGTACTTAATACCTTCTTTGCCTCACTCTTTAGTAGTAAGACCAGTTGTTCTGCTGGTACCCAGCCCCCTGAGCTGGAAGACAGGGAGCGGGGGCAGAATGAAGCCCCCATAATCCAAGGGGATATGGTTAGTGAGCTGCTATACCACTTATACACATACAAGTCTATGGGGCTGGATGGGATCTACCCAACAGTACTGAGAGAGCTGGTGGAAGTGCTTGCCAAGCCACTTTCCATCATTTATCAGCAGTCATGGCTAACCGGGGAGGTCTCAGTTGACTGGAAGTTAGCAAATATGACATCCATCTACAAGAAGGGCTGCAAAGAGGATCTGGGGAACTACAGGCCTGTCATCCTGACCTTGGTGCCAGGGAAAGTTATGGAGCAGATCATCTTGAGTGCCATCACGTGACACATATAGGACAACCAGGTGATCAGGCTCTGTCAACACGGGTTCATGAAAGGCAGATCCTGCTTGTCTAACCTGGTATCTTTCTATGACAAGGTGACCCATTTAGTGGGTGAGGGAAAGGCTGTGGATGTTGTCTACCCAGTCAACCTACCACAGCATTTTCCTGAAGAAAATGGCTGCTCATGGTTTGGACAGACATACTCTTTGCTGGGTGAAAAAGTGACTGGCTGGCTGGTCCCAAACAGTTGTGGTGAATTGAGTGAGATTCAGTCGGAGGCCAGTCACAAGCAGTGTTCCGGGGGGCTCAGTATTGGGACCAGCTCTCTTTAATATATTTATCAATTATCTGGATGAGGGAATCGAATGCACTCTCAGTAAGTATGCAGATGCGATACATCCGCAAACCTGTCCTGAGGGAACTAGAGGATGAAATTGCCAAGCTATTGTCCATCATATCTGAGAAGTTGTGGCAGTCTGGTGAAGTTCCTGCTGACTGGAAAAGGGGAAACTAACTCCCATTTTTAAAAAGGGAGAAAATGAAGACCTGAGAACTACAAGACAGTCAGTCTCTCCTCTGTGCCAGGCAAGATCATGGAGCAGATTCTCCTAGAGAGTATGCTAAGGCACATGGGAAACAAGAAGGTGATTGCTGACAGTCAACATAGCTTCACTAAGGGCAAATCATTCCTGACAAATTTGGTGGTCTTCTATGACAGTGTTACAGTGTTGGTGAGTAAGGGAAGAGCAACTGACATCATCTACCTGGAACTGTGCAAAGCCTTTGACGCTGTCCTGCACAACATCTTGGTCTCTAAATTGGAGACATGGATTTCATGGATGGACCTCTCGATGGATAAGGAATTGGCTGGATGGTCGCACTCAAAGAGTTGCAGTAAATGGCTTGATGTCCAAGTCGTGAGCAGAGACGAGTGGCATTCCTCAGGGGTCAGTACTGGGACCTGTGCTGTTTAACATCTATGTTGGATGGTGGGTTTGAGTGCACCCTCAGCAAGTTGCAGACGACACCAGGCTGAGTGGTGCAGTTGACATGCCTGTGGGGTGGGATGCCATCCAGAGGGACCTGGACAAGCTCAAGAAGTGGGCCCGTGTGAACCTCATGAGGTTAAATAAGGCCAAATGCGGAGTCCTGCATCTGGATCGGGGCAACCCCTTGTAAGAATACAGGCTCGGGGCTGAAAGGATTGAGAGTAGCCCTGCTAAGAATGATTTGGGATTGCTGGTGGATTGGGATGAAACGCTTGACATGAGCTGGCGATGTGTGCTCACAGCCCATAAGGTCAGCTGCATCCTGGGTTGCATCAAAAGAAGTGTGGCCAACAGGTGGAGGGAAGTGATTCTACTCTACTCCGCTTTGGTGACATCCCACCTGGAGTACTGTGTCCGGCTCTGGAGCCCTCAGCACAGGAAAAACATGGACCTGTTGCAGCTGGTCCAGAGGAGGGCCAAAAAAATTATCAGAAGGATGGAACATCTCCCCTACTAGAACAGGCTGAGAGAGTTGGGGTTGCTCAGCCTGGAGAAGAGAAGGCTCCAGGGAGACCTTATAGAAGGCATACAGTACTTAAAGGGGGCTTTAAGTGGTAAAGAAAGATGGGAACAGACTTTTTAGCAAGGCTTCTTGTGATAGGACAAGGTCTAATGGTTTTAAACTAAAAGATGTTAGATTTAGACTAGAGAGAAGGAAGAAATTTTTTACATTGAGGGTGGTGAAACACTGTAACAGGTTACCCAGAGAGGTGGTCGATGCCCCATTCCTGTGAACATTCAAGGTCAGATTGGAGTGGGCTCTGAGCAACCTGATGCAGTTGAAGATGTGCCTCCTCATTGTAGTGCATTGGACTAGATGACCTTTAAAGGTCTGTCCCACCCAAATGATCCTATGATTCTATGAACTAACATTTTTGGAAATTCAGCTGTCTTTGAGAAAAATGGAAAAAAAAAGTAAACAGAAAGGTAATCACTGATAATGGCCTTTCCTGCCACTAGCTCTACTTGTCTTGTGATGTCTTTTCACTAAGCCAACTAGAAAATATCACTCGTAGTCAGTTTGACAGCAGATTAATGCTTGAATCAAAACAAACCGTGGTCCATAAATTTGTGCGTGAAGTAGACATACAGATTTTCAACAGTGAAAAGCTCCATGAAATGTATATGACTGCTTCAGTCAAAGTGGTGTCCATTTTTCAGTCTGCTGGCAAGATTGTAACACAATGATATTTTACATTTTTCTTGGCTACTCCTTATTTAGGTGAACTGCTTAGGACTAAAGGTTACCTGTTTTGTTCAAAACACTTGTTATTGTGCAGAGGTGAAGAAAGAGCCAGAGCAGAGAATTTGTGTGGCTTAAAATCTATTGCCAGAACACAAATCTCATGAAGCTTTTCAAAACTTCAAAGTGGGAAAGGTTCTTAAATGTCTACTGTTGAGACAGAGCTATAGCAAAGTACTGGTGCACTGCTATGCACATCTTTTGCAACATTTCCATTAAATTAATTTTTAGCAGAAAAACCTAAAAGGGAAGAATTTTTGTGGTTTTGCTTTTCTCAAGTTAGGTGCCTTTGGATCACTTTAACAGAGTAATCACATTGAAAGAGCAGCCAGCAAACCACCAGCTATAACAAATGGCTGATCTCCTGCAAAGAGGAGCTCCTTTCAAGGTCCTTATTGGCATGAGACTGAGTAGGCAGGTAAACCTGGGGTATAAAAAATCTAGTATCTATTTTTTGAACACTTTTTTTGTGCTTCTGGAATAATTTTCCTGCAGAGAGTATGTTGGGTTGTAATGTCAAAACAAAGTTATAATATCTTTAGAATGCCTGAAACATGGTAACAATTTTCTTGATAATGAATGGTAAATGCTGTCCTGGCCAAACATGACCAAATGCATTTCATACAAACCCAATCAAGATGTTATGCTTGCATTAATGAATTTTCCATCTTTTGCGTCTTCAGCAATAATAGCACTGCTATCAGAAATTATAAATCTCACCATCAGGTTTCTTGTAAATAATCAGTAGTTCTACTTCTCCAAAGTCAGTGCTTTGGTGGTAGAAAATCTTATCCAGTTGGATGAGACACTGGAGCTGAAGGCCACTTCATGTCTGTGAGCAGTATTCCCTAAGCCATATATTAATTATGAGGTGCTACCTGAAGCAAGCTAGAGCAGAGATCTCAATATCTCACTGGATGAAGTTCTTTGCAATGCCCCACTTTATTTCTAAAGTATTGTGGATAACAGATGAACAGTTACTTATTTTGATTGTTATAGTTTTTGATTGTTATAGTTTAGTTCAACGTGTTATAAATCATAAAATATTTTAATATTAATATAATAATATTAATATTTTAATATTAAAATATTGCTGAAGATCTGAAGTCCAGTATTTTCTCCATATATCATAGAATCACAGAATCGTCATGGTTGGAAAGGACCTCTGAGATCACTGAGTCCAACCATACACACACAAAAAAAAACCCCTACCATCTCGGCCACTAGACCATGCCACTAGAGCATACCCTGAAGTGCCACTTCTACACATTTCTTAAATACCTCCAGGGATGGTGACTCCACCACCTCCCTGGGCAGGCTGTTCCAGTGCATGACCACTCTCTCAGTAAAGTAATTCTTCCTAATATCTAATCTAAACCTCCCTTACTGCAACTTCAGACCGTTTCCTCTGGTCCTGTCATTATTCCCTTGGGAGAAGAGGCCAACACCCACCTCTCTTCCACCTCCTTTCAGGTTGTTGTAGAGGGCAATGAGGTCTCCCCTCAGCCTCCTCTTCTCCAAACTAAACATGCCCAGTTCCCTCAGCCTCTCCTCATATGACTTGTCCTCTAGACTCCTCACCAGCTTGGTGGCTCTCCTCTGGACACGCTGAAGTCCAGCTCTTTGTTAACTTGAAATGGACTTGCTTTTCCTCAGTGACACTCAGAGTTACGAGCTCTAAGTGTTGTTACTACTGCAGAAACTGAAACAGAAAATAAGAAGTGTCTTTCTGAGATTTGCATTTGAATGATTTAGTTCTCTGCTTTGGTCATGCTTGTACGCTTTCTATAACCATAAATTATTTAGATTTCCTGGCAGGAAAAACACACTTGCTTACAATAAAAGAGAAATTAAATTTGTATTGAAAAATACAGTAAAGAAGATAATAAGTAATTTAGAAAAAGTGAGAAACATTCTGGCTTTATACCCAGTCTTTCTTTTTTTCTGTCAGTTGAGCTGAGGACCAAAGGTTGGTTTACTCAATGCCATAAAATTTAGGAGAAACAAAACCTAAAATATAGTTTCTAGGCTTTGGTGCAGAATCAAGAACCCTTAACACATTTCATAGAATCAGAATTGTCTAGGTTGGAAGGGACCTTTAAGATCATCAAGTCCAACCATCAACCTAGCAATGCCAAAACCACCACTAAACCATGTCGCTAAGCACCACATCTGCACGTCTTTTAAATACCTCCAGAGATGGTGATTCCACCACTTCCCTGGGCAGCCTGTTCCAATGTTTGATAACCCTCTTGGTGAAGAAGTTTTTCCTAATATCCAATCTAAACCTCCCCTGGCGTACCTTGAGGACATTTCCTCTTGTCCTGTCACCTGTTACTTGGGAGAAGAGACCAACCTCCACCTTGCTAAAACCTCCTTTCAGGTAGAGAGTGGTAAGGTCCCTCTATAAAATGTTAGGAAACCTAGGATGGCTGCTCGAAGCAACAGGCACACTTCAGGCACTGGTGTCAGGTATCTGAAGGCAGGACTGTCTCCCTCAAAGGCTGCAAGAAGGTTTCTTTGTGGAGAGGGAAGTAATAAATTTGAAGATATGCCCACGCTGTCTTTTTTTCAGACAACTGATTATGACTCATCCTTGTCCTTTAAGCAGAAGAAGTGCAGCTTTTTATACAATAACCTGGTGTTTAGTACATCCTCCCTGAACAGTCATAAAGCAAGACTCCTTCTTTTCTCTGAAATTGTTTAGCCACACAGATTCTACCTCTCCAAGCAATATCACAATCACTAGTCAATGGTGAGTACTGCTAGCTATTCTTCATATAGGAGAAAAAGCAGGAGAGTGTTGATACTTCAGGCCTCATTTTGGAAGTGTTTCTCTATACATAAAACTGTACAAAATAATTGTGCAGTGAGGAGAGGAGAGGAGAGGAGAGGAGAGGAGAGGAGAGGAGAGGAGAGGAGAGGAGAGGAGAGGAGAGGAGAGGAGAGGAGAGGAGAGGAGAGGAGAGGAGAGGAGAGGGGAGGGGAGGGGAGGGGAGGGGAGGGGAGGGGAGGGGAGGGGAGGGGAGGGGAGGGGAGGGGAGAGGAGAGGAGAGGAGAGGAGAGGAGAGGAGAGGAGAGGAGAGGAGAGGAGAGGAGAGGAGAGGAGAGGAGAGGAGAGGAGAGGAGAGGAGAGGAGAGGAGAGGAGAGGAGAGGAGAGGAGAGGAGAGGAGAGGAGAGGAGAGGAGAGGAGAGGAGAGGAGAGGAGAGGAGAGGAGAGGAGAGGAGAGGAGAGGAGAGGAGAGGAGAGGAGGTTTCCTATTTTAAGATTTTATAATCTTGCTAAAAGTGTGCCAATTACTATTAATTGTGATGTATGACAACTAGGGCACTATGAAATGGAATCAGGTTGCTAATATAATTCTTACAGATGGTGAAACTGCCTTTTTATGAGTTCATTGAATAGCAATCCTAAAATTGCAGTGGGAAAGGAATACAGCATCTTCTGACAAGTAAGATTATAAAGAAGCAGCTTCCCACCTGAAGGGTTTATATCAAAGGTATTTATTGAGTAATATACCAGAGGTACTTTCTAATTATGCTATTTTCCACAAATATGAGTGTCCTATTGTTCAGCATGGTTGAAAAAATGTCCTTACATGCTCTACAGTGACATGATTATGATGAAAAGTTGAGCCAGGGCACCAAAAACTGAAGAGAAAATGTTACTCAAAATATGGTACATGTTTACCCCTCATGATATACTTTGGTGCAGGGACCCCCAAGGGAGCAGTTTTTGAAACACAGATAATGTTTCTGCATTGTGCTGTGACATGCAGCTGTATAAGCTTCAGGGGCTCTTCAGTAAGCTGCCTGGTAGGACCACAATAAGCCAAATTTATCTTTGGCATAAGTGATTAATTCTACTATATTTAGTGCTGATCTCAGTTATGCCAATGCAAAGAGAAGTAAGTCTAAAGCAGAAGGTAGAAAAAACAGTATAATTTAAGAAGAAATAACCGCAGAATTTGCCAATTTTACACATGAAGGAAAAAGGGAAATAATGATCTCTAAAAAAAAAAAGCAAATTTTTTTCCGATGAAGAGCAGAACTCTATTTTCTATATTTTTTGGTCTTTTGTCTGATAAACCAATCCATAACAATAACTCAAATTTTCTGAGACAAAGATTCTTATGATGCTTCACACCACTGCTCCTAAGTAGTACCTTCATGTCCCCAGTGCTCCCTGTGCATTTAAACTCAGCTTCCACTCCTCTTCCCAAAGTGTCCTTCACAGTGTTTTGGTCTGTCACCTGGGAAGGAGGCAGAGCATACCATGGCTGGATCTGACCTTCCTGCACGGTGGCTGATCAGCCAACAGTAGGTTCCACTTGCTCAGTCATTTGTTTCCAATGAAGACTGACAATGGCCAAGTTTTCCCTGCCTTCCCCTCAAGTTGAACCTTTCTCATCCACTTACAAAATGTATTCACCTCTGTTTAAAACTTAATTGGAAACCACCACAATTTAGACTGACAGATGGGCAACGTGGTCACGCGAGAACTGGGAAAAAATACTGTACTACTCAGTACAAAAGAGAGCTGAGAGGTAATTTGACAGTTGGCAATTTCTCTTTTGCATGACATTGATCACTTGACTGTCTCTTATAGCACAGATAGTGATTCCAGATGCTAGAGTCCCAGAGAACTCCTAATTTGGGTTACTTTTGAATTACAAGATTGTTCTTTTAAGCAGAAAAATCGAATTAAGTTATTTACAAAGAAAAGGAGAGAAAGAGAAGATCATGTTCTGTAAGACTATACAAGGCTTGCAAAAATGCTTAAATATGTTTGGAAATTTTTTAAAGAGATTACAAATTTTTGATAAAATTTGATAAAAGCTCTGATCTGTTTGATTTGCTGACTATGAGCAGTGTCTGGGGATATCTCTATGTAGTAGTCCATTTCAGGTTGTGGAAATTCAGCTTATCAGATCATCTAGAATATAGATTTTAAATAATCAGTCTTGAGGTCCTGCCAACTCTCTCTTTTGTACTGTGTAAGCATCACTCAGTTTTGACTTTTAGTCCAACCTCTTTCTGGCAGCCCTTTATATGACACAAAGTGACTCACAGCCTGTCACAGCAGAAAAAAAGAAAATTTCGTTCTTTAAAAGAAAAAAAAAAACTTAAAAAAATCATTATAACCCTTAATGTAAAATTATTTCACCTTAGAATATTGGATAATAGGATTCTAAAATATTTTCTATTTCAAAAATGTTGTCAAGGAAAACGTAAGATCACATGCAACAATGCAATGGTTTTCATGCTAATAGTAGTTACATGAATAGTCATTTAATAAATAAAGACTTCATTAGATCTGGGGAAACAAATGCATGTCCATAACAAATAACTATTGCAAAGCTAAACTGAAGATCTGTGCTAAAGGTGGAAACAAATACTTGGATTCCCCAGTTGGTCGTTCTTTGTTCCCTTTGAAATTTACTTCAAACCTATTAAAAGGTGTATCATAGAATGAAGGGAAAACAAAAACAAAAAAAGCTATCCAGAAAAATTTCCAAGCCCATCTGCAAAACATGATCTGCTGATTAAGACATTCCACTGTGGTGCCTCCTTTTTTTTTCTTTCTATTCAAACATTGTAAAGTACAGACTTTACATGCTGCTTACATCCTGCATTTTTAGATATTTCAGATATACAAATTAATTTTAGATATTCAAATTGATTTTGATACAATGAAACAACTATTAAAATCCACATACCATTTCTATAAGTAGCTTTCACTGCTGAAGTCAGTGAAATTTCTCAATCATTCTTATGTTACCCTGGATCACTGAAATATTCTCAAATAACTTTAATATTGTTATACAGCCAAAATTTATTGAAATTCTGTGGGTGTTTTGTGGTTAACCTCTTTTGAAAGTATGAGACCTAATCTCGGTGTCTTCTATTCTAATCCAATACAGAGATGTCACCCTTCCGCAAGGATTACCAATTTCTTTATCAATATCAGTTCATTGTATTACTATGAAACAGGTCACTAACTACCTTATACATGTCCAAACTTAAGTCACAGTTTAAAAAACCTTACCTAGGGTCATTCAGTGAATGAAAACTGGAATTTTGACTGACAGTTTCCTTGTGTAACTAAGTGGCTACACTTACTCACCAACCATAAATTCTATCATCCATTCAATGATGGCTTTTCAGTGACAGCTATTCACACAGAACATGTGTTTATAGTTTCAGACAATTCCTGCTGTTGGGATTACCTGATCGGATACGGCTGGGAACCTCCTCCCATGCAGCTCGGGTCTTCTGTGGCCATCTCTGAGGCATGAATTCTTCATAGTCTGATTCAGTTCCTTGGTTTCTCCAATAGCAAGGCTGAGCACCTATCCCTGATAGGCAATTTACACTACATAGAATATATAAATATATATATATATTTACACACCTGTCCACACAAATAACAGATACACAGTGCACTCACATGAACACAGACAGCACCAATGGCCTCATCCTGCTCCCAGCTCTGGCTGAGCAGGAAGTCTGCTAGAGGGAATATGTATGTCTGTATACAAAATTCAGGGGCAGCTACTGGCCTCATACACCTAGACTTGCCCAATTTCTGTCCCTGGATCCCAGTTTCCCCTAGTGCTGGCACATGGACATATGAACCCCCATGACCATAACCGTGTTCCAGTTGCTGGTACAGACTATCACACACACAGAGCTGGTCCCACAGCTGACATAGGCCTATAATTACCCTTAACCTTCTTGAAAACTGGGACAATGTTTGCCAGCTTCCAGACAACCGGGACGACTCCAGATTCTCAAGACCGCTGAAAAAATAACAGAAAGAAGATCAATGATGACATTGGCCAGCTCTTTTGGTACCCTGGGATGAACCCCATAAGGCCCCATATATTTATGCGCATCCAGCTGGAGCAGTAATTCTCAAACAAGTTCAGCATTGCCTGGGAGTTTGTTGTCCTACCACAAGGAGATGTCTCTACCTCCTTTCTTGACATGCACACCCTATTCCTCACCTGGAAAGCTCCTACTCATTTTCCATCACATCCTGCTTTTCTTCTCCTAGCACGCACCCCTGTATAGATATATTATCACCAATCTGGCAGGTGAGGAGGCTAGTAGAGTAACAAGAGAGAAAGATCCTTGAATTTTATAAGCACTGTTTCCTCCTACTTCTGTGGCACTTAAAATCCAAATGGCATATGAATGTGTGAGGGTGAGTTCAAGTGGAATAAAAAGACGAAGCATACCCCTAATGGCTCCCATGGAACCAAGGTATGATTTAGATACTTTTTTTTGGTCTGAGGATTTGACCCCATGTTGATGAAAGCCCTCTTGAGAAACAGGAAGGAACCGAGGTTTCAGCTTAATATGATAGGTTCGCAATCATTTAAGACACTTTTTTTTTTTCCTTACTGCCAGATAAGTCTGGACCATGGGTGTTTATCTGTATGTATATGCATATGGAAACGGAGGGAAGATGTGACTACTTTTCCCTCAAAAACACAAAAGAAAAGTAGGATGAGTTTACTCTTTTCCAGTTTGTAGAAGATGCTACCTATCTTGCTTAGTCACATCTTCAAACAGTCAGAATTGTCAATTAAAGGAAAACTTTTCCCCCCCAAAAAAGAAGGAATATTTTTAATATAAACACTGGTAACCCTTTTTCCTGCATTTTAACCCTCCTGCTCAAGTAAAATAACCAGTATTAGTGGAACTGTATGAAAAGGAGAGACCATTGGATTAGAAGATGGGATTTTCTTGTAAATCTTCAATTCACTCCTGCTTCCCAAAATAGCAAGAAAAAAAGTAGTTATAAAAGTTGCAGTTTCAACACTGTTTTAATATGAATGGGAGTAGGTTCAGACCATAATTCAGTTGACACAAGAACGCTAGCAAAATCTGCACACTGAGCAGACAGAATCAACATATTTGATCACGTTTCCCTTTCTGTCTTTTTGAACCCAAAGTTGTCACCTGATGCCTAATTTTAGAAGTCTGGAATGCAGACATCTACCTCTGAGACAGCTGTCTAGACTCCCTTTATTATCCATGTTGAGAAATAGGAACTTTTAGAGTGTAATTAATATGACCCAATTTAAATGTCTTCCTCACTATAAGAGGAATAACATCTCAAAATTACCTTTGTTTCTTGTTGACTATAAAGGGGCTTCAGACAAGTAGCTCGCATGTGGATGTCTACCTTGTAGACTTATAATAAAAAGTCAGATGAAATTTCTCCCAAATGTTTGTTTAATCAAACCATTTTTCACGCATGTAGCACATATGTTTTTCCTTCTTTAATAACTCAAACCATTATTTTTTTAAAGATTAATGTGGTCCAAGTGAAGAAAGGGTCTTGTCTGTACATGCTGTGTCAGAAGACATAAAAGAGGGTCTCAGTATATAAAATAAATTAATTTGTCACCAATTCATACAAAAGTATTATTTCAAATATGCTAGCCAGGAAGAACACCCAGGGGACTTTAATTATGTCTCTCACAGACTAATAAATTTGATGGGATTTAAAAAAGAAGGAATTGAATAGCAGTTAGAGATTTTAAACTCTCAAAGTTACAGATTGTAAGTAGGTCTAGCTAGAATACCACTCCATTTTGGCATAACTACTTTAAAAAATCGAAATGAAATCTGGGCAGAAGCAGATGCCAGAAGCTGAGGATTTGATAGATATTGGGCAGGCTCCCATCTGTGCAAAAACCAGATTATTTTCTTTGGAACCTGCCATCTCGTACTCTTCAGCCTAAAACAATATTTGGAACGAGCAACCAGAAAGAAGACACTAGAAAATAAACAAAAACTTTCTCACATTTATGTCTACAAAGACAAATAGGCAGGCCATTCTTTTACTCTGTAAATCTGAAGAGTCTGAAACTATAGTCCTAAAACTGAATACTTCTACTCATATCTGTTCAGTATAGTCATTAACATTAGAACATTTTCCTTTGAGTGTCAATATTGTGAACGATTATATTGTTGAGCACAATCTGCAGAATACCCCCATCACAATCAATGCTTGTGTGCATATAGAGATCACACAGGAGACAAATTATATTATTTTCAAAAGGTGTGCATGCTGCCCCTGAATGGTATTCTGTTCTGAGACTTTACATAGCCAGAACTGGTTCGGCAGAGAGAGTTCAACATCTACACTTGCTTTGCAGCTCTCCATTGTGACACTTTTTGGAAAGTCCCATATTTAAGTCCAGTCTCCACTTTGCTTGTTTCTTACAGATGCAACTTCAGAAGTCTACTTCTGTAGAGCACTTAATTTAATGGAGTATGAATTCTCCTGGAGCGTTAAGGATTTAAGCTGCAATTATCACAGAATGAATGCTGTTTTTCAAAATCCATTTTCCAATTGGCTGGTTGGAATTTCGATAGTAATATTACCATATTCATGTTTAAATCCCCCATGGAGCTCTTATGTCATTGCTAGCCATTTCTTTTTCCTTCCTAGTTTATACAACAGGGATCTGTATACATATTAGATATTTCAAGTTCATGCATTTTGGGGAATATTTTCAAAAAGTCAAGCGTACAGCTTCCACAGAAGTGTCGTAATGTTTTTCTGTGCGCTTATTCAAAATCCTTCCTCATGTTCTGGTAGAGAAAGAACCACTTTAGATGCTGGCAGACACTACCAGTGGAGCTGTCCGGCCTTGCCTTATTATCTCATGATTCCTTTGTGTCCAAGTGTCATACCTACTACAGAGGGGCCACCATCCCAATGGCATTCATGATAAATCATAGAGTATAGTGGAAATTCTTGCACCAACAACTGTCAAAGCATGTATAATAGGACTATGCAGAAAGTCCAGCTTCTGGAGCCCTCTTCCTTACCTTGTCCTTGGAATCAGGTAGTGAGATGGAAATATTCCTATTAGACGTTAAACAGATGTGATAGGAACAGAAACATCTGTCAGAAGACTATCGACTCTCAATAACATGATAACTCACTAAAAGATTATTTGAACTTGAAATCTACTATATCATCCGTTTGACCCAAGGAAATAAAGATCCAATAGCAGCTTTTGATGTCCAATAATAATATCAGACCATGTTCTTACACAGAGGAAATTATAGACTCCAATCTTACATTTAGAAAAAAAATAGTTCACTTTCTTAATAATAGCCATTAATTACTTATAATTTAATTTGCATATCTTAAAGTAAGTACCTATGATTTAAACCATGCCCTTAATTATTTCAGATGTGGAATTCTTCTAAGATTTTCTTTTTAACCCTTTTGACAGCTGTTGTATTTAATATCCAAATAATGAACAGCTCTTTCCTCTGTGGAGTTGAGGTTTTGTTGTCATTTCATAAAAGAGTTAGATTTAATTAGATTCTAACTATACTGGGCTTTCCTTTATGAGTAAAGTACCCAACAAAGTGCTAACTGTCTGACAACGTATCCAGCTCTTAATAACTTCCACCAGCAGTTTGTTAGCATCTCAAAGGGCCCAGTGTTCAACCAGACCCCAGTGTGCAATTCTGAAGAGATTCTCTTGTATGGCCAATAATCACAAAACATGGAACTGAATTTCACACATTTAGATGCAAACCACACTGCTCTGCTATCAGGTATGCAGAATATGAATAGGAATCCTTCCTCTGTGACTGGGAACCACCAGCAGATGTTCTTGTTGATGGTGACCTGTTGCTTAAAAGGTAATTCTCTGTTTTACCACTGGGATTCTTCTGCAGTTTGTGAGGCCTTTTTAAAAAAAGGCAATATATTACTCCTGTGAAAAGCCCTGTTCCCTAAGGTAGAAGTCCACAATGTTGCTCCAATGTACTTAGTAGCTGGAAATTCTGAATAGTACCTAAATTATTACCATTTTTTTTAATACTGTGAAAGTTAGCCCACATCTTTCTCTTCTGAATACATTATGACTTGGGGAAGAAAAAATAGTGGAGGATAGCTTTGTGTGGTAGCTTTTAATTCCTGTTGTGTGATCTGTGCAGGCAGCATAATACAGAAGCAGATATTTATAAATAAATTTTCATTCAATCATTTAAGGACAGCTTACCCAGGGGAACAGGCATGAAAAGCACTCATCAGAACCTCTATTCAGTAAATCTTCTTAAATATCTGATGGCGTTTCCATAATACAGTTTTTTTTAGCAAATTGAAGATGATCATGGATGTTGTTATCAACTTAAAAAAAAATTCACAGAAGAATGTAGAATATACTCTTCCATCAACCTGAGAATCTTGCCAAAATCTGTCAAACATGAATCTGGTTCTAGTTACAGAATTCTGAACTCTAAATTCCCAAATTTTTTTTTCAGCTCTGAGAGTTTTTATTTTATATAACTAAGGAGAAATACTGCATATCTGAATATCGTCAAAATTTCAGAAAAGTCACATGTCTATATTGTAATATCATATTTTTTTTGGAAATTATTAAGAGTGAAGGAATACATACCTGAAGGGAAGGAGCAAATCATATGGAGCCAGATTCTTTTCAGTGGTGCCCAGAGACAGGACCAGAGGCAATGGGCACAAACTGAAACACAGGAGGTTCCCTCTGAACATCAGGAAACACTTTTTTACTGTGAGGGTGACTGAGTACTGCAACAGGTTGCCCAGGGATGTTGTGAAGTATCTGTCCTTGCAGTTATTCAAAAGCAATCTGGACATGGGCCTGGGCAACCAGCTCTAGGTGTCACTGCTAGAGCAGGTGGTCTCCAGTGATCCCTTCTAACTTCAACCGTTCTGTGATTCTGCAATTATGTAAATATCTGGGTCACAAAAAAAATATGTTTCAGGCATTCTAGAGCAAGAACTTGATGAAGTCATAAATTCCAATTTTGATAATGTTCTTTTGGTTACTTAAAAAAATAGTTTCACTTTCAATCTTAAACAAAAAATCACACTGCAGAAGTAGGTAAAATGACTCCTGTCTACACAAACATTAATACAAAACTCTCTATCCATATACAGGACAGCTGGATGGCATATACAATACAGCTGGATGGCCGCACTCAAAGGGTTGCGGTCAACAGCTCAAGGTCCAAATGGTGAGCAGTGACAAGTGGTGTTCCTCAGGGATCGGTACTGGGACCAGATCTGTTTAACATCTTTTTCGAGGACACGGACAGTGGAATAGGGAGCACCGTCAGCAAGTTTGCTGACGACACCGAGCAGTGTGGTGCAGTCGATGTGCTGAAGGGAAGGGATGCCATTCAGAGGGACCTGGACAGGCTTGAGAGGTGGGTTCATGCAAACCTCATGAATTTCGACCAGGCCAAGTGCAAGGTCCTACACCTGGGACTTGGCAATCCCAAGCAAAAATACAGGTTGGGTGGAGAATGGATGGAGAGCAGCGCTGAGGAAAAGGACTTGGGAGTGCTCGTGGATGAGAAGCTCAACATGAGCCAGCAGTGCGCACTGGCAGCCCAGAAAGCCAACTGCATCCTGGGCTGCATCAAGAGAAGTGTGGCCAGCAGGTCGTGGGAGGTGATTCTACCCCTCTACTCTGCGCTCGTGAGACCCCACCTGGAGTACTGTGTCCAGCTTTGGAGTCCTCAACACAGGAAGGACATGGGCCTGTTGGAACGGGTCCAGCGGAGGGCCATGAAAATGATCAGAGGGAATGGAGCACCTCCTGTATGAAGACAGGCTGAGAGAGCTGGGGTTGTTCAGCCTGGAGAAGAAAAGGCTCCGGGGAGACCTTATAACAGCCTTCCAGTACCTGAAGGGGGCATACAGGAGAGATGGTGAGGGACTCTTTATCAGGGAATGTAGTGGTAGGACGAGGGGTAATGGTTTTAAACTGAAAGAAGATAGATTTAGATTAGATACTAGAAAGAAATTCTTTCCTGTGAGGGTGGTGAGGCACTGGCACAGGTTGCCCAGGGAAGTTGTGGATGCCCCATCCCTGGAAGTGTTCAAGACCAGGCTGGATGGGCCTTTGAGCAACCTGCTCTAGTGGAGGTGTCCCTGCCCATGGCAGGGGGGTTTGAACTAGATGATCTTTATGGTCCTTTCTAACTCTAACCATTCTATGTCTCTATGATTCTAAATATCAATATGACAATTCATTAAAAGCTAAACAGAAATTATGAATATGATAGCATTGTGAAAGAGCAATTATGATTTTTCAGCCCATTTGCTGGTAAGACGAGGAAAATAACAAAATCCTGTTATTTCTGCACAGAAACCATCTTAGCTTGTTTTGTAAGAAAGTGAAAATCACATAAATTATTATTATCAATGCTTCTGCAGCTGTATATATTTGATTTTCAGAAATATGTATCTGTGTTTCTTCTCGGGTTCTCTCTTTCTTAAACTACTTTGTCAGTCTTAAGTCACTCACTGTTCTTTCTTGATTGCTCTCCTGAAGAATACACCACACTGTCCTTAAGCCTGGAAATAATTGCTGTTTCTTCCCCTTTACTTCAGGAAATCACATATGTTCTCATAAAACACAGAAAATTTCAATAATGATAGATTTGCATAATTTTTATTTATGACACAATTCCTATGACTCTTTCAACTCCAGTTCAAAAGGTCACTGTTGAAATGGATAAGCTTTTTATATTGCTGGCTGTCTTTCATGACTTTGAATTTGTAGCTGCACAGCGATTAATACTATCTTGACAAGCTATTTTCATGCAGCAGTTGTTTATATGTATAACAATAATTATAATAATTCAAAGTCGAGTTTATGGAATCTTGTTTTAAGAAGGAATATGTGAATTATTTAAATATTCATTTAGAAGACATATTTAAATTTAGAAGCTAAGATTCTTCTGTCAATTGATATTCTTTCATTTCCACTGAAGCAAAAAAAAAATATTTGACTTCACTAGGCAGAAAATCAGCTACAGTATTAATGACAGTTATTTACAAACTGGCTGAGATTACGGGTGCACAAGGATAAAAACTACTTTTCTGATCAGTTTGGAATAACAGATCTCTCATAAAGGACTTTGAATGTATACTCCATGTTCCAAATTTCTGATGCAGCAACGGTATCCTCTGAGATCTTGGGTTCAGCTTGCATGTGGCCAGGAAGGAGTAACATATAAGTAACCTATATGGGTACTCAATAGTTCTAATCCAAAAATGATTGCATTCCTGAAATAAAAGTTGGCAAATAAGAAATTATTAAATATCTTCCTCTTAGAAGGAAATATGGTCAAAGTGAGTGTGATACATGGGATCATTTAGGTAGACATGCAACCCAGTCCTGGTAGTTGGACCTGGCCTGCCAAAGCAATTAATCTGATAAAAAGCATAGCATCCCTCTAGAGATACTTCATGAAGAAGTCTGTGAAAGGCTTCTGCCATTTTGTTCCTAAAATATCATCTTTGCCACATCACTTAGAAAACCACTGTCATATGACAAAAATACATCTATCTGTTGCCATATTAACGGACATGCACCTGTTGTGGCAAAAGATATTCTTATTTCAATTATGTGATAAATGCATTCACAATCACAACAAGAGGACAGAAAAGAATATATACTGCTTGAACTTCCGCATAGTTTACTACCTCATCACCTCAGCTTAATACATGGGCATTGCAGTTCTAAATGCCATAACCCATTTCTTGAGGTCATATTTTCAACATCCTTTGTACTTTGCTTGAACTTGTGAAAAGTTGTGAAGATCAATGTGGTCTTATGTAGAGTCATACAGTTTCCCATCAACCCACCCATGCAAGTCATCATGAACCTGCAGCGTTGCTATCTTGCTTTCCCCCTCAAATTCAATTCCCAGAAACGCCCTGATAATGGTAGTTTAATAGGGAATCAAAAGCAAAGCAAAAAGAGGAATTCATTCACTACTGTCCTCAGCAGGTAGATGTTGAGCAAACTCCCAGAAAGCAGGGCTTCAGCATGCATAACGATTGCTTGGGAAGACAGATGCCATAACCACAAACATCCCCCCTTCCTCCTCCTTTCCCTGAGCTTCTACTGCTAAGCATGATGTCATATGGTATGAAATATCCCTTTGATCACTTTGGGTCAACTGTCTTGTGTATGTATCCTCTCAGCCTCTTGCCCGCCCCCAGCATTACTCACTGGGAGTGAGGAGCAGGACAGACTCGGAGACATAAACCCCTGCTGCTGTGCAAGCACTGTTAAGCAGCAGCCAAAACATTGGTGTATTATCAGCACTGTTTTAGCTACATAACAAAGCACAGCCCACATGGGATGCTGTGAAAAAAGTTAGCTCCATTTCAGATAGACCCAGTACAGTTTGGTCTTCCGATGTGTTTGCTTTCTTATGTTTTCAGATGGGTCAAATCAGATTCAAAATCACAGTGCAAGACCCTTTCATATCAAGTCCTTTTTCAGTTCTCCAAAAAAAAGAATAACTATTTTCATCATGAGTATTGTCCCAAAAGATAACAAAGAGAGGTTTTCCTCATGAAATTTTTCAGAGCAAAAGTGAAAAGGAATGATGTTAAAAAATGTTTCTCTCTACCACAAAATGTAGTATTTAACAAGCATTCTAAATGACACAAGTAGCTTGGATAGATGTAAAATAACTCCAGATTTTAGTTTCCAAGTGTTTGGTACAGTAGATAGTATAACTTATACAGCGGTCAAAGAATTATGAGTTTGGTTTCAGCTTCAGTGGTTTTTTTCTTTTTTATAGGCTCTCGAGTTTTTGACATTTATTCCTCCTCAGTAATAATTTTACAGTGTTAACATGATTAAAAATGCTTGATGAACTGGTTGAAAGACAAATCTTTTAAAAAAATAAAAAAAGTCCAACCAGTACCTTTTGATATTTTAAGCATGAAACTATAAAATTTAAAACTTTTGTGACAACATTTTAGTTTTAAAATATTTAAAGAAAACATTTTTGCTGACCAACATTTTCTGTATAAAAGTTGTCACAAATTAAAGATAAAAATTAAAAATAGGATTTTAAAAAGTGAGGGAAAAGATTAGACAACACAGAAAAATATTTTATTTCTAGTTGAAATAAATACTTTTCTATAATAAAAAATTATATTTGCTTCAGTTTTTCTTTTTAGTTTTGGTACTAAGACAAAACTCTACTTTTGTCCAAAATAAAGAAAAATCCATGTCTTCCTAACTGTAATCTAAAAAATAAAAACTGATCCGTAGGAACAAATTAAAATATGTCATTCCTTTTATAAAGCAGGAATTTGGGTATTGGGATTTATTTTCAGCTCCATGCCCTATCTGAAGGAGATAAAGCAAAAATCCAAGCCTGATTGTCCCTACAATACTGATCAGAACCTAACTGCAAACTTCAGATCTTCTTTGGTAACAGTAATTTAGCAGGTAGAGCATTGCTAAAATCCTGCAGAGTAGCTTGCAATTTTTCATTAGATTGGAAAACTAAAACAATCCAAATTCAGTAGTGTTTTTGCATTGAGTTTTGTCTTTACATATATATTAGTAAATTATTAGAGTAGTCAGCACATATTAGTATTAACCAAAAGTGAAGAAAATATTTTCAGTATCTATATCTGGAAACCTCCAACTCTTTTGCAACTCAGTAATCAGTACAGTCAAACAACAACATCCTGAGTCCTGTTCCTTGCAATAAAAAAACATGTTTTGTACATGAAAGCGTCAAGCAAGTAGGAAGAAGGTTTTGAAGGCTCTCATCTGGTTACTGTTGCTTAGGAAACCAGAAGTTCAATATTAACAGATATTCATCACAGAAGTACCACATTAACTACTGAAAGACAAGGTGGCCTCACACAACATTTTCAACAAAATAAACACTTGGGTTATCGACCAACTAAAATCCTTTGGGATGCTACTGCCATCAATTGAAACATCAGGAATCACACAGTTTAGTGTTGTTATGCTACACCAATAATACTGTGGGTGATGATCAGAATCAGAATCAGAATCAGAATCGTAGTGGTTGGAAGGGACCTCAGAGATCATCGAGTCCAACCAACAGTAAAAAAAAAAAAAAAAAAAAAAAACAAAAAAAAAACCAAAAAAAAACCACCACAAACAAAACCACCACCCACCACCTGAACACACAACAACAACAACCAAACCAAAAACCATCACCCACCCACACAGCACCCCACCACAAACCAGTAATCTTGGACACTAGAGCATGCCCTGAAGAACCATGTCTACACGTTTCTTAAATACCTCCAGGGATGGTGACTCCACCACCTCCCTGGGCAGCCCATTCCAATGCCTGATAACCCTTTCAGTAAAGAAATGTTTCCTAATATCCAACCTGAACTTCCCCTGGCGCAACTTGAAGCCATTACCCCTTGTCCTATCATCTGTGACTTGGGAGAAGAGACCGACCCCCGTCTCTCTACAGCCTCCTTTCAGGTATACTATATATACTATGATATAGTAAGTACCTTACTGATTTCAATGTTAATGAAAATAATGGCACTTGAAATGCATTTGTGTTGTGGGTTAACCCTGGTAGGCAGCTAAGCACCAAAGAGGTGCTTGCTCATGCCCCCATAGTGAGTATCAAGGAGAGAATCAGTAGGGTGAAAGTGAGAAAACTCCTGGATTGAGATAAAGACAGTTTAATTGGTAAAGCAAAAGCTACATGCGCAGGTAAAGCAAAAGCTACATCTGCAAGCAAAGCAAAATAAGAAATTCATCCACTGCTTCCCATCAGCAGGCAAGTGTTCAGCCATTTCCCAGGAAAACAGATCTCCATCACACATAATGGTTACATGGGAAGACAAATGCCACCACTTCAAACATCCCCCCCCTTCCTCCTTCTTTCCCCGGCTTTTATTGCTAAGCATGATGTCATCTGGTCTGGGATGCCTCTTTGGTCAATTGGGTCGGTTGCCCCAGCTATGTCCTCTCCCAACCTCTTGTCTACCCCCAGCCTACTCACTGGTGGGGCAGTGTGAGAAGCAGATAAGATTTTGATGCTGTGTAAGCACTGCTCAGCAGTAATTAAAACATCCCTGTGTTATCAACACTGTTTTGGTCACAAATCCAGACTATACCACTGTGTGAGCAAATATGAAGAAAATTAACTCTACCCCAGCTGAAACCAGTACAATTTGGCAGAGAAAACTGTTTTTCCATTTCAGTATTTCAATGAATGCATCCCGTTAAAGGCCCAAAGCATAAGCTAACGCAGATCAGCTTTACAGCTTTGGATTAATCATATTCTCATGTCTCAGGACTCTAAATCAATTACCCTAAGTTAGAAGCTTTTACCATTTCCTAGATGTGTATGTATCTTCCACTGAACATGTAGAACATCCATGGTGAAATATAGGTCTGAAGAGTTTTATTATTATGATGTAGTCTGAATTATTGAAAAATGCAAAGGGAGATAAAAAATGCAGACAACAGATTAACAGATAAAACTTTTACAAACAGGTTAATTGCAGTTCATTAAAAGATGGTTCTCATAGTGTAAAGAGCAAGTACTTAAAGTCATTATAGAAAGAATTTTGAAAACACAAGTAGAGGATCATATAGTACATCTCTATCTGTAGACTAAGAGAGGATGCATGGTGTCAGTGCAAGGATCTTCTTTCCAGTTGTATATCGCTAGCTGGCACTGGAAAGTTTTTGTGTGCTCTCTGAAAACCAGGTGGGGTTTTTTCACTGTATTATTTCTGCAAAATCATATTTAATTTCCTTCCAAAGCTGATTCCAGTGTCCTCTTCCTACAACTGCGCTGGCATTATTTGTATAAGTAGTGTTTGTTTGTTTGTTTGTTTGATTTCAGTGTATGTAAGGCAATTATTATACATTTGCTTGATGGCATGTAAGTACTTCATGTTCAGGTCTGTTTCTAACTCCTGTTAGAAGCTGTAATAAAACCAAAGCACAACCTGATGATAAAGGCTTGCCATATATAAGTAAGACTATTATGCAGGCTGCTTTAGAAATATCAGATTAGTCTGTACTTCTTAAAAATAAACATAGGTTGCAAATGCACACAAATGAGATATGAAGATATTAATTTCTAAAATAACCTTTTCAAATTCTACACAAATTATCGGGGACCATGCTCACAAACATTGCAGTCTGATAAATCTTGAGATGTTAAGCAACATTTTCAGTGGGCGGTGTCCTCATCATAAGTGTTAACAATATCACAGACGAGAATATTTTCCTGTTAAAATTTTCACTTGTGAAGCCAAGAAACTCAAAGCTGCTGTGATACCCATTCTTCATTGTCCACTGACGATGAGTTAGTACTCTGTCTTCTCTCACTCAGGATGGGGCTGCTTGGTTTGCTCTGTTGTCCATGTCTTATCTACCTATTAGGACATAAGCCGCCTGTTAGGACAAATATTTATTCTCTGAGTTTTAATTACCTGTCTCCATTCCTCTTTTTTGCTTCCTTTATTCTTAATGCCTCATTTTTTTATTTATTTTTTATTTTCATACTGACAAAAAAAAAACACCAGCAGAAACTTGGGCAGGCTAGCTGGTCTGTTTTGATACATATGCCCAGAAAAATACCGTGGGTTTTAGGTGTGTTATCTACTAGTTCAAAAAAAAAAAAAAAAAAAAAAAATCCACACACAAAAAAAGCTCCAAAACTAGCAGTAAAAACCAAACCACCCAAGAATCTATTTCCAAGAGAACAGAGGAATGTATTATAGAATCATAGAATGGTTAGAGTTGGAAGGGACCTTAAAGATCATCGAGTTCAAACCACCCTGCCATGGGCAGGGACACCTCCACTAGAACATCTTGGTCAAAGCCTCATCCAGCCTGGTCTTGAACACTTCCAGGGATGGGGCATCCACAACTTCTCTGGGGAACCTGTGCCAGTACCTCACCACCCTCACAGGAAAGCATTTCCTCCTAATATCTAATCTAAATCTCCTCTCTTCCAATTTAAAAGCATTACCCCTTGTCCTGTCACTACATTTCCTGACAAAGAGTCCCTCTCTGGCTCTCCTGTAGGCTCCCTTCAGATATTGGAAGGCGGTTATAAGGTCTCCCCGGAGCCTTCTCTTCTCCAGGCTGAACCACCCCAGCTCTCTCAGCCTGTCTTCATACAGGAGGTGCTCCATTCCCTCTGATCATTTTCATGGCCCTCCGCTGGACCCGTTCCAACAGGCCCATGTCCTTCCTGTGTTGAGGACTCCAAAGCTGGACACAGTACTCCAGGTGGGGTCTCACGAGTGCAGAGTAGAGGGGTAGAATCACCTCCCACGACCTGCTGGCCACACTTCTCTTGATGCAGCCCAGGATGCAGTTGGCTTTCTGGGCTGCCAGTGCGCACTGCTGGCTCATGTTGAGCTTCTCATCCACGAGCACTCCCAAGTCCTTTTCCTCAGGGCTGCTCTCCAGCCATTCTCCGTCCAACCTGTATTTGAGCCTGGGATTGCCATGTCCCAGGTACAGGACTCTGCACTTGGCCTCATTGAACTTCATGCGGTTTGCACAAGCCCACCTCTCATCTTTTGCACAAGACACCTCTTATCTTTTCTTTGTTCCTGTTAGACTGTAGCAGATGAAATTTTCTAAAACAATGTGCTGTATAGCAGATACTCAGCAGATGGGAAGTTGCAACCAAATGGTTAAAGTCTGCCAAGTTGAAAATAGGTACTTTAACAAAGAATGTCAAGCAACCAAAATTCTCCACTGCTATTTACCTTAACCCACTATCTTTACATAAATATATAAATTTATATAATTTGAAGAAAAAATGTATGTTTTGTTTCATTAAAGGTTTTGTGTTTCCTTAAGGGAAAAAGATAACCAAGTGTAATAATTAACACCGTTGTCATATGAGACATTTATGCTACTTGACAAGGCATAATTTACTGACTAAAACTCGTAAATAGAAGACAAGTGCCATAGTCTGGTTTGAGAAATATTATCTGCTGTTCCATCTTGTCTGAAAACAAAGGTGATATTTTTCTTAGTGACAATGGGAAGGCAGCTACATTTCTTAATTTAAAATGTCTTGTTACTTGGTGGTGTCATTCCTATGCAGGTTACAAGGGGCTGAAAGAAATTAAGGAGAAATTAAAGGCTCAGGGAAATTAATGTGCTGTAAGGTGGACTCCGAATGCACAGTGCACCATCAGTTCTGTTTCTCACTCCCCAGACAGAGATCTGACATGTGCCTATTACAGAAGTCCTTAAAGCACTCTGAATTTTGTAGGTATCTCTGGGATCCCTATCGTGTCAGCAGCCTGCACAAATGTTCTGATGAGGTTACTAGATATCTCACCATAAGAATATCATGGCACTTGTGAAGAAGGACCTCATTCACCTTTTCTAACTGATATCACCCTAACGAATGTAGCTATGATATCTGTAAGCACATGATGGAAGGTAAATATACTCAAGAATCATTGGGTGCATCTGAGTTTACCTCTAAAAACACCATGTGAAACACTCCAAGGTTGACCAGCGGTAATAATGCAGGTAAAAATGTGGAGAGCAATTATCCTAGACAGGACTGCCCTGAAGCATCTATGTACTGTTTCCTATGGAGCAAACTTAAATTTTCTGAGAAATAGGTTTCTGATTCAGAACATTGACGTGGACCACCATTTGTTAAAAGCAAATCTGTGTAATGAAGAATTACAGACAACTAACTTTTGCTACACTCACAATGGTTTTCATAATTAATCCAGCTTTTCTGATAAGCCGGTAGCCTACCCAGTAGCTATTTCATAGCTGTCTACCTGTGATAACAGCTAACCTGCTGTACTGAGATGTTAGCTATAGAAATACTATTTTGGTTGAATGGTACTTCTATTAAAGCATTTGAAGACTAGAGAAATTCTCTCAGTGTAATTAGTAGATAAGACCTGTGCTATGTACCCTTGAGGCTGAATGCTAAAAATCTTACATAAGCCACATAACATCCCTTTGGAGAGAGAAAGATGCAGTAAACTTTCCTTCCCTCTCTGACTCTTCATGTTTACTGCAGAGACCCTCTAATGAGTATCTTTGAAGATACTGTTTCATCATTTTTCAGCCAGACACACTCCAGGTTACAGCCTCTCTGGGTAACCACTTCCAGAGTTTGACTATTGTCGTTGTGCAGACTTGTTCCTAATATTGAATTGGAATTTCCCTTGCTGCAACTTGTGTCTGCTGGCCTCTCGTGCACCTCCAAGAGCCTGGCCTGGTTGTCTTCATATCCTTACAGAAAGTAGCTGCAGGTAGCAACAAGATCACCTCTTTACCTTCTTATCTTACAACTGAACAAATCCAGTTCCCAAGCCCTTTGTGGCCCATCCTCCTAACCTTGGTAGCTGTCTGTTGGACTCACATCAGTATGTCAATAACTTTCTTGTACTGAGGAACTCAAATTTAGACACAGTACTCTGGATGTGATCTCACAAGTGTTCAGTAGAGGGAAATTATCACATCCTTCAGCCTGTTGGTCACATTCATGTTAATACAGCTGACTATATGGTTGGTTACCTTTGCTATAGCAACATACTGATGACTCATATTTGAATTTTTGTCCACCAAATCCTTTTCTGGAAAGGTCTTCCCTTGCCAGTTAGTCACCAGACAATACCGTTACATGAGGTTATTCCATTCCAGATGCAGAAGTTGTCATTTGCCTTGTTGAACATCATGAGGCTTTTGTCCACTCATTTCTCCACCTGTCAAGATGCCTTTGATTATTAGCCCTGCCTTTCAGTCTATTGAGCTTCTCCCCCACCTTCTCAGTCTGGTGTCGCTTACAAACTTAATTCCAATCTTCCTAGGGACTGCAGTTTCCTAGATCCTCCTTCTTGCCCTTCTGGAAGGTGGATGTATAGTTTGCCTTTTGCCAGCCATCATGAGCGTCTCCTGATTGACACAGCTTTTTGAAGATGAGGAAGAACAGTCTCATAATTATATCAACCAGTTTCCTCAGCAATCTCAGATGCTTCCCTTCTGGTCACATGGCTATTTAATGTGTCCAGTTTGGTTAAGTGCTCCCTAAGTCTGTCTTCTGCTAGTGTGGGTGGTACATCCCTCACACTGACTCTGACCTCTGGTCCTAAGGTGCCAGGCCTTAATTGTTAAAAAAAGAGACAAAGGAGATCATTTGACATGCTCTATCACTAGGTTCAATGCCTCACATTTTCTTTGGGCTTCCTTTTGCTAAAAAGAAACCCTTTTTTGGCTTTCTCACCTCTCCCTATTTTCAGCTTCAGATGAACTTTGCCTTTCTTAACTCCTTCCCCGCATGCACAGGTTCTGCTGAAGAAGCACATCCCTGTAAGCTAATTTGTCAGTTTCATCTCAGAAAGAGCACTGTAAAATATTTCCTACTCCAATAGTCCTACTATAAATGGTTATCTGTAATATTATCTTCTCTTTCCACAGAAGTAGAGAGAACAACAGTTGCTTTTAATATGTATTACAGAACTAGCAGAAGTATTTCTACTCCTGAAATCAAGACATCTTTTCTCATCCTTTTTCTTGTGAGAATTATTTGCAAATAAGGCATATATTTCCTGTACCACTTCCGATAGGGTCAACAAAAGCACAGTACAGAGTTTAGAAATGCTTGCATAAGACAAATGTTAAATACCCTCCAGTGTAGGGAAAAAAAAAAAAGAAAAGAAAGAAGAAATTAAGGCTGTAATATATTATTACAGTTCACTGGGAAGAGTTTCAGTGCTTTCATTTCTGTTTCAAGATTAATTAAATGATGATTACACTAATCTATTCCACTCAAGTTTTTACTGAGAGTCCATGGACATTTAAGGGACAATTTACATGTTTGTGTAAAAGTACAATATTAGAGTGTAGAAGTTTATGTGTAAGTTTTGTCTTTCTCATGCAGCAAAAACTAGATAATTGTTGATAAAATTTTGACAAGACAAGAAAGAGTTAATGAAATTTGTATGAGTTTCTAATTCAAAGTATATTAATGTGTCAGTGGAAGTGCTCTTTAAATATTAAAATCCTGAAAATGTATTCAAAAGCATATGGTACATGTAAAAATAATTTTGTCATCCAAAGTTAACGAGGAGGTTGTGTGCTATGGCACTCTAATTGTAATGTGTACTGTACTTTTCAGCCCTACAAGAGATTTAGGCCCAATCTTCTGTCATAGGAGACAATTCCCACTAAATGTGATCTGCAAAACATGGCTTCTGAAGGGAAAGCCACAGGGAATAGTAGCGGGGAGAACTAAAGAGCAGTGTGGTAATACTGAACCACTGCTGCTGTGGTTTCCTAATAATTTGCAGAACTTGGGTCTTCTCCTTTTTGGGGTGGTGAATACAGTTATTCTGACATCTAAACAAGAAAACCAGTGAGCCCATGGAAGAACTAGGGGAACAGTCTTTTAATTGATTAATGGGAAATACTGAATCATTTGTGAGCAATACTAAAAGTTACAATTTATAGAAAGTAATAAATATTTTTGAAATGTCAGTAAGAATGGAACAGAAGACAGATTATTCTTCTCCATCCTTACAAGTGTAAGAAACAAGTTGTTAGTTTGTATTCACATATCTTTCAAACTGCTTAGATGCTTCTGCATTGTGCTATAAAGGATATTCCTCACCAAAAAGACCTTACAAATTGAGTAAACTCTTTATGGGGTTAAAAGCAGTTTGCACATAGCTCAGCATGCTTATTTACAAATGTAAGGCCACTGTTGAAGACATTTTTATGGAGATAGAGATGAACAGAGGAGGACAAAGCTGCAAAGTCAATGGGTGGGCTGTGAAGCTATTAGCATGTTTGACCACATTCCATAGTGATGATTTTAACTGGAAAAAAAAGTGGAGGACTTCTTATATCCTGTCCCACAGTGTTTTGGGGAGTTCGGAGACAGGTTCTGTCTGAGCAGAAGATTTATTCCAGGTATACAGCCAAGACAGAGACCAGCAGAAGAGACAAACAAGGGAAAAGTGAAAAGAAGAGACGCTGTCAGAGGGCAGAGTCCAAGAAAGGGGAATTTAATTAGTAACAAGCTATTATGTAAACATTTAGATGGAACTGGCAAATATTCAAAATTAAGTTTCTCATCAAAAAGTGAATAGGAGATGACAGTTAGGCTACCAACAGCTGCTGAACAGGCAGTTAGAGATAAGAAAAAGGCATCTAGATAGAGAAGATAAGCATTAAAATGCAAGTTAAAAAACAATAACTGATACGGGAACTATAATTGGTTTCTTAATACTTTTTTACTGCCTTTCTGTGGGGAGCTGTTTTCCTTGGTGGAAAGAGATAGTGAAACTAGCACTCTCCAAAATGTTTTTTATTAAAGAAAAAAATTAAAATGTGTGTGGAAGAGACATTACAAAACTTGTGATCAGATGCAGAAAATCATAAGTCCATTCCTATTTAGCAACTCTGATAAACACAAGGTTGAAGTAATGCAGGTATTTAACTGCTTTGAATAACTGGGGTGTTTGTACAAATTTAGCATTTTTAAAGACATTTGGCTTTCAAGCACTTGGGGCATGGATTCACTAGAGCCTCCTACATATGACAGCCTACCACTTTATTGCTATAGTCAACATTTCTATCAAATGCTTATGTCTCATTGAGAAATTCTTCACTTAAAGTGCAGTTCAACCTTACATTTTCTAAAATATACATTTTATGAATTAACAATAGTACCAATACAGAGGTACATAAACAATGAATGTCCAATGCCAGTCACAGAAGAAATATTCAATCTCGCAGCGCATTGATTTATACATGGGGGAGAATGAGAAAAATCTCCCTGCCTTCTCTCAAATTCTCTTTTCAGTGACCCTGCATGTTCCATAATTTCCTAGTAAAAGAATACACTACCCCCCTCCTATTTATATTTTTCCTGTCTTATATTATAATTTTCTAAATTTATCATGTCATGCTATTTATCTTGGTTCCCAGATGCAGGATGCTTGCCTAGTCTACAGACTCTGGGATTCTTGCAAATAAATAACAGTTTCAAAAGTGCATGCTGCAAGGCCAGGGTTAACTGAAACACCAAGCATTTTTCAATTATACAGTGTCTCAATAACATTGTTATGCAGAACAAAGAAGAGTAATTTGATTTCCAGAATTAAAGGAGTAGATTATCGCTCCTTCAAAGACGGCCTTCCATAAATCTAGAGGGAAAGAAAATCTATTAGAACAATCAAGATTTGAATAGACAATGAAAAGTAATCTAAAAATATTGCAGTTTTTATATGACCAACATTGCTTCAGTTTGCTAGTCAAAGGTTCCTCACAAAGTATGAAGAAAATCAGTAATATAAAAAAGGCCTTCACATTAAGGTATGCATCCCTAAATAGTGATATAATGATCCCATTCCACACTATTTCCAAGGAATACATGCATAAGTATTCAAATGATGGAATCACACGATCTCAGAATAGTTGAAGTTAGCAGGGACCTGTGGAGACCATCTTATTGTATCCCCAGGCTCAAAGCAGTGTCCACCAGAGCAGGTTGCACAGCACATTGTTCAGTCAGGTTTTGAGTATCTCCAAGAAAGGAGACTCTACAACTTCTCCTGGCAATCTGTTCCAGTGTTTGAAAAAACTCACAGTAAAAAACCACAGTGAAAAAGTGGGGGTTTTCTGTTCAGATAGCATTTCCTGTATTTCATTTTGTGCCCACCGTCTCTTGTTCTGTTATTGGGCACCACTGAGAAGACTCTGGCCCCTTCTCCTTTCTAGCCCCCAACAAGTATTTATGCACATTGTCAAGACCCTTTGAGCCTTTTTTTCTCCAGGCTGAACAGTCCTGGCTTGCTCAGCCTTTCCTTGTGCAGCAGCTGCTCCAGTCCCATTATTACCTTTGTGGCCCTTGGCTGAACTTGCTCCAGCATATCCATGTCTTCCCATGTACTGAGGAGCCCAGCACCGGACACAGCAACCCAGATGTGTCTCAGCGGTGATAAGCAGAGGTGGAAGGATCACTTCTGTTAACCTGCTGGTGACACCCTGCCTGTTGCACCCCAGAAGGCTTCTTTGTCACAATGGTATATTGAAATTCTTTCCTGTGAGGGTGGTGAGGCACTGGCACAGGTTCCCCAGAGAAGTTGTGGATGCCCCATCCCTGGAAGTGTTCAAGGCCAGGCTGGATGGGGCTTTAAGCAAGATGTTCTAGTGGAGGTGTCCCTGCCCATGGCAGGTGGTTGGAACTAGATGATCCTTAAGGTCCCTTCCAACTCTAACCATTCTATGATTCTATGATTCTATGATACTCTTGGTTTTCTTGTGGAGATATCCACATAAATAATGAGATTCTTATCTTTTATTGGTCATGATTAATTGAAGACCAAATATTATAGACTAACCGTTAGAGACTAACCAACACCTCATTTATTTTGTAGTATTGCTTCAAATTGTGAAAGCAAATGTTCCATTTATTACCTATGTAAAAAATGGCAAATTTCTGTTGTCTTAACTTATATAGGATGGAGTTATTAAAGCGATGTGAAATTCTAGTGTTAGTTTGACCTTCTTTCCACTGCAGTCAGTCAGGATTGCATATGGGTCTGGTAAAGAATTAGGCCCACATGGAGTTCTTTGGAAGCTCAGACCATTCCTCCATTATTCATCTAGTTAACTGTGCCTTAAGGTGTAATGAACTAACGTAAGGGTCAAGATTACCTAAATTCTGCTTAAGCTGCAGTAGCATGTTATTTTCTAATGATAAGAGAAGACAATTTACCATCTGAAAGAGAGAGAAGCGTTGATTAGTGGACTGGTGAAGAGGAAATAATAATGATGTATATACTAAACTGGAGATAGAAGCTGAAGCTGTAAGATTCTTTCAAGCTTGCTTTTACTGTGAGAAAGAAAGCTTTGAAAGAAATTAGAAAATCTGTTGGTTATGACTCTGAGATACACTCTCAAGTTGTAGCTCAGCTCTCATTGTCTGAAAGATGCATAAGCCCAAGCTACACTTGTCCTTCACCAGAAGATGAGTCTGGACACCCAATGTAGTATTTTACTTATGTAAAGATACATATAAAGAAAGGTCTCACACAAATAGTTTAGAATGGTTATCACTAGATTTATGAATTTTATCTAAAAGCCATGACTTCACTTGTCATAGATGCATTTTTAAGCTATACACAGTATTTTATATAGAGTGTGTGTGCTTGATTTATTTTCCTCTTGCTCCATACACAGAACTTAAAGTTGCATGTAGTAGCTACAAAATATTACAAGTTTTACTCAAAAAGTGTAAATTCTGAAATTCTGGCAAGGAATTGCTAGATTTTGAGTCAAAGTAGTGAGGATCTGGGGAGCCTGAAGGAAAACACAGCAATGTTCTACTTCTCCAAATAGCTGTTGATTGGATTGGTCAACTTCTGTGACTGTGACAATGTTAAGATTTTTGTCAAACTAATAAGCAAGAAGATTTAAAAAAAAACCACCAAAACCCCAAACCAAATAAACCAAAAAAACCTTAAATCATTGGTTTTCTCCTCACATCTGCTGCACTCTATATATTTTACTTCTCTTTCATTGCTTTAAATAATTTTTTCCCTCTTCAAAATATATTTTCTCTATCAGAAACCAAAGTTTTTACTGAGATGAGCAGAGAGAGCAGAGAATGCTTCATGTCTTACTGTTGCAACTCAAGATTTCATAATACTGGTCTCTCACACTCTCACAGATTTTGTGTCAAATCTCTTGCTTTTATTCTTTGTACGTAATGGCAATCTAGAAATCTGCCTTTCATTATTTAAACACATTTCCAAGGTTTAATAAAAAGACAGAATATTGAGCTCCAAATCTATCTTTGATGAATGTCAAGCCTGTATTTGATTTTAGAAACCTCTCCTTATTTAAGAATATTTTTCTTAAGCTGTTGGTGTACATATACATGTCTGTAGAAGACAGGAGAATTCACACAGATTTGAGAATTTCACTGTATTATTTCCATTTATATATAAATGCTATTGTTCACACAATTGCATGTACTCAATGAAAGAACAAGAAATGTATTTTAGCTGGAAACAAAGCAACTTTAAGGTGCTCTGTGTTGTTTAAATAAATCCTATCTTAATAAGAAAAATCATATGACATGAAACTAGAGTGACTTATTGCATTTTTCCTTTTTATATCAGTCCTTTAATGAACCTGGATTGTATATACAATTATTTTGAAAAAAGAGGCCATAAATTGCAGTAATTGAAAAGCTAGTAAATTTTGATATTCAGTTTTGTCAGATTATGTACCTTTTTCATATATGATGCATTAATACAAAATTAAATGGCAGTTCTTTTCGCTCGCTCTCTGCTCTTCATGAGTATGCAGCCACTGTTGTATTAAACCATTGTCTCAAAACTTTTTTCACTCAAAAAGCAGTACTTGTAGCATTCTTTGGTAAAATATTACTAATGTCTTCCAGTCTTCTATTTTTTGTTTATTATGCAGACTTAACTGTTAACAAATGAGTTTGATTTTAGAAAGTTCACACATCTCTTACAAAACTTGGTTGCTTCCTTTTTAAAAAAAAAAAAAAATCATATCTGGATGGGTAGGAACACACTGGCAACAAACCAATTTTCACCTAAAAGCAATTCCTTGTTTCAAACTCTGTTCAGCACTTTTAGAATTCTTGTTATTTACCCTTATTAAAGGATTCAAAGAATTAAGAAATCAGTAACTCTATAAAAGTATGTCTACATTTAAAGTTAGACTACAACATACTTAAAATAAGTTAAGCACTTTATAGTATTTATTCAGAAGTTCCAAAATTTCAGACTATAGTTTCCAGTCATCAGCATTTAGAAACTATTTGAAGTAATGCTTCCTTGTTAAGTTTTATAAGTGTTTTATGTGAAACTGCAGAGATCAGAGCTATTAGTTCCTTGAAGCTGTTTTACTGTGTGCAATGAAGTAGACATGTTACCAAAGTGGAAACACATATTGCATACAAAGAAATGGATTAATATGTCTTCATCTAGTATTTGAGAATTTTCCCAAGGGTATGTATGTTAAACTTAACAGAAAAATGATTTGCTTTATTTTGCAACTTTGTTCAGCAAATTTTTAAAGGCATGTGAAAAGCCTCCTCGAAAAGTGCTTTATAGGAGAAACAAAGGATTCAAGAGCAGACGAATTTTGAGACTGCTGTATGTAAAACAACAAAGACACTGATTATATATAATATTTTCAGTTCTATAAATAGAGAATACCATGGCAACGTTGTCTACTTGTATAGAAAAAAGAACACATAAAGCATTTAATTGTGCAACTGTGAAAGGTAAATTAACATCCTTTTTATAAAACCATTATAAAGTATACACTAAGCTATTTTTAATATCTGGGCGGGTGAGGGGAAACCAAAACCAAAAAAAAACCCTTGTAAGTTGATGATGGATAAAAGATTTAGTATTGAATTCCTCACAGTGTAATACCACTGTACCATCCTACCATTTTCTACATGACTCTGAAGATCACAAGGCAGTAAAGAACTGAACACTTACATTTCAGGTGTATTCCTGTTTTATTATACACAGATGGGAAAGGAACACACAGGGGTTGTGTGTCTTATCCCAGCATTATATTCAAAGTAAAGCTAAAGCATCCAGGAAATGGAAACAAGACTCTCTCGCAAAACAAACTGCTAGTCTTGCTAACCTTGCACTTAGCTTTGTGTTCTCCCTAAATCTGGAAATTTCACATTCCTGACTACAGAGTGAAAAACTTGCAGTATGGCAAACACTTCCAAAATCTGTAGGAATTGTCTTTAAACCTCAGACCTAAATGTTAGTGTAAATTCTTGCAAAAGACAAAGTCTCAGAGACATCTCAGATTTTTGCTGGGATGCCTGGGTTTTGGCATCCTGATACATAGCTAACTGAAAGTCAGTATAGAAGCCTGTTTCTCTGCTACAAAGCACAGGGAATTCAGGTAATTTTCAGTCCTACAACAACTACCTAATTTAGAGGTTTACAGGGATCATTACAAAGTCCAAGTCACTCTGTTGAACATAGATCTGTGTACTTGGCCACCCAGAGAAGAGTAATTCCTCTCCGAGGCATAATCAGAGCTTTAAGCAACATCCATACTACTGTTGGAGCAGAACCAGGAAGGAAGTCAAAACCTGCTCACATGCTCCCTGGCAAAGTTCAGTCTCATCCTAACTAGAAGAGACAACTCCAGAAACATTTTGGATGGCAATTCACACCACAGACCTTTTCCAGTAAATATTATAGACAAGATTGAACCACAATTTTTCTCCCGACCATTTTATGCAAGACTATCTGAGTAGATATTGCCTTCCTTAATATCCATCATGACACTCCATAAGGGATGCATTTTTTGACCACCTGCTATGCAAATTTTACTCACAGCCCTAATAGTATTTTAAATACAAAACAGTAATTACATCATAGATCTGACTGTATAGATAGAGAGCAAATCTACCCTTGCAATGCACTCTAATGTGTATTCAGAGAGCAGAGTATGTTTTACTGAGTGTTACTATGGATGTAATTGAAGGTGGATGGGAAACATCTGGATCAAAAAAGAGAAGCATCTAGTAAATTAGAATAATCTCAAACACTGTCTTTGACTGCTATACTCTACTCATTTTTGTTTGAGGCACTTAGAACCCTTTTTGAATCTGGACTAAAGTTCCTGTGTTTCCGTGGAAGTTACAATGACAGAGAGGGCAGAATGAAATCCATGTCTACAGGTCCTTGTGGAAAAGAAAAACCCATCAGGCCCACAGGCAGGCTACCAGGTTGCTACACCCTTTCCTCCCAACTTCACTAATGCCTGGGGACACCAAAGCCTCTTGATACCTACATGATTTTGTTCCTGCAGTAACGTGATCAAAGCATAGCCAGAAGATCAGGGGGAGTGATTATTCCCCTCTATTTAGCGCATTTCAGACTGCATCTGGATTACTGTGTCCCATTTGGGTCTTCCCAACACAAGACAGATGTTAATAAACTGGAAAAAGTTCAGCAGAGAGCTTTCATGATGGTCAGGGACTGGAGCGTTTTCCCTCTTGAACCATGAATGACAGGGTTTGGTGGTTTTTTGGTTTGTTTGGGGTTTTGGTTTTTTTTTTTTTTGTCAGGCATGGGAAGAGTTCAGCAACTTTTCCAGCCTCCCAAGTCTTCTCCCTGTAGGATGTGATAAAGGAATCTCCTAATTACAAATGAAGACTTTAGAAGATCTGTTTGCAAGCCCAGAGTAGCCCTGTAACATACGACTAAACATTTTAAATATATGAAATTGGAAGTTAACCTCATTTTCAGGGACAATAAGCTAGGAAAATGCCCAGTCTGCTACTGTATGGAACAGATCATCCTGAGTGCCATTATGCAGCACCTGAAGGACAACTAGTTGATCAGGCCCAGTCAGCATGGGTTCATGAAAAGGAGGTCCTGCTTGACAAACCTGAGCTCCTTCTATGACAAAGTGACCCGCTTGGTAGATGAGGGAAAGGCTGTGGATGTTGTCTACCTGGACTTTAGTAAGGCCTTTGATACAGTTTCCCACAGCACTCTTCTGGAGTAACTGGCTGCCCATGTCTTGGACTGGAGTACTCTTTGCTGGGTAAAAAACTGGCTGGAGGGCCAGGCCCAGACAGTGCTGGTGAATGGATTTAAATCCAGTTGGCGGCCAATCACGAGTGGTGTCCCCCAGGGCTCGGTATTGGGGCCAGTTCTCTTTGACATCTTTATCAATGATCTGGACGAGGGGATTGACTGCACCCGCAGTAAGTTTGCAGATGACACCAAGTTAGGTGGGAGCGTTGACCTGTTGACCTGCTTGAGGTATCTGGACAGGCTGGATTGATGGGCGGAGGCCAATGGTATGAGGTTCAACATGGCCAGGGGTTGGGTCCTGCACTTAGATCACAACAACCCCATGCAACACTACAGGCTTGGAGAAGAGTGGCTGGAAAGTTGCCCATTGGAAAAGGCCCGGGGGGTGTTGGTTGGCAGCCAGCTGGATATGAGCCAGCAGTGTGCCCAGGTGGCCAAGAAGGCCAACAGCATCCTGGCCTTTATCAGGAACAGTGTGGTAAGTAGGACGAGGGAAGTGATCATCCCCCAGTACTCGGCACTGGTGAGGCCCCATCTTGAGTACTGTGTCCAGTTTTTGGCCCCTCACTACAAGAATGACATTGAGGTGCTGGAGCGTGTTCAAAGAAGGGCAACAAAGCTGCTGAGGGGTATGGAGAACAAGTCTTATAAGGAGTGGCTGAGGGAGCTGGGGTTGTTTAGCCTGGAGAAAAGGAGGCTGAAGGGAGACCTTATGACTCTCTACAGCTACCTGAAAGGTGGTTGTAAAGAGGTGGGGGTCAGTCTCTTCTCCCAAGTAACAAGTGATAGGACAAGAGGAAACGGCCTCAAGTTGCGCCGGGGGAGGTTTAGATTGGATATTAGGGAAAGTTTTTGCACTGAAAGGGTTATTAATCATTGGAACAGGCTGCCCACAGAAGTGGTTGAGTCACCATCCCTGGCAGTATTTAAAAGACAGGTAGACGTAGTGCTTAGTGTTATGGTTTAGTGAAGGTTTATGACAGTGCCAGGTTGATGGTTGGACTACATGATCTTAAAGGTCCCTTCCAACCTAGGCAATTCTATGATTCTATGTATGAGGCAGATAAACTTTTTCCTGTTCTATTCTTCATGCTAAGTTGGAGGAAGCACTCCTTCATATGGACAAGAGCTTGTGAGGACCAGTTGGCCTTGAGGCCAGTTTTTCTTCTTGGCTTTGACTGTAAAAATAATATAAAAGTATTCTCTGAGAACCAAATGATGACTAAACTCCAGTGCAGGAATAACTTCATTTTCTGTTTGAGAAATTTCTGAATCAATACACACAGCATCAACAAGAGAACTGAAATAAAGTTTTGTGATTTGCAGATACCAAATATTTCCAAGAAGGTCTGCAAGGAAAAAAGTGAAATATGGGAAAGACAGACCAAATCCTCTCCCTTGAGGGGACTGAAGCAGAGATCTGTGAATGTGACCTATGCTTCTAGATTTGGACTGCCATCAGTGACAACTGAAGTGGAGGTTTTCTACGTTAAAGATATCAGTTGGGTTTCCTGAAGACAAGAAGGAAGTGACTATCTAGATTCTCCTCTTGCTTATCTGAAATACTTCCTTTGACTTCAATGGAGCTGTTCAATCATATAGTTCAACTGGTATCAAATGCACACTGCAAGTAATAAAGGGAAATCCTTTTCTCTTGCCATATAGACAAATCTGGCAAGAAGAGTTCTTGAAACACTTTCTTTCCTCTTATTCTGAACATTAGCCTCAAATGATGCCAAAGGAAATTTTGCATATGGTTAGACTCAGTGAGAAAAAAGAATCAGGATGTCAAGCATGACCTAAAGTGAAGGTTGAAACCAGGTTTTTGTGGGATTTAGAAATGATCCACTATAACTTGCTATCAGCTATATTACAGATATAAGCATTAGTTTACTTTCCAACATCTCTAGATAATGGAAAATGTAAGTAGTCCTCATTATATTTATAGGAATACAAATTGAGTGAAGTTGGAATATTATTTCATTTAATTCTGTTGAAATCATAGGCTGAAATCTTTAATACATTAAAAAAATATAAAGAACTGCATAAAATACCGTATTGTGTTGGCATATTGTTGAGATTGAGCATATTTGAGTTGGTGCATTGTTCTCTGGGAAGTAAGAAAAGAAGCACACAGCATTTTAATATATGTTAGAAATGTTTGTAACTACACTGTGAAATGACGTAAAAAATGTCTGAGTAAAATGAGGAGCTGAAATTGTTTCTTTATTGAAAGTTGGGTTTGACCAAAGCTATATGTGCATGCATGTTTCTTTCAGCAAGTAAATCTCAGTAGGAATCAATACAAGCATAAATCTCAATTTTTTAATCTTTCTTTATGGTGTTTTAAAATTCCAGTTTGCACCTACTGTATAACTAAATCTCCCTTCTGAAACCTGGCAGTACTTTGTGCCTCACTGACTTCAGTTCCTTGTTCCCTCGTCATGCACCAGAATCTGTGCTACGTCCTCTGTCTTTCATTTCCTGGACTCACACCAGTGGGTGCTGGTTGTCTTGTCATGCCAATGCTTTTCATTCTGAACTGTCGTTAGTTGCTTTTTAATTTAATGTCAGCTTGGGCAGTTCCAACACCGAAACCAAGATCATAAATCCAACTGTAGCTGACTGATGGCTTCAGAACAACTTAAGAAGTTATGGTCCCCAACCCTTCCAGTTGCAGAAAGATGATACAGATAGAACTGAGGTGATCCAGCAAACAGATATGATGAATTTGGCCGTTTAGCTGGTACTCAAATTTCATCACATCATAGGAATTACTCGTCTCGAAAAAAATTTTTTTCTTTTTTGGTGTTGATTAGAAACAAAGCCATCAAGACTGATTTTAGAGCACAGCCGTGAATGCACATAACAAAACATTTTATTCTTTGTCAGAAAGGAGATTAGTTTCATTTGACTTGATTGAATCCTTCATCAGCTATTTGTTTTTGATTTTCGATCATTACAAGCACGTATGCTTCCAGCCATTTAGCCACAGTAGAGACTTTGTGCTTTTGCCTCCTAACTTTTAGGGCTTCCTACCTTTAAATTATACTTCTTCAGAAAACTGCATTTAATGTGACTCAGAAAGAAAATATACAAATACAAAATCAGTGAAAGAATAAATTTATTTTTGGATAATAAAAAGTTACAAGATCAGACTAGCAAACTAGACTAATACTGCCTGCAGAATGAGGTGTTAAGATTTAATTCAAGCACATAAAATCTTTAACTTTCTCAATGACTTTAGGTACTATTTTCTGCTGACTACGTATGGCTCAGAATAAAGGGACAGAAAAGAAATTGGGGAAGATGAACATTGAGGAAAAGACCCGCCTATCCCAAATAAGATTAATTCAAGAAAAATTGGATAGTATTTTAAGGGAACATAATATTAAAATAGAATAGTTTAGATGAGCTCGGTAATCTATGGTTAGACTTCCTGAAGTATATTTGTTTGTAAGCACACAGGAAATAGAACTTATTCCCATCTTTAAGTGAGAAAGATATTGAGTATTTATTTGATGTGCATTTTATTTTTTCAGCTGCACTGTTCAGTACTCTGGTTACAGAGCTTAAATATTACTTAGATCTTGAGCTAAGCAATTCATTCATAGATAGCAATTGATTTGATTAATTTTATTCTCTTCTATGCATGAATTTTCTATGAGCAGACTATGATTTTCTTCTAATTTATTCAGTATTTGAAATTATTAGCCAGATAATTTATTTGAATAATTCTTAGTTGGTAAATTGCTTGGAAGAAGTTTCTTTCAAATTATGTATGTTTAGCATGTGGCCTAGAAAAAAAGCATTTCCCACACAGGTCAATCTTTTTTGCTACCAAAAGATCACTAGTTCTTGTCAGTAAAGGTGAAGATATGTATTCAAATGTCATTAGATGGTGCACATCTATAGAAATATGTTACTCACACTTTTCACTGAACCTACTGATTTAGCTCAGCCAAACAAGCAGATCTTTGGAATTTTAATAGCAATTCAACTCATTTTTGTTGTGAAATAGCTTGGGGAAACTGGGAATTCTATGAGAATTTTATGGAACTTGTGAAGATGACTTGAAACATGATATAACTTATCTCCAATCTAATCCGTCCTTGGAAAGTTATCCAAAGTATCTCCTTCCTAACAATAGAATGCAAAAATTAAATCATTTTGCAATGATATGATTATATATCTCTCTGTATAGCCTTAAATATTTTACCTGTTTGAAGATGTTTTTATTTAAATACCTTTTAATTTGAAAATCAGGTAATTGAATACTTTTAATTATAGCTATTTTCTGCTGACTTTTTACATGTGAAATCATGAAACTGCAGTTGCTTCCATAAAGCGGTACCTTGCTTTGTCAGAGTCCTTATTCGAGCTCCTAAATTACTCTGTTTCCCTTCTCTGTATTTGCGACACAACATGCCTCTTGCTGAGAAATAACAGGTCAGAATTGATTCTATCCCTCAACAGAAAAAGGACTCCAGACCAGCTGTCTCCACCTGAGACTTCTAATCTAGTGCTTAATGCACACAGAGAAAACAATTGCAGAAGTGAGTTCTGTGCAAAATAAGTGCCCCTTTCCTTTCCTTTCCTTTCCTTTCCTTTCCTTTCCTTTCCTTTCCTTTCCTTTCCTTTCCTTTCCTTTCCTTTCCTTTCCTTTCCTTTCCTTTCCTTTCCTTTCCTTTCCTTTCCTTTCCTTTCCTTTCCTTTCCTTTCCTTTCCTTTCCTTTCCTTTTCCTTTCCTTTCCTTTCCTTTCCTTTCCTTTCCTTTCCTTTCCTTTCCTTTTCCTTTCCTTTCCTTTCCTTTCCTTTCCTTTCCTTTCCTTTCCTTTCCTTTCCTTTCCTTTCCTTTCCTTTCCTTTCCTTTCCTTTCCTTTCCTTTCCTTTCCTTCTTTCCTTTCCTTTCCTTTCCTTTCCTTTCCTTTCCTTTCCTTTCCTTTCCTTTCCTTTCCTTTCCTTTCCTTTCCTTTCCTTTCCTTTCCTTTCCTTTCTTTCCTTTTCCTTTCCTTTCCTTTCCTTTTCCTTTCCTTTCCTTTCCTTTCCTTTCCTTTCCTTTCCTTTCCTTTCCTTTCCTCTCCTCTCCTCTCCTCTCCTCTCCTCTCCTCTCCTCTCCTCTCCTCTCCTCTCCTCTCCTCTCCTCTCCTCTCCTCTCCTCTCCTTTTGATTTATTTTTTTTTTATCAAAGCTTTGAAGTATGACACAGAAATCTAAATCTGTGGAACAAAAAAGTTTTTCACAGCTTGTGTGAACTACTGGAAAAAAAAAGAAAAAAATACAATAGTACTTTCAGCCATGTTTCAGAAGGAGTAATTCTTGCTTTTTTTTTTTTTTTTTTTTTTTTGATAAATGATAAATCAGATCCCTCTCTTCAAGAAAGTTTCTAAGGTCTATATTTCAATATGTCTGAGATTTATTTATTTTTTTTTTTCTGCAGCGTTAATGGCCTATCCAAGCCTATCTTCTGCTTGGAGTACTACTTCCTGCAACTTTGATTAGAATTGGTTTTAATGAAGGGGTATGGTTTTATAAAATGATTAAAAATTACATGTTATGAAACTAAGCACTAAAGTATCTAAGGTATTCAGTAGATCTAGCTCCTGATCTAGAAGTTAATTCTATTCCTGTAAAAGATATATTAAAGGTCTCTTGTGGACTGTATTACATTAATAAAAGGTTCAAATATTACATTTTATTTTTATGTATATTTTGATACATAATATTAACTTGAAACAGTAAAGAAAATTACTTAACAGCTTGACCGATATCTTTTGCATCATTCCCTACTCTTAGACATCTCATCCTGCATAAGACGTAGGGAGATGTTTTGGTCTCATCCTAGTTTGAACAAAAACATTAAAATTTGCTCACTGACCTCCTAAGTTCTCACACTGTGTTATCCATAAAGGCTACACTACTTTTTTTTTTTTTTTCATGGGAAATCATGGAACTCGACTACTGTATACCATCCTCAATACTTTTTTACTTCTCTCTCAACACAGCTTTGTGTGAAATCAACGTCAGGTAATCCTTCACTGTATCAAAGCCCTTTAGGATGCTGCAGTTTAACGTTCAACGTTTTCAACAGTTGCTCCTGGTAGCATTTTACTTAATCTTTCTCCACTAAAACTCTTGCAAAGCCTTTTCTGACTTGGCTCTGTTGTAAATGCAACTGTCACAAATAACAAAACTGAATGAGAGGCTATTTTGAACAAAAAGATGAGTAAAAGAGTGAAGAAGTTGTCCTTTTCTGATGATTGAAGCTTATCTTTTTGAAAAAACGGAATGGGTTTTCTGTAAAATTCCATTATTCGTTTCAGTGCAATAATAGAATCACTGTACAGTATGAAGCCAGCAATCAATAGTTTAGCATACAGCCTTGATGATTGTTTCTCCTGCTTCCAATTTATATCTTACAGAGAAGTCTAGCCTGTAGAGTTCACTGTGTTCAACTAATATACCAATTAGCTGCTGTGACAAGGTTCTGCAGTATCAAAAATCAAAGCTTTCCAGAGAAAATAATCTTCTAGCTCAGAAGTTAGTCAAGGAGGAAGTCAATGAAAGACCCCAAGGATATGTATGCATAATATTAATCTCAATGTAGATTAAACACATTAAATAAGTACAAAAAGAGTATAGCCTCTGGACAGGACAGACAGCAGTATCTTTTGAAGCAAGCTACTGAGATAAAAAATATAGACTTAAAATGTTTAAATGATTAATACTAAACACTGCACACTCTGATCTCTTCTGAAAGAGAGACTTTTACCTCCCAGGATTCTGGTTGAGAGTTTGGTCTGAGTTACTACAGAAACGATAAAGTATGCTGGATTTCTCTCCTTACTTACGTTTTTGTTAAGAATTCTGTTACCACAATTTTTTAAAATGTGGTCACTCTAGATCTTTAAATACTATTATACTGAAATGAGAAAAACAATTGCAGAAGTTGCAGTTCTTTTATGTGGTGAGTTGACCTTGGCTGACTGCCAGAATCTCACCCGGATGTTCTCTCACTCCCCTTCCTCAAAAGAACTGGGGGAGAAATAAGGTGGAAAAGTTAAAAAAAAAAGAGATTACTCATCAATTACCATCGCAGGCAAAACAGCTCAACTTGGGAAAAATTAATTTAAGGTAATTAAAATAGATTTAGATAGTTAGAAACAAATACAAAAACTAGAACCCTTTTCCCCCTTCTCCCAAGGTCATTTTTCAGGCTCAGACTCATGCTTTTATTCCCAACTCCTCTACCTTCCTAACTCTGAGCGATGTAGAGGGATGTGGAATAGGGACTGTGGTCAGTCCATAACAATTCGTCTCTGCTGCTCATTCTTCCTCACATTTTTCCCCTGCGCAGGGAGCAGAGTATGATGCCTTATATGACTGTGGAATCACACTGAAAAAAGGAGGACATTCCTAATACAAAGTGCTTGGACTGAAATTTGACCTATATCTGAGAGCAGTACCCACAATAAAATTCATGAGATTAGCCACACACTCCTGTTCATACGGTTTGAAATCTGACAAGGTTAATGTATAAATATGTTTCGTTTTGGTGCCTTTTGTGCCTTTCATTCCTGTAAGTTTTGAATTGATTAAAGAGAACTGTTTCCCATGCTGGTTTTTGACTTCACGTATGCCAAACTGATAAATATTTGGCAGATTACCTAAGGAGTGGAATTTGCTTTTCACAAAAATTGAAACAAATCTCTGGCAGATCGCATATCTAATGGTGAAATGAAGGAAAACAATTCACAGGGAAATATACATCTGAAGATTTCCTGTTGTTAACGAGTCCACAAAACTGGGGAAGAAAGGCTGCTTTACTTGATTAAGAATTTCCTGTATGCTTGGCACATCCAGGACTGGAAAACATGTTTTGACAGTGGTTTGGTAAAACTTCTCAGTAGAGTCTGGATGATTTACAAAATCATTGCCTTTCCTCGATAGAAAATGGAAGGTCAAATGTTATCATTCTTCTTGTATGTCAATTTAAGCCCTTGGGTGATGTGCAGTAAATTTCCTTTTTCTCCTCCTCAGTTGCGAAGCATACGATTTTTTTTTTTCTGGAAGATGTGGTGCTGGCTCATATGGACCAACATAAGGCTTTATTTTGAAAGGAGGAATACTTTCAAGTATGCTTGAAGCAAAAGCTTTACTTGCAGTTTCCAATAGAACAAAATGTTTATGTCAGATAGTAGGTCAAGGACTCTTTACATATTCAACATATAACTTGTTTTCATAGTTTTCCCTTAATTCCTCAGATATTAGAATGTCTGTATTAATCTTCTATTACTTAAAGTTTGTTCATTGCAAACTTAAGGCACCCAAAACCTTTTTATTCCATGAGAACCCAAAATACCAGGGTCAAACATTCTGTTACACTGATAAAGAGAACAAGATCACCACTTCCTTTTTATCTTTAGGTTTCTGACATATCATCAGCCTGTTTTTCCAGTGCCTTGACCTGCTTTGCACTTGTTCAAAGTAGGATTAAAAGTACTTGAGAGAGTCACTTTACACAGGTGTGTATTGCCCTACAAAGTTCAAAGCAAAATGCAAAGTTAGTAACAAAGTTTGAGCTTTATTGAAAATGTGAAGCTAAACTGGGGATGTTTTGTGTCTCTCCCACGTTAAAGGATAACATTTAAACAAACTCTAACTCAGATACTTTCCAAAGAATTTCTAAACTTTACTAGATAGATTTTATATTTATCAAATGAAACCAATACAAATCCCTACTGTCGGTACACTAACCAATGGATCAGCGTAATTTGATAATTTACTTGTGCAATGTAAACAATTTAACTGTTGCTGAAATTCATTTAATTCTACATAAATTCAAAATGACTCCACTTAAATGTAATTATAAGGTTTCTACCAATTTAACTAGATCAGTTCCTGAATAGATTTTGTTATATTGGTATAACTCATTAATAGACACATGCTCAGAGACCTAGGTACAGCAGAAATTTGAGGAAAGTAGTATTGAGAAATATGTTTTGCACTGAATTATAATTCAGTTATCTTTATATATTTCTTGTGAATTTCACCCCAGGCTCACATGAGATGACAAAGTGGATATTTGTTCAGATTAGAATTATATTTATGATTCTTTACAATTCCAAGGGAAGGATTTAACTCCTAAATAAATCATTGAGGTACTTTTAAAGGCAGGGAAATGGATTGGGCCCTAGGTGTTTTATAGTGTATATAAAAATTACATTACATGTGAAATTACAAGTGAAATGAGTCCACAGATCTCTGAAAAAGAGGAAGTTGCCCAAAAACCCTCCAAGTTTACTGATCACCTTGTCAAAGACACACATTACTCTTTGGGGAAAAAAAAAAAATCAGACCTGCTAGTCTGGTTTGAGCACAGTGCTAAGGTTGTATTTAAAAGCCCTTAGTGTAGACGAGAAAGGAAAGTTGAGGCAGTATCTCATGGTGTTCTCAGGACAAATCTGAAGGGTGTTTGCATCCTCAGAGATACAACATGTTAATTTGCATGAACACAATAGAAAATCCATCCTATCTCTTAACCAGGTGTAGAAGTAAGAGCGTTGAGATTTGTGGCTGTTGTAAGGCTTGGATTGATTCACCACAGTTTGACAGTGTAATACATTATAATATGATGTTTGAATGAAACATTTTCCAAATGTAAAATTTTGAGTCCTGAGAGAAAACCAATGGTAAGACATTGCAGAAGGAATTAGATTCTCCAGAAATTAAAATAGCATTAGTATATGATGCAACATTATGAAAGATACCTGAGAAATCTCTATTTTTATAGCAATTTCTTCATGTTGAAGTGGTTAAATCAATCAAAATCATATCTCTGTATGACTGAATTGCTCCTTCTCATGCCTGAAATTGTTTGGGATCACTCAAGCTTCAGGAGACCTCCTTTTTCTCATTTCCATGTAAGTAAAACCAGGATGAACAGAAATAATGGCAGAGACCTATAATATTCACCCCATGCCCTTTCCCAGCTGACTGCTCCCTTTGAAACCATTCCGAGTGCTGCTGTCTATGCCCTTTACACAAACTCTGAAATAGCAGGTAATGTCTGCGCTTCCTCAAGAGCTATTGCCTTCTATGCTCCTTTTATTACAACAAAGATGCAAGATAAATACAAAACAGGGAAAGCAGTTAGAAAGGTATAGCTTTGTTTTCCGCCTCAGTATCTGCAATTACTCCTTGTTTATTTTTCAAAATATTTTTCGTGCTTCACCTGGAAACAATTAGCCAGAAATAAAAGCTAAATAAAAAGTTAATGGGTCACAGAAACTGTCAGAAGCCAGTCTCTTCCCCTTCAAAATAGCTGCTGTCCAGTGTTTGCTATTGAAGTCTGCTGTGTGCATGGTTCGCATGTTTGAATGCCCCGCTGGCTCTCAAGAGCAGAGCAGCAGGTTGAGCAGAAGGAGAGTATGACTTACATAAAGGCAAAAGCCAAACAAAGCTGCTTGGTCTAATTTTAAGCTTACAAGAACTGAAAATGTTTCTTTTAAATATATAGGTTAAGTTTCTGAGAGTATTTTTTGTACTATATATATATTCATCACATTTTAAGAAGTGATTAAAAAGTTCACCATTTCTTAACAAGTTGTTTTTGTTATTATTATTATGCATCTGTAGGTAAAGGATGTGTTTAGAAAATATTTTAGAGATGAAGTACAGCACTGCATAGACCCGCACTTTGAATAATGGACACAGACATTTGAATATCTGCAATGGATTTCCATCCATTTTTAGCCTCCTAAATGTCTACAGGATTTAAACTTTTTCAGTATTCTTTGAAAATTTTTGAGTTATGCAGGTCCTGCTAAGTATATTATATTTACTCTATTTTCACATAATGAAGATTCTTTAAAAACTTAGTTGGTATTATCCTTGAACAATGTACTATGTTGTTTTCTAAACTAAGCTCTCAGGATAAAAATTTGGTATCTTTGAAACTGTTTGCTTTTTTACATCTCTCTTTTTCTGAATTGCTATGAGAAAGTAGAACATGGGCAATACTAACAATACTGGTTGGTATCGTTATCCATATAAATTTTATTTGTTTCAAATTTTTGTTTTATGCCAAGGAAAACAAACTTTTAGGGATTACAGACCCATACAAATGTGTGTATTTGCACACACACACGCTTGCATACCACTTGTTTCATTGTAAAATCCATTATATGCATAGACATTTCAGTAAAACTCCTGTTCATAATTGTGTAGCAATGGCAGAGATGAAAATCAGACTTTTCTTCTTCAAAAGCTTCTACAATTTTAGTTAAAAAAATGAATTTAGGTGTTGGCTGCTACTTAACAGAGGTATTATTTCCAAGTTATACAACACAGAACTAAAGTATTGTTCTTCCCTCCCAAGGAGAGCAGTGTCATACACTCAATTCACCCACCTATGATCCTCCAGCTGAGCAAAACTAATCCCCACGTAGTCTGAAAAAACTAACGCACTAACATCTTAAAACTTTTTGCTTACAGAAGTGCTGCATATATTGGGCTTTTCAGCCTTTTATACTGATAGCACTACTAAATTTCTGAGCTCCTTATACCAGATTGTAGAGTTATCATATAAACCACTACATAAACTAAACCATAATAAACTAAAGAAAAATCTCTACTATGAGTTATATGCACAGCTCAACTATTCACAAACCTCACAGACATTACTGAAGTTATTAAAGTATTGATTGTTGTAGTTAAGTTTCAGAACCTAATACTGCAGGCAAAAACACAGAGCAAAACAAAGTGGTTTTAAAATGGCGTTGAGAATAAGAGCAGGGATTAATATCTTAATGTCAAAACATTTCTATACAAGTTGCGATAATTGGAAAAGGAATCTTTAAACCTAGGAAATTAATGATTTTAAGTTTAAGGAAAGCCCCAACATCTTAAGAAAGATATGTACAATCAAGTCTCTGATTTGACCTTAGCTCAGCTTTGTTATGGTGTTAAAGAATAACAACAGCACAGACATTACAGTATCTTCTCCTGTACTCTTATTTGATTTTTAAAGGCATGTATTATTCCCTTATGTAATAATACAGGCTGTGTCATCTACTGCTTTATTTCCTCAGCACTGTTTTTGTTTAGAAATGCAGTACCGGGTGGGATGTTTCCCAAACTAATGTGTAGACACAAGCACTTTAAACTGCAGCTACTGTTCTGTTAGTTGTCCATAATAAAACTTTTCAACATATGGGACCAATTTCCTTCACATCATTAAAAGCAACAGAGTGTTTTTATATGCAAACTACATGAAGAGTAATCTATATGCAATGTAATCCTCAAGGTCAGTTGATTGCATTAATTTTCTGTAGCAACACAAAAGTAGCCACTTCAGAATCAGCCACGTTCTTGTTTTTAAATTTATTTCCTATGCTCACATACATTAAATATAATGAATGTCAATAACTACTTACTAGGAATTTTGTTTATGAAAAGAATTATGATAATTTGAACTCTGGAAAAATCAACAGATGTTACTAACTCATAGGTAATGCTACTCAGGAAAAACAAGGGGCAGATAGCACAGGGGCTCTGTTTCTCTCAGTTTTTAATTTGATCTAATTTGTGAACTAACTACTGAATTTGCTTGAAAATATTTGTTCTGTCCTCAAAGTGTGAATGGGGAATTTTAGGGAAGACCTGATATGTTCTTCTATAAAACCGGAACGCTGAGTCTTTTGTTTAGGAGTAAAACAGCATAGTACCACTAGCTTTCAGTACAAATCAAAATGTCAAAGAAACAGATAGCTTTTACTTATAACACTGTCACTTTACAATGAATAGCATTTTCCTCTTTGTGAAGGAAATTACATGTCTTCACCTGGTCTTTCTTCTATTTATACTTTTTCCTTGTTCAGTAATCTACCCAAACATATATTTTGTATATGTTAAATCACCTGGTTTACTCTTCAAGCCATTTTTTCTCATTCCAGGCATGTTTTTATTTATACAATATTTGAAGAAATACAGTCATAGGCTAAGGAATACACAGGGAGTAACTGTTTAACTCTGGGTGGCTTTATGTTCTTTTGTTGAAGCGTAAGTTTACAAAGGAAAAGATTAGTTTATGCAACTTGGCTTTGAACTGTTCTATATCCTTGAAGTCAGAAAACACAGGATTCATGTGTATGTGTGAACGAGTGTACTCCTGTGATACCCATGGGAAGATATGAAGCAAGTGAAAGCTGGTATATGATTCTTGAGAGAAATACCTATTTATTTTCCTGTTGCTCCAATTTCTGCTACTTTGTTTTTCTCGTCATAGTTTTCTGTCCCACAGAGCACAACAGCACCCTTAACACACCACTTAGTTAGATAGCAGCATGTTTCAATTTAAAATCAATTAGGTCTATCTCTGACCATGCTCCCTTCCCTTCTTCTCCAGCTTCTCATGGGCAAAGGTCTAGCTGAATGACGGCAGCAGCTGGGAGAGAATGAGGAACAAGTTTCTTTAATGATGAAACCGAAACACCAGTTTAAAACAGACGAAGAAGTTCCCTCTGTGAGTTTGAAACTTAACAACTCCAGCGATGGATGCAGATCCACAGGCACGTTAGCTGAAATGACCTTTGACAGCATCTTCAGAGGAAGTTCTCTCACAACAGGGACTCTTTCATTGGTGATACATCACTGTCAGAGGATGAAAGTGTTCAAGATGACATTCCTGTGTGCCTCTTTATGGTCACAAAAGGCAACATTAGTCATTGCTATTTTCTGCTTAATGCTGTACCAGAAACAATGACTGTTCCTCCTTACAGGTGTCCCCACCTTCTCCTTGTACTATGGCTAGTTGAATTTCTTCTGCTTGTAGGCTTTACAGAAGAAATGATACTTGAAAGCACTGCAGTGGGCCAACAGTCTGGATGGCCAAACAGGCAAGGAATTGCTGGCTCAGAGGTGCAAGGAAGAAGCTATCACAGAATCACAGAATCTTAGTGGTTGGAAGGGACCTTTGAGATCATCGAGTCCAACCACATTAAAAAAAAAAAACAACACAAACAAACAAAAAAAACACAAGACACAAAACCAAACAAACAACAAATCCCCCCCCCCCCCCAAAAAAAAAAAAAAAAAAAAAAAAAGCACCCACCAACTAAACCCCACACCCACAACCTCACACACAACACCCCACCACAAACCAACAATCCCGGGCAACTAGAGCATGCCCTGAAGAGCCACGTCTACACGTTTCTTAAATACCTCCAGGGATGGTGACTCCACCACCTCCCTGGGCAGGCTCTTCCAGTGCATGACCACTCTCTCAGTAAAGTAATTCTTCCTAATATCAAATCTAAACCTCCCTTGCCGCAGCTTCATACCATTTCCTCTGGTCCTGTCGTTATTCCCTTGGGAGAAGAGGCCAACCCCCGCCTCTCTACAGTTTCCTTTCGGGTAGTTGTAGAGGGCAATGAGGTCTCCCCTCAGCCTCCTCTGCTCCAAACTAAACATGCCCAGTTCCCTCAGCCTCTCCTCATAGGACTTGTTCTCCAGACCCCTCACCAGCTTGGTGGCTCTCCTCTGGACACGCTCCAGCACTTCAATGTCTTTCCTGTAGTGAGGGGCCCAAAACTGAACACAGTACTCAAGGTGAGGCCTCGCCAGTGCCGAGCACAGAGGCACGATGACTTCCCTGGTCCTGCTGGCCACGCTATTCCTGATACAAGCCAGGATGCCGTTAGCCTTCTTGGCCGCCTGGGCACACTGCTGGCTCATGTTAAGCCGGCTGTCCACTAACACTCCCAGGTCCTTTTCTGCCGGGCAGCTTTCCAACCACTCAGCCCCAAGCCTGTAGCATTGCTTGGGGTTGTTGTGGCCGAAATGCAGAACCCGGCACTTGGCCTTCCCTATGTAGGGAAGTAGTAGAAGAGTGACAGAAGTGAAGCTGATGAAACCCAAGACTGCTGTTTTTTACAAAAAGTCAAAAGAAACAGGGTATTTATCCAAGATCTGGGGCATCTACATATGCCTGCCTACTTTGTTTCACATCTGCATTTAGATCTACCTTTCCCATACCATAGTTAAGTATTGTAATCAATAGCTATCATAAACTGGGTTTTACTCACACTTTGAATGAAGATTCCACCTTTACCCTGAAGACCTAGATTGGTTTTAAAAATGTGATGTGTTAACCCACTATTTGAACCCTAATTTTTCAATTGTAATCTGTGCCCGTGTGTTGTATTAATATCTGACATTCTTGAAAATACTAATACATGATTCCAACTTAGATGAAAACATGTAAATCTGTAATTCCTGACATTCACTTGTATTAAACACAGCATCACAGAATGATATGGGGTTGGAATGAACCTCTGGAGATCATCTCCTCAGGAGCAGGTCCACCTAGAGCAGATTGCACAGGAATGTATCCAGGCAGGTTTTGAATGCCTTGAGAGATGGAGACTTCACCACCTCCCTGGGCAGCCTGTAAATCTGTAATTCCTGATATTCAGTTGTGTTAAACAGGGACAGACTTGTCAGAGGACTACATAGACCTCTTATTTGTACTGCCCAAGGTTATAAATGCTCCCACATAATACAATAAGCTTGCAATCTCACAGCTGAATGTGCATCCACCTGGGAGTAGAAATTAGAAAGCAGGATAGATCAGTTTTACCAAAACCAGAATTTTCAATTTTTAATACCAAGAGTTACTTCACTGAAGTTTTTGTCAAAAGAAAGTTGAAATGAATGATTTTGCATTGTGTATTTCAGTCCTGATGAGGACTGAAAAGTAAATATATGATGTATTACAATGGTGTTCCCTTTTTCTTCAGTGTGTTCTTTAAAATAATAGGAAAACAGATGTATACATGTTCAGTATTAATATGCAATCTTTACATGGCAAAGATGTCCTCAAAAGTTAGATAATACCCAGTTACAATCATTGTACATTTTCATGTCTTGTCACAGTGTATTTTGTAGTAACACTGATTTATATGCCCATGTCAACCATCTTCTGTGAAATTCCTGAACCATTTGTTCCATGAACGTGCTGAACCTGTGCCAGGGTTGACTTTGCATGAGTAATGCTTTTACTCTCTGTAGAATCCATATAACTTACTTGTCAGAGGTTGGAATGTGTATAAGAATGCACAAGACTGCAGGAACTGAAAAAGAAGGTTTCATGATTAGGTCTGTCAAATGTTGCTGACACCAATATCTATAGCAGATAATGTCCCTTCTTTGATTAAAAAAGTTACAGAGATGAAATAATGTTTATGAAATAAGCATATACAAAGAACCGAGGAAGACTCTTTTTCTGAATCAAAACATAATTCTGCAGTCAGTGGGGTTTAGACAGTGCACAGTAACTGGGCTATGAAACCTCTAAGCAAGCAAAGAGGAAAAAAACAAAATATTGACTATTTGTTCATTAAGGGAGCAGATATACTGTGCAATGAATGTAGGGGGAGTTCTGTGAAAATTAGTTTGCCATTCTACAATTTAGGTCTGTATCATAATGAATTTGCATTCAGCAGCAAAATTAAGCTGGTACAAACAGTCTTAATACAGGCAGTAGGTATTTTTCTGATTGATATAGTGCTTTTAATTACATTTTATATTACAAATTTTTATATATAAACGGTGTTTGCAGCTGGCTGATACACAGTTGTGTGGCAGCCTATCACTTAAAATACATGTTCTGGAGCTTCCACAAAGGAGGCAACGGTGTGAATCAAAGTTATTCCTGGAATTCTGACTTTTCTATAGGCACTTCTAACTTGTTACTTAGACTATCTGTCTGGTGTGGCAATATCCTCTGCTCAGAATGAGACTGAAGACTGTAGACAGACGAGAAGCTATAACAGGTAATTTCCAACCACCCCATTGACAGTTCATAAACTTAAGAAGTCTAGGAGAGGTCTAGGCTCTGATCAACTCTAATTCAGATTAATTTTTAAAATAAAAGAAAAACAAGCACACAGAGCATCCCTAAAACACAGTAAAGAGTTCCCACTTCAGAAAGCTGGGGACAATTGGGATTAAAAGAACAAGCCTTAAAAACATGTACTCTTAATGAGCTGTATCATACCAATTAATAATGAAAGCCAGGATTTTTATAGTGTACAGGGACATTAAAAGGGTCTCTTCCTTGCAGACCCCTATATTCTGCTCCTCTATGGCTACAGGGACTTGTGTTTCCAGCACAGCTTGACTCCTGAAGACATAAGCTACAGTGCCAAGATGGGGATGAATAACAGGGAATTGGTTGAACTTAGATTCTTTCATTTCAAAGACAGACACCTGCAGAAGATTTTCAGCCATTATCTTGAGGACAATGAAACTAATGTTTCTTTTGAAAATCAAGAGTGAGATAAACAGAGAGATTGAGAAACTTCATTCACAAATGGTTAATGCCCTGTCCTTATACTTTAGAGAACTAACTGTAGCATGTGAAATCTCTATTCCTACAAATAACAGACATTTTTTAAAATAAGGCAGCCATGAGAGTTCCAACCTGTCACAGCCAGTAGACTGGTGTTTAAGGTGCTGTATTGGTAATAAATGCCAAGGCTCTTCAACTTATTGGACCAGAAAGAAGAACTTAAAGACAGCGTTTGCCCCATGTTGGGCTATGTGTAATCAACAGAAATGTACCAAAAACCCAGTGCTACTTACTTTATTATAACAGAATTTAGATTCTAGTTAATACACTGTAAGGGAAAAAAGAAAAAAAAAAAAAGAAAAAAAAGCAGATGGGCTGGTTTTTTACTGTTTTGGGGTTAGGACGGTCAGCTGAAATAAAGCACGCCATATGATATTATGCAGCTTCCATTAATGAATCCAAGCAGGTAATTAGATCATATTTTTACTTTCTACTTAAGACTGAAAAGCATAAATAGTACTTTACCTCTACAGTACATTCACTTGAAAGGCAGAATATGAGTCCAATTGGAAGATGATCCTCTTCTCTCTAGTATTACTTCTCTCCTCTTGTAATTATCTTTGACCTAACTTTCAGTGACTAGCAATTAAATACTTACACTTCATTTTCAAAAAATGTTTATAAATGTTATTCTTATGTCTGCTGATAAAAAAAGACTCACTTTCCATGTCTGCTTTATTTCTTTTCATTTAAACACTGAAAAAGAAAATTATTTCATTACTAGTTTGCCTTCATTTCTGAGTGATAACTTAAGTCAAATTAGCAAAATGTTACAGTGATGGTGGATCTGACACACTGTAAAATCTATGTGGAAATTACCCAGCTTCAACAAAATCAACTGTTTATATACAAATGCAAAACCTCTGTAGGGTAGTAACTTCTTTAAATGTTTGACGTCTTTAAACTCCGTTTAGCTATGCAATTTTAGTATTTTTATATTCTCAGAATACTTGATGTGTCAGATTGCACCGTTGCTACATTTCTTACCTCTTTTTGCAGATGAAAAGTTGTACTTTGATTACTCAAAGTTATTAATAAAACATTTTATTTACCAAAATGGTCAGTGGATGTCTTTCAAGAGGGGAGGAATGCTACTGAGAACTGCATTGTAGACAAGTCACCCAAAAGGGACTATTTCTCAGGCAGACGGGCATCTGGCTGGAAGGCAGTCATCGGCTCAGATACCTCCAGGGACAGAAATTGCTGAGGCCAGGAGGTAGGTCACCATGCCCAGGTATCTCTGAGGGAGAAAGTTGAACCAGTCTGCCTAGGGGATTGCTAATTACTGAGGAAATAACATCCTATAAAGCTAAATGTTTCTCTCTGCCCTCTGGGAAAGTTGGCACCAGGGGTGTGGCAGAGATAAATGGCTGTTGAGATCTGCCTGCAGAGGGATTTAGCATGTGGAGGTCAATCTCAAGCAGGTGATTTTGAGATGAGGTGATTTTTTATTTCCCTTTTGAGAAGGCCATCCGGCAGGCTGATGTCTGAAAAGATATCCTGTTTCTCTTTGCTAACTCAGCATGAATGGTGGATTATTACACGGTTAAGTACAGTCATTTCACTCACATTTAAGGACAGCTCACAGCAAAGATAAGGCTGGGAAAAATTAATTTCCTCCTCTGGTAACTTAAGCTATGATATAAAAAATAATAATCAGGACTCGAATTATAGAAAACTTGCAATGCACAAGTGAAAAATAAATCAATAAAATATCTTTCCTAACAAAATATGCAGTTTATTACAACAGTGGGTACTATATTGCTTTTCCCTGAATAGAAGGTGGTTCTCTGTACTTTGTATCAGCATATTTCTATCTTGCAATAAATTGTGTCTATAAATTATTTATACTGTATCTTGTCAAGAGAGAAATATACATTGGAAGCAAGTTATATATGTGTATATACAAAGAGAATACACATATATTCATACTGCTAAAGTAAAAGAGAGGTAACATGACAAAATGGGTGAGATAAGTTTTTTGAATAGTTAGTCAAAGCAAAAAGGAATAGCATAAAAGCAATTAAAATATATTTTACATAAGAAGTTAAATAGTTTTATAATGACAGCCGTCAATGTATGTATAATTATCAAATTCTCCTAGTCTGTTACAGGAACAGGGTAATATTGTTTTTAGAGAACTTTCATGAGACATCATTAAAATGGGGCTTTTAATAGAGAACCAACAATAAAGACAAATGTGTACAGTAGTTTACTTTTCATAGAGAAATTACATAAAATTGCTTTATTATTTCTAGTCAGTAGAAAATTCAGGAGGAAAATTATACTTGTTAGGCAGGTGTTTTAGGTAAAACTCAAGAAGTTACAGAAAGGACAAATAAGAATATTAAGGTTGTATGTGAAGTAATACAGATTCTAACTCCGTTTCTAGACAAGCAACAAATTGAATAATACTGTTGATGACTTGCCTTAGAGCTATATTCTTGAGAAATGCAACATTCTGGCATGCTGACCAATTTATCTGTGCACAATGAGCCATATTCCACAAAGAATACACAGCATTTTTTGTAAAATCACATGACTGGTTCTTCATAGTGAATGAATTTTCATTTACGTCCACTGACTCTTTCATTGAAGTGAAATAACTTTGGAATAAAAATATTGCAAATAGTTAAAACATTGCTCTTCAAATGTGTCTCGCTAAAGGATTTCTTTTCACTTATCCCCTGTACTTTAGAAGCCAATATTTAAACAAAGAGCAATAAAGAGTCATGTTGTTTTAGCAAAGAAAAAAAAAACAACCTATAGGTTTGGATCTCTAACTGATTTTTCAGATCGTTACTACTAATAATATATATTCTCCTTTCCATAATGAAAATCAAACGGTAATTTCATTTGTATAACAGACAGTCTTGAGTGCACAGCGGAACACATGAACATTTTACTGATACTTCTTTTTTCTCTTTCATTGTCATAATTACTGAAAAGGTAGTACTTCACTTTAATGCCAGTTTTCAAAATTTCTATCAGCAAATAACATCCTGATTGCAGGACTGGTTTTAAGGGAAACGGGTCAAATAATCTAGTGGAACATACAGGCATTCACAAAAAACGAATCTAATTGTTTTATTTGTATTGAAAGTTTTTTTCAACATTGATGTTACTTACAGTTCTTGTAACAGTTATGTTTGTGGAATTTGGAGCCTGTACATAAACTGAGGATCGTTTCTTGCATGTCAAGAAAAACTTATGATTGTTTTGTATTTCTTCTAGACAGGGTGTTATAAACATAAATCACAGAATCTTCCTGGTTGGAAGGGACCTTTGAGATCATCGAGTCCAACAAAAAAACCAAACAACCAAACAAAAAAAAAACCCGCAACACCAAACACCAAAACCGAAACAAAAACAAAACACTCACAACCACACACCACACCCACCCACAAACAGACACAAACCAACAATCTCAGGCACTAGAGCATGCCCTGAAGTGCCATGTCTACACGTTCCTTAAATACCTCCAGGGATGGCAACTCCACCACCTCCCTGGGCAGGCTCTTCCAGTGCATGACCACTCTCTCAGTAAAGTAATTCTTCCTAATATCTAATCTAAACCTCCCCTGCCGCAACTTTAGACCATTTCCTCTGGTCCTGTCATTATTCCCTTGAGAGAAGAGGCCAACACCCACCTCTCTACAACCTCCTTTCAGGTAGTTGTAGAGGGCATCACTATTCACATGTGCAGTGAATAGAGCAAAGACTACTTACTTTCTTTCCTCCAAGAATGAGAAAGAAAGAATTCAAATCAGAAACAAAAATTCATCATGTGAATTTTAAGTACTATTAATTATGCAAGACTATCATACTGCTTGTTGGAGAATCATCACAACGAAAGTATAGAAAGTCATCATCTATCCTAAAAGTCTCCTTTGTGAAGTTTCCATTTTGATCTACAGTCATAGGCTGAACTTTAATGACAACAATTTAGATTATTCCAGTATCATTATGAATGAAATGTGGGATTTCCCATAAACTGATTTTGAAGACAGTAATTTCATTATTCTTAGCATTGTGCTTACAATAGAAAAGGAAGAGTGAAAGAGACTGCAAATGACCTTGCCAACAACAGGCTTGTATTTCACCCTAATGTGTTGATCTTTGAGAACACAATATATTGAAATAATGAAAGGTCTAATGTTTGGAGCTACTGTGCCTTCGTCTAGTATAACCTGTGGAACAACTGAAATAACAGCTTTTTCTGAAAATAAAATGTTTATGAATACAAATCCTCACTTAGGCTTTCACAGAGTTTTTAGGCTGCAAATAACTGTGTTGGGCATTTTTCCTTTATGCCACAGATTCTTGCTGGTTTTGATGAAGCAGATGTACATTAATACTGATCCTGTCAACAAAATATTTATCAAAATATTTCTTGGAAGAGTATTTTTTGTATTACTCAACCAGCTTTTAAACAAGTCAAACAACACATGGCATTCAATTTTGACAAATGTGCTTGAATTACAAACCTTGTTTTCTCTATTTAGCCACATTTATTAAAGTTCTTTTTATTATTTGCTGTCTACTGTTTGCAACTGATCTGAACTAGCATGGGCTGGGAATATAATTTTGTTTGAATTTGACCAAAGCCCTGCAAGAAATAAGCAGACAATTTTGATTCTTACACCTAATTTAAGCCTCCACTTATTTCTGAGGTTTATTTATTTAGGAACAGACTAAAAGCAAACCAAAAGATTTAGAAGTTATGTAACTAACAAGTTGGCTTCATTTTAAGTTTTATATAAGTGACTCTTCTTAAGAACCTTCATCCTTTAGATGTCACCAGAGGGTTCACTACAGTGTTACTCAACAGGAAGGCATGAGGAGCAAAAGCTCTGGATGCTGTATTTTAAATACTGTTTCCAAACTGCAGCTTTCAGAACTGTGACTTGACTTTACTGAGGATAGGATTCCATCTATGTGGGTTTTTTTTTGTGGGTTTTTTTTTCCTTTGTCTCAGAAGTTAGAAAGTCTTCTTCAATAGTAAGACAAACCTGTTTCCATGAGGACTCTGAGCTTTGAATTGTAGGAAAAATAGGTGCAGCATAGAGAATGATACTTATTTTCAGACATCTATGAAATGTGGTCTGTCTCTGAAAGCTTCATGTTTTAGTTATTGCTTTCATTTGCCTCTCATTTGTTGTTTCTTAATGATTCAAATACAATGAGTGTCTTGTGTTTCAGTACACTGCCCCACTCCCAATACACTGGTTGGAAAATTCGCCATTTTTAGATCCTCAAACTAAAAGGTTCATTAATGTAGGACATTACTAGTTATTATTAAGCCTAAATTTACTTATGGCAGAAGACACTACCTGGGACATAGAACTTGCCAATTTGTTCTTAACGATGTTACAGTACATGGAAAAGTTTCTTGAAGACTAGAGAAAGAAAAGGCATGTGTATAATTAGGAAACAAAGGAAGGATGGACAACTTAAAATTCATTATCTGAAATACAACCTCTATGCACTGACAACAAGCAATTAAAAAACCCTGCAACCTTCAATTTGCTGGTGATCACATGCATCTCCAGAGACCAACACGAGTTGAAGTCTACACAGTGAATGTATTCTGGCTGCAGATCACGTACTTTCTAATATTTTGTTATTACCTTTTCTACAAAATTTTAACTTTTAAGTGGCACAGAGAGACTGCACAATGGTTTGGTCATTGAATGTACACAGCTGACTTGTGATAAATTTCACTGCTGTACGAATCACCCCTGAATTTGGGGGTCATGGCCCTTAGTGACAAGTTTGTGATTATCACATAGATCTCCTGTAAGTACAAGTATATTTTTCAAAGTACGATTTAATAGCATATCAAAAACATACTAGTGAGTATGGTTTCATAATAATAAAGAAATACTTCTTTCCCATTTTAGCCTAATTATGTTGTGTTATTGTATTGGGTATCCATGCGATGCCAAAAGAGTTAAAAATCCACAAAATCGAGTGACCATGATGGCCTATTCTGAAACCATAGCAATAGGAATACAAAGTCTCTAAAACATAAAGCTCATAAACACAGATTATCCAACTTTGAAGTTAGCCATTGTTCCAAGTGGAGTCCCAACAGAATAGAAAGTTAGAGTGACCTAGTCGTAGCTGATAGGATGAAGGTATAACCGCTAGTTACTTTAGATAATGTTAATACTAAAAATCACACATTTAGGAGGACATTTTATACATAAATGTAAAACCACCTTAGTATAATGAGCCAGGCAGAAACCGGGACGTGCAAATTAATTTTTTTTTTTTATATAATTACAAGTGACCAATCAGCTATTTTGATGTGATTTTCCTTCATTACCTTTTTGTATAAAAGACCCTATGTGTTTCCTAATAGGTGGGCTGGCTGCGTTAGATGCCTAGCACCCAATGTCACGAATTGAAATAAAGGCAAATATTTCAACTCCGTGTGTTGATTGGCTTTTGCACACTGGGTAAAGAACCCTTATTTTTGAGACAACACATGCCCAGGCACCAGCAGGAAGAGCTGCGGGGTGGCCTTTGTGAGGAGAGGCCAAGGCTGCCCCATGCCAGACATAGCTGTTTCCAACTGACCCACCCCAGGGCATGGCTGAGCCCCTTGGCCAAGATGGCACTGCCTCTGGGAAGACAGATTTAAGGGATAAAAAAAAACCAACAGATTTAAGAAAGGTCAAAATAAAAACAGTTATGGGCTGTCCATAACCCCTCATTCCCCATCCCCCCTGCACCCCTCCAGGGCAAGGAGGAGGTAGAGGAGATGAGAAAAGAGTGAAGGTGAGCCCGGGGAAGTGTGTGGGGGTAGGTGTTTTAGTTTTTCTTTCTCACTATCCATATATATTTTAATTGGCAATAACTTAAATTCATTTTCCCCTAGTTGAGTCTGTTTTGCCCATGGTGGTAATTGTTAAATGTCTTTATCTTGACTCATGAGCTTTTCCATGTTAGTTTCTCACCCTGTCCTGTTGGGAAGGGGGAGCAAGGGAGTGGCCGGTTAGGGTCTGGCAGCCCACCAAAGTCAACCTGCCACAATTATCTTCTGCTTATGAAGTCTGCATCACCCTGCACCCTTTGCTTGCCAACCTGGTTCACTATTTTCTCACTTGACTGAAGGTTGTCATCTCCCTTCACTGTTATTTCTAGCTTAAAGCTCACCTCACCAGGTTGGTGAGCCGTCTGGCAAAGATGCTTTTGCCCCACTTCATTAGGTAGATCTTGTCCCTGCTTAGAGGTCTTCAGTCCTTGAAGAACGTCCTGTAGTCATAAAAATCAAATTGTTTTGTTTCCAAGTGCATTTACTGCATAGCTTGTAGTACAAGGTAAAGCATCTGCAAAATCATTAGCCTAAAATGGTTTTTACTTCCAACTGAGAGAACCTGCAGCAACAGGTGACAGGTTTTTCTTCTTTGTTTTTGCTTCTGAACAAGATGAGAAGGCAATAATCCCCATTATTTAACACTATCTAAACACATTATTTGATGTATTCCAAAGGGTTTAGTATCTGAAAAAAAGTCTTCTAGAAGCATCACTGGATGCAGTTTGATGAAAAAGTTTATTGAAATATGCTAAGGCATATTTTTGGGATTTTCACACCACTTAACTGTAAGTGGTTCTACTGTACTTGCCGACACTCATTTTCCTCTTATGTAGCATAACCATTTGAACCAATCTACATATAATCACCAAGTAGTCAGAGACTCCTAACATCAGTGGCAGAGCTGATTCAACATGTCACATTGCTGAACCTACTAAATCACTGAGCTGTGCAACAGAGATTAAATCTTCCTTAACACTTTCGATAGGGTGTCCTTTCAGTGACAGCCACTATGAAGGGGCCAAGGAGCCCACTGTGGCGGATGTAACAAGGAGCAGCATCTCAGACATGAGGACTCAGGAGAAGACACAACAACAGAGAAGACAAAGACTGAGGTCAGATCCAAATCTATTAAATATCATTAGTCATAGCATTCTTCACTTCTCTCTTACCTTGAGGGCTGAGGAGTCCTTACACCTTATTGTGGTTGGCAGGAAAACTACAGGCAGTTTGTCTAACTCAGTTAACCTATTTGTAATCCTTAGATCTGTGTTAAAATGAAGGTGTATATGATGAATGAAATGATCATGAAGGAATCTTAATTTTAGTAAGAATGTCACAAGCATAAGCAAAACAACTAGAAATACTGTAAACAGATTAATTGAAGAGATACAAACATTAAAAACAAGACATAAATCTAAGAAATAGACATTAGTCCCTCAGAAAAATATATATTAATCACTACTTAAGAACAAAAATATATGCCAGTAGTTTGTTGGTTTTGTCAGCCAAGGCCTGCTCTCAATCCCTTCATCCCCCAGCCTATATTGGTACTGGGGGTTCTCCTGACCCAGGTGCAGGACCCTGCAATTGGCCTTGTTGAACTTCAGGAAGTTCACACAGGCCTTCTTCTTGAGCTTGTCCAGGTCCTTCTGGATGGCATCCTGTTCCTCAGGCATGTCAACAGCATCACTCAGCTTTCTAGAATGATTTATAAATTATTTTTTAGCTCTATTCCTCACAGTGTTTGGCTGTTCATACACCTTTGTCAAGAATGCATATTTTGCTTGTGATATTGCATGAACTTACCCCCAGAAAATATTCTCAATATATTATTGGAGACTTCCTTGCCTTCAATCTGTCCAAGTTGTTTCTGTCTTTATCTCTTAAATACCTTATATACAGCCCTAGCTTACACCACTTTTTTCTGAATAATAATAGTGTCTCTTTTCATTCCCACTGTGACTGAGTCACATGAATGTCCACATGAAGAATTAAGAAGAATTTAGTTTCTTTCCAGACAGTTATCAGTGTGCCTAAACCATAGTCACAGTCAGCTCAACACTGATTGAAGAGAAGCACGCTGCTGAGTTAGCAGCACTTTTGTGTAAAGGGAAGATATGCACAGAGAATGTAAATCACGTTGGATTTGTGCCAAACTCTAGAGCAAGAGGAGCAGACCCAGCGACTGTGAACTCCTGCCCCTCTCCTTGTCACTCACTCCTGTCCTGAAGTTTCTCTTCTCTGCTCTGAGTCGGTTATGCATACACCCACAAGGTAGAAAATTCCTCTATCAAATTAGGAAAGCAAAGCAAAGTGAGAAAACAATAATAAATTCTCATGTCGTTACCCCATCCAAGCGTACTGGAGGAAGAGATCTGTGAGAAAACTGAGATGAGATGCAATTCAGACTTAATCCTGTCACCAAAAAAAAAAAAAAAGATTTAGATGCAGCTTCTTCTCATGTAACAGTGCCACAAGCGCATGACTCTTCAAGTCCTCATCTTGGCTAACCCTAAATTGTTAGGATGAGGCACTTTTGAGCTTCCATTGGTTAAACTGTGAGAAACCTTATGAGAAATTTTGAGCACTGGTAAATCCATCTGTACCTGATGATACACACAGAATTTCAGTTACCGTTTTATTACCTTCTTCTCCTTCCTGTCTAAATATTTCTTTTACAAAAAGGAGAAATACATTATTAATTTATAAATTCATTAGTTAAATGAGGATCCTTCAGGGCTGAAAATCTCTTTATTAAGAACCAGTGACCTTGTTTACCACAGAGACTGTGTCCTGTAACACTGGAAACTTGTGGGGTTCATGGGGGAATTGCACTTCCTGACAGACCCTGGGCCCCTGTGGGCAAGAAATACATTAATTTCAACTGTTTTTATTAAAAAATAGGTTCTGTAGAGCAAAGAATGAAATCATTGAACTTTTCTTTAGTATGTGTACCAGTACAAATGAGTCCATAATTTGTATTTAGTTATTATGTCTAGGATTTTTTAATAAAGGGAAACTCTATCTTGCACACATATAATAGTACTGCTCATAATTCTTTAAGTCAGTACATATGGTCATATCCATATTCAAAAAAAGTAACTGACAGAGGGAGTGGCACATCTGAAGGGAATGTGTTCATCATCAATGTGGAGTCTGAAGAGAGGGCAAGAGAGTGATTGCCATTATCAGAATACTTGCTAAATAGTTATGAAATTATGGCATTAGAACTTCTGATAAAAAAAAAAATTATTAAGAAAATTCAATCTAGGCAAAGAAAAATGAAAGAGAACAGATGAGTTTCTGATGTTCATGAGGTACAAAACAAAGATATGAAAATTAACTCTCCTCCCTACAAAGTACATATACCACATATTTTTTCAGATCCTGTATTTATTTAGGGACTGCTAACTAATTCACATTTTATGTTTTTAGTTTATACAACTCATATTCCTGTAGAAAATAACACTATTATCAGAATCCATTACAAAAGCGACGGGATTACTCAAGCTGACAATGACAAAAATAATTATCATTAGATTGCTTCAGTATCCCTTCCTAAAATTCCTAACAAGATTTTAAACAGTACCAAGAGACTGATTCTTGCAGCTAAATTGAGGGCAGAGCCAGAAATAATTGATGTTACCTTGACAATGACAAATAAAAATTTTAAATTACAAGGCAAGATTTAAATTAATTTGAGGAGAAATTGAATGTCCTGGCAAGAGAAATCATATATTGTTGCTAGTCAAAACCAAACTGTCCTAAGAGAGACTATTAAAGGCTAACAAAATGAACTTTGTCGTAATTTAAAGGCACCATACTGAAATTAGTCAACATAGAGAGTTGTGTAACTTTTTCCTTTTGTACAGAATTGTGGGAAAAGCTCCCTGCATTACTTCTGCCTTTAGCCATTATCTGTACAACATGAAGTGAATAACTGCTCCTAGGTCTGGTGCATTTCACTCATCTGAATTCCCAAAGCGTTAGTCTGAAGTCAGGAACTTCTCCATCTCCTGACACCATGAAACGGGAATATAAACCTATTGGCAATCTCAAGTGTTTTAAAAAAATACTTTTGAGAGCTTCTTAAGCATATTAGGAGGGTAGATTGCAAACATTTTTGTTATCATTATTATAATTTTGCATTACTTACCATACTGAATATTGTCTTTTTCTTATCCATAATTCCAGAAACATTGATGAATAGCTGGATAGGTAGATATGTATCTGACAGGCATTATGATGTTATATTTACATTCTTGTTCTGTGTTTTCATTTCAGGTGTGTTACACCACCCTCACCCCTCACGCCCTCCCATTTCCCCATTCCATTTGATTGTTTTCTGGTTAACACCAGAATTATACCTAAAAAAACCCACCTGCTAAGTTCTCATTTTTATTCTGGAGTGTTAACATGAAAAGAGTTTTCAGTAGACTAGGACTAGACCACTTTTTACAACCTTGCAAGCCATGCAGGAAATATCCTCTCATTTCAGAGGACGTATTTCAAGAGATGATGGAGAGGGAAGCTCTGGCATTTTTCACATCTGGAACACAATGGCTTCCTAAACTTACTATCACTCCAAAGTGGAATAGAGGGAGGCTGGACATGATTCCAGGCCCTTCAGTGATTCACGGTCTTCAGTTTCAACAGTCCTTCCTTGCTGCTGAAACAACCAACACACACTGCCAGCTGAATGAAAGAACCCTAACACCAGAGCCCCACTTGAACTTGTCAAGCCAAAAAGCTGCTGATGTAATAGTGGGAACACATAACCTTGTCTAGGCATTTTGGAAATCCACCAGAGTTGAAGCAACTCTTGTATGCACACATGGAAAATATGCAATAAATCATATATAAAATGATACACAGATCAGAAAAATAAGAAACACATATCTGAGGTAAGTTCTAAATAAAGACAAATCTCCTACTATCACGTTATAAAACTAGATACATAAAATGATTCTGAAGATGTAAAATTTCTTAGTATGGTATATAGTACGTATTTTCAGAATTGGCAGATGATACAGGAGTCTACAGAAATCAAGGAAGAGAAACACCTTAATATTTTTTCACTGAAACCTCTGAAAGTTTTCTCTTTGACTAATGTGGTCATAAGCATATTATGTATAAATAGATAATGTTTATGAATAAATTCAATTTTCTTTAATAAATAAAAAAATTTAAAATACTTTAAAGATAATAAATGTTCATGAAGAAATATATTCTAATTTTGTAACTCTTATTATTTTTATATTAAGTTCATCATAAAACTTTTGATGCATTAAATCCAGAAAGATTTTTCTTACACAGATGATATGAAAATCCAATAACAATTGGAAGTGGAAAGATATCTGAGTCAAGTAAGAGTGAATGAACAGTAGATTTAGCAGGCCTGCAATGGATTTCCCATCCTACATGCTTTTTCAGATAAGGACTTTACATGGGGATTTAGATTAGGGTTTTACTGCCCACACACAATACATCAACGATTTTAAGACTGGAATTTCATTTATAAACTTAGTTTAGTGACATTGTGGTCAGATCCAGGTCCTCTACCTCTATCCAGTGATGTATGTTACTGTACACGAGTTCAGATTAAGACCCATTAAATCCTGATTTAGGAAAAGGATAAATTATTTTTGTCTGGATTAATCTCTCACTTGATTCTTGCTCATTAATTGTAAAACATTAGTGATTAGAAGCTTCCAGCATGATGAGCATCATACTGCATGCATACATAGTAGGAGACCACACCTGTTCCAATGAACTTCTGTTATCCAAAGGAGTAACTAATTAGATACAAACCATCTTCAATTTATTATTTATTCAGTGTTGCTGATCAAAATGGATGGCAGAAATGTATGGAATTCACAGGGAAAACACATATGCATACACTCATATTTACGTCATTCCTGGTCAGACGGCCGGTCAGGCCAAAAACTCCTTGGAAATTCAGCCTTCCCCACAAAGGCAGTTTCCAACAGCTTTGGCTTGACATGCACAGAAAATACTCTTCCCCTTCCTTTCTCAAGCCTTTTTACTTCAGAAACAATAAAAAAATGTTCCTTAAATGTTGTCTGCCAAAAGTTTCATCATGTTTTTAAAAGAAAATTCATGAAAATGTTTTAAGAGAAATGTAGAGATCTCTGAAGACTTTATAAAATAGTTGAAAACAGAAGAAAATCTCATAAGTAATCCCTGTTGGCCTCTTCTTTTACAGTGTTGCTTTTTTTATTACATTACATTTTAGTCAATCAAAATGATTATTATATAATGATATAGCCACATTTCCATTGTGTAATTATGAAGCATGATTTACTTGATAGTAGAATCTATGAAATGCTTGTGTTCATTACAATTAAATTCAAATGTAAGTTATACTTTGAAAACAAAGAAATTGGAAAGACATTTAGAATTTTATTGTGAAAACTGCACATACTAATCACTGTGTATCTTGGATACACATGCATTAACTTCAAACTCTAAGTGAGATAAAGTCAATTCACAGAATGCTGGAATGAGTGAACATGGACTCCTAACTTTTCAATCTGCTGACAAATTGTTGTTTCAGCAAATAAAAAGAGACTACTCAGAACATTTTCTTATTGCTGGATCAAATTACAGGTCTTGAAAGACAGCTGTAAGAATTGATAGAACAGAATTAAGTTATTATGTAAATCCTAGTTGCTTCAAAATAACATCTACAGAGATGAAAAAATTTAAAAATCATTTCATTATAAAACTATAAGAATAAACGTATTTTTCTGCAAATAGTGTTTTCTTCATAAAGGCATTTTGAGGCAGAGAAAGGTTAAAATTTATACTAGCATAAACTAGTTGTACTTGCAGTTCTTAATCAACCACCTCACACTGAAGACATTTTAGAATACATTTCTTAAATGATTTAGATGCCTATGAAACAGATACTATTTTCTCTATTATATCTGTATCAAGATCCAGAATTAAAGAAATAGGATGTGTCTACAGTGAGGAAGTGAAATAAATATATTAAAAAAAAAACACATTTGGAGCAGAGAGCCTTCTACAGTGCTATTTCACCCAGCATGAAATAATGGATACAGAAGCGTGTCAAAATTGTACAACTTTCCAGAGCTTAAGTTCTTGAATTAGAAGCAAGAGTCAATAATTTTCTTGCGATACATAGTGTAAAATCCACAACTCTTGTGAAGGAAGGTGAAGTGACCCTCTCATAGCTCTTTTTCTAAACAAAATTGTCAAGCCATCCCAAAAGTCATACAGTTGTCCATCTGTAATTGTATTTAGAAGCTGAATTCATCCCTCTGTCCAAGAAGATTCAAGATCATGGTCTGAAATTTCTTTGGAATAATTATAATCTTTAAGCAATGGACTATTCAGGGTGGAACAGAGGAGTCAGAGGTGTGCTGCATTTTCTTCAGGTTGTGTCTCTATGTAAAAAGGATACAAACTTAATATGGCAGAAAGAAATGCTGTAGGCAAGATCCTGTTTCTGTAATAATTAAGTTTTATATTTCAATGAGATAAGAGGGTGGCTTTAAGTCCTTGTCTCTGGTTTTTCTGCTTTTTATCAGGTCACTGTTTATAAAACACATAAGCATTCCTGAAGTAGAGATGAGAACCTTGGACTCACAGAATCACAGAATCTCACAGAATCTCACAGAATCACAGAATCTCGTGGGGTTGGAAGGGACCTCTGGAGATCATCTAGTCCAACCTTCCTGCCAAAGCAGGTCCACCTAGAGCAGGTTGCACAGGAACTTGTCCAGGCGGGTTTTGAATGTCTCCAGAGAAAGAGACTCCACCACCTCTCTGGGCAGCCTATTCCAGTGCTCTGCCACCCTCAAAGTAAAGAAGTTCCTCCTCATGTTTAGGTGGAACTTCTTATATTCAAGTTTGTGCCCATTTCCTCTTGTCCTGTCACCAGGCACCACTGAAAAAAGACCATCCCCGTCCTCTTGACACCCACCCTTTAAGTATTTATAAGCATTGATCAGATCCCGCCTCAGTCTTCTCAAGACTAAAAAGACTCACCACAGTTGAATATGTGAATATGTACCCTCAGTTTTTCCCTTCATATATCCTGGATCTTTATTCTTTTCTTCATACTTACAAAGCATTCACAGGAAAAATAGATGATCCATCCTGATCTCTTTCTTCGTCTCTAGATAGATTATCCAGCTAGATTGTAAGTGTTCATCTTCAGACAGATTATAAGTGTGATAGACCCTATGTTCTCATCATTTTAAACTGATGCAGAAAATGCTCCACTGCTGGGTATTGCTTTGTATAGGTTCTAGGTCCAGATGGGCAGTCAGCAGGAGACAAATGCTACCCCTTTCTCATCCAGATCATTCTGGACAGGCATGTAATGACCAATTGGAGGCATTTAGGGATTTTTTTTTTTTTTTCAGGCCAAAGCTTAACAAGCTTGAAGTCTTAGCAGCCTTTCAAATTTAACGGTTGCAAAAAACTTTTTATATTAGGCTGCATCAGCATAGGATGTCCACCAATGTCCTGCCTTAAGTACTTAAGAACATTTTCAGATCTTATCATTGAATAGAGCCTGATAAGGGAATACACTACTCCAGCATGCATTTTTCAGGAGCTTCTATTCACTGATTCAATTGCAGCGAATACGATGTTCCTCAAAGGACACTGAGAAATCTGCTCATGGAGCTTAAGTACACCTAGGAATTGTTCAGAAACAACATGTGAGTACTATTAAAACTCCAGGATAATAGATGTGGAAGATTAGACAGGTCCAAAGAAAGGACAAACCTTTAGAAATGTCAATCAGAGGCAGAATATTCTTGTTCACATTACTTACTGTGGTATAAAAATTCTGGCATTTAATCATAAAGTACAAGATTTTACAGATATGATAAATCTGTAGCAGCAATTTGTACCAGCACTTCAGCCAGAAAGATAACTCGTCAAAAACATCTAAGGAAAAGAAATCGATATAGATCTCAATCACAATGTTAATCACAGTGTAATTATCATTGCTCAGATTGACATAAGAATAATCATTAGATAGATATTAAACTGCAGGCTTCTGTCTCAGAAATCTAATAAGGAATATGTCTGATCAATATGCAGAACTATTATCCAGATTGACAAGACTATTTTCCCTTCTATTTACTTTGAGGAGCAAAAGGTTTTCTGCATCCTTATCAAAATATCAACAGCAAAAAGCATGAGGTCTTTAATTAAATTAAATTTGTCAGAAAATATGAAGGAAGAAAAACCACAGCAACAACCTATTCCAGGCAAATCATTTAAAGAGGAAAGATTTAAAATAAGAATTTGTTTTCTTCAAGAAAGATATTTAATTCTTATTTAAAGACCTCACAAAATAAGGTCTTCCACTATTTACCTGTCCTTGGTGTTAAAAATGTAAAATTATTTTTAGTACATATTTATTTTCAGTTTTCAATAGCTGGATCTCAATGTCAATTTTTCTCTATTACATTGAACATCAGTCAGGTATCAAACACTTCTTCCGTATAGATTCTGAGTCAGTACCAGACATCAGGCATGGGAGTCAGTTCAATGTATTGAGGAGTCTAAACGTGGAGGTGTGAACTCCTACTATAATCAATGGATATCAAAGCAAGAGTTAGTGGGATATGAAAGAGCAATTCAACTGACTGGACATGAGAAGTGGGATTCAATATACTTAAATTTTGACATCTGCATGTAGGCAATGGAGTCAATGGAGCCTAGAGAACAATTCAGATCTGTAAAGTAAACATTAAGAGCTCTATACTGTTACCTAAATAAAATCAGTGCCGTTTGGGACAACTTGCAAACTGACGCAGCATGAAACAGCCAGATATAGCATGGCACAGAGGTGAAAGCTATGATGTCTTCTGCAGAGTCAGATTCAGGCCAGGCATCAGGATAATTTCAAGTATCTTCAGTGTCATTAGATGCCTGATATTATGCAACTCACTCATTAATAGTGTTATTGCACTTTGATGCTTGGAGTGTTTATTAAAAAGCAAGAAAACAATTAATTGGGATCTTGGCATATTGTAATGATTGCATCTAGCATCATATCTCCTGATGTCCTATGTGACTAGCCCATCACATGCATAATTCTTCATTGTTGGTACACTTAAAATGTATACAAAATATGTCCTAAGCATCTACATGCAAAAGACTGTCCTGTGCAACCATTTCTGCAGGGAAGAATTTCTATTGACTACAGGTGTCATATCTAGGCACAATTCAGTCATGTCTGTAGCAGGAAATACCCAGGTGAGCCCTTCGGACACTCCACTCAGAACATTAATCAACACATTTAGGCATATAAATTGAACTAGACATAGTAGGAGTTGCCAAACTCTCCAGAGTTTACACCTGGAGGGCTTCTGCAACTGTTAGTCAAATATGTCATCGTGAAGGTTCAATCAGTGAGTCATGTGGTTTCAAGCTGGTCCATGGTTTCAAGCTGGTCTGTTGTTTCAAGCCTGTCCATTAATTCATTTATGCAGATGACTGGCTGGAGAGTTCCTGGACAACCCAAGGAATTAATGATTTATATGTACCGGTAAGCATACAGGCAGAGCCCTGAAACCCAACTGCCCTGCAATTATAACTAAAGAACAAATTTGACTTTCATACTTACAACTCACTTAAGCCTGATAGCTCTTGGCACAGTGTTTAACAACAAAAATTGTATAAATATAAATTATTTAGAAAATATGTACTTTATAAAAACTATTTGTAAAAAAGACTGTCCCTTTGGTATCAACAATAATAACTGATAAGGCAGAGCACACAAAGTGTACAAAATCAGCTATCTAAATGCTTAATGAAATGGCAAAAAAAAATTAACAATAGTCACAATTAGGCAATGGAATGATGCCAAATCCCATTGGATTAAGCCACAGAAAAATAACGCAAAGGTAACTACAGATATAATACAGTTTCAGTACTTGTTGCTAACAAAATTTTGTTTAGTAGTGTCATTGGACAAACTGAGAATTGCAGCTGAGCTCTGAAAACATTCATGCAATCTGAATTTGCAAATTACATTTTATTATTTATTCTACTTCTCTAATGATGTCTAATACTATGTCTTCTGTTTTAACAGACTTAGAAACCCTAGATGTAATTTATTGAATTATTTAACTTAAAATATATTTTCATAATGTTACAATAGCGAAAATAGTTCCTTAACTGAGGTGACTCATATAGTCAATAGTAGTTTATGAAACATAAATGCTCAAAGAAAAACAAGGACCATCAATATTTTTTAAATCATCAGATGTTCAATTAAGATCTACTTGGCAAGTGTTTTTCTAAACACTAATTATATGACATTTTCTAGCTATAGACTGCATATGTATATTACATGAGAACTGAAGAACAGATTAATTACTCTGAAATAAGAACTTTGTTCTTGCCCCCCCTGAATTCAATGGGAATTTTGCCATCAGCTTCAATAAAAGCAGGTTGAAGTTTTAGATAGCTGACACAGAACATATTTTAAAGCCACCTGTGCAAATGCAACCACTGAGCCACCTTCTGTTGCTACTGTTCTACAGAATTTTCACTCTCCAATGGTATGTTACTTTCACCTAAGAGCATTGATTAAACTCATCAGCTGCAATATTTTACCTAGAATCACACTTTTTACACTTAATCTCTGTTAGAATTAAGAGATCTGAGTATGAGTAAATGATGTTATTTTGAGGTTTTCATGTTCTTGTCTGCCAGTGTCTTCTATGAAAGAAATCACATTTACTATGAAAAGTTCAGATAAGAAGAAAATTTGTGATTTTATGAAAATACAGCTGCTATTTTTTTTTTTTTTTAAATAAGGAAACATGTATTTTCAATTTGTCCATGTTTATTTTATAGTCTTACTAATAAGACTCCAAATACTGAGATTGGGTTCACCTGTTTTTGAAGGGATGGTAGCCATCTGCATAGGTATAACTTTCAGTTATTTGACCAAATAAGAAAAATTTATATGTTTCAATTATTTAAATGTAGAAAGACTTTTGTTTATTATTACTACAAAATAATTAGAGGAATTAAAGTCTAACTAGCATGCCTTTAACTCTTCATCCAGGATGTTTTTTCCAGCATTCAATCTTCTGTTTTTATTTGGGTTGTCTGACTGTCCTTTTTTGCAACAATAGCGTCAATTCTCTTATAAAAATGCTACCTTATTGTACTGTAAGTGATGAGAAGAATTGTAGATGTATTTGCAAATTGCATGGCTCCAGTTTTCAATACCAAAGTGTTTTTGTGTAGTTTTGATGCAAGGGCTATGGCCCAAGATCAGAGGTGGGGGAAGTTGTGATATTATTGATATTGATTTGGGCCTGTAGCCATAATATTAGTATTATAACAGTGGAAATCATTAAAGAGTTTTAATACAGCATGATGCACAAATCTCAGACTTTAGCTAAACTTGAAAAAATCTAAATGACAAAATACACTGGATTTTAAGGAGGGCTTTTTGGACTCCTTTGTATCACACTCTAATCAAGAGACTGTGTTATAGAATATGTATTCCAAACACATTCTACCCTACTCATGACTACTTACTGTCTCTGTGAAGAAACTATATATTATATATAGTGAAAAATAATATTAAGAGCACCTAATTGAGTTTTATTTTTTTTGAAAACCTATTTAGCAGCTGCAAAGTAGTAACATACAATAAGTCAGTTCTTTGAAGTCATAGAACTGAAACTGTTCATTTATAAACAGGTGATAGGTGTATGTTGACATATGAGATTATTATTGTGTCAGCTTTGTTATTCTGTCTCATGGTTTGTTATGGCTAAAATAATTTGTAACTGTTGGACCAAACTGTATAATCCATACACAGACAATACTCAGTGCAATGTTAAGGGGAATTTAGGAAAGGCAGTCAAAATAGACAGCATAAACATTGACCAAGGATGTTCATAAATTACAATTAATGATTTGCAAATCTTTGTTGCATCATGGAACGGTGAATACATAAAGATATTCCCATACAACTACTCCTATGATTTATTTAATTTATTAGGGAGAAGTTCCAGCACAGTTAGTGTGACTCATACCTCTGCAATTTGATACAGAATCAGGACCATTTATTTCAATGAAATCTGACAGCTAAACTTGGTCCCGTGTATTATTTCTTTTCTTGGTAATTTTTTCATCCAGTACTGTGTCTTGTTGGAAAAAACAAAAACCAAAAAACCAAAAACACAAACCAAAAAACCCCACAGAAAACCAAGAAAAAACATTAGGTGGGACATCAGCTGTACTTTCTTCCATGTATATATTATGTACTTATCTACAGATGTGAGTAAAGTTGTAAACAGTTCAAGCCCTTAAGAGACGGATAGACACGAAATGGTACATGAGTGCTGTATACTCGATATTTAGGCCCTGAACTTCTGCTGGTATCCAAAACTCTGTGTTACGTTCCTTTGCACTGTCTGAGCTAAAGTACGCACAAATGGAGTTAAAAAAAATAATATGAGTCTGCTGACTGAAAGGCCACTTACCTCAATCAATAAAACATTGTTAGCAGCAGGCTACTGGCTTTATAATGATTTAACTCAGGCCTTGGGACTTTCTGTTAATTGTCATGTGCAGTTGTGGGTTTGTTTTGCATGTGACTTCAAAACTAAAAAATGTAAGTGAAGGCTCAGGAGGGCTCTTTCCAGTAGTTTTATACTTTTTCTGCAGTGACTTACTTTCCTACAACTCAATGCCAATTCTGTAATGGTATGGTCTAACCATATGTGATACAAGTCTAAGAAAACTGAAGAATCACTGTGTAACAAACCTGCGGGACAAAAAGGAAATAAAGAAGGGCCAAACAGGCTTTTTAAGAACACATGAAAAGAACTCCAAGCAGATCCATGACTGAGCATGTAGAAGAAGTTTGTGCCTTCAACATTACATACCTTATGGTGAAGAATAAGGGATGCTGGTGACTCATCATTGAACCCCCTTCTCATTCATTCTTCTATTTTTCTTGAGGAGGTCTAACTCCAATGACCTGAGCACCCAGAGTGGCAATGAAAGCGTAAGCACAAAGGGGCAGACATTTTTGTACAAGAATTTTAACTATTATAAATGAAAATTTTAAGAAACTTTGGACTAGAAATGTTAGTATCACTCTAGCTGGACTAATAATAATGTTTGTTGCATTTTCATTAGGCTGTTAAAACTTAAATTAAGATAATAAGCAGTTCTTGAGTCTATATGTAAGTTATATTCCCTTATGGCCTGCCATCATTTTAAGTGTAAAAGCTACACAGAGCTACTAACAGAGAAACATAAACAATGGGGTGATGTCTTAAATCCTACTTCTGCTAGGTGAAATGGCACTTTATGCTGTAAAATCAGGAGCTTTGTTACATTATGAGTCCATAAGATATTACCAGGTTTAAAAATTTAATTCATTTATTTATTATTTTAACCTTATTTCCTACAGGTTAGACTGCGTCTGTGTATTCTCTTCTCAATGGCTACAGGTGAAACAGAACAAGGGCTCCACACTGGTCAATGACTGTGTTTACTACAATAGGTCCTAGCAAAATTTTTACTCAAGGGAACATTTTTCCAGACAAAACACTGGCACAGAAGTAATATCACAAATCAAAAACTGTGTTTACAAGGAAGTATGAACAAGCCCAACCCATTCTGCTAAGAAAGAGTGAAAAATACATGAATGTGAGCCTTGCCCTGCCCTTTGCCCTCAAGGCAAGAGAATAGTCCCTGGCCTTTTTTAGTTATTAATACAGATTTAGTTCGTGCCTGGCCAACCATGCTCCCCAACTTTTCTTACTTGTTTAAAAAACTTGGTGGCAGAAGGCTAGAGACTCTGGAAATGTTATGATTGAGGGGAAAGATTTCAGCATAAACTCTAGTCCTTATGTTACTGTGCTCTAGTTTACATCTCCCAATCAAAGGAAAAGCTTCAATCAGAGATTGTATTTTCATAGAGTGTAGAGTCAATCAGCCTTAAAAAATAAATCCATAGAAAATCAGGCTTTTTTAGTTCTGGTACTAATCATTTCACAGAAAGAAAGCAGGATGACCTTCTTTCAGGCACTGTCAATGATGATGCCTTATCTACTATCTCCTTTTTATAAAATACCTCAATGGCTAACTCATTTCCCCAGAACAGGGGAGACCTAGGGTCAGTGCCAGTTTCCATCTCAGGGAATACAAACTCTCATCTGTCACCTACCTGGCAAATGCAATAATCAACAAGATAGTTTATTTGGAACAGCAGGAAGTGTTTGTCTTCTCGCTTTGTTGATTATACAGAAAAGAATTCAAGATTATCTGGGATAGCGAAAAAGAAAAAGACAAGGAAAACAAGAAAATGAGAACATGACTTTCTGGTTTATTAAACATTCCCCTTGAAATAGAGGAAGCTGACAATATCAGAAAATACATAAAATACAGTTAATCCATTTTATTCATGACTGTTGCCTGTAAAACAGAAAAAAAGAACTTCAGAGCAAAAGCTGGAGCTCAAATATCTCCTCACCAGTAGGTTCTTTTGTCTGATGAAACTTAGGTTCATTTTTGCACAGAGGTACAGCTTCAGTAGTTGGGGTTGCAGATTTATCAAAGAAACCCAGCACATGGCACCTGGGGGACAAGACAAAAAATAACATTTCGGTATTATTATGTCAGGGTGCCATGAGGTCAGGCTGCTCACGAAGGTTTTAGGATAATCCCAGAGCCTGCCATGGCATCAGCGATGGGTACAGTCCCACAGGGCCTGGACATAGAGGGGAAGGACGAGATCCAGGCAGGAGCAACGGAGATGCTCCTGATCAGGCTGGAGACCAGACTGCAATGTGGGTTCAAGGTCTGTCCAGGAGATAGGGTTGGAGGCAGGGCACAGCAAGCTATGACACATGTCCCAGGGTCTGTTCAGGAGATGAGCTACTTCCAGAGGTCTGTTCAGGAAGATGGAGCTGGAGCCAGGCATACCTACAACATCACTGAGGCAGGGACTGATGGACCCAGGCTGAGCTGATAGGGGCCCGTGGGCCCATGGGTAGTGGTGGGAGGTCCCGGGAGCAGCTGGGCAGGGACAGTAAGCCCCTTTGGGGGACTGAAGTCTCGGACAGATTTCCATTAGGCAGACACCTTTGCAGCTGGGATCTACTGTGTCACATATGAACAGTCTAATTTCTGAGCGAAGACAGAAAAAGAAAAACATCACTTTACTGAGCAGAGAGGTATTAGGTAGCATTCTTGGATTTAGTCATCAGAAATCCACCTCACTTCAATGAAGACTTCTGTGTTTTATTGCAAGTAAGGATAATTCCCTGAGTAAATTCTGAATATTTCCTCCTTGTCCTGCAACATCCATTGCGGGAAAACCTGAGCTATTTTTAAACTGTCTGGAATTATGCAGGGAGGTAACATTGTGAGAACATGGACTGATTTACCACCTTCCCCCAACACACTTATTTCTTTGGGGAACCACTGCTGGGGGTAATATCAGACTAGATTTCTATTGAGGAAACCCCACAAGAGAAAATCCTTTGTAAAGTAGCATGTATGAAATTTTACCAAGAAAAGATATATGGGAAAATGTCATTAACGTAAAAGATTTCCTCAGACTTAAATAAAACATAATTGGGGATTCCTTTGCATTTTATTGTATGACATTATTTAGCCCACTTTTTCACTTGTGGAGAGAACATAAGAGATACTTCCCTGTTGGAAAAAATAAAGTGATGCCAAGTCACAAAATTTTATTTCTGATATAAAGCTACTACTACATACAAGACACCATTGTTTGTTTACTACCATTGGGCATTTGCATTTGCAACATGCAAAGGACTACCACCAGAATAAATTTTTTGCTAGTTAAATAGTTTAGGATGGGAAATAGTCAAACAACAAGGTGTCATCACTGGAGATGAGGATGAAAATCTGCAAAAGGGATCCTGTTGACACTGCAGACACTCTGGAAGAGGGATTTCTGCCCTCTACTCTGTAAAATTAAGCAGTCTTCTATCACAGAAGACAGCAAGCTTCTGAAATGTACATTTCTAGTGTCAATGCACAGGAAAATGGAGCTGTATGACGCTTCAGCATTTTCAGCTAGTGATACCCCTGAGAAGATCGAAGCGATAAAGTTGTCTTTATTTTATCTGTATTGCTCAAGACTCTCTAAAGTGTTCTCATGGTTTAACCACAGCCAGCAGCTAGAACCACGCAGGGTCCCAGGACAGGGAGAAGAAGGAGAAAAGGAGGGGAAAGGGAAAGAAAAAAAAAAAACATGAGTTGAGATAAAGACAGTTTAACAGAACAATAACAGAAAAGAAAAATATCGGTGATGGTGATGATGACACAAGTCACTCTCACCACCCATTGAATTGGTACCTTCCTGAGCAGAGAGCACAGATTCCTCCCCCCCATCAAACCCCCATTTATGTACTAAGCATGACATCTATAGTACAGAATATTCCATTGGCCATTCCATTGTTCTGTCTATGCTCCTTCTCAGCTTCTATGGGAAAAAGTCCTTGAAAAGTATAAACATTGCTTAGCAACAAGTAGAACAATATGCATCATTGACATTCCTGTCACAGCAATCATTTAGAAAGAAAATTAACTTTTTCCCAGCTGCAGTCAGAAAAGCTGGAAGATATGTTCTCTTGCAAACTTAGTAAAAAAGAAGGACTTTAATACTGCCTCCGCCTAATGAGTGACTCTTTTTTCGTTTTTCATCTATTTCCCTTCTTCTACCGTTAATTTTTTCAATTAGACTTTGTGCATTATGAGGACACAGCATCAATACTATGCTGACTAGAGCATTCAACATGTAGAGAAATATTAGATGAAGAGCAAGGGTAAGATAAGCTTTTTTAACAATTCAATTAAAAATAAATTAGAAAGTACTATCTATTATTAATAGAGTGTGTAAGAAATGTTTTACAGTGATTCTCCCTCTTTCATCCTCACAATTAATAACCATCCTGTGGCTTTCACAGGGTGTCTAGCATTCACAAGGCTGAAGACAGACTAGTTTAGTGGCTCATACAAGCACTCTCAGGCTCATCTGTAAACAAGATCAGTTCACTAAGATGTGTCACATGGAAAAATTCTAAATGGAGTTGGGGGACCTCAGGCAGTTTTATAAAAAATGGACAAACAGTGCTTAATCAGACTACTTAAATTCAGATGTGAATTAGACTGTCTGAAACTCAAGACAAGAATTTTCTCATGGTATTTTTCACTGGTACTATGTACCTGAAGAAGATGAGGGGAAACAGAAGTTGAATAGAAATATACTGATGGAGCATTGCTTCACCATTTTACTAAAAAGTATATCCTCACTAGCTGGCTGTTCTTTGCATTTCTTTGACAAGCATGGACAATTACTTGTCTTGTGGGTTTTTTTTATTTACTCACAGAAATCTTTATGAAAGATGGTGTTTACTAAAACAGAAGTATAAAAGCAGATTCACCTGTGTAGTGTGCTGCACAGTTAGATCTTTCATGGCTTGATTTTAAATACATGTGACATTTCAGTGACTCTGCTGATCCAGAAGACCTGAAATATTCCATAGCTGGTTAACAGATTTGTTAATTTAGGGTGAAGACTGGACTAAATCTTCAATTTACATCCTTTACATACAGAACAGTGGTTCACTGAACATAAATATAGAAGTTGCTTGCTTCCCAATTTTTCCTTTTAATTTTGCTACTGCTGGTTAAACTTAGGAAACTCTGGAGTCATTTTGGCTCCTGTGGGCTGAAAATAAATCAGCATACTCAGGGTTAATGGGAAGTTTACAGGTAGGCATTGCTGGTGGAGAAGACCTCAACTTAAAAATGATAGCCCTGCTGAAATAGCTATGCAGTTTGTTCTTCCCATCTTCTCTTTAGTGATGTTTCTTACTGCGTTTCCAGTTCTACATCCTGGACCAGCATTCTGAAGACAGGACATAGAAAAGTACTGCTCTTCTTTATTACTAAAATAATCTTTATCATCAGTCAGCTTTATAATAAAGACAATGTTTCTACAGTACATTGCAAATTAAAACCACTATATCTATTAGCCAGAGTGACTTCATGGGCTTCCATTTTTTTTTGCTGACTTATATTGTTTTGTATATTTCTAATGAATTTGTACATTTCTAATGAATTTTTACATTTCATTATTGACATAGAAATTTTTCAAATTGTTCAGGTGTTATTTCATGATAGTAAGCCCCAGGACTGATTGCTTCTAATTCTAGGCTCACAGGTAAACTTACAAATCACTGTACAACATTGCTCAAGAAGATCAGTCTGTAAAAATACATAACTGAGGATTGGTCAGATCTTATTGTTAAGACTAATGACATTATGCAGAAAGACTGTTCTCTGCCTGAAATTTCACAAATTAATTAATAATAAATGAGAAGAAGAGAGAAGGTTTCAAGAAGATTCTAGAAATTAATTTCTAATCAGAGAAGATGAATTAATGTTTCAATAAAAGAAGAGGTAAAAAACTACGAATGCTGTGAGATGCCTATAAACACACCTCTTCAAAACTGGTGTGGGTGCTGCTTCTAGCAGGTTACCAGTCTCATATTTCCACATTTTCTATGAAGGGTCTTTTTGTGAATTCTTCTGCTTCCTGCCTCTATGAGACAGGGGTCTTTTTATGGTATGTGCTTTGGTAGGTAATTCACATCACTGATTTCCACTGCGTTTAGCAGATACTATGAATGTAGATCTATAAAGTGTGATTGGCCTATAATCTGACTGAGACATTGCTGGCTCCCTGTCATCTCCCTCAAAGTATTATCTGGAGACATGTCTGTTCATGGTGGTAGAGGCCTTAGGTGTTTAAAAGGTAATGAAATCAGAATTTGATGGCCAATGTCTAAAGATACAAAATGGGAAATGCTCACTCTATTGTTACTTTACCTAAGGCAATGCTTAACCACCATGGGCACTACAGCTTGCCAGATTTAGCTTTGCTGAAAGCTGTTGACATAGATTAGTGACTCAGACTTGAGACTAATAAACCACTCAGCACACAGCAGATTCCAAAGCAAGAAAAACTTAAGAAATAGGCGTTATTTTTAATACATACCTTCCATGGATTTGTCTAATAAATTTCCTCATAGCAGCCATTTTACAAACATCTCAGAGATTCCTCCCCTTTTGTATATGTGAATTTTCCATTTTCATAATCACTCAGTGGCTAGATCACTCACTAGTGGGAGAGGGATATCAGTAAGACTGACTCAAGTTCCCTCTCCACCTAAAGAGATTCCTTCACACGTCTGCCATAGAGTGTCCTCAGCAAACAATAACCCCTCTGCCACAATAATTTTTCTTCCTCCTGATGAAACTGCTCTACTGTGCAATAAATTGTAAGTTGTTGGAAAGAATAAGGGTAGAGAAGACAAAAGTAAGATGACAAAAGAAGAAATAGAGAGAGTAAACTGGAATACAGCTCTTCAATCTGTCGATTAGGGCACTGAATAATTGTTGGTGTGATTGCCTCAATTTGGAAGATAGACAAAGATGCAAAATTTTTCATCCTTTTTCACCTCTTCACCAAATACTTGGTGTTGGTTTCTCAGGAAAAGCTATCAGGGTAGATCAGTCTGGAGTCCTACCCAGCATGTGACATAATAATTACTATTACTATTATTTCTGTCATTTTTATATACAGTGAATATATTATTATTGCCAATTTGATTAACTAGGTTGTGAAATACTTTGAATTTTCTAATTTAAATTTTAAGATACCTGAGAATAAAATGAGAATATTCTTACCTTACATCCAGTTAAAAAAATACATTAAAATGCATATGTTTTATATTACAACTGTATAAATATGTATTTATTGAAGAAAGGAATAATTGCAAATGAATATCTTTATGTCAAGGCCCAAAGAAAAACCTTGCATATCAGAACTGGAGGAATTGTTCAAGAACAGTTCATCCTTGTGAAAATAATTACCTTCATAAAGTTAATTAGCTGTGTAAGTGCTGGCTGCATGAGGTAGCACTGCCCAAGGGCAACCTAGCATTCATGAATCAGTGTAATTCATACACATCCATCTCAGTCTTTTCTACCTTTTTGATGTTTTATGGCCCTGAGTACCCCCTTTTTTAGTACGGAATCGTTTGTCATGCAATCATAGTGAGGAATGTTAGTTTTACTGAGCATCCCTAGGACTGCTGTTTTCCAAGGCCTTTCTAAAAAAGTTCCTGAGAGGTCTATTTGTAAATGTTTATCAAAAATTCCAGGTCTTTCATAGCTAGCCAGAAGTCCTTGCTATTTAAACAAAGGACAACCAGAGAAGAAAGAGGATATATGTTCATATAAGCACTTTGAATATGGAAAAATATGTGATGAAATAGTAACCTACAGCCTTTTCCATATGGAAACAATTCAGACACAGTAAACAATTCATTGGCTAATCCATTCATTGGCAAGAGCTTGCTTTAGGTCATACTTAATGCAGTAGTTGTTTCTTCTGACATTGGGAGATAAAATTCTAATTCTCAAAAAAACCCCAACCAACAACCAACCAACCAAAAAAAAACAAAAACAAAAACCCTAACCCCCCAGTAAACTCTTTACAGAGTCACAGAATTACAGAATCTTCATGGTTGGAAGGGACCTTTGAAATCATCGAGTCCAACCACAAAAAACAAAAACAAAAACAAAAACAAAAAACCAAACACCACACACCACACCCACCCACAAACAGACACAAACCAACAATCTCAGGCACTAGAGCATGCCCTGAAGTGCCATGTCTACACGTTCCTTAAATACCTCCAGGGATGGCAACTCCACCACCTCCCTGGGCAGGCTCTTCCAGTGCATGACCACTCTCTCAGTAAAGTAATTCTTCCTAATATCTAATCTAAACCTCCCCTGCCGCAACTTCAGACCATTTCCTCTGGTCCTGTCATTATTCCCTTGAGAGAAGAGGCCAGCACCCACCTCTCTACAACCTCCTTTCAGGTAGTTGTAGAGGGCAATGAGGTCTCCCCTCAGCCTCCTCTGCTCCAAACTAAACATGCCCAGTTCCCTCAGCCTCTCCTCACATGACTTGTTCTCTAGACCCCTCACCACCTTGGTGGCTCTCCTCTGGACACGCTCCAGCAGCTCAATGTCCTTCCTGTAGTGAGGGGCCCAGAATTGAACATAGTACTCAAGGTGAGGCCTCACCAGTGCCAAGTACAGAGGCACGATGACTTCCCTATTCCTGGTGGCCACAAATGTCTTAAAGCCAGCAGTCCCTACCTGAGTCTCTTTTGTACTGAAGCCTGAGCTTTCAGTGGTTGAAGAGCCTAAATTAATTGTGAGTAGCACTGGTCACTATGCACAGCCATTTGTAAATGGACACAAAGCAAAGAAGCAAAGTAGCCCTATGAAAAGTCTAATGGGGATGCCAGCATTACACACCCAGTCTCCCAGGTCTCTGTCACTGGAAAAGTAACTGGCACCTCCATAAAATGTTTCAGCCTACCTAAGATCTGAAATTTCTCTCTGAACTTTTCTCTCTCCTTTGGGGTCATGAAAGTATTTTACTTCAAAGGGGAAATGCAAAGAACAAAGGAGCTTCCGAATGAGACTTCATCTGCCCCGAAAGGGAACTGAATCCTGATTTTCTCTGTTCAGGGTACAGAAGTAACTTCAAGGTAGTACTGGGCAAAAGATACCCCAGTTTCTATTTCTTGTGGAATGTGATTCTTGGTTTGAAAATACTCATTATATCAAACTGGGGAGATTATTTCTATGGGCTTTCCTTCCACATGTTACCTTCCCAAACTGACTACAGTCATGTGGCTGACACCTGGGTGAATTGCCCGACTACTTGTAGGTGTAGATCTGGTTTAGGTACATAATAGTCAAATATTCTGTGTAGATACAACTTAGCTGTTTTGCACAGTCAAGATTTAAGTAGGAAAAAAAATTCCAGTCACTTTGGGAATTTTAGCAGAACATCTTAATTACTCATAGATTTTAAGGCAGAATGTTGAGTGGGATCTCTGAGCATTTCACTAAAACTTGGGATGTAGATACCCAGATTCCAGGTAGACAGACTTAAGCACCCATTTAAAACTGTTAGTCTTTACTACTGCATTGTTTCTTTGCCTTTTCCTTGATTCACAATGTTTACATCTGATAGATAAAAAAAAAGTATGTGCCCTTGTGGCCAAGAAGGCCAATGGTGTACTGGGCTGCATTAAAAAGAGTGTGGCCAGCAAGCCAAGGGAGGTCATCCTCCCCCTCTACTCTGCCCTAGTGAGGCCACATCTGGAGTACTGTGTCCAGTTCTGGCCACCCCAGTCCAAGAAGAACAGGAAACTACTGGAGAGAGTCCAGCTGAGGGCTACAAAGATGATCAAGGGAAAGGGACATCTCTCTTTTGAGGGAAGTCTGAGAAACCTGGGTCTGTTTAGCCTGGAGAAGAGAAGACAGAGGAGATCTGATCAATGCTTACAAATATCTAAAGGGCAGTTGTCAAGAGGATGGGGTCAGACTCTTCTCAGTGGTGCCTGGTGACAGGACAAGGGGCAGCATGCACAAGCTGGAACACACGAAATTCCATCTCAACATGAGGAAGAACTTCTTTACTCTGAGGGTTACTGAGCACTGGAACAGGCTGCCCAGAAATGTTGTGGAGTCTCCTTCTCTGGAGATATTTAAAACCTGCCTGGACATGTTCCTGTCCAGCCTGCTGTAGGTGAACCTGCTTTGGCAGAGGGGTTGGACTAGATGATCTCCAAAGGTCCCTTCCAACCCCTACAAACCCTTATGATTCTGTGATTCTGTGAAAATATAGTTGCTGGTGTAAAATGTAAGCTTGAGCACATACAAGTACATATTCTGACATTATTGTCAGGGAAGGAGATAACAAAATATCAAAAATAATTAATAATAAGGACTCATTTGGGTTTTTAAGGTGCTCTTTGTGAATGCCTACAGCAAAAGAAACTGGTTTACTGTAACTTCTAGATTAATGTTTTTTGAAGGATACTTTCAATATTTGAAAAATAACTCCACCAAATTCAAAGCTGTTGCATTGTGTCTTCACATTCACCAAAATATTCTCCTAAAAATGAAAAAAAAGGTAAGTCAATATGAATATAGTAATTATAAAGATGAATAGCTTACTAAAACATCCTGACTGCACACTTATTTGTGAAGTTGACATCATACTTCATATAATAGAATCATAGAATCATAGAATCATAGAATGGTTAGAGTTGGAAGGGACCTTAAAGATCATCGAGTTCCAACCACCCTGCCATGGGCAGGGACACCTCCCACTAGAACATCTTACTCAAGGCCCCATCCAGCCTGGCCTTAAATACTTCCAGGGATGGGGCATCCACAACTTCCCTGGGCAACCTGTTCCAGTGCTTTACCGCCCTCACAGTAAAGAATTTCTTCCTAATATCTAATCTAAATCTTCCCTCTTCCAGTTTAAAACCATTACCCCTTGTCCTGTCACTACACTTCCTGACAAAGAGTCCCTCTCCAGCTCTCCTGTAGGCTCCCTTCAGATATTGGAAGGCTGCTATGAGGTCTCCCCAGAGCCTTCTCCTCTCCAGGCTGAACAACCCCAGCTCTCTCAGCTTGTCTTCATAGGGGAGGCGCTCCATCCCTCTGATCATCTTTGTGGCCCTCCGCTGGACCTATTCCTATATACTGTCATGGTAACAGAGCTCTTTCTGTGGCTGTGATTTCACCAGCATGTCTGTTTCATATGACTTTGGCCTTGAATCAAAATGCTTCTTAATAATACCTTCTGTCTTTTAATAGTTCTCATAATACTTGGTAGAGGGGTATAAATCTGTGTTGATTCTGCAGCTACATCTACACTGCTTCACAACATGTACGTGAAACATTGGAACCCAGACAGGTTCTTCTAGCCACTTGAGTTTCAGATTTGGATGTGCTTTCTTTGCAGATAATTCCTTCTGAATTGCGTTCTGATTAAAAACTACTACTCCATTCTTCCAAGAGTTTAGTGAATTAATGAGCTGATCAGGATGGTAGTTCACAATATGGCTGCTAAAATTTGTTGACTATCAGTGAGTAATTTAAGAATGACTGATGTCCATTGGCTTGGGCAGATGGAGTCTTCCTCTGCCCTGACAGTGAACAAAATATGTCAACCCTTGTTTGAACTTCCTTATCATCTATTAAGACAAAGAGCTTTTTTCAAAACAATAGTCCTCACTAAGGATAGAGTAGAGTTCAAAAATGTCAAAATTATGATCCATACAAACTTGTATGTTGAAAACCATTCTTTATGCAAACTTATACCACAGAATAGTGCATGTGAAGCATACTGTCACTTGATCAAGGCTAGACAGGAAGAGAACCACATCACTTTGCAAATGGGGTAAGTCTGAAATGAATCCCTCTAAAAATTTCTTTACATTTAAGAGTTGGGATCTCATGTCAACTCAACCTGCTAGTGATCCTTTAACAGATATAGTAATACATACTTTTGATCTGACAGTCAAGAGTAAATTTTGATGGTAATGCAAGTAAATATAAAAAAGAAACATCTATCAGAAAGAGATACTATCTTTTCTATAATAATCTAATATTTGGAAAAATTAGGAAGTAACCTATTTTCCTTCTAAGGCTTCTAAATTTGAGAAAGTTCGTGACTGATGATGAATGATTCCCATAAAAGAGCCCTAACTATTAAGTAACTGGCACAGAGACATCTGGGGAGGAGGGCAAGATGCTCTTTATCCATCCTGTTGAAATTATTCTGTTGAAATAATTGATATATGTATGGTTAGTGAAAAATTAATGGGATCTGAGAAAGAGACAAAAACAGGAGGGAGTGCCAGAAAGCTGGAGAGACAACACCGGAGAAAACTGCAGGATCCCAGCTCTGGAGTCCAGCAATGCATTCCAGAATCCCTCCCTTTGGAGGTGGCTGTTGGCTGGCTTACCTAATAGATATTTTGATTTCTATTCTCAAGTGTCTAATTTATCTTACATACTGTACAAAGAACTTGTGGATCTACCTCATCTTTGAATTATTCTCTCAGACCTAAGTGCTTAAAAGTAAGGCATGGTAATGTCATCTTTAAGCCAGTTCTCTGACTCGCTTCTGCATCCAAAGTTGAGCAGTCATTCGGACCGCCTTACCTTATACCTTACCTCAATCCCATGAAAATCCATTGCTTTGGATAAGGTCCCTAGAACAGCGTAAAGCACTGAAGTGAATAGAAATTGCAGGTATCATAACTCTGAGAAACCAGCTATTTAATTTAGTATCTGAAAAAAAAAGATGTAAATGTTTGACTTTTGGCATATTTTAAAATGTTATCCTTCTGCTTAAAAAGTTTGACTTAAAAAGATAACTTCTGTTCCCCAGTCCTGTTTACAAGAATGAAAGAAGTATATATTGGTTAACTGTCACTATACTCTATTCTCCTGTGTTGTATTTACAAAGAAGCAAGAATTGTGTTGGTGCAGAGGAGATCAATAAGAAGTCTGTTATCAATCTACTAGCAAACTTTGAAGTTAGAAAAAAGGAGAACTATATTGCTTTCAAACATCCTTGGCAGTTTAACAAAGATGTAGCAAAGACAGAGAAAGAGATGGGGAGGAGCTGTAATGACTGCCCTTGGTAGCAAAGAAAAGAAGAATGACTCAGGTGCTGAAGAGTTACATGAGCCACATAGTTTCATCCTTCAGAGGTTGAAAAGTTCAGGGCTATTAGCTATTTTCTTCTACTGACAATGAACAAAAGAACAAAGCAAGAAACAGAATATCTGTCCAAACAGACTTTTCTCTTTTATTGGCCTAACAGCTTTACTTTCATCTAAGAAAGCATGAAATAATGGAGCAAAGAGTCATGAAACATGCAATCTTTAGCCTTGAAAAATAGCTTTGTTAAGCCTTTAAAACAAAAGCTCTTGATATTTTTAATACATAAGCCACATCACAGTGTGAGATAAAGTAAAAGCACATGTATTTATTTTTCTCAAATAAAATTTTATCATGCAGCTCTAAAATTTCCCTCCAAGAATCAAATTTTACAAGAGGCAGAGCTGACTTCGCTGTCATTTTAACCCTTTAAAGAAAGAAGCAATATAGTAACTATCTGATTAAAATAAGGAGGTAGCTAAGCAGGACACAGGGAGCTCCAAAGTATTGTCTCTTATACAGTACCTCCATGGGGTACCTCCATAGATATTCTGGGACTGCATATGTGCTCTATGGTCTCTCTTTACTGAAAAGTGTTGTCCTGACCACAATATGATACCAAGATTAGCACCATTGCAGGTCTTTTTCCTCAGGGAAAGACTTTTGGCCCCAGAATCTTAAGAGTTCCTGCATGTTTTTAGTCAAAGATGCAGCTTGTGTCTCTTGTGCTCTCCACCTTGCTTCATATGAACAATTCTGAAGAAGCAGTACACTCAGCATTTGCGGCAGTTTCCTTACTTTGAAAGAACATGCAGGATAAGCTTTGCATTTCATTATGATTGTTAGTCTATCTCCATAAGCATGCAAAATATTAGATCTCAAAAATGAGGTCGTATTTTTAGCCTTAATGTTTGCAGAGAGGTATGTATGTATGTATGTTGAGTGTGTGAGCATGTATTTTTCAGGTTTATTGCACCATTTGGGGGAGCTGTTTCTCTGTGGTTCTTGCCTGCTAAAAATGAAGCTCCATTTTGGCCACTTGTATCAGTGATAAAGAATCAGAAGTACAGATGAAGTGAAAAGAGCTAGTGTGATTGAACAGATGAAATTGGAAACAACAAGGCCTAACCTTAGGGATATATATCAGATGATTTGGGGGTGAGGGGAATAGATAAATGGTGAATTTCAACAGAGGAGGAAGGAACACCTAAGTAGCATTCAGAAGGAAAGAGTTGAAGAGTTGAAGTTGTAGCTTGACTGCTGCTGCTCAAGGAGCTGCCCTGAAGGAGCAAGGAAGTGTTATGAGGAAGGAGAATACTGGATATATGCAAGTCCAGAGCTAAAGGAGGTCCTGAAGAGACATGTGTGTGTGGAGGAAAAGATAGATTTGGTGTGACAGATGTGTAAGTAAGATACGCACTTTATACATGCATTTTTCCCTTTTTTTATCCCCCCAGGTCTGCAGTAATATCAGGAGAAGGCTGCAAACTGTAGGCTGAGAAGAAAACTGCCTTATCCTTTTGTTAACCAAATGACCAATGCACTAAAAAACCCACCCATCCTAAAAAAACCCACAAACAGAAAAAAACCTACCTCTTTTACCAAAAACAAACAAACAAACAAACAAACAAACAAAAAAAGACTCCACAAAAGAATTAACACAAATGAGACTGTGGAGCTGTAAGTGGAAGCTTGTAGGTATAAATACAATTTAACCAGGCAACCAATAATAACTTCTACATCTCAGTAAACATAAGCTGAATATGCATGAACTGGGCCTTTATATTAAAAGAAGGAGCAGAAATGAATTTGCTTGTGAACGTTGATTAATACTTCTTTCCTCTCTCCTACTGCTTTCTCTCCCCCAGCTCTGCACAACCAATGCATAAGTACTCCTTTTTTGCCATGCTATTTCCCATTTCTTGCAAAGTCCTTCAAGGTTGGTGCTGCAGATACTGAGTGAGAATGCAGGCCATTAATTTACTAACAAAGTAGAGCAAAAGGCACAGAGAGCATGTATTCCTCCCCTTCGTTGCACTTACGTGAAAGGAAAAACTGTTCTACTCGCTACCAGAGGTCACATGGAAAAGAGCTCTGACTGTATTTTTCGCTGGCAAATGGAATACAAAAAACCAAAATGAAGAACATAACCTCTTAGTATTTCCCTCACCCTAGCTTAAAATCAAAGTTCCCTGAGTATTTTGTGCCACAGTGAATCCCCAAACAAATGGAAGATTACACAGCAGCATGAGTTGCATGTGCTTAAAAAAATCCCTACAACAAACCACACTGGCAGAGCATCATTAAATTATGTACTGAAATGAAGTGCATGATCAGTATTACAATATACTTGCAAACTACCTTTTCTCCTTACAAGTTCTCAGTGTAAGTTGTAAACTAGCTTGCCTGTGAACCAGTGGCACTGCCTACACTAAAATTAAACTTCCTCTGGAAAATGTTTTACTTCATCTACATCTACACTTTGCAATGTATATTTTGCATTCAGGACTGTAAATGTCCAGTTGCTTTTAATATATGCTTATTTTTAAATCAAATATGTTCTATTTCATTTCATAATCTACTGCCACTATTTGCCCTGAGTTCACCCCTTAAGAATTAAGTTATTCTCTCACACTGATATTTTTAAAGTTGCAGAAATTAAAATTAATTAGACTGTAAGGTGTTGGACAAACTTTGGTTTTACTTACTTTTCTTTTATGCATGATTTTTAGCTTCTATAATTCCTTAAGTCTCTATTTTCCTTAGAGCTACTATTGCATCAAGCTAATCCACAAGCTGCACCAGTTTCTTAGGATACATTTTAAAACACTGAGCTAGATAATGGTTCTTACTGTTGCTCATTTCTGTTTCTCTGCCAACATAATGCAGTGGCAAAGTAAGTTGACTTGATGACCAACTGATTGCTCCATCCCCAGTATGTTTAGGCGAGACAATCACTGTAGTGTTCCAAGGCACTTTTCAAGGAATTAAATAGAAAAACTGTATTCTGTCACTGTATGATGGCTGAATGAATACTTTTGTCAACAGTATTCACAGAACTTTGGAAGGAAGAAAAAATCCAAAAATCTCATCTCTGCATTTCTTACTCAGGCAGAAATTCCCTTATATGACTAAAAATTTTGAATGATCAAGCTACATAGGACTGGACTGTGAATCTGTATGTTTCCTCCCATGTGCCAGTTAAATTATTCATGATGAATCACCTCTTGTGTTGTCTAAACAGGCGATACTGAATGGCTATTAATTCAGCTAGTTATCACTTTCAGTGAAGAATTCCCTTCACAAATCTGACAGGAATGTCACCACTTTTTCAATCTCTCAAGTAAAATTAAAGACTCACTTGTTTTCCCTTGGCTTTGCATTTTTTATCTCCTCATAACAGACCTCACTATACAATTAGCATAGATTTAAAAAAATCCTGGAACTCCATGACAGGATGAGAGTACATTTTAGTTTTTTCTATTGTTGAGGGAACATCACAATTCAAAAGACAAAATGTTTTTAATGAAAGAAGGAGAATTTTTGATCAGTCAAATAAAATGCAGGGATTTATGAAGTTATTTTTTTTTAACAACTTGTTGCAGTTTTCTAGAGTCGGTAATGGCCCAACTAAAAGTAAACTTGGTCAAGAAGTTCAAATGTAGAATGAGTTTTTGAGGAAACAAGACTAATCAAAGTCAAAACTCAAGTATCCCATGAAAGAAATAAGGAGATTAGAAGATTTAGTAGAACACATTAGATATTTTGCTATCAGTACTTAATTTGGATGTGCTCATTATAGGTGCTATCAACAAGTGAACACAAAGATACGAATGTAATCCCAGCACTGAAAATTTTGCCCGTTTTCCAATTCTGGCTGTGACTGGAGGCCAGATAATCCACTGTCTGGGGAAGTGCATGGAAGCAGTGCTAGGAAGGGTCTGGGATGGTAATGCCCTCATTCCTACTGCTAGAACAAGCCTCTGGAGCCAAGACTACAGAAGCCTATGGGACAAAAGGAAGACCACTGCCACAGAACACTTCCTTGTATGTAAACATCAGCTAGGACAGCAGAAGACTGTGGTCTCCTCTTGCATCTTTGTTGATGTTTTTTAGTTAATTACTAATGTGTTTATACAAAAATACTGGTTATGGAACAAATAAACTACAATAGAAAAAGATGCCTAAACCACAATATAGGGGTCTTAGTAGAGGTCTTCATACGCCATAGACACCTGTTTCCCTCTTCTCTCTGTGTTGGATCAGAATCACTAGTAGGTATTCAGAAAGGATTCATGAGCGTCAGGAACTGGAAGATCTGGCATCTCATTTCTTAAGTGAGTTCTTTAACTACTCAAAGTCATGATTGACTCCTTCCCATAAACTCATATTATAAAATGAAAAAGTTATGAACGTTTTTGCATTCTGTCCCAGTCCTCTCTGTGCATTTTAGATGTCTTTGCAGTGTACATAGGAAAATCAGGCTTTTTTGAAGATGTGTGTGCTAATATGGCTTGCTTCTAAGTCCTGGTGTGTCTTAAGCTAAGACAGCTTTTAGGCTGAACATGGAAAAGCCTTTCTACTGTTTGACACTTCAGATCAAATGACTGTGGCACAAAGCAGGGAATGAAGTAATCTCTGAAATCCAATTGGGACTTGGCTGCCCAAACTCAACATGAATACTATGCAATGAACCTCCATTATTTCTGGTGCCTGGCTACGCTCCTTCATAACATTTCTTATTTGTTTGCATGATAACATTATTTTTGTATTCTGGATAGTGTGTTCATCTTTTTAGGAATATGGAATTTAAATAATAAATTGCTTGTTAGTTGTGTTTTTCTCTTTTTTTTTTGTTTTGTTTTTGAAACATTATTGATTTTATTTTTTGTTTGATGTCTTTTGAAATACTGTACTCCATATCTATACTAATTTGGAAAGCTTTGTTCTTGGCAAAAGGGCTTGAAAATGGAGTAAGCAATATTCCAGCAGCCTATTTAAATTGGAGTGCAAAGTGATTTTTAGAAGTCCATCTTACTGGTTTTATAACCTTGGCAGTAAATAGAAGGTTATTATTATAATGTCCTTGTTGCATACCAACAGCCTTTGTCAATACTACTTGTAAGGACAAAACAAAAGCATAAAGTTAGTGATAAAAGGTAAAACATCTTTTACATATGAAAAAGGCATCTGATTAGTTCCCAAGTCTACTCTACTAGTACCTAATTGAGGAACAATTCCATATGTGATCTCAAACCATTTCTCCTCTTATATGAAATTCACAACAACCAACCACATCATGTTCATTATGAAGATTTATCTGAGAATACTTGAATGACTGAAAACAAATAAAACCCTTGGGGAGAAAATGCTGTAACAAATATTGGGGTATATACAGTTTACGTGAAATAATTCCAGATTACAAGAATTCAAACTCTCATCACCTTGTCATATCCCTTTTTCTGCAAACTATGTGCTCCAAATAAGCATATCTCTGAACTCTCATATTTACCATCTAGATCTCCCATTTTGCACATTAGACTCCTTGTGTTTTTTTTCCACAGACTTTGCGCATACATTTACCTTGACATTATCAGCGATGCTTAGTTGCATTTCTTTGACATACTGTTGGAAGACCATATGCTCCATAATGTTTTCTGATTTGTCATTGCATGAAATAATTTTATTTAAATTATTTATTAGGGGAAGAGAATCCTAAATAAGGTCTGGGAAAACTGGCACAACCTGTGGAATTGATCCTAATTTTCATTGATGCTCTTCCAATTGAAAGTTAGGCATGGGTCTTTTTGCTTGGCTGTGTTAAAGCTTTCTGACTCGACAGTCAGCTGCACGTGATGATAGAAAGAACAAATACTTAATATTCCTTCCTTGCTGACTAGGCGATGGGTAGAAAAGAGAGACAAGTCGAAACAGGTCGAAACCTAGGCTTTTCACCTTCTGCTTCCTATGTGGAAAAAGCAAGGTGCCTTAGCAGGGATATGTTATAACTATGAAAGTGCAGTAGTAAACATCATTCTTTGAAGCATCTGTGCTGCAGAGGCGTTTCTTTCCTGAAGCTCATCTTTATTTTATGTAACAACACATTCACATTCATTGGATTAAAGAAACTACTATTCTAGGTTTATAATAATGAAGTTGCAAAGCGTCTTCCATCACTAGAAATTGTATTTCTAGTAATACAGAAAGGTTTCCAAAACTTTTCTCCCAAAATTTTCTGTAGTGCAAATTGACTACTGGTGGAAAGTATGCGCAAGAGCTCTTATGGAAGTTTTGATTCATAAGCTGCCCATTTTTTTAAAGGACTGCTAACCACATTTATTTTACAGTTAAAATGCAACAGAGAGCTGATGAGGCAGGAACAAAGAAAATTAGATCTTGAATTGCTGACCATTTTAATAATTTCCTTTTCATACTAACAATAATTTCAAAAAAATCCGAAAGCCTGCTGCACTATGTGTCCATGTCAACAGAAAGGAATTCCTGGAAAACTCCATGGCAATCTCTGTTTTAATACATTCAGTGCTACGAGTTTTCCCCTCTCTAGAAGTCTGAACAGTGATCTTATATCAAGAAACCAGTTAAGCAAACAAAGAATACAAAACCAGATGGGAAACACAGGATGAGTGATATAAAACTTCATTCATCAACTTATTCTCAGTGTTAGCAGAAATGACCTTAAAAATGCATATTTATATCTTGGCTTAAGACCAATTAAGAAAGTACCTATATAAATCAGAGCACTGTGAGAATAAGAAGTATAAACTAAGATTACTAAGATTAGAAAACTAAGATTATATTTTTCCAGATAGATTTCCAGATAGATGATCATGACGTTATTTCTAGGTGGTTAGATCCACAATATGAGCAAACTAAGAAAAGTTCCAAATGATGCCTAACTTTTATGAAAACTATATTTAATTTTAGCATTAGCAAAGGAAAGCAAATGATCTCTGTCTAATGGATTATACATGAACCAGAGAGATTGATCCAAAGACATTTTTTACTTAACACTGAAGGGGAAATGATCAGTTTTAATTTCTGTCCAATAAATGGTTTAGTTTCCACTTCATTTAGGTCCAGCACATAGTCACAAAAAAGGAATTATCAGTTGGCTTTCGGTACTGGCATCAGTCAGAGAAAGCAATGAAAAAAATTTATTTTATTTCAATGGTGTTTTGTTTTCTTTTTTTCCTTGCCGAAATGAGAAACTACAAAGAAACCAGTTTTTACCTACATATATTATTCCATGAGGCACAAAAGATTTCAAGTCAGCTGTAAAAAGAAAGCCAAAGCCTTTCCATAAAGAGATAAATGGAGCTTTCCTCCTCTCCTTCTCTCTGAAAAGATAACATTAAGGACGTTCACTTAGGATATGGTAGTCATTTTCTTTCACAAATGACTGGATCTGAACCTGCCTTTTTGGAAATTTTCTTGAACGTTACCCATCTGGAGAGAAAAAAGGCTGGATTTCTTCAGTTTTTTGTTGGGAAAGAATTCTCCACCTTCATTGGAACGGGGTATCTCACGTTGGATAACATCTTCATTGGGTAACAGGTAACTCACATCCTGATGACCTTTGGTATCTGATGGGTGTTTATATACCCTCTGGGTCTGACAGCTGGTGAATTTGATTGATCAGCAACTGTAACAGATGACAGGAGAGAATTGGTCCAGAGTAGCAGCAATCCAGATGGAGCTATCCAGAAAGTGATTAGGTCTTGTAGTAAACATCCTAACTATCAAAGGATAGAGTCATTTCACTTGTATAGGACTACTAAAGTATTTTATAAAAATTGGAATAGCTCCAGTGAAAGAGAGCTCTGCTGAAGAAAACCTGAGACCCTAGTGTGTAAAAGCTTCACCTGTGAGTTAGGGGATGAAATTTCAAATCTTTGGCCTGAAGCAGAAAGAAAGTGAATTTGAGGTCATTCCTCTTACCTCTCAGGCAGGTTTCTTAATCACAGGGACATGATGTATTCTAAAGAAGCGTTGCTTGATGTTGGAGCTAATGGACTTAATTAATGTTTGCTTCACTGAAAGGGAGTTTCTGCAGCACCATAAGCATTAAGTAGTGTCATCAATCCTTAGCTAAAGCAGACTTCAGTAGTTGCCTGACTGTAGCGTTATCTGACCTGTCTCTGGTTTCTGAACAATGCTACATATGCATTAATGTCCATCTGGGTAAAAATACATTGTTTTCTCTCACATTCCTAGGAATATGGCACCAGAATGGTAGATTACCCATGGCCAGAGAGGAAGTATTGCACCCAACTTGATGATACACAAAATAGAAGGGCTCTCTCTATGACCACAGTCATAGAAGATCAATAAAGACTTTTCCATTAGAGGGCAAGTATCGGTTGAATGACATAGTATTGGTTTTCAAGTTTTTCTAATAAGGGTCTCACAGAGGCAAGATCTCCTAACGTGACCCCAGAATGGTTAGCATGTCTAAGCTGTGTATTTCTTCCTTAAGATCTTGCAGTGCTATTACAAACCTGCCATCCAAGCGTAAGGCAGGTACATGCCCACGTAAACAACCTGTCAAATCTTAGTGCAGGTATAAACACAGGTAGGGAGGAAAAACATTTTGCTGAACAGAAAGAGGTTATATCTTTGTCCTCTAACAGGAGCAGCTAGCGTCCTGTAGCCCATAATTAAAATACTATATGATTTTGCAGCCTAAAACTCACAAGCTAGGTTAGCAGTTACTTGCAGTAGTTAAATATTGTGAGAGAAATCTAGTAGAGATGACAGGAAAAGGAATTTTCTGTCTAAGATGAACTTTAAAAACATTAATAGTCTTGTTAGGCGGTATTTGTGGTACCAGCTGCTAAGCTTTGATCATTTTGGTTTTTTATATTTTGTACTACTACATCTTCGTTTAGAAAGTGACAGGCAGTGATAGAAGCACAAAAAAGATCTTTCATGATTTGGAGAACTACAGACTTTTATTATGAAAGATGCAAGTATTTTAAAAACTTCTCTTTTTTTGTCATTTACAAAACAGTATCAGAATAAATTTATAGTGCTAGTGTCAAGGTTTATTATTCTTGGCTGCACCAACACAAAGTAAAGGACTGCTCAGCCCGCTTTGTTCATATCAATAATAAAAAAGTACCAATTTAAGCTAGAATTTCTTTAAAGGAATTCTAATTAATGGAAATACAGATGTAAAATGTTAAGACTTAGGTATTTTAATCAAGTTTACAAAGTAGCTAAACTCTTCTAATTTGTTCTTGTAACTTTTGTAGATTTTTTTCTTATGTTCTGTTGAATACTCACAGAGATGAATCACAGAAAGGACAATACATTTCTATTTTTGCCTCAAACTGTAAAATGAAGATTTTAGATTTCATCATTTTTTAAATTCCATTTTTTGTTCCTGATTTTGTTCCTGTTCGCTGGAGCGAGTGCAGAGGAGGGCAACGAAGCTGGTGAAGGGCCTGGAAAACAAATCATATGAAGAGCGGTTGAAGGAGCTGGGACTGTTTAGTATAAGGAAGAGGAGGCTGAGGGGAGACCTCATCACTCTCTACAACTACTTGAAAGGACACTGTAGAGAGGTTGGTGCTGGTCTCTTCACACAGGTAATTAATGACAGAACGAGAGGGAATGGCTTCAAGCTCCAGCAGGGTAGGTTTAGACTGAATATTAGGAAAGAATTTTTCACAGAAAGAGTGGTCGGGCATTGGAATAGGCTGCCCAGGGAGGTGGTTGAGTCACCATCCCTGGATATGTTTAAGAGATGTTTAGATGTGGTGTTGGGGGATATGATATAGGGAAGAACTTTGTAGTGTAGGGTAGATGGTTGGACTCGATGATCCCAAGGGTCTCTTCCAACCTGGATGATTCTATGATTTCAGAGATTAAGATCATAAGTGAAATACCTAATAATTACTTATACACATTTACATGTGAAAAGAATTTCTTTCTTCATCTTGAAAATACAGTAATTTTAACAATGAATCTGTAATTAGAAATGCATATTTTGCAATTGAACTAGATATAATTGTTGAACTCAAAATATCCGTATATAAGGTTAGCAAGACCACTAGGAGATATTCAGTCTGTTCTTGGTTCGTACAAAAAATCAGTTAATACCTGCAATATTTATCTTATGTTTGTGCACTATGTTTGATGATCCTGCAAGAATAGCACCACTGAGATTTGTTAAATATTTATGCTAGCAATAATAAGTAGCTACTTCTTTGCAGTATTGGAGAAATAGGATTGAAATGAAGAGGTTTTGTTCACTATTTGCACTTAATCTTACATATGACTTACATATTAATTTAACTTATCATAAATGGAACTTCTATTACCTTAGTTCTAGATAATCTAGATAATAAACAAAGGATTAATATTTTTAGCACGTTGTCATAAATTAACAGTCAAGCTGATGGATTTTAGATGCATGATCAAAGTGAATATGTTTTGGTAAAAACAATATGATAAACAATAAAACGAAACTTTGGGAAATTTATGTAATGTTTGAGAGGGTACCCAAGAAATGGAGAAAGGTGTGATCTTCCATAGCATGAATTATCTCTGAAGAGTGGAGGTCTGTGCGCAGCTGTCAGAGGAAAATCTGGAGTGGCTCTATCAGCATAACCTGCTGGGTTGATATGACCTATGTTTTTCATTTCATAACAGTTTGTAATTTTAAAGTTTATAATCTAAGATCATGACTCTGAAAGCAGTTATGCCTATGTTTAATTTTAAGTATTTGATCAGTCTCTCTGGAGTCAGCAAGTCAACTCATTTATATGAAAGGAAACACATGCTTGCAGAGTCAGGGCTCATGAGATGACAGGGCCTGTATTTTAATTCATTCTCATTCATGTGCCATTAAATCTCTGATACTAGATTTACTGCTACCTTCTGCTTTATATTTCAGATTATAAAACATCTACCTGAAGTTTTATCAAAATGAGGATTTAAAAAATCACTTTTAGATGTCAAAATGTTTACTTCAGCTTATTTAACATGCATATTTGGATAAGAAAATAAATGTCTTTTTAAATTGCCAAGAACACTTGTCATTTCTAGCATGTGTTCATGCATACTGATAACTAAGTGATGTGTCATTTGAAATGAGACATCACTGACAATATGAAGGATTCTGAAAAAACTAACTTTTTAAAAATCTTTAAAAAGAAACCTAGGTAACAAAACCATTTGACCGCAAATTATTGAGTTACTAGACTTCTTTACATGTTTAATAACAGCTGTTGTTACATAAGGAAAGTAAATGTTGAGATGTAAGTCCTTCTACAGACTCTTTACAAAAAACATATCATGCTAATTGATATCACTTTGATGCTGTACATTTCCAAAAACACTGTTTTTTTTATCACGTAAGCGGAATCTCTAACGTGTTTCTTTGTATTACTTCTATTCCTATTCATAAATTTCATTAAAAGGACATTAAAAATTAAAACAACCTTTTCACACAGAATAACGTATCAGGTCAATGTATATTTATAACAGATCTCTTCCTGACCTTCTTTGAAAAATGTAAAAATATATTTTAGTGTTACAATTAATCCGTGATGATTAACAACGTAATTACTAGTTTATTAAAACTTCCTAAATGACACTGTAAAGGAGACAAGGTCCTTCTGTTTTAAGTTGAAAAAAATGAATTAACACACATTCCTCATTGCTCTAAATAGAAATTGTTCATTTCCCTCTACAAGCATACACGTAAAACCTGTAACCCTATCTTTTATTTTCAGAGCTCAGATGAGTCATTCTTTAAACTCCATGGTTTGTGTATACCCATCATTTTGTAAGCTGCCTGAGTAGGTTTGCAATTCCCTGCACTACCAGAGCTTTTTCACCAAGAAAATATTAATAACTGTTAATGGTTTTAGGTATTTCCTGAAGTCTCAATTTAATTAAAAAATAACAATATGATCATTTGAATGTAATCATTATAGTTACATTTGTGAATAATTAATAACAACATATTTTAATTGCAATGTTTTAATATAATAAATAGAGATAAGTTAATAAAGAAATATTCTTTTTATGGCAAGGAATACAGTGTTCAGGTTGTCTCTTAGTATGAAGCCTTCTGACATTCTGTTGTCCATCTCAATGCAACAAAAAACTGCCTATATTTTTATTCCAGTTTATTATTGCAAGAATGTAAAATTACTTAGGCATAGTGCAGTTTAAATGTAGATTCAGGTGAATTTAGGGTTCAGGCTTCAATTTGAGTCAGACAAGACAAAGTTTTAGCTATATCAATTATAAAGTAACTTTTTAAATTATAAACCATAAATCGAATAAATAACATTGGATAGGTCGATCTGACCAGGTTTCCATAATCCTGAACATGAAATTTGTTGTTAAATGACCTATTTTCATAAACACTGGCCTCTTTAATATTAAATATTATCATGGAGAGAAGTAAGAGTTTTGAGTCCAAAAGTTCTTTAAAATGAAAAGATCTATTAAGTAATGACAGCTTGTACAAGTTGAGAATCTTGAGGATTTTTGAAGAACTATTTCAAGCAATTTGCAAGTTTTAGTGAATGAGAGTGAATCTGTTTCTTGAAGGTACATGTGCATTTCAGAATAATTCATGTCCATGTTACACCTCCCTTCCATTTCTCTCCTGTAACACTTCTTTGAATCAGCATAATTATAGATTTTTTATTAAGATAATTTCTTTCTTGAGATGGGAGGTTAACACTTTGGTGACTTATCCTTTCCTTACCACCAACATAATTTTTAGCCATACATTAAAATAAGCCAAATCTATACAATGTTTTGTGTAAAACTTTCAGGAAGTATCAAGACTATAATCTGATTAAGAATTCTATTTTTTTTTTTTTTAATTCTTACATTTTAACTTCTGATGAATACAACATGGATGTACATACAATAGCCTGGCATATATGATCAGATCCTTTATAAGGCTTCTTAGTAAAATCCATATTCTCATACATTGCAGTTTTTCAGGCAACAAGTTGTCCTTATTAGATCTTCTCTACTGAGCTGTGGAAGAGGAATATTTTGAATTCTCAAATGTAAAAATAAATAAATAAGTAAATACGAGTTTTACTTCACCTTGGCCAAAGTGTTCCCTAGTATACTGTTCTAAAATGTTTTCTCCGTCTACTCATACAATCTTATCTAGTGCTAAGTAGGGTTTTCAGTAGAGAAAGACACACAGTAGTATTAAATTATAATTTAGAACACTTAGCCCTTTCCATTAAAGTTCTAAAGTGCAACCAGATGCTTTTTAGGACCTACATCACAAGAGAAATAATGTTAGGTTCATTTTGGCCCTTTTTGTGGCAACACGTACAATATATAACTGCCCTTGAAAGACGAATAACAGTGAATGGAGACACTGCATAATTATCCAGAACTCAAGGTGACTGGTCTGCGTGTAGCTAAGTCCTTTTAATTAAATAAATTAGTGTACAGCAAAACAGTCACAAAAGACCCAAACCAAAACAAAAAAAAACCCAGGTTTATACACAGATTATCTTTCCCCAGATACCTGCAATTGTTGCTGGTCTCTAGTCATCTGTTGCATCACAAAACTGAACAATCCAGTGGGAAAGGCATTAATGAAAACCTGGAAAACAACTCATGTAGTAGTTAAACATTTAACTTCACTCTCTCTCTGTGATATATCTTCTCACTTTACCTGAGGCTTTTCAAGACAGTAATTAAGTTTACCTTTGTACATATTCTTCCTTAAAAAATGTAGAGATGATGACTTGTTATTCTCATCTTTTAAGTTAGTAGGGTTCATTTTATTCTGCACACTTTTCATAAAACAATGAAAATAAGGACTGTGCTATCCTAGTGTTTGCAAAAAGAGCTACAGTAACAAAAAAAAATCCTTTGAGATCTTCACAAAGATAGGCATGAAAATGAAAAAAGGTCACTGGTCAGAGGGTAGGGGACTAGTTCTTCTGCTGACATTGCTGTGTAATACATTATAAAAACATTAGGATTCATTTCGAGGACTATAAACAATCCCTTTGAAAAGCAGCTTTCATTTTTTTTTTTTTTTTAAACAGACCAGACTACATGCAGTAGCATGTATTTTCTAAAAACCAATTCCTAAGCAAAAATACTAGCTAAATGCTCTTCCTTCTCCATCCATAGAAATACAAATCATACTGCAGCAAAAAGGAAGAACACACCTAAGCTCCCTGTGTATCCATCTATTCTGTATTTCCAAACTGGAGATTCCATTCTATATAGAACACATTTACTGTTTTTAGCACAGGTAAGTAGAAACATTTCATCACAGTACACTTTTGCTGTCTTCTTAGGCTGTGACTATGAGGAAAAATATTTGCCTAAATAAAAATAAAGGAAAATAGACTTCTGGATAGTTATCTATCACTCTACCATAGGTGTATCTGTACTAACAGGATCTTCCTGTAGCTATAAATGCCTTTAAAATACTCAAAAACTTGAAATACTGTAATATAAATGCAGTGCATATTCAGTTTCTAAAGAAATGCTGAAAATGTAATTGCTTTTATATAACTGCAGTTGAAAATGTTTTAAAAGCAACACAGTAGGGAGAAATTGTTGAAATGCTATTGGAGAAGAACTGGAAAGCAAAGCAAAATAAACAGCAAGCTAAGAAGAGAAAGATTAGGGCAGTATATGACGTTGTTAGTCAAAAAGGTGCCGGGGTGAATAAGAAAGACTTCTCAAAGCACATGTGGGAGGAAAGAAATACTAATTGGGTCTAAGGGAGTGTTTATGAGGGAATACAAAAAGATTGAAGTAAAGTATATTTAGATAACAGCAGAGTATTTGATATAGGAAAGGTTCCTGTGAAATTGGTGGACCTGAAAACTAAGAGCGAAGGCGATAAACATCAGCAAACTTTGAAAGAACAAAGACAGACTTTATCCAACTCCTGAAACTCTAGCTGAACCTGCTGACCATCCTACGAAAAGCACTCTAAGGTCTTTGGCAGTATTTCTAGCAGAAGCCCACAGAATTATACAATTTTTAATATAAGTGAAAATCTGCTTTAGTCACATCATGGATTATAACTCTGATTCAAACTGCAAAGTCATGGATGGGAATCTTTTCATAACATATCCTTAATAAAATATCAGTCAATCCACCTAAATATTAAATAAATAAATAACCCCACTTCTTTTTGACCAACAATGTTGATTCCAAATGAACATCTGAAGTGACTGAACTTTGGTACAGAAGAGAGTTTCCTGTGCTGATTTCTCTTCCTTTTTCTGTTTACATCAATCAAGTTTAATGGTATTTGTCTATAATTCTGTTCTTATCCAGTTCGTGTTTCATCACAACTATGTGTATGTTACTCAGCACTAGATTAGAGTTTTCTTTGTTACTGTTCTAAATGGTCTAAATACTCAAAATTTAATTAAGAGGTTTAATTTTGATCCTATCCACTATTCAGTAGACTGGGTCCAGGAAAAAGTAAATGTTATCGGCAGTTATATATACAGGCTGCACACTTCTAGCAATGACAAAGTAAGACAAAATAGTGTGAAAACTCATGGATAAAAAATAAATTCTAGAGAAGATGAGAGGGAAATTTTTACCAGCTGATGTTTATTTTTTATTAGTACTTGAAGATTTATTGACCCTTTTATCTTTGTAAAGAATAGCAGGCAAGAGCAGCGGCACAGAAAGTTTCAGAATTTAATAAAAGTATAGTGGCTGGAGGCAGAGCCTTCAGCTGTGTGGCCCAAAGGTCAGTAGGGATGGATAAGGAAAATTACCTCCGATGGGAAGGAAACACTTTCCAGAGGGGATCCTAACAGGTAAAGTTTGATTCCTGATTGCTCCAGTCTTATTAACTAATTACTTTCATTTGGTAAGTAAAAATCAAAATACTTTTGTTGTGGTAGCTTCATTTTCAGGGCAGAGAAGTTAACAAATATATCCCGCTTATGTTTTCTTTAAGCTCCATAAATTGATCTGGGAAATTCCTAAGGAATCAATCACAATGGTATTGTAATACCATTCAAATCAGATTTGTTAAAAAAAAAATAAACAAAACCTGAATGTTGCTGGTTTTATATCTTTGTAGCATATTTAAAATTCATGTTAGAAAGAAGAATATTTTCTCAGTTTCATAGATGGGGAACTGGCAAAGTAAGTGCCTATGTGCTTTACTCAATATTCACTCAAAGACCCAGCTGAGAAAAAAAATAACATCCCTTACCTTCCTGAGCTCTGTTGTAATACCTCATTTATCTAGGTAGGAGGCGGATAGAATGAAGAGAAGTCACATGATGCTGATATCAAGCATTGTGGGAACATTCAACCATTGACAATAGCACAACTGTGTCAGTTCAGTAGTCCTTCCTCCTTATCTTTGGTAAGCACTGGAAGCAGAGTGAGGAGAAGAACGACAGCCCTTCTACATCCTTTAGAGCTATAACAGACACTATACAAGGCACTACTTTTAACAATCCGTTGAAGGTATTTACATCTGAGCAAGAATAATGTCTAGTATGATATACAGTTCAATAAATGACTGAGAACCAACTTGAGTTGAAATAATCATTATCAAATTAAACATTGACTTACTCTGCAAGTAACTTCACTGTGGTTAAGTCCTTGATGAAGTTGGCTTACAATTATTACTGTTCTAATGTCAGAAAATAAAAACATGGCAAGTTACTATGGTGATGGAACACACATGGATATTCTGGAGAACTCTTCCATGCCTGAAAATTGCCATAATAGCCAGTCTCTTCCAGTGACTCCGCTATTTCTAAATATCCAGGAGCAAAACCCATCAAGTGTCAGGATTTTGCTCCTTAATTTTCTGTAATACATTAGGTTACATGAACATCTGCAACTCTTTTGAGCTGTGAAGTTCTATTTTTAGGTTAACTTTTGAGTGCCTTCCAGTCATGCTTTGTTTCAAACTTAAACATTTTTGAACATGCATTTTTCGTATTCAAGTTTGCCAGTTTTATCTTCACTCCCTTTAATATTTTCTTTAATAAGAAAGAAATGCCCTTTTTACAGATCCTTGGAATTAAGACAGGTTAATTTTAAACTTATTTAGTGTATGTTGGTTCCTTTGGGTTTCCCCTTGTGGAGAGATGATGGGAGAAAAGTCCTGCCGAGCAAGACAGACATTCATGTTCATTCCCTTCGAGTCAAAAAAGGAGATACTAGAGCACTTCAGCGGGCAAATTCTTAACTAGAAACTTATAACATAAGGAAACCACTCTTCAGGTGTAGAGGGGTTAACAGATCTTAAATAATAAATGTTTACAACTTCAAAAGCTGTAGATTCATATGCATGAAAGTTCTATGCTAATGGCCTTCTTGACCTGTTCAAGGTGCTTTTGATATGTCCTCTGCTTGAAGCACTACAGACTGCCTCTTTCTTGTCTATTTTTAGCATTTTGTTTATCAGTTTTACATATTTTTTCAACATGAATTTGTAAATAGGATACTTAGCTACACTGAAAGATTTTCTCCTTTTCCTCTTAATTTTTATTCCAGCTTCCCACATAAGGCTCATTATTTAAATATTATCAAATTGTGTTTGCAGTAGTCTTTTTAAAGTTGATTTTTTTCTTTAGATGCATGTCTTCTTCCTTTCATCTTCACACTTTTCTACTCTTCATTCTGAATCCCTCCCAGCTTGTCAGACATCATCTAGGCCTAAGTAAGACTCCCTCACTCTTATCACACTACTTGCTGAAAGAGCTACTTTTTGTGCTTCTATAATGCATTTTTAATGAAAACAGGTTGTTGTGTTTGTAGTGCTTTAACCTGAGGGATCTGGGTTTTCCACTTTGTGATATGTCCGGTCTGTGTATTCCTGTGTCTAATTCCTAGAGAGAATTAAATTTCTACCAGCAGAACTCTCTTACAGTTCAAGGCTCAATAGACAAAACAGTAAAAGAGTCAGTTGACAGAATGTAGAAATAGAGTGAGTTTGCAGCACTGAGATAACTATGGGATTCCTGACTTTGACATAATTAGATTTGTATCTTTTGTTTAATGACTTTGATCTGTATCCTTGATTTCCTGTCATGTCTGCATGCGCATACTTGCAGTTATATCTGCCCTGAAACAAGACATGGTGAATAACTGAATTATATGTAAGGACAGAGGAGTCAGAAGTCCCGCACAGACTTCAGAAATTCAGAGTATATGCAGAAACAAGTTTAGACATCTGGGAATTTAATATCTAAATAAATTGCATAAACACAGCAGTCAAAATATTAAATACCACTACCAAGAGGATGTGTACCCTCACTATGGACCCAGAATCATTTTAAAACTCCCCTACAGCATAGTACTATGGCATGACTTTGCAAAGAATTGGAGCTTGCCCACAAATTTACATGAGAACACTGACGATTAATTGCAAGAAATGTAATATTTTCATAAATTAAGAATTGCAACTCTAAGATAGTACTAGAATATGCAAATGTGGTTTTGCTGGGCTTGCCTTTCCATTAGTCTTTTTTGTCCACGTTGTAACAGCACAGTGTTGAGCGTCACAAAGAGGGGGAGATACAGTACAGTTGTTTTGCAGTACATTAGAGTGCTTGAGGTGATTGGTCCTTGACCAAGACATTTATAGTCCCCAGGCAGGAAATTAAAATTTAAGAAAAAAGGAAGTAATTTTATGTAACTATATGCAGTTCAAGTTCAGGCTATATATAAACATAAGGACTTGTCAATACACAAACATTATAGTTGTAGAAACACAATTAAAACAAAGATCTGTCTCTGTCATTGTCAATCTCAGACCAATGTCTTTTTCTGATATAACAATATGTATAACTGCTGTGTTTATATAACTATATCCCAACAAAGGGCATTATCCATATATCAGCCTTGGTAAAAATATCAAACCTATGCCCACCTTAGATCCATAAACTCAGCAGCACAGAAGATATGAAGATCTAAAAGGGATTTAAAAGCAAAGAGGAAAATAGCTATTTAAAAACAAGAAATAAATAATTTAATGAAAGAAGCCTTGCATTCCATATAAACACTCTGACCAAGTTCTGGATCAGATCCACCTTATCACCATTCTTCACTTTCCCCCAGTGGCAGTAGGAGAGCTCCCAGACTAATTTATTTAGTCCTTTGTAAATTTTTGTAATTTTTAAAAATTCAAAATTCAAAAAAATTCAAAATCAAACTCTTCACCAGAAAGAATGCCCAGAAAATGGCTCCAGTAAAACACTGTTAAACAGGGTCCCAACATTACTCCCGTTTTATGTAATCCCAGCTATCAGAAGGCTGAGGGGTCTTCAATCTTTTTGGCTCCAAACTGGAATATTCCCAAATTAAATAAAAACAAATAGATGAACAAAAAATATTTTTAGTCTTTGGGACATAATAGAATGAATGAATGACCCTCCTTTGCTAATATGCTAAGAAACAGTTCTGGCTTACTGGATTTTATTTGTAAGCAATATATGATGCCTTTGGATGGCAGTAGTATCGTGGAGGTTGACCTCAGGTCTGATACTATACATTTTCTTTTCACAACTGTTTCTTTTCATGGCTGGGTATGTTGTTAATCTCCTGTCCTTAAAAATTGTGTTAGACCATGAATATCTGAGTGAAGAGCAAAAAGGGCACAACTCTGTAGCCTTCCCCAGACTGTTTCTGTGAAGGATTCTGTGCAAATGAAAGAAAAAGGACTGGAAACAGAAAGAGGCAATGGGATACAGATGTAGTAAACAAAAGTGTTCTGACTACAGAAGAGCCAAACACCTCTGAACCGCAGTAATCTTCAAACCTATGAGCAGCAGAGGTATTAACCTTTGCTGTCTGGATTCATGCTCTGGAGGCAATTCAGAGTAGAACTCATTTCAAAAGAAAGAAATGGTTCTCACCACTAGTGAATCCCTATTTTAAAAAGAGCTTGTGAACAAAAAGCAGTTTATATATCACTACAAAGACCATTAAAAACACTGGCTGGTTTTTATTCTGCAACACAGTGACTGTCAGCCAAAACAGAATCTGGACTTCCTAATTTTAGAATTGGACAACTCACGTTTAAAAGTACACTACAGGAATTTAAGGATAAAAGCCATTATGTTTGTCCTGGTTTCAGCTGGGAAACGGTTAATTTCCTTTCTAGTGACTGCTGTGAAAGGAATGTCAATAATGCACATTATTTTAGTTGTTGTTAGGTGATGTTTAGACTTTTCAAGGACTTTTCAGTGTCCCGTAGAATCTGAGAAGGAGCATAGACAGAACAATGGAATGGCCAATGGAATATTCTGTACATAGATGGCATGCTCAGTATATAAATGGGAGTAGGCCAGCAGGGAGCGGGGCAGAATCTATGATCCAGAAGCTCTTCCAGATCTTCAAAGCTTGGGAAGGTACCAATTCACCAGGTGGTGAGAGTGACTTGTGTTATAATTACTATTATTATTGTTACTTTTCCTTTTCTGTTATTGTTCTATTAAACTATCTTTACCTCAACACAAGAGGTTATTTTTCCCCTCTCCTCTCCTTTTCTCCCTGCACTTCCAAGGGAAAGGAGACAACTGCATGAGCAGCTGCGTGGTCCTAGCTGCTGGCTGGAGTTAAACCACAACAATGAATCACTGACAGTTTTATTTAAACTAAAAACCTTACAAAATAAGAAAATTTAGATGCATCTTTGTTGCTTCCTTGTGTCATGTTTCCCGACTCAACTAGTCACAATTGTAAGGACTAGAATAGGTACATAGGAAGCAGTTACATTGAGGCCTATAATCCCACATCCCCTTAGGATGACAGGAGCGGGTGTATGAGAAAGAAATGAAATTTTCAGAATGACCCTTCCCCTGCTAATCCCTTGTCAGTTTCTTGAAATCTTCAGACTGATTACCTGAGCTAATGTCTTTGGATTTGGATTTATGTCCTTGGATTTAATAATCTTAAGAAATTGTTTTGAATTTGGTTAATTCTTTTTGACTTTATTCACATTTTTATATTTACAGCAACCCCAGGGAATGAATCCCATTGTTTGTTCTGTTCTCCATGAAAACATACTTAATCGTTTTACCCTAGTCAGAGACATGTAGTCATCTCATTGATGTTCTCTGGTTCATGTCTTGTGACAAAGACTGAAGAAAAATCACTTTTTCTAGGCTACTCATATGGCAAACTGAACTTCAGTTTTCTCTTCCAACAGGTGCTGAGTACAGGTGTGAGAAGAAGCTTCTCACTCTCCGTATGGGATCCCTTTCAGTCAGTCTCTACATTTCAGATCCTAGCTAGAGAGAGAATGTGGTTGACTGCCGGGCCAATTAACTAAGCAATTAAAAATATCCGTCTATGCAAGCAGAGATGTACCAGCAGCTCAGTAACTAGAGCCAGCTCAAAAAAAACAACCTCAAAACAACCAAACAAAAAAACCAACCACCACTAAAAATGAACAAAAAACCTCACAACAAATTCCTGAACTGGTTCTGATAGATTCCTGTATGCCCTTCAGCAAGCTCCTCTCCCTAACACTTCTCTCTTAGGGACCTCTTTCCTCTTCGGTTGTTTATTCATGAACTCAGAAGTGTCTCGCTCACAGCTCTGTAGTCCTACCCTCAGAGCCAGCTGATATTTCTGAATAGAAGACATAATTTTCAGGCAAAAAAAAAAAAAAAAAGAGTCAATGCAAAATACTATTTGGCTAACAAAAGAATGAACAGATTCTTGATGACTGGGCTGTAACCACATCTAGCTATTCAGCACTTCGTTAATCATCTTGAAAGAGCAAACAAAGAGAATCACTGAACACTGAAAAAGAGATTTCATTTACCTTAAAGGTATCAGGACTATTTGTACACTAAACATTTTAATCTGACTAAAAATGAGAACTAACAAAGGAACTGTGAATGGAGGTATTTTGACCTTGAGGACAGACTGGCAAAACAGATTATCTTGGAACTGCTGAATGCATTTCTTATCTTAGACTTTGGAGATATTGCTCCTAGGGAGCTTGAGAGCAGTACAGGCACCGTGTCTCTATTCCTTGATGTATTGTATCCAATCACTTTTTATTTCACAGTTCATTATCAAGAAACATTAACTTCTGTTAGAATTAAACCAAGTTTCTATGGAAGCTTGCTTACACACCTTATTCCCAAATTTTTTGTAAGACTAAAATAATGCGGATGAAGAATTACATGCATGATTTGTAGTCCTTGTATATTTTGGCTGGACATTTCAAAGAAAATTGAAATGAAAAGAAACAATCAGATGCATAAAAGCAAAGGGAAGAGGTTGCTGGTCTGCCAGAGACTAGTACTATTAGTTACCTTTGCTGGTTAAATAGACGGGATAAATGTCAACAGTTGAGTAAAAAACTAATTTCAGTAAGTAATTTCATCAATTTTAATAACAATACTTGAGGACATGGGTACTACTATACACAAGAAGTTCTGGAATCTGAACTTCAGTTACAATTCCCATATAAGCAAACACCTCACAAATTTCCTAAATAAGTTTTGTTTATAGCTTTTACAGACTTCATCATCTGAAGAGATGATTTCAAAGAGCTCTCTATGATTAATACAAGACAGAATTTTAGAAGACAATTTTCAGTTTGGAAGCACTATATCAGCCTGTATCACATTTCTAGGACACATATAAGAGAGGAAAGATAAGGAAGTAATATCAGATACTGTGTTGGGATCCAAGTAAATTTGCACGAGGTAGAGTGTCAGAGCCTGACCACTGTTGCCAAGTTTTTAAAAGGCTATCTTTAATTATTGGCATAATACCACTATAGAAGTGATGGAGTGTCCTCACCTTTTTCCCCCAGTAGAACTAGATATATTTAATCCTAGCCAAAAATAAGGTGTGAATACCTAATATAGGACTGGAGCTCTTCTATTCAGCCTTATCCTACATCTGCAAAGAAAACCTGGTCTCTAAACAACAAATTTACTTTTCCTATTTTCAAGTTAAAAGCCTTAGATAATTTTGAAGCAGCACACACACTATACCACTATCATTCAACAGAAACATGAGATATTAGCAGTATTCTTTCATTGAATCAATTGTATTTAATGATTCTGTCAGAATTCTCTTCAACACAGTCATTTTGACAACAGACTGGACATTGGCAGAGTCAGAAAGTACATCTCCTCCTTTTAAACTGAGACAACATGAGACAGAGCAGGTGTTATCTTATGGGTATGTATTCCCTAAATATTTCATGTGATGCATAATGCATCATACTAGCAATGAAGGAGATACTGCTTTGTCTGCAGAGAAGAATATGTAGAACTAAAGCAACCAGTGTGAGCATAATTTCTTTATTTGCAAGACAATGACAAGAGTGGCAGCAGCTGGTGAATTGGGCCTTCCTTTATCTCCCAGTATGCTGGAATGAGGACAGTGCAGATTTTGGTTTGAATTCTGTACACAAGCAAGAGATAATGTCCAGTGTACAAACGCAGCATCAGAAGTGGGGGCATTCATAACTATAACCTCTGGCGCCCCTTCAAAAGTGCATAACAGATACTGCAGACAAACAGCTGCACAACATCTCTCTGTGCTCAGATTAGTCTTCTCAGTCAATAATGCAAATATAACACATCATGCAGAGAGTTGCCATGGGAAAGTGGAAACATTCCAGGGTTATGCACTTTCTCTTCCAAGAGGGTCCAAGTTAAAATACTGGGTTTGACACCAATTTTCTGTAGGACTTCGGGCTATTCACTTACTTCCTCTTCTCTGACTGTAATATCTGTGAAAGAAGAGAGAATACTGACTCACCTACCTCAAAGGCAAACTAAAGATTAATTAGTTTGTGCTTGTAGAGAGCTTTGAAAATGTCAAGGCTATATAACTATTGTTAAATAAATGGCAAAGAGTCAGATTGGACAAGTACAAAGCAGGACTGCAAGAGGTTTATCTTTCTATCTTAACCATTATCTAACAGTATCTAGAAAAGATTTCTTATAGTAGATATAGGTAGTTAGAAGAAAAGTATAGGAGCTGTTTCACTGAAGTATTTCTCCAGTGAATGTAAAAGCAAATGAGAGAGCAAGAACAAACTGTAACAATCCTGAGCCTTTAGATTCAGCAGGGCACTATGTTAATGCTCTCTCATTTGGTTTGTCTTTTATTGAAGTAATACCCAAATACTTCAGTATAATACATATGGAAAGGCCCTATCCACCTGAACAGGGAAAATAAAATAATAAAAAGTATTCTATCCTCAAAGCCTAGGACCACAGGGCTGAATATAGTTAATCTGCTTATAATTTACTTCTTTCTACAGTGCTGAACATCACCATTGTGAGCCCTGAATTTCTCAGAGAAGACTGCAGAAATCAGCTTCCCACGGAGATAGTTGAATATGAATCATAGAATAACAGGTTGGAAAGGACCTCAAGGATCATCTGGACCAACCTTTCTTGGCAATATGTGATATATTTTTTTCAGAGGAGGGAGATTGCTTAGAATCAGTGTTGGAACATCCAGCACTCCACCCCTCTACAATCCCCAGTAGCGCACAGAATGCCCTAAATTTCCTCATTCTCTCTTGCAAAAAATCTCTTAAGTTTCCCATTCATTTTACCACCAGCAGTCATGCTGTTCTGTTTTTCACTTCCCACTGTCCATATTTACAGGCATGAGATGATTTAAGTTTTATGGTACAGAATCACTAATGATTTTAAAGCCGCTCTTTCCTTCCAGTGGCAATTGCCCATTTCTTAATATTTGGGTACTTAGACATAAAAAAATCACCATATCAGGGCTCTCAAATCATTTCATCCTGCGTCAGTAGGATGATTCAAACCGTCTGAAGACAAATGGATCTTATTGTTATTGTGTTTTTCTGTTTTAAAAGTACAAGCACATTTACCAAGACTAAACATTGCCATACAAAGTTACAATGCGACTTAGATACTTTAAAGAAAAACAGAAAAGGTGAAACTGGATTCAAAAACTAAGGATACTGTAAAAGTCACATTTGGAGTGTTACTGGTGGGATTTTATTTGAGGAAGGGAACAAAAGAATTGTGAAAGATTCAAGTTCTTCAAAAAATAAAAATCAAACAATACTTTTCCCTTTACAGTTGTTGGTTGTGCAGAACTATGACCTCTGTATCAGTATGACGAATTATGAGCTGAATTATGTGGAAGAGTGACTTCAGAGAAGCACCATCTCTTTCATATAAGCCAGACAAAGGTCCCACATTTCAGAGTTATCTGTACATAAACACACTCCTACACACAAACAAAGACAGTCTATAGATTTACAGCGTAAGCAGACAATTCCACTTGTTTCATTAGGCTCACCTGAGAGGGAACTTACAACAAGATAAACTTATTTTTACTAAACATGCAATCTACCATTCATTATAAAGTCGCATGACCTTTGTAGACTGAAATTTGAGTTCTCCGTATGTTCAGGTTTTCAAAGTTAAATCCTCACCAAGGGCAAAAAATTGACAGCAACACATCTAAGACTAACAGGAGATCTGAATGATAGCATGGCAAAAGTGTGGAAGTACTAACTCTGCAGAGTAGAGCAGAAAGCATCACACACTCTCAGAAATGCACCAGATTTCACACAGCCATCACTCTAAACACTACACCCACTGACACTCACCCCATGATTATCTTCTCAGGTTATATTCCTCCTGAGCATCCTGAATATTTGATTTATTTGCACTATTAATTTATTCACACATCTGTGATCTCTTAGCTATTTAATTGATTGCCTTTAATTGATCTAGCCATCTGTGATATCTTAGTCATTTAATTGATTGTTTTTATTGATCTAAACATCTTGCAGCTTTGTTGCCACCTAGCTGGATCAAAAGTCACTGGCTGACATCATTTACGCTTCTGAATTCTTAGTTCACAGTTATGCACAGTCACCCGTCCTCTGAGGGAGAAGGAGCAGAGGAGAAAATCAATCATCTGAAGTTCTCATCTTGCTCTGACCTATCATGGCCAGGTGCTTGTTGGCACAGACTCCACTGATTTCAGCCACTTTTCCTAACTAGTTGGGCATCAGTTGGGACTCATTCTCTTCCCAGAATACAGGCTTTATTCAAACAAAACATGAACAACAAAATAATTTTTTTTAAAAAAATCTTACGCATAACAGGATTTGCAGCATGCCAGCATGGCTGTAAATCTCCTGTTATCCAGATCTGCAGTGCAAGTGAATTCCATATCAGATCTTTGTTAAGGAAACTTTGTCCCAGCAGTCAAGTACTACTGACAAGCAAAGCATCGTTACTGATTTTAGCTCTCACGACAGAGGCACCACTATCAATAGGGAGTGTGACAATGGTATTCTGAATCATGAATGGCATAATGGGTATCCTTTTCATTTAATAAGACGTATGGCAAGAACTAAAGGCATGGGAGATTATACCTGATATAGCAAATTATATGTAAAAGTGTGATTTTATGTAAAATTATGTAAAATCTATGTAAATTATATGAGAATCTTATTCTGGCTGGGACACTTAGATTTAATATTAAAAAATGACAGCTCTGGTGAAGACGGACAAGGACTTGGTAGGACTTAGAAAAGGACTTGATGGTTTCCTTTAATATGGAAGTATTTTATGTACTTTACACAGTATCCTGGACATTTCTGTATATTGTCTAATTACAACAGTTCCTAATCCAGCAGTTAGTAAAGTAATAGAGATAAGAGAAGGAAGTAGGTATTAGCAATCTCTTACCTGCTCTGCTCAGTGCTTGGAGCTCCAGATCAGGAGGACCTCCAGGTAAATAGGAGAAAAGCAATTTGGAAAATAAAGAGAGGAGAGGTAGAAAGGGGTTCACAGAGATGGAGAGTAATCCCTAGAGAGGAAAGGAAGAACACAGGAGGGCAGGGAAGGGAAAAAAGTGGGTGCTGATTTAAAGCTAAGGTGAGTCAGAAAAACAACTAGACAACTCAAGTAGACAACTCAAAAAGCAAGGAAAATTGGAAAGATAAATATTAGAAAACTTAGAGTAGCAAAGACAGAGCAGATCACAACACACGTACTATCTTGCATATGACTCTTGATTTGCAAATTCTGTAGCACAACTCTGACACTAACCGGCACTGAAAAGCTCACTAGAAGGAGGAAAGGCAGAGATAAAAAAAAAAAGTTCTTGGCTTCCTAGGTGCTAGCTGTGCCTGCAAAGTCTGTATCTCAAGTAACAGTCTTTTCTGTTTTCACATTTGTCCTCTTCATATGTGATTACAGTCCTGGCCTTGCAGGTATCCTGCATTCCACAGACTAACCACATATTGTTTGACAAAATAATCCTTCCTTTAGCTCATATTTTTTGTGTGTGTGTCAGTATTTTCTAACTGGAAAATCTGCAACTAGAACTTTCTAATCTACTTGTTTCAGAACATTTTCTTTTCCTATTTCTCTCTCTGCATTTCTCTTTTCTCTTTGTTCCTAGGGGGTGCATAGCCAGAATGAAATGTGTTTATCTTGGCCACAAAAGACCACCACCATAAGCATTCAAAAAATGAAGTGTGTTTTCTGACACTGCTCTAAAAAATGCATAACATTATACACTAGGAAAAAACTAATTAAAAATGTGAATAAGATAAAAAAAAAATTCTAAGAAAATGAGAGTGTTCATACTACACAGTTTTCTCTGTAGTGACAAGGAAGAAGCTACCTGAGCAGTGTTTGATGCCAGTCATATTGTGTCATATATTTTCTCCACCAGAAAATAATAAAATTCAACACAATTGAATTTGGTGGGCAGAGGTAAGAGCCAATTAAGAAAAAATAATCCATCTCATAGATAAAACAGAGATCTGTCTATACTTTCCATCCTGGATCTGGGCAGTCATAAACTGCATAAGCTGTAGGATATAACTACTTCAGTGTATTTCATCCTTTACAACAAAAAGCTCTGTTACAACTCATTCCTGTCCTAGCAGCTCTGTCCTTCTGCACGGGACTTGGCTGTTAAGTGTCATGGGACATTGTTGCAAAGGCATGCTGTTTAGATGGTGGAAGACTGGACAACATGTCCAACACTGCTCAAGAGATTTATTTTAGTTTTTTTCTAAAAACATGAACCAAAACAGTCAGTTTCTTCACAAGTCCACTGGAGGTAAATCTCCCTGCAAGCACCTTGCTGCCACAGCTGCCTTGAAAATTCCCTGTGCTAAGTGCTGGTGTAGCTTCTTTGCTACATGTAGTACTTCATGAAATCTGCTCCTGCCAAAGGTGTACTGAGCTGTGGAGCAACAAACTGCTCCTCAGGTTCCTAGTGTGCATGATACCATAGTGCTTCAAGACCCACCTGCACATCCAAGGTTGTCTATGATGGGCCTGCCACCAAGGCTTACTTGATGGGGGTCTTCAAAGATACCAGCCTGTGCACCATTGCTGCCAAGAAAGTGACAATTATAACCAAGAACTTCTGACTTGCCTTATCGAAGGGGAAAGGATTTCAAAAGCTATGGTGGGGTTTCCTAAGGACTGGGAAAGTACACTGCAGCTAGATTCACATTGGGATGTCCTAAGCAGGCATATGAGACCAAATACTTTCCCTCTAGCAGGCCCTGAATCTTGTCTTGTGGTTGCCTGGGCTCAGACTTGATGTAAATTTGGCAGTTGTAAGTTTGGATATAAATATAAGCTCATACAGACTCAACAGACAATAGATTATTATAGCCACTGGTGTTGAGAGTTCACTGGTGATGCAACATCTGATACACAGCAGTCCTGGGTGTGACTCCTGGGCATGTGCAAAACACATTTTCCTCTGTTAATGATTTGTTAATAAATAATTCCAGTACCTCCCTTCTGCAATGTTCACAGTAAAAAAAAAACCAACCACCAAACCAGAAACCCCTCCCCCCCAAAAACCCTAAACTCTCAAATATTTATGTTATGCTGTCTTTCTTGGTTGCATCACTTTCCCTCAAGGAGAAAGAAAATAATTGTTTGAAACATACCCATTTGCTTAGCTGTTTCACACAGCTTTAGCTGCTCAGTTTTCTCACCCACAAACTGTCCTGTCTCTCAGTTTCTAGATTTCATCTTCATTTTAAATACCATGAAATGTTATCTGTTAGTGAATCAGAGCTCGTCATTTTAATTACAAATAGGTGGGTTAATAAATATTGGAGAAAAACACTTTAAGAGCAGGGAAGATGTTTAACACAGTCACACTGCTGCCAGTCTAGTAATATCTGGTCTGTGCCACAGAAAAAGTTACATTTGAAGGAAAGATTTTGAGTAGGCCTGTGACTCCAGCAATTGAGAGGTCAAGGTTTTCAGGGAAGAATGATCTTGGAAACAGACAGCAAATAAAACCACTCTGTAGACTTAGCCAACCCTCTGCCTGTTTGTCTTTGGGGACAATTTATCAAACTCATATAAACTTCATCTGTTTTTTCCTTCAGGGAGAAGATCAAGTTTAGCGAGAATTAAATACTCAACAAAGCTTTAACTTGTCTTTGTTACAAATAAAATTGTGATTCTGTCCTTCATTCTTATTCAGCAGATCTATCTGCTGAGCTCAAATCCATGTCTCCCAAAAGCAATTTTTTTCATTTTTAAGTGATCGGTCAAATTTCTTGACGAGACTTAGATTTCTATAAGGAAATACAATGCTGTATTTAAATACGTTTTTGACCAAAAACATCTAAACTTGGATTTTCTTATAACACTCCAATTTCCAAAGCTATTGCCTAGAAACTGAATGTCAGCTCAGAGATTAATGGTACATAAATTGCAAAATAAAAATAATAATTTTTTTAAATTCCTCTTTAGAGACATATGATTTAAATTCACCAGCCACCTCAAGCAGAAATTGGATTTCTCTTTTCTTTTACTGTACTCCCACTTATTCCATAACATGTCCCAGGCAGGTCTACTATACATCTTCATCATTTTTTTCCTCTCTCCCCTCTTCTCTGCCTGTATTGTGACTTAGGCTGTCAAGTCCTTAAAGCCACATACTTTATTAGTCTGTATTGCAAATAATACAGTTTCTTCTTTTTCCTATCGTTTAGGCTTTATAAGACAAAAGCAGGAGTCAATATTACTTTAAAGAAGGGAAATCATTTACATTTGAAGCCATGTAGTGGTAATGTTACAGTAGAAGCCTTGGACTGATTAGATTGTTTCAAAGTGTTCGTGTGACTTTGATTGATTGAATTTGCTTGTGGCACTGCTAGTGGTAATGATACTGTGATTATTTAAGCAGCAAGTAACTTCAGGATAGACTAAGCATGTTAACTTTGAATTTCCTAGCTTTCATCATCTTGCATTTTCCACAATTTGCATTCAAGAGCACTGGAAAGTGCATTGTGTGGCATTTACTGCAGCTGTCATTTACTTACTTTTAATGTTTGGATTTTGCTGCATACTTTTGTGGAAACGTTTGTGTGCTGTTTCCATGTTGAGTTTGTCATAGGCTTGCCAAGGCACTAAAACAGTACTGGCATTCTTTACAGAAGACAGGCCTCTGTGTCTCCCCTCCACAGAAAAAATTACCAAGCAGCAGACAGCCATGGCTACTTGCGAGGAAATGGGGTAAGGAGAGATCTCGCAGTCTCTGGATAAACAGTTGAACAGTCTGCAGGACTTATCACAGCTTTACAGTATGGTGCCTTGTCACTTTACAATGTCACACAAGTCACTCTCAGTAGCAGAGTATTCCCCCTCTTCTGACAACACCTCTCGCACTTCCATATGGCACGTTCATTGCTCCTTCTGGGGAACACAGCAGGTGGACAGAAGGGCAGGAACCTGTTTCCTCCTTTCCTTTGGGTGAGCTGCCCCACAGCACAGTGCTCTTGTCCTACATTCTCTCCTTTTCCCTGTAAACTCTGGGACTTAACTCCTTAGTCATCCCAGTTCTCTCACGTCATTAAGAGACAGTGACCTTTTACTTCTGTGATACTGCGCTGGTTTTACTTCTATTTGTAACGTTCCTTTTATAACTGTCTTCACTTGCAGCCCACACGCAGACATCTTCTCTCTTGTATTCAGCATGGTGCAAATAATAATTTGCCATCACACACTTCCCGTTCAAAATAATGACTTTTTTCAGTTTTGGAAAAGAAAAGTATATAAATATCTTCATTTTTATTTAAAAAATTTAAAGGACAAAGTTATTTTTAAATATGCCTGACAAATACATTATGATTGGGACTGAGGACAGTTGATGTGAATTTTTCTCTCACTGAAGAAAAGTAAAAGAAATGTAAATAAATAGTTTTCTGAGGCCCTAAGAAAAAGGTTTAAATGTCACTTTCACTCTTGCTTTCTGTACCCTTTGCTTTTAAAACACTCACAACACACATCGTGTTTCTGGAGATGTCTTTTAGAGTCATCTTCTCTCCTTGGTTTCAAGAGGGAGGCAAAAGTTTTTGCAACTCCCCTACAAACAAGACACTAGTTTTTATTTTGGTTTTCTGTTTTGGATTTTATCAAGCATTACTGGAGTTTATGGCATTTTAACCGGATAGACAATATGCTATCACACTAGGAGGACATATGAAGGCCAAAGCAATTTAATATCAAAGGCTACACAAGTTGTTAAAGGGCCATAGGACCTGAACTGCATTGCAAGAAGAGTACATTTTAAGGAGTATTAGAGCTGGTAAGGAATTTGTCTTACATTCATTTTCCTAAAATTCAAATTTATATTTATATTACTGGTTTGGCAGCTCTCTGGCTACAACTTAAAAGCCTAAAACAAAGATTAAATTGCTAACAAGAATATTTTGGATTTTAGATTATTCTTGGAAATAACAGAAAATACTGGAATGTAAAAAATATGAGAATACTGAGAGTCTTAGGGAACTATTAAGAAAAAGGATAAAATAGAAAACCATTTAAATAATGACCAGAGAAGACCAAGATCTTTTGATGGGAAAATGCCCCTTCCTGACATTTTAGTGACCTTATAAAACAAATGACCATACCCTGCTCAGGCTATGTACATCACTTACAACAACAACAACAATGAATTATAAAATTTGTTGGGATTTTTTAGTATAAGGCATTAACTTTTTTATGTATCATCTGCTTTTCATGCCAGAACACTCTTATGTTTTATCCTGGAACTGACTGTTCCAGAAGTATGTGTGATATTGCAAATCATGAAACAAACATGCTAAAAACCATGACAACTCAAAAAGTAAACAGTGCTCAATATTCTCCTTAAGCAAAATCTTTCTTGTGGGTTTATATATGCCTACAGTTCCTAACATTAGACTCCACTGTTTCCTCTCCTATCTATATCTCTATCTATATATCTGTATCTATATCTATACCTATATCTATCATCTATATCTATATATCTATATCTATATCATCTATATCTATATGTCTATACATATATAGGGGAGATAAACATCAAAGGAGCATGAACGGTATCATACTAAAACATGTTTTAAAGGTGTAGAGTGATTCTGAAGGCAGCTAGCCAGAAAAAATACCTGGATTATTTAATGTGTAACTCACCAAAACACACAAATTCGGAAGTGTTTGTGTGTTAAAGAGAAAGGAGACAGCATTTGATGTTTCAGTGGTAAAGCATTGTCCACAGAGGTTTCATGAGAATTCTCCATGACTTAACTGTTTTGTAGGATATGTTTAGCAGAGACAATTCCAGAATTACAATTCTTCATTTTACCTCAACAGCAGCTGATTATATGTCATTAGCTTTAATTATAAATGTGAATATTATTTTAATTTTGGGCTTGGTGAAACAAAGTCATAAGCATGCTTAACTCCAAAGTGGAACTCCAAGAATATGTTATGAGAGTACTCATCTCCTCAAGAACCAATGTCTGCATTTTGCATGCTATTTAGGTAAAGTCTCTGTAAACCATTATTATATGGAGAGTTTTTATAAAGCTATTTTAAAATATATCCTAGGGTATAGACAGTGGCTACAATTTCCCCTTATTTCAATGAAAGAAATATCAAGTACGATTTGGAAGCAGAGTTTTAGAGAATGTGAGAAAACAGAAAAAGAAACACAGAATGGTTAGAGTTGTAAGGGACCTTAAAGATCATCGAGTTCCAACCACCCTGCCATGGGCAGGGACACCTCCCACTAGAACATCTTGCTCAAGGCCCCATCCAGCCTGGCCTTAAACACTTCCAGGGATAGGGTACCCACAACTTCCCTGGGCAACCTGTGCCAGTGCTTAACCACCCTCACAGGAAAGAATTTCTTCCTAATATCTAATCTGAATCTCCCCTCTTCCAATTTAAAACCATTACGTCTTGTCCTGTCGCTACGCTTCCTGACAAAGAGTCCCTCTCCGGCTCTCCTGTAGGCTCCCTTCAGATATTGGAAGGCAGCTATGAGGTCTCCCCGGAGCCTTCTCTTCTCCAGGCTGAACAACCCCAGCTCTCAGCCTGTCTTCATAGGGGAGGTGCTCCATCCCTCTGATCATCTTTGTGGCCCTCCGCTGGACCCGTTCCAACAGGTCCATGTCCTTCCTTTGTTGAGGACTCCAAAGCTGGACACAGTACTCCAGGTGGGGTCTCACGAGTGCAGAGCAGAGGGGTAGAATCACCTCCTGTGACCTCCTGGCCACACTTCTGGGTTGCCAGTGCACACTGCCGGCTCATGTTGAGCTTCTCATCCATGAGCACTCCCAAGTCCTTCTCCTCAGGGCTGCTCTCCAGCCATTCTCCACCCAACTTGTATTTGTGCCTGGGATTGCCACGTCCCAGGTGCAGGACCCTGCACTTGGCCTGCTTGAACTTCATGTGATTTGCACGAGCCCATATAGTCATAATGGAAGACGGGAGAGTTAACATTGTAAATTCTAACAACTCCTTCATCAGAACCATAGTCTATGATCTAAATGTATAATAAAAAACTATTAAAAACATACCTTTGTGTTACATGTCTGAAAAATATTTCAAAGAATATTTTTGTTAACAGTAGTCTTGTAGTTTTTGAAGCGTTTCCTCTGTGTGTCCATTAAGATGCTTATGAATCTGCAGTTTCATATGCATTCATAGGTATACACAGGACTGACTGACAAAACAAGTGCAGTATGCCATGGATTTTAGCTCCAAAACACTAGGCCTGTTATCTTAATACTAAATTGCTCCCAGGTGGAGGATGTGTACACCAAGTTTATTCCACAAGTTAATTAAAACAACTGATTTAGGAGCCTTCTGAGAAAAAAAATTAAAAAATGAAAGGACAAGCCAAATCTGCCACTGTTGCTGGGGCAGCAATAATTGCGCTATTACCTTAGGTAACTGTTTTTCTGCATATCATGACTACTTGAATCAAGACGTTTCAAATGCACATGATCTTCATGACCCTTACTCCCAATGAAATGTTTTCAAATTAGCATATTTATCTACAATGCAGTTTCCTTACAATAATATTAAAAATTTTCTTATTTTAAAATTGCAGTGACTAATTACCTGAACCATTTGAAAAAATCTTATATTTTTCCTGCTGTTTAAAACAGCATTTTGCTCCTAATAATTTAATCATAATGATAATGCCAGCTAGGTCTGAAAGCCAGACCTCTTGCACAGCAGGCGTTCTGCTTGATTACGTAAAATTAGTTTTCTTGCCAATAGGAACTACATAAAAGATTCCAGAACAGTTTTTCTATCAATTAGAAGTGATGAAACATCTGGTTTCTTGCATCAACTAGGATTTTTTTTCAGCAGAATTTTGATTTTTTTAAGAACCGAAAGGGAAAATTTATAATTCAACATTTAAACCAATAGCAGACCATTTCCCTGTCCAAGTAAAAGTAAATGAGATATGTTATATATGTCTTTAAAAACAAAAAGGTAAAAAAATAGGTAAAAAACCCAATAATGTGACCTTTTTGATAAAAACTGGTAAAAACCATTCCCCCAAAGCTTTAGTACATGTATACTGTGGGAAAATTTTAAGGAACAACAGCAATTTAAAAAAAAAAAAACCATAACAAACTACAAACCACAAGCTCTGCTTGTGCTAAAGCATACACACATACTTTGAGAAGTAAAGCATACAAAGTAAGTTTCTATACATTTGGAGCGAAGAGAACTGAGCGAAGAACACTGGCAGGCTAACCTTCCCAGAGTACTTGAAAAAGTAGAGACAACAATATTGTTCACATGAGTAAACATTTCAAATATAGGTAGGCGTTACATGTTTTAAGTCATATCGTTGGCTATTTCGGAATACAACCAGGAAGAATTATTGAGAAATAAATCTTTTTGCATGTAGATTTCCTGACTCTTTTCTTTTGGGAGAAATCTGAGCAAGTTGCAAATGATTCTGAAGCAGAATATATATATATTTTTTTTTTTGGTGACAAAAGCAGTAATTACACAAGTATCATTATCTTCCAGTAACTGTGAAAAGGATGGTAGATAATTTAGGAAGCTATTTTGTTTTTATTTTCGCTCTAGAGATGCTTCTAATCTTTCACTGTTAGCTATCTGCTCTGCACCTGGTGAAATTGATAAGAAGCACTGTTGGGCAGGCAGATAAGTACAGGCTGTATGAAAATAGAATAAAAACACATTAGAATTTCAAAGATGTTTGTCTTATATGTACATTTAAAAGTAAATCCATAACCATTCCCTTACGCAATTTAACATCATATTTAAGTAAAGTCTTAAATTACAACACTAGACTTGCAAAAAATGCTTTCTGTCCACAAAAGTAGGTTTTGATCTCTGCAAAATTAGGTAAAAACAGAATAATCCCAAAGATTTAACTGAATCAGAATTTAGTCCATAGGATTTATTACAAATTGGAAAAACATCTTTAAGTCCCTCGTCATGGCTGTTACTTTAGAGGAGAAGATAAGGGATGTAAACATTGATAAGAACAATATTCATGGAAGAAAAACCCTTCAAAACTTTTCCACTGATGAGATTATGTTTCAAATTATGAATTCTGATTAACTTTGTTATGGCTCTGAAAGCCATCTATAATCTTACTTCTCATAAAAATTATTCAATTTATTCAGCATTTGATGTGCATGGTACATGGCAAGTTAAATGTGACTGTAGCATTCCACTTTATAAAGCTGTGTATGAACTGGAGCTATATTTTAAGCTCAGGAATTTGGCTTTCAGTTTTGTTATATTCAAGAAGATTTCATTGTCTTTTACCCACATTGAAGGTCCACTGATAAAACATACATCACAGCAAAAGCTATTGGGAACTGTCGTCATAGGGAGGTGGGAGCACCAAAACAGTTAGGTGGATGACTCAAGAGCTGCAAGAGGCAGGAGCTCCACTCAGTAAGGACCTTTACTGTAAAAAATGAAAGTCTGTGCTATATCTGAATCCCCTCCTCACATCCCAATGAAAACACACACACGCAAACGAAGATCTATGTTTAAAAGAGGAACCTTCTATATCTGTGGCAAACAGGGGGACGAATATTTTTCATCTCTTGCTGTATACTAATTGCCCATGTGTAGAAATATGATTTAATAGACGTTCAGCCTCATCTCAGTCCGGTACAGAGAGCAGAAAGTATCAACCAAGATTTTCACAAACAGAAAGTACATCCATACTGGCTATGCAGAGGGCAAGACAAACCAAATAGTAAGGTCTCTGCCAGAAAATAAAGTTTTCTTTCCTTTTTCTTATTCTACTTTGTTTGTCTGCGGGTTTGTTTTCTGAATGATAGCTATTCTGCACAGTCACCTGTGTAAGGTACCAACTAAATTTTAAAATACCTTCACTCCCTCCACACCATCAGGTGCCAAGGCAATGGAGCAACACTTTGAAGAAGAAATGCTGCCCATGAGACATACAGGCAACTCTGGAAGAGCCCATATGACTCTCAAAATCGCAGGAACCAAACAGTAAAGGGGAGGAAAGGTCTGAGGTCAGAGTAGACTGAAGAACTAATTTCAAGAGACAAGGGGATACTTGTAACTGAAATGGAGGCATGCTTGTTGTCCTTGTATATAAAATATGAGGTCAGTTACACACACCCTAAGTGCTAGGTATTTGTAAAGGCACCACCTTAATGAATCTTGCCAGCAGCTTGGAAGACACTAGGCATGGGGGTACCTTGGCCATGTTAAAACACATTTGTTCCATTAAAAAGCACAGGTGCCTTGTTAATTCTTTGTTTTCCTGTTGCAGGTCATATTTATTAGGCCACCCCAAATTTGTATAGTCAAGATGCCTTTAATCATCAGGGAAAGGAGGGAGAAAAGAAAGAAAGGAGAAAGAGGAAATTAAACCAAAATTAAGTAAAGCCATTGCCTGACTCCAGAGCGTGTACACAGTAGTAAATCTCACATGCATTTTTATGGAACAAGTTCATAGAATCATAGAATCACAGAATGTTTTGGGTTGGAAGGGACCTTCAACATCATCTAGCTCCCACCCCCCTGCCATGGGCAGGGGCATCTTCCCCTAGAGCAGGTTACTCAAATCCCCATCCAACCTGGCCTTGAGCACTTCCAGGGATGGGGCATCCACAACTTCTCTGTGCAGCCTGTTCTAGTGTCTCACAACCCTCAGAGTAAAGAATTTCTTCCTATCTAATATCTAATCTAAATCTCCCCTCTTTTAGTTTAAAACCATTACCCCTCGTCCTACCACTACACTCCCTGATATTTGTTTGGTTTTTTGTTTGTTTCCTCAATAGGATGCACATGGAAGGCATAAAGAGCATTGAAGTTTAGGCGATCTTTACTATTTAATTGAATCTATAGGACTGCATGCATACCTTGACTGACATTCATTGTGCTTTACATAAATTACCCCAGACTTTGTAGTAAATGTATGGTGATATTTTCCATTTAGTCTTCCCCCTGCCTGCTGGAAATAAACAGTTATTTATTTATCTTTGTATGAGTAAAGAGTCATTCAGTTGGGAAGTTGAGTAAGAGACATTTTTGAGCAACTGCTTTTCAACCCAAATGCTCAATTATACTATACATTATATAATTTAATAATCATACTCTTTCGAGGTTCTATATGCATGCTCTATCTATGTGTACAATGAGTTCTAAAAACTTCTAATACTTCTACCAAACACCAGAAACTCACAAAAAATATTTACTGTAAGATTCTTTTTTTTCTGTTCTTCTCTCATAAAAACATAATTTCTTTTTAAAATGCTATATAGAAAACAGAAAATTAATCTCTGCAGCACTCTTCTGTTTTCCCTTAATATTTTGTATTCTAGGTTAACTTGGGAGGGGAATGAGGCAACAGGATGAATTTTTTTATATAAAAATTTTTAGATGAAACAGGAAAAGGAATTCTCTTGCTCTTGTTTTTAGGGCATAAATTCTTATATCACTGTCTTTCATGCTTTAATCCTCTGTGGTCTAAACCAACAGTGCTGTTAAAAGTATCACACAGAATTTTGAGGGGTTTTTTGGGGACTTTGGTGTTGAGGTTTTATTGGTAGTTGTTGTCATTAAAATGATTATTTGTTGATGTGCTCAATCACATCATGGACATGCAAGCTGATGTTTCATCAACCAGTCATTAATAAAACCCCTATAGCATAAATTGACCTGTAGGCAATGATTTCAGACTGCCATAAAACATCTTTAAATTAGTCCACCACCTTGGACCAGAAAAGTGACATTTCCAGGTGAAAATGGTGTTTTGAAATGTGTGCTTTCTGCATTTTGCAATGTGTATATTCATAACCATTCAACTCAAGCTGACCACCTTTGGTTTTAATTCATAGCTTGGAAGAGAAAATCTCACATCAAAATCTCTTGCTAGATTAAAAAAACCCTATCTTTAGGCCGTTTGTTTTGAAAATCCAACTATATTAAGACTAAGCAGGTAGGCATGCCTTTTTGAATTTCAATATTTTCATTAAAATGAAAAAAAAAAAAAGTAGGATAAAATTGCACTAACCAAGTGACAAGCTAAAATATGTAGTGTTACATTGCAAAGCAAGCCTGCCTGTCATATCTGGCAGAGGGATCTTGGCATCCATTCTGCTTTCATCTGCATTTCTTGTTCCAGCATCAATGAAGCTTACAACAGCCACTGAAATCATAGAATAGAAACATTTTTAAATCTGAATTCATAGGTAAACTGCATCCAAAATCTTTACAAATTGAAAAACATGTATAAAATATTTACATATATACTTTGGTACTCAGATGCAGCTATTACAGCCACCTAAGGAATTGTGCTATGTGAATTAACATTACAATGTCAAACTGATGGTAGAATTGTATATTTAGACAAAGGAGAAATGTCTCTGTGGTCTGAAACAGTAATGCAGTCTGACCACACGTTAAAAAACCAAGCTTTATTGAGGCAGTAGGAAAGATGAGCAACAATGCACCCATATGGTACCTCACTCAATCACCAGTAGCAAGCACAGGATCATAAGCAATGCCATGGTTCTGGTGGACTGACAGGGACACATGGTGTCCAGGGCATCCGGCAGCAACAGCCAATTATGCAAATGCCTTTTGAATGCAGGTAAGAGTTGTGCTGCCCCTTCGCTCCACCAGTGATGTTAGTGATGGTGTGATTGGAAAGCATACCCTACAGGAATAAAGTAGGCACCATCCTTCCCCTTCCCTTGAGATATTCAAGGTGAAGCTCGATGAGGCCCTGGGCAACCTCGTCTAGCTGGGGGTGTCCCTTCTGACTGCGGGAAGGTCGGACTAGATGACCTTTTGAGGGTGCTTTCCGGCCTGGACCAATCTATGAATCTATGAATCTATGAGTCCTGCCAACCTGCCTATGTTGGGCAGGGGACAGGGTGTTGGCAGTCTGTCTATGTTGCTGATACTGGTCAAGGGACAGGGTTCCAGGAGGTAGGGTGCCAGTCCCCCAATTTTCACATCTAGGAAATAAAAATTTTTCAAAAGGACACTAAATATGTAACAAAAATACTACACTATAGTACAAACTGGTATTATCTGAACTTTCAGGGTGGTTTCATACTATGCAGAATTCTACATTATAGATATGTATAGAAACATTATGGCTTTAATTTTGCAAAGGACTTACACCTCTATCTTGTATCAAACTGTGAGAGGCTTTCCAAACTGTGACGATTCATGGTAAAAATGCCACCTAGTAAATGCTCTGCCAAATGATGTTCTACAAAATACCCCACAAGAATGAATTTTCACAGCAGTAAAACTCACTGGTCCGTAATCTCTATGGAAGGATCTTAATGCCCACTATGTAGTAAAATACACACTACTCACTGTCTATCACTTCTGTGTACCTCCTTTGAAAAATACTTCTGCCATGTCTTTTATTAAAGCATGCAATCTATTTATGCATCTTCTTAGAAGTCTATTTGCAGTTATTGAAATTCCTTATAGCCTCCATGCTTTCCAGTCAGTATCTGGTGTTCAGTCTACCTTTTTGGGGAAATATCAATGAAAAGGCAATGAGAATACAATATGAGAAAACTTCAGGCTTCTTGGATGATCCTCACATGTTTAAGAGCAAATCCTGGCAAAAGTAAAGGAAATCACCCACATGACCATTGATATTTCTCCAGGACAGCTATATTGAAGCTTGTGTATCTTGGTGCTGCAACTTGATCTTTGATAATACTTAGCTGTGAAGTACTGTTGGCAGGACTGTGGGACCTGGCAAAATGCCCCTCACAAATTGGTATTGTTCTTTTCTCTCAAGTCAACACTGTAGGACACTGCTAGACAACATCTCCTTCTAACTCAAGCAAATTGAACTGAGGTTCAATCCTGCAACTTATTATGTTCCAACCTCTTTTTGTCAATAGCTGTAAATCTGTGGATCTGGGGAAATTCTGAGGTTGTACACCTTTTTTTTCGACCCAGACAGTGTTTTCTTTCCTCAGGCTCTTTTCAGTCTGGCAGAGGTTGAGGCCTGAATGCTACCCAGTTGGCTGAAGTTCAACTCATATAAGGCATCTGTTATACCAATTAGTGAACGGAAACACTTTGTTTCACTGGCAATGTACTAAGTTTCTCAATCAGATCGAGGTTTGTGTCTCATCAATGTCAAAGTGCTATGTGCTATGGTGGAGGCATTTCATAATCACCACCTTCCACATTATTGCTTTGACTCCGTGATCCATTCACCCCTTATTTTTAATGCTTGACTTCATTCTACTGGTGGTCTGACTCAACTCCTGGGAGTCTTCTGGTTGCCTCCAGTGGGGATTGGATCAGGCTCTGTCCATAGAGCCCCTCCTTTCAATCTGATTTAGATGGTACCTCCTGCATGAGGTTGTGGAGAGAGACAATGTTCCATCTGGGTTCTGCAACGTTTGAAGGGTACTAAGGCATGCATATGAAGTTGAACTAAAAACCATATTTCTCCTAAAAACAAATTCCAAGCTTGACTTCCTATCATGTTGGAGGTGGTTTTCTCACAGGAAAAATCAATAGAGAGGTAAAAGCCAACCACTCTCTGGAACTGACTTGAAACAGAAGCATATTCACCTGGAAATCTAGAGATACCAGCCTTGCTATCTATAAAGTCTATTTTCTGACATATGAGTTAGAGAACTCTAGAGTCATGTAATACTGCTTCAGCATAAAAAAAACAGTTGCTAATAATTCTCCACTACAATCAGTCTTCAAAGCGGGATGGTTTTGACTAAGCACAAAAGACTGGACAATAATCTAACACAGAGACACCTTTGCTACCAAATTACATATTGGGAGAAGAAAATGCTTACTAAATACTACAGGTGGCAAGAGATCATAGAAAAGACCACTGCAATGTCAAAAGTGTGCCTTTTGCTTTTAGTGCCTTTTTTGTCACTTTTTTTCTTCTCGTTTCACTTACTGTTGAGTGCTACTAAACCTCCCAGCTGTTCTATTACATGATGTACTGTGCTAACAAACAATACCGTTGGAAGGCAGTGGTTTTTTAAGCCACCAGCTTCAAGTGTGACTGCAGCTCCCAGTATGTGGTAAGCATAGTGAGATTCTTAAAAGCACTAAAGGTGATTAACTGCTGCCTCCTTCTTCAGCACATTAGTCAAAAGTAATCTTACAAATATTCCAGGCAGGCTAACATCTAGCTTATGCTTTTATGGATACAGCACTGGTGACAGTGTTTGACTTGGCAAGCTCGATAGTGTTTGCTGTCAGAGTAGTATCCTGTGCCAATAGTATGTTGCACTCCAAATAGTGCGGTCTACATCAACAGCTTAAAGGACTACAGTGCTGTCATTCTGACTTTGCCAATGACTTCTGTGAATTGTTTACAGCAACATTTTTCGGGTATGATATAGATTCTATTTTCAAATTTCATTTATGCTTAGATTCACAAAAACTTCTAGGTACCTACAGCAGCACTTTCACAGAATTCAAGCAACCCACTCCAGCCACAACTCCTCCTCTCAGGTGCTTGGAAATTTATAGATGCCTGTATTTTCACTACCTTTGGAAATCAAATATGAACTCCTGTACACATATGGGCACTTATATCATGGTTGGGCATTGCCGTTTCATGTTTATTTCTCTCATAAACCTATTTCATATATTACCTATCTCTGTAACTATTTTTTATAGAAATAAACTCACCAGAAAACTGAAGAAATCACACCCACACCTTAAAACATGTCACTGCAGTAATATATGTAATATTTCTGAGAACAGAGAAAAAAAGCATGCAAAGATAGGCATGACTGTAGATAAAGGAGGCACTGACTAGGAAGACAAGACTTGGATACTGATCCCTGTTTCTAACAAAACTTCTCAATTTTCTCTATAACCAACACTGAACAACATTCAGAGTAGGGACAGGTTTCCCTTCATCTCATGTCATTGACAAAAGTCTGCAAAAGTAATCACGATGTGTCTGCTTTCCCATCACCTAAACATTGATTTCCTTCACATGTCCTTTGTGAGAGAGTTTGCTTTTTACAAACTCAACTGCAGTAGGAGTAAGAGAATGTGAGATTTACTACCAAACTATTCAGCAGTGTCCCATGTCAGTGAGCCTCCTCAGAAAACATTTAGCTATTTGTAACGTTTGGTGGTATGCAAATCGTGATTTTGGAGATCTTCAGGATATACTCACAGGTGAACATGAGCATAAATTTCACACAGGGATCAAAGCTTCTTAAAAGTTTTCAAAAAATGGTGCCCTGAGTTTAAATACATCTTCTATATGAAAAACAAGATGTTCCCTTTATATGGCATGCAGATACTGCACTCATTAAATTGTCTAGAGCATATGGATGTCTACTTCTTCAACTGTAGAATAGGTACGGTAGCAGCAAAAATTTTTATCCCTTTTTTTCTCCTCATTTCCTATACTGCGCTCTGGAACACTCTCTGTAGGTTATAAAGCAACATAAACAAGAGAATTCAAATAACAAAACAATGGAAGGAATATCTAAAATCATTATTTTCTTTTGGGAGCAGCACAGAGTTGCTATACCTTGAGTTAGCTCACAAACACACAGAATAAATCTGTGAGTATTCACAATGGATGGATCCAGATTTTCAGCTTACAATTTTCTCACATAAAAGAGATATGAAAAATTAGACTCCATAAACCAGAAAAGTTATGACTAACACCTTTTTCTAGAATGCTAGCCTCTCTCATCCCAGTAACTGATAAGATCTCTAATTAACAGCTTAAATAACACAAACAGGTTATCAGAACATGAGCAACAGTCTCTGTACCAAACAGAAGAATTGCCATGGTGCAATACTGAAGCCCAATTCCTCATCTCACTGTATATGCTCTATTTCTTTCTCTTATACAAGGAAAATGCCGGGGGGTGGAATCTCTGGTCCACTGGTCTTGCTTAGAATTTTGGTATAATAGAATTCAGTATTAGAAAGCAGCCATTTCTGTATTGTTCTGTTAACATGTCACTCCCTCTTTGCTGATGGCGCTGGGCCCTTACAATTAGTATCTGCACATACCCCACCTTGAATGAGAATAAAAAAGGAACTCAACTTCAAAAATTAAACTTTTCTCTTGTCAAGACAATCATTTCAAAGGTGCTAAAATTTATGCACATCCTGTGAGAAAAATCTGGCTTCTCTAACTCTAGCCTTCTCCAAAAGTACAGGACATTCAGCTTTGATTACTTACAACTTCACATTTAGTTAATATCTTATATAGTGAGCAAGTAGGCCTCAGATGAAAGAGCATTCGGTTGCTTAATTGTTCCTGTAAATTCTTTTATTCTGCTTGGGTATGATATAATAAATGATAGAACTAAAGTGATGTTCCTATCTTGGCAATCAAAGACATGACAAATTAGTATCCGTGAAGAAACTTGACAATTCAAAATATACAACCTTGGTTTGAGAGTCATCAAGGATTTCAATCTTTTCATTCAATGGGCCTGATAAATTAAGAATTATTTACATTAGATGTAAGGGCTTTAATGCTTCAATCTTCTATTTGTCAACTTAATCAAAATGCATTGATCAATGTAAAGAGTAAAATCACTACACAGAAAATAGATATTAGAGTATTTTATAGCATCTGCTATATTTTTATTTCCATAAATGATCTGCTGATTATTGTTATATATCCTATGCTCATGTTTAAACTGAAGATGCTTTAATTTACTTCAGATTGTGTTAACATAAATGAGAAGGTATTATAAGATGCCTTTAATTGAGTTCAAATTGGTTGACTGGACATAAAATGATGTTTGATGGAATTTTAGTTTACAGCTAAGTAGTTTATTATTTGGCTGTAAACCAAATTGGCTCAAACTGTTAAAAGTTAAACATCAAAACAAGTGAAGGTGAAAATGGAAAGCAAGTTAACTGCTTCTGGTGTGTGAATTCACATTTTTAGCTTCTGTTTGTACTGAACTTGTTCAATGAACTTAAGAAAAATATCTTAGAAGGGAAATTAGATTTATGACCACAATGATAGAATTATTTCAAGTGCAGTGAACCTTTCTACCTTTCCTGAAGTAGAGGCTTCTTTAAGAGTAAATGTATTAACATCTACATAATATTGAACATTGTGATTTGAACCCTTGTTATTCATAGAATCATAGAATGCTTTGGGTGAAAGGGACCTTACAGATCATCTAGTTCCAACCTCCCTACCACGGCAAGGAACAACTCCCAGTAGACTACTTTTCTCAAAGCCCCATCCAGCCTCGAACACTTCCAGGGAAGGGGCATCCACAGCTTCTCTGGGCAACCTGTTTCAGCATCTCACAACCCTCACACTAAAGAATTTCTTCCTAACATCTAATCTAAATCTACTCTTTTTCAGTTTAAATCCATTACCCCTTGTCCTATCGCTCCACTTCCTCATAAAGAGTCCCTTCCCATCTCTCCTGTAGACCCCCTTTAGGTATTGGAAGGCTGCTATAAGGTCTCCCTGGAGCCTTCTCTTCTCCAGGCTGAACAACCCCAACTCTCTCTCTCAGCCTGTCCTCATAGGAAAGGTGTTCCAGCCCTCTGATTCATTTCATGGCCCTCCTCTGGACCTGTTCCAACAAGTCCATGTCCTTCTTATGTTGGGGACTCCAAAGCTGGACACAGTACTGTAGGTGGGGTCTGATGAGAGTGGAGAAGAGGGGTTCTGTTTCTTAAATCTTACAGATTATGGAGGAGGGGAAGAAAATCTATGAATTACTGTTTCATCTAAGTACCCTATGGGCATAGCATTAGGATATATTTTTGGTTAGTACGTAAAAAAATGCCCTATCACATTGTTCTGACATCATCTGCACTGAAAATATTTAAAAATGTAACTGTTATAGCTAGGTGTTCTCTGTTTTGCACATTTTTATGGTGCTTACACCTGCACAAATTAGGTATGGGAAGTAGATGTTAGCATTAGGAATGCATGGGACTGTGGAGGGAAGGGTGACTTTTCTTGTCCTTAGTCAAACTGTACTTTCTTTCTATAATGTGAGAGGACAAGCAAGGCCACACCACAGCTAAAAAGTAGCTCTTATGGTCCCTAGGAACACAGTCTGACACTTACCAGAACAGTTTCCCACATTCACTACTCTGGAGTATCCTGTCAAGTAAATAGCCTGGAGATTCCACTGTTTTTTTAAAAAAATTCTTTGTGAAAGTTGGAATTTTATTCTAAACTGAAAATTTAGAAATATAAAAATAATCTGAAAACAATGTTGCTTCTCTTCACTGCAGAAGGATTATGGGCAATGTTAGATTCATCTCATTTTAGATGTCAGAAGGTTATGCAATTGCTGGCTTTATAATATTAAAATAAATAGAATAAAAAGTGCTTCGATAGTGTGAACTCTTAGGCTTCCGTTTTATTAGCATTAGACAACTTTAAATTGCACTGTACAATGCAATTTAGTACAAATTCACTAAACAACTTATAAAAAGGGGATCCACATTTTCTTTCTGTAATAGGCAGTCTTATCAGAATCTACTTTGTTATGCGAACCTCTGTCCAAATACATTTCTATCCACAATGCACAGAAATACCTGCAGCCTGTTTCTTGTATGACCTCTGAGCAGGTAAACCCTGGTTTGACACACATTTCAAACATATACTCTAAACGGCACTAAGATGAACTTACCTACTGCATTGAAAGACACTATACGTCTGTCTCCACCTACTCCTCTGGTCTGCACCACCACCCCATGAGAGGAGGTCAGAAAGAGAGGATGGTTATGAGTGCATCCTAGAAGACTACAGCATCATGTTCTCTAAGGAAAAAAAGATTTATAAGTAGCCTAAATATAGATTATATATTAAATTCGGAGCAAATTCAGGCTGCATTTGAGGATAACAGAGATGCCAGACACTGAATTTAAGGATCATTGTGGATTAAAGCTACTCCCAGGAATAGGTAGCTTTGTTAAAATGTATGAGTAATGCATGTGATGAACATTATTTTAAAGTACGTAAACGCATTTCTATTGTATTCTAGGAACTGTATTTGGAATTGACTTCCCATGCATATTAGAAACTCCAGTTTTTCAGAATGACATTTGAAGAAACTGAAACATTTTTTAGCTTAGGAAAATTTCACCATGCTGTGTGTGACTATTTTCTTAAAGTACGCCCATTTTATAAATCTATGAAAGGGTTAAAATGGATGTATTTATGATAACATATGATGAATTGTTTTTTATTAAACTGCAATTTCATTCAGTAGCAGTGTTTTACTATTAGAACACATATTGTAACCCTTTTTATAACTATTAATATGCAAAATTGACACAAGTTAGAAAATAATGTAAATGCTGTTCAAAGTTGTAGCAATAATAGTTGCAAATTTTCAAATTTTTATTGTAATAGCTCTGCTCATGATACTGAATTATGAGCTGTACTGCTCTTTCTTCTATAATACCTCTATAATTTCAGATGGTTATCACAGAATGGTTTTCATGGTTAGAAGGGATCTTTGAGATCAAGTCCAACCACAAAAAAAAAAAAGATAAAAAAGACACAAACAGGCACAAACCAACAATCTCGGGCACTAGAGCATGCCCTAAAGTGCCGTGTCTACACCTTTCTTAAATACCTCCAGGGATGGCGACTCCACCACCTCCCTGGGCAGGCTCTTCCAGTGCATGACCACTCTCTCAGTAAAGTAATTCTTCCTAATATCTGATCTAAACCTCTCCTGCCGCAATTTTAGACCATTTCCTCTGGTCCTGTCATTATTCCCTTGGGAGAAGAGGCCAACACCCACCTCTCTACAACCTCCTTTCAGGTAGTTGTAGAGGGCAATGAGGTCTCCCCTCAGCCTCCTCTTCTCCAAACTAAACATGCCCAGTTCCCTCAGCCTCTCCTCACATGACTTGTTCTCTAGACCCCTCAACACCTTGGTGGCTCTCCTCTGGACACGCTCCAACAGCTCAATGTCCTTCCTGTAGTGAGGGGCCCAGAACTGAACACAGTACTCAAGGTGAGGCCTCACCAGTGCCAAGTACAGAGGCATGATCACTTCCCTACTCCTGCTGGCCACACTATTCCTGATACAGGCCAGGATGCCTTTGGCCTTCTTGGCCACCTGGGCACACTGCTGGCTCATGTTAAGCCGGCTGTCCACCAACACCCCCAGGTCCTTTTCTGCTGGGCGGCTTTCCAGCCACTCTTCCCTGAGCCTGTAGCGTTGCCTGGGGTTGTTGTGACCAAAATGCAGGACCCAGCACTTGGCCTTATTAAACCTCATCCCATTGGCCTTGGCCTATTGACCCAACCTGTCCAGGTCCCTCTGTAGAGCCTGCCGACCCTCAAGCAGATCAACACTCCCACCTCATTTGGTGTCATCTGCAAACTTACTGAGGGTGCACTCAATCCCCTCATCCAGGTCATCAGTAAAGATATTAAACAAGAGTGGCCCCAAAACTGAGCCCTGAGGGACACCACTGGTGAGTGGCCACCAACTGGATTTCACCCCATTAATGACAACTCTGGGCACGGCCATCTAGCCAGTTTTTTACCCAGTGAAGAGTACACTTATCTATGCCATGACTCACCAGCTTCTCCAGGAGAACGCTGGAGACCAAAGTCCAGGTAGACAACGTCCACAGCCTTCATCGCATCGAGAAGGTGGGTCACATGGTCATAGAAAGAGATCAAGTTGGTTAAGCAGGACCTCCCTTTCATAAACCCATGCTAGCTGGCCCTGATCCCTTGGCTGCCCTGCACTTGCCGTGAGAGCTCACTCAAGATGATCCTCTCCATGATCTTTCCCAGTACTGAGGTCTGGCTGACAGGCCTATAGTTTCCCGGATCCTCCTTCCGGCCCTTCTTGTAGATGGGCGCCACATTGGCCACCCTTCAGTCATCTGGTACATCTCCTTTTGACCAGGATTGTTGATAGATAATGGAGAGAGGCTTGGTGAGCTCTCCCGCCAGCTCTCTGACTACCCTTGGGTGAATCCCATCCGGCCCCATAGACTTACACGTGTCTAGGTGCATAAGCAAATCATTAACTACTTCCTCCAAAGTTTATACAAAGTTATACTGGTTTATAAACCAGTCATAAAAAGTCTGCTTCTGGTTGTCTTGGAATATGTAGTTCAAAAACTGAATTTAGGAAAGGAAAGCAAAGAAAAGCTTATTAGAACTGGTTTGATTGCCTTTGATATTAAAACTTTTTCCTAACACAATCAATAATGCTCACTGCTGGAGGAATGATTGGATAAATACTACTGGTAAGTATGTATGTACAGGATCTGGCCTTGAAGTTTGGTGCAGGTTATAAATATAGTCTATAGAGCCGGATGAATCAATTTTGTTTTCCTTTTGGTCTTACTGTCTGTAATTTGATAATTTAGACATTATGCAAATTGAAGTAATATGTACTTTTGGTCTGAGCAGTTAACAAATATTTCTGATATTTAAATAGAAATTCTAAAGTGATAATATCTCCTTATTTACAAAAAGTGTATGGAAGTCCATTTAGCTAGCAAGTGGAACCAAAATTGTAGGAGTTATTTTCTTTGTTTGCAATTGGAAGTCTTTTACTTTTAGGACTCATCCTGTAAAATTTTATCTAAGATTTTGTTTTGGTTTGATTTTGTTTCCCTAGGTGTTTACACTATACATTCTATACTATACAAGCTTCACTTTTCCTATGTTTCTTACCACTTTGCTTTATGAAAAAAACATGATTAGATATATTAAATTTTATGCCAAATTCTGCTGAATTTCACTGAATTTCACTGAATTTTCACTGCTGTATCCGTTCTTATTTGTAAGCTTAAAATAATAAAGAAATGTTTATTTTTTGGCTTGAGCCTGGATCTGGCATCTTCAAAGTTAAAAATTAAAACCACTTTTTTTTTTTGACAGAACTTATTTACCAACCTGGTTTTTTTTCCTGAATTCATCATTCTACCTTGTTGTTAAGAACTTCATATTAAACTAAATTCCTATATGCCTATAGTGAAATGAAAAGGACAGAGTTCCTATATTGATAGAAAATACAGAATATTCCCGTATATAAACTTTAATTTCAAATTTGGATTTTGCTTCAATTCCACTCCATGCTATTAAATTTAACTTTGGACTTTAACAGTACTTAAAACTATCAACTTCCTCTGTGTTTAATGTCATGGTCTTGCAGTTTCTTTTTCTCCACATAGCAGAGAACCAATGCAGCTAGTATCTACCTTTGGTTTCTGCTCTAAGCTTTATTATACTTAAAAATTTATTATGGTTTTCAAAATAATAGACACACATGGCATAATTAAATTTATTTAATTCTATTAAATTGACATATTAACTACCCTATAACTTAAAAAAGCCCATTTCACATATTGGTAATAGCCCATACATAATCACAGTAAGCAAACAGAATGCTAGTGGTTAAGCCTTCAGAGAACAAGAAATCATTATACTGTCCATTTTCAAGGTCAGCTTCTGATCACCTGCTTCATATTCACCACAACAAAAGGTAGTTCTCTATTCAAAGTTTCTTATGTGATGGAGCACGGGGTTGGTAGGGGCTTTTGGTTTCTCAGACCAGTTTTCTACTATTCATATAATGTTTTTTCATAAGCATACTAGATTTCATATTATAAGACGTCAGGGTGTTTGCTTTTGAGACACTGTCAGTATGTTGCTCTGAAACCTATTACTCTGATGCTTAGAAATTTTAATAAAAGAGAATAACTCACTGTATATCTTTGCAATGTCTGTGATAGGAGAATATTTGTCAGGAACCAGGAATCAGAGGGTATTGTGACTTTATGAAATAGTCTAATTTGTATGGGAAAACCTTCCTTGACCAAAATGTCCCATATTTTCTAGTGTACAATGCGAAAAAAACAGAGGTGAGACAGAGGTGAATTTCAGTCCCAAAGAGGCCATCTGTGCAGTCCCTAGCCACACACACCCATTTGAATGGGATTTCAGTATATATAGCTGCTATAAAACTGGATCATTAGATATTTTTTTATGCATCCCAGCCTGGTATTTACTACTTCAGACATTTGAGAAGCTGTATGGATGGAATGCAGCCAGACATATATTTAAGCAGATTTATCTCCTGCCCATTTGTGATGGGATCCTTCTTCCGGTGTTCTTCAGGGAAAGGGAATGAAATCCACAAGGAGAGAGATGCAATTGTCCGAAAATCCCACAGGAAAGTAGGGAAATTACATTGGCATATTATTCTTTCTTGACCAGTAGAGTGCAAAAATATCCACAGTAATTTTTATTACAGCTGGGAAGTTTTCTTATCGGTAAAAAAACCAAAATTATAATTTTCCTTTCAAACCTTACCAAGTTGCTCACCCCATAATGTGGTTGTTCACCTTATAGAAAGGAAGGGGACATTATTTGCAAACTACCATATAAAGTTATGAAAATTGAAGTACATCAAATTAGTTCAGCTCCTTCCTCATTTATTACCTATATAAGTTTAGGTATGATTTTTTCCTGCCCAAAATGATTTTAATTTGGATAGCATCATGATGTATGTTGCAACCTGACAAACAATTTAATACTTAAAATTATATAGATATTAAAATATTCCTTCAAGCCATGAATAATAAGTAAATATTTTGTGCACGTTAGAACATAAATGTAAATCTAACATTTCATTATACCTTTAACTAAGAAGTTATTTTTATTTTTCACACTAATATGTTCTACTATTTCAGTTAAAAAACAGAAAAAATATCATGCCCAATTTTTCCAGTTAATTAGCAAGCAGAAATCTTGATGAACAGCAGGTATTTTTATGTTAACCATGAATAGTTCTATCTACCATGCATGCTTATTTCTATTATCTTCCCAAAAATCTATGAGCAGAAACCAGCTGCATGCTGGGTTATTGACAGGATTAAAGGAAGCACAGAGATAAAAGAAAACAATGTGCTTGGGGAAATAACTCTTTTTCCTCATAAAATATAAATCACATATTCATAATTGGAATGTGCTTTGGGATTTCTGTTCTTCCTACACTACATAAATATCTGCAGTGCTACCGTGTTTCTTGAATGGAAAGGAAAAGAAAAAAGCCTTTTTTAAAAAAAACATAAGAATATAGACTTGATTTTTCCTTTACTTTGCCTATGCTATGTGCTACAATATCACTGAGATACTGTACTTGCCTTTCAAAGCAAGTTCTGTAATACCAGAATTTCATTAACTTTTCGAAGTATCATAAAAGAGGCAGTAGTGCATCTTGCCAGAGGCAGAAACACACAGCCAAGGTAAGGCTGTGCAGACCCCTCTGGAAAAAAATACCTAAGTTATTTTTTTAATTTCTCATACAAGTATTTAGTCATTTATTTGTTGACATTTTTTACAACTCTCATTAAAATAAAAATTATCTTCCCTAAGCGTCTAGCAGTGGAATTATCACTCAAGCTAATATTGACTCGGTAACTTCATGGAAGTCATTTGAAAATATCGCTGGGTAAAATGTGAAACAAACAACCCACAGAAGAACCTGGATCCAGAACTATTTATGATCCAGGTGCTTTCTATAATCTGTGAACAAAATCATCATTATTTTTACTTTCCCTCTTTTACTGGGCAAGTTGTGCATACTTTTCTCCAGAGCTTAATAGCTCTGAAGACAGCTGTTGCCTTGCCATGCTGGGGGAGTGAGCAGCCTGCTGGGGAGGGCACTGCCCAGCATGCTGGGGAGTGTTGGTTTCATTTCTTCCAAACAGAAGGGGGAAATGAACTTGGATCTCACCTATTTCGGGGTAATGTTTCAACTGGTAAAGTATAATGTACAAGCTCTGCAAAACTATCACTGCCACTCACTGCCTGCTGTGTTTTAGAAGAGTAGGTCTGTCTGAGCTTTCAGAAAAAAGAAAAGGCGCAGCTGCATTCTTTTGAAAAAGGGATCAGAAGGAGATGCAACCGTTAGACAAGTGAGCCATAAAGATGGACAACAGTTAAGACTTCATCCTGTCCTCCATATGTCCCTGCTGGATGACTATAAGTAGAATGCTTTTCATCAGCCTGATTTCTCTGGGAGCTGTGCTGTCACCTATAACCTTTTCTGTATATTGTGTATGGATCCTGTCATTCCAACACAGGGCTCTGCATTTCAGACAGCTTATATTGGAACAGTAGGCATTTGAATCCCTGATATTACAGCACTTAAATAGCTATTTAGAAGCAACTTGGGTACCTAACTTTAAACACTACTCCTTATTATTATTTTTCTTTCTTTCTGTGCCTTTTTTTCAAATGTCCATTTTTATGTAAGTTTTGACTGCAGGAACATGCTACAGTTCCACATTGTTAAAAATGTATCAGGATTTTCATAAAAAGTAAAATATAACTTTGAATGGTTTATAACATAGTTGTAAAGAATGAGCTTCAGTAGAAACATGATATATAGAAGGCCTGCTTGGGCCAAGGGGAACACAATGTTCAGTAAAGCAGCATGTATTTTTTCCTTCACAAGATGTGTTTAGGTATATATCGTGAGCTTTTTGAGGTCATCAGAAATAGAAAAGTACCTGTGACCAGAATACCTAATAAGTCTGTCCACCATAGTTTGCTAATACCTTCAACCTTGACCTAAAACAGTTTAGGTCATTTTCCTAACAAAGCTACCCGCTAGTGTGAAATAATCCCACAATTTATTGTTGGACTCTGTAATGGGTGACTTTAATGAACTGTTCACTGAGATCACCAAATATATGTGACCTTGAACAGATTTTATATAAGGAATCCAAAGCAGAAAAATAACTAGCTGAAAACAAAATGCAGTATGTTCCTATATTAGACTTTCAGAGGTTTTCATACTGAACTGATATTATGTGATTTGGAAAGTAGACTGAAAAGATGAGTTCCTATTTAATTCCTGAATTGGTAGAACTGGATCCGTAGAAAACCTTTCTTAACCCTGGGAGAATTCTCCCATCAGAAAAAGAAGGAGAAAGCAGTTGGCCATTTTTCTCAGACTCCCCAGGTTTGGCGAGTGATGATATTGCAACATAAACACTTGTGAAAGTTCTGGGCGTTACTGATGAATTTAGGATTTTGCAGGGCAAAGGATTCAGGTGAGCCAGAAAGTCTAAATTATGCTACAATCCACCCTACCCTTTGCAACAGACCAAAAAACCAGGAGAATACAAAGATGACTTAAGTCTACCTTTGCCTTTTCTTCCCTGTAGCTGCATACTGTCTGCATTTTGAGAACATAATCTCACTCAATGTGTTTTAATAATGTAAGAAATTACATGAAGAACTGCTTCTTGTTTCATATACTAAAAAAAAATCTGATAATCTCAGATTGATGAAAGCAATTAGGCAATCAACACTATTCCATATACATCTGAATCCTAATCAGGTCTAAAAGAATTGTGTACACTGCATCACACTTAGACTTTTAGTAATTTGGGTTTACGGCAAATGCTAGGAAAGCCCATGTGTTCAACTATGCAGTTGGTTCATTCTACTTCTGATTTTGCAGAAGTCTTTCAACACTTATCCAACACAACCCTGCTTTTTTCATAAAAGAAGAAACTTGTCTGAGACGATTTCATTCTTAGTGGCTTAATGTTACCTCCATAGTCCTCACCAGTCTCTTACTTTGACCCCTCTTGTATTTTTCACATTAAGAAATATCCCAAGGAGCAGTGTAAGGTACTGGCAAGAGGGGATTAAGCAGGAGCAGATGGAACAACAACGTCTGTGTGAAAGCCTCTTGTGACAGCCTGTTATTCCTGCTTATTCTGTGAGAGTAGAGATAGAGTCTAAAATACAATACAAATAATTGATCTGAAGACATCTCCGGCATGTGAAACTTGAGTTTTTCAATGAATTAGTCACTTGCTATTCTCATAGAAAAATATCAGAATTCTAATACAAGGACATCCAACATTAACGTGAGGTAATCTTTCTACTCTCCTGTCTTTTATGTAGTGATATCAAAAAAGACTGAGACTACAAAAAGTTGTGACATCAATATTCAGGGTATAACTTCTCTTACAAGAGCCAATAAATAATTCAGGACTACATTTGGAACTCTGATTTGCATACCACAACGTGCCTGTCACATTCTCTTTTGGTGGTGGTGGTGTGGCAGTAGGGAACCCTGGTGGCGCTTTTTTTGAAGCTTTTCAGGAACCACGACAGAGCTGCTGTGTGGTGAAGCAGGAGGCTTTACTCTGCTCTTAGGACTGTGAAAAAATGACATTTCTTTACACTATTTAATAAATTAGCATTGATCAGAAAATGAGGAAAAATTCAGGCTGGAAATTGAAATAAATGAATTATTAATCATCTCGGAAAATGGCAAGTCAGGGTACAATGGCCTGAAGGTAATTTAAGGGTAGACCCTGGAATAAATTTGCCCCAATGTGCATAGGTCAGATGTGATAGATGATCTGAGCAAATTAATGCAACGTTCCTATATACACTGAACTTGTTAAATATAGCAATAGGAAGAAGGACAAAATGACTGGTCTTTCAAATTGAGATATTTACATTAAATTCAGTCTCTCTCTATGGCTCCATAAGAGCACTAATTGTTGAAGACTGCCAGTACGTAAAGAGAGAGATGACGATTGCTGAAATCCAACAGGATAAAAAGCGTATTTTATGTTCTGAACACATACTAGAACCTTCCTAGAATGAGGACAGACACCACATTGTTTGGGAATCCTATGAAAGACTGAAAATTGAAACAATTATTAGAAAGGATATTCCATAAAAATTGTGACTGCTGATTCAGGGTAATTTGGGAATATCCATAGGGAAGTGCTAAATAAAGCAAGCCCGAGAGAATCTAAATATATGGACTGGAAAAACAGGACAAGACACACACATAAAAAAAGGAAGAATTAAACGTACTCTGCAGAACTCCACAGAACAGTAGGTAAGTGCAGAAAGATGACAATGACTACTGGATTTAAAGTTTCTCTTTCAATATATCTAGATGACTTCAGACATAGAGCTTCATAAACCAAAAGAAATAGCACTGAAAGCAATGATGATATGTGTTACAAAATTATGTGAACCAGAAGATAATTGTGTCTAATACTTTAATCCTGGTGCAGAAGAACTAGCAACGTTTCTGAGGCAGTTCTAGCAGGTGGGATGTATGCATGTAGAATATTATGGGCCCCTCACATGATGGAATCAACAAACACACACTTTTCTTCAGTGTGGAAACACTTATGAGTGGAATTTATGTTGAGAAGTAATTGTGAATATGGTGGACTGTAAAAATGAAGCATCATGGTTATTCAAGATGGTGTATATCTATACAAGTACAATAACTCTGAGTCTGCAGATAACTAAGGTGAAAGGTGAGAATTTAATTTGGTTAAGCAGCATGGGAGAAAAGAGAGCGATTTAGTTGTTTTCCAGGGCTTAGGGTACTGCTAACTACTTCTTTGTGTACCTAAGTGGAAGGTATTTTGAAGAAACAACAAGAAAGTACTAATTTTTTTTTTTTTTTTTGATTCCTAGCAGGACTGCACAGAGTCTTTCATATTTTCTCATACTGGGTGTCCGTGGCAAGGTTTTAGTGGCAGGGGAGATGCGGGGGTTGTGAGAAGAGGTCAGGGGCTGTCCTGTGCCAGACCAACTGCAGGCCACAGCTGAGCCCATCAGCAAAGTTGGCATTACCTCTGTGAAAACCTGTTTAAGAAAGGGAAAAAATGATGGACAAGCAGAGGAGAGAAAAAAAAAAAAAAAAAAAGAGTGAGGAACTGCAGAGGGAACATCAAGGTCAGAAGAGGTGCTCCAGGTGCTGGACTGCAGCTCACACAGGACTCAACACTGGAGCAGACGGATATTCCCAAAGGAACTGCAGCCCATGGAAAACCCACACTGGAGTGTAGGAAAGTGGGAGGAGGAAGGAGAAGCAGAGAGAAATGGCTGTGTACTGACTGTAACCCCACATCCCAGTCAAGAGCTTGGGGGAGCAAAGGACTCAAGAGTGAAGTTGAGCCTGGGAAAAGGGAAGGAAAGGTGAGGGTTTTTTTTAATATTTGTCTTTTTGTTTCTCATGCCCAATTCTACAATTAAATATCCATTTCAACTGGCAATCAATTACCTCAATGTTCCCCAAGTTGAGTGTATTATGCCTGCAACAGTAACTGGCAAAAAATTTCCCTGTCATCTTTTAGCCCCACAAGCTTTATCATTCCTGTGGGTTTTTCCTGTTTTCACCCTGTATCCCGCTGAGGGAAGAAGGGAGGGAGGGAGCAAGCAGCTGGGTAGCAGTTTGGCTACTAACCAAGGCTAACCCACCACATCTCTAGATAAATTCAAATATATACTTGTTAGCATTGCCTAACTATGTAGTTACCTCAAAACTACGAAAATTATGATTTTGTAATATGCATTTTTGCTTGTTTGCAAATTTGATTGCAGTAGAGGATTTTTGCTGACTCTAAATGATAACATACTATCTAGAGTCACATATATACTTTACAAGTTTTTAAAAACAAACAAGTGTTTAATGGAATCTGTCAAAAATGTTTTAACTAACTCCATCTCTATATGAAAAGCAACATGACTGTAGCTGTTGACAGAATGGAACTAACCTCTGCAGTACTTTGCAGCAACTTGTTGCTTTGCTCCTCCAGAACATTCATCTGGAAATTCTCCAATATGTCAACCACATCTATGGTGACTGGGGATCTGTCACTGGAAACCATTCAACAGACCGCGGACACAAGCTATTTTCCCTTCCAGAAATGCCAGCTCTAGCTGATGTATCAACAGCTATATTTTGTCTTAAAAAAAGTTTTGGAAAAAGAAATCAAAATATTGATTAAAATGCAGTGGGGGTTACATGTTTGTTGCATAATATATCTTGGGTTTTAAGAAAAAGATACTAAAGTAAAGAGTGTTCTTCATTTCACTGACACTTATGGACAGAAGGCACACATCTTCAGGTGTCTGGATAACTGGTTCAGCTCTGTGCAAACAACTGTGGAATTTCTCTGTTTAGTTTAGTAACTAGATTCATACTTATATTTAGAAATATGAAACTTTTGTGATAAATCATATAAATCACATTACTTATACACGTAAATCATACATCTTATTCAAAATAAACATTTTGTTTGGCCAACAGCTAATTACTTGTGTTTAAAAGCAATCAAATGGTTTCATTGCAATACGGGCAGGGAAATACATGAGTGTATTAGAACCAGCTACCCAAACCAGGAAGGGCAGCTGAGACTATGCCATGTTTAGCTATACAATTCAGGTGTTCCCATGGTAGGTAAGGGACATGGATTAAAATCACCCACTTTTTTATTAGAAACAAAGATTTAAAACAACACTATTTTTGGTGTTCCTCAACCCAGTGAGAAGTTCTGTTTTAAATCTAGTTCACCTTTATAATGAAGCCTTTTCTAACTGCAATTTTAAAAATGTCCTGACTACTTGAATATTTCTAAAGTTAAATCTTTTTTTTATTATTATTTTTTTTTCCCCAGACAAAATTTTTTGCAGAATTTCACGGAGTTTTCTGATGAGTTTCAGGCTGACCAAAATTTCATTTCTTGGAAAGTGAACTATTAATCAAAAAATATTCATCCAACCATGCTGATAATGAAGACCTTAACCGATATATATTCTCAAAAACTCTTTAAGACAAAATATTACCCTGTCTTTATTTTTCAGTGCCATGTATATTTTTTTCTTAGAAGTCACCTTCCACATTTTTAATTGTTTTTAAAATTTGTTTACCAGCACACAGCTGTCTTTTTATTTTATGTTGCTAGAATGTGTAATAGGCATGCTGATGCTAAATGAACTGATGGTTTCATACATCCAGTTGTCACTATTAGTAAGTCACAAATTGCCAACTGTTACCACATCGTAAAATCCCAGAGATATATACTATGCTAAGCACAGTTAAATAGCTCTGGTATCTAAGATATCAGTGCATGGTAACTTTGGCAGACACTAACTGTTTAATAGCTCTCAAAAATCCCAATAATTATTACTTAGCCTCCTATCACAATTGATATCCCTGCTGGCAGTGAAAAGAAGCCAAAAACAAAGTAAGCATGGAATCCAAAATAACCCCACATTCTTCAAGTATAAAGTTACTTCAAACTGGAAAACATTGGAAGTTTTCCCTGCTCCTGTCTATTTTCTGTATAACCACAAGTTCTACTTTTTAACATTTTACCTGTCACTTTTCAGAAATATTAATTTACCTTTAAATTAAACTCCGAGAAGAAGAGAGTTCTTCTTATGTGATAATGTTATAGGAGTACCTTGACTGTGTTACCAAAGACAGGAGACTTCATGACTGCCAATGGCAAAGGATGTCAGCATTTGACAGTCTCCTTCAAAATGTTGCTGAGCAAAAGCAACCTGCCTTTACTCCATTACAGATGGAACAACTGAAGTGACTCAGTATTTTCATTCTAGGACCAACCACTTCGCTCTGTTTCATTGGTTTCAAAACAAACAAAAAAATAAAACCATCATAGGAAATGTGGCATACAATTATCCAAATCCCTATCCAAATGTGTCCTGTGCCACACAGAAAGTGGCTTCTTAACCAAGGCCATAGGTCTGCATCTGGCAGAAAAGTAAACTGTAAATAAGTATGGATGATAACAGTGAATCCTTAAAGTTTGTATACATATGTGATGGTAGATTAAACTGGACAGTCATTCATCCTGCCTCTCTAATGGAGTCAGTTCTTCCCATATCATGGTTCACTGCACATTTTAGGAAACAGCTCCTGAAACCTCACAGTATTCAATACATTATAGTAGGGTAAAAAGATTTGAGATGGTTCATTTCAGGCTGACTTAAATGTGGGGTGATGAGGAGCTGTTTCATGAGCCATCCAATCATCCATCCTACAGGGACAGCAATCTGTTGTTGATGCTGTTTGAGACAGACATGGAGCAGTAAGGCTGTTGACATCCACTTTTAATCTGTGACCATATAAATCTGAGGTCTTAAGCTTCACTCATTAGAGAGGTTCTACTGCTCTCTAACTACACCGGCATTGAAGGTGCTTAGAAAAACAATTCTCAGATGTGCACAATTATTTCTCATCAAGACAAGCTCATAATTTTCGTAAGTCCATTATATCCAAGGGAATTATGCCTGCAAGTAATTTGTCTATTTCATTCAGTTTGATTCAAGGTCTAAAGACCTACAAAGACAAGGGGGAAATTATGTATACTGGGGTTGACTGATGGCTGAATTTAAAAAGGAAAAAAGGACAAAGAGTATCAGCCCAAACCAAGCTAAATACAATTTGTTTTTAAGGGTAAGTGATGGAAACTGTTATAAAAAAGAAATTAATGTAACCCTTAAAAGCTGTTCTAAGAATGGGGACAGTAATGCAGGAAGAATTAATGGTATTTCAATCTTCAAGTGTATTATTTGAAGACAATTTCAGGACAATAGAAACAGACAGAAGTATTTACAGGTATATTTTCATGAACTTTAACTTTATGCTTGTAAGTATATAACTAAAGAATATCCCTTACCAAAAAAAGAGTGAGCAACTGGAGCTCAGGGAACTTTAGTACTCAGGTTGTACACCTCTGGATGAGCGTTAGCTTGGAGTCTTCAGAGACACTGCTCAGTAACAATTACAGACATCAGGGAATTCTCTTCTTCATCATACCTGCAGTCCTGTATCCAGTATGAAAATGGAAGGGGAAGGAGGTCATAATATTCACCAACAAGAAATTCCCCCAGCAAAGGAATTCTTTCCTGTCTAGTTTTCACTCTCCTAACACCTCTCAAGCAACATATAAAGGACAAAACTGAGTTAGAGAGCTTATAGAGCACACTCTTATAATGAAAAAACACACTATTTGACTCAACTCTTATTTAGAATAAAATCCTACTCAAGTGGGGCAGTCTGTTATTTTCATAGAAGTCTGAAACTGTAGTTAAACTGTGAGTTTCTGTGAATGGCTTTGTCTTTGTTGTGGTTTAATCTTGAATCAATTAGCTGTCATTCACACATTCAGTTGTATGTTTCATGATTAGACAACAGCATAGACACCAGCTTCAGAAAAACATCCCATGCTCTTGAAAAAATCATTTGGTTATTGGAAGAAAATGGTCAGTTTTCTATATAATTCTTGCACTGTAGTAGAGATTTTAATAAAGAATAATATCCTACAAAATGGAGTAAAAAAATATTATTTCCTTCCTACACAATTCTACAGTTTTTTCCCCAATTTAATTGCATAAGACTTCTTCACAAAGCCATGTTTGACTTAGCTTTGTAGCTTCATTTGGATAATTATCTTTATTTACAATATTGTTTAAAGTGCTGCAGAACTGCTGGAGGCTGACCTCTGGAGATTACAGGTTTGCCAGGCATTGTGATTATCCTTTACTTTTATTTTTGTTGTTATTCTGTTAAATCATTTCACTGTGGAATAACTTCACAGCTTCCATGCCACAGTAGCATTTCACAATGCTGTTTAAATGTTAACACGTCCCTGGAATGTCACGTCAGGAGAAGACGTATTACATACACGTAACAGGGTCAGTATGAGTTCTATCCATATAACAAATATTCTGCTGGATAATTAGTTACATGGTTATTGATTGCAGTTATGAGTTCTTTTAATCATGTGATTTTATCATATCTAATCTGAGTCTCAATCCTGATGTTATTTGTTCAGTCTCTCAAAAATATTAACGTCTGGAAAAGCTGGGACTCTGTGCACAGCACTCTGCAGGTGAATAGCTGATTGAAAGAATGTGGCAGCAGACCCTGAGGCATCTACAGGAAGATGTGTTCATGTATGTAGAGTACTCACTTGATTTCATATTAATTTCCTACTCTGTTAGTGTTAGAAACAGCAGTCTATGCCACAGTGTCACTGGAAGCAGATGGTTCTCCTATGCTTTCAGAACAAGTGGCTATGCACATTTCAGTCAATGTCTGTTTCCACAGCGACAGAAGAAAGGGTTAGAAAGGTATTTCATTTCAGCCATGCCACTTCTTTCAGCCATAGATATAATTATGTGCTTTTAAACAAGCTTTTGCTGAAATATCAGTGTGCCTTTATCTACCTATCTGTCTGTCTATCTGTCTGTCTGTCTATAGAATCATGGAATCACAGAATTATTTAAGTTGGAAAAGACCTTTAAGATCATTGAGTCCAACCGTAAACCTAATACTGCCAAGTCCACCACTAAACCATGCCCCTAAGCACCACATCTACACATCTTTTAAATATCTCCAGAGTTGGTGACTCAGCCACTTCCCTGGGCAGCCTGTTCCAAAGCTTGACAACCTTTCAGTGAAGAAATGCTTCCTAATACGCAGTCTAAACCTCTCCTGGTGTAATTTGAGGCCATTGAGACAAAAGATAAGTAAGAACAAGGAGGTTTTCTTCTCATTTCCAATAACTTCTCAGTTCCATTCCCATTCACATCTCCATAATGCAAACTTACTCCAGGAGAAAGAACCTAGAGCTTGAGCAACACAGATCTCATGGAAATCCTATTACTCTACAAGGAAACAATATTTAGAGCTAAACATAATTACAGTCCCAAAGTATTAAATTATTGTAATGTTTTTAGCAACTGAAAACAAATCAGCTAAGTATTCTGGATCAATTTTTCAGAATTTATCTCACATATAAATTCATTCAACAGGCTTTTACATTCAGATAAAGCCATCAACAGAGGGCATAGTCTGTAAAATGAAGACAGGCAGAAAACAAATCTTCAGCTATGGATTATATTCAAGACATGACAAGTAAAAAAGCATTTTTGGGGATAACTGTTAGATTTCCTGCACTGAGTTTTAAGCCAGGTCAGACAAATGGACTCAAGCTTATTGTACTAAATTTCTATCAAGTATTTCTTTAAATGTGATTATTCTGGCTTTTCAGTGGAAGCCAGTAGGATAAGGGGAAGTTTTAAGATCATCTCAACATATCGTTATCCTTCCTTCTGACAATTGGTAGATGTATAGAACCAAAATAGTGCAAAACCAGCATAAATTGTTACAGGATGCTGAGAATCCTTTCTTAAAGATGAAAAAAGGAAATCGCCTCAGTGCTCTAATTTTATAGCAGCAGCTAATTGTAAACAGAAGCTTCCATCCCTTCATCACAAGAATTTTAATGTGGGGTCACAGTTTTAGAACGAGTTGTTCTCACTTCTGTCATTTGGCATGGATAAATCTTCCAATGCAGGGACAAGATCTACTACTATTTCTTCTTTTAAGAGTGATTTATATTTGTCAGGTTTCACCTGTGTTTTTCAGAATATTCTGTAGTCTTGTGTTTCATAAAAGTACTTTTCTTTCTTTCTTTTTGTTTTCCCTATCTGATTCCTGCTTTCCTCCATATCTTGCTCTGTAAAGGTGTCGGTTTTCTTTTTCCCTTTTGTCTGGGAAGTGAAATTCCAAAAGGTAACAGCACCTATTTCAATTGGCAGTCACCAAATACTTAACGTATGAGTAGAGTATAATTTTTTCCCCAAAGACTGTCCTCCATAAGCAAAACGTGAATGTGTGCAATCAGCTACCAATAAAAAGGAGACAAGTAATATAGGAAATTAAAATATGTTTCCTAAACCACTGAAGATTTACTATTTTCTTATTTTCTTCACCTTTTTGACTAGTTATTTGAATTAAGCATTAATGGTTATCTTACTTGGAAGCAGAAGAGAAAACCAGATAGTCTACTATAATCTTTCTGTGCAATTTAAGCAATAAGAGGCAGCTGTAATTCAAAATCTCAGGTTTTAGCTGAATGTATTTTGGGGTCAGTTGTGTTAGTATAAATGTGCAGCTACAAAGCAGAAGCCTCCATTTGAGTCCATCTGACCATGGCCACATAAAACTAAGTATCTACAAACTCTTCATATTTAAGTGATTTGTTTCCTGAATGTATTTCACAATAAGAACACACTGCAACATATGGGTGAGGGCGGGAGATGTTCAGAAAAATAAGCCGTTAAAAACATAAGAAAAGTATTTTCCACAAACTGTTGTTTCTAAAGAAATTAATATTTTCATGAATTGTAAGAATATTATACCTGTTTTCTATTTAGCTATTAGTGCAATATAGAAGTGTGTAAATGTGTATATGTGTTTGTGTATACAAAGTATACATACAGGTTAAAAGATAAAAGGATGTAGACTTTTTCTTTTATTTAAAGGCTGAAGAAAATTGTTAATCAGTAGAGCATTAGGGCTTTCCTAATGCATGTTTTAAAAGAACAAACATCCCAAGTCTCTTTGTATTCAAAATATATTTTAAAAACCTAGAGGAAAAAAAATCCATTTTTGGTGTTACCTCATTAATTAACACCAGAGGATAATCTGGTTCCTAAGAAAGGACAATTATTCAAAAATAGAATAAATAATTCTTTCTTGAAAGTGCAGGGAGTGATGGTATAAATATTTGCAGAGAAATTGCCTCTCCACAATGTTTATGGATGTGGTGCTAGAAATCTCCCTTCATTTTCCATTTTACTTTTCTGTTTGTGACTCAGTCCTTTAATTGGGTGGTTCTGGGGGCATTAGCAATACAGGCAAGCCAGTGACAACATAAATCATATGGAAGAGAGAGGCAGAAGTAAGAGAAAAAGTAAAAAATTTTGAGGAAAAGCATAGCAACCACATATGTCCAATAAATCATTTAAATGTAGAAAACCAAGCTTTGAGGGAAAGGGCAGCGACAATCACGTTCCTTCCCCTTCTTTCACATGGGTTCTGGGGATATTATCATACACCTGAACAAATATTTTTAACTAAATGATGTTATAGACACTCCCTTAATGTAAAGCTTACAATTTTTTTCTGTCCCCAAATAGTAAGGAGTAACTTAATGTCAAGTCAAAATCCTTCCTTCCCACAAGACTTTAATAGACTGTATACATCATGCAGTAAGACTGCAAGTTGCTCTCAAATAGGACCTGTATTTGCATATGTTTTCATACTGGTCATGCTCTCTTTAAAACTGAGCAGGTTGTAATATTTGCCAAATTATATTATTTGTAAAACTTGTGACGTACTACTTTGCAGCATGATCCAAGATGGGATGATGAAGACATTATTTCCACCTGTACAGCCAACACTGTTGTCTGGCCAAATATCCATTATCTCCTATACTGGATCAGCTTCATCTTCTCTGACTTTAGGCACCTGGCAGACATTAAATTAGGACCCTGGTTGCCACAGGATCTTTTTTTATGATACTAGTGAGAAAGAGAGGCACCCCCAGCGGAAAATACCTTGTCTTTGATCTGAATCTCTCCCTGGACAGTCCTCTCCTTGCTGAGTATACAGGGAGTGTCCGTTAGCTGTTTTTAAGCACAATGCCTGGAGATAGGTGGGATGAATCAGGACCTCTGAGCCTTTTCTTTCCCTGTTACAATACTTCATCTATTTGCTCTACTTAATCATAAACTCTCTGTAGGAAAGACTGTATCTTCAGCCTTTATGTACCCAGTAACCTGGGAAAACGTTTTTAAAAGACAATATTTTTAAAAAGGTATTTCAGAGTTCTATGAATTACATACCTCAGACACAGAATTTTCTTTTATGCTTATCAATAACTGTACTTTGAAAAACACATTCTCCATTAAGTTTATAGACTTGACTTAAAACCTTCCACTGACTTTCATTGGAACAAGACTGGACACTTTTTCATTACATGAACATTTTATTCAATCAGCTGTGGAATAGTTGTAATTTTGTTTTATTAGATCAGGTGCAGCTGAATTGGAAAAGGGTGACAAAGCAAGCTAAATTTTATGTGTGCTGTAACACTAGTTGCTTGTAATAATTCTTGGAGTAGAAACATTACAATATTTGAGGATCTGAGATATCATCAATCACTTACACCCAGTGTTTTTGTTTGACATCTCTTGACTAAAAAAATACCAAAAACCCTACACAAACAGAAAAATTACAATGTACAGCATTTTAGAAATAAAAGTAGCACTAGGCAAATTAGATACATAATTTTTTTTTTTCTGTGTATCCTTTCACCATTGTTTACACGCAGCAGCTTTTGTAACCTGATTGCTCAGGTACTAGTACATTGATCCCAACTGCAGGTCACTGCTGTATTTACAACACAGCAGAGCTTTTTGATCACAATGCAGAGATGTAAGCCTACACTCGTAACATACAAGACAGTACTCCAGACACTGAGCTATATTCTACTCTTCCAACAAAATGTTCTTTCTTGAACCAAAAACTTTCTAGGCAAAATCTGTATGGAAACAGTTACGTCTGTATGGAACATTAGGGCTTTGGTGAAATAGTGTATTTCGCCAAAATGTCACACAGGTGAAAATGTTCCAACCACTTATAATGCTATAATATATATTTAAATCTTTCTTAAAATCTTTAAGTTGGTGTCATGCAGAACTGTTAGTGCTGTCATCCATAATAAAAATGTGTGATCAGTTATTAATTCTAAATTCTGCCAAATGTGATCTTAAAACATAAGCCAAAAATTCTAAATGGTCAAAGAGATTATCGGGTGTCAGTTCACAGGAAAACTCTTGCTGGAGCAAGTTAGATAATTTTGTAGAGTAATCTCTAAAGGCCATGTAAAACTTAAGTCTTTAACAATCTTCAGGGAAACTGTCTCTTTCTGATAGATAAGACCTGGGATTTTTTAAAGCCTGTTAGAAGAGAGGTTAGAAACCTCTCTTGGTGACATTATTTTAGGCTGCCTTGTTATAAATTCAACAAAGGCCCTACAGATTGATTTACATTGTGAAGGTTATCTTAAAACCACAGGACTAGAAACTTTTTTTTTAAAAAACATCTTAAATTCTGAATTATATTTGGTGAGCTCTTCACAAAGTGTTTAAAAATACATCTTTATTGAATCCGGTGTGAATATCAAAGATATTAATCTGGACTTTATGCATCCAATAAACAACGAGTGGGGCCAGTGAATTTATGCCGAGCTTGATTTCTAGGACATTCTCTATTAATCCTGAGGTTGTGGCCTCAATAGCCATGTAATTACACACATCTCTGCTTACACTCATTTGACTTTGCAATATTTCTTCACACCTTCATGAAAGTCACAATTAATGCACAATTCATCTGTTTTCTTGTTATTGCTTAGCATATGCACTCCTCTAAAATAAAACCACTTAATTATACACTACCAAAACATGGAAGAGCTGGAAGCTTGAAATATAGTTTTATTTTGAACAAGAGATCACATTCTGAAGAATACAGCTAGTTCAAACTGAAAAGTCTAGTTTCATCACTTAAAAAGATGTACATTGCAAGACAACGGCTTTATGGTAACCGTATAGAGTTTATTATTAAAGTAATAGGATCTTCACGCAGATTTTATCATATTCTCTGCAATTTAAGAAGCCAATAAAAATAGTAGACTGTCCAGCCCAGGTGGCTGCAAAATCAGTCTGGAGAATGTAAATAGGTCTGTGTGCCTCATTTGCAAATTGGTGGAAAGCGAGACAAACATACAATTGCAATATTACTTGAAAACAACAGGAAAATAATAGGAATGAGCTAAAGAAAGAAGCAACTGGATAAATAAATGCTAGAGTAAGCAATGGAAAAATCACAGAGTCCTGGAGATAGCGAATGTGAACTTAGACAACTGGAAAAAGCAGCAACCCTCAACCAGACTTCTATGTGCAGAGCTGAGGAAATGCAGGATATATGCTGCTCATGAGTTCATCTCACCAGAAAAGCAAATACGTTGATCTAGTTTTCTAAAATTCCTTCTTGTATCTCATGCCTTTGAAAACAATTTTTTCCTCTAGATAACTTCTTGACAAAACAGGGTCCACTTGCCCACAGTGCATTGCCCAAGATCTTTGGGATACCAAAACCATGCTCTACCAGAAGCAGTTCACATCTAACTCAAGAAAGTCTCATCTAAGAGTCAAATATGTTTACTGAGATATAAATAAATGAAAAGCACATGGTTCATAACAAATTTGGGGCCATTCACTGAATTTTGGTAGAATATTATCAATCCAGGAATAAACTTATTTTGCAAATGTAATAATGCATTTTAGAGTCATGAAGAGGAGGTAGCACTCAAACTCTTGCATACTAAAGCAAAAATACTGCAGTTTGTAGTAGTTTAAGGTGAAGCAGAATTATTAACAATTTCATAGGATATGGCTAATAATTCTGATGTCTCATTTGTGCTAGTTAATATACTTCTTACTGTATAAAATTCTCCAACCAGGTTATAAGGATTTGAAAGGTCAGTCCTAACTTCTTAACAAAAGCTTACTAAAATTTAGATGAATTGTTATTACACTTGGCAGTTAATGTCATTCTTACTTCAAGTTTTAATAAGGAGAAACACATTAATTTTTTAGAAAAATTGTCATATGTCCCATTTGTTCCTTTTCTGTACCTGTTGATATTCTTTCAATGGAAATGCCCTTCAAGAAATTTTGTGGAAACTTCAGGCCAGGCTCACCAATGAACTCTGTCAATCCATACCAGTCCAGTCAATTAGGTGGTATATTTAATCTATTTTACCTCAGGAGAAGGCCCGTAAATCACACCCATTAGTTAATTAACTGGCCCATTAGTTGAACTGACACCAAATTAAGGGTTTGAGAAGACAGCTTTCCTTTCACTGGCAAGTACTTTGAAAAGTCAGACTACGGTACACATGTAATTAAACAACAATTTTTACCATGGATTTTTGGGAACAAGCTTTACCTCCAAGGCATATCCTTTGATTTACTAGGGTCAACACGTAAGTTGCAAATCAAATCCTTAAATTTGATTCTGTCTGAGAGTAAGACAGTGAAGGATACAAAGTAATGTACTTTTTTACGTTGAATGCCTAGAGGAGACTGGTATATATAGAGGAGTGAGCCTCCACCCACCCTCTTTTTGACTTTCTGACATCTTTTGGTAAAATCTTTCAGGCATTACCAGACTGAGAAGAAACACATTTCAACCAATAAACCTGTAGTAGACATTCCAGCTTTTTACAATTCACCTTCTTTGATGATGCTGTCTAACATGACCTTTAGAACAAACTGGCATCTAGACAATCAGTCCAGATTATATTTCAAAAGAAATAGGAGCGGTCAGTGTCTAGACAAATAAGGACAAGGATGGGTAGATATATACTGCCCTTGAAATAATTCAGAGTTTTGCAGCCATTGTTAAAATTTCTGTTGATTAACTTCAGCAAAATGACTGTACAGCATTGTGACAATATCTCAGTCTACAGGTTTCTGAATCTTGTGGGATGAAAAGGTATTTAAAAAAATAAAGCAAAATATTATTGCAGATTTTTTCAATTTTTTTAGCCAATCAAACTTAAGTCAAGGCTTATAAGTGTAGTTTGGCTTGGGTTGCTCTTACAGTATGGCTGTGCTAGATATATTTTGAAGGAACTGCATTTCTAGTTGTAGATATGTTTTGAAGGAACTGCATTTCTAGCTTACAGCATGTTACTGGGATATTGTTCTAGTTCTAGTTTTAACATATTTTCTCTAGTAGGATTATATATAAGTATGTGCAGTATAGACATTTGGAAATTTTTTTATGAAAAAAGCTGATCAATTTTCAGTACTGTCAAGATGACATCTGATTGCTCACATGGCATTCTTTCTGTAGTATGCCATCAGAATACAGTCCTGCAGATGTGATCTGGATTTAGGGCAGTTTATGAGAATACTGCAGGCTACACACAGAGATTATAGAAATATACATATTTTAGCAAAATTATGTTGATTTGGACAGGCTAAGAATTTTCCTGTGCCTTTCTTATAAAGCTAGCATACATGGTACAGAATTCTCTTAGTGAAATAACCCTCTCATCATGTATTGTGTAAACTTACCAGACCATACCTTTGCTTGTTTGTTTATTTAATTAACTTATCCATTCTGCAGGATGAAATGAAACCCTACCATCCCAAACAGGGGGGCTATTAGTTTGGGAATAAATGGTATTGCCACTAAATACATCTGACAAAGTGAACACTCTAGTGTGTGCTCTATCAAAGAGTACATGTTGATAAGACTTAACATATGACAAGAGATTGCAATTTCTGTCCAACACCACATTCTCAAATACAGTGCAACCTATTTGAGTGAGAAATAATTTGGCCTTTTTGCTATTTCCATCCTGAAACTCGCTTCAAAAGAGACAAATTGTGATAAATTATGTGTGGTGGTGTTCTCTTGTGATTGATGGCAGAGAAAATCACGCTATTTCACTTAGACGTTGAGTGTGGAATTGAACTGGGCTTACCAGAAATAAGGCAAACATTTTACATTGAGTCATCCAACCCTGTTGTTCAGTCTATAAGCTCTGTTTTTAAGTTCCAGCCACCCCCATTACTCAACAGGATCCAATTCTTTCTTTCAGGGGACTGGTAATTAGCACAAGTACAGTTATTGTTAGCTAATTATATGTTCTAAAACTAATGTACTTAGATGAACCAGAGGGTAGCTTACCATGTGAGCATTTGATAAGCAAACAGGTGCTTAAAAGATTTAATGGGTTTGTAGCCATCTGTAGTGATTAATGATGTTTGAGAATCTCACTGTAGCTCATAATATCATAAATGAACACTAGGATTTTTCAGTTCAAAAAAAGAAAAAAGTGTAAATTATTCTTAGTTTTTCCTGCTCAAATCCCTTATGCTGAGTTACAATTTTATATTCCAAGGGGCAATGAGTAATTGAACTTTCCTGGAAGCTATGAAGAAAAAAGAAAAAATCTTCCCTCTAACTTCTCCCCACCTTTTTACAGCAAGGTAAAATGAAGTATATTTTTCAACATATGGAAGATTAAAACAGAGCAGATTTTCCTTCTTAACCAATTTATTGCCTCTCAATCCCCTTACTAAGTCAGAAACCCAGGTTAAGCAATTTCTGTTCATCACACCCTGTAGAAGTGTTGCCCCTTTTGAAATCAGTGGCAAAATTCTCACTGTGGCCACATACTTCTCCCTGTCTGGAGAAGAAGAGCCAAGTGTGAGTAAAAGAAACTGCCCCTGGCTGTGACTGAGAAATGGTTATAAGGTTATAACTGTATAATATTAAGCTACGCATTAAGCTATAGCATCAACCTATGGATCCACAAAAGACAGGGAGGGATAAAAGATATGGGTACATCTCAGATATTAATATCCTACAGAATCCACACTTTTTTCTTAGGACAAATGACAGCACACCCTTCAAGTCATGATTCACAATGTTGCAGGTCTTTCAAAATGAAGGTGATGCTGTTGAGGTCCTCCTACAAGAAAACTAAGTGGACCATCAATTTCAGCCAGGCTGTGAGAGGCGGTTGTATGGAATAAATCAATTGCTGAGGCAGGGCAGAGTGTAGACTGGTCTTTATCTGGAAGGCCAGTAAACTCATATGAGAGGAACAAGTTGTAGGGGATTCAATCTCTACTCCAGGAAATTTCATTTTATGACATTCAAAACAGACAAGTACACAGACTTATCTCTGCATGGAGTAGAAGTTCCCTGACAATCTCGACAGAATAAGCCCAGTTTCTTACCCATTTGTGCCATATGGCTGGCTGACCATAACATCTAAAGGAAAGACTACAAGTTCTGAATTATTTTTTTTCTTGCTCACCAGGGATATTTATAAGTGTGATTTCTATGTGGCTTTCATAATGTCCAGTAATGCATTCATGCCTCAGTCTTCAAAAATATTTGTAGTACTTATCAGGTGTCTCCCAATGCCAAAGTTCACAAACATTGTAAGAATTCACTATCTTTGAAACCTAGGACCATTCTTCCACTTGGGTTAATTGCTTTATAGGTTCAGATGTTTGCAAGGAAAACATGTAGGAAACTGAGAAAAAGATTTAACTGGAAAAGGCATTTATTTGTTTTATACACATACAAGTTACAGATAAAAAATTGCATCACAAAAGGACCTATAACCTCCTCAGGTAGGAGATGAACCAGAGAGAGTTCTGTCATTTATCCCCCTCTTATTCCCTTTTCTTTAAATTATTCTTTCTAGAAATACTTTCAAATGGAAGAATTAAAATAGAAAATAAATTCTAAAATGCCAGATTTAATGATTAATGTGTATATTATTGCAATAATAACAAATGACCCATTTTTCATTTATTCAAGGAATTGTACGATGGCTGGAAACAACTTTACCATTCATCATTATTAAATAAGCTTATTAGTTGCTCATTGGTATGTTGTATATCTCATACCAGGTTGCCTACTGGTCTAACTTGGCACAGCTTCATTGATTTTATTGACTCTGTTAATGGAAAGGTGACTGAAGTGCAGTTCTGCCAGTTTATACCAGCAGATTACCTGCTCCCTGTAGTTCCAAGGTAACGTACCAAGATTTCATACAATGAGTCTAACAGGGTATATCAATTATTTCTTTGTCATAAATTGGCATCCAAACAGCAATTGACATGTATAATTTTACCTCAGCTTTTCCACAATGCTTTAGCCAGCTTTAACCCAACTAGTTTAAGTACTCTTGAAAATATGGCAGCACAGCTTCCAAGTGTGCTACCGTGACTCATCTGGCCTAAAGCCAATGACTCTGAAGTGTCACCTGGTACACCAGCTAACTGCCAACAATAACCACGTAGCCCTGTAATACGGTAAAGTCATTGATAGTAGCAGCCTGTAAGCTTTGTACACTGAATGGAGTTTGTAACACCTCAGGACTGATACCTGGCAAGCTTGTTATGGCTGAACTTTTCTTGGTAGTAGCATCATTGTTTCATTTGGTTCAGCCTTGTTACTTGTTAGACCTGGGGATATGGAGCTGCAGCATTTTTGCATCTCTCAGGCTGTTTGGTCTGGCATGATATATTTTCTTCTAACACTTTTGGTTATCATTGCATGGTAAAAGCGTAGTTTTATATCAATAACAGTAATAAGCAATTATTCTTTGTAATATAGAGACCTATAGAGAGCAGCAGTCTGAGAACTGGATATACAGGATGTGGCATGGAGAAGCGCAGGACTGTGATGCTAAGAGATGGAGCACAGCCTTGGTATTGTGGAACCCACAGATGTAAGCAACTGACCAATGGTCAGTTATAGAGATGAAAACCTGGAGTTGTACAAAACTGGTTACAGGGGTAACAAGGAGAACAAAGAAATAGTATCAAACATATGGAAAGGCACCATACATAGTAAGTTTGGGTGTCATTTGGAGCGGAAAACTAATGAATAAAGGAAAAGATGTATAAACATTTAAGCAAACATAAAAATGACTTGGAGTGGGTACTGGAGGAGGAAGAAGAAAACATCAACATCAGAATTACATTGATCCTGGCAAAGGAGCCCAGATGTTACTGACTTTCCATAACACCTCCTACCCCAGGCCCTGGTAGATAAAACCCACCAATATTACGACCCAAAGGAGCAGGGGAAGGGTGAGCATAACACCAGCAATAAGGGTAGAAAGTAAGTGTGTTTTAAACAATTTAATCTTCCTTATTAGTCTTTCTTTAACAATTAGTTTTGGAGTAATAGATTCTTAAGATTCCCATTATATAAACAATAAAATCATAGCTTTATCTATATATAAGGTTTGTTTCCTCTTTTCCCATAAACAAGATTTTGAGCAGAACACTACACATGCTGAAAGGTAGTTAACCTTTATAAATGGATATCACTGTAAATTTGGCAAACTGCGTGGACACACAAGAAGGATTTATTCTGGAACACTGGAGACACTGGGTGAAGAGAAGGGCAGCAAGAAGGATGTGGTGGTATTGCAGTGAGGTAGTCATGGAGGAAATAAAGGGAAGAAGACAATGCTGCAGACAGAGGGAAATGTTACAGAACCAGTGCCTGAAAGAAACCATGCTACGTTAGTTCAGAAGCCTTTGTCTGAAAGTTTTAAAAAGGAATTTGTCAAAAAAGTATTGCATTATTTCTATGAATGCTACTGACAATATTCTGTTAAGTACAGTCTGCCTTCTGCCAAGCTATGGAAGCTGTTCTAAAATCAATTGGATCAATAATATAGCCTCTAAAAATAAAATCCCCTACTGTTGCTCCCTTGACAGCTGTGGATCAGAGAGTCGCTTTATATAGCTGATACTTACACACAATAATGCCACTTTTATGAATTTGAATGGACAATACCACACTCAGAAAAGAAACTGTTCCTGATCTATTTTAGATTTTGGAATTTGAAAAATTGTTCTTTCAAATTTTTATCCACAAATTTATCCACAAGAATCAAAATATATTTTAGTTTTTTATAAAAATAATTACCATCTTCTACTAGGCCATGACAGAACACCTCAGTGTCCGTGGATGTGAATAAGTCCACACCGCAGCAGGTTTACCCCTAAAGAGACTGTGGCCCATGGTTAAGGCAATGACCAGAAGGTACATGTCTAAAAGATGGTGGCTGTGGCTAAGGCCGTGCTGGAGCGGGTATACCTCTGAAGAGAATGTAGCCCATGAAAATGTCCCAATGCACCCAATAAATCCATGGAACACACCACCTCTCCTGTCTTCAATGACCACTGTAACAGATGAAGCCCAAAGTTATGGACTAAAGGAACTTAATGCACTTTACAAGGACGTTTTATAGGGGTTGCCCATAGACTAAGGGAAAAAAAAAAAGCTGTCTACTGGGGTTAGTCCACAACACTTATTTGTGCTTTATTTGAGTTCTAGGAGTTAATTTACTTGGTATGATATGGCAAAATTGATTAAGAAAATGAAGTGATATCTAATGACATGGAACATGATACCTGGATTGAAAACTCACAGGAGTCAAACAATGATTTTAAGCAGGTAATCAGAAATGATTGTACCTTCACTGAGATCCAACAGGATTGGCTTCTAATTGGCCATACATTATTTAACATCTTTAAAGACTTAGAATAAAATAAATGACCAATAAAGCTTCAGATGAACAAAGAATGCTGAATAATGAAGCAGAAAGAACACCACGTTTCTTTTAAAACAATGCATCACCAAACAGTATAAATTTTAACACAGAAAAATAAAAAGACATACACCTTGGAGCAAAGAATGCTGGGTTGTAGAGATGAAGGCCTGTGGAGCACTGTCTCTGAGTAGGACAGAGAGATCTTACTGGATAATTAGGCAAATATCAGCAGAGAATATGGCCATTGGTGCCAAAATCTATGAATGTATAAATGAAAATATTGATAAAAATATCTGACTTGTTCATCTTTTTCATATGGTACTTTTTCAGCTTCTATTAATATAATATGTCCAGTTCTGGTATTCATAACTTAAGAAGTAGGTTGTTAAGTTGGAGGTGATTCAAAGAAAACCCTCAAGACTAATCACGGTATTGGGGAAAAAGAGAGTGGGAGTATTCACGAAGCTAACTGCTTTAGAATCACACAGTCATAAATGGAAAAAGATTATTGGACTAATGCCCCAGTCCTGTTCTGAAACTACCTCTGAGAAAGACTCTGTTGTAAAGAGTACAAAACCTAGAGAGGTTTTGCCTCTGTAGTCTAAGTTAACATCTGTGGATTTCTCTCCCGGTATTGATGTAGGAAACAGCTATGTGATAAGAGAAGGTTTTTCAATCTAGTAAAAGAAAATATAATAGAACTCAAGGTCTGGAAATTGAAACCACAAAAATTCTGTGTATTTTAAAGTTGAGAAATTAACTACTGGAAAAGCTTACAAAAGATTTCTTGGCAGTACATCACTAAAAACATGAAAATCAAGACTAAATCTTTTCCTGTGGGATATATTCTCACTTAAAATGAAATCAGTACAAGAAAGTTGCTAGGAAGACAGGCTGGGTGATCACAATTTCCTTTTCTCATTTTATGGGTCTCTGATGTTCAGAAATTTGAGTTAGAAACATAAATTCACTCTAGTTAAGAGATGGCTACTACATATCATGATGTCCTGCCCAGCCCAAACCACAACACCTGAACTCGTAAAAATCTGGAATCTAGTTGTATACCATTTTGAAAATTTTAGATCTAAACAATAAATCATTAGCTTTATGAATCTCAAATAAGTTGATGAACAGTAAAAAAAAAGAAACTGCTTTCCAAGCAAATATTTCCAGGTGTAATAATCCATAATGTAGAGATGTACTTCTGATATTTAAATTTAAAAATAAAAGAATCAAGAAATAAATAATTTTTTACAATCAGCAGGAGAAGAACATTTTCAGATAGTTTAGTAACTGTTGAATGATATTTAAACATTGAGAATGTACAGCCCAGATGGGCATGCTGTGAACTATTCATAATGTTAAATGCTAATATTCATAAAGCAACAGCTTTCACCCTTTATGGCTTGAAATATGTAAAACCGTTGCTGGCCTATTATTGTTGCTTTCATTTGTGAACCTTGAAGAGGTTTTGATTTTAGTAGTTAATTGTATATCAGCAGAGAATTTCCCCCACCTGTCCTATCTTTAACATGCAGTAAAGTCATAAGTACCTAAGAGTTATGATTAGTGACATGTGGGCTTGAGATTCAAAATATGAATATTGTGTCACTGCTCCAAATGAGTATAGGCTACCCATGCCAAAGGATTGGAACAACATGTTCATGCATTTTTCCGTCACAGAACGAACATAACCAACATGCATACCAAGCTTCAGCATACTGCGTACTGCGGTATTGGGTACTGCTGCTTTAAAGGACAGTATTTCCTGAAAATCTCTGTGAAGTACTGTGAAGCACCTATTACTGTGCACAGTTAAAGAGAACAACATCCAAAATCAAGCAGGTCATGATAACATTTTCAAATGGTGAGTGAGCACTGTTACTTTACTCACACTACCTCTTTAACAAGAAAGCAAAACACAGCTACAAGTGAAACAGAAAAGGCTAGAAAATACAATTTTCTTGAAAAAAGGAAAGTAGGGTAAACCAAAATTAACTTTACTTGTATGTTGCTCAAAACCATAGTTCTGTTTACTGTGTTAACTGCATGCACAGCTCAGAGATCACTAATCATGTGTTAAAGCAAGTAAAGACAAAACTTACTTTGCAGGGGTAGGAGTTGAGGGTTAGGGGGCACCAATTTTTATTTCAGTGAAAGACCTAAATATCTCCAGTCTTAGCTGAAAAAAAAAAAAAATATCTCTTTCTCCTGTAATGGTTTATGAGAAGCATATCTGACTTGTTTTGTATCTCCTTTTTCCACTGCGGTCTCAGTTTCCAAAACAAGATACCTCTCCAATGATTCATCTCAATATATCATGAAAAATGCAATCTGATGAGAAAGCTCAATCCAGCTGATTGTGAAGACAGGAGACAAAAAAAATAGACTAGACTGGAATATAACAGAATGTTTCAGTTGGAAGGAACCTGCAATGATCATCTAGTCCAACTGCCTGGTCACTTGAGGGCTGACCAAAAGTTAAAATCTGTTATTAAGGACACTGTCCAAACGACTCTTAAGCACTGACAAGCTTGGGACATCAACCACCTCTCTAGGAAGCCTGTTCCAGTGTTTAACCACCCTCTTGGTAAAGAAATGCTTCCTAATGTCCGGTCTAAACCTCCTCTGGCACTGCTTTGAACCATTCCTACGCTGCAGAGAGCAATGAGTTTGCCCCTCAGCCTCCTTCTCTTCCAACTAGGCAAGCCTGGAGGAAAGGAGGCTGAGGGGAGACCTTACTGTTCCCTACAGCTACCTGAAAGGAGGGTGTAGCCAGTGGGGGTCGGTCTCTTCTCCCAAGTCACAGGCAATAAGACAAGAAGAAATGGCCTCAAGTTGCACCAGGGGAGGTTCAGATTGGATATTAGGAAAAATTTTTGCACTGAAAGGGTTATTAAGCATTGGAATGGGCTGCCCAGGGAAGTGGTTGAGGCACCATCCCTGGAAGGATTTGAAAGACGGGTTGACATAGTGCTTAGTGACATGATTTGGTGATGGTTTTTTAGCAGTTAGGTTGATGGTTGGACTAGATGATCTGAAAGGTCCCTTCCAACCTAGACGATTCTATGATTCTAAGCCCAAAGTCCTTAGCCACTGCTCCTGGGGCATGTCATTCAGCCCCTTCCCCAGCTTTGTTGCCCTCCTGTGGAGGCATTCAAGGAACTTCACATTCTTCCCAAATTGTGGAGCCCACAAAACTGCACACCATATTCAAGACGAGACTGCACCAATGCTGAATACAGTGGCGCAATCACTTTTGCCTGACTGGTTATATTGTCTGCCAGGGCACACTGCTGACTCATATCGAGCCTGCCGTTGGCCAGCACTTCCAGATCGGATCCCTTTCCACCGGGCTTCTCTACTCCTCTCCCAATCTGTACTTGTGCTCAGTGTTACTGCATCCTAGAAAACATTTCTGGCAGTGGTGGGATTCAAACCCACACCCCCAAAGAGACTGGAACCTTAATCCAGCGCCTTAGACCGCTCAGCCACACTACTGTGATGATTATTTCATTTCAATATCCAGAAAATCTATCCCCCAATCAAAATTCAAATTTTCACAGGATATTTTAAAACAATCTCCATCTATGACTTAAATATGGTTGGAAAAAGGACAGCACACTACATGTTTCTGGTCCCCTCGTTAGCTATCAGGGAACACCAGCTGCAAATATTTCCTTGCCTATGAACCTGTGATCCTTTCCCAAGAAAGGAGAGGGTAATGGTATATTTTTGGGAGGAATTTTTGTTGACTTTACACTCAACTTTATATTTTCATATTTTTGGAGTGCAGTAAGACTTGGGGTAATGAAACATCTGTACCTTCATGCAGACACAGTCACTGTGGTGTTCACATCATCTACTCTAGGCCTCTAACAGACGCAATTCAGAGAACCAATGTTAAGTACCAAAGTTCCCTAATGAATGAATGAAGGAATTTAAGTCCATGCATCAAAGCAAATCAGAGCATCAAAATTAGATGTCTGAAACAAAGAATCTGAGTACTCTGCCACTATGCAATATGCCACGGCATGAAGGTAAAACCAGAGAGAAGTCCTAAGTGTTCATACATTAATCTGTGATGCCTGTAGAGCATGGAATTCAAGGGTTTGTTTTATGATCATTTTGATATCTCCAGGGACAGTTCAACTGAAACGTATATTACAGTTGTTTTTTTGATTCTACTTAAATATTTGACATGCAGGTAGCTACTTTCCTGATTCTGTTATTCTTCACTGCTGGTTTTGCTCTCTGTGCTCTCCTGCCAATTAGACAGTGTGTTGTTAATAACTCAGGAATACTAGATGCTCCAGCATCTTGAACAAACTGTACATATATATATATATAACTTATATAAAAGCTGGATGATGAAATTTCTTTTAACCTGTTAGAATAAGTACTGTATACCACAATATTGTTCCAAATATTGTACATAACAAATATACTTACCAGGGGTAGACTGTGCCTATGCTTCATTTAATTTTGTAGATTTGTATTTCTTAGTCTTTCACACAAACTGAGACAGTAACAGTAACAATTTAAGTTAAGTGCAACATGAAGAACCCTATTTGGGTTTCTTCTAAGATTCAAATGCTGTTTCTGCGTATATAGGTAATAGCTCAGCTTCCCATGGACCAGATCTTCCCAGATGGGCAACTGCACAGGATTTATTTGTCAAGTGATTCAAAACATATGAGCCTCACTGGGAAGTGCTGAGAGCCTGGTGCCTATGTTCTCTGACATCCTATTAACCTGCAACTTATGACATAGTCTTTACAAATCATGTCCTCTTATCTTTGTGCTATAGTCAAGTGAATATTTGTTTTTGTACAGTGTTGATACGAGTTGCCTTGATGTTTATGGAATGGCATTGCTCCTGGGATTCATCTCCAATGCCTTGGTGCACTCACAATGTAAACTGATAGCATCTCTTTACCTGCTTTCAATGATATTACTAGTTTCTCCCTCTTTCCTAAGTAAATTTTGCATTTAGTATTAACTGCTGCATAATTAAGGTCTCTAAGGAGTCATTAGTGAAAAAGATTTTGCAATATGCAAGTGAACCTGGTTTCTTCCTTACATGAAGAATTGTATTTCTACCCCTCTTGATTTAGGTGGAAGCACACAGTTTATATTCTGCAGCTCTACAGTAAGTTTTTCCAGTTCTTTTCCCTTTGTATGCTTTTTTTAGTTCATTCCCCCAGCATGCAGAAGCACAACGGAAGACTTGCTAATGCGGAGCTCTCTGTTCAATCAGGAAGTGCTTAATCAGATCACCCGTTTTATCAGGTTATCTTTGCAGGAGTTGGTGTGCATAATGATAACGTCAATTATTAGAGACAGAAGCTATGCCATTGAGTTACATTCTGCCAGTGTAATATTTCAATTTTTCAAACATTTTATGTATCTTTATGGACTTCATATTGTTAGCAGCCCCAACTAAGAGGGTAAGATAAAGTAGACCTGCTGCAAGAACTAAAGACACAAGGGGTAGTAATCAATCCCCACTGCTGAAGTAATGTTTTTTTCTTGGGGCTTGATATGCCAGGAGGAGAAAAATATCAAAGAGGATAATTCTGTATGAAAAGAAGCTAGATGTGGAAGAGGAACACACTCTAGTCAAACACACAGGACATAAAGGCCCTGAAGCAGAGTGTACAGGAAGTTCACTTTCACTAGGGTATTCAAGGGGAGGAAGAGTGACTATGTAGGAGGCTCGTGCACACCCAGCCATATTAGCAGTTTCTTTGTGTTAGGATCATGGGATCATAGGGTAGGATCTCGCTATAATTTAAGGTGTAAGTGTCATGGAAGTGTAAGACCACAAAACATGTTCCAAAAGTCAGTGTCAGGAAAAAGGTGGAACAGGTCAAACTGGTCAGGGGTCTTATATTACAAACCCTTCTGCAGACTCAACTTATTTACAGGTTCAGGATGTCAGTTGGGAACTAATACTACACATTGTGTAACTAAATCTAAGCTTAGAATGATGACTTAAAATGTGCAAACCGCTCACCTCTATGGCGAGGACACTCAGTCCCTGGGGGAGTTACTTTGGGCAACATTTTGACCCAAAGGGAGAGCTTCCAATCACAGACCCACAACTCCAAGGAGAACCGCTCAAAGTGTTTCCGTTGGGGGCCCCATTTTATAGCCTGGGTCGGATCTGAACTGTGATCCTCTATTGGTTGTGGTCATATATAGCTTTCATTGGTTGAAGGCTCTCCTAGCTAGGTTCACTGGCTGAGGCTAGGGCTCAGGTATCTGTGCTATGTGGCTGGGCACTCTTTGCATATGTGACCAGCAGCTCATGGGCTTCCCACCAAATGAGTCACAATGCCCCTGGACCACACCATTAGACCCATGGGGGAATTGGGAGTTCCTCCTGCTACAGGAAGGTGCCTGTGGAGATTTCAAATCCAGTTTCCTGCTCAAAACAAGGTAATCTCTGTGGTCAGACCAGATTGTTCTGGATTTTATCCTGTTGGGTCTTGAAAACCTCCAGGGATGGACAGAGACTGCACAATTTCTCTGGTGAAAATGCTTGCAACCAAGCTTCCACTCCTTGCTTCTGCAGAAAAACTTTCTCCTTATATTCAGTAAAAACCTTATTTCAACTTACACCCATTGCCTCTTACAACTTCTTACAATTTGTCAATGTCTATCTTGTATTGGGGGGCCAAAACTGGACACAGTACTCCAGACGCAGTCTATTGAGTGGTGAATGGAGGACGATAATCCCTCCCCTTGATCTATCATCTGACAGGAACCTTATGAATTTCAACAGGGTGAAATACAAAGACTTACACATGGAAACGAAGAACCCCCTACATTGATACAGACTGTCCTTCTGTATGGCAACCCTGCTGTCAAGCATATTGACTGGTCTCCTCAATTTACTATTATCTCCAGAACTGATGAGAGTACACTCCATCACCTTTTCCAGACCGTTGATAAAGACATTAAACACAACAGCACCCAGGTTAGATCTCTCTGGCACTCTGTTACCAGTCTCCAATTTGAGTGCAAATCATTGACCTCTAAGTTTTGAAACCAATCATTCTACTAGATTTTTACCCATTGGTTGTTCACTCACCCAGCTTTCGGTGTCCTAAATTGTATGCAAGAACATGGTAGAAGAAAATGTTGAAAGACTTACTGAAATTTATTTAAATGACATCCCTCATTATTCTCTCATCTGTAGATGCAGTCATTTCATCACAGAGGCAACCGGGTTGGTCAGGCATGTTTTACACTCAGTAACCAAGTTAACACCTTCTCCTTCATGTTTCTAGAGATGTGGTCCAAGAGGACTAGCTTTATGATTTTCCCAGGGACAAAATGAGGTTGAATGGCTTGTAATTCACCAGCTTTTCCTTTTTGATCCTTTTTGAAGATTAGTGCTTTTCTTCAGGCATCACTAATCTTCCCCAACCTCCATTACCTTTGAAAGATGACAGAAAGAAGCCTTGCAAGGGCATTGGTCAGTTCTCTCAGCATCCTCGGGTGCAGCCTGATCTATGGACATGTATAGATGGAGGGTTTTTTTCAGGCAATACCAGTCTTGATCCCCATCCACGGCTTATAGTTCTTCCCCTCCTTCAAGCTTTTCATTAATCAGACAGGCCTGGGAATTCACAGGCCTGCCATTCACAAAAAAGTGAGGCAAAAATGGCACTGAGTAACTCATTCTAGTTTGCATCCGCTGTCCCTAAGTCACTTGCCCCATTCATCAATGTTCCCACATTTTTGTTTTCAGTATTTCGCTACTAATGTAGCCATAGAACATTTTCTTGTTGCTTTTTATGTTCCTTGCAAGCAGTGAGTTTTGGCTTTCCGAACACAATGCCTACATATCTAGATAGTGTTTCTAAATTCTTCCTTTGTAGCCTGTCCCACTTCCACCTCCTCTTTTTTCACATCTTGCATCCTGTGGGACAGTGTCCTCTCGCAGGTTCCCACAAAGTAGTGTCCTGAATACACTTAGGGATACTTGCCTAAAGTCCAGGATCAATACTCTTGCTTCACTCTTTAGTCACACCCCCTAGCATTCTGATCTCCACTGCTTCAAGGTCACTACAGCGAAGTCTGCTATTGATTACCATTTCCCCAACTAGCAATTCGTTGCCTGTGAATAACAGAACCAGCAGTGTGTCACACAGTGTTGGTCCACTCTGTACTTCTGTCCCCTTCAGAAATCTGCTTGATCTCTCGCTTCCCACTGAGTTGTCATTCCAGTAAAGAACAGGGAGGTCAAAATCTCCCATAAGAACCAGGGCCTGTGATACAGAAACTTCCAGGAATTGTTCTCCTTTTATGCCTTCTCTGAAATACTTTTGATTTGAATAAATTGAAGGAGAGGAGTCTGGCCACAAAATAACCTTCTCTTTGCCCCTGAGAGAACAGGAATTCAGATGCTGAACTTCAGTGATGTGCTGTGGTGAACAAGGCAGATTCTCAACGCGGAGTCCAGGGACTGCAGTCCTGACAAGCGTAGACTGGAAAACTAGGTGGGTTAGCCCTTCAGCATGCGTGAGGGGCCTGAAGACACAGTAAATCTAGGACTGCAGATAGATGGCTATAACCTGCACTCCGAATGCAAGCACTTCACAGAAACAGAGCATAAGATCAAAGCCATGGCAGAGCTGATTTTGGTGGCTTACATTCACCTTGAAAAGTCATAGCAATGACTAATGTTTAATTTAGAGAACTGTACTCAGACATCTACTTAAAATATTCAGGATTCATGGTTTAAATGGCAGGTCCTCTACCCAGGTGGCATAAACTAGTCATACAGTCAGCAGATCTGACCCTATGAGTACTGAACTTCCAGTGAAGAATTTTTGGACAGTAGTGAGAAGTCATTCAGCACAAGATTCGCTAGCCTCAATTAGGAATTTCATTCAGTCATAAACCTCGGCCATTTCAATAGCAGAAAAATACAGAAGTGCAGCAAGAAACATTCCTAAACTATTGCTGATTTCTGCAGGATTTCATTTCAAATCTTCAGGGGGAAAAAAAAAAAAAAAGCCTATATTCTTGGAGTTTAATTAGTTCCTATGACGAGAACAACAACCAGTTTAGGGTTGGAAAAGATGTGCTTTGAACAGAGAGTTTGTACAGGAAGCCAGGGAAAAAAAAAACACTGGCATTTTAAAGAGGACTAGATAATCTATCACATGGAGATTTGCTGCACCTCATTCAGATACTCTCTGGGCCCATAAGAACTGCTGACAACACATAACAGGTATGCACTTTTACTGAATACAGACAGTAAATTTATGATTGCATTAGCATGAAATAAACCTATTATAACTCTCCAGCAGCATTGTGCTTGGGCAACAATGATTAAACTCCTAAACCTAAACTTTCTTAAACTGGGATAGCCTCTAAGATGACTGTTGTGTAGATATACTTTAGTGAGCTCTCAGCTAGACCTAGACTTAGAAACAGTACACTTGTAGCAGCATTATGCCAAGCTTCAACATTTTATTTTTGTTTCTGAAATCCAGGCTTATTGCTTCAGCATAGTGTTCTGCTCGTTCATGCAGAAATACTTGCTCACTCAGAGGTAGCACAAGACAACACTGTACAGTGTAGTTTGACATGGAAATACAAAAAATAGCAAATTAAAGCTCCAGATTTAGTACGGAAGCTGCATTTTGTTTGACATTTCTACCTGTCAGAGGATACCCACAGTTGTTCCAGAACGGCTAGAAACAAAAGGATTATGATAATGCTTTCCTAAGGTACCATATTTTACCAATAAATAGCTTTCCATTACAATTTACACTACACCTTGAGCTTAAAAATTTGGTTGTTCTGTTATAAGATTGCCCTGTTGCTTTTCCAGATAAAGGATGTTTAAATTGATAAAGTATGTAATTGTAATGCTGCCATTGTTTTAATTTTAATCTTGGCTTCATTGCAAATGCAGTCTCGATAAATAGCAATGATAACTGATGTAGGTTTTGTTACCAAGAAACTTTCTCACTCATAGGTGAAAATATCTGTATTGAGTGGTATACAAATCCATGTATATTTACACACATGTATGTATGTATAAAAATTTTGAAAATCTCATTGGCATTCTCAAAAGTATCCCACTCAGGATAACTTTTCAGGTGGTTTCATTTATATTATCCTCTGAAGTCAAATATAACAGCAAGCTCAGAATTTACCTTCTTAGAGTCTTCTATGATTCAAATATGCTGAAGGAGAAAGCTATCTAGTTATCTAAGAAGGTGATGCTTGTTATTTTATAGATACCTACCAAATGCCAGAAAATTTAAGACCATGAAGTTTTATTCTTATTGGATACACTACTGCACTTAGAAAGCTCAGTATTGACTTATAAATTACATTTTCTATGAAGATGAATAGTAGTACCTGGATTTCATGGAATGGCACCTTTCTGGAGTATCGTGCAATTATTTTTTCCTCTTTTCTTGCTGCTTGAATTTTTTTTTTTTTGATTCATGTACAAAGTTCAATGGTTTGGATAGTTGAATCGAATTATTTACCATATACCAAAAGTTCAAAAATGTCTTTATTATTTTCACCAACATAGTTGCAAGGGTGTGTTGGTTTTTTTCTGGAGCAAGGGATAGGTTATTGGTTGGAATGCTGGATGGTTTTTGTAGGAAAAACATATTTTTCTATAAAAGTCTTACTGAAAAGAAAGAACCTCCAGATGTGACCTTGCAACATTTTAAAAAGTACTCATTGAGTATCTTTTTATTCCTCTCTTCTTCATGTTTCTGACTTCTCCCTCAGCCTCCCTTTCTTCTCACCAATTAAAGAGCACCATTTTATGCTACTCTAATTCATCTCTTTATTCTGAAATCCTCCCAGCTGATTCCCACTTCAGCCTTGATTTCTCTTCATTATCCTCAATATTTCTATTTTCTTCTCCGATAACAATTCTTGACAGCTTCCAAATGTTGTTGTGGGAATTAAGCCAGCTTTTCAATGGCATTTGTTGTCTCTTTTGTCTGGTCTCAACCTAAGCCTGCTGATGTTTTTGCAATCTCTTTTCCTCAGAGACTCCTTTGGTCAGAAGTGTCAAAGACAAACCTGAGTATCTCCTGCCTCATGAAGCCTCAGGGAATTTAACAAGTACTTTTAAATCTAAAATATATATATCTCTCCTTAATTAGTTCACACAATAAATATGCACTGTGGAAGTGAGGAAGTGTCATACTCAGAGGTGACAGTTAATGAGAAATCTTAGTTTATACCTACAATGACCCTTTAGTAAAAGAACAAGTGGGATAACAAACCCTTGAGGGAAGAATTTTGAGGAATCATATCCATGTTTCTGATTCAGTCACTCTTCCAGCATACTCTAACAAGCAGCTGAACAAGGGTATTCCAGGGCGAGTAGGATTTCAGTCAATTCTGGAATGAGGTTTAGACCTTTATAAACTAATGACTTTTAGAGATGGTCTTTACATAATTTAGAGAAGACCAGCATTTGCCCTATCTTGTTGTAAGGACACCACATCTCATATGGAAGGAATGACAGTTTTCAGGTAGACACAGAACTTGGCCCTGAATTTCTGCAGAAAGAGGAGAAAAAGAAGCAAAGGAATACAGCTGACTGAGAAATCAATAAACTTTACTAAGATTTAAACTTACTAATTAATAACCTGCCCTGCTTTATTTTTAATTGTGTGTCCCATGAACTGGTATTACTTTGGCATCCAAAACCTTTTAAACCTTATTATACCTATTAACTTTTATGGTTAGCTTCCTATAAATACATCAGAGCTATTAATGAGTAAAATAAAAATACTTCACAAAAAAAGAATACATTGGCACCATACCTGTTGGGTTTTTTTAATGGATATAGAGTGATAATTAATAGGACTGAGCCACATTATTCCCCTTAATTTGTGAAGAGAAGTATAAAGAAATATCACAGAGCTATACCAAAAATTTAATAGTCTCTTAAATTGTTGCTATCATTTTGTGAGCAAAGCTTATAACACCCTCAGTTTTGTTACGGCTGCAGAACAAACCCAAGGAAATGGAATAATTCCAGCTAAAGTCATGTGAGTGTTAGATTCTACAAAATTTCTGCCAGGCTTTTATTATCTGCTCATGCACACATGTGGTTGCTTAGTGTGTCTCAGACTGTTTTCTTAGTTTTGTCTCACCAAATGACAGAGTGAAGCAAGCTTTTAGCATTTTTCAACCTTATCAAGTAAAGTCCAAGTATATTTCTTCCTGTCTTCCTAAACTGTATATCTAGCATCTTTGAATACAAGCAAAAGCATATATTTAATTTTACTAATATTGCAGACAGCCACCAGAGGCAAAATAACATATGGCACTAGTTCTTTTCAACACCTTTTTTATTCTGAAGAAGTCAAAGCACTTAAAAACCACTATTTTAGTCTTAAAATACCTACTGCCTACCTCTGTTTAAAAGATGCATAAACTAAAATCCCATAAGGTTTAGTGAGCTGTCTGGAATCAAGCAATGAGTTAGAGAGAGCACTTAGGGCACCATTTTATAAGGGTGTCTATATGAATAAGAAAATTTGGAACTACAAAATAAAACATAGTGATTAAATGGTAGTCAGAAATTAAGTGGAGAAATAGAGCTGGGGATGATTCAAGCATTGATTTTGTCTTTTCAGCAGGTTGGGAGACTGCAGAGGGGGCAGCTGTTCTTCAGCTTGTTTGCAACACATTCCCCCATGACAGTGAATCCTAGTCCTGGATATAGACTCAGTCCCATCATTCAGCAGGCTGGGAGACACGTCTTCATCTCAATGTGCTGTGCAGACATATTAGGGAAGTTAGCAAAAGTTGATTGCTAAAAAAGTACAGAAGAGAAACTACAGAATAGTGAAAGGTAAGAGAAATATAAATTATCCTCTGTATGCTCTCGTTTCTGATGATTAACTTTTTATGCACAAATCAAAGTAGCTTGGAATCAAAAGGTATGGGAAAAAGAAGAACATGAAGAATAAAATAATTCTAATTAAACTTTTCTCAGTTTTGCCACCTGAAAGAACTTTTTTTTTAACTCAACTTTCTCTCCTTGCCAATTGCATTTTTCTGAATTTTCCACAGACTTGCTTTTCCCTTATGACGTATTTATTATGGAGTGTACTGAATAGTAAGCTGGAATTCATTCTGATGTGAACAAAAAAAACAGAAGAGAAAGAAAGAAAGAGCTAGAGAGAAAAATAAATAAAGCAAAATGAATAAAGAAGAGGGGGTGAGAGAGAAAAAGATGAACACAGCTCCAAAAATCTTTCCACAATTGTTTCCAAAGTTACTTCAAATGTAATGCATTTAAAATGCACCCTAATCTATGAGGTGACCACCTTCTGAAGACTACTGTGCATCAATTTGTCAACCCATCCATTTTTTATTCCATAGTCTAGGAAAATGCAAGATTTTCTCCTGTATCACTACCAGATTTTTCTAAAGCAGTACTAGTTCACACAAGAATGACAGCAGGAACACAGCTGTCAGATATTTGGTTTGTCTAGTTTTGACAGTGAGAAACCCAGAGTATTTCCTATTTCATGAACAGTTTGCATCCCAACTATTTTTAACCTTTATCATCATGATCAAAAATAGAACTTACATGAAACACAGCATGAGCCAAGCTGCTTTGGATCCTTTTCAAAAATTGCACCCCTTGGGGTTTCTGTTCACATCTCAGCCAACTGGGTAGAGCTTGAAGGCACAGGGACAGAAACAGCTGCCTACAAAATAACTGATCATATTTACCTCACATGCTCAAAGCTAGAATCAACTAAAGGTCTCGTCTACTGTAACCAATGGTTATTTGAGTTTCCTGTTTTCTGACAAGTTATTTTAAGCAATGAAGACAACTTAAGAGACTTAGTGCTGTGCTCCATGAAAGCCCAGAAAACTATTCTCATGACATTGGGTAGTCTAACAGTTTATACTTATTTTCATGCAGTGTCATCCTGTATCATGATCCCACAGCACACGCTTAACAAAACCACTCTCCATTCTTTCTCCACAAAGTTTTTATTATTGTGTATTTTCTGTTTCTTGAAAGAAATGTAATGTGAGAAAAAAATAAATTAAAAATTCCAGAACACAAAATGCAGCATATATCAGTTAGAAGGAATTGGAACAATCCTTTGTTTCTTAACATACTCTCTGAAATAATCTAATTGGTAGTATAGTAATCTCTAGATTATAATGAGGCAGAAAAAATATCTGGATTTAAATGTAAGGATCTGTGTTTGCTCTGCTATTATATTCTGTGGCACTTGCAATAAATCCAGATTAAGACACTGAGTTTGATAGCATTGCAGAAAGCCTAACATCATGGTTAGAGAGAGTAGAATCAATCTGAACAAGTTTAAGGCTTTACAGTGTAGTCATTGCATTTATTTTACTAGATAGTTTGAGAAGCTTTCTTGCTTCATTCAGTTTTTTACCAACTATCTCCTTTGCAAGCTACAGTTAGTTCTTTATATATATATATATATTTGTATAGTGCCTTATTTAAAACACGCTTGCCAAAATCTCAAAACACAATGGTCTTCCTGTGAGTACTGATACTGTTGTAACCAGTGCTACAAGCACAATAACACTGCTGGAAACATTAATGGAGAAAACATGGAATACCACTTCTCCCTTCAGGCTTACATTGATATTGTAAGAAATATATCATTGTTGATTTACAGGACGACTGCACAGCTTCCAACATCCTATCAGTTCTTCCCAGAAAGTGTCACAGAAGCAGCACTTTCAAAGAGTGATGTAGCAATACAGCAATTTCTCTAACAAAGAATGTATTTTTAATGACATTTCACCATTTTTTGACAATGGTTTTCATGTTGGTTTATTTTAATTATGCTGTGTATATGTTAAAAGATAATTCCTAAATCCATGAAGACAAGACACATCTTTAAAACGAAGGGGTTACATTAAAAAAATCCAACACCAATACTAAATGATGTTATTGAAATTTAAGAATAAGGTGAAATCATAGAATCATAGAATGGTTAGAGTTGGAAGGGACCTTAAAGATCATTGAGTTCCAACCCCCCTGCCATGGGCAGGGACACCTCCACTAGACCAGGTTGCTCAAAGCCCCATCTCCAGCCTGGCCTTAAACACTTCCAGGGATGGGGCATCCACAACTTCTCTGGGCAACCTGTGCCAGTGCTTCATCACCCTCACAGGAAAGAATTTCCTCCTAATATCTAATCTAAATCTCCCCTCTTTCAATTTAAAACCATTACCCCTTGTCCTGTCACTACACTTCCTGACAAAGAGTCCCTCTCCAGGTCTCCTGTAGGCTCCCTTCAGATATTGGAAGGCAGCTATGAGGTCTCCCCGGAGCCTTCTCTTCTCCAGGCTGAACAACCCCAGCTCTCTCAGCCTGTCTTCATAGGGGAGGTGCTCCATCCCTCTGATCATCTTCGTGGCCCTCAGCTGGACCCATGTCCTTCCTGTATTGAGGACTCCAAAGCTGGACACAGTATTCCAGGTGGGGTCTCACGAGCGCAGAGTAGAGAGGTAGAATCACCTCCCGTGACATGCTGGCCACACTCCTCTTGATGCAGCCCAGGATGCGGTTGGCTTTCTGGGCTGCCAGTGCGCACTGCTGGCTCATGTTGAGCTTCTCATCCACGAGCACCCCCAAGTCCTTCTCCTCAAGGCTGCTCTCCAGCCATTCTCTGCCCAACCTGTATTTGTACCTGGGATTGCCATGTCGCAGGTGCGGGACCCTGCACTTGGCCTGGTTGAACTTCATGCGATTTGCACGAGCCCACCTCTCAAGCCTGTCCAGGTCCCTCTGGATGGCATCCCTTCCCTCCAGCGTGTTGACCGTGCCACCGAGCTTGGTGTCATTGGCAAACTTGCTGAGGGTGCACTCTATCCCACTGTCCATGTCTCTGACAAAGATGTTGAACAGCACTGGTCCCAGTACTGACCCCTGAGGAACACCACTTGTCACTGGCCACCAATTGGACATTGAACCATTGACCACAACCCTTTGAGTGCGGCCATTCAGCCAGTTTCTTATCCACCGAGTGGTCCATCCATCAAATCCATGACTTTCCAATTTTGAGACCAGGGTGTTGTGCGGGACAGTGTCAAAAGCTTTGCATAAGTCCAGGTAGATGACGTCTGTTGCTCTGCCCTTGTCCACCAAGTCTGTGGCAGTATTGTAAAAGGCCACCAAATTTGTCAGGCATGATTTGCCCTTGGTGAAGCCATGTTGACCGTCTCCAATCACCTCCTTATTTTCCATGTGCCTTAGCAGAGATTCCAGGAGGATCTGCTCCATGATCTTGCCAGGCACAGAGGTGAGGCTGACTGGCCTATAGTTCCCTGGGTCTCATTTTTTTCCTTTTTTGAATATCGGGGTTATCTTCCCCTTTTTCCAGTCAGCAGGAACTTTGCCAGATTGCCACGATTTCTCACATATGATGGAAAGAGGCTTAGCAACTTCTGCTCTGAAGACATTTGAATAGCAAGGAGGGGAAAGCCTGTGTGCCTCTCCCTTTCTCTGTGAAACGTCTGGACAAAGGGCCATAAGTAGACACATGGAGAAATGCAGGTGTAGCAGGCTCCGTGTGCAAGGAATTGTTTGTTACTGTAGTGCATCTGTCAATTCAGCCAATGACTAGTGCAAGTTAGAATATATTCAAGTGCACTGAAGTAATTGAGGGAATTAACCCCATGTAGTTTCAGTATGTCTGATTTCACCACATCTGAGCTCAGCTGTGTATCGTGGTGGCAATGCCAGAGCAGAAGTGCAGCTGAAGTTAAGAATTTTAATCTGGTTACTATAAACCTAGAATAAAAAAGTCTTCCATAGCCTCCAGAATAGTCACCTCAGAGGTTTCTAATCTGCAGAGTTATCTTTTTACACCACAAACTTTTTCTCTCATCAGCATATTCAAACCCATTCAAATAATTAAGATTTACAATTAACTATGTATGTGTGACTGATAAGACAGCACACATTAGCAAAATACTTCAGAAGTCTTAGAAACTGAATTTTCCAACAGTCTTTCAAAAGCAAAGCCTAGCCTCTGGTCTAACAGTTATGTTTTTCCACACTGAAAGAACATAAAAGGTTTTATCCACACTTAATAAGTTGAAAGTTTTGCTTACATAGACATAAAAAACATTTGAAATAATAAATCAGCATATCCATATACATTAATACAATCATAACAAAACAGAAATAGGGGATGCAGGCAATTCCCACTGACTCATGGCCTGAGCTGTGGAATGGATGAGCAGTTATGTATGGCACTCAGCTTTTGCTGAGCTGCACCGAAACTTAGGGTCTTTCTGTGCTACTCTAAGTAAGTATTTATTTACAAAAGACCTGGATAGGATTATGACATTCAATTGTCATAGCCTTATTTTAAGGTTTAGCTTCTTCATTTTCATGAGTCCAATAGTCCTGTGTAAATTTACTGCTCACTATATGTGTTGTAACTTCATCTGTGCTGAATCGGTTGGGGGCACGAGTACCCTCGGGAATACAAGCTTGATTGCTTGGACTGGTGAACCCCAGAAGCTGATTTCTGAGCTTTCAGTAAATTTCTAAGTAGGCCCTCAGCCATCTATTTTCATGATGTCTTAGAATGAGCATGGTGAAAGACACAGCTAAAAATGAAACACTCAAAAAAACATGAGGCTTTGTGGTAAGTTGGTTGACATATGGTAAGTTGACATATTTACTGTAACTGGAATGAAAATTAAAGCTATACTGGAAAAAATGTTACAAGATCTTAAAAACAGATCTTCTTTACTATGCTTCTTTACAGGTTGAAGTGCTAGTCACAACAGAAGCAGAGAAACTACAGAATTACGTTAGTAAGATGATCCTTTCCATGTTGAATTAAAACACCAATTTTTTGAAAGATCAGCTCAGGGTGTTATAAATGTATTTTTGACACAATAAGGGTGCTTCTGTATTCTGTTATTGAGTAAAATACAGTAACATACTGAATTTAAAATAAATAGTGTGTGAAGTGGCCTTAATTTAGGGAATTAAGTTAATTCTTTTCAGTAAATTTGATTAAATCAAATACATGGATTCAATATAGTTTAACCAATGAAGCTTAGATTCACATATTTAACTAATTAATTCAGACTGCATTCTTTGAATGTCATATGTGGAAAATTTTTAACTGATGATGACTGAGGCCTGAGAGGAATGAAACAAAATCACTAACTGCCCTTGGTATAATGAATATACTTTGTGTTTCTTCTGTTCCATGTTCCCACCATTTTTTAAAGCTAGAAGGTAAGTGCTTCCTTTTCTGACAGACCTGGAGGCATTTTTTTTTCACTTGAATGGCTCATAGTACAGACTGAAGGCTGTTCCAGGACTGTTGCATAACCTCCCACTAAGGGACATATTGTCAATTATTTTGCCTAAGGCATTAAAACAATCTTTCTGCTATCTCTGGCTAAAAGAGGGGGGAAAAAAAAGGGAAAGAAAAAAAAAGTGAGAAATTTTTTTATATTTGCTATAGAACATACTAAATGTTTTATGTCAATCACACTCTCTTAGGAGTCTAATTATTGCATTTACAGGTCTGTGCAGTTATGTCAAAACTAAACCCAGATCATAACTGTGCTCACTTTCACTGCTGTATTTAAGGACTGTTGCTACAATATACATTTCTAAAATCTTTGTGGACCAAAATTTATTTTTGTTGGACAAGTATTATAGTCATGTTATAAAATCGATGTTAAGCCACTTAGGCAATTGCAAAAAATTTTGTTAAGTTTATTTTCTTAAATATTTAAGTCATGGTAAAGGAGAAGGAGTAAGCATTGTATCAATTACATCTGAAACAACTAAGAGAAGTTGTAAACATGGGTGAAGCTTAAAACTACTTAAAGAAAAGCACTAGAAATAATACCATGAGTAGAATCAGGTAACAATATTCAGGCTGGGATTTTCAATGAGTCCTTGGGCTCTTCAGTCTCTCCAGCTTTCTATGTTTGCAGTTTAGCATGGCCCAGGAAAGAAGTCAATAATTTTTGGTTATGACTTCATTAGTTAATTAGACTGACCTGAGAACAAACCTTTCTCTTGACTGCTTTTGTGATCTGGAAGAGATTTTTAAGGGTATGGAAACTGGAGTGAGTTACTGATTCAAGTATTTTTGGTGGAGAAATTTGCATTAATGCCAGTATACCTTTCTGTTATTTCTGGCTATAGAGATTACTACTGTCCTGGTTAGTATAATGAAAAAAAAATATTTGAAAAAATTAGCCTGTGTTTAAGAACTAGGCTCTGTGCCTGAGGTTTGTAACACATCACAAAGCTATGCCAGCTCTGATCTCAAAAACAGACCCTCAGAGCTGTCTACCTTGTCTTGATCTCCTGTTCTACATAAGCACATGTAAGCACTCGATAAGGTGCAGAAAGCACACAAAATGCACACTAAATTATATTAATCTGTTAATATTCATCAGGAAGCTGGGTATACAGAAACATAATTATAATTATGAATAATTGAAAATTATTATTATTTGGGTTCCTCTCTAAGCTTCAGGTAATTCATGAACAGTTTTATAGCCATTAATTTCTGTGCAACTACTGTTTATTTTGCTTAAATAATATTTTAAAACCATGGTCAGAAAATACATATGCTCAGTGGCAGTTCAAATGATATTTATCTTTTGAGAATTGTCACTGAACACTACTGCACAGGTGCAGTGTATTTCCTGGTCACATACATATTTCAGCGAGCACTTCTTGTTTTAGTGTGTAGTAGTGCCAGGCTTGATACTAGCACTGCACTTTGCATAAGAGAGAAATAAGGCTAAGAAGATTTTCCTGAAAATTATAAAGTTTTGATGGGGATGGACTCCATGTTCCCAAGGTAGTGGACACTCCTTGCAGACTGATTGACTGTTTGCTCTTGTAACATCAAAGCACCACTGTAAGAAAAATGAGACATTCCACATTTTTTAAAAAATCGCTACAGTTTTTTCTAACATGGATACAAATGTATAAACAGAATACATGTCTGAAAGAGACAAATTGAATCTGCCTTTTCTCTTCAAATTTAGTTTCTTGGAACCATAGGATGCATAACACACAAATTGAGCAGACTGCTTACCAGACAGGAAAGTAGAAAGTTCATATGTAACCGTGACATTTTGAGAATGAAAAAGCTTAGTATGCATAACAGCTCCAGATCTACATTGTGCATTCGGTGGCAAGAGGACATATGGAAAAAATAGAAATGTCATTGCATTAGTCACTGAATTAATGTTGTGGCTGCCTGTTACTATTAAGGTTATGACTTATACAGGACAAACTCTTCATTCTTTTTGTTTATCAGCCCTAGTTATACTATTTACATGTCTTTACTTTCACTTTTTTGACAGCAGAGATGTTTTCTCTAGACTTTTACATTTATCCAGTCAAGCAGAGCTACAGAAGCCTTCACTCCAAGTAATAAATAGCAACATAACATTTCTATGTGCAATAAACTATACTTACTTCATGTTTCATCTAAAGCGTAAGACATTTGGGGGATATATCCTTTACTATGGAAGATACTGCATTTTGGGTTTATGGGTACATTAGTAATGGCAGATAATAGACTAGGCAGTTCAAACTACATTTCAAATTAAGGAGATATATTGATTGCAGTATGTATAAGTTTAAGGAAACTTCTCAAATTTTATGCAGAATATTGACACATTTTATAACATCTCATGTTTTTCTACTTTTTGTTCAGGGCAAGCATACTTCAAATCTTATCTTTCAGTTATATAAACTAAAACTTCTCAGTTCACCTATTTAGTCATTTAAAATTCAGTACTGTCACAGTTCGCTGAAGTAACTCTTGTTCAGCTGTTGTTCCACACATCAGTATACCTGTGATACAACAGACACCTAGTACTGACATTTTTATATTCATATTGACTGACAAGTTCAATTATCTTTCTAAAAAAAGTTTGGGAGAAAACTGGTCATGTGATGTATGGTACTTATCTAAACCATTATGCATTTAAATCTAAATAAAGCATATGTCTCAATTTTTTTTAAAATAACATGTTAGCACATTTTATTAGTTCTACTTAGCAGACTTCATGTCAGCAATTGGTTTAAGTGGATTTATCATGGAGGCAAGGTTCAGAATAGGTAAAAACTGCAAAATCACTTACCACTGGACTTAACACTTCATTTCTAAAACTTTGCCGGGGTTGCAGAAAAAATAGAGATAAGGCTTTGACAAATACTAAATCACAGGTGTTTTATTTCTTCCTTTTTACCATTAAATAAAACTATACATCCCTTTCACAAATGTGGGGGAAAAAAATGAACTTTCTAAATTTAAAAAAAAAAGTCAAAACTCAAATATTCACATGGTCATGCTTTCTAGCAATTTACAGACTAATCCTCAAAACAGCACACAGTCATAAAACTATTATACCTGCTTCAAAACTGAGACAGAAATGAAGCTTTGTACTGAGCTGTGCAGAGTCTGGGAGGAACACGAGCAGGCAGTATAGTAGCAAGAAGTAGGCTCAAAGTCCTGAGCTCAGGTAGCGGGTCAGGTAGCTAACCACCCTGAGAAAACAAGAGTCTGCATTCAGCCATCAACTCATGCATGATTTACAGGATTAATAATTAATTATACAATTAATATATAAATAATTATATAATATTAACATATAATTAATTATTTTAAATAATTAATACAGGATTGCAAAACTGTAGGTTCTGTGCAAGCAGGGACTAGTATCTAAGCTACAAAGCTCACAAACAATAAGCGGCAACTTGCCCAAACTCCACCTGGATCCAGTTGTAGTGAGTGAAGCCCAATCCACTGGAGGCATCCAGACTACATATGGCAGCTGTATTGTCTGTGGAGTGATTGGTCTTTAGTGGGAGGACTGGTGAGGTTCAGGCTGGGTAGCAATCCAAGAGTTAGAGTACTTCGAAGCAGTTCAAGCCCTGTCAATCTAAAATTCAAGACCTCTTTTCTTAGAGAGGGCCTGGTTGCTCTGTTGTCTTCCCCTTCTCATTCTTACTTCTTTTCTTTCTGTTCTTCTCTTAATTCCATTTCCTATTGATTTTCAGTCACTCTCCTGAGCATGCAGGATGCTTACAAAGTCAATGGATATAGACAAACACCTTATTAAAGCCCCCTCAGACCCTGTGGAGGCTGTGGATCTGCCTCTCTCCACTCACTGAAAGAAAGTACTCTGGATCATCCTGCCAAACAGACAGCAGCTCTTTAAATACTGCTAGACCTAAAGTACCCATAATAGAAAATGTGAATGTAGACAGAGAAACTAACAATGTGATCCCATATTACACCAGAAATCTGGAACAGATAACAGAACCAAATTAAGACCATTGTAACTTGCCTTCTCGAGCTCATAAAACAGCCTTGTAGGATTTTCTTATCACACATGCCATGCATTTTCAGCCTGTAAGCAGAAAGCTTTTCCACAAGCTTTATTTTGGCTCTGCAGGTTTATAGCCCTAGTCACAAATGTACAACCCACTTTTTAATCTATGCTTTTTAGCATCTCTAAGAAGTGAGCAATTCACTGAAGAAACTATGTTATGGACAAGATTCTGAAAATCAGCAAGAATATATCACAACGCTATGTCTAACCAAACCTTTGTGCAGTAATTGAAATGAACAAAATAAATAGTGTAATTCAGTACATGGAAAGTCAGTTCACATTGTTAGGATTTGTTTTGGTTTGCTGTTTTTTTTTCTCTAAATTAACATCATGACATATTTTATAATTACACTTTAGTAATTTTGCTGTGCTTGTGTTTTAACCATCTTGCACAACTGCTAAACAATTACTGTTTACAATTACTGTTTACAATTACAGCTGTGTTAAGGTAGGAGTATGTGAAGCTGCAATGTCTTGGTACCCTTGAAAATCCCTCAAAAGTGCTAAAGATGACAAAAGCATCAGCCATTTCTACAAATGAGGCAGGGAGGGTGGACGTTGAGTCCATGGAGAGGCAGGGGTCCTCCTATGCCTGGTGAGAGGCAGACCACTCCACCAGGAGAGACATGAGAAGCAGAGTTCTTCAGGGACAGACACCTGCAGTGGAGAGCAGGACCTGACAGAAAGAATTTTTCATGGCCGGTGTGGGAGTTTTACCTATAATTTTAACATACAATCTACCAAACCAGCTCTCAGCATGGCTCTCCTAAATTCATAATCAATCAGACAGATTAGGAGTATTCAGAAATGCGTGCTTGGTAATGAAATATTCAGCCTACAATACAAATGCAGTGAAGAAAACACTGCTACTAAAACCACTGGACTTCTGAATTATCCATGAAATGATAAATGGCTCCCAGAATTTTTTTCCAGGAAATTACCAAGTATATTTCTATGTGGAAGAGGAGGGATAAAACCTTTGGATAGTGAAAACTTTAAATTCCAGAAGCTATAATAGACAAATCTTTATGTGCCAGGAGTTTCATACAATTTCCTGTGCAACAACAGCTGAACATAAACTGTTATGTGCTGCTTATGCACAGTTGTACATAAATAACACAGGGTTCATGCAGAGCTTCATATAATGCAGTTTATGTGTAAAATCTTTCCACCTCACTAGCTTTTTTGTGCATACATTTGTAATATATTGAACCACCCAAAGTAACTTGTAAGGCAATTAAAAAAGAAAAACAAATGGAAAACCATGCTACTTGTTATATAATACAATTCAGAAGAATAAAATTTTGTAAAATTTCACATCAGAAGGTATCCGACTTTTATTAAAATGCTTTTCTGCTCAGTTTTAATCACACTTTGTAACACTTCCTATCTATTCAACTGCCAAGAGGGAACCTCCATTCTGGAGTTTCTGGGGAATCTCAACAGATTTCTTGAAGATTTGTGCAGGGAGTTGGGATTTTATTTATTCCATCCTAGCATCATCTCTTCCATCATCCAGGTGCACGCTCTGGATTCAAGCCTATATTCAATAAAAATCTTTATAAACTAACAAAAATTGAAAGTTCAGCAATAATAACCCAGTTTCCCACCTGACCTATACTTTGTATAGAAACTTACACATCCAAGTTGCTACACTTTTCATTTCCCTTTCTATGTATAAAGCATTATAGTTACCATAAATTTCTTAATGAGTGTTGTGCTTTACAATACAGCAGCTTAACAGATTTTGAAAAAGAGGCCAACCATTTTGATTTGTCTTCTGTTCTAATCTCTGGAGTCCACTTTCAAGCCACTAAAGTAAACTATGGAACTATTTATAACATGGGCATATTTTAATGTATTATTTTACAAGTCCCTAAGGTTTATTTTCACATTTAATGTTTTCTGTTTCTCTACAGATTTCAGCATTGTGCTATAGGCATTGTATTACAGCTAAAACATTTGCATAGGTCTTAATCTCCAATAGTTAATTTCCTTTAAATTATCAAGGTCTAGAGGAATTTATAACTTGCTACAGTGTGGTTTACATTTTTATTCAGGAATGGACTCATCTGTTTCAAAGTTAAAAATAAACAAGCATGCATTTTTATTCTTTATGATTGGAACTTGCCTGGTGTGTTGTATATTAAATTAGACTTCTTAGATGTTTAACAGAAAAAAAAACCAGAATGAATGGAAGGATCTTAAATATTCAGTTTTAACACAGGGAATATCTAGTCATCCTAGATCTTGGCTTATAATACAAATTCTTTCTCCTTCTCCAGGCCCAGGAGGAATTTCAGCCATTTTTCTTTTTTTGAAATGTTCCTTTATGCATTCTCCTTAATAAAGACACCAATCCAAGGCCTCTAAGAAGTTCTACATTTGTTTGAAAGCCTCCTTATTCCAGAACCATTTTCTAATATCCCTCATTACTAATGCCTCACATCTCAACATTACTATTTATTGTTATTTGAAAACTTTAAATGTGCTGAATTCTGTGACTAAATTATTATGAATGAGTTAGTTTTCAGAGCTAGTATTTGTCTACCAGTATTAATTCAGGTTGTTATGATTCAACAAGATTGAATTTTCAGGGATTCTTTACTAGTTCTGCTGAACAAGAAAGAACATTTGCCAACACATCAAATGCTACAAACTCCTGTGGTGCCCCTACTCATTCTCTCATTCAAAAAGATCATGTTTACTCTGTGCTATCAGGGCAGACATCTTTGTGACCTAAGCAGCTTCTGGGTGGCTTTGGAGTGTGCTTTTGAGACACCAAAGGATCTACCACTTGCCCTGACAACAGTCAAAGCAGAAGGATAAGTGTCCAGGGGAAAAAATTTCTCCTGAGATAAGCAATGCATCTTTCATTGATAAACAGGAAAATGAGCATTCACTTTAAAGCAGTTGCCATGCTCGATGTCTACCACTTAGGTGCAAGGCCAAGGTCTATGGTATTCAGACTGTATCCCTCGCTGTACTTCATAGCCCAAGAGCAGGGAGAGAAACTGAGTGAGACATAGTAGGCAGAGGACCTGTGACCTTCCCATTGCCTCCAGCATCCCAAGAGGGTAGTCAAAAGACAGCGCCCAATGATAGCATTTGCTTTTCATTATCTCCTTTACCTGCTTCCTCTTGGTTAACAGCACCCTTGGGTCTGTTTTCTGATCACAGGATTATTGAAACATTTTGTTTACAAACTTTGTGAAGCCTGAAATTAAAAATTCCCAGACAAAGGGTCTATGCATTTTAATTCAGATATTTGAAAACTGAGACACTCAACACAAAGGACAAAATCAGTCAAACATAAAAAGAGCAATACTCATGACAGGGGCTTCCTTGCAGGGTTGGGGGGGATGTGTGTCAGCGTCCACATTGGAAAAACTTGTTGGGAAGAAGAGACAGATTTGGAGAATTTCATTTTTGTAGGTTTGTTTGGTTTTGGTTTTGGTTTGGTTTTTTTTGGGGGGGGCCGGGGGGGGAAGTTTCTGATTTTTGCTTTGTTTCTTTTTTTTTTTTCAGTGATCACTCTTTGCTGCAATGCCCAACAATGTAATTGTAACTGTAGTAACAAACTGCAGCTTGGACGGTTAAGACTTCCAAGGGGTAAGGAAAAATGTCCCCAGTTGGGTAGTACCTCACTGGAATAAATTGCACAGAGAGGTTGTGAAATCATCCTTTTGGCCATCTTGAAGACTGCCAGACACAGACACAACTGCCCCTGTGCACCGCTGCAATAGCCCAGGTTCAAGAAAGAGAGTCCAACTGACACTTCTATGATGCTATGAAATAGTTTCAGTCCCTTACTGAAGTAATAATAGTTACTGTCTAGCACAGGAAATAACTCACTGTGTTAAAGACTGCAGTACCTTTAAACCTTAGCATGTTAAGAATAATGCGGAAAGAAAAAAAAAATATCACTAAATCCTTGGCTTTTGTTGGTTGTATTTATACCTTTATATTATTTTAACAATGCTCTTGTGTGATTTAATAAATGTTATCTTGTGTTGATCAAAGTGGAAAACGTCCTATATAATAGGACCTAATCTTTTAAATCTGTAAACATTGTACAGTCTGTCCTTTTGATCAGCAAGGAAAAGTAACGTATAGAAGCAGCTTTTGAAAATTACATAGATCTTGTAACAAAATAAAAGGCCATTGTGTAGACAATGGCACAGAAGTCCAACTCATTATTGATTCGACAAGAATGATTCTCATGGTTTGATTTTCCAGAAGAACTGAATGCATTTGAACTCTTTTATATTCTTTATAATTACCTTTACTCAGACATAAAGTCAGGTCAGAACTGCAATCAAAAGTATAAAAGCAGAAGTTCTGATTGCAGGGATCTTTGCTCATTCATGATTGATCAAACTGCTTCCTTAAATAAATTCTTCTTTTACTCTCATTTTTTTCAGGTTGTTCCTTTTTAAAGGTCTGCTGACTAATGAAAACAAAGCCATTGTTCTTCCACAGACCAGAGTAAATAGATGGAAACACTGATGGAATTTGTATAGGAATACACTGACAGGAGACGGGATGGCTTATAATGAATGTTGTCCCCCACTGTGGAGCAAGAGACTGTGACTCAGAGCTGACCCTACCTCCACATCTGTCTCATTACCTGGTTTGCTCAGTTGTTCCTGGTATTCCAACAGACTTTCTACAAAAAGGCCAAGAATCTATATAAAACATTTCAGTTTTGTTTGATGAACAGTGTTGTAAATACAGAAACTATTAATAATAATTGTGGTTAAGTACTGTATCTGTAAAAATTCTGCAACAATTTCTGATAAACATATGTATTAGTAGTAGAACAGTTTTAGTACTATTGACATTTTTCCTCATTTATTCATTTCCCAGAAATCATAGAATCATAGAATCATAGAATGGTTAGAGTCGGAAGGGACCTTAAAGATCATTGAGTTCCAACCCCCCTGCCATGGGCAGGGACACCTCCACTAGACCAGGTTGCTCAAAGCCCCATCTCCAGCCTGGCCTTAAACACTTCCAGGGATGGGGCATCCACAACTTCTCTGGGCAACCTGTGCCAGTGCTTCACCACCCTCACAGGAAAGAATTTCCTCCCGATATCTAATCTAAATCTCCCCTCTTTCAATTTAAAACCATTACCCCTTGTCCTGTCACTACACTTCCTGACAAAGAGTCCCTCTCCAGGTCTCCTGTAGGCTCCCTTCAGATATTGGAAGGCAGCTATGAGGTCTCCCCGGAGCCTTCTCTTCTCCAGGCTGAACAACCCCAGCTCTCTCAGCCTGTCTTCATAGGGGAGGTGCTCCATCCCTCTGATCATCTTCGTGGCCCTCAGCTGGACCCGTTCCAACAGGTCCATGTCCTTCCTGTATTGAGGACTCCAAAGCTGGACACAGTATTCCAGGTGGGGTCTCACGAGCGCAGAGTAGAGAGGCAGAATCACCTCCCGTGACATGCTGGCCACACTCCTCTTGATGCAGCCCAGGATGCGGTTGGCTTTCTGGGCTGCCAGTGCGCACTGCTGGCTCATGTTGAGCTTCTCATCCACGAGCACCCCCAAGTCCTTCTCCTCAAGGCTGCTCTCCGGCCATTCTCTGCCCAACCTGTATTTGTACCTGGGATTGCCATGTCGCAGGTGCGGGACCCTGCACTTGGCCTGGTTGAACTTCATGCGATTTGCACGAGCCCACCTCTCAAGCCTGTCCAGGTCCCTCTGGATGGCATCCCTTCCCTCCAGCGTGTTGACCGTGCCACCGAGCTTGGTGTCATTGGCAAACTTGCTGAGGGTGCACTCTATCCCACTGTCCATGTCTCCGACAAAGATGTTGAACAGCACTGGTCCCAGTACCGACCCCTGAGGAACACCACTCGTCACTGGCTGCCAATTGGAAAAAGGAGTTTATGCAAAAGTATTCACAGAAATAACATATTCCCATAGGATGTCTGAAATCTTTAGAAAAGAAAAATCGGAGTGGAAGTAATCTGATGGAACCTGATCCCAAATTATGTATTAGTCCAAAGAGGGAATAGAATACAGATCAAACTATACTTATCTAAATGATTTCCAGGATGTCAGTACTGGCTATGATTTTGTGTAAGACCATTCACTGCAGCAAAATTCATTATCCTCCCCCAAGAAAGATGCAAATTTCACAAACTAAGCTTTGGGACTGATTTATCCATTGTCATAAATAATGAGTGCCTTAAGCAATGAAGCAAGAACGCATTAAACAGTAAAGCTTCAGCTTCTTCCTTAAGAAATTTTTTAATATGTGAATATGGAGCATCTAGAAGTAATAGAAATTATTTTAGGCCACAATGAAGAAAGGTAATTGTTTTCTGCACAGAGATTTCTGCATGGAAGTTGAGTAAGTTTGCCTTCTGCAAATTTAATATGCACTCAGGAGAAAAACTTTCTTGCCATCAATGACTAAAAAAGCTAAAAATTAAAATGAACTTGTTTAAATTGTAGAAAAGCATTAAATGATTGACAGGTTCCTAAATAAAAATTAAATTTGAGATAAGCAAAAATGTTAGTCTAAATAATGAAAATATCAGTAATAAATACATGATAAATTTTATACACAGTCTTTCTCATAGTTGCCATCCCAATTCTCTCTACTAACGGCTAACTACTGCACTTTTTAGAAATAATGGCTAAATATTAACTAATCAGAATTGTTAATTATAAACTATTGGAACATGTAAAGATTTCTCGAAATGCCATATAAGAACAGATAAAAATGAGTGTAGTGAAGCACAAGTAGAGATGGAGAAGTTTTTGTTAAATTCATCAAATTGGTATGAATGGTTGCAAATTAAATTTAGAGTATTTTCAAACTTCTTCGATTTCTAGTTCCATTCAACACCTAAGGAATTTAAGTGCCTGATTATTCTTGTGCATCTAGGCCTAAGATAACTGACAGAAAGCAGATGAGGGTCTGAACTGAGAAGAAAGTGGTCTTTAAATAGGGACTTTACAAGCAGGTGATGGTAGAGTGAGTTGCTGCTGACAGAACACAGACTGTCAAGAAAAAAAACTATTATTTCCACTATACAGGGAAAGGTATTAATTTCTTTAAAAATGTACAATCTTCCAATTTTTAAGAGAGCTGTAAGGGTTCTGATTCATGCAATCAAGGTTATATTATACAGAAAAAAATATAGAGTGGTTTAAACAACTGCTGATGTCATTAAACTAACAGGGTTATATCTAGGTGGTTAAAACCAGCCACTATTAGAAAACATCCAAGATAAGACACTAGTTTAAGGAGAAAAATGTGGCAGCCTGGTTACCAGCAGGAGAAGGAGCCCTGTATTCACCAAAGATACTGTTGCAGCATTTATTAGCATCACTGCATTTGCCTACGTGCTCATACACTTACTGCAACTGTGGCAGCTGTTACACATTTCACTCTTCTGGTCAAATAAACGAAGCTATCTTGCTGTTGTTTGAAGACAGTGTGGATACTCTGATTCCCAGTGCCTCTCCTCTCCTCTTGCTCACTGCATCTGTGTATCCTCTACTGCTTCCCCACCCCCTCCATTATTACACATAAAAGTGCCAGCCTTTAAAAAATGAAGTGGTGACTTTTTTTGTGGAGAAGGAGTGCCCATACCAAGGGCACATTTAAATAGACTATGTTCTTGGAGATCATCAGCTAAGCATTTTCTGAATATCAGCTCTTCTTTGCATTGGAAAATCTTGTACAAAAAAAAAAAAAAAAACAAAAAAAAAAACCAAAAAAAAAACCTTGGCGTTACCTTGGGGGAAAAAAGAAAGGAAAAAAAAAAGAAAAAAGAAGAAAAATCTATCTGAAGGAATTGAACATACATGTGATTCTGAATTCCAATGAAAAAAAAAAAAAAAAAAAAAAAACGAAAAAAAAAAACAAACCAAAACAAAAAAATCCTTCTTCAGATCTGTGACATTTTCAGTATCTGAAATGGACTTCATTTATAGCAGCTCTCACACTTTCTGAGAGTTCTGCTTGAATTACCTGCATCTCTGTGCCCTTCCTGCTGAAGTGCTGATTAAATGTTAGAGGAGAGAAAAGCAGACCTTGGAAATATGTCACACAGATCGCCCTCTAGCCTATATCCTTGCTATACACAGAATCACTTCGTCCAAACCAGAGAGAGACTGTACTCTGAAAGGTGCTTCCCTGCCACCAACAGCTGATACACACTTTACAGATGTAAATGTATTGGTGCAGTTATAACATCCAAGTCCCAGTTCATGTTCAGCAGGTATAACACTAATCGCAGGAACAGTCAAGACACCTCTAATTAGGATAAAATCCATAGGCTGCATATAGCACTTTTGTAAGGGCTGCTGAAACAGGCTAATTGGGAATTCCCTGGTGACAGAGGATATGTCTTATGGTCACACTGAAATGCTTCTGATTTAGCACTCAAGTCTTAATTCATACGCTATTCACACCATCGGCATGGTGATGCACACTACAGATCTGTGCTGCAATATGCAAGCTGTCCTTTTAGCAAGGAAGTCCAGGCGAGAAAGAGAGGAGCAAAGAATCAAATCCCAGCCCTAGGTGCAGCATAGACAATCTACACTCTTTATCAGATCCGGCTCCTCCTAACTTGCTCTACGAAGGGGATGCATGCTGCTTGGTACAGTAAGCGGGCTCTGGCAGTCAAGAGGCAGGGATCAGCAAGGTTTAACACTTTGCAGTGAGGTAAGAGTTTCAGGAACAACTCTCCCTTCTCTGCCCCAAGCATTGACTCTGTTTGGGGAGAAGCAGTGACAGGGGTGGCAGTAACAAACATGTCACAATCTGGACTAGGTGCTACAGTAACTGTGAAGTAGAAGATTATCCGAATCATCCCCCACCCCCCCACCCCCCACCACCACCCCATCCCCAAGACTCCTTTGGTGGACATTCATATGGCACATTTGCAAAGTCATGAATGATTCATATACCTGTGCAATTCCAGGAAGTGTTTGGTTCATTCTTGTCCTCTTCAATTCACAGACAGCCAAATCACAAAATGTGATTCCGTGTTTGGCACGGTCACTCTGGTTCAGAAGGAAAAAGTATCCTTTGAGATACCAGGATGAAATGGGAAACTTTGTATCATCATGTAAGGCATGTTTCAGACACAGGGACAGAAACAAGGGTGTCATTACCGTATCTTCTCTCACAGTTCCCATGGCTTCAGCACCCAGTGTAGCAGCCTGTTTGCAAGTCATCAGATGCAGAACTGTTTGTCACAAGGACTGATTGCTAAGGTGACATGTAGCAGCAACTCCAGCTAGCCTAGACTTGCATGAGCTGCTTATGATTTCAGTAGTCCCCCCAGTTTACATTTACATTCGATCAGGAAAAACATGACGGCACAGCTGGAAGAGCCAACATGCCAATGCTGAAATGTCCACTCCACTTTCAAGTGAATTAAATTTATTACTATCTCTTCATGCTTGAGGTACTCATCATATAGAATCGGATATGGAGAAAAAATATAGAACTGCTGCAGGTGTGGTGTTTGTCATACAGTGCAGGGAGATCTCAAGAGCACTGCTGGTACCATCTGGTGTGCGACAGGGAAGGAGATTGATGCAGGTCTTTAGTGAGGAATTACATCATCTTGCCTTTGTAGATAGATTTGCCAACATGGCCACTTCTGAACTGTGAGCCTCCCCCAGTTTTATGTTGCTGTGTCTGATCTGTGTTGTCTACCCCATCTGAATCTGATAATTCCTGCAAGGTTTGATTGCTGCTTTTTTCACCTCTCCGAAGATTTTTCTTAGGGAGAAGCCAACCTTAGGCAAGTCTGCTGTGAAAAAACCTTTTCCCCTCATACTATAACTTGTCTAACAGAAGAGATGCTAGTGGCATATGACCTAGAAGACACAAGACCAGGGACACATTTCTGCCTGGAATGTGATTTTAGACCCAACTGACAAGGGGCAGGTCCTGCTTGACAAACCTGATCTCCTTCTATGACAAAGTGACTCGCTTGGTGGATGAGGGAAAGGCTGTGGATGTTATCTACCTGGACTTTAGCAAGGCCTTTGATACAGTGTCCCACAGTATCCTGCTGGAGAAACTGGATGCTCATGGCTTAGATGGGTATACTCTCCGCTGGGTTAAAAACTGGCTGGAGGGCCGGGCCCAGAGAGTGGTGGTGAATGGAATGAAGTCCAGTTGGCGACCGGTCACGAGTGGTGTCCCACAGGGCTCGGTACTGGGGCCGGTTCTCTTCAACATCTTTATCAATGATCTGGACGAGGGGATCGAAAGCACCCTCAGCAAATTTGCAGACGACACCAAGCTGGGTGGCAGTGTTGATCTGCTGGAGGGTAGAGAGGCTTTGCAGAGGGATCTAGACAGGCTGGATCGATGGGCTGAGACCAACGGGATGAGGTTCAATAAGGCCAAGTGCCGGGTCCTGCACTTGGGTCACAGCAACCCCAGGCAGCGCTACAGGCTTGGGGAAGAATGGCTGGAGAGCTGCCTGGCAGAAAAGGACCTGGGGGTGTTGGTCGACAGCAGGCTGAACATGAGCCAGCAGTGTGCCCAGGTGGCCAAAAAGGCCAACAGCATCCTGGCCTGTATCAAGAACAGTGTAGTGAGTAGGACCCGAGAGGTGATCGTCCCCCTGTACTCGGCACTGGTGAGACCCCACCTCGAGTACTGCGTCCAGTTTTGGGCCCCCTACCACAGGAAAGACATTGAGGTGCTGGAGCAGGTCCAGAGAAGGGCAACGAAGCTGGTGAGGGGTCTGGAGCACAAGTCTTACGAAGAGAGGCTGAGGGAGCTGGGGCTGTTCAGCCTGGGGAAGAGGAGACTGAGGGGAGACCTTATTGCTCTCTACAAGTACCTGAAAGGAGGCTGTAGAGAGGCGGGGGTCGGTCTCTTCTCCCAAGTTACAGATGATAGGACAAGAGGCAATGGCCTCAAGTTGCGCCAGGGGAAGTTCAGGTTAGATATTAGGAAATATTTCTTTACTGAAAGGGTTGTCAGGCATTGGAATGGGCTGCCCAGGGAGGTGGTTGAGGCACCATCCCTGGAGGTATTCAAGAGAGGAGTTGACATAGTGCTTGGGAATATGGATTAGTGTTGGGTGGTGTGGTGGTGTGTGTGTGGGTTGCGTGTGTGGTGGTTTTTGTTTTTGTTTTTGTTTTTGTTTTTTTTTTTTTTTTTCATTGGTTGGACTAGATGATCTTAAAAGGTCCCTTCCAACCTCTGTGATTCTGTGATTCTGTGATTCTGTGATTCTGTGACTTGGAAACTTTGAGCATGGTGACTTTTGTTATGGGAGCAGTGTCCCATTTGTCCCTGTTCAGATAAGTACATTTGAAGTGTTCAAACTTCTTATGGATTAAAAAGCCTTTGGCACATCATTACAGCCACCTTTAGAGGGATGTGTATGGGAGACGTGGAATGACAGTACTGTAACATGAGATATATCACTGATAAAGGTAGTATCTATCTTATGAAAGATGTATCCTGGGGAATTTTCCATACATTGGGATTTTTTGTTGGGTATGTTTTGGTCTTTTTTTTAATAAGAGGAGAATTTCCCTGCCATAAGAGATATCCTGCTAGGCACGCCTCACACTAGATCTTGGGAGACCGCATGCTTTTGGTGGCTCAGACTGCCATGGGGAATTCAACCTTGTTTACTGGGTGCTGAAGGGATAGAAACAATATATGGAACAGCAAAAGGGAACAGTGTTTCTAACTATGTCCAGAGACATGAGTGTAAAGGCATTTTGCAGACAATATTTCATCATCCCATCACAGAAGACAGACTCAGTGCCTGTGGTTGTGTTAGGTTAAGTGAAAGTGATCTACAGTTAGGATAGCCTCTTGGCAGCCCTGCACAACACCCTGCTGTAGGATACAGCATGACATGATGATTCAAAAGGCATTTGGGATACTGTCATTGAGGCTGTACGTAAAGATACAGTATCTCATAGTCAGCTAATTGAAAGCACACTTGAATGCTACCCAGCAGGAGTTAAGCTTCCATTTCATTTTTTTTTCAAAAAAAAAGGAAACAAAATCTCTCCACCTTCAGGCATTTCAAAATGCGATTCTGATATATAAAACATTAATTTTTGATTGAACTCCCTGTGTGGCCTGATTGTCTGGGTAGAGAACTATATGACTAAAGGCAGCAAGTCATGCAGATCATTAGCCATGCAGAGGTGTGCACCATGATTTCATTCATGTTCTGCCTATTCACAGACAAAAATGCTAGTCTGTCTGCAGTTTAAGACTGGGAAGATTTGTACTACATAGGCAGCATTTTTACACCTATTAGTTTTACATCTATGGTAGGTGGTCATTGTATTCATGAAACAATTTGCATGACCCGTGAGGGTCTACGGAATCAAAGATTTATTTCCCTGCTGATAAGAGCTATAGAGCAATGTGTGGCTATCTGTTTGGGAAACATTTCTTTAAAAGAGCATAGACTTGTATCTACTCTTGTGTAGACACTGACAGACAGAGTACTTCTTCCAAAGAAATTATTACCCTGATCTTGGCATAGAGTAATTCTTGGAGGGGTAATCAGGTCTCTCAGGATGTTGGACAGTCATGGGAGGGTCGTGGGAGTCATTGCAAGGGTCCTTGTAACATCTTCATCTGGTTTGTGGGACTCACCAAACCACTGTTCTACTCAGTTTTTTACAAACCAGCTTTCTCCTATGCAGCTGCCCCAATACATGCATGATCCACTTCTATGAGTTATTTAAGCTGTATGCAAGACATCTCTTAAGCCTCTTTACAACCTACAAAAGACAATTTCTTCATCTTTGGGAATTGTTTCTATTTACTAATGTCTTACCTCAGTACAATTTGGTAACTTCTGCAGCAGCAACTACCTGGGAATCTCCAGGAATTTTTACCCAGGGTGTTAATCAACACATAAATTAGATTACATGTAGCAGAAGCTGTCTGGGGGACTCTTGAGAACTGTCCAAAATCCCATATGAAGAGTTTCTGTAACAATCAGTCAAATACGTATTTGCAAAGGTAGCTAGGAGATGAATCAATCTCCAAGTCAGGTCCATTGTCCCAAACCAGCCAACATTACATCTATGCATATAAATTGCTGTGGTGTTCCTGGAACAGCCAGGGAGTCCATGTCTTAAGAGTGCTGGGTGTGCATAAAAGCACAGCCTTGATCATCATCTACACCAGAATTATAAATAACGAGAAAATTGATTTTCATACATACAACTTGCAATCTTAGTTCCATGTGTCTTGCCACACTATTACAATATATATAAACTAATATCTAATCTATTATACTACCATGTTTACTACTCAATCAAATCCTAAAAAAATGTTTCAGTCATTTATATTCCAAGTTCAGATTCCCTTTTCTTATGGTAAAAATTAAGCAAACAGAAGTGAACCAGTGAGGGAGAGTTTCACAGGCTCAGAAGCTCTGAAGGAGGTCCCCTGTTAAAGATGATTCTTCTCATGCATCTCTTTTCACACCAGGTGAGGAGGACAGCAATCAGTCAGTGCTGGCCTTCCCGGATCAACTAATGGAAGACTGGCCTAGACTAAAGCTGTGATCTAGTGCACCCCTGAGGGGAAGGCAGAAGCAGTTGTGCCCTCAGAATAGTCTCTCTTTCCATCATGTCTATGATATAACAGAAATCAGCATATTGCCTGAGTTTTTACTTATTTCTTGGGATAGGTCAGGATGGACTAAATCTCCTTACAGACCTAATTTGCTGTCCCTGGTGCAGTAGTGAGCAGTATAGCTCTGCAGGAATTTTAGCATGGAGATGAAAGACTTTTTCATACAAATATGCTGGGATAGGTCCTAAGGTGTGTGCGAAGGTATGTTGGCCACACATTTGGTATGGCCAGTGGTGTTAAGATGCAAAAGGTGTGATGTAGGTGTCATTACACAGTGAGTTCATGCTAAAATGCTCCATGGATACACATAGTGAGCATTACATTCACAGTAGCATTTATACAAGCATTATATGTCCACTGATCCATAAAAGTAAACATTTACTCAGGTACTGTTACCAAAGGCAGTATAGATGTATGAAGAGCTATAATATTTACCATCATGCCTTTAGAACCTACAACATAGAGAGTAATCCCTTCTCTCCTAATATTAATGGCAAATGAATTGAATCTGTAAGAGCCATAAACATGGATTCATGGTTCCAAAGCAATCTTGAGTGATAATATGCAAGTAGTGGAGATGTTTTTCATTGCCAAGAATTTCATGCAGTTGTACTGGAAAGGAATCAGGGATTTACAAAGATGTCACAAATCTAATTTCTCATGGTTTCTGCCAGATGTTGCCCGAGACCAGGAGGCAACAACTGGTCATTGAGTTTTGTCTCTTTTGTAACAACATGTTTCTTTATGTCATCAACAAATGTCAAAACTATTCCATTGCTTTTCTTATTTCAGTCCAGGAGATTTCATCAGTGTAAATCGGTTACACCATATTTACACAGGTGCAGATGAAAATAGAATAAGCAACATCATCTTCATCAAAACTTGAAGGAAAAATAATTATATTTAATAGAAGAAATCTTTTCTAAATGAGAGAATATGACACTTGAGTTTCACTTTCCTAAAGACTGCTCACAGTCCTTCCCTTGTTCTTGTTCCCTTCATTTGCTGTTCAGTTACATAACTCCTTTTTTTGCTCAGAGGCGTCAGAATCAACTATGTTAAAAGTGTACTTTACCTCTGTAGAAATTCAAGGTCTCTGTGCCATGACACGCCTTTGGTACATTTTGTTGAGGGGTGTTCAAAAGACAGAATTAAGAAAAACACATACATATATATTCAAAATATATATATTCAAAATATATTCAGTGGATTCAAGTTTAAAAGTTGATGCAGACACATCATTAAAAGAACTGGATAGTTTCTTATTGTATTATTTAGAATGTCTATCTTCATAATGTAGAGGCTCAACAACTTTTTTTTTTTTTTTTTTTTTTTTTTTTAAATAAGGTTTGACCCAAGAAATATCCTACTTTTATGCTTAACCCTGGACTGATGTGTAGGATGGCACTTCTAACAAGGACCTCCAAATTAAAAATTCTTCTATGCATTGGGCAACAGCTTCTGTCAATCTCCAGGCATGGAGGAGAGCAAAGACACAGAGAGACAGATCGGAGACTGAAATTTGACTAGCTGTCTGCTATGGTATATGTGATGGCATAAAATAAGATCAAATTTTAGTAAGTACAGAGGAATAGAAATTATGAGGCTGAGGAGAGCTTTCTTAACCAAGAAATAGACACAGATGATTGAATGAAATAAGCGCAGTGTAGACTCAAATTATGGGACTGAAATGAAATTAGTTAGTCAAGTCGTTAGTCAAATCTCTTGACATAGAATAGGGTACCAATCTGAGACTAATCATAAACTGAAGGCCAGTAAATGAAATTCAAAGTGGAAAGGAGTCTCAATAACAGGAAGTGTTATTTTTTTCTGTAAACGTTATTATGTGTATACAACACACATTAGGTAGCTTTATTTTTTTTTGTTTCTTAACTGTTAATTAAGATCGATGTGGGTATCGGAGCCATACACAAGAGGGCTTTAGGATAAGTGAGAATTACACACCTATATCCTTTCATATTATTCTATAAGACAGCTAAAATCAACATTAAACAAACAAAAAACCAAAATAAAACCAACCCAAACCAAAACACCACAACTAAGCATCACAATTCTGCAATTACACTTGCTCTTCTGTACCACTCCCTCCCTCAGATTTCTTTTAGAACCAGCGGTTCAGGATTTGTGGTCCAGAACCACAAAAGCAGTGATTGGCTGGTAGAAAGTGGTGTGTAAAAAAAGCCAGGGAACATTAACTGCTTTAAATAATGGCATTTTCCAGAGGAGAGTGAATGCTTATACCTGCAGCCAACTACTTTCCATCCCCTTCCCTGGCAGATGGGAGCTATTGTCATCTTGACTGAAGCGCAGGAAAAGGGGCCTCTGAAATTTCAGAGCAGACATTTTCGAGAAAACCGTTCAAAATTACATTAGTGATGCAACTCAGTTCATCAGAATGCTTTCTTTACTTATTCAAAATAAAGTGATTTCACATGAAAATGTATTAAATTAGGCAATTACTTTTCTTGAATAACCAAGGCCAATAATGGGATACGTTAACTCCATACATTATTGCAAACGCATAAGGATGTACTGTTAATTTTGCAAGCATCTTTCTACAAATAAGATGTTTTTTATTTATGTTGATACATCAGTACTGTTTACAGTACTACTTTTGAACCTTGGTATGATTGCAAAAGCAGTATGGATTCATAAAACTAAGTCTTGAGGAGACACCAGGCTCTGACCTGTAACTTTCTAACACTGTTACAGTAATCATTGTCTTTCAGACAGCTCAGCTTCATCCCTAATATTGACCATAACTGCCATTTTCCAAAAGTAAATAATTTATACTTACATATACAAGTGTACATATACATGTATTTTTATATAATAAATATATAAAATATATATAAAATAAAGTAAATAACATTTAAAAATCACTAGAGGCAAATAAAGCAAACATTTCATTCACTGTGTCCAGCTCTGGGCTCCCCAGTTCAAGAAGAAGAGGGAACTGCTGGAGAGGGTACACCAGAGGGCTACAAAGATGATTAGGGGCCTGGAGCATCTACCTTAGGAGGAGAGCCTGAGGGACTTGGGTCTTTTTAGTCTAGAGAAGAGAAGGCTGAGGGGGGATCTGATCAATGCTTATAAATACTTAAAGGGAGGGTGTCAAGAGGAAGGGACCAGTCTTTTTTTCAGTGGTGCCCAGGGACAGGACAAGAGGAAATGGGCACAAACTTGAATATAAGAAGTTCCATCTAAACATGAGGAGGAACTTCTTTACTTTGAGGATGGCAGAACACTGGAACAGGCTGCCCAGAGAGGTGGTGGAGTCTCCGTCTCTGGAGACATTCAAGACCCGCCTGGACACATTCCTGCGCAACCTGCTCTAGGTGGACCTGCTTTGGCAGGGAGATTGAACTAGATAATCTCCAGAGGTCCCTTCCAACCCCATATCATTCTGTGATTCTGTGTGAGTCATTTTTTTTAGCAATACCCTCAAAAATCCAAAAAGAGGAAAAGTCCTTTTTTTTTCTCAGGTTTTGAAAATGTTTGAAAGTTCTACATCTCCATAGACTATTTTTCTAGTGTTTCAAGTGCACTTGGAATTATGATAATTTTCTCCACAGTCATATCATTGATTTTATTTCTGGAAATTATTTATACACATCACTAATGAAAATGTTGAACATAGTAATATATCTGTTGCTTCAGGCATTCTTTCTGTAAGTACTGTAATTTCATAGGTCTTGGGAACACTGGCTAGGGACTAGCTTGAATCCACTGGCTAGGGACTCCAATACTATTCTTATCTCATTAATAAAACAGACAAAATAAAATAAACAGATTTGGCTCAATGGCAAATAGTTGGCTAAGTTGATTGTCTGTATGGCATGACCCACAAAACCGCATCATCTAACAGACAAAATGGTGAAACAACTGAACCAATAGCAAGCCATTAGCACAATGCTGTGAAGGCTTCTCTACACCAATACACATATTAGAAGGTTTTTGAGGGTTTTTTACAAAAATTAATTATTAGATATCCTGATCTGTATCTCTATATTCCACCTGTATCATAGGCCACTGGTCCATGTTGAACTCAACAAACATCTTCCTTTTTTACCTTCATTATTTTATAGGACTGTTCGTTTTGCATCATCCTCTAACCCCACCAGCACACCTCTGTGTACATCTGTTGGTTTCAGCTTCTATGGGACCTACTTCAGTTAAGATTCAGTTAAAGTCCACACATGATCATACATAATAACCCATGACATAACAAGTCCTATCACAAAGTTTCCTTTGTTTTTTCATTTTGTTTGGTTTGTTTTGTTTCATAAAAATGCCACATAATTATAAAAAAATCTTTCTAAATGTCAACTCTGTACATCCCTCAAATATCTTCTACTATCATCCTTAGCAAACTAGCCATCTCAGTGAAACTATACTGAAATCCACACTTTCACAGAATCACAGAATCACAGAATCACAGAGGTTGGAAGGGACCTTTTAAGATCATCTAGTCCAACCAATGAAAAAAAAAAAAAAAAAAAAAACACAACACAAAAAAACAAAAACAAAACCACCACACACGCAACCCACACACACACCACCACACCACCCAACACTAATCCATATTCCCAAGCACTATGTCAACTCCTCTCTTGAATACCTCCAGGGATGGTGCCTCAACCACCTCCCTGTGCAGCCCATTCCAATGCCTGACAACCCTTTCAGTAAAGAAATATTTCCTAATATCTAACCTGAACTTCCCCTGGCGTAACTTGAGGCCATTGCCTCTTGTCCTATCATCTGTAACTTGGGAGAAGAGACCGACCCCCGCCTCTCTACAGCCTCCTTTCAGGTACTTGTAGAGAGCAATAAGGTCTCCCCTCAGCCTCCTCTTCCCCAGGCTGAACAGCCCCAGCTCCCTCAGCCTCTCTTCGTAAGACTTGTGCTCCAGACCCCTCACCAGCTTCGTTGCCCTTCTCTGGACCTGCTCCAGCACCTCAATGTCTTTCCTGTGGTAGGGGGCCCAAAACTGGACGCAGTACTCGAGGTGGGGTCTCACCAGTGCCGAGTACAGGGGGACGATCACCTCTCGGGTCCTACTCACTACACTGTTCTTGATACAGGCCAGGATGCTGTTGGCCTTTTTGGCCACCTGGGCACACTGCTGGCTCATGTTCAGCCTGCTGTCGACCAACACCCCCAGGTCCTTTTCTGCCAGGCAGCTCTCCAGCCATTCTTCCCCAAGCCTGTAGCGCTGCCTGGGGTTGCTGTGACCCAAGTGCAGGACCCGGCACTTGGCCTTATTGAACCTCATCCCGTTGGTCTCAGCCCATCGATCCAGCCTGTCTAGATCCCTCTGCAAAGCCTCTCTACCCTCCAGCAGATCAACACTGCCACCCAGCTTGGTGTCGTCTGCAAATTTGCTGAGGGTGCTTTCGATCCCCTCGTCCAGATCATTGATAAAGATGTTGAAGAGAACCGGCCCCAGTACCGAGCCCTGTGGGACACCACTCGTGACCGGTCGCCAACTGGACTTCATTCCATTCACCACCACTCTCTGGGCCCGGCCCTCCAGCCAGTTTTTAACCCAGCGGAGAGTATACCCATCTAAGCCATGAGCATCCAGTTTCTCCAGGAGGATACTGTGGGACACTGTATCAAAGGCCTTGCTAAAGTCTAGGTAGATAACATCCACAGCCTTTCCTTCATCCACCAAGCGAGTCACTTTGTCATAGAAGGAGATCAGGTTTGTCAAGCAGGACCTGCCCCTTGTGAACCCATGCTGGCTGGGCCTGATCACCTGGGCATCCTTCATGTGTTGCATAATGGCACTCAGGATGACCTGTTCCATCACCTTCCCAGGCACCGAGGTCAGACTGACAGGCCTGTAGTTCCCTGGATCATCCTTCTGACCCTTCTTGTGGATGGGCATCACATTTGCTAGGCGCCAGTCGGCTGGGACCTCCCCAGTTTGCCACGACTGTTGGTAGATGATGGAAAGTGGCTCTGCAAGCACTTCTGCCAGCTCCCTCAGAACCCTCGGGTGAATCCCATCTGGGCCCATAGACTTGTTTATGTCGAGGTTATGGAGCAAGTCCCTCACCATCTCCCTTAGAATTACGGGGGCTTCGTCCTGCTCCCCGCCCCTAACTGCTAGCTCAGGGGTCTGGGTACTCGGGGGACACCCTACTCCACTGCTAAAGACCGAGGCAAAGAAGGCATTCAGTACCTCAGCCTTCTCCTCATCCTTTGTCACTATGTTACCTTCCATATCCAGGAGAGAGTGGAGGTTCTCCCGAGTCCTCCTCTTGCTATTAATATATTTATAGAAATTCTTTTTATTGTTTTTAACATCCAGGGCCAGGTTCAGTTCTAGCTGAGCTTTGGCCTTTCTAATCTTTTCCCTGCATAACTTTACTACACCTTTGTAATCTTCCTGAGTCGCCTGTCCTTTTTTCCAAAGGACATAAACTTTCCTTTTTTCCCTGAGCTGTGACCTTAACTCTTGTTCAGCCAGGCCGGTCTCTTCCCTCGACAGCTCGCTTTCCTGCGCACAGGGACAGCCTGCTCCTGTGCTTTTAGGACTTCTTCCTTGAAAAGTGTCCAGCCTTCCTGGACTCCTTTGCCCTTCAGGGCTGCCTCCCAAGGGACTCTGTCAAGCAGACTTTTGAAAAGACCAAAGTCTGCCCTCCGGAAGTCCATGATGGCAGTCCTGCTGGTTCCCCTTCTTGCTTCCCTGAGAATCAGAAACTCTATCATTTCATGATCACTGTACCCCAGACGGCCTCCAACTGTTACATCCCCCACAAGTTCCTCTCTGTTTGCAAACAGCAGATCAAGTAGCGCTCCTTCCCTAGTTGGCTCACTCACCAGCTGTGTCAGGAAGTTATCCCCAACACACTCCAGGAATCTCCTAGACTGTTCCCTCTCAGCTGTATGGAGTGCCCAGCTGATATCTGGTAGGTTGAAGTCACCCACCAGGACAAGTGCAAGTGATCTCGAGACACCTGCTAGCTGCTTATAGAACATTTCATCAACCTCTGCATCCTGGTTGGGTGGTCTGTAATAGACTCCCACCACAATATCAGCCTTGCTGGTCCTCCCCTTGATTCGTACCCACAGGCACTCAACTCTACTATTACCCTCATTTATCTCCACACATTCATATTCCTCCCTAACATACAGGGCCACTCCTCCTCCTCTCCTTCCTTGCCTGTCCCTTCTGAAGAGCTTGTAGCCATCCATTGCAGCACTCCAGTCATTCGATTCATCCCACCACGTTTCCGTGATGGCAACTACATCATAGCTTTCATGCCGTACAATGGCTTCCAGCTCCTCCTGTTTGTTGCCCATACTACGTGCATTTGTGTAAATGCACTTTAGCTGGGCTAGTTTTCTTGCCATTTTTATGGGGGGGTGAGGCCCAACACCTCCCTGACCATGCTCAGACCCTTCTGTGGTATCCAGCCTATCACTGTCCCTCATGTCATTACCACATGGGTTACCATCCTCCACCTCTGCTGAGGCAACAGGCCACAAGACCTTGCTAGCACTTTTACCCATCGACACTGGTAATCTGCTCCCAGGCTCCTCCTTAGTAATCCTGCTTTCATCCCCATCCCCCTTCAACCCTAGTTTAAAGCCCTTTCAATGAGCCCTGCTAATTCTTGTCCTAATATTCCTCTTTCCCTTTGGGTAAGGCTTGCCCTACCAGTTGCCACCAGGTCTAATGTCCTATAGAACATCCCATGATGAAAGAAACCAAAGTTCTGACGGTGACACCAGCCTTGGAGCCAAGAGTTAATCTGCTGGCTCTTCCTGTTTATACCCTCATCAATTCCTGCAAGTAATGGGATGGAGGAGAACACAATTTGTGCTCCTGATCCCTTAACCAGCTGTCCAAGGGCCCTAAAGTCTTTCTTCAGGGCCCTTGGACTACTGTTAGCTACCTGATCCCTGCCTACTTGAAATACCAATAATGGATAGTAATCCGAGGGGCGGACCAGGGCAGGGAGATTTTTCTTTATATCCTTAATCCTGGCCCCAGGGAGGCAGCAGACTTCTCTGTGGGAAGGATCGGGTCTGCAAATGGGGCCTTCTGTTCCCCGCAAAAGAGAGTCACCCACCACAATTACCTTCCTCTTTTTTTTTGTTGCTGAAGTCCGAAGGCGTGGGGGTGGCTGGCTGACTCTGGGTAGTTCACTGTCTAAATCCTTGTCCCTATCCTCGTATGCCTGGCCCTCGACTTCCAAAGCACCGTACCTATTTTGTAGGTGCAACTGGGAAGATGACAGGGGCTGGCAGGAGTTTTGCTTGCCCTTCCGAGGAGGGACCTGCCTCCATTCCTCATTGTCCCTTAGGTTCCTTTCTTCTGCCTGGTGACAAGCAGAAGGGAGATCATCCACATCCTGCAGAGCCTCTGCCCCACTCCTACGCCTCAGTGTACGGCTCCACCAATCTATTTCGCTTTCACTGTCTCTAATACTTCTAAGTCTATCCACCTCTTCCTTCAGTTCAACCACCTGCCTGAGTAGGTGGTTTATTTGATCACAACGCACACATGTGGTGTCTCTGGCTCCATTAGGAACACATGCCAGGCTGAGGCATTCACTGCAGCTGGAGACCTGCACAGACACGTGTTTTTGTGGGAGCTCCGTCTGAGTTTCCACATTCTTCCTTGTGGGGCATTTTGCACGTGTTGGGGCCATGTTCTTGTCTAGAGCCACGAGGGGATCGACAACTGATGGCTGCTCCCACCCGCTGTGCGCTCGTGCGCTAATATATTTGCCCTTGCTCTCACGCGCACCCGGCACGCGCTCTGACCCTGCTGTGGCTGGCTGCCGCTGCCGCTGTCCGCGTGGTCTGGGCGAAGCTCGCGCTATGGCCGCTTTTAAGTTTGCCGCGGCTCGCCCGGCCCGCCCCCAGACACATCAGCCTCTCGCTCCCTCTCGCGATTCCCGAGTCCTTTCGGGCCTCTCCGCCTTCCCTCGGCCTCTCCATCTCCGGGAAGCCCCCTCTAGCTCGAGTTTAAAGCTGCAGCACTCACCGCTGCCGCTGTCGCTGTCCGCGTGGTTTGTTTCAGTGCAAAAATATACATGCAAACATAGTAGCATTATTAGTGGACAGGAAAATAATTTTTAAATATTCTTTTAATTCAAACTGAAAATGATATTGTTAACTGTTTGACATCTTTGTTGGTGACATGGGCAGTGGGACTGAGTGCATCTTCAGCAAGACATCCAGCTGAGTGGTGCAGGCAAGAGGCTGGAGGGAAGGAATGCCATCCAGAGGGACCTGGACAGGCTTGAGAGGTGGGTCCATGCAGATTTCATGAAGTTCAACAAGACTAAGTACAAGGTCCTGCACCTGCATATCAGCAATCCCAGGTGCAAATACAGGTTGGGTGGAGAATGGATTGAGAGCAGCAATCAGGAGAAGGACTTGGGGGTGTTGGCAGATGAGATGCACAACATGAGTCAGCAATGTGCGTTGGCAGCCCAGAAAGCCAACCACACCCTGGGCTGCATCAACAGAGTGTGGTCAGCAGGTCAAGGGACATGATTCTGTCCCTCTGCTCCACTCTGATGAGATCCCACCTGGAGTACTGCATCCAGAACCTGGAGTTCTCAGCACAGGAATGACACGGACCTGTTGGAACGGGTTCAGCGGAGGGCCATGAAGATGATCAGAGGGCTGGAGCACCTCTCCTATGAGGACAGGCTGAGAGAGAGAGTTGGGGTTGTTCAGCATGGAGGAGAAGGCTTTAGGGAGACCTTATAGAGGCCTTCCAGTACTTAAAAGGGGGCCTACAAGAAAGATGGGGTAGGACTCTTTATGTGGGAGTGTAGCGATGAGATGAGAGGTAACGGTTTTAAACTGAAAGAGTGTACATTGAGATTAGATATTAGGAAGAAATCCTTTACTATGAGGGTGGTGAGAGACTGGAACAGATTACCCAGAGAAGCTGTGGATGCCCCATCCCTGGAAGTGTTCAAGGCCAGGCTGGATGGGGATTTGAGTAACCCAGTGTAGTGGAAGGTGTCCCTGCCCGTGATAGGGAGTTTGGAACAAGATAATCTTTAAGGTCGTTTCCAACCCAAACCATTCTGTGATTCTATGATTCTATGAACTTGGGAGGGACTAGATCTAGACTTGATCTAGCTTTAATTAGAATCTTTTTTAAATATGGTCTTTCCCCTTTTGATTGGAAAATTTTATTCCATAGGGCACAGTTCTGGATATCTTGAACAGTACTGACAGTGAAACCAGTTTATTACGATTACTATGGAACTAAATAGAGTGTGAACAAACAATTCTGCACACAGTAGGAGCCTCATATTAGAATGAAATGTGACTTTGTGAAGAACAGTTCACAGCTTTAATATAATACTAGTTGCAAAATAACTATGTGAACATGATAAGCCATTATTTAAGATAAAAATTGACAGCACTCACTTTAAGCAGTCAGGTTTTCAAGTTACTACCTAATGTATATAATTTAAAATAATTCCAATAACTTTGGCTAAGACTCTGACCTTGCAAAGAATTCCCATGGGGCACTGAGGGCCATGTATAAAAAGCTTTTTGGTAGATCTGAATCTAAAGGATCTACTTAAAAAACATTTGCTGAATGTCATTGAAGACATTCCTAGCAGCCTGTTTGAAAAATGAGTCCTTAAGAGCTTAATCTCACACTAGGTATATATATTTGGAAATCACCTCCTCCTGAGAAGCTGGAAAGGTCTTTGCAAAACTTAAATCTCATTTAAGAGTTTGAGGCCAAATGGGATTTTAAACATTTTACTGACACAGAAATATGTTCATGGCAGAGGCGTTCCATGGGGGGTCTTTTCTATTCACACTCAACTTCTTTTAATAGTTCTAATTACTTTTTTACTCTAATACTAAGTAAAATAGTGATTAGAGGCAGATGAATTTTCATTACAATTTTATACTCAGTCAGAAAAGTAGTGAATAAATACTTTAAAAATCAATAAAAAGTAAAAGTGGTAAAAATAAATCTAATTAGTTTTTATCAATTAAAAAGCTCTAGGCATAAGATTGGATTGTTAAAAAGCAGTAGAAATATTAAAAGGGACAGATGCCCTCCTAGAAAAAAATGATGTATTTATTTTCCCACAGAATATGTTTCTATGTAGTTCATGACATAGGTTTGTAGGAAGGTATGAAAAAAAAAAGGAAATAAAACCCATCTGTGTTCTCCATGTCCTTTTATAAACACTGTATTTTTATGATTTCTATAGTTCAGTATTTATTTACAATAGCAGCAACAATAATTTTCACTGAATTTCACTGAATTTTCACTGAATTTTTAGAGTTGGAAGGGACCATAGAGATCATCTAGTCCAACTCCCCTGCTGAAGCAGGATTGCCTAGAGCATGTTAGAGCATGTTACTCAGGACTGCATCCAGGCAGGTCTTCAAAATCTCCAGAGAAGGGGACTCCACACCCTCCCTGGCCAGCCTGTTCCAGGGCTCTGTCACCCTCACCGTAAAGAAGTTCTTCCTCATATTTGAGTGGAACTTCCTATGTTCCAGCTTGTGCCTGTTGCTCCTCGTCCTCTCACTGGCAACCACTGAAAAGAGTCTGGCTCCCTCCTCCTTCAACCCACCCTTCAGATACTTATAAGCATTGATAAGGTCTCCCCTCAGCCTTCTCTTCTCCAGACTAAAGAGTCCCAGCTCTCTCAGCCTTTCTTCATAAGGGAGATGCTCCAATCCTTGAATCATCCTCGTTGCCCTTCACTGGACTCTTTCCAGTAGTTCCCTGTCCCTCTTGAATTGGGGAGCCCAGAACTGGATGCACTATTCCAGTTGTGGCCTCACCAGTGCAGAGTAGAGGGGGAGGATGACTTCCCTCGACCTACTAGCCACACTCTTCCCTATGCAGCCCAGGATTCCGTTGGCCTTCCTGGCCACAAGAGCACATTGCTTGCTCATTGTCATTTTGCTGTCTACCAGGACCCCCAGGTCTTTCTCTTCGGAGCTTGTCTCCAGCAGGTCCACGCCTAACCTGTATTGGTGCCTAACATTCTTCTTCCCCAGGTGCAGGACCCTACACTTTTCCCTGTTGAACCTCATGAGGTTCTTCCTTGCCCAGCTCTCCAGCCTGTCCAGGTCTCGCTGGATGGCAGCACGGCCCTCTGGGGTGTCAGCCACCCCGCCCGGTTTGGTATCATCAACAAACTTGATGAGGATACACTCGGTCCCCTCGTCCAGGTCGCTGATGAATGTGTTGAACAGGACTGGACCAAACACTGACCCCTGGGGGACACCACTGGTTACAGGCCTCCAGCTTGAACCTGCTCCATTAATCATTACCCTTTGGGTCCTGTCACACAGCCAGTTCTCAATCCACCTCACTGTCCCCTCGTCCAGCCCACACTTCCTTAGTTTCCCAATGAGGATGGTATGGGAGACTGTGTCAAAAGCCTTGCTGAAGTCAAGGTAGATGACATCTGCTGCCCTCCCCTCATCCAACCAACCAGTTATAGCATCGTAGAAAGCTATCAGATTGGTCAAACGTGATTTACCCTTGGTAAACCCATGTTGCCCACTTCCAATAACCCCCCGCTCTTCAACTTGTTTGGAGATGACATCTGGAATGAGTCTCTCCATTACCTTCCCAGGGATGGAGGTGAGACTAAGTGGTCTGTAGTTCCCAGGGTCCTCCTTCTTGTCCTTTTTGAAGACTGGAGTGATGTTGGCCTTCCTCCAGTCTTCAGGCACCTCTCCTGTTCTCCATGACCTTTCAAAGATGATAGAGAGTGGCCCAGCGATAACATCTGCCACTCACGGGTGCATCCCATCAGGCCCCATGGACTTATGAATGTCCAGGTTGGCCAAGTGGTCCCGAACCTGGTCCTCCTCTACTGGAGGAAAAACTTCCTCTCTCCATACCCTCCCCCTTGCCTCCAAGGCCAGAGATTCATGAGTGACAGCCTTAGCAGTGAAGACTGAAGAAAAGAAGGCATTCAGCAACTCTGCTTTCTCCGTGTCTTCCACCACTAGGGTGCCCATCTCATTCATCAGTGGGCCCACATTATCCCTAATCTTCCTTTTACTGTTTACATACCAAAAAAACCCCTTTTTGTTATTCTTAACTGTAGTGGCCAAGATGAGCTCAGCTTGAGCCTTGGCCCTTCTAATTTTCCCCCTGCATATCTTCAGCGCTTCCTGGTATTTCTCCTTGCCTGCCAGGCCCCTTTTCCAAAGATCATAAACCTTCTTTTTGTTCCTGAGCTCCAGCCAAAGCTCTCTATTTAGCCAGGCTGGTCTTCTTCCCTTCCTGCTTGTTTTTTGGGATTTGGGTATGGCTCTTTCCTGAGCTTTTAAGAGTGCCTCCTTGAAGTACGACCAGCCTTCCTGGGCACCTTTGCCCTTCAGGACTGTCTCCCAAGGGACACTTTCAACCATGCTCCTGAAGAGGCCAAAGTCTGCCCTTCGGAAGTCCAAGGTGGCAGTTTTGCTGGCCCCCCGCCTTGCTTCAGCGAGAATTGAAAATTGTATCATTTTGTGATCACTCTGTCCAAGACGACCTCCAACGTTTACATCCCCCACAAGACCTTCTGAGTCAACTATCAGCAGGTCCAGTAGGGCACTTTCCCTAGTCGGTTCCCTCACCAGCTGCATTAGGAAGTTGTCTTCCATGCACTCCAAGAATCTCCAGGACTGTTGCCTCTCTGCTGTGTTATACTTGCAGCAGATATCTGGGAAGTTGAAGTCCCCCATGAGTACAAGGGGGAGTGATTGTGAGGCCTCTGCCAGCTGCTTATAGAATATTTCATCTGCCTTTATATCCTGGTTTGGGGGTCTATAACAAACTCCCACCAAGATGTCTGCCTTATTGGTCTTCCCCTTGATTCTTATCCATAGACACTCAACGCTGTCATCATGCGTATTGCTAAGTTCGAGGCATACAATACTGCTCTTAACATAAAGGGCCACCCTACCACCTCTCTTTCCTTGCCTGTCCCTTCTGAAGAGTTGATAGCCGTCAATCACAGCACTCCAGTTATGCGAGTCCTCCCACCACGTTTCTGTGATGGCAACTAGATCATAGTTTTCTTGATGTACGATGGCCTCCAGCTCCTCCTGTTTGTTGCCCATGCTGCGAGCATTCATGTAGATGGACTTCAGCTGGGCTAATCGTCCCACTATTTTGCTGGGAGGGCAAGCACTAATTCCCACCTGTCCATGTACAGACATTTCTGCAGTTACCATCTTATCACTACTCCTCATGTCTTCACTGCCACATGTGTCTTTCTCTCCCTCATCAACTGCCACAACAGGCTGCAAGGCCTTGCTGGCACCTTTACCTACTAGCACTGGCACGCTACTTCCGGGCACCACTTTAGTAACCCTGGTTCCAACCCCATCCCCCTTCAAATCTAGTTTAAAGCTCTCTCAATGAGCCCTGCTAATTCTTTTCCCAATATCCTTTTTCCCCTTTGGGTTAGGCTTCCCCCATCTGCTGCCAGCATGCCTGGTGACCTGTAGATCTGCCCGTGATCAAAGAATCCAATGTCCTGCCGTTTACACCAGTCTTTCAGCCGTGAGTTGATCTTTTGATTCTTCCTATTTATCCCCCCATCCATCCCTGTGACTGGTGGGATAGAAGAGAACACCACTTGTGCTCCTGATCCCCTGACCAGTCGTCCCAGCGCTCTGAAGTCCCTTTTCATTGCCTTTAGGCTGCTGGTGGCTACCTCATCATTGCCCACTTGAAATATCAGTAGTGGGTCATAATCTGAGGGCTGAACCAGGGAGTGAATTCCCTCTGTATATCCTTAATCCTGGCCCCAGGGAGGCAGGTGACTTCCCTGTGGGATGGGTCTGGTCTACAGATTGGGCCCTCTGTTCCACTCAGAAGGGAGTCACCTATTACAATCACTTTTCTTTTTTTCTTAGTTGATGAGGTCCTGAGGCATGGGGGTGGGTGACTAGTCCTGGGTGCCTCACTGAGTAGATCGTCCTCTTCGTTCTCATTTACCTCGTCCCCAAATTCCAGAACTCCAAACCTATTATGCAGATGTAACTGGGAAGGTGAGGGAGGCTGTTGGGGTTTCCGCTTGCCTCTCCAAGGAAGGACCAGCATCCATTCCCCCCTTTCTATTAAGTCCCCTCTCTCTGCCTGGTGACAGGGTGGGAGGGGATCATCTACTTTTATTAGAGCCTCTTCTTGCTGCCTTTGCCTCAGGGTACGGCTCCACCAGTCTATTTCACTTTCGCATTCTCTAATGCTTCTTAACCTTTCCACCTCTGCTCTCAGTTCCACCACCTGCCTGAGCAGGTCGTTTATCTGCTCGCATCGCACACAATGGGTGTCTCTGGGTCCCTGTGGTACCACAGCCAGGCTCAGGCATTCGGTGCAGCCAGGGCCCTGTACGGCCGTGTCTTGGTGTGGGAGCTCGGTCTGAGTTCCCACATTCTTCTTCACAGGGGCTTTAGGGCGTTTCATTGCCATTTGCTCTCCTGAGCCTGACTGGACCGTTCGCCCTCAGACTCTCCCTCTTTGTCCTGTGCACGAGCCCCACACGCTCTGCGCACGTGCGTCTGCGCGCTAATGTACCCACCCTTGCGCTCACGTGCGCCCGGCACGCGCTCTGAACCTGCTGCGGCTGTAGCCGCTTTTAAATTTGCCGCAAATTTTAATATCCTGTAAAACACTGATGCTGGAAAGAGACATTCCATCTAAACATTCAATGGTTCCTAGTAGCCATCTTTTTGAATAACTATAAATATACTGCTTGCTTCCTCCTTAGATATTGTTGGGTTGGAAAATGGGATAAATGAAAGAAGCATGAATGATTGTTTAGGTGTTGCTGGCTAGTCTTACATGACTGGCTCACAAGTGTTTTAAAGATTAAAAATATAACTTTAAATTGCATTTGCTGTTTGATTTATAGAAACATAAAGCAAAAAAAGTTTTAGCGTCGTCCATCCCAGCACTAGGTGTTAGGGAAATGATCTGTAAGAGATTCCCTAAGTCCCCAGAAGTTAATATTTTAACAAGACAAGAGACACTGAAAGAAATTAGTTTTACCTAGTCAAAATACTGAGGTATTAAAACTGACGCAGTTACCACCGAGAAGAAGTAAAAAAATATGCACTCTTAAATATGGGCAATCTTTTTTTTTCCCTTGCAGAAAAATACCTTATTAATCAAAGAAAGAAAATTATCCAGCTCTAAGCTATCTCTGAAGATAAGTAAACAGAGGATTTTTAACTGCAGATGGCACATACTGCATCAAAAGCACCCCAGCGATACATCTGGTAAAAAGAGTTGAGGTCCTCACACCTCTAGTTTTCATACTAACACTGTTCTTCTCATCCGTTCTCCTGGCAGCCCAGCCACAGGCAGTCTCAACCAAGGCATGAGCAAGAACTTCACCCCTGCTTACTGCCCCTATATCGAGATGGGAGCTCAGGCAGGCTGGAGGAAGGCAGCAGAGCGAGAGACCCCGCTGCCAAGCTGGGCACAGCAGGGTGCCTGGGAGACACACCCAGAGAAGAGGGTGGGATGTGCTGGAGAAAGGCTATCTGCCACAGGTGGTTTGGCAATTGCTGTGACTTCAAGAGTTGTTTCAGTCAAACTGTCTCTAGTGCAGCCTTGTATAGGAAGATGGGTTTATTTGTCTCTGGTAGTGTCCAAAGACTCAATATATTTTTGGCAATGTTCTGAAAGTATACACGTAGTTCACACTCAAAATCCACTGGCTGCACCCTCGATGCCTTCAGAGAGCTCTTCCTGGTTCAGTTTCTTGCTCCTCTGTCCTGCCTCCTCCAGGCATCGTGTATTACAGCCCTCTTCCTATCCATGGGGATAGGGGTTCAGACCTCTTCTTGTTGGTGAGGATGATCTCTACAAGTTTACAAGAACTCAGAAAGATGCTCTTTCAAAACACAGTGTAAGCCTGTGTCTCTTAACTGGAATTCCTCTTTTTTTCCCCTGTTTTGCTATGGATTTGGGGGGGGGGGGGGAGAAGAAAACATAAATTCTTCCTAAAGACATTTCATTCTTTATGTTTATACATTGCAAAATGTATCAGTGCTGCTGTGACAGTTGAGCACTTTCAAAATTAGTGGAATTAAAGCAATCTATTAAAATAAAGGCAAGTTGTTTTGACCTGTCTCTGTAGCCACATTAATAAACCCACATTCACATTCTGCAGAGGCTGACACACAAGTAACTGGAAGACAAGAGTAGCAAAGCAGCACTGTAGGAGCAGAAATAAAATTATGTGTTTTGTCCAAGTGCTTTTCTTGTAGCCCTGCAAGAGATATTCAGTAAAAATAATACAGCCTGGGAAAGGACTTTTTTTTGGTTGGTTTTTGGTTTTGTTTTCTGTCCTGTTCTGTTTGGGAGTTTGGGTTTCTTCTGGGGAGGATTTTGCTGTCAAACTATTTCATCTTTCTCAAGTATTGTGTCCAGTTCTGGGCTCCCACGTAAAAGAGAGACATGGACGTACAGGAAAGAGTTCAACAAAGGGCCACATGAATAATGAAGCACTGGATCATCTCTCCTATGAGGAAAGGCTGATGGAGCTGGGACTGGAGAAGAGAAAGCTTGGGGGAATCTCATCAATGTACATAAATACTTGAAAGGAGAGTGCAAAGGGGATGGAGCTGGGCTCTTTTGAGTGGTGCCCAGTAACAGGATGAGAGGCAATGGGCACAACCTGAAACACAGGAGGTTCCCTCTGAACATCAGGAAGCACTTTTTTGCTGTGAGGGTGACCGAGCACTGGCACAGGTTGCCCAGGGATGTTGTGGAGGCTCCATCCTTGGAGATATTAAAAAAACATCTAAACACAGTCTTAGGTAACTGTCTCTAGGTGGCACTACTTGAGAAGGAGCTTGGACAAGATGATCCCTAGAGGTCCCTGCCACGCTCAACCATTCTGTGATTCTGTGACTGTGCAAAACTGTCTACCCCTATAACTGACATAACATCAGTTATCTCCCCTCTTTCAGCATGTCTTTTTACTGCAGTTTATTTCCCAGAGATTATCTTAAGATAGCAGCATGCAAATTGAAAGACTACAAATGACACCAGGAACTCACCTTTTGTCCCTGTGGGCCCAGAGGCTGTAAGTGACTGTCTGCCCATAGATGACTGTCATTCAGATCGTGTTTTTAGCACAAGTTTTTACGCATTCATCTAAAGTTATTAGCAAGTTATTTGATTGTAAAATGAGTAATAGGAAGAGTAGTTTCCTCCTACTATACAATCCAAACACTGGGCAAGGACTATGTGACCTAGCCAGTTAACCAAGAGAATATAAAATTTTTAAGGGTTAAAGTTGTCTAGTGTTTTCCTTTTGCTTTTCAGACATTTTCAAAGTGCTTACTCAAAGTCTGCATAAAGACAAGTAAGGAAGGTAAGACATTTGATTAATTTTAAGACAGTTGTCAAAGGAGGGGTATTAATGTTCAGATCTGCCTACTAACATTTCCAGGTTGTAAAGATAGTTGCTCTGCTAAATATTTCCCAGAAATAAGCATTCCCTTTACATTTCTTCCTCCCCCATCACATCTCCACCTCCCAAATGCCAAGGACATTTGAGATTTGCAGCTTTTATAAATGCTTAATAGTCGTAAGTTTTCAGAAAAAGTGTCACGATTTCTCATGTCTGACTCAGGACTTTTCGTCATTTGGGATTAGCAGAACTAGAGATACGTTGGTGCATTAAGCTGCAGGAGGAGTGAATGCTCTCAGACTTATCTTGTCTTTTTTTGTAGGAGATAAATTTTCTCCATCTCCATACAGACAAAGATCTTCACTCAGAATCTAGACTTAATGCCATTTGTGAGGAAGAGACTTCCAGATTTCTATGTATCCAGACAATATCCCTTCATGGAAAAGTAGCTTAAAACAGGGATATTTGCACCTTAGGCTGAGTAGAAACCAGATAGACCTATTTATAGTGAACCAAAAAAGGAAATATTTTTCCATTAGTCTGGAAAAACAAACCTCCAATATACCCAAAAATCCAAGAATGTTGTTCAACTGAAGACTAAGTAAAGGAGTAGACAATCATGAAGTCATGCAAACCTGTCACTAAATACAAAAAGAACTAAAGGAAAGAGATGCAGAGGTCAGGATCAAAGAGCAAGAGTCTAGAACTCTTCTGTAAGTAAGAAGCCTATCATACAGAAATCACTGGGAATTTTCTATACTAAGTGGATGAAATAAAGCATCCCACAAACCGGTCCTTCATTTCTTTGAAGATTAATTACAGCCAGCTGTAGCTTGATTACCCAGGTGGAACTGACCCAGACACACAGAGGCTGGACTTCCAATTTCTTTTTGGAACAGAGGTTTCACAGAATGCTTAATCTAGTGTGTATATCTTTATCTCTGAGTGTTTTTTGTGTGGATTTTTCCCCTCAGAAACTTCCAAAGGGAAAAAAAATCTGAGGTGGTTTGAAGGATAGCCCCTCTTTTTGTTGCCACTCAGAATTAGCAGATGGAAACAGCGGGCTTCAGGAACTGAGCTCTCAGTTGGTGTCTGAGCAATGTTCATGTCAAGAGAACTGAGAAGGCCACAGAGGAACCAGCTCCCAGCCAGCATTTGGACAAGAGCCATGCCAAGATGGTTAAGCAGCCTGCAGGGAAATCTGGCTTCTGCCAGTGTGTAGATGAAGTGCAAGGCACAGTGAAATGTGGCTCCCAGCTGGCACAAAGGCAAAAATCTATGCCAAGATAGTTGATCCAGTCACAGAAAGACTGCCTTCATTGGTACTAGGCCAGATATCAATAGCACTGAGTAGGGGACAGCTTTCAAAGCTCTCTTTTCTCTTGCTTCAAATATGAGTCCCTCAGAGCCAGCAGAAAGGGTTCATTATCATTTCCTGAATCTCAGGAGAAAGAAGAGTTCCAACATCATTCTTTTAGCAACTAGAAGGAAGAAATTTCTGTTCCCAGATAGAACATATGTAAGGCCAGTGATTACATGCATAGCAAGAGGAGAAAAGTCTATCCTGTAGGCTGTTTACATGCATGACCTTGGGTTCCTTGGAACAGTCTTAGATCTTTCTGACACCAGTTAATCATTTGCATCCAATGGATGTAATTCAGTTGTCATTCTGTGAGGTTATTTCTAATTCATTGCAGACTCAAACAGAATGAGATAGTGTTTTGTCTCTCCCATATACAAAGATAGATGTGCTTCTTTTCCTCGTTGTCCCAGAGGAAATTATGGAATGGCTATCGCTTTCCTTAAAATATGCTCACTTATGTACAGAAACTTCTTGCAATTTCCTTGGTAAAAATAGTCTTTCACAGACAGGGCACCTTCCTTAGATTCTCAGAAGTCTGGCATGGGGACCAATGAATGGGTCTTTTCAGTCAGCTCCTAAAAAGGGAGCAAAATGTTTTCAGAAAATAACTTTCCTTTCTTCCAACTGGGAAGGGAAGGGAACAAGAATGGAGAATTTGTGCACTAGGAGAGTAGATAGCAGATGGCCTAAGACTATTCAAGAAGGGTACAGGGTCCAGAACCAGAGGCAGGACAGAGACTTCTCTAGTCCATGGTTTTCTTCAGTGCTAGGAGCCCACCTTTGCAATGAGATGTGCTGCTGCTTTTGTTTCTTTACTGGGTGTCTGTGGAAGGTTTTGGCAGTGGGGAGGCTGCAGGGGTTGCCCCCATGTTGGACACAGGCAGCTCCAATCAGCTCCAACGGACTCACTGCAGGACACAGCTGAACCCATCAGCAATGCTGGTGGAGCCCCTGTGAAAAGCTGTTTAAGAAAGGATAAAACGTTCCAAGTCAGTGAGGAGAAAAAAAAAGTCTATGAGACAGCTCTTCAAAAAACATGGTCAAGAAGGAGATGAAGGGGGAGGAGGTGCTCATGCACCAGAGCAGATATTCCCCTTCAGGCTGTGGAAAAGACCATGATGGAGCAGGTATTGTTGGCAGCCTGTGGAGAGGACCATGCCAAAGCAGATGTCTATGCCCTGAAGGAAGCTGAGCCTGTAGAGAGCCTGTGCTGGAGCAGGTTCTCCTGACAGTAACTGTGGCCTGGGGAGGACACACAATGCAACAGGGTAACCTGAAGGACTGCAGCCTATGGAAAGAACCCATGGTGGAGCAGGTAAAAAGTGGGCTGAGGAAGGAGAAGCAGAGAGGAACTTTTATGGGCTGACCACAACTCCCCATTTCCCATCCACCCGTGCTGCACAGTAGGGGAAGGTGGAGGTAGAGGAGTTGGAAATGAAGAAGTGAAGGTGACCCTGGGAAAAAGGGTGGAGGGAAAGGTGTTTTAATTTCTCATTTTTTCTCACTATTCAAATGTATGTTATTTGTCCATAAAGTAAATTAGTTTTACCCTACCCAAGTCAAGTCTATGATGACAGTTGCTAAGTGATCCCCTGTTTTTATCTCCTCCCATAAGCTTTTCCATTTCATTTTCTCCCCATCGCAACTGAGAAGGGAGAGTGAGAGGGCAGCTGAGTGGGTCTCTGGTAGTTGGCCAAGGTCAACCCACCACAATATATTTTTCTTTTTACCCTGATTTTCCAAATAAAAGGCAGGTGAGCCAGGCCATAGACAGGGGCAAATCTGAGGTTGTGTTTTCTTAAATTAATATTCCTACTTGTAGGAATTTTCATCAAGAAACAAGATTTCTTTCCACTTTGTCAGTCAGTCTTAATTATCAAACATACTGTTAGGCAGACAAACATATCACTTTGATGTACTGCCATGGAGTAACATTTATGTATAACAACTTTGGGGTTATGAATTGAGATGCATAAACAATTGGTTTATATTTGTAGAATTACTGCAGTGAATCTTTTGCAAACCCTTTAGTTAGGAAACCACTTCAAATTTTGTGATTATCAACACTTCAATACATTTTAGAGTGCCAAGAAAAGATAGTTTGACTGAAGTTACTGTTTTTCAGACTAATTAATGTTTGTTATAGCTAATTCCAACAGTAGATTCCTAAATATTGCGTTCTAAAATTGGTTTTTCCACCCATTCATACTCTCCTGAAATGTTTGCCTTGGAGATTAAAATTTTCCAAGCCTAGTCTAAACCTGCAATTTGCTTATTTTTCAACAGTGTTTGGATTAATACTTTTGCTCCTCTGGAATATAAAAAGACTAAAATTGACTTCTTCTGTTATAAACTGCCTTATGACTGCCTGCTTAAGAACTGTACTGATGAATCAGCTGAACCTAGAAAATTAGAAATTGGCAGATACTTATTCCTTATTGAGAAGTACGCATTCAGGTGTTCCAGGGAAAATTGAGTTTGATTCGGCTGAGCTGTGAAGGTTTGAAAATAGCACCTCTAAAAAATTTCTTGTGCTTGGAAACTGATTTCCTTTAGCATGTCTCACTAGTGTTCTTAGTAAATCAGGTTGCACTGACACTCAGCAGACTTCCCAGAGTGCAAGGGAAGCTCAGAGCACTTCTGAAAGATAAGATGGTTCCAAAGATTCTTCCTTATTCAATCTGTATTGGCACACACGCTGACAACTATGTGCACCATGTGCTCAAAGGCTTCACAGATACTAACTGCATCCTCCTTTGTTTCATGGCTACTAACTAGTAAAGAAATGTATCTTCTGTGGTTTTTTTTTGTGATAGTGCCAGGTGGCATCTGCTTTATTGTGCATTTGGAGTTATGATTACGTTCCCTTAATAAAGCAGCTGGGTACAGAGAGTCTTCTGGGAGGAGACGGGAGACATTTCCTTCCCTGAGGGAGTTACTGAGTGTACTCAAGGCAGAGGATCTCAAAGACAGTGGGATATGGCTGAGACAGTCAGTTGCAGTCACAAATAAGAGCATGAAACTCATGAAAGGGGGTTATACATCTACAGTGGAGAGCAGGTAGCAAAAAGACTTAGGGTCTAGGATCTAAGACTAATGTTACTCAGGAGGTGATTGAGTAGGAGAAAGCAAGGACAATGGACAAAGGATGTCTACCAGCAGATTTGCCTTACTTGAGTCTTCTCTACTTGAATAACTTAATTTTTGCATTTTAGTTAAAGAAAATGTGTCCTTTGTCGGTTTTTTAATATTTTGATCTTACAGAGGACTCACTAGATCCAGAAGGCACAGACACATCCACCTTGAAACTTTGGCTTTGATGACAGCAGATCCCATCACAGTTAGAGCAGAATGAAAATGACTGGCATTTTGTGGAAGCAGAAACATGAAAGGATTTCATTCACAGAATAAAAAGGAATATTGTGAATAATATGGCCAAAACTCTGTTTGAACAAAGGCAGCACTTACATTTATCAATGTTGTAAATGTAGGAAGAGCCAAAACTTCCTTAAATGGGGATGGTTATGAAACAGCAGAAAAATGTTCATGAAACTGTCTATCATCAGTGCTACCAGATCACAATAACGAAAATCTCACCAGGTGTGACACAAGTTGGACTGTTGTGACTGGTTTCACTCCAGCATACATGGCCTCAGGGTAACTATTCACAGTAACACGACTTTCTGGACGTTGTGCTGAAATTTTCAACCACTATTCTTTTCAGATTGATGACTTCCAAATGTATGTTTTAAATGCTTGAAGTGAATATTAATAGTATATACGATGTGTTTTAAATCAAATGCACAATGCTTGAAGAGTTTAGGAAATAAAATGAAAAGTACTCAATAAAATATTGGCAAGCAAAGGGAAAGATGCATTTTCTTCTTTTCTTACAGTTTGTGAGTTGCAAATGAAGTAGACATTTTTAGTTTATAATAAAGTTTATAAAGACCTGATAAAAGGTTTAATATAGCAACTTCAATTTAGCAGTTAAGAAGATGAGCCTACAAATGAACTTTCAGAACTATAGTTTCTGTGCTCGTACACTTCATTTTCCAGCACAAAGGCTTCTGCAAAGTCTAAGAATTACTTCAATACCACAAGAACCTTATTAAAACATCTTTAAAGGAATGTGGTTTATTTATGGATCTTGTGAAAGTCCTTGAAATGAGAATAACTTTTATTTGTGATCATTCAGGGATGCAGACTAAATCTGACAGATGTACAGATATAAAACTAAAGAAAATAAATACTTTATTTTCAAATTTGTTTTTAATCACAAAGTCTAGGAAAAAAAGAGCAGTGTTTACTGTAGAGAACAATTCAAGGGAACTGATTTGGACTAGGTTTTCTATCTGCCTCTCACTTGACTGTATTTTCCTATTAGACAGGCTTGTTCTTAATCATATACTCAATCAGCAGTGCAAGCACCCAAGTTTAGTGTCTCAAGAGTTATAAAAAATTTGCTGGGTTGTGTACATTTAGTCCGAGCCCCTTTTTTTTTCATTCATTCTTGTGTTGATCTCACAAACAACTTGATCTTTTAAATTTTCTCAAGTAACTTCTGACGTAACTGTAAGATTTGCATTGGAAAATCTCCTGAAGGCATTAAGATTTTTCTTATTTTTAGTTCATAATAATTCATTATTGCCTAAAAAAAGTAATGTTCTCAGGTAACTAAATTATCTTCTATTTTCATTATTCATAATAAATACCCTTTATGAGTTGATATCTGTAAGCTTTCCACTTGTACTGAGAATATGCTGAACCTACAGTATACTTTGATCATATTGCCTTTCTTCTAGTTTCTGATATACCACCTTTTTGAAAACTTAATCAAAACTTTATGAAACATATGTGTATATATCCTCTCCTGCTTGGAAATTTCCTGTAGTGCTGGCTAGATAAATTCTCTGAATGGTTCTTCAGAACAGACTCATCAGAAAAATGGAGACTAATGCATGCTGACCCGCCATATGGGCAGGATTTCACTGAAACCCTTCTCTTCTTCTTATGAGACATATATACAAATCCCAGAAGCTATGTACACAGTTTCGTGTTTAATAACATAGTGCAGCATACTGTTCATAAGAGTATGTAGGCAGAGATGAATCATGAACATAAACAGAGGGAGACAGATTGTATACATAGAGCCTCTCTTACTGTGTCTAACTCTCACACTGAGCACAGTGGATGCCAGTCCTTATGCCTGAGGCAGCAACTACCCACAGAACCTCTCCCCTTGTCCTCAGAAGAATCATATTAACCCCAAAAGAGCTGCCGATTCTGTATTAACTACTGTAAATCTCTTCGTTGTAGACAGCTGCAGTCCTCCTTTCTGCTGGGCCTTCAGCATGGAAATGATCTTCACATGGCCCTGAGAAGCTTTGTTAAGTTCCTTTGAGCTATGCACACAGGCTCTGCTCCTCACCTTTTCACTCGGAGCAGAATGAAGGTATCAAAGCTGGTAAATTTTGTTGTGGAATCAGCTGCTGTTCTGGAGACGGGCACAACAAAATCTCTGCTGAAGTTTGAACAAGGGTGAAAAAAAAAAACAATTAGAAAAAGAAGACAAGAAAGAAGACAGGTTCTAGAAGATGGGGAGAGTGGAAAGGACACTACAGATACAAAAGAGGAGGAATGTGCAGAAAGAGAATAGCCATAAGACACCAATGACAGAAGTAATCTCTATACTGTAAAAGGATGAGACAAGAAGGGTTTGTGGGGGAATTGTTTTTTAGAAAGAGCAAACGAGCAAAATGCCAAAGAACAAGAGTGCAGCCCTCCATCCTGTTTACTGTGGAAAAAACAGAGCAACATTCCCTCCTTCTGCTAACATCTGGCCCCAAAAATAAGCCAAGAACCAGCCAAAGAAGAGCAGTTCACTCTGACAAACACATGCCAGTATTCTTGCAATTACTATCATAATCACAGCTCTGCCCTGTGTCTCAGGCACAGAGATTTAATTACTGTGTGACTTGAAGGAAATAAACATACATGACAGTGCTCATTTTGTCCCCAAAATTATGAGGTTTGAGGTGAAAAAAGATTTCAGCCCACAAAGAAGAGTCAATACCGTGTAGTCAAATTCAAGGTGTTCCTCAACACGAGGCCTTTGACTAAAGTCTCCAAGAAGAGCTGAAGATCCCAGCATGCCACGCAGTAATTACCTCACCTCGATGCACACATGGCACATTTCAAATATCCAGCCACAAGATGTCAGCATACTCAACAGGAATTCTTACAAAAAGAAAAATCCGTATGAATGGGATCTTTCTATGCCATACATCTATTTTCTCTGCTAGTAATAGAAAAATAGATGTTTAGAAGGATTTACATTAAATTTAGCATTCAGGCTGTACCTTCTAAGTGGAAATAGGTGGCCTATCATAGTATGATCATAGTATCTTAACGAGTGTAAAATGCTGGGACAGAATGGAGAGCATGGTTTTCTCTTCCCACTCTGAAACCAAAGGATATTGGAGAAGGATCTAAAATAGCTCATAAGTACCTAATATGATTTTCAACGACAGAGTGAACACTATTGCCAGCTGCTTACCTGCTTAATACTGCACACACTTAGCCTGGAAATCTGGCTCCAGTACCTCTCAGAGATTATTTCACTTTAGTAAAGTGTCCAGATACCTGTTTCATGGCCTTCATAATCACAGTATCTATAAACCTTTAACTACAGATCCTAGAGGTGTGCTCTGGCTTGTGTATTAAGTACCATAAGTGGAGAGCATATGGGATGTGGGAGTAGCACAAAATAAAGTGATCATGGCCACTTTCTTTCAAAAACGGTTCAGAATCAAGACACCTTCGTATCAATAATCTTTTGCAATTTAGATGCTGATCAAAATATTCAGTGAGTTATTCCTATTACTGCATCTCTATCTATAAATATTCAAATTTCACTTTGGGCAGGAAAATGCCTTGAGTCTTCCCTTAAAATGTAGTCAGAATTTCCTCCACATTCTTTGAAATCTTTCAGCATGTCACCATAGCCACAGCAGATGGTATATCAGAGACTTTCAATGGAGATTGGGGTAGCTAGATTCTCTAAGCCTGACTTCTATATTAGGTAAACTAGTAGTCAAAATGTACAGCAGAAGTAGTGGGCACATGTATAAACGCAAGTTATTTGGAAAGATCATCACACCTTCTGTAGTGGGAAGTTCTGTGATGTAGATGTTTTGGCACTTTCTGACAAAGTCATCAAATATGAAAATAAGGATGATTTATTTGATATAGCCTATCTGTGTTTCCAAAAGACTTTTGACAATGGCCATCTCTCAAAACTTTTAAAGAATATGAGCAGTCACAGCTCAATTCAGAGCAGGAGAATCTTCCATTGATAAAAGTATCTGATTAAGACAGAGGAAGAAGAGAAAAAGAGTAAAATACTAGTTTTTGTCAAGCAGAGACATCACTAAGGAATTTTACAGGGGGCTGAGGTGGGACTTGTGCTTTTCAATGTCTTCATGAAAGTCCTGGAAAAGGCTTTTTGTAGGGAGCTGGGAAAGTTTGCTGTTAATACTGAATTATTCAGAATATGAAAAATGCAGACTGACTGTGAAGAATTGCTGCAGAAACTTATGAGGCTGATTGGGCAATAAAATGGCAGATGAAATGCAGTGAAGAAAAATGTAAAGTGATGCACAAGGGAAAAAACCCACAAATTCACATATAAAATGATGAGCTCCAAGCTAAGCGATATCACTCAGAAGAAGGATCTTGAGATAATGAGAGTTAGTTCCACAAAAATGTCAGTCCTATGCTCAATAGCAGACAAAAAAAGCAAATCAAATGTTAGTAACTGTTAGGAAAAAAATATAACAAAACAGAGAACATGATAATGCTCAGTTGAATAATTCATGAATCACCTTTAAAACTGTGCAATTCTGGCCCCTGTCCCATTGTCCTCCCATGTCCAAAAGGATATAGTAGAATTGGAAATTATTAACAAAATGATTAAAACAACAATAATTGTTAAAGACGTGGATTAATTTCCAAAAGGGACAAAACTGAGGAAGACAAAACAGGTCCATACACTCAGGAGTAAGTAGAGAGAGAACAGAATTTTTTTTCCTCAGTGTATTTCCAGACTCAGCAGAGAGATGATGCTCAGATGGATGGCCCTTTTGGTCTTACCTAGTACAGCCATTCCACCATGCTGACCACATTCTGGCCAACAGGTAGCATGAACTGATAATAAGCATTTTGTCTATTAATTTAGCTGTTGGTTAATATAACTTCCAGGGCTTTTATTACCTGTGATGCTGTCATTTATCATGTAGATTTTTCTTAATAAATCCACTTTTTAAAAGAAAATAATTAGAAAGCTTTTGGGCATAAAGTTTAAGAATAATGTAATAATGGTATTGTGATTATTTAAAAATAGACTAAAAATATCTATAATCTATGAATCAACCCATATTAATCATTAATCAGGTAAAAATCTTATAGAAATTAATGAACATTTTCTCAGAAGAAAGGCTTCAGGATTCTCTTCTATGTAGATTATTTATGTCATACTTATTGCCATAGTTTCTGAATGTGTTCCAGTAGTACATTAAGCAATGTGACTAACATCTGTCACATATTTTTTTCTTCAGTCTCTCTCTGGGGAGGTAAATACATGCAGTAGAGTATCTTGTATCCTAAAGGAATTTTGCCAGGTGAAGAGGAGAAGAGAAAATAAAGAATCAGAAGGGAGAAAATAAGTTTTATTTTGTTTTGTTTCTATAAATATACAATTTGCTTCATTTTTAGATCAGTGAACTCATGGACAAAAATATGTGCTACATTCAGACCTTGCTATTTCAATTTACAGCCTTGCTTTTGAAGACGAGCTTAATGCTTGATGCTGAATTAAGCTGCAGGTATAATAAAGTTATATCCATTAATTTGGCCCTCTTTTTTTTTCCTGAATGAGTAGTGGTAATCAGGATACAAAAGAAAAACATGAATAATGTTTTCTCAAGAAGAGACAATCCAGCACTGATCATGAAGTATTAAAGATTTTTCAAGGTTGATAACTGAATGGTATCTAGTTACTTAGAAACTACGTTAACATTTTCAAATATTTAATTTCTTTAAATTGTAATTGATTCGCAAAATAAAATATTTCATATACATGGATTAAAAAAAAAAGAAATAACATTTTAAAATAACTGAAGTTTAACAAAAACAGTACCACAAAGTGTTTGACTTGGAATGTATCTGCATAATTTTTAAGCCATACAAATTCTTAACATAGACTGATATGTAATTTTCTTTGCAAACCACTTTAAAATATTTTTTCAAGAAGCAGTTACTATGACCAAAATCTGCATCTTACAGGTGGTGTTAGTGAGAAAATGACTCATCTAGTAAACCAGCAACCTAATGTTAGGTTCTGGGATGCTTGTGGCCCACATTGCCTCCCTAAACAAAGCAACAAAACTAAAGCAAGTAATAATAGGCAATCATGGTTTAAAAGCCCTCCAGTATTTTTTCTGATCTCACTGTAAGTGTGGCTTCTCCTTCTTTATTTAAAGAAGAGAAAGGATTGTAATCTTACCAGCAGATAAGATGTGGAGTAGAGTGTGAATAATCACCCCACCTTGGACTTGACCTTGGCTACCTCCATGCATTTTATTTTTCCAAAACCAAAAGATGATTTCCAGGAGGTGTATATGACCTATTAACAGGTAATATTCCACAACACAAAAAGATGAATGTCATGTGCATATTGTGCTCAAGAGTTCTGGGAAGGATCCTAAGGAAGGACCCCAGCAGCACACACACAAAAACACCCTACCCCAGGCTGTCAGGCTTTTGTTAAAGACCTTGATGAAATATCGGTTTGCTTAGCTCCATGATATTAAAGGAAGCTTGGCCTTGATGTTATTAAATAGGTCTTCCTTTTCTCAGTGACAGTCTTCCCATTCTAGCTAATGACAGAAAACACATCTGAATATTTATTACGTGTTGAAAGCACAAATGTTGGAGAGAGAGAGAATATAATAATGCCTTTTATTTTTCTTGAGGCGATCAGTCTTGGCATTCTAAGTGACACAGATAAAAGCATCAATAAAAAAAAAAAAAACAAGAAATTAATATCTCAATTAAAATAACAAAGCATTACTGAATAAAAATGCTAAAATCATCTTAATGCACCAGGCTGAAAGCCATCCAAAAGTGACCTACAAGTGCATCCTGTAAAATTATAGACCTATGCCTTTGCCAGAAAAGAGAGCCTTCCCTAAGTCTCAGACTGCAAAGGTGAATTTTTTTGGAGCTTGGTTCTAGAAATAGTTCATATCTCCTAAGAGGGTTAAAAGGTATAGAGAATGCCAGAATTTCTGTAAGAGGTGGAAGTTGTGTAATAAAACCACTGACTATGGATCTGAAACTATACCTCATTTTCTTTATGTAATTTAGTATGGCTATGTGCTAACCAAGACCAGAATTATTCATGCTGATGAATACCCAAGTAATTGCCCTATGGCAGTTCTGCATATTGTTTGTGCCAGATACACAAGAGTTAGACATGCAGTTTAACTGGGTCTAGTGACCTTTAAAATCATGCCTGTTTTTTATTCAGGAATCATCACTTTGTTTAGCAGGCAGTTAATGTTCATTCACATTTCTTGCCTTTGCTGACCTCCTTCCAGCCCAAGTCACTTATTGCAGCAGATGAATGTTCTGAGGTAAGTGTAAGCCAGGGTAGAAAGCAGCAAGTTGTAGCTATACAATGAGTCTTTTATTTAAATATTCACAATGAGCTTAACTGCCCCATGGAATTGTAATCACAGACCTGTCTGTAGGAAGAACAGTGAAAATCTTTTCCTGCAAGCTTTGTTAGTGTCTCCAAAATGTAATTGATTATTTTAGATAAAAATGGACTGGAGAATACTGAATGTCTCCACAGTCTGTTTGCCTGCTGAAGAGAGTGCTCTGGTCAAGGTCTAATTGCCATGATTTGATATTCCTTCCAAAGGACAATTCTTGCTAGACAACTTGTCTGATGTTTTTGGCCTTCTGGCGTTATTTTTTTCTAAACTAGAGAAAAATTATTTTGAGCAAAAAGAAGCACCAAGTACAAACAACTTTGCCATTCCTTTGCGCTTTTACCCTTCAGCTTTAAATCTTCCCTCTTTTTCCCATTCTGTGTATGTCCATGTCATTTCATCCCACTCTCTTTTCCCTTTTTTTTCTGTCATCTTTCTTTTACTTTGCGTGTACAAACAGCATTTATTTTGTTTTCATTTTGCACTTATCTTCTTGTTTGTGTTCAATGCAGTTCCTTTGACAGGAGGCATCCTGCTCTCTGTCTTGCTTCCCATCCACCTCCCTCCCTCCCTCCCTCTTTTAAGTTTCTCATCCCTTTACTTCCAACGTGACTATGTCTTTTTATACTCCCCAGTATATCCTTTGAGTGTATGTATGTATGTAGAACAGATGATCCTACCTTTTGTCACACTCTTTAAACTACATAGAGCTTCCAGCCCTTGATCTCCTTATCTCACACATTCTGAGCCATGTTCTTATGTTGTGATTAATAAGAAGTCTGCGTTGGAAGCTTTTAGCTATATAATAGCACGTAAACTGACACTTTTTCTTTTTTTAATTAAACCATTAAAAGTTAGCAAACTATTGACTCCCATATGGCTTCTATCAGATTACTGATGGAAAACTTAAGACTTTTAGGGGCATCTTGGCCCTTTGAGTAGCAGCCACCCTGTGGCAATGCATCCAGCCCTCTTCCCTACCGTGTATTCTTGTTGAATTACAGTCTCTTTCTTTCCACCTTCCTCCAAGGGCTCTTGCTCGTGGTATGAGTGACAGAGTATGATGAGGGGTATGAGTCAGTCAGGGGTCTGAGCTGAGCTGCCATACACCGCTGTGGTTGGGGGAAGAGGTCAGCCCTAGAGCAGCTTACCTTCAGGCAGTCAATATGTAATGGAGGGGAACTTATAACACTGTACTGGCATTATGTATTGGCATTAGGCCAAAACATGATATGCTTACAGCAGTATTTTAGCCAGGGTCTTCCCCAAAATGCCTAGATCTGGGGAAGATGGCAAACTATTACACTTACGAGTTACTTTCACCTCTAGTAATTTGTTTACTGTCTTAGCAATAGGTTATAAGAATTTATTTTTGAAAACTGAGGTAAACACTGGCATTAATAGGACACCAGTTTTTAGAGCTATTTAAAAAAAAAAAATAAATCCATCATATCTGTCTTTACTTATAATCCAGCAAGACCTTTATATGCATATTTATTGATGACATATCATTACCTGTATGCAATAATAGCAATTCTCATTGCTCAGCTAGTAAAAAAGTAAAATGCTTTCATCCAAAACTCAAATACATAATTTGGATAAATCTATGAGGGTAATGTTCACTAACTGCAATAGACCATCTGGCACAGGAGAGGATGTGCCAATTAATATAGATGGAATGACTGTTAGCACCACAGATAGTAAATATTTCAGACTAATCTTTTTTGTCATTTATCAGCTAATTTCATCCTTCAAAATTTGTGGTCAGAGTCTCCAGCATGTTGAAACAGATTGATCACATTCAGACTAGCCTGCAAACCCTTTGCTTTGTTTTTACCTCTTATACAACCCTGGTTTCCACTTCTTTGTATGAGGGCAAGGGATTATTATGAAGCGGCAGCACAGTTAGCACCATTACTTGGCTGAATTGCCTGCCTCTCTCATTAAGGTATAGGTATTGCCTTGCTAATGTTATGCTAAATTCAAAGATTGTGGTTCACCTGTTTTTCTCAAAGGAAGAGGAAAATACAGTTTGAGTAATACATCCCTAATAACTATTTCAGAAGAGAGAATAAGACTATGTTTCTAGTATTAACTAATAAGTTGATCCTGAGGAGGATTGGTCAGCTTTTCAGATCTGCTAGAATCATTTACTGAGACCATATTTCAGTTCTTGTCCTAGAAACCTGAGCTGTTCTTTTATAATACCCAGGAAATATTCTTTTAATGGTCCTCAGAGAATCTTTTTGAATGTTAATTTGTTTTCCAGACCTGTTTGACGAAGCTCTAAACAAAGGTGTTATAGAAGCCAAGCCAAGTATTTTCCAAACTGTTAAGAGTGCTTCAGAAACATCAGAGTTTTGAATCTTACCCTTTAACACTGGAAACTTAGTAATGAAGCATTAAAAATCTTTCTCTTCAAAATCCAATACTAGCAGTAAAATAAATTGTATGACAGTGGAAGCAGCAGAGCAAGAAGATTGCTTCAGTTTTCAGGCCATCACCTAGCAGTCTAAAAAAAAGTGAAAAAAGAAGAAAATTATCAAAACACAGCTGGTTTTGTTTGTTTATTTTCTAGTTGCCTTTAAAGGTGTAGAGAGCCAGGCTGAAATTTTGCATATTACTCATAGGGCAACTTGGAGCCTGCATATGGAGCAGTGCAGAGCAAGTCTCTGAGAAGGATTTGCTTGGGTAGAGATGCCTTCAGCACTGCTCACATCTGATCATATTCTGAGTTGCATCACAGGGAGTATTCAAACACATAAAAAAATACAGATTTTTTGTAAATATCAGGATTGAAACATACCTTCATGAATGTAAATAACACAGGTTCATATTATAGAAGTCTTATAAAATATCTGATTTTGAAGTTTTCTGCAAATTTTACTATAACTGAAATCACATACTGATTTCCCCAGTCTGTCTCTCTCCATGACGTGAGGCCAACAGCTTCAGTAATTCAATGGGAGTTCTCAGTAAATGAACAAATAAACTATTTCTGGAGTCTGAGATGCAGACATTCATGCTAAGCAAATTGTTGTTATTTTGCAACAAGTGCACTGCAATGCTCTGTGAAGAGACAGAGATTTCTTGGGATTTGACACATACACATATGGGAAGAGGTTTTATAAAACACTTACTTGTGCCATTTTTGTTTATATTGCCCTTGCCGAGTTGTTAAATTCCCAGAAATGAACCCACTTTGTTCTATTCTAGGGCAGTTAGTCCTCTATATATTTAGTGGTATTAAAAGAAAATGAAATATAAGAACGTGGAAATTTTAGATGAATGTATCCCATACATTCTCAAATATACAGCATTGCTTTCTTTTAGAGAACAGAGGTGGATACAAAATAGATATCTTAGAAAGAGGCAAATTAGATTTTTATATCCTCATTATAGCAGACATGCATGCCTCTAGAGGTTGCAATCATTCCTGATGCCAAAAGTAAAATTGTGTTTAAGCACCTAAAAATATAGCTAAGCCCCAGGGAGTGATTAAATTATGTCTGAAGAATAGTGTATTGCTAGAACATAGTCCCCTATGCAGATGTTGTAATTCAGGCACATCCCTGCTTGTCCTGGATGACATCTGGGCCAACTAAAGTTGTTAATTATGTGTTTACAAATGCTCATGCTGGGGACACAGCCACTCACTGGCCTCCTGCATGATGGTCACTGAGGTTCTCCTTTAAATAAACAGCAGGTCAAATCCTTCAGACAAGGTTCAGGGTACTAATAATGACCATCTTTTATTTAATGGTTTGTTATTTAGATCCCTTGCCCCTAAGCTGAGATCCCTGGTTTCTGTCCCCTCCTCATCATGTTTTATTTAAATGTGTCTCCCAAGAAAGTTGTTCTAAGCAGCAGGTATGCTATAAGTATGCTAAGAACATGAACCTCTCCTTTTGACTCAGGGCCACCGTGCTGTCAGAAGAGTAAGCCATGTGGCCAGAAAAATGGCAGACTAGGGGAAACATACAGAGAGTGTATAAGTGAAAAGTGAAGAGTAAATTTCCACTACAGAATATAGATATCAGGGAATTCCCAGTGCTGGACCTTATGATGATTTTACATACTCCATTCTGAGGTGCCTAATGCTTCCTTTGTACTTTATTTGTAAAATATAAATATAAATATAAATATAAATATAAATATAAATATAAATTTACTTGCTCTACAGAGATTTAAAGAGTATAAAAGAATAATTCCAATCTCCTGCTGCTGTCAATTTATAAAGGGATTTATAGAGCAAGACATCACAACCAAACAATTACTCTTTACAGTCAATAATGATCCAAACTTCATTAATTTTTCTAGTTCTTTTTGATTCCAACTCTATTTTTTTCTCTCTCCAAAGTATGAAACCATGTCCTGCAGAGTTCAGTTATACTTTATGTAAAAGAAGCATTACTTCTATTCCTGTGTATATTGTATCAAAGTTAATTCATTCGTGGTTTATAATGAAATTTGGTACACTACACAGTCGTTATCTGAGGCATCTTGCTTAGTATCCTGAAATCACCTATGTGGGCAAGTGTGAAGGGGATTTCTAATGTTAGGACTACTACTAGGTACTCATACTGCATCACCAGGTTTCTGTATGGAACAGAGATAACATATTTAATAATGACCCATAAAAAAGCTTTGAAATGGACCTGCTTGTTTGCATCATTTAACGACATTTTAAGAAGAAAAAGATGTGATAGGATGACAAACAGTAAGATTTAAAGCTCATTTGCCATTTCCAAAATTATTTCAAGGTATGGTTTCTTTGTTTGCATCACGCATATCCTGGACCTTCTCTTCAATTCCCTGAGCTTCATTTTTTTTTTTTCATATATAGAATTCATTTAGTTGTTCATATAACCATCTGCTTTCTGGTACATCTTCATTTTTCTCTTTTATGTCAAGGTTTTTTGCTTTTCAGCATTTTTATTGCGTGTTTGTAAGTTTCTAGCTTTGAGCTATGGAAGCAACAATTCAAATCTCTGAGACTAATTTTTTTTAAGATTGCTTACTTAATAATCTACTGACATGTTTTGTAGAATGCAAATACACAAAGGCTATATTCCAGAGTTTTAGAACACTACCTAGAAAACGCCAGGAAACCTCAGTTATAATAAAAAATAAAGATAGTCGTCACTCTCAGGACCAGGATATTTTCTGAATTATATAATTCCTATGAGCAGCAAATGTAATTTTTTCTTCTTTGATTTTGGAAAATAAAAGCCTGCTATTTGAAGTGCACAATTGTTTTGCTTACATATATATAAAATGGGTATGAAACTTACATCATAAATATTGCAAAGAAGTTCTAATTAATTAACAGTTTTAAAGTACTTTTGAGATAATTTGATGAAAAATGTTATTAAAGTATTTTTAAGATGATATGGTTTACCATGATAAAATGATTAAAGTTGCTGTCTCACCATGAAAATATATTGACTTATAATTTTGAATCTTAAATTTTACAATATAAGTTTCAAGATCAAAGACTGTATGAGTACTTCTTTATCACTACACTGAAAAAGAAGTGGCACATCCGTTTCTTAAATATATATTAGTAGCTTCATCCCCCACAAGGTAGTTACTAATAGTTTTTTTAGTTCTGAACTGAGGTCTGCTGCAGGTGAATCAATAATAATCGAGGGTGCAATTTTTACTACCTGACCAAAGCATAAAGGAATTCACCTGTGCTGATAGCTATAAAATTCTTGAAAACGTTTACAAATACTGTCCTTTGACAGCTACCCTCTACATCCGTCTCATGAAAATAATTGCTTCCAGGCTGTCTACTATTCTCTACAATGTAGTTGCTCTTGGAGTTGAGGGGACAAATTTTTTATAGTGCATTGGAAAAGTGTACTTTAAAGTGACCTTGTAGGTACTGTTACGTTTTAAAGAACAAACAACATATTAAGGAATTAAGTTCTGTATGAACTTGTGAATTCCACTTTATTTGGCAAAAACCATTTTCATTGGGACCTTCACTTGCATTGTAAGCTCCATCATGATTAAGATGCTTAAGGCCATGATTCCACAAGCATTTTTCTTGGTGGCAGAACAACTTAAGCAGTTCTCATCTTCTTCCTCTCTTAATTGTTTACTCCTATTCTTTCTCTCTTTCAATTATTGTAATGGATAAACCAGCTCAAGATGCAAGTTCAGGAGAAAACTATCCGCTTTCCCATGAGGTTCGACAAGGCCAAGTGCAGGGTCCTACACCTGGGTCAGGGTAACATCTGATATCAATACAGGCTGGGGGATGAAGGGACTGAGAGCAGCAATCAGGAGAAGGACTTGGGGGTGTTGGTGGATGAGATACTCAACATGAGTCCTCAATGTGCGTTGGCAGCCCAGAAAGCCAACCACATCCTGGAGTGCACCAAAAGGAGTGTGGCTAGCAGGTCAAGGGAGGTGATTCTGCCCCTCTACTCTGCTCTGGTGAGATCCCACCTGGAGTACTGAGTCCAGCTGTGGGGCCCTCAGTACAGGAAAGACATGGACCTGTTGGAATGGGTCCAGATGAGAGCCACAAAAATGATCAGAGGGATGGAACACGTTTCCTATGAGGACAGGCTGAGAGAGTTGGGGTTGTTCAGCTTGGAGAAGAGAAGGCTCCGGGGGAGACCTTATAGATGCCTTTCAGTACTTAAAGAGGGCTTATAAGAAAGACAGGGCAAACTTTTCAGGAGGACCTGTTGCAATAGGACAAGGGCTAATGGTTTTAAACTAAAGGAGGGTTGATTTAGACTAGATAGAAGGAAGAATTTTTTAACAATAAGGGTTGGGAAATACTGTAACAGGTTGCCCAGAGAGGTGGTAAATGCCCCATCCCTGGAAACATTCAAGGTCATGTTGAATGGGCCCCTGAGCAACCTGATGTACTTGAAAATGTCCCTGCTCATTGCAGAGGTGTTTGACTAGATGTCCTTTAAAGGTCCGTTCCAACCCAAACTATTCTACGATTCTGTGATTCTATGATTCTTGGCAAAACCTGAGAGAGTTTGTTTTTCTGAATATAATTTTCTGGACATTGGGATAACATTCACAATGACAGAGGCATCAATGTTCTTTAGTGCTAAAAACTCACATGTAGTGAAAACAAAGACTCTATTTGCTAAGACACTAATTTTAAAGGAGGATCTTTGCAGAAGCTAACAGGCTAGACTGAAGTTGCTGCTGGGACCAACCCCCCAACCAAACCTCATAGGAGTGTGTCAAAGAGATGTTACAGGAGACTATTTTTCCAACCAGAAGTGATTTCACAGCCATGAATAATCAGATCAGGCTGAAAAGAGATGTTATGAACAATTTTACCACTTGCAGTTGAGAATCATAAGTAAGAATGGCATGAGACAGACAGGAATCTATTCAGAGCTGGATTTTGTTTTTCACAGATATCTCAGATTTTTTCTCCCAAAGTCTATCCATGCTTAAGGAATTTTTGTTCTTGCTCTCCTGCCATGTTCCCATATTACCTTTAACTAGGCAAGCAGAACTCCTATAGACCAGTGGTCTCCATGCAGAACATATTTTAACTCTAGATACTTGCAAGAACTGTGACAGCCATTCTGAAAGTGTGTTCCTGAAAGTCACAGTGCCGTGAACATTAACCATCACTGCTCACAACATGAGCCCTTGGGAGCTTATGGAATTGAGTGGATGGATCCAAGCACAGCAAGCTAATGCCTGCCGAGAGTGGACATGTGTCAGGGCAAAACAGTAATCTGTACCACTGCTCTTTAAGAGCTTACTACTGAGTAGTGCCAGTTTCACAATAGTGCAGTTTTATCATAAAATAATAAATATAAAATTAGAGTATGAAATCACAGTAAGAAGCAAGGAGCTAGACATACATGAAAAACATGAATGTTTGTGTCTCAAGGCATGTTTTCCCAATCATTTTAATTTGTTTATTCTAAAAAAATTACCACTTTGCTGAAGGAATAAATAAAAAAAGAAACATAAATCTTTTTAAAACAAAAACTGAAATAAGAGTTATCTCTCAGTGTACGCTGTCTTCTCTGTATCCTGCCTCTTCTGAAAATTTAGCCCATAGCAGTTAGGCTGTGAAGAAGGAAAGAGAAGATGGGCTCTTGAAGTGAACTAGAGAGAGTTCTAAGAACATGGAGTTGGCTGAAGTGAGAAAATGTAAAGTCAAGGACAGAAGGGAAAACCACTAAGAGCAGTTAAGATGAGGAAAAAGAGGCAAGTGAAGAGTATAAGGGGTTGTAACATTATTGTTAACATTAGGATGAAATTTCACTGAATTTTTCACTAAATTTTTTTTAAGAGTTGGAAAGGACCATAGAGATCATCTAGTCCAACTCCCCTGCTGAAGCAGGATTGCCTAGAGCATGTTAGAGCATGTTACTCAGGACTACATCCAGGCAGGTCTTCAAAATCTCCAGAGAAGGGGACTCCACACCCTCCCTGGGCAGCCTGTTCCAGGGCTCTGTCACCCTCACCGTAAAGAAGTTCTTCCTCATATTTGAGTGGAACTTCCTATGTTCCAGCTTGTGCCTGTTGCTCCTCGTCCTCTCACTGGCAACCACTGAAAAGAGTCTGGCTCCCTCCTCCTTCAACCCACCCTTCAGATACTTATAAGCATTGATAAGGTCTCCCCTCAGCCTTCTCTTCTCCAGACTAAAGAGTCCCAGCTCTCTCAGCCTTTCTTCATAGGGGAGATGCTCCAATCCTTGAATCATCCTCGTTGCCCTTCGCTGGACTCTTTCCAGTAGTTCCCTGTCCCTCTTGAATTGGGGAGCCCAGAACTGGATGCACTATTCCAGTTGTGGCCTCACCAGTGCAGAGTAGAGGGGGAGAATGACTTCCCTCGACCTACTAGCCACACTCTTCCCTATGCAGCCCAGGATTCCGTTGGCCTTCCTGGCCACAAGAGCACACTGCTTGCTCATTGTCATTTTGCTGTCTACCAGGACCCCCAGGTCTTTCTCTTCGGAACTTGTCTCCAGCAGGTCCACGCCTAACCTGTATTGGTGCCTAACATTCTTCTTCCCCAGGTGCAGGACCCTACACTTTTCCCTGTTGAACCTCATGAGGTTCTTCCTTGCCCAGCTCTCCAGCCTGTCCAGGTCTCGCTGGATGGTAGCACGGCCCTCTGGGGTGTCAGCCACCCCGCCCGGTTTGGTATCATCAGCAAACTTGATGAGGATACACTCGGTCCCCTCATCCAGGTCACTGATGAATGTGTTGAACAGGACTGGACCAAGCATTGACCCCTGGGGGACACCACTGGTTACAGGCCTCCAGCTTGAACCTGCTCCATTAATCATTACCCTTTGGGTCCTGTCACACAGCCAGTTCTCAATCCACCTCACTGTCCCCTCGTCCAGCCCACACTTCCTTAGTTTCCCAATGAGGATGGTATGGGAGACTGTGTCAAAAGCCTTGCTGAAGTCAAGGTAGATGACATCTGCTGCCCTCCCCTCATCCAACCAACCAGTTATAGCATCGTAGAAAGCTATCAGATTGGTCAAACGTGATTTACCCTTGGTAAACCCATGTTGCCCGCTTCCAATAACCCCCCGCTCTTCAACTTGTTTGGAGATGACATCTGGAATGAGTCTCTCCATTACCTTCCCAGGGATGGAGGTGAGACTAAGTGGTCTGTAGTTCCCAGGGTCCTCCTTCTTGTCCTTTTTGAAGACTGGAGTGATGTTGGCCTTCCTCCAGTCTTCAGGCACCTCTCCTGTTCTCCATGACCTTTCAAAGATGATAGAGAGTGGCCCAGCGATAACATCTGCCACTCACGGGTGCATCCCATCAGGCCCCATGGACTTATGAATGTCCAGGTTGGCCAAGTGGTCCCGAACCTGGTCCTCCTCTACTGGAGGAAAAACTTCCTCTCTCCATACCCTCCCCCTTGCCTCCAAGGCCAGAGATTCATGAGTGACAGCCTTAGCAGTGAAGACTGAAGAAAAGAAGGCATTCAGCAACTCTGCTTTCTCCGTGTCTTCCACCACTAGGGTGCCCATCTCATTCATCAGTGGGCCCACATTATCCCTAATCTTCCTTTTACTGTTTACATACCAAAAAAACCCCTTTTTGTTATTCTTAACTGTAGTGGCCAAGATGAGCTCAGCTTGAGCCTTGGCCCTTCTAATTTTCCCCCTGCATATCTTCAGCGCTTCCTGGTATTTCTCCTTGCCTGCCAGGCCCCTTTTCCAAAGATCATAAACCTTCTTTTTGTTCCTGAGCTCCAGCCAAAGCTCTCTATTTAGCCAGGCTGGTCTTCTTCCCTTCCTGCTTGTTTTTTGGGATTTGGGTATGGCTCTTTCCTGGGCTTTTAAGAGTGCCTCCTTGAAGTACGACCAGCCTTCCTGGGCACCTTTGCCCTTCAGGACTGTCTCCCAAGGGACACTTTCAACCATGCTCCTGAAGAGGCCAAAGTCTGCCCTTCGGAAGTCCAAGGTGGCAGTTTTGCTGGCCCCTCACCTTGCTTCAGCGAGAATTGAAAATTGTATCATTTTGTGATCACTCTGTCCAAGACGACCTCCAACATTTACATCCCCACAAGACCTTCTGAGTCAACTATCAGCAGGTCCAGTAGGGCACTTTCCCTAGTCGGTTCCCTCACCAGCTGCATTAGGAAGTTGTCTTCCATGCACTCCAAGAATCTCCAGGACTGTTGCCTCTCTGCTGTGTTATACTTCCAGCAGATATCTGGGAAGTTGAAGTCCCCCATGAGTACAAGGGGGAGTGATCGTGAGGCCTCTGCCAGCTGCTTATAGAATATTTCATCTGCCTTTATATCCTGGTTTGAGGGTCCATAACAAACTCCCACCAAGATGTCTGCCTTATTGGTCTTCCCCTTGATTCTTATCCATAGACACTCAACGCTGTCATCATGCGTATTGCTAAGTTCGAGGCATACAATACTGCTCTTAACATAAAGGGCCACCCTACCACCTCTCTTTCCTTGCCTGTCCCTTCTGAAGAGTTGATAGCCGTCAATCACAGCACTCCAGTTATGCGAGTCCTCCCACCACGTTTCTGTGATGGCAACTAGATCATAGTTTTCTTGCTGTACGATGGCCTCCAGCTCCTCCTGTTTGTTGCCCATGCTGCGAGCATTCATGTAGATGCACTTCAGCCGGGCTAATCGTCCCACTATTTTGCTGGGAGGGCAAGCACTAATTCCCACCTGTCCATGTGCAGACATTTCTGCAGTTACCATCTTATCACTACTCCTCATGTCTTCACTGCCACATGTGTCTTTCTCTCCCTCATCAACTGACGCAACAGGCTGCAAGGCCTTGCTGGCACCTTTACCTACTAGCACTGGCACGCTACTCCCGTGTACGTAAGGAGGGGTGGAGATGTGCTGGTAACTGAAATGAAATTAAAACACTGTAACAGCCTTCTGGAAGAATCAAAATGTGCTGTTCTTACAAACAGGAGATTAATATGGGGATATTGAAAGAAACCACAAACCCCTAAAAATCCAAACAACAAAAAAGACCAAAATAAAACCACAACCTTTTGGGACAATTAAAATGTGACCAGACATTTCCTACTAGAAGAGCAACAATAGCATCTTACATTAACACTCTGATGCTTCCAAGTGAAAAGTAAGATAAACCTTGGGTGAACTCACCTTCTTCTCCATGCTTTTAGGAGAGCAAAGCTTAGAGTGGACTGGTCCTTGCTGCCTGCCAGCACTAACGTGAGAGAGTTCTTATCTGTAATTCAGTAGCTGCATGCTATGGCGAGGCTTTTATGAGGAAAGATGCCAGGTCTTTTATAGTTCAGCTAGGTATCAAGATCTTAGTTTAGAGCTAGCAAGTCCAGACTGTTTTCACTGCTCTGGAAGCCCTGCTACAATAACCTTTGTAGGCAGCAAGCACACAACAAAGTCCAGTGGGCTCCTTGAAGAGTGGGTTTAAGCAACCGAAAAGGAGAGAGGGAAGAATTCCTGGAACTTCTCCAAGGACCAAAGTAGAGTGCGCGTTTCCTCTTTGGCTCTCTGATTCCGGTTTTCAAAGACCACTGTCACAGCAGTCCTTCTAAGAAGAGAGATCATTCAGTGTACTTCCTCTGCCTTAGAGGATTCTCTGATTGTCCATTAATGTTTCTCCCTCTGGTGCATAAATGCATGCAGTAGGGGGTAGATACTAAATGGTATATTTGTTTTTCTCTGGGGTTGATGTGTTTTTAAGCATGTGGGTTTAATGTTCTGGTAATATCCACCCTGACATAAATACTTTTTTGTACACATACAAAGAGGTTTAATCTGCTCTTTTTTTCTGGAGGAAGTCCCTCTCAAGGACAGATGAAACATATTGGGGGGGCGGGGGGAGAAGGGAGGGGGCAGGCTAGACTGCAGTCACACATGACCTTGTTTAGGGACTGTGTAGACTATACATAGTACCCCAGGAAAATCATACCCCAGAGAAATCATAAGTGAGACCATGTTCTGGGGGTGTTGTTTTTTCAACACTGGGACAACAAACACGGTTCTAGCCTCTAACTTTCCATCTGACACATTCACCATTTATCCAGTATGATAGCTTTCTTCTGTGGGTATAAGAACAAGGAGTCCAGGGCCTACTATTCTGAGTGGTCTCCAAGAATCTGAACACAGATGGGAGTATGTCCTGATGAAATAGGGCTGTCACACAGACCAGGTTCCATGAGATGATACTGTGCATAGAATCTGACTATACTGGTGAAATGGTAATGCAAGTTATTTACTCTCTGTTACATGAAGGGCAGGACAGACCAGTGTATGAATTGTAGAACGAGTTCACACATGGTGTATGAGAATGGGATGACTGTTCTGTATGCTTACACAAAGGTAAACAGTTAAAGAAAGCAGCTGGGTACATTTTTAAAAATCTTTCTTCTTCCTCTCCTTGGAGCGAGAGGTGAGGGAGAGAATCAGTTGTCTTGTCATTGGCCAACCTGGCCCAAAGGATGACAAACACCCTGAATTTCCCCAAGTGAAAATATCAGTCACGCAACTCTTACATGGAAAGAGACTCTGAGAGCCTGAAAAAGGGATTAGACTGAGGAGGACAGAAGATACTTTTGAGAATAAAAAGTATAGACAGAATTAATCACTGAAATGACTCATTAAATATTATGACATAACAGAAAAGTGCACTCTAGGGCAAGCCACAGTTTATTAGGAAAATAAGTAAAAGCAAATTGCTCAACTAACTGGAATTATAAGCTTAATGCCTTTTATCCCTTGTGTCACTTAATTCAAGCAGACTCAGCTCTGCTTAGCTCTCCTCATAATACCTCAACTTCCTTTCCTTCCTTTCTTCTGTATTACTCCAACACTTAACCATGCTAATTCTAACAGGGCATGCATGTTGCAGACCTTTAACTGCAATGTATCTGGTTTCATCTACAGGTACCCTAAATTATACCAGTTTTTTCTTTTCTCTTGTATTTTACGTGAATACCATGTCAGCAAGAGGCAGCATGTACTAATTTTTTTTTTCTTGAAAATCTAATTATGTTGAGGCCAACCCTTCCTGGGTAGCCAGCCAAGTAAATAGCAGTTGAAGTCATTCACCCCATAACATTGCTCAGTGGGAGAACAGTGCGGCGTGCCTCTTCTCTAAACAGCCACAAGGGCTCATGAAAGTTCAAGGAGGTCAGGAAATTTGAGATTTCTAACTCTCTGTCAAATATGATTGAAATTAGCCTATGTTCTAAGGTTTTGAGAAACTGGCTCACAGGTGGATGGGCAAGGCAAACAGCACAATCACATAATCTTGGCTTCCCTGAGCAATCAGGGTGAAGAAGTCAGAAAAGGGAGAGCTGGAGAAAGACCAGAGAAAGTAGGATAGGACAGGAAAAAGTGGGGGGAGGGAGGGAGAAGGAAAGAAAGCAAAAAATGACAGTAAATTGAATTTCAGGGGGGTATATGGAAATCTTATGGAGTTTGCAGCTACAAATATGTAACTTTTTTAATAAAAAGAACAATTTAAATTTACAGCAGAATGCATTTAAGAGAATCCTAATATACAAACTAGTTAACTGAGAGTATATTTATCTTCTTCTACTAGAACTGAACCCCTCTGTGTATTCAGAGTCATTCATGCTTTGCAGGATGAAAATTGCCTTACTCTTGGCTAATGAACAACATAAGATAAAATTATTTTATCTTGCTAATAGTGAATTTGTGGAATACCTTCCAAAACTATTCTAGGAAGGCCTTGCTCCTGGTGTAAATGTTACCTATTAATTCATGAGCTTCTTGGATGATATTGCTAAGATTGGTTGCACCTGTCAGTCTGGCCCCTGTACACTGCCTCATACTATTGCCCTAAATCACTGGCTGTGCTGGAATATAAAACTCTTGTGTTAACTGTTATCTTCCTTTCACTCTGGTAAGAATATAATCCTCCTCAGGGGAAAAAAAAGTATCTGAGAGAAAAAAAAAATATATCAGTCCTTAACAATTTGAGTTCATCTCATGCATGCTAATATTGCAAGCAGTTAGGTTTTAAAAATCCCATGCAATTGCATAGTGAAATTTTCTTATTATGAAAATGATCATACATAAGATGCTGAAGAGCTAATGAATGAATAGTACAGTGTGTGTTAATCCACTAGTAACTGTTTGCAAAGAGTTTAGAAGGACAAGACTGGTGGTATTTGTATTAGGAGGTTGGAAGGCAGGTACTTCTTTCTATTGAGTTGTACAATGTTTGAATTACAAAGTCCTAGAATTGGCCTCAAGTGTCAAAAAACAAACAACAACAACAAAAAAAATGGTGGGGGGGTGAAGGGAGAAGGGTAAATTATCCATTTTCTCTGTATACCCAGATGACCTGAAACTGTGCAACAGCTTTCCTCAGTTTCTTTTCCCTTTTTTTTAGAATTGCTTTAATTGAAGCAAATACGCTCTTTCAGGCCACCATGCCAGTGGAAGCTGAATAATACTTACTTTTTCCTTCTCCCAACACTGATTGGGAGTGGACATGGCAAAATATGTCAGATATGACTATGTCATGTATATTTAGATACAGAACTTGCCCCCTTTCTCTAGGTTCCCTTTGGAGTCAGTGAAAAGAGATGGGGTCCTACCTAAAGACAGTTCAAAATAGAAGCCTTGTACAGGTTTATACAGGATTTTAATCCCACCTTACATTACCCCTTGTTTTGTTCCTGGTCTCTTTTTTGCTGTAATTGTCCTTACTGCAGATGGTGTGATTGATACCCATGGCTCCCTTCTGAAGTGGATTTTGCTCTGAGAGCAGCCCTGGAGCAACAACTGGCAGCACAATCCTCTTGTCTAGCGCAGCTCCATTACCTGGTCCAATGGCCAGGGACAACCCTTGGGAATGGCGCAATTAGTGTAAGCAAAACCTTCAGTCCCTTCACTTTCCCCTTATCTTTCATCAAAAATAACGGGACTCCTGGGAAGCTAAGTTGGGTGATGTGAAGAATCATGATAGCGTCTTGAAAATACATTGCTGGAGATTTTTGTAGTGTTTTGAAGAGTTTTACAGAACTAATCTCTGTTTTCTTCTTAGCAAATAGAAGTAATCGATATCTGGTAGTAGGCACAGGCTGAAAATTCTGGTCTTTTATTTTTCAGACAAAGCCAGTTGTTTTATAAGCTTGCAACAAAGAAAAATAGAGAAGGGTAGAAAGCAAAGCCGTAAACAACTATGCAACAATCAGATTCTTCAAGATTAGCAATAAAAGAAAATAATGTGAAGAAGACAAAAAGCAAAGGTGATTGAACTGGAAAGGCTGAATCTTTCAGACATGATGTTCAACTAAAATAGGATTTGCTGCCTCATAGCTATCCTAGTTGACACTTATTGGCATTTACTGAAACTGTGCCAGATTACACTTGATTTACATTTCTGAGAGTTGCCCTGTAAACATAAGACACAGACAACACTTGTTGAAAATGAAATATGATCTTTTGGAAGTTAATTGAAGCAAGGAATGGGTTTGAGGCAAGGAATGGGTTTTGAATCAAATTCCACCACTACAGAATCACAGAAATTACCTTATGCCAATTATTACTCGTATAATATTTTCATGCTCTATTCTCCAGCATTTCTTTATAAGTATTGAGGAAAACTATATCACATCTCTGAAAGTTACAGTTCCTATACTTTCACTTCAACCAATAACATTATTTACTATGGTGCATACTCTAAATCATATAATGATACCATGTAACCGCTCTGCTTCTGCACGTTTCATCCCTCTGTCTTAAGTATTCAGTCATGGGTGTGTATCAGTGTTGCTATTTGCAGTTGATTTTCCTGTACTATTAATGTTAAAGGGAGTTGACATGTTTTGGAAGTAAAAACTTAATAAGCGCTAATGGCAATTGGAGCTCAGGGGGTTGACTCTTGCCACAGAACAGAATCAATTGAACTGTCAATCCTGAACAGGAGGAAGAAAGTAGAAAAAAAATGGATAGGCACCTTTAAGAAATGTTGTTGACATAATCTTTTTTTATGTCAATAAATGTAAGGCAGAGTCAGTATGCACTAAGAACTCCAGCTGATAAAATGTAACTTGATTTATTTCTTCTGAATATTCTATATTTTGAAAGAAGATTAGTATGCCACTGAGTCCTAATATCAGCTTCTCCACCAAGAGAATACATGTAGCCAACAAAAAATATTGATCATCTTTTCTTTCTTCCTTTACAATATCTTTATTATTTACAGAGATAATACTGCAGTATTTATGTCTTTTGCAATATTTTTTTTTGTTCTGAAGAGCACTTGTGTAAATCTACTTGCTAGCCCCATGTGGTTCCCTGAGATGAATATTTTAAACCATACATATGTTAGTAACTTGACCCAAAGAGTGTATGATATCTAACAAAGATGCCTACATCATGCATGAAGAAAACTGTGGGCTGAGCAGTCTGTTGTTCTCTTATAGGTAGAAAGTTTATATTATCACCGTGGATGACTTGCTATAACATATAGAATTTTGCTTAGGAAAGACTTTGTTTGCAGAGACATTTTTAAGATAGAAATAGATATTTTTTCCTACTTTTTTCTCCTCTCAAGACTAAATGCTATAATTTCCCAGCAAAGCTTTCAATTATAAGGAAGATTAAAAAAAATGAGATACAAGGAATTTGAATGAATATTGACATAAATGACAAAGAATTATTGAGGCTGGAAGGAACTTTTACCATGTAATGTCGTCATGGGAGTCACATGAAGAAGTGATCTGGCACAACAGGAGAGCTGAAGTGATTAATACTACTGTAGCCACTGACACTTTTTTCCTTCCTTTTGGTCTGTGAATCATCTGCAAACACACAGAATCATTCAGGTTGGCAGTGACCTTTGGAGGTCATCCGGTCCAACATCCCTACTCAGAGGAGGATCAGCTAGAGTAGGTTGCTAAGGGCTATGTCTAGTCAGTTTTTTAATGTCTCCAAGGATGGAGATTCTACAGCCTCTCTGGGCAACCTCTACCAGTTTTTGACCATATTCACCATTAAAAAAAAAATTTAAAAAAAAAATTTAAAAAAGGGTTATTTCTTGTGTTTAGGTGGATTTTCCTATGTTTCAAATTGTGCCCACTGCCTCTTATTTTTCTTATCCTGTCACTGGATACCACTGAGAAGTGTCTGGCTCCACCTTCTTTAATGCCCCCAAAGATATTTTTACACACATAGGATCCCCCTGAGGCTTCTCTTCTCCAGGCTAAACAGTCCGAGCTCTCCCAGCCTCTCCTCATATGACAGATGCTCCAGGTTATCATAGAATCATAGAATGGTTAGAGCTGGAAGGGACCTTAAAGATCATTGAGTTCCAACCCCCCTGCCATAGGCAGGGACACCTCCACTAGACCAGGTTGCTCAAAGCCCCATCTCCAGCCTGGCCTTAAACACTTCCAGGGATGGGGCATCCACAACTTCCCTGGGCAACCTGTGCCAGTGCTTCACCACCCTCACAGGAAAGAATTTCCTCCCGATATCTAATCTAAATCTCCCCTCTTTCAATTTAAAACCATTACCCCTTGTCCTGTCACTACACTTCCTGACAAAGAGTCCCTCTCCGGCTCTCCTGTAGGCTCCCTTCAGATACTGGAAGGCAGCTATGAGGTGTCCCCGGAGCCTTCTCTTCTCCAGGCTGAACAACCCCAGCTCTCTCAGCCTGTCTTCATAGGGGAGGTGCTCCATCCCTCTGATCATCTTCGTGGCCCTCAGCTGGACCCATTCCAACAGGTCCATGTCCTTCCTTAAGGAAGGAACCTTAAGGTTCTTAATCATCTTTGTGGTTCTTGACTAAACTCACTCCAGTATGTTCATGTCCTTCAGGACTGGACATATCACTTCAGGAGTGCTGTTGACCTGCTTTGCTGCAAGGGTGCGTTGCTGGCTCATGTTCTGTTTGGTGTCTACTGAGAGAATAAGCATAGCCAAGACATTTGTATATTTCTATATCACATTGAAATGAATGTGCAGTCGTCATGAATTGTAGGACCTTGGATGAGTTTAAAGGGAGTGTCAGCACTGAAGTCCTCCTATTAATAGTTTAAGCTCAAGCTATTTTAACTATATCATCAGTTTTCTGAACTTAGCTTTAGCTTGGGAAGAACTCAACCATTTCACAAAGCTGAGTTTTCAATCACACCACTCTTATTTCAAAAGTCAGCTCAAATCTGGAGAAAAAAAAATGTTTAATTACATACTTCAGTGCACTTCAGAATAGCAACAGGCCTTTGTTAATCACCACTGCAAGCTCTCAAACACCACTGAGATTCAGGATCATCATTTTAAGATGAACTAAATCCACGATAATACGGAAGTGCCTATAATAGAGAAAGGAGAAACCTGAATTCTACTTTGGATATAATGTTGGTAGTAACAGAGCAGAATACTGAGCATCAAAAATTTGGTAGCTTCACTCACTGCCTGAACACAGAATATTTTAGTACTCATGTCTTGAACTATACACAATCATGCTTTTGCTTTTCTTTTCAGAAGAAATACTTAGTCCAAAACAATATCACTTTGTAAGTTTAGAAAGTAGCCTCAAATTTTTGTTTCTTAAAAATCACAGTAATGGATGTTGGCTTTATTTGAAGGTCTGTGAAGAGTTAAAATAAACCTCAGAGTACATTTAGATGATATTTTTAAAAAGAACTTGACAAGCAGTGAGCCTTTTGGAGCATGATGTTAGTTTGTTATAATTTACAGGAGCATGCTTGGAAATTAACAGAATCTAGGCTCAAAATTTCTCAACAAAATTGAGCTTCCTGACATCTGAGATCCGTAAAAAGACTAGCTGTGAGAGAGAGTTTGAAGTATAGTTTACACACACTAGGAAAAGAGTCAACTAAAACATAGGAGACATACAAGGAGGAACAGCAAACAAGGTTAGCAGCATTAAAATGTCTGTTAATAGTTTGTCAGAATCATTGTGGGCATCATTGTCTATGAGCAAAAAACAAGCAGTATAAGGGACCGTCAAGTGCTGAATGAAACTGAAAGTCGCCTAGATAAAACAGCAAAGCGTGCAGAGCAGGCGAAAGCCCAATAGCTGGCCGAGAGGACTGACAGGTATAAGAAAATCCTTCAAATATATCAGAATGCAGAAATATGGAGATAAACTCCAGGAAACAGTGGTATTTGCTGCTGCTCCTGAAGTGAAAAATAACATTTAAATTGCATTACTAAGGAATAAATCATCGCTTGTTTTGATAGTTCTGTGTACTGCCAATTTTTTAAAACTTGTGTGAAAAAGGTCAAAAATAAAGATGTGGTTTTACTATACTTCACTGTAATTTTTCATGAAAAAAACACAACAACATAAACCATCAGGTTATATGCTGTTCCAGGCAAGGGTTACTCTGCAATCTTTCAGCTTAGACTGGGGCTGCTGTTACTTGGCTTGCTGTAAGGTGCCCCTTAATCAGTACATGGTAACATTGAAGTAGGTGTGTATGCTCCAAGGTGTAAAGGGAGAGAAATAGTTTGCTAACCAAAGTAAGTACTCATACACCTTGAGGGGGGCTTATGTCTCTCCACTGTCTACTTACAGAGTCTAGACTGCTGATTTAGGTGGTTTGGATTATCCTGCTGAGGCCCACTGATGATACTTTAAGTGTTGCTTTGGTGACATGAAGTTCCTAATGTAGTTTGAATACTGCAGACAGGTACAGCTCACAAACTTTTCTGGGTCTGTCCCCAGAAGCTTCATCAAAAACTGTGGAAGAATTTGGTACTGTCAGTGCACTGAATGGAAGAGTCCCTCTCACCTAGCCTTGAGCTGAAGTTGCTGCCTGCCTATATATGTTAGCAGAAATCTGAAGCAAAACTGGTGTCTCTGAGTGCTGTATCCATGTATAAATAAATCAGCATACATCTGTAGAATTAAGTTGTGATTTACTTAGTTTGGTTTCCTATTCATATTTAATATTTTGATCATAAATCTTTCAGGTGCCAAAGAAAATTATCCATAAATTCCTCTTGGGAGAATGGTCTATTAACATTGCTTGCAGGACCTCACACTAGAGAGACAAACCAAATGAAAGCAGGAAGAATATACAATCAAGAAAACATTGTGTGGGAACTGTGAGGCAGCAGAGAAATTTAAATACATACTCCTAAGGAAGAAAGAACAACAGCAGTCAGCACATGCAACACCACCCCCACCCCCCCCAAAAAAAAAAAAAAAAGGCATCAGCAAAACTGGCTATAAAGCTACTAGAAGAATTTTGGAACTATTCTAACAGAGCTAAAGATGCACAAAATGATAAAGACACCCTTTAGTTCAAATGTGAATGTTGCGCTATTAGGGTGGAATCCAATCTATTCAATTTATGCACTGTCTTACAAATAGGTTTGGAAAAGGAGCGCAATCTAGTATGTCCAACTTCACATTCCAACAAGTAGCGATACTACTTCCTACTTGGAGAACAGGCAAAATTTAAAATTTTAAGCAAAATTTAAAGTAGTTTTCTCGGTTTGTATGTCTACAGACTGACAGGAATGTTCCTGGCATCTTTAAAAGATGTAATGGAAGAGGAGAAAGAGGAACATGGGGTGGGATTCCGCTCAGATTCAAACATCTACTTCTAGGCAAACACAATGAAAAGTTTCTGCAAATGAGCTAGGTATCTAAGCTCCCAGTACAGGCAAAGACAATGCATTCAGCACAGCCAAGGAACCATGGAGAAAAATTCAACTCATCCTAAGGAAAGCACATAGCCACAGTCAGCTCTAGGTTATGCTGACTGTTAAGGATCCCATTAAGGATAATTGGAGTTTAAACTTTTAATCTAAAGACATGTGGAGTCTTACATCTAGATATCATAACCTGCAAGCGGATTCCCCCTCAAAGTGTCTCCTAAGTGGAACACTTGCATTCCAGACTCTGTTCATCCTGAAAGGAATCAAAGCCATACCTACTACATCCAAAATCAGTAAGCTGTGTTACTGCTTCAGGTGGAATATTCCCTTCTACTCCTGTTGAAGTTTAAGACACTGAAGACATTTTAACCTAACTAACATGAGCTAAAGGACTCAGGAAAAGGCAGCAAAATTTTGAAACCCAGGTTCTTGACAATAGTCAACACTTTTTATATATAACTAGAAAAAAAAACCCACCTTAAAAAAATATGACCATTTCCCTTCTGAGTGCCACAAATAGTCAAGCAGAGTCAGATTGCCTCTTGTTTCTTTTCTTCTCATCCCATTGCTTTGCATCCCTAGGCTCATCTCTCATGGCAGAGATGGTAAGGTCAGACTTAGGGTATTTTATAGGCTTGGTTAGAGCAACAGTTTTGAGATACAGATAGAAAAGGCTGTCATCTTGAAGTTTATGTCTAAAGGATTATATATGTACAACCAATCAAGAACACACCGCCTCAGTATTTCAAGAGCTAAACCAGCATGCAAAAGGTGAGAGCAAATGCTGCAAAATCAGGTGGTAGCAATTTCCATCCTGATGTTATTTAGCTTTTCGTGTTTCTTCAAAGGGCATATGTAAGATTTAGATAGATTAGCTGACTCAAAAGATGAACCAGTGGAGTAAAGGGAGGCACACAGAATGCATTTCCTTCAATGATCTCATTTGTAGTTTTTCCTTAAAAATGAAATTATTCCATTATTCTGTATTCATTCTATTCATTCTTGTTAGTATCCCAGTATGCAATCACAGAAATATTCAGGACAGACATGCTGAGCCCTTAAATATAAGGACAAAGAAATGTAGATAGAAAGTTAAAATTTCTCAGAGGCATGAAAATTTCTCAGCAATGATTGAGAGATTCATTGTCATGCAAAGGCAGCAACAAAAATCTGTTTTCATGCACTTCACGTTACAGAAGCATCCCTGGCTGGAGTGTCATCCTGTCAGCCTTTAAGCTGGATAGCAAAGGATGCTTTTAGCTAACAATCCAAAGTCTTGTAGAATAGCTAGTTAAATGTTGTTTTCACCACCTTGCTACACTAGCTTGTAGGACTACTGTATGTATAGTTTCTATCAAAAAGTCTTAACTTTCTGCTTTCAAGATCATTCCCAGCAGATATTTTATAAATGAATATTGTGTCCATGTCATGGAAACCGCTCTTCTCTCTGATTTTTCTCTACAAGTAGGGAAGAAAGCATTCCTACTAACTGAGACCTCTTAGCTTGCTGAACCAGAGAATGAAGCCCAGAAGAGCTCATGCTGAATCTGAGTCTACATCATAACCTCAAAATGACACTACAAAGGGTAAATTACTGGAAAACAGAGAACTGGAATAGACTAATACATCCATCCTATTACAGTTAACAATGAAAGAGAAAACAGCTTTCTAAAAGCAGAGGTTTTCACAAGCCATGTTCCAAATACCAGTTGTTCCTAAAAGACAAGTCATCTGTGGCACCTAAAGCTAACAACATAGTTAACCCAGCCCTCTGGTAACCATGAAGAATGTTATTATTCTTGAGGAGGAATTAATTCTTCCCCAATAACTTGACAGACAGGAAAAACAAGCAGAGTCTGCAATAGAATTATGGGGTGAATTGGTCTCATTTTACACTTCAGCAGCCTCCAATTGCTTTGCGAGAGTGATAATCACATGGACTAAAGAACTAAGAGAACTAGCCTCAAAGGACTGTGCAATCAATTCCCTCCTAAATAAGATGTGCTTATCAACTACCTTCAAGTGTCTATGGACGCTATCAGCTCTTCAGCCTGCATAATGGGAACACATGCATTTGCATTTGTGGCTACAGACACTGGAGACACAGTTGCTATGCAAAACCTTAGGCAAACCATTTGATCAACAATTTTAGCAAGGGGGGGGGCGCGGAACTGAGATGAGAAGGAAGCAAGCCAAGCTTCTTCGTTCTAAGAGTATTTGGATAAAACTGAGAAATAGAACAGGGCAAATACTTTCAGCTGAAACATCCACGTAGCTGAAAATGCAGGCTGAGCAACGAAAATGATTTCAGGTTGACTCGGTAGCTAGAAGTCAATTTTTTCTTTTCAAAGTAAAACTTTTTGCATTTTCATGTTGAAATTTCCTTCAATTTTATATTTAAAAAGTCATGATTTTTCTTGAGATGAATTTTTGTTGAGATTATTTTCCTCTGAAAACTTTGTAAAAAAAATTGTTAGATCTACTGAAAGCAATTATTTTTAGAACTGGCAGAAAAATTTAAAAATAATTCTAGTTCTGCTGAAAATGAGTTAGAATCATATAGCAAAACTTCCATTGACATCAACAGATTCCATTGCCTAATTGGAAAGATTTGTACCTGATTAACAAAAAAAAATGCTCCTTGTGATCTTATAATCGTACTAAATCACTAAAAAAAATATTCAATATTTAAAGGAAAAATAAGAAGAAAAGATCTTGAGAAAATTATTTATCTTGTGTCAGCCATCAGCCCCATTTCCATAAAGTTTTATTTCAAAATGTGGGGAAAGAAGTTACCCCTAAATACATACACATCTTCATTGTCTCCTCTGGAACAGGGAATTACTCTATTAAGGTTATTATAAGTAAATCTGGAACAATTTTTTTTCATCAGAAAATAGAGAAGTACCAATACATCAGTAATATTTTTAAAGGAAAAGTATGAAATAAATCAGTATTACCTTCTAGGTTTAGGTTAGTAATGCACATTTACTTCAGTAAGAAAGAGATATTTCATTTAAACTTTATTATTGAATTTCACTTCAATATTAGACTTGATATTCTGTGTTATACTGGTTTTATCACATGGGAATGCAAACTCAGGAAAATGAAACACAGTAATGTTTAAGTGACAAGTTTTTTCCAAATTTCTCCGCAGCAAGAAACAACTACACTTTTATTTTTCAATCCAAATAATAAAAATAAATTTTACAGTGTCAGAATTTCCTGTGGGATGGAAATAAAGTTTTTAGATCAACTATACTGATAGGAATGTAAAGAGCTTATTCACTCTCCGTCTTCCCAAGACACTAAAGAATATATCCATTTATTTGAAACTGTTGAATGCTTCATTAAAATTAGATCAATAGGAACTCTTCAGTTGAGATTTCTTTTTAATTCTTCTAAGACTGAACAGGTTAAGGAACCAGGAACAGTTATACATCCAAAGAAGTTACACAAATAAATTTCCTAACAGTTACTGAATTATTTGAAAGGTTATTGAAATTTTCTGCCCTTCCCATTGGACAGTGTAATTTTAAAAGAGTTCTTATTGACAGCATGTGTTACAAACCAAGACTGATACAGCATGAACTATCTTGATTTAGCTACTTTGGAGTACAGAACAGTTGTTCTTGTAGTCTCTTCTCTGTTTAACTCTTCAGTTTACTTTAATAACACTAATTTCCAGATAGGAAATCAGGTAATTTTATTTCATGACCGTGTCCTTTTTTAACCTAGTGAGAGGAAATTCTTTTTCAAACTTGGTGTACTTGCTAGTTTTGAGAAAATAAATTTGCATGGTACAGCTATGGTGGTTTAGAAAGTTTTAGAAAGTTAATATCATCAGATATATCAGATGTTGGTGCGTTTTTGTTTGTCGTAAAGAGGCACTGCCTGTTTTGCAATAAAGTGGGAAGAGTATGTGGTCTGAATTACATTGATCAACTATATTCATTCAGTTATATTGAAAAAAACACCACCAAAACCTAGTATCTGAGATTAATAATCTGTAACCCCCACTAGAAAACACACAAGTTAGTTACCTATGGCATACTTTTCTACGAATTAAGACGCTCACCGTGATTCTTGTGCACCTGAAAGGCTATAGAAGATGAGATAATGGAACCAGAAATTCCACAAAACACATATTCTTCCCAGAACATGGAACCAGATTGAAGATATTCCAGTTTTGTGATAAAATTCTCCTTTCCACTCTTAATCACGGTCATCAATTGTTCAGAATCAAACGTTCAGAGCTTCTGTCTGTGATACAAAACTCCACACAGAGATTAAATCCAGTCTATCTAAATGTTCTTCCCAATGAGAAGAAGAGGTTCCTAGTGTAAAGTGAAAGAATTCTGCTTATGATGTTAAATATTTGTGAACACTTCTGGACTAGATAACGCTGTGAAATAAAAAAGGATCTGTGACAAACTTGCAGTTTTCAAGACTATCCCACACTATCCCAGCCATAACCAGCACAGTAGTAAATTTCAGCAAATTGCTATTCATTCTCCGCTTATACTCTGAATGTTGTCGCAGATATTAACTAAGGACATACAAGCCACGTTTGTCAAAATAAAAGTTTTGGTGTTTTTGGTGGGTTGCAGCCTTTAGCTGTTGTCAGGTGATAATGCACATGCTTAGAAGCAAAAAATATTTTCAAACTAATATGACAGTCACATATTCAGAGCCACTTCTACACAGCAACTTGATACCTTACAAACTCTCTCATGTTTACATTCTGGAAATATATACCAGAACTTTTGCACCACTTTTGCCATGGATTAATACATTAAGGAAATTCCTATAGCCATCTCAACCCAAAATCTGCTTTTTTACCACAATGTCAGTAGGCACATGTGCATGCAACACACAGTTCTCCAAATCTAGGTCTTTTTACATATAGATAGAAACCCTCACTCCCACATGCAAAGGAGCAAAATTAAAGTCACATAATGTGCTATAGTCCAACTAAGTCCAACAATTTACTATACAGAAATCAAGGATAATTTTTATTCAACATCCACAAAAGATTACTTTTATCTCAGTCAATTGTGTTTTTCTTCTATAGCTCAAACTTAGCTATTACAGAAAATTCTCGGGAAAGGTGCCTTGCTCTGTCTCTGCTGTAGTCAAGAGTTAGATTTCTAGAGGACAAAAAAGGAGAAAAGAATATCCTAATGCCTCAATGAGCTTGAAAACACAGGGCAGGGACCTGAACCTTCAACAAGTGTATGAAATATGTGACAGGTCTGCAGCAATGATGTATTGGATAGGGTGTGTTCAGCTCAATATTGAGGTATAAATTATTACCTGGGTGATTAGGTATTAGTGGCAGAAAGAACTTATGATCTGTAACATTGCTGCAGCTGAAAACTTAAGGAATGATAGTAAATATGCATGTTAATTTATTACCATTTCAAAGTAGCACAGATATTTGCACTTTTCAAATAGAAAATTAGCACAGTGCTAAATATGACAAAAATGGGTGTCATAACAGAAATGTAAAATAAGCAATTGATAATATTTTAACATAAAGAACTCTGCTGACGTCTTATTATCTACTACAGTTCTCAGATAAACATTGTAAAATACATTTCTGGCAAGAACAACAAGCAGAAACACTACTGTACTGTTGAATAAAGTGTTTCTTGTGAACTTGTCCTGGTGTGCATATAATTGTGGACTTATTCCTGAAAATAATCATAATGGGTTTGTCAAATCAATGTTTTTAAGCACTTGAACATAAAGATATATGCAATGCTTCTTTGCCTCCCTAACTATTGCAGCTCTGCAGGGAAGGAAGGACATGATGTCATTGTCAGCAGGTGCAGTTATTGCAAGTTCTGCTTCCCAAGGTGTATCTTAGTAACCTATGATATGCTAAACCCATAAAGTGTTAGCAACCAAAAGAGTTAACTTGTGGAAACATGCTCAAAAAGTCAAAATCGAAATGTCAAGGGCAGTTTCAGCCAGTATTAGATAATGAGACAATTGTTTCACAGAATCACAGGATCACAGAATCTTCTTGGTTGGAAGGGACCTTCGAGATCATCGAGTCCAACCACAAAAAAAAAAAAAAAAAGGAAAAAAAAAAAACAAACCACAAAACAACCACACAAAACAAACACCCACAACCACACACCACGCCCACCCACAAACAGACACAAACCAACAATCTCGGGCACTAGAGCATGCCCTGAAGTGCCATGTCTACATGTTTCTTAAATACCTCCAGGGATGGCAACTCCACCACCTCCCTGGGCAGGCTGTTCCAGTGCATGACCACTCTCTCAGTAAAGTAATTCTTCCTAATATCTAATCTAAACCTCCCCTGCCGCAACTTCAGAGCATTTCCTCTGGTCCTGTCATTATTCCCTTGGGAGAAGAGGCCAGCACCCACCTCTCTACAACCTCCTTTCAGGTAGTTGTAGAGGGCAATGAGGTCTCCCCTCAGCCTACTCTTCTCCAAACTAAACATGCCCGGTTCCCTCAGCCTCTCCTCATATGACTTGTTCTCTAGACCCCTCACCACCTTGGTGGCTCTCCTCTGGACACGCTCCAGCAGCTCAATGTCCTTCCTGTAGTGAGGGGCCCAGAACTGAACACAGTACTCAAGGTGAGGCCTCACCAGTGCCGAGTACAGAGGCACAATCACTTCCCTGGTCCTGCTGGCCACGCTATTCCTGATACAGGAATAGCGGTTCCATCTATATCATTTACACTATACCACACACACACACATATATATATATACACACACTATACACATCAACTTGATACCTTATATATATATATACACACACTTTATATATATACCTTATATATATATACACACTATACACATCTATACCACCGTCTACATCTATACGTTTCCATCTATACCGTTTTGTTGACATTCAGTAATAGAGATGGTCATTTCTCCTCTACTCTCCTGAATAAGCCTTGTTGAAAATAGTTACATTGACAAAAGGATATTATAGAAGTAACCCTACATCTTCCTCTGACATCTAAAATAGCGGCCTCTCTTAATAAATACTGTCCATATGCTCCCACGTAAAACCTAATGTCAGGGTTGGAGTTACAGACGTGAAAGTAAATAGGGTTCTTTTCAACTTCCTTTCCTGTTTTTGAATAGTATCTTTTAGAATCATAGAATCACTTAGGTTTGAAAAGACCTTGAAGATAGTCAAGTCCAACTGTTAACCTAGCACTGCCAAGTCCATCACTAAACCACTTCCCTAAGCCCCACATTCACACATCTTCTAAATACCTCCAGGGATGGTGTTTCAGCCACTTCCCTACCCAGCCTGTTCCAATGCTTGATAATACTTTCAGTGAAGACTTTTCCTAACATCCAATCTAAATCTCCCCTGGCAACTTGAGTCCATTTCTTCTTGTTCTATCCCTTGTTACTTGGGAAAAGAGACCAACACCCACCTCACCACAACCTCATTTCAGGCAGTTGTAGAGAGGGATAAGGTCTACCCTGAGCCTCCTTTTCTCCAGGCTAAACTCCCCCAGTTCCCTCATCCACTCGTCATAAGACTTGTGCTTTAGACCCTTTACCAGCTTCATTACCCTTCTTTGCACATGCTATAGCACCTCAATGTCTTTCTTGTAGTGAGGGGCCCAAAACTGGACACAGTATTCGAGGTGTGGCCTCACCAATGCCAGTACAGGGGAAGAATCACTTCCCTAGTCCTGCTGGTCGCCCTGTTTCTGATACAAGCCAGAATGCTGTTGTTCCTCATGCCCAACAGGTCACGCTGTTGGCTTATACTCAGCTGGCTGTGGACCAATACCCCCAGCTCCTTTTCTGATGGGCAGCTTTCCAGCACTGTTCCCCAAGCCTGTAATGTTGCATGAATTGTTGTGGCCTAAGTGCCTGACCTGGCGCTTGGCCTTGTTGAATCTCACACCATTGGCCTCGACACATCAAGTCAGTCTGTCCAGATCCCTCTGTAGATCCACCATACCCTTAAGCAGGTCAACACACCTGCCCAACTTGGTGTTGTCTGCAAACTTACTAAGGGTGCACTCCATAACCTTGTCCAGGTCATTGATAAAGATATTAAAGAGAACCGGCCCCGATACTGAGCCCTGGGGAACACCACTTGTGACTGGCCGCCAACTGAGTTTAACTCCATTTATAATTCACCACAACTGTTTGGGCCCAGCCATTCAGCCAGTTTTTTTTGCCCAGTGAAGGGAATGCCTGTCCAAGCCATAAGCAGGCAGTTTCTCCAGGAGTACATTGTGCGGAATGGTGTCAAAGGCTTTACTAAAGTCCAGGTAAACAACATCCACAGCCTTTCCCTCATCCACTAAGTGAATCTCCTTGTCATAAAAGGAGATCAGTTTAGTCAAGCAGGACCTGCCTTTCATGAGCCTATGCTGATTAGGCCTGATTGCCTGGTTGTCCTGTACGTGCCACATGATGGCACTCAAGAAGGTCTGGTCCATAACCTTCCCTGGCACCAAGGTCAGACTGACAGGCCTGTAGTTCCCTGGATCCTCCTTGCAGCCCTTCTTGTAGATGGACATCACATTTTCTAACTTCCAGTCAACTGAGACCTCCCTGGTTAGCCAGGACTGCTAATAAATGATGACAAGTGGCTTGGTGAGCCCTTCTGCCAGCTCCTTCAGTACCCTTGGGTGGATCCCATCTGGCCGCATAAACTCATGTGTGTCAAAGCAGTGTAGCAGGTCACTAAGCATTTCCCCTTGGATTGTGAGGGCTTCACTCTACCATTCTGCCATAGTGCCACAGTCACTGAAATCTGCTGAGTTCTTCAACTATTCAACTAAACAGCTAATGGTTATTAGTGTTTAGGTGAGGACTACAAAACAAGTTAGACTGTCTCCTCTATGCCATTTGATACATTTTGAGAGAGACTTGATAGCTAACTTGAGCTGTCTAAACCAATAATCTATGCTCCCTCAACTGTGCATTGCTAGTGGATGGTTTACACCATTCCAGAACAGTATCTGAGAGATGGGACAAGGCACACTGGGCCCCTATTGCTCTCTATTCCTGTTTTACAAAGGGAGCTTAGGCAGCTAGCTTAGACTAGTTGCCCTAATTTTGGATGACTGAAGTTATGTAAGATGAATCCCATCCCTGATCACCTTCTGTCAAAATGATTGTTCATATCCCCAGGGATGGCCAGGGAGGCACATGACAAACTAAAAGTTTCTGTCTGCTGCAAAGGTACAACGGCAAACACTTTTAAAGCTGTTTCTAAAAAATTTTTATAAAATTGTTTCTCTGACACTTGGGGGGAGTGGGGAGAATGCAATTCTTTTGATATTAAGACCAAAGACCACTTTTGTCTAAAGAGTTTTTGTTTCTGTATATGTTGTTATGTACCTAAAATGACTACTTCAAAAAAAATCTGTCCCTCCAATAATTTTTACCTGTCAGAATAACTTCCTCAGCCTCAGCAGAAAAAAAACAGCCAGACTTTAAATAGTTGAATACTGTGAATTACCCACTCCTTAAGAAAAGTCCTTACAGAGGCCCGTTGGGACACTGTTTGACTCATTGTGGTAATACAAGCAGTGCACACACTAGAAATCCTAATATCTGTGTGGTGGGTTGACCCTGGCTGGACATCAGGTGCTCACAAAAGCTGCTCTATCACTCCCCTCCTCAGCTGGACAGGGGAGAGAAAATATAATGAAAGACTTGTTGGTCAAGACGAGGGCAGGGAGAAATCACTCACCAATTACTGTGATGGGCAAAACAGGCTCAACTTGGGGAAAATTAGTTTAATTTATTAGTAATCAAACCAGAGTAGAGTAATGAGAAAATAAAAACAAATATTAAAACACCTCCCCCCCACACACACACTTCTTCCCAGGCTCCATATAACTCCCAATTTTCTCTACCTCTTCTCCTTCAGTGGCGCAGGGGAATGGGGAATGGAAGTTGTGGTGGATTCATCACACATTGTCTCTGCTGTTCCTTCTTCCTCAGGAGGAGGGTCCTCACACTGATCCCCTGCTCCAGCGTGGAGTCCCTCCCATGGGAGATAGTTCTCCACAAACTTCTCCAACGTGAGTTTTTTCCATTGGCTGCAGTCCTTCAGGAACAGACTGCTCCAGTTTGGGAGTCACATGTCCTGCTAGAAAACCTGCTCCTGTGTGGGCTTCTCTTTCCATGGGTCCACAAATCCTGCCAGAAGCGTGGTCCAGCACAGGCTCTCCACGGGGTCACAGCCTCCTTTGTGCATCAACCTGTTTTGGTGTGGGGTCCTCCACAGGCTACAGTGTGGGTATCTGCTCCACTGTTAACCTCCATGGGCTGCAGGGGACAGCCTGCCTCACCATGGGCTTTGCCACAGGCTGCAGCAGAATCTCTGCTCCAATGCCTGGAACACCTCCTTCCCCTGCTTCTTCACTGACCTTGGCATCTGCAGGGTTGTTTCTTTCACATATTCTCATTCTTCTCTGTCCTGCTGTTGTTCCATGCAGCGGTTTTTTTCCCTCTTTCTTAAATATGTTATCACAGAGGCACTACCACCATCGCTGATAGGCTCAGCCTTGGCCAGTGACAGGTCCGTCTTGGAGACAGCTGCCATTGGCTCTATCAGACATAGGGGAAGCTTCTAGCAGCTTCTTGCAGAAGGCACCCTTATAGACACCAACTACCAAAAACTTTCCACCCAAACCCAATATTAGAAAAATACTGATCTATTCAGCACACATTACTGTTTATTATCTGCATTTGTCCTATATAATAAGTGTCTTCTAATATATGTATTCTAATAGCATTAATATTGTGCTAGACAAAGCTGCAAAATGGGAAGACATTATGCTACAGCCCTTACGATACAGGAGTGAGGTTCTGTAAGGCTTCTATAAGAGCCAACAGAGCTGAAGAACCTGAGAGATTTAAGATATCTTTGTGTCTGGTCAAGTCTGAACAATTTTGGAGCTGACAGGTGGTCTTGGTATGACTAAAACATCCTTGTGGTTTTCATAGGTCATGATAACCTCATGGGACTGTTTGACGCAATATCAGGCTTCCTTAAAATGCTTTAAGCTACAGGCCGATGCCAAGCAACATTTATTTCTGGCCACAGGCAGATGTGCCATGCATAAGGTACCCCTTATATGGGCACTTTCAAAGAACTGCTCACAAAACTGCCTTGCTATTAGTTGTCTTCCACAGTTCCTCATGGACCCTGGTATGTCTCTTCAGATATTCCCAGTCATGTGGAGGTGGTTGGGGTGACTGCAGTCAGGCCATGGGGAAGGGCTAAAGATTTCATCCATCCACCCATTCATTCATCCATCCCACCATCCATCCATGCCTCTATTCATAGACTCTTAGAATCATAGTATACTTTGGGTTAGAAGGAACCTTTAAAGGTCATCTAGTCCAAGCCCCCTCTGCTACAAGCAGGGACAACTTCAACTACATCATCTATCCATCCATTTACATACCAGTTGAAGACTTCAGTATTTGGGGCTAAATTAATCTAAATCTTTCAGCAGTAAAATAATAAAATTTTTGGAATAAGTTCCAGACAGTCATTCCTTATGTACCTCACCCAGGTATTTTAATTAGGACAAGAATCATTGAAGTTGCAATTTCAGACAAAACCCAACTCCTGCTCTGGTTTGAACAACAAAATGTAGCTTTAAAAACTACTCATTTTTCTCTTATTTTCTTTTCTCTTAATTCTCTCATTTTACTCTGGACGATGGTGATTCCTTTAGCAGATTGGCTAATAATGCAATACCATTCTGAACTTTGTAGCAGATGGTTGAATGAGTTTTCTTATGTGCTATGAATGCCTAGCATTGGGTCATGACACAGGCAGGATTAGTTTTTCAATGTGCTAATCAGAAATGTGGCAGAAATGTGGGGGGGTTGTTCTTCTTTTAAAGGAAGACCAAGGTTGCTGTTTCTTTCCTGTGATTTCAGGAAATTATTACTGAAAATTCTTCCTTAGTTCTTAAAAATAAATTTGTAATTTTACCTAACATGCCTCCTGCAAGTGTTGCTTGTTTTTCATGTTCTGTCATCCTCTTGTGGAAGAGTCTGACCCTAACTTTAGAAATTGCTCTAACACTTTACAAGCTGCATGCTGTTGGCTATGCTGTCCAGAGAGATGCTTGTATCTAATCTATGTGCTGTTGAGTACAGAACTGATATGATTATTTTCTGTATTCCAGGAAGTCACCACTTGGGAGTTCTAGTAAATGAGAGGGTTATTCTCTTGATATTTATTCACATAAATAACTGTGATGTATCAATCTGCTCCAAAACAATTTAGGTGGTCAATAAGCAGGTTTCTCTTTTCAGTTCGCAAGTACTGTGGACAATTTGCTGCTCTTCATCTCTCCTGATGGAAGAAATCACGCTTTAATCGCATTTAGTGGTAACAGCATTTAAAGGCTATCTTTTTTTGAGAATTTTCTTTTATGTAACTTCACATAATGCCATGTAATTTAGTACACTTTTAGTTATTATAATGGAAATTAAAGGACGGATATATAAAGCTGCAATAATTAATACATCTCAGACATTAGAAATATGGGGCTGATTTCTGCTTTCTGACTTGTGAACAGGCTGAGGATTTTCTTAAAACTAGTGCTAACATTTATTCAGATCTCTTAATTTTACTCAGAGTCTGCCAAAATATTTTATTTGGAGTGTCACATCTTAGTTAAAATAAAGAACTATGTCTGATATTATCTGGAATTTTCAAATATGATCTAAGGAGCAGTGATTTAGTGTCCCTATATAAGTGTCTGGATCTATTTTAGCTGCCCTAAGATAGTGTGCCTGGCTTTCAGCTGCTTCTCCATCACAAATCCTTAATGTTGCCAGTCTGAAGGATTCCTCAAACACTCCTTCTTGACTGCAGCTGAGCAGTCTGCCTGTCTTCATTCAGATCCTACTCTAGAATGCATCTGCTATTTTTCTAGTTCTCGGGTTTTTTGTGTTACCCAGGCTTTTATTCTTTTTGCATTTTACAGTCCAGGTTACATCACTATACAACACCAAGCTAAGTCATGGGCAGTGTTCAGTATCTAGAGGAGAGATTGCTGAGCACATCCCACTCTAAACACTGGAAGGAACTTTCTGGCCGAAGAAAACTACTGTGTTTCATCAAGACTATATTGCTTATGTCTCTGGCAGCATTTTCTTCATCACTACATGGAATCAACTTACTCTCTTCCTCAAGAGTCTTCACTACTAATCTGTCAACCAATTCCATGATTGCCTCCAACTCTAAAAAGCCAATATTCTTTATGAGTTTTACAACAGCTGAGAGTGAAACTTGGATTCATTCCTTCAAGCTCTTCTTCAGTGAACTTTTGGCATCTCATCAGCGTCTTTCATTGACTTTGATGGGCTCTGAACAGCTATGTCTGGTTGTCTCCATCTAGGGTATGAGAAAATTCAGTAAAACTTTATAATCCTCCATGTCATTTAAAGAAGGAAATATGCTCAGAAGGTCATTGAAATTGTTTTCTATCCAAGGTACCCTTTGCACATATTCTTATATGTGTATTATATTCTTATATTATATGTAAGAATATATAATAATATAATATTATATAATAGTACATAATATACACATATATGTGTATTATATTCTTATATATATATTCTTATATTCTTGTTTTACTCCCCTGTTTGTCTAAGTTTCAGTTTAAAAAGGCTTTAGAGATACTAATGAAAGCTTTTAGAATTTCATTTAGTCCATTCTGATATACATGTGCACGGTTAACACTTCTGTATTTTTTTCATCTTCTGTGTGGTAAATATTAGGTATTTTATTTAGTTTTGTACTTAAATTAAAGTCTCTTCCTCCATATCAGACAGGTTTGTCTATAAACCACAATGATCAAAGGTCAACATATGTTCCTGTTGTATACATAGCTCTTCCTAAATGTTTACCTTTCTCCATGCAATGCAAAATCCTTGAACTTATTTGCACTAAACAGATCTTGAAAATACGTGTTTGTTTGAGATGTACTTTTCATTTAACATTAAAGAACTTCTTTCACTAATGAGGTTGTAGAAATGTGAACCTGCAGGCCTGAGCATGCTTTGTACTTACAGAGATTAGAAGCTAAAAAAAATATTTTAAAAATATCTTTTTTTTGCTTAAAGCAAACCCACAATTTCATTAGTCTCTAAGTTTCCACTGTGTTTCTTTAGCGCTGTTACTAATCTGCGTAAGCTTTTAGGTCTTACAGAGATTATGCATCAGAGACCAAGCACTGAGTTTTCATGTTTGGCTTTCTAAATTTTCATTAAGATATTCATATCTAACCAAACGATAGTATGTTACAATCTAAGGTGAGTTAATTTAATTTCTTCATGTGTAGAATTCCTCTTTAAAACTGTATAGTAAGATACACCCGAGGTCAAAGATTTCCTTCTCTTTCTCTGTTATTACTGCTAGGCATGTGGTTGTATTAATTGAAGTAAATTACTAGTTAAACCAATCGTACAGCATGTCTCATGTATCACTTAGACAATTCAAATATCTGTGAAGAAAACAGCTTTAGGTAAATACAAGTGAATTTGTTTTCCCCATACTGTATTTCTCTCAATCAGTTGTATTCACAGGTCTGCTGTGGTATACGAGTGAAGAAACATATTCTCTCCTTCAGGGAGTCTTTGCTTGATTTATTTCTTGTTTTCTTGTTTCTCTAAGTCTATAATAAAAGTCATACAGAATGACAGTGTTGTCTACAGGTGCCCTTCAGGTGTGGAAAAACACAACGGCTCAGTTACAGATATGGAATTGTGAGTAAAAGCAAGGGACTCAAAGAAAGTGAAGAGATTTCTATGAAAGACAGTGCTGAGAAATTACTAGATTTCCACAGCACTTGGCAGAAAAGTGTAAGAGCTAAAATTATATTTTCTATACTAAATAGATAGCTTACAAAGCTTGGAGAAGTGTTTACAAAGAGTTTTGTATCAAACACAAGCTTTCTGTCTTTGCTGCATGTATTCTTTTAGAGACCAAAATCAAATGGCTACTGAGGAAGTGGGGCTGCTGTAAAACATGCTCACCTTCTTAAATAATTGTAGAGTGGAAGGACAGAAAGTCCAGCATACTTCCACAGTCCAACTGTGTCTCAGCATGCAGGATGATGTTAGAGCAGCTTTCAGTCTGTCTGAAGTACACCAACACTGACCTGGTACTCAGACAGTCTGCTGACCTTTGCCAAGCACATGCTGGGAAGACAGAAGAATTTGGTTCTAATTCTATGAGTTTTCAGCAATACATGAAAGATTTTTCCAGTTCTGTCAGCTTGAAGAGATTTGGTGGAGGGCCTCCGTACTAGTGAAAGGCCTTTTACATATTTGGCATATTTAACCTCACTACTGACAGTTACACAAACTACACAAAACGGTAAACCACATCAAGCCTGATTACTTACTAGATATGTAAAAATTCCTCCCTCCTAACACATCTCAATCCCCTTTTCTTTTTTTTTCTTTTTAAATTCTCTGACATTAAGAAGAAAATTAAAAACAAGATCTAACCTTATTTTTTCTCATAACATTCCAGAAGTAGGTAATAGATGAAAGAGAAAATAAATCCTGAAATATGGTGGAAATAAACTTTGGTTAAGTTTACATCCTGACTTAAGATAGTATTTTAAATACTGTTCATATAAGAAAGAATTATTCTGGAAGTCATGCCATCAGACAAGGGCTGTGTCTTAAGGCACTCAGAGCTCTTAATTGTCATGCTTGGAGCAAGCAGCAAAATTTACAGACATTACTGATGTGATTCCACAGATCGGTGAAGATGTTAAAATATGCAGGGAATATAACTCCAAAATATCCTGTCTGGAAACAAACATGTATCTACTTTGAGAGCCTCAACACATATTTACCATGAATAGTAGCATCTATGAATGCTCACCTGTTTGAAACAAAAGCAGAATAATAACTCTAAGAACTTCTTATGGTCTGTCCCAACTATGGGCTTTCAGAGTTATTGATCTACAGAGAATAACCATCCGTCACTAAAATCTGCTCTTAATTCCCTGCCTCCTCCATTATTCTGCTGTTTTTCTAGCCCCACAGTATGGAAATAGGGATGATGGGAGAATTTTTGGAAGATGTGCAAGTTTAACATTTTGGCATCCAAAAACTGAATGCTTAGGAAGATCAGAAATAAATAGCAAAATCACCTATATTCTCCTTCCTCATTCCAACTTTTTGTAGTGTTTTATTTGTACAGTTAGGCAAATTTGCATCATGTATGGTATTTGTGTAGTACTGATTTGAAGATGGAATTGGAATAAGAATCAGCTTCACATGGTCTTTTGCTAGGACTGTAAACAATAGTGTATGGGTACGAATAATCACCAGATTATGTGAATGAAGGTCTGCCGAGGGTTAAAGAGTGGAATTTTTTTTATTTGGATGGTGTATTGGTAAAAAAGGAAACTAACAGAGAAAAATGAAAGAAATCTCTAAGCACAAGTACAGGCAGACATGAATCTATTCTGTTCATGCTCTGAGCAAGCCAACAGCCAGCCTCATCCTGGCCAGAAGCTCCAAAGATGCATTAGCTGCACAGTGTTGTGTTTAGTTCCTGAGAGGTTGGGTATATTAGTCCAGGCTCAGTGATGCTCCATCACAGCCACATGGCTTTTGGATGGGAGATGGAGTCAGGCCAGACAGCTTGCAGGGTGGGCAGAACGAATTTGGGTCTATCTGCATCTGTCTATGTAGATATGCCAGATGCTTTGAAATGAGGAAAGCATGGGTTGGGTTGGTTTGTTGTTTTTTGAGTTCTTTTTGTTTTGGTTTGGTTTGTGTTTTGTTTTTTTTTCCCCCCAAATCTAGTTTCTTCGTTGAGGCACTACACAAAGTAAAAAGGGATATTTCCCGTAAAACAAAAGACCCATAGAATATGTGACTGTACACCCTTTCTCCTCACAACCCAGTGCATAATGCTTGAGGTATCTTTCAGAATTCTTCTAATATTAAAGGAAATTGATTTTTTAAAATTTTTTTCTTAATATTCACAGATTCTGAATGATGGGGCAGATGTGTTACTCCTTTGTAGCTAAAGTTAGCTGTACTGTTAACTGTAGCAGATTTAGTTGGTTAGGTAGGCACAGGTAACCGATTGATTGCCTATCTAGGTTGCTCATCTAGGTTGGTGGGGTCTACCTGGATGTCAAGAAAAACGAGGGGCTGCTGGCTCTCTCCTGCCATATGACACAGCAGGTTAGCTGCAAAAGGCCTGGATATAGCCTGAAACTACACCTCAGCCTTTTCCCACTCTCTCTCACACACAATACATATGCATCTGGAAACAGAGCTTCATCACTGCACACACAGTGATGCACCAGTAATTGGAATCTCATTTCACACATATGAAAATGGGGAAGAAAACTAATCTCAGTGGCATTCCATTTACATCTGGTAGGAGAAAAATTACTGTAATCATAGAAAACCCATACTGCTTCCAGAGATTGGCATGTCTCTATTAACAGTGGCCAAGGAGAGGACGTAGGCTTTGATAATAGCTGCAGAACTCCATGTCATCAGGTGCAAGACTGTTCAGAGGAACATGAAAACCCAGTGTGGTATCATGATTGCCTTCAATAGTAATGCCTAGCAAAAACAAAATCGTTGTTCATATTTTCTTTTCCAGAGGACATCTCTCTTATCACCAGAGAAAAGGAAAAAAAGGTGTGTGGTGAAATGCATTCTTTTTGTACTGTGAACAGGTGATATTAATTCAAGTGAATAAAGTAATTAATAATGAATGACTGTTTACAAGAGGGCATATGGACAATGACACACAAATGGAGTGCTTAAAGATTGTATTTGAATTGCATAAATTACATTAAGATGCAGTAAATTGAAAAACTGGCCAGACTGAAATCAAGATAGAGAAAAGGAAAGGTATTCTTGATGCTTGGCAATGTCATGAAGCCTCAGCACAGGTTAAATGTTTATTTTAGAAAGGCGAGAAGTTAGAGATACAGTCAGTAAACAACTTTAGCTAACTGAAAGTCAATTTACAATGTTCCACTTCTATGACATCCTGCACCAAATGAAAAGCCTAAATAATACAAATACTGTAAGTGTGATGTAACCAATATAAATATTTTTCTGCCTTAAACTACTTTGGGCAGACAACCATTCCTTGACAAACACAGGAAAAGACCATGTTCATGGCATAAACCCATAATTAGGGATACAGAAATTTTCTAAAATTTTCTTCTGAAGGTAGCTTTCTCTCATGAACTGAACAAGCTTTTCTATCATTTAATAAAGGTAGAAAAACTGCATTCAGCTCAGCCTGAATGGAGTTGAATTCTCAAGAATGTCCAAATCCTGTCACTGTACATTAGTCTTGAGAAGGGAAATTTCCATTGAAGCTGTGCTCCTGAGCCAACAGAAGTCAAGATTCATTGATTTATACTAGTGGCAAAGGGTCGGGTCTGTTAATTTGGGAAGAGTGAGGCTTGTGGTTGTTCCACCACCACTTCCCTCTTTTGTCTGAACCTGTTGAATGCCATGTCACTAACAAGGAACATAATAGAGTGTTTAATTTTCAGAACCCTCAGTGCTGAGTGTCACAAAACTTTCTTTTTCATCTGGTCTCTACATGTGGTACAGCAACTTTTTAAAAAATGTTGGCCTAAAATACTTTTTCTTAACACAGCTGTTTCTTCTTCGAGTACTCACAGCCCAACTTATTCTGTTATAAAAAGTTCTAAATGTCTAATGGCATTATTTCAATGCAATTTCCAGATATTTTCATTTATAAAATTAGAATTTCAGATTGTGTTAACATGTTTCTTTAATCAACGAAATGTGACATATATTACATGAACTGAATACAATCACAAATTTTTAAAACGATAAAGCAATAAAAAAGCATAAACCATAACTTTTAAAGCTCAAAATGTCTGCATGGCTTCTGTTAATGTTTCTAGCTTAGGGGAATTTGGAGAGTTTCTCTCCAACTGCAGTTACAATGTAGTATGAACTATTAGCTTGAATGGTAGTGAAATACTCCATTTCAGCTAGTTCTCTTTTAGATACAGGGAATGGATTTGCCTTAAAGGACATGGGTCAATTTTGTAAACTGGTGGGATTACAATAGGTCAAGTATTTCTAATATTAAACTGCTGCAATACACACATACACCAAAAAATAAAAAAGGTGAAAGTTGTCTTTCACATGAAAAACCATTGAATTAAAATGTTCTTAATACTCTGCGTCAGTGACAACATTTTCCTTGATGAAGCTTTCTCTTTTAAAACACCTATAGATGGCCATTTTCAGGAAACTTGAATCATTTTAGGGATGTTTTAACTGGAAACTCAAACCTCATTACACCTTTTTTTTTTTTTTTGGTTACAGCTTAGTTCATCGATTTATCTGTGAATAGCCAGGTGGGACAGATATGTCAGTCGCAGGCCATCTCTAATAGAAAATGGTTGAATATTCACTTGGTTAGATGATGTAGGTATATTATTTTGATAGAAGAGCAGTTATTTAATGTCATGGGTGATGAATGGCACAAGAACAGTTAGAAGGGAAATAATGGCGATAATTTGTCAAAGACGCTAAGAGATAGAGTGGTAGGGCAGGTGAGGTAGAATGATACACTATGTAGTTAGAATAATATGATATAGTGCTGGAGGGTTGGAGAATAACTTAGTAGGACAAAAAAAAAAAAGAAAAAAGAAATGTGCAACACTACTGTGAACTAGAGGACTGAGAAATATTTAGGAAAATATGAGTGCTTGGAATACTTCTGCTACAGTACAAATAAAGCATAAGAATAAATATAATGGGAATTATGGAAATAGAGGGAAAAAAAAGATATACCAGTCAAAAAGATGCATGTGAGAAAAGCAGAGTAAGGGATACTCTTAATGTCAAGGGAGGGAATAAATACAGTAAAAAGAGATTTTATATATCATTCTGCTGGATTAAATCTTTCTGAGTTATTCAATTTACATGTCTCACCACAGTCAGTGGGTAGACAAAATAAAAATAGATAAGAACAGAAATATGTGTTTCTGGAAGGTTTCAAAAATTTTTGATCATTTCTAGTTTTTAAAAGACCTCTTTAAAGACATTCATGACATCAGGACATTGGAGGTTTTCGAAATATAATAGGTACTTGGAAATTAGATTTTTTTATTAGAAAAAAAGAGTAAATACAGCTGAAAACTCAGGTTATATGAGTTTTTCAATGCAACATGCAGAAATTTAAAAGATTGGAACACAGAGGGATGAGTCACAGGTAAAACAGAGTAGTTATATGGCAACAAGAGATGAAAAGAAAAGACAAGTAGGAATTTTGAGCAGCTGGTAAGGTTGCTAAAAGTCTCGTCGTTGTTACAGGAAACGTCCCTGTGAAATTTAAAACCTACAAGATATAAAAGGAATGATGAATACTTCTGTTTCTGACTGCTATGAATAACCAGTTATGTGCAAATGAGAGGAACTGTTTTTGAAAGCCAGAGTTGTCCTTTGAAAGGACAGTTCAGTTCATTCAATTCATTCAGCTTTTCACAAAAAAAAAAAATAATTTCAATAATAAATAGAACACAGAACAACTCAGTTCCCCTCAGGCAGTGCAACCTTCTTCCCTAGACCAGCTATATGGACTGTTCTAAGAAGAAGGTACGGTAATGTCTCTACAGCCTCTCAATTTTATCATCTTTTAGGTGATTATGTCCTTCATTGCTAAGGAAGCTATCCCTATGCTTTCTCAGATACATAGACTGCTCGCAGAGTTGACCAAGCACAATACCCAATTTAAGTTCCTGGTTTTTCTCTGCCTTCATAGTTCATCCACTGAGATAAAGCAACGATTATTCCACTTTGGTAAATACAGTTTCACCACTGCAAAATCAATAAGACAGAAGAATCAGGCTTCTCTCCTTGCTTCAGCACCCATTTTCCACCGTGTTTTGTTTTCATTTTTGACTGAGTTCATGATGATAACTAGAATTCTTTCTTTTGGGGGTAAGGGGCAGAGGAAGAACAAGGAGAAGGAGAATGAATTGAAGATGTTAATAATGATGACATAAATTATGCCAATATACTTCTCTCCAGAATAGAAAGATGAGCCAGGAGGTGATCTGTCTCCAAAAATCTAATTTATTTTTGCCTCACATTGAAAAGTAAGCTTTTCTTGTGGGATCAGAAAAAAAAAAAAAAAAAAAAGTAGTAATGGATTTTCAGTGCATGTGCAGTACAGATTCCTAAATCCATTCCTGCTTAACCGATGTTTCTTGCTTGTACTATTTAAGTATTCTTCCTTAGATACCAAGGTGTCAACAGGTGTAATCAAGTGTAGGGAGTCATGTTGAGAGGCAGCCTTGCTGTGGCAGAGCAGAGGCTTCCTACTGAAGAACCAGCACATGCAAAGCTCTGCAAACAGCAGAATTTACTTGGCACCTATGCCCTAGCGAAGCTGACATACCACCTTGTGTGTGGGCACAGTGCCATCCTGACAGATGGGGACGACTGCAAGCAGCCAAGAGACCATGTCTGAGCATCAAATATGTTTGTGGAGGGCAGGATTCCCAGCTAGAAATGTCAAAACAGCTGTTTGTCCTGAGTTTTATGTGCCTACAGGTTAGGTGGTATATGCCTTTGCTAATTCATCACTGAGCTTGATTAATTTTTTAAGAGTTTCTGCTACAGCAGTCAGTTGTGGTTTCATACTACTGTTGTGTTCAAAGAAGTGAAATCAGTCTCTTCTCCTTTTAGACTGCACATGACAAGAATGAAAATAGTCTCATAACAGAATGGAAGAGTTTTTCCTAAGGAAGAACCCCATTCTGTGCCTTCTGCAGTTTCCTAAGTTATTTTGCTAAATGTACTGTTACAATATTAGGTATTAGTTCATCTCAAAAACAGCATCTTTAAGCTTTCATACTCAAATCCATTAAGAACTGCAAGAGTTATTTAAAACTGTTTGCCACTTTTCAAAGGATAACATATCAAAAAAGCAATCGGCTGAAAAAATGAAAAATGGCAGATCTCTAAAATTATACTGTCTCAACTTTTCTCTAACTGTAACAATACCTACAACTTTCATTTTCATAAGAACAAAATATATTCTTTCCCACTAGGTAGAGGAGTTTCAATGAATTATTACTTTTAAAATAAATGTACTCTTTCATCACTTCTTAACCTTCTCTTTCAGAACTGATTTCAGACAAGACTATACTATGACTACTACTAACACAATTTTTATAATTCCTTTTTGTAACACCTCAGTCTCTGTGACTCCAATGAACAGCTTCATAATGACAGTGAAGTGATTCTTTTTTGTTTAAGGCTGAAAAGATTGCCTTTCTAAAGGCATTATTATAATTGCTCCTTTTTGTGATTATTATAACTCCAAGTGCAGTGCAAACTACTACTTTACACGAATTTTAAAATGTCTAAAATATCTACTGCCTCAGTCTGCAGTATTTAAGTATTTACCTGTATCAGTCTGTAAGTATTTACCAGTATCAGGCTAACTACTAAATGCCTTTATTTAAAAAATATATACATATATATAAAAAGCTGTACTTCAAATACTTGTTTCACTATAAAACCTTGTAGAAATACTGACCTCACATAAAAGGTGTAATTTTAGAACACAGAGGACAATACTGCATTGTAATTTATGGAATGAGGTTAAGACTTTCATACCCAAGTTTCTAAAAATGTGTACTCCAGCAAATGCCCTGCCTTCATATTCTCTGTCAGGTGACACTTGTTCCCTCTGTAAAATCTTTCAGAAGGACTATGCTGACCTTGAGCAGCAATAGAGAACTGTATTTCTTAACGAGGACACAAACTGCTGTCAAGTCAGTCTACTGCTTGCATCAGTGCTATATAGATTACCAAGGGGACAATGTTTAGACCACGAGATGAACGCATGGGAAACGTTACAGTTTCTGATTGAAGAATGTTGAAGCTGACAAACAGTAAAAGATCTTGAAATTCAGATCTGTGTGGCTTAATCTGCTGCAAGTACACCTCTATGACAACATGCCTCAGGAAAACCAGGCACCAGACTCTTTGAAACGAAGGCTGAGTAAGCAACCTCACATTCTTATTCAGAAAATAAAAGCTTAGTGGAGGGGAAAAAAAAATCAAGTTCATCCAAATCATAAGAGCTATATGGGGATTAGAAATCACTTTGTTTTCTCTGTCTCCTCACTTCAATGGAAAGCTTTGACTTTTCCTGTCAGTACATGCTGCCAACAATGTTCACAGCCACTGAGACATATGCTGAATGCATGGTTGATTGTTAACCCTTTTGATAATTATGGTACATTATTTAACTGGCATTTTGGTAATTGTTTTATATTTTAAAAGGAAACAGTACTTCCAGTTTGGCTGTAGCTTCTTTCCCTAGCCTGCTTGTCATCTTCCATTCCCTCTTCTGACAGCATGACATTTCTCCGCTATGCACTACAGAGCTCTCCAACTCACTACTACGACTATAGCTGCCTGTGATAAATGCAGTTACACCAGTATAAAATCACTCAGATTGAAGAACTGTGTATCTGCCTTTCAGTCCCAGGAGTAAGGCTACCATTCAGGTGGCATCTTATAGTTACCATCTCCCTTCCAGATGGACACAGGGCCTTAGGGCAAAGGACATCGCTCCCAACTCTCACTCTGAAATTAAACACACAAGCCAAAGGAAGGTAATTACAACTATTATTTGTCACTAAATATCTGGACATGCAATCATACTAATAAAGCTAGGTAAAAAGCTTTGAGTTTCTTTATTTTAACCAGAATGTACAGAATGATTAAAGCAACAGAAAAAATTCAGTGACTAACAAGAAGCTAAAGAGCAGGTCTTGCAGGTTTGGTTATGTGAGAAAAGGTTTGTGGATAGGAATTTGTTGAATAAATGTAATAAAATACTAAGCTGTAAATTTCATTTGAGACCAAAAAGTCAGGGAGACAGCTGGAAAACCAAAATCTGGCAAGGCATGAACTCAGCCAAGTACAAATGAAACCTTAGACACAGTGGCAAAATAGATAGGCCAAAACAATTTGGCAGAAGATATAAAAACCGGAGTGGGCTATATCACGTTGCAGGGCTTTGTCAGAGTTGGTAGAGAGCACAGCAGAGACAAATCAGGTCCCCAGGCACTGTAAGAACAACTCTTTACAGTATCAGGGCAGAGGGTTGCAACAGAACTAAATGAAATACCAACAGAAAAATATTCAGGACACCAAATGATTTGAAAAAGAATCTGTCCAGAACTTCTTAAAACTTTTCTGTTAGAATTCAGGGAGTTAAAATACAGCATAAATAGGCAAAGCTAATAGCTCACTCTGGTAATGTTTTTCCTTTTACAAGGGATTGGTATGTAGACTAACAAGATGTATAAATTAAATATTGAAGAATATATTTCCTCATCCTGTTACACACTGTATTATCCATTTTTGTTGATCCCTTGATCACTTCAAGAGAATGAAGACATGGAACAGCAGAAGAGAAACACAACAGAGGAAAAATCTAAAAATAGTTCCTGGGATTGAAGATCACAGTGTTGCTGGATAAATAAGATTTTTGCCATTCCTGTAGAGGGCCACAGGCTCTGCTCTGACTCGACAGCACAGGTCTCAGGGTTGGGGTCACCTTGGCCAGAGCTGGGCTGAGCTAGTTTCAGCTCCTGCCTCGGGGCCAAGTGCCTGTTGCCTCCCCTGCCTGAGCTTGAGCTCTGTCAGTGCCTCCACGGCAAGGGTCTGGCAAACCGAAGGAGCTGCTGCCCAACAAACAAGAACCCATGCAAGGAGCTGAGCCTGGGGAAGCTGTGGGACCATGCTCACATGCAGCTGGGAGCAGCCAGAACGCAGCTGCCTGGAGCAAGGAAACATGAAAATATACACAAGCAGGTCCGAGAACTAAGCAGGAAGTCACCTCCACCATTAATGTCTTCTTAGCAAATGCCTTCTCCTAGCAAAGACCTTCAGATACTGGCAGCTCATTAAAAACTCTCCATAACCTGCAATTCTTCTTGAGAAAAGCTGGAAGGCGCAGCCTTAAGACCTAAAGGGACACTAAAAGGGCAAGCACAGCACCAAGGAAAAAGGTAGGTACAAGGAAAGTTTTGGGTTTGGGCTGGGGTTTTTTTTGGTATAACAATTTAAACTGGTAAGACTTTTCTGTATTACAGAATTTGGACTGTTAGAGTGTTAAAACATTAATTGGACTAACAGTAATTCCTTAACTCCATAGGTACAGTGAATTCTTCCTTGCCCAGTACTTGGAGTATAATTAGTGCACAGAATAGAGATGAAAGAGACTAACTGCCTTGAAATTTATGTCCATTAGTGAGTTCCTCTCGATCTAAGATGAAAGAGAAGCAGGAAAAGCTCATTGTTAATAGGAAATTACAGAACGGGTAAAAGAAATATAACTGTGTACTCTTGTTCGTCACTGTAAGGGAAAAATATGGGTATCTTCAGTTATTAATTGACTCCAAAAAAAGTATATACATATGTAAGAAGAAATAGTTTTCCACTACCACAATGGGAGAAATTCTTGGAAAGACAGCCAGTACCAAATATTTTTTTGTGGTGCATAGATGACTTTTTATATCACATAAGACAGTATACAAGACTCAGCAAAATTGCAAAGTGCTATAACTGTTCTTATAATAGAATTTTGTTCAAAACTCAAAAAGAATGGTTTATGTATAATAGGTATTAACAAGACAAAAGTATTAGTATCTTAGGATATACTTCAAACAGAGAATAAAGTTCTAGCCCTAGATATTTTTTTTTTTTTAAATATCTACGTATAAGTAGATAGCATTATGCTAAAAAAGAATGCCAGTACTTGGCAAAAGAATGGCTGGAAGATTAAATAAAAGCATGAGATGTGGTAGTTATGGTACACCATATCATGGCATACACACGTAACACAAGCGCAGTGGAACAAAATCCAGAGATAAGAGTTTGTAGATGTCATGCAGATGACAGAAATATGATCCAAGACCAGCAGATTTACTGCTTCAGATCAAATGGACAATGGTTTATTATTTTGTTTACTTAATAGACAAACATAAATAATTGCAGTTCCCTCTTATGTTAGTACCATTTGTTGATTGTTACTCTTGCTATATTTGGGTAGGAAAAAAGATACGGGAAATGTGCCTTTGAAGAGTCTCTAGAGAGAACTGTTTGGATTGCTCTGCCCAGACCCATCCCATATGAGAGGGCATTAGCCATCAGAAACATAACTCTGACTGACTTGCTGGATCCTGTTCTTTTAGATTTAATTTGGTACTCTTGAACACCCAAGTCAACCTTCTATTAACATTACAGTTAATTTTTGTCAGCTCAGAGAGCAGCAATCTCAGGAAGTTACAGAGTGCTCAATTCCTTGTTTGCCTTTCCCTGTCTCCCACTGCTTGGGGCAATGTCCAGTGAGGAAGAAAGTAAAAGATTTTTCTACCAGGTAAAACTCCCAGCCCATCCTTTAGAAACTGAAACAATAAAGAAATAAACTTTATGAGAATGATATGGTGACTAATCCACCGGTCTTACTGTAGTTTATACCTCGTATACAGTTTATGAACATGCATCCTCATTCTCTCCTTTGTTTGTTTACACTTTATGCAGGTCAGGGAAGAAAGAACACATGCTCAAGCTTTGTATCCGGTTCCTCAGATGAGTTAAGTGGAAAAACATCTTGTCCCTGACCAGAAAGGCTGATGAACCTCACTTGTGTGTTAAATACTACACTGAACATCTTTATTAAGCCATAGAAAATCCTAAGCACATACAGATGCAGGTCTTTATGTACATAGGAATCTATAATAGTGGAAAATGAGGTGCCTGGAGGATTCAGGCTCCACCACAGCTGAGAGCTACAAGAAACTCACAGGCAGGTACAGGCTCCTACTGATGCAGACGGGCAGTTTATTCTTCAGTGATTCCAGCTCTAGGTTTGCATTCTAATGGAAAATAAAGTGTTTTCAGGTGACCTGAACTTTGGTCAGATACTTTTTACAGAGCTAAGATTTTTTTTATAATTTACATCATCCACATATTCTGAGAGGTGTCAAGGCTTTTAGTTAAATGTGGCCCTGGTAGACTTGCAATGAGAACCCAGATCATCCCATTTTCAAAGCACCTTTGTCATGCAAACACCCCAAGGCACTGTATGTTTTAAGGAGGTTCATGGGAGTCCGGATAAAAGCCATAGGAAAAAGTAGAGCCTCAATCTGACCCCTAAAAGAGGTAGAGAGGGAACATTTCCTAGACGCAAAAGGCAGCAAGATACACATGGTAGAGCAATAACATCCAACTGCACAAATATATAGGTCCAAGTAATGTATGTTAATATATTTTTTCACTCAGAAGACATGGATCCTATTTAAAGTACCTCCCTAATGTTGTCTTAAATGTTTCTCTGTGTGGATTATTCCACTGAACTGATGGATAAAATTTTTGTAAACAAAAATGTGTTTACTTAAATAAAAAGTCTCAGTAAAATAAATAGATATTTTGCTTACAATAGAAGTCTTTATAGTCATTGAGCACAGGTTTTATTTTTAATTAATTTATATGATACTTTTAATTAGAATGATCCGAAGAAAGAAATATGGAATGCTTCTGATTTAGGGGTCCAAAATACAACACTTCCACCATTACCAAGTTATCTCTTTTTTCTTCTTTTTTTTTTTTTTTATGAAAATGAGACAAAGTCAAACAGAGTTCATGAAAGAGCAAAAGTTCAGTTTCTAATTAGACAGACACATATATATGCTTTAGAGCTGAGGAATATCAAAACATTTGCAACTTATTTTTAGAATAGTGTAGTCTGTATTCTTCTTATATAAAGATGAGGAAGGAAACAAGGAGCAACAACTATAACACAAAGCACAAACTATCTTGCATTGATAGACAGTGGCATAAGACTGAGAAATTAGAGAATTTCTCATCAACAATCACAGAATGATATGGGGTTGGAAGGGACCTCTGGAGATCACCTAGTCCACCTCCCTGCCAAAGTAGGTCCTCCTAGAGCAGGTTGCACAGGAACGTGTCCAGGTGGGTTTTGAATGTCTCCAGAGAAAGAGACTCCACCACCTCTCTGAACAGCCCGTTCCAGTGTTCTGCCACCCTCAAAGTAAAGAAGTTCCTCCTCATGTTTAAATGGAACTTCTTATGTTCAAGTTTGTGCCCATTTCCTCTTGTCCTGTCACTGGGCACCACTGAAAAAAGACTGGTCCCTTCCTCTTGACATCCAGCCTTTAAGTATTTATAGGTGTTGATCAGATTCCCCCTCAGCTTCTCTTCTCCAAAAGTCCCAATCTCTTCTCTAAAAAGTCCTAAGTCCCTCAGCCTTTCATATTGATTCAACAATAGAAATAAGAAGAGGGAGAAAACCACATCATCTTTAAAAGAGTATCAAAATCAATTTTCTCCACCTTCTGAAGCAGCTGCTGAATATTTGGCCTGTTCGCATTGAAAAATGGATGGTCCTACTGGTAACAAGCTGTGGCTCAGGAAACATGAGACTCAGTTACCAGCCTTGAGAGGACTCCTGTGTGCTCATGCTTGAGGTAACCAATTAACCAGTGCACTACTTTCCCTATGTATTAATTAAGGCAAACAACACTTGCTTTCTTCCTCCCCTACCTACACAAGGACCTGACACAGCTGATTCAGGTCAGGGAGAAATGCCACTAAGCTGTAAGAGCCTTGTGCTTTTCTTGGGAGATACAAAATATCTCTCCAGGTTTTCTTATCACATATATCAGTATCTCATACAAGGAGCCTCCAGTCTCAGATGGGGCATGGGTGTGCTATGAAAATACAAAGATTAAATGCTCTATTTGCTGCTTCAGTAGTTTACAGCTTTCACACACAGTAAACAAAAAGTCACTGCTCATTCTAAATGTTAAAGTTTACTCAAAACTGTATACAAATGGCCGAGGATGTTTTAATGTTTTACAGAACAAATCTGCTTCACTATTGCCTGATATTTTACCATCAACTTAAAGAAAACCTCTGGCTAACACCACCCAGCTGCATCAGCTGACCAGTGGAAGGCACAAAGACCATCCTGAAATTGTGCCAGGAAATTAGTTACTTTACCATGAATCCCTCTGACGCACAGTGACATTAGTGTGGCTGAGGGGTAGCAGGAACAGCTCAATTTACCTCCTCTGCTTGGGATGTTTGTAAGCAGTAAAAACACAACATACGCCAGGAAATGAAAAAAATGTTGTATGTATTTTAAGAGGAAAAATATTTTTTCATAGGTCTTCTATGTTTTATAGACAGTCATTTACTTAGAAGTAGTTCTTGCAGTGAATTTTTACATACACAGTTTAGGCAGTGCTTCTGTGGATAAATGGTTAAAAGCTATTTTTCCATAAATTAGAGAGAGAGAGAAAACCCATAAAATTTGTCATCAGGCTTCAAAAGTGTGCTATTTTCAAGCAGTACAAATTGTGACTGGCTCAGCACCATATGGTATTTAATTTTCTCTAACGTATGGATGTGCACAAATTGCATTTAGATAACTGGAATGTTGTCAGTCTGAAGATAATTCTACATACACTCCAACAGGTAGAAAGCAAAGGTCTCTGATAATATCTGAATCATTTCAAAAGATGGACTTTTTATTCATGCACCATTCAAGTAAACACAAAGAAATGTTAAGAGCTAGGTTCCTGGCTAGATCTGAGATTTTATTTTTGAACCATGGCTTGATTCAAAAAAGAAACACTCAAATATATATGGTTTTCAAAAATCATCTTCCTGGATTTTTATTATATACAGCTTTCATGGAAACCTGGTGAGTTGCTCCCATTAAGTATAATGTCTGTATGGTACCTTGCCATAGTAACATGACACAATGTGGTATAAATTCAGGAGAAATGTGAGATCTTTTTCTGCTTGAGGTACAGCTATTCTGTAAATATTTGTGCTGCATTTCTTCCCCCTTGTTCTTTGAAAGTTTTAGGAAACACAACACAGTAGCCAGGTCTTAAGCAGGTGCTATATATACTGTTTCACTGTCTTCTTTACAACTATACCCTCATGCACCAGCTGAAGGTCAGCCTGATACCATTTAGCGTGAATATATGAACTGACTGCATAATTTCTATCTATCTACGTTATTTTAAAACCACCCTTTTGTTTTCTCCTTAATAACAATTGGAGGCCAGCCAGTAAAAACTGCACTCTGAATCATGTCTTAGAATGAACATAGTTTGTTTTCAGAGAAGTTATATTAGCCTAGATATTCAGAAATCACTACTGTGATAAATTTACTTTGTTGACTTGAGAGGGAGGTTCGTGGCTGACATGGAGCAATGTAAGTTGGACCTGTGGTTGTCTCTTTCAGCAACTTAAATCCCAATCACCCAATCACAACATAAATGCCAGGAATAGAATCAGAATTTGCTCAGAAAGAAAAAAAATTAGACATGGACATTTGATGTGTAATACAGTGATACAATGGAGAGGACACAAGTAATGGGGGGAAAAAAAATCTTACCAGATGGCTGGTGAAGAGGTACTCTTCTTTGTACTTAGGATAGTGCCCACTGCAGCTGTCACACACATGGAAAACCCCCTTGAGACAGAGAAGAATAAAATGACACCCATCAGCGGAATGCAAATGATACATGAGACAGCTTGGAAGGAATGGAAATTTGAAATGTAGTGATGGCACTCATAATGGAAGCTGCGAGCCAGTGACAAATGGCCAAAACCAGAATAAGGTGCTCTGCCCTGCCAGTTAGCAAAGAGAAGCCCCCCTCTTTTCGTGCTCTGAAAGGGATATGGTCTAAAAGTAGCAGGGAATTCTATCCAAATGTTGGGCTATCAGCAATGACTAGCAATTGACTTTGAACTTTCCATTTACATAGGCTGTTTTATAAACATGATTTGGAGGAGAAGCTAGACTTCACCTTTCTTTATAGCTATGAACACCTAGATATGATGGCAGTGATATAGAAAAACTGATTTTACTGAAATATAAAATGCTATATTATTAATACATACTCAGAATGGAAGTTAGCATTCTGTTGTTGAATATGATTACCCTAAAACTGTGTATAAAATCAAAAGCAACAAAGCCCAAAGCCAAGACAGGGTATTTAAGTAGGCTGATTTCTCTAAGATGCCGAGAGACAGTCCATAAACATATTGTATAGGAACTGATAAGTAGGAAGAGGATCACAAACATGCGGTAGTCAAAAATTCTTGTCTTCTCAGCAGTAGGTAACACTGATCTAAGACTAGTAAGGCTTAAAGGTCTGAAAATGAATGATAGACTGAGTCACACAGCAACTTCTCAACAACTTTATTACGTGGCTGATAGATGTCTGTAGAGAAAATGTTTAAAACACTATTATCCCATCTGCTCTTCTGCAGGCTGTTAGGAAGAATCTGTGTGTGGAGCTCCTATTCTCTTTCAAGGCAAAGTCACTCCTGCTAGCTAATGCCATCTGCAATGGCAGTGTCAACTGATGTGGCAGATTTTGCACTAAAACTAATGAGGGATACACACATGATATCTTTCATAAGCCCTGCTGTGGGCAGCCATGTCCAGCAGAAAGCTAATGACAAGGAGGAAGACATAAAAGGTGGGAGACTCAGCATAATGGTTTGAAAAATGGATATACATATAAATCTTCACAGACAAAAATCATAGCTATGTGCATTTGAGGACCAAGATAAATAATGAATATGGTATCAGTTATCGTTCTCAGAAACTCTTAGTCAGTAGTTTCTTAAGGTAGGTTGGAATACTTCAGGTTGATTAATCTGGAAACAGTATAATATAACCTACGTAACAGACATTTAAATTATTTTGAGGTACATTGAAATATGAAACAACATAAGTGTATGGAATAATCACTTCATACATTCCGTTTGTTCATGTGAACTTATCATAAGTTTCATAATATTTACTATAGTTAAAATCTCCTGGAATCATCTGATCACTTGGAACCTCAGCATGTGCTAAAAATAAGATGTCATATGATTATGAAGAAAAGACAAGACAAAAAAAAATCAACCAAGTACACATTAACAGCTTACAGATGATAAACTCTTATAACTATTGTAATAGTTAGGCAGACAAAAAAAATGTTCTCAAGTCAGCTAGCAAAATTAATCAATCTCCTTTCCTACCCTTCTTGAAATCCTTTGGGAACAAAGGGTGAAATAGGGATTCTGTACTGACATATAGAGCACATTGAGATATAAAGAGCACTCAGGACAAAATAATTTCACAGAAGCTGAGTATATTATTTTAACTGATGTTCACCATAAAAGGAACAGAGAAGGTTCCCGTTTGGAATCTTTTGACAGGTTTGGGGATGGAGGGGCTATACCTGAAGTTGAACTAATGTGGTTGTACACAAAGAGATAAAATGAATGTCAGCAACTCACCAGACATAGGTGGTATTCACCTAAGAGTTCAAATGAACTCAGTGATAAAATAGATGTATTACTATATGTAGCATGTAACCTCTCACTTAAATCTCAGTACAGTCAGGCTAGAGGGTAGCAGTTATGATAGTGAGATTCAAAAAAATACCAAAACCAAACAAAAAAAAACCACCACAAAAATACTTCCATAACAAACATATCAATAAAGAGCACAGGAAAGGATAAATTACTGAATGTCTCTGTAAATATTTTTGTGAAAATGAAATCCAGAGACTTCTGTGAAGAGAAGTGGTTAAGTTAATATAGCCTGTCTGGATTTCCAAAAGACTTTTCACAATGACCTTTGCTGCAGATTCTTAAGGAAAATGAACAGCTACCACATCAGTTCAGGGGATCCTTACATGGACAAATGTAATGAATAAATGGTAAAGAGATCAGAAATGGAAAGGAGGAGTGAAATGTTAATTCCTGTGGTGCAGGGAGATCAGTACCGGAGTGCTGTTCTATTCAACATCTTCATAAATAGTCCTGGTAAGGACATTGAAGAAGTGACTGTGCTTCTGATGATGCAAAGTAATTCAAGATACTAAGGATGATGGCAGATTGTGAAGGATCTTACAAACTGAGTAATTGGATATACAAATGGCAGATGAAATTCAGTGCAGGTAGGTGTAAATTGATACACATGGGGAAAAGCAATCCTAGATTCACATATAAAATGAGAGACTCTCAGCTGACCAATCGCACTCAGAATCAAAAGTTTGGGGTTATTATAAACCCTTCTATGAAAGCATCAGCTAAGTGCTGGACAGGACTAAATAAAAAGATAAAAATCAATTAAATATGCAATGTTCTTGTTACCCCAAATGTTCTCTGTTAGGAAAGGAGGTAGTTTCTCACCCAGCAAGTACAACTGTTGTACTCCTTGCCAAAGGATTTTGTGAATGTAAATGATTTCTCTGAGTTAAAAAGATGATTAGACAGTTTCTAAGAAGAGACATTCATGGGAGGCCACCAAGAGAAGCTGCGAGAGACTCGGGAATCCTCTGCAGCTGAGAATAGTTGGGGTGTTTTAGGGACTATAACCCTATATGTTCATCTTCCTCTTATTCTTCCTCACGTGTCCATTTCCTGGAGGCTTACCTGTCTCCACTAGATCTTTGATTTGAACCAGCATGCTGCTCTTATATTCATATGTTAACTTGATTTTATAACTCATTTACTAGCGACACTGTACAACAAAATCATGTGATACTCTATATAGCACATTTAGGAAAGCAATCCCTTATGTATTCTCTCTATCAGTGACTCCCTGTGCTCAGAAGACCTGCTTCTATTTTAGGCAGTAGTGAGCAAAAGAAATAATTTTGGAAAACCCTGAAACATTAACTTTTATTAAGAACACATGCAACAGCAGAACTGAGAATTTAAGGGATGGGATGTTTTACAGAGGCTCATAGTGACAGAAGACAAGACCTCTTTTCTCAAAACTCAAATAAGAAATAAAAGCATGTTCAGCAGAGACTGCAGCAGGCTGAAAAAGTCTGGAGTTAATGGTGCTTTGTTTTAAATGATCATGGATCATCTTTAAAGAAATTGTGTCTTGAAGAAATCCTAAAAAAATCAGCCCTTCCAGTAAAAATGACATCACATCAACAAGAATAATGATTTACTGAAAATAAACGGTAAGATTCTCCTCAGAGAGGCTGCTGTGCAGAAGACTAAGTAAAGGCTGAAGTAGCTGATATTTTTCTCCCACATGTATAGCAAAATGTATAGTCAACATTTTATACTCTAAAATGCATAGGAGACCAAAGGCAAATGTAGAAAGAAATATCAGAAGATGGAGATATAGATCCTTATCAAAGCAACAGTAAAGGTATTTCTTTTGTTAAATAATTTGGTACTTTTGTATCTCAAATTGTGTGGGGATTTTCTCTTATGTTGATCTTTTTTGCGACTGGTGGAAAAAAGTGCCAAGTTTGGAAACGCCAAGAATGGTGTGCTCTTCTTTAGTGGTCCTGCTGAAAACAGCCTAAGAAGAAAATAGTGAAGGAAGTCAAACTAAAATTCAAAAAAAAGGTGTTACAAAAACATCACAAAGTCAAACACGCATGTTAACAGTTTCATCAAAATTATGAAGAGAAATGGCAGATAATAAATTCTGTATTAACAAGCATTCACAAGAGAATATCAGGTTTATCCTGAGGTAGCATAATCCTATCTGCACACTAGTTGATATACGGCACCAACAAGTTGATAAAAACATTTTTACTGAGAACAAGGACAGATCCTGGCAAGCTAGATTACATAATCAATCAGACGAACTGAGCAATTTCAAATGCCATACAATCACTACAAGATTATCCATTTACCTCTTGCAGTAAACTGATATAGGGAATGTTTTAAAAAAAGAGCAAAGAAATACTTTCAGATATATCCAACAGCCACATGATGACGTGATAATGGCTGTGTCAGCCCCTGGTGAACGCAGACACTGAGGAAAATAGTGACAAGGACACAAGGATGATATACCAAGTTCATTCTCAAAAGATCCCATTCATGGCAAAAGCACTCAAATACATTCATTCAAGCCTTTAAGAACATATTGAAGCTGTAGCTGACATGAAAACCCTCCCAGAAATGTGTAGACAATCCTTGAGAACTTGCTGTACAGTACTACGCAGGTGAAACAGCTTTAACTGCTCATCTAAAATAATTGTGTTGTGAGACCACAATTTTGCAACAGTCATGAAAAAAACAACAAAGTATTGCAGAAAATAAAGATAACACTGACATGTCCCAGTAATCACATCTAATGTTCCTACTAAGCCAGTCACCACTGAAGCAAACAAGCTCAAATATGATTTAGGAGCCTGTCTCCACATGGAAGCTTTGATTCATACATCTTTTGTCCTCTGACAGAGAGAAAAGAAAAGGATGTACAAATTGAGAAGAGTCTGCTAGTACTTGTGTTTGCCATGAAGTTATTTCATAAATATGTATATGTGTCAGATCACGTACAATGTAGATGATAATCTTAAACCATCCTGGAAGAACATTTTATTGCTATTTTAGATATTTCATTTGCAGAAATAGATTTGAAATCTCACATAATCCAGAAACTTTAATTGCAAGTAAAATCATCCAGACCAATACAGGAATCAGGTAATAAAACTCCTTCAGAAAAAGTAATCTATGTCATTGAGTCAATCCCTGTATTTATTTCAGATCTATTCTATAAATAAAGGTGCAAAATGGCCATGTTGAGAAACCCTGACATCAACCTTATTCAGCTATGAAACTTACTATGCCTTTATAAAAAAATTCATTGAAGTCTGATCATTTGTGTTAGCAACAAATACTTTTTACAGAAATCACATAAAATTACCAGAAAAACAAATCTTGGAATGGACAGATGTGCTGGTCTAGTGTGACACAGTATACAGAACTATTTCTGCACAAGATCTTTATGGTCTCAAAAGGCCCTTATCTGTCCAATTACACAAGATAGCTCAAGGATTGTTTTGTCTGATTGGTTTGGCTTTTTTTTATTTTTTGGTTGGTTTTGAGTTTGTTTTTATTATGGCACATAAACAACCTTTAAGGATTTTTTTTCCACTTTCCAAAACTTTAGTCTCTCCCTGACATGTCAGTCCATTCTGCCATTGCTAAATGGAGTGTTCTGTTTTCAACACATGGCATCCCAAAATAGGTATTGAGTGATCTTCTTCTGCAAGCAGACAAATGCTTGACTTTGAATTATTTTAGAACAAGAAAATCAGTCATGGGTACTCCCAGTCTAATGAAATGGTTGAAAGACAGTTCAGATGGTACAATCTATGATTTGCAATATGGCTGCATTGTACAGCAGAAGTATTCTGGCTCTTTTAAAGATGAGAAATTAAATAGGACAGGTAGGAAACACTGTCCTGCACTGTCACTGGTTGATAGGAGATTGAACAATCCTTTTGTCTTATTAGTCCTATGAGCCACTGACTCCAAAGAGCTCATGAAGGGTTAAAGCACTTATAGCAAAGACTTCAATGTGACCAGACAGTAAGGTTACGGTCTCTTCCATCCTGAAGATAACATGCATGTGGAAACAATATACATAACTGATGGTAAGAAAGGTCACAACTGAGAGGCGAAAGGTGCATATCTACAAACTGGCAGCTGAGACTGGGACAAACAAGGACAGTAAGACATACACCAGAAGTGCTCGTGTCTAAGGAATGAGATGATCAAGTGAGTATTATGATGGAACATTAACAGCATCTGAGGAAAAATCAAGAATTGGTTGTGCTTGCCAGTCTAATATGAAGAGCTGCTGGACATCTGGAGCTGTTTGGCTGTGTTTTCTCCCTTTGACTGACACAAAGAGCTATTAATTATAATTTTGTCTTAGTTACGCTTCATAAACTCCTCCTGCCTCAGGTTAGATTGTGAAGATATTGAGAAGCTGTTTACCAGGAGGCAACATAGAAAGGAAATCCAGTACATTGTCCTACATTTTCTTTAAAAATAGCGATGTGTAATCACCAGAATAGTACTTTGGGAGAAACGTCTCACATGATTTAGGTGCTGACTGAGTTTTCTGCACTGCGGTACTGTTAAAAGGTATTACTGTCTACCATCTAATAGGCAGCTCTGGTCTAAACTTAAATAGCCTTGGTGTCATTATGGGTTGCTCACACGGGGACAGTATGACATTTAGAAGCAGACACAGTCTCTCTTTTTCTGTGTAACTGCTGGCAAGTCTGGAAACTGCTGCTATAGGGAGATACCACAATGAGCAGATACCATAATTACAAGAAGAACGTGCCTTCATTTCTTTCTGAAGGAGTTTTTTAGCTTATTTAATAGTAGTAGCACCATCTAATTGACAAGACACAGAACTGTGATTCCAGACACCTGGGCTATGTCCCTTTCATTTGGGCTAAAGGGATGGCTTTCCATCAGTGATAACAGCCCAGTACTTTAAAAATAATGCTCTTTGCTGACATATTCTCTATTGCATAATTTGGGGTATTTTATGGCCTTTAATTAATGAAAACACAACCATATTTTCAAATACTTTGTAAGCAACTGGAAATACAAACTTTTCACAGCCAAACAAAATATTGGAGACATCTTTAGAGGCATCTGTGGAGGTGGGGAAAGACAAGATGACAGAAGATAACATTAAAGAAAAGAGCCAGACTGGGGAGCGGGGAAGAGGAGAGGATCGAGGGCAGGAATGTGATGGTGCTCCAGGGATCTCTGGCAAACAATAAAAATATTTAGAGGTGTCAGAGAAGTAAAGGTGTTTCCAGTGACATGATCACTTGAATTTTAAAATAGGGTCTCTGTAGGCAGTTAGGTAAGGACTTGCTGAGGAAAGGGGTGGGGAAGAGTTAAGGATGAAAGGAATTGTTTAGGATAGATCTACCTTTGAATGTCATGAACACTGGAACACTATCACAAGTTTGCTGCCATTTTAAGCACTAAGTGCTTTGTGTCAGTCAGCCATATTTTGAGATCAAGTTGCTGTAAAAGCAGGTATTTAGGCCTGTATGTGAGTATTATTGCACATCCACAGGAAGAATTCAAGCGATTCCTGCAAAGACAGAAAGCTCAGGGTTTGAGACAGAGTGGTTCTGCAAGAAGGTCTGATTTCTCTGACTGATTGACTTAGCATACAGGTATGGGAAGAAAATTATTTGTGACACCTGTATTTGGAAGTTACAAGTAACCCTGAGGTGATGGGCTTGCTCTGAAATCCATATATGATGTCGACGCAGAATTAGTGCACAGACTGGAGAAGCTGATTGCAAAGGTTGTCCTTGGAGACTGAGTTGAGGGAAATCAGCTCAGATGACAGTATTTCATGGGGCTTTTCATGTCTGTTTCTGCAGATTGCCTCAGTGAGCAGAGCATGGAGTCATGAAGTCCATGGAATAGAATAGAATAGAATAGAACAGAATAGAATAGAATAGAATAATTTCAGTTGGAAGGGACCTGCAACGATCATTTAGTACAACTGCCTAGGGCTGACCAAAAGTTAAAGCATGTTATTAAGGACATTGTCCAAATGCCTCTTAATCACTGATAAGCTTGAGACATCAACCACCACTCTAGGAAGCCTGTTGCAGTGTTTGACCACCCTCTCACGTAAGTAAATGCTTTCTAATGTCCAGTCTAAACCTTGCGTGGTGCAGCTTTGGATTATTGACACGTCCTGTTACTGGATACCAGGGAAAAGAGCTCAGGACCTCCCTCTCCACTTCCTCTCCTCAGGAAGCTCTAGAGTGCAATGAGATCACACCTCAGCCTCCTTTTCTCCAAAGATCCCAAAGTCCTTAGCCACTTCTCTTAGGACATTCCTTCCAGCTCTTTCACCAGCTTTGTTGCTTTTCTCTGGATGCATTTGAGGACCTTCACACCCCCTTTGAGAATTGTGGGGCTCAGAACTGCACACAGTACTCGAGGTGAAACTGCACCAACGCTGAATATAGCGGGATAATCACCTTTTTTTGAGCAGCCGGTTATGCTGTGTTTGATGTACCCCAGGAAAAGATTTTCCTTCCTTGCTACCAGGGCACATTGCTGTTGGCCAGCTCCCCCGATCTCTTTCTGCAGGGCTACTCTCCAGCCTCTCCTCTCTCTATTTATAGTTGGTATTCAGTGTTACTCCATCCTAGAGGACATTCCTGGTATTTGAAACCATGTCCTGAAAGAGACTGGAACCTTAATTCAGCACGTTAAGACGCTCGGCCACGCTACTCTGATGTTAATTTTGTCTCAGTCTCCAGCTATATCTCCAACTATATCACTAAACCAAAATTCAAATTTTCATAGGATGTTTTGAAAAAAATAATCTCCATCCATGATTTAAATGTAGTTGGAAAAAGGTCCAATAATGGCTCTTCCTATAGCTAGACGTAGATACTCCTTGCAGTTGCCACATATTTCTGGTCCCCCTGGTTAGCTGTCAGGGAACCTCATCTAAAAAGTTCTACAAATGTCTCCTTGCCTACGCACCTGTGATTCCTTCCCAAGAAAAGAAAGGGTGATGACATATTTTTGGAAGGAATGTGTGTTGACTTTACATTCAACCTTATATTTTCATAGTTTTGGAGTGTAAGACTGGGGCAATGAAACATCTGTCCCTTCACTGAATAATAGAATCATAGAATAGTTTGAGTTGGAAGGTCCTTGCTTCCGCTGCTTGTGCATTTCCTTCTTGCCCATTAGTTTGACCAACAGATCTTGACTCAGCCATGCCAGTTTCTTGCCTTCCTTTCCTGATTTCTTACACCTGGAGATCAAGAGCTCTTGCACTCTATGGAAAGCGTCCTTGAAGGTCTGCCAGCTCTATTCTGCCCCCTTGTCCCTGAGGGAAGATTCCCAGGGGGTCCTATTGATTAACCCCTCGAAAAGTCGGAATTTTGCTTTCCTAAAATTCAGGGTTCTGACTTTACTCTTGCTTTGACCCATATCCCTCCAGGACTGTGAACTCCACCACTGCATGATCGCTTCAGCCCAGGCTGCTTCCAATCTTGACATCACTGATTATCTCTTTTATGTTGGTGACCAACAGGTCCAGTACCGATCCCCTCTGGTAGGGCTGTCTATTACCTGGCTTAAGTTATTCTCAGTGCATTCCAAGAGTCTCCTGGATTGCATACAGCTCACTGTTCTATTTTTCCAGCAGATGTCAGGGTGGTTGAAGTCCCCCAGCAAGATGAGAGCCTGCAAGCATGATGCCTACTTTAGCTGGAGAAAGAAGACTTTGTCAATAGGCTCCTCTCATCCAAATACATGAGGTTACAAATATGAATTGACCTGTTAGAAAGTCAATTGCAACAGCTACAAGATGTTGTCACTTGGAGTTGAGTACCATCTACAGAAAATAGTGGGATCAAATTATCAGAAGGACTTTTTTTTCAGTGTTAACCTCTATAGTTGTATGTAATCTACCAGAGTCTGTCAATTATGTCCTCACAAGTTTTTGTTAAACATCCTTAGGCTGTCTCAGTTTTTAAGTCCATGCATTTATTCATCTCTCTACATACCCAAATTGTGAAAATATTTTCCACCTTTGTTTGTGCATCTATTACTGTACGTACAGTGGTTTGAATAGCAGCAGTATTTAAAAGATATGAACTAAAACTTAAAGGAAGAAAATAGTCAGTATTACATAAGGCAAGGTAGAACTGCAAATGAGAGAGAAGGATTGTTTTCAAGAACACAAATGATTAGGGCAGATCATGTAGGGTAATTTTGATTTCAGGGCCACAACTTTGAACCACTGACTGCGATTTTCCACAGAAGCATTCAGTCTGGCTTTGTTGACGTGGAGATATGGGGAATCTACTGTCTCCTTCACACTTTGCTTTAGTGGATAGTCACCCTGCATGCAAAAAAATATGTATCTGACAAGTAATTTCATTTTGTCTGCCTGAATTCTTACATCCTTTTTTTCCATTGTGTTGTTTGTTGCTAGACTAAACAGTTCTTTAATATCCTGTGAAGGTAGTTAGAAACTATGATCAAATAACCCCTCAGTCGTCTTTTTGTTGAGATAAATACATTGATCTCTTAAAGACTTTCAATTCACATTAAATATTTTTTGTGTCCCTGAAGGCTTCTGACTTTCTACAATTTTCCAACATTTCATTCCGTTGTAGTATCTCCCTACAGGTCTGTTTCTATTGCTGTAGGAAGAGGCAAAAACTTCTTCCTACTTGCTACTTCCTCTACATGCAGCCAAGGGTAATTATAGCTCTTTTTTGCTGTTTGTAGTTCTTTCTGAGCTTGTCTTGCCAAATTGTTTGCCCACTACAGCTTCCCCAAATCAATTGTTGCAGTATGATTTCTTAATTTTTTTCCTAAACATTCCAGTATTATTTTATTTCTTGTATGAATCACAATACCCATCAAAAAGTATTTTCATTCTATTTTAATGAAACTATATTTTCTAGAAATACAACTTCTACATATACATTTGCAAGAAAAAAATATTTCTGTCTTTCATTCTTTTACCACATACAATACTTGGAGAGAGTGTTGTTGGAGATCTAAAACTCCAATGGCCTTGGAGAGATTTCTATTGAAATAGTAAAAGTTTGAGGGGCAATGGTCATTTTACTTGTGTATTCCTTTAATTACTGGTGCCACAGGAAAGATATCTATTACAACAGTGTAACTAGAAATGTGCGAAATATAGAGAAGTGTGTGCTCTCAAAATTTACTTTGATAATCTCAAGGTTTTTGCCGCACTGTATTTCTCTTGCATTGCTTTGACTGTTGATACATCATTGTTTTTATATTCTTAGAGCATCAAGAATGACGAAGCTCAGAAATGGCATTAGGATTCCAATTGGGGTTTCTTCCAATACTATTCAGCATAAGTAGTTGGAACAGAATGCATTTTCATATACTCTGTAGCATTTCTTCCAAGGGGCAACTTTCTATTCACTTATTATGGTGTAGGTTATAAATTGTAGTCTGCATTTCTTCTATCAAAATGCACAGCTATTGATATTTAACTGTAAAGAAATATATCCTTAGGCAATGAATAAAGTCAGAAATTACTAGATGAATTTAACTAAGAAGAGAATGATCCCATATTGATGTAGTGCATAAATTTTCGAGTGTGGGACAATGGCCGCCATTTATTAACATTTTATCTCCATATTGAAATGCCTGACCTTGCTTCAGCAGTTTTATGGCTAGCAAGATCTCTGGAAGTTCAATTTTTCCCTCTAGAAAAAGAAAGCAGCTATGTTGATGGGAATAAATACAACTGAGATGTAATTTTTCTGTTTTTCTTCAGATGTAGCAAAAAGATTAATACCTCTATAGCATAACAATTCAGATAATAAAAAGACCGTCATAAAAGTGGGGATAGGAAATGCTTTGAAATAGATACCCGTATTATGCACAAGTGAAACACTGAAATTAATTTTTTAGTTATGTGGATGCCTAAAGGCACAGGTACAGATTGTCTACTATTCATCTACATTTCTCAGAACAGCTGGGCAGATGTGCAGCAAAACCTTTGGGCAACCAGTGGTACTGCAGGTGAAACTTAGAAAACTAGTTCAGGAAACAAATTCAGGAAAAGTAAGCCTCACAGACTTAAGATCTTGAAATGCTCAATGTATGAGGAAGTTACTTCTCAGCATCAACTCCCGGAGCCTTTCTTCTACTGTAAATTGGAATATCACTGAATTAAAGACCAAATAACTATGAGAACAAGGGTAAAAACTGCCAGAAACCCATTCCCAAGGAGGTGCTGGGTACTTCAGGACTAGAAGTGATGCCAGGACTCTGCTGAACTGAATCTTGGTCCTAGAGGAATGAAACCTCTGCTCTAGGAAGATACCTAGGCTCTGCTGGAGAGTCTCAGATGCTATTTGCCAGCTCAGAGGAGCTGCATGTCAGAGCTTTACTGTTCTGCATACAATGTATGTAGAGCATTGATGCCTAGTTTAGCATGCTATGAATTGCTCTTCCAGAACTGGGTGCCTGACTTCTGAAGCATCGTATGTCTGCCCACAGGTTTTGAAAACAATACAGGCACCTTAAAAATAATAAAACAAAAGAAAACCTAAAACAAAACAAAAGATAAAAATACCAAAAAGCTGCTAGTACCAGCATTACATAGAAAGGAAAATAAATTTGATATTTTGTCTGAAAATTCAGAGGAACTACTCTTTGCCAGAGAAGAAAAGCTCTACTTTTATATAGAAAGTTAATTTAGCATCACCACCTGACAGATGGACTCCCCAGCAGGGACTTAGCCTTCTTTTTTTCCCTCCTGTTTGACAGACCCACACAGTTTTAAAACAAGTCTGAGACAGTGAGAAGTGAGTATTCTTTCAGGATGAAGCAGAGGGCCAGTTTCCAGGCAAGATGGTATAGGGGCGTAACTTTATAAGTCAAGCCATGATGGATTAATCAATGGGATTTGTTTTGAAGTGATCTGTATTAAAAAATAGAGGAAGAGACTGGTTTCCTTTCTGCACAGTGAAAATACATCTGAAAGGATGCAGAATTGTGTACTCCGAGCACTATACAGTTCCTTTGGGCTTGCTCCCTCCAATGACTGTTCTCTTTAAACAGAAACAAAAGATGAAACTCTTTAAGGATCCTTAATACTTCTGTTTAATTCACAAATGTGAGACTTTTTTAGTCCTGAGACTGCCACTGGGAATCTTAATCTATATAATCCTGTTGATGTTAGACTGTTAGCCAGAATAGATCAGTTTACATGGTCCTCAAAACTCAGAATTTTACGGTGTGAGAGGCTGGATATGAGGCAGAAGCAGTAGTCCAGGACAAGAACATAGAAATGTCATTGCATAGGGAGAGAGAAGAAAAAACATGATTCACAAGAAGAACTGGAAGTGCCTGGAAATTACACTTCCAGAAGCTACCATCTGGGAATTAGCATTGTGCTGACAAGGTAAGATTAATTCCAGAGATAGCCTCCACTGAAGGAAAAGCTAAATAGACTCGGACTCTTTAGCATGAAAAACAGGTGTGATGGGAGTCTACACAATCATGAATAGCACTCAATAGGTGAACAGAGTATGAAGTTCCTACTTGAGAAAGCGAACAAATTAAGGTAAGTGGCAGTTTCAAAATAAGCAAGAGGAGACTTATCTTCACACGATGATGATGAAGTAATGGAATTCTTTACCACATGATGCTTGATTACTGAAAGATTACATCATTTTAGAAAGGAATTAGATAAATTGTTAGAAGAAAAATAATTCAGGATTATTAAACCCAGAGACATTATCTTTCATATGTGTAAATTTGAACCACAAAATATTGCAGATTCAGAATATATCCATAAATGCATGTGTTCCTATATTCATAGAATCATAGAATGGTTTGTGTTGGAAGCGATCATATAGACCAACCTCCCCTACAACGAGCAGGGACATCTTCCACTAGATCAGGTTACTCAGAGCCCCATCCAGCCTGACCTTGAATGTTTCCAGGGATGGGGCATCTACCACTTCTCTGGGAAACCTGTTCCCCTGTTTCATCAGCCCATCAGAAAAAAATTTCTTCCATCTAGTCTGAATCTACCCTTCTCTGGTTTAAAACCATTAGCCCTTGTCCTGTCACTACAGGCCCTGCTAAAATGTTTGTCCGTGTCTTTCTTATAGACCCCTATAGGTACTGAAAGGCCACAGTAAGGTCTCCCCAGAACCTTCTCTTCTCCAGGCTGAACAACCCAAACTGTCTCAACCCATCTTCATAGGCAAGGTGTTCCATCCTCCTGATTATTTTTGTGATCCTCCTCTGGACACGCTCCAACAGATCCATGTCTTGCTTGACATTCATTATTGGCTGCCATCAGAGGGAGTGCTAATCGTTACTTCTGCAAGGCTTAAATATTAATTAAAGATATGTACTAGGTTTTGAGGCATTCAGAGTCTATTAAAAGCATCTGATCTGAACTACTGCAGAACATAAGAGAGACCTTCACTATATAATATCAATGTCTTGCCCACAACTTAATTAAAATGGAATATCTAAAAACACCCACATGTATAAAAAATTTCAAGTGCCGGATGTTTCTTGAAGAAGTAATGACAGGCCAGTTCAGCAGACTTCCGTCCTGGAATTCAGCTCTCACTTGGTAGCTTGTTTTCTGAAGAAAGTGGCTAAATTTGCTAGTCTTGAAACACTGCCATGAGAGCAAGGTTTAAACAGGGCTAACTATCCATTTGCTCACAAAAAAAATCCTTATCTTGCAGATGCCATCTGCATAGATAAAAACATGGACAGATCTCAGCTTGCTTATTTTGATGCCAATGTTCTTCTGAAGTTGACCCATTGAATTGCATTAGCAGACGAGCTGCTCAAAATAACAGTATATCTTGTGAGCAAAAGCATATTGAAAGTGTTAATAAGATTATTTTTAAATGGTAATATGGTAGAATTAAATTGTGATATGTTATACACTTAATCAGAAGTAAGGTAACCTGCAGTTGCTTTTGGTTTTCAAATATAGCAAGAGTAAAAATGAATAGAAATCTGAGAAAGAGAAGTTATGCTGATGAATAAGAACTTTACAGGTATTTAGAAGATTGAAAGGTATTGTAAGGCTTTCAACAATAGAGTTCAGATTGTTGAATCTTTCATTTTGTCTGTGTGATATAATTTTGATTCTTGATTGATGAGTGAGTATTTTCCAAACAAGTTATCTGATCATTTTTCCTTTTTTTTTTTTTTTCCCTGCCAAAAATCAGATCACAATTTTCTCTGCTTGTTTGTTTTTCAAATTTGTTCTCAGTGTCTTCAAAAACCCTAAGGTTTTTTTTCATGGAATGTAACTTTTCCAGAAATCAAGCTCTCTTGTTTGTGGTGATTGCCCAAGTAAAGTTGCATGCTAGGTTTCCTGTCCCATATTTGAATGATCACATTATTACTGTAGAGGGGAAAAAAACCCAAACACCTGAAAGTTCATCTGGCTTAACATCCTTTCTGTAAACATCATCCTAAATGGGAATTGAAAAAACTATTTAAAGAACAACAAAAGGAAGCTTATATTCAAGGAGTAAGACTGTTTCTAAACCATACCAGTATTACGAGTAGTACACTGTCTTAGACCAAAGATCAGCCTCGGCCAGTACCCAGTTTCTAACTGTGGACAGTAGGAGATCCATGGGAGAAGGGAAGAGGGCAAGCCTATGTGACACTTTTATTTTCACTTAGCTGTTCTTCTAGTCTTCAGCCTTTTGCTGCTATTGAGCGAGAAGTTTTTTCCAGGTAATTAGTAACCTTCCTCTTTTACTGCTTCCCTTTGAAGCTCTGTATAGTTTTAACATACTTAAGACCTGGAAAAGAGCTAGAATGAAATATATAGTAGAATATTTTCATAACTAATCTCCTATTCTATTTTTTATATATCAGTTCCTCTTGCTCAGTTTGAGAGGAGAAACTAAGGGGAAATTATCACAAAGTGAATATTCACATATATATAAAATAAAGCTTACATGAATATTAATTTCTGTGATTTTCATTTTTTTTTGCAATTAATATTTTCTCCAGTGACATCCAATAAGTCAACATTGGTAAACTAATGAACTAATGCAGAAAGCATATATACATGGATGCTCAATCCTGAGCTGCTTCCACCAGCGAGCATATAATTCCACTGACTGGCATTAAATATGGCCCTTCCAGTATGAAAAAGAAATTTGCAATCTGGCCTTCACTAAGACATAATTATAATTAAATTGGAAAGGTAGTGGGATCAATTAAATTAATAATTAAATATAGAAAAATATCACTAACTTAATCTCTTAAGCAGCATTTTGATAAACTGATTTAGGGAAAAAATGCCAGTGGGCTCCGTTAGGATTGCAGGCAAATGCCTGGGGCACTTACTTGTCTCCAGCCTGAGGCTGTTAACTGGCTTGGGCATGGAGAACTACTAGATGTGAAACTGCTGGACGTAACAAATAACCCAGCGACATGCTGACACAAGTTACATTTGGTGCCACAAGGTTTGGCTGGATTTCACAGGTCAAAGGGAGAGACAGTCAAACTGCACAGGTGCTTGGAAGAGATGATTTGGGACCTTTTCGAGAGCACAGTGTTGCAAGACCAACTGTGGCTAGGTAACTACCAGCAATACCATATAAGGATGAGATTACCTAGGTAATGTCAGAAATACCAAATTTGAGTACTGTTGTAGCACATCTGGGACAAACAAGAAGAACGTAATTAGAGCTGGATATTTATCTGGGAGGAGTCGAGGGCAAAGAGAGGCAGAACAACAGTGAAAAGAAGGGTCAAGAGATGGAAAAAAAGTACAACAGAGCATGTAACCATACACTGGTGCTGTTTGGGGATACCTATGGAGCAGCCCTGTGCTTGATCACCATAGCTGGAGCAGGACAATAAACTAGACAGGTTGTTACGACCATATCACATGAGACAAACATGTTCCTGCTATCCAAAGGTGGAGTTGAGAGTAGGGTGAGAGGTTTCTCTGGCCACTGAGGGAACACCCTGACAGACACTTGAGCATCCAGATACCGTTGGCGTCAGTGCCTGTTCTAGATCTTGTGGCATCAGTGGCTACTCATTGCTTTCGCTTTTACCTTGGCTGTATTCCCAAAGCAAAAGGTAATGGAGAGAAGAACAGCCATCCATGTCTGCCCAGGTAACCGTTTAGCCCAGTCTCCCATCTGACAGTGACCACTGACCAAATAGATAAAAGGTTTAAGAACAAGTTAAGATAGAGAGCTGCCTCCTCCAGTAGGCCCTCTCTTCCATTTTTAACCCTACCTGAAGATTACATCTCCATTTCAGCTCTTAGTAAACCTGTTTATGTGTTTGCTGTCCATGATATTCTGTGACGAGGAATCTGGAAGCTTAGCTATGCATTGCACAAAAATTATCTTGACTTGCACAAGCTGATTATCTTCACTACTTCTTCTTTTATACATCGAAAGGGAAGTTTTATTTTTACTTGTTGAGGATTCCATTTTATGGAAATCTTTGCACCTATTCACGTTTTGATTGTATTTGAAAGCTTTATTTTTTAGATACAAGAAAGAGATGCCATGCTATTTCAGATGTATCATGCTTGGAGCAATGCACTTCAGCCCACATTTGGTTCCTAAAAAAGTAGACCCCTCATTGTCCTCCAAATTCTGTAAAGAATGAAGAAACTACTCTTTAAAATATAAGTAGGAAATAATTTCACACTGTTTAATGTGTTAAAAGAGGAAATTTAAATTTTTTTATAAAGAATAAGTATTGATTACTATTTTGAACATAAATTAAAGCCCAGGAGACTAACATGGAAAAAATTAATTCATTTCTAAGACTGAAACAAAAATATTATGTATCGGACTCTTTTTCAACATAAAACAAGCTAAGAATATAAATGCATGGTATTAGTCAATGAACTGATTTCTCATACATGTTCAGCTTCTGGAATGAGGGGATTGAAAAGTGCATAGATGCTACTAAAATGCCGTTCTGTCTCTCCCTGTTCCCACAGACAAAATGCAAACAAATCTTGTTGCAACAGGTGAAATGAGAAAAGATGAATTGTTGTCTTTGCAACATATCATTCCACAGAATTCAACCAACTGGTTCACCAGTTTATCTGAAAAGAAATACTACAAAAATGTCAGAATATCAGGTGTGCAATCATTATTACTGCCTAGCGGCCTTAAAATAAAAGAATAGAAGTGCACCTAAATCATTGAGGGTAAAGATATTTTTAAAAATCCCACCCCAAAAAACCCACAAGCCCTGCCGTTTACTAAGTTGGGGTTTTTTTAAATGTTATAGAAGTGTAGGTGAAAGAAGGTTTCGTTTTGCCCTTGACATAAAATATGAACTTTAAACAAGACTTAACATGAAGTTCATCTATACACAGAAGGAGTCTAGCTTACAACTTAAACCAGAAAAATATATTTCAAAATATCATTTAAAATGTTTCTCTCAGTTGAAAGAATGATCATAGGTCTTCCCATGGCAGAAGAGCCAGACACAAAAGGGAAGTGTTGGTAATGAGGTAATGAAGGGAGTTTTGTCATAATCAAAAATTAGAACTATGGTAAAAATGGGAAAATATGTCAAGGAATTGTTCTTCATAAGAGTAAGATCAGCATTATTAAGATTTAATAGCTGGACATTAAACAAGGTGGTAAGGAGAAAGACTGACATCTTCTGTTAAATCCCAACTAATCTTTCATATACTGAAAGACAATGAGACAGAAAGCAGACTTGTATCACAGAGAAAGAAAAGTGTGAAATGGAGCACTGTACCAAAATAGCATAGCTTATAGTGAAATAAACCAAATTAGTGTTATTAAGTGAGTATGATGAGCTAGCATGCACACAAGCCAGATGGCTTTTATGGCAAGGAAACAGATAGGTAAATGAAATTAAAGTGCAGAGACATGAACAAAAAAGCATCCAGATCCTTAAGTCAGCACTTACGTTTGAAACATGCAAAATTGAAAGTAGCACAAACTGCACAATCTTATCTGAGACACACTGTAACGTGTCAAAAATCTGGAAAAGTAAAATTATTAGAAATCCATTAACATATAGTTAAATCTCTCAATTAAAAAATTTAGTTCATTTACTCAAATTTCTTTGGCATATGAATACCATAGATTTTGTCTTGTGTCTCACATATGAAAGGTTAATAATTCTTTTAGATGTGTTTTAGTAAACTGGCTTTTTTTTTTCCCTTTCCATCTGGAAGGCACATAATAAATTCTTCCAGAGGTTAAAAAGCCCTTGAAACTGAAGCACAAGGAGAACACAGAACATCGAGGCAGTGAAGATCTCAATGGGATATAGAACACTACAGTATGCAAATTCATATGCCTTGATTTAAATAAGATATTAGCATATTAGTTTGGCATGAGAGTATAAATCAAAGAAAACTGACCCTTAACTTTATCTACTATCCTTGAATACTACAGAAACAAAACAGATGCCCTTGCAATTCTTTTTCCCAATCCCCACCCACACTTTACAAAAAGATAGAATTTCATAAAGCTGTTAAATTTAAGACCACCATTTCAGAGCTCAGCTACCTGGGGCTAACTCTGTCAGATTTGGGAATTAAGCTCATTAAGTTGCTTATAAAACCCCTTTTCTCCTCTAGTACGATGGTGGTGATGAATGATTGTGTCTGAGGAACTGCAGGTGTCTTTGATGGACAGCCTGCTTCAAACAAGTTGAAGTTCTCATTTTCTTTCCTTCTCTTCCTGTCTGTTAGGGAAAGTGGTATTACAAAGTTTTCTCTCCTGCTGTTTTATCCCCTTGTACAAACTCTTAGAAAATGGGGGGGGGGGGGAGGGGGGGGGAGGGAGGGGGGAGGGAGAAGGGGTCCCTTTTACTTTTAAATAAGATTCAGGTTAAGAGAGATTTTTCAGCATCCTCAAGATGAGAACAACAATGTATATGAAAACATAAAAAAGAAGATGTTAAAAAAAGACCAAGTTTCATGTTCGTCTTTTGAGAGAGAAATTGAGCTTTAACCACAAGTCAGAAAAATTCCTATTCTCCATTCATGACCCATGAAGTTAAATATCTACTGGTAATTTTAAAAACATCACTAAATGAATGTGAATATATGCTTTGTCCTTGAATGCTATTTGTTTGTCAAGGTACCTACTATGTTTGTACAATATATTTATTTGAACAGGAAAATCTACTTTACTTTCAAAGTCATACCATTGCTTGACTAAGGTGAAACGTCCAATATGTTTTCTGCAACAAAAATGCTCTTTACAGAGGAAGTTTCACTTTACAAATTTTTTTAAGACAAAAATATGCAAACCCAAAATTATCCTGGCTTTTTTCCAGTGTTGCAAATTCACAATACAAAGGCCTGTTGGTGATGTATCATAACAAACCATGAAACAAATTCACACAACATGATGCTAATAATGAATTTTGAAAAATAAAAGGAGGCGATAAAAGCATCTTTTTTTGGAATCCAATTTAAAATGATACCAATGGATGAAGGCAGATGGGACAGTGAAATATTTGCAGATTCCAACTACCATCTGTCCATAATTTATTATCCATCTGATTGCAGGTTATTATTGTTTTTCTCCTATCATTAAACACTTGTTATTTATCTTGTTACACCATTTCTGCATTTAACATTGAGACCTTCACAGATTTGAGTGCTGTTATCTCCAGTGACCTATAATTTATGTAAGTCCTTTTGGTGTCCTTACTTCTGTTCGCCAGGCATCTAAAAGTGAATATTGCTCTCAGCTTAGATTGCTGATTAATTAATTTCTACCTTCTCTACGTCTGCATTACAGCCTTGGGTTATGAGTTTAAAGTAATAATTCACTGTCGCATATAGTTTGTCAAGTTAAATCCTGCAAACTTCTGATAGAGCCCAATTTTCATGCTACATTTAATAGCTGGTCCCTTAGAAATTAATCCCTTTCTATCTGTGATTTATTTTTTCTTCTGCTGCTTAGTGACAAAAATGGATTTTTCCCCCTGATCTGCTGCGATCTGGCTGCCTTTCCTGCAGTATTCAGTGTAAATGACGTGACTCCATCTGCTACTTTCTTCTCCCTTGTGTAGTTTTAGCTCTGAAGATTACAACACAAGTTGGAATGTCACAACTGCAGGTGGCAGAACTACATACAGTTCTAAATAGAGACTGGTAGTGGTGGCAAAGTTTGAGTACAAATCTAAACATTCCCAACACTTGTGCAGATGCATCCAGCTCCTAGACATAGAGCTTCCACAAATGACCCAAAAGCCAGCTACCTTCCATTACTACTTTCCATTAGCCCAGCAAGGTTTTCTTCCATGTTGCTGAACCCATGGAGCTAATTATGAGTACAAAGTAACTTGCTACCTTCTTTTTACCATTACATGTTCACTAAAGGTGACCCACCCATTCTGTAGAAATGAACCTCTTTTGCTCAGCATCAGGCTTTCTACCCTTTTCTAATGTCTATGTCTAATGTCATAACTAAAGACCCGGATTTAAAGTTACACAACCTGTTGGAAATATTTTACTCTCTTTCAAATTTATTTTTATCCTGAATTGAGACAGGTAATCAAGCTACCAACTCCTCTATGAGAAGAGTAAAAAAAATAATTCATAAACTTCAAATTTTTTCACTTATATTTCTTTAACAAACCCAGAAAATCATTACAACTTTGATTTCATACGGAGTTACATACTCCCAAGTTTTCACAGTCTCAAAAAATTATCTCATAGGGTGGTTTAAACCTCATTTCACATGGCTCAACACAATTATTTCAATAAGTATGGCACCACACTGTAGCAGACTTCTTTGTAGCCTTATTTCCTTACTTTCAATTCTAATAGATTTATCGGTCCATTTTGTAAACTTAGACTTTTCTCTTTCAGCACAGAAACTTTCCCTCAAGATTTTCATTCTTTCCCTCTAGTTCTCATTCCCATATATCACTGCCAGTCCCCACCTTCCTGTTCTTCTCTCCAACAAGGTCAACTATCTCACTCTGCACCGAATTCAGACACTTAAACAAGGAAAATTTCTGACTTAAATGTGCAGCACATTGATGTGATAATATTTTTGGAACACTAAACCAAAAAATTAGAACTGTATTTGTAGACTATCTATCCTCAAATTAGATTTTGTGGCTACATTTTGCAAAAGTGCATTCTTCTCCCCAGAATTTTCTTGCCTTATTTCATGGAAAAGATCCAGCTCTAGTCAGGACCTAAGCATCAAGCTACAAAATACAAAGAATAAATTTTAAAAAGAAGTTTATCCAGTAACTACCTAAGCACTTTGATTTTAGCAGGTACTGGCTAGCATCCCAAGCTTTGTTTAATATTGTAAGTAGGAAATTGGTTCTAGATCATTCATAAGCTCTTGGAACCAGTACCCATAATGAGAGCTCCCTAACCATCACATAGATTAATTTTTTAGCTAAAAATGTGATCCATGTCTGCTGTTAAAGCTAGGACATGGGGCGGCCAGGAATACAAAACCCATCAAGAAAGGAATAAGTAAGAGGAGGGTAACTGTGATCTAAATGTTACAGCATTTGTTTGTGGTTCGCCATGGCCCTATGTCCTGTTCCTAAAATTAGCTTCATTTTAATCCAAGATGCAGTATGTCCACACACCTAGGAAAAACTTCTGACATAACCCTAAAGAGCTTATAGAAATTCTGATTTTTTTACAGCATATTACTTGTATAAATGTAGCATTTCTGTTATCTTATAGTCTGTAGAAAGCACACCAAGATAAACTGATGTTATCGTAGGAATGTATTTCACTGAGAATATGATGTTAGCTAAAGTGAGCATCATTTATGTGGTACTGGAATAAAGAACGTAATATCCTGAAAACTCTTCACTGTTGGCCATAGGATCATGGAATCACAGAATGATTTGGGTTGGAAGAAATATTTAAAGATCATCTAGTCCAATACCCTGCCATGGGTCATATTACACTTGATCAGATTGCTCTAAGACATTTTCAACCTGATCTTGAACACTTCCCAGAATGGGGTAGACACTTCCACAACTCTGGGCAACCTGTTCCAGTGTCTCACCACTCCCCTCAAAAAAAATCTCCTCATATCTAATCTAAATCTACACTTGGCCTGACACTACAGGACCTATTAAATTGTTTGTCCCCATCTTTCTTATGAGCCCCCTTTAAGTAGTGAAAGGTTGCAATAAGGTCTCCCTGGAGCCTTCTCTTCTCCAGGTTGAACAACCCCAGCTCTCTCAACCTTTCTTCATAGGACAGATGTTCCATTAATCACGATCATTTTCTGGTCATTTTCATGGCCCTCCTCTGGACCCACTCCAAAAGGCCGATGTCTTATACTAGGTACCCCAGAACTGGATGCACTACTCCAGATGGGGATCTCACAAGAGCAGAGCAGAGGGGGAGAACCCACCTTGATGTGCTGGCTGTGCTTCTTGTGATGCAGCCCAGGACATGGCTGGTTTTCTGGGCTGCAAATGCACATTACTGACTTATGTTCTGTTTTGCATCCACCAGTATCCCTCAAGTCCTCCTCCACAGGGCTGCTTTCAATCCATTCATCCCCCATTCTGTATTATTATTGGGGATTGCCCCAACCCAGGTGCAGGGGGCAACCAACTTCATAGGGTTTGTGTGGGCCCATTCCTCAGTCCTCAGTCTGGTCAACATCCTCTGGATGGCATCCTTTCCTGCTCTTGAATCAACTGCACTACCCAGCTTGGTGTCATCTGCACACTTTCTGAGGGTGCACTCAGTCCCCTATCTATGTCATTAATTAAGATATTAAATAGTACTCGTCTCAGTACAGACTGTTGAGGGACACCAGTCATTACTGATTTCCACTTGGACACTGAGCCACTGACTATATCTCTTCAGACATAGCCATCCAGTCAATTCCTTATCCATCTAACAGTCCCTGCAAAAAATACATCTTTCTCCAATTTCAAGGTAAGAAAGTTGTGGGGGACCACAGAAAAGGTCTTACAGAAGTCCAGATAGATGAAATCTGTAGCTCTTCCCTTGTTCACTTGTGCAGTCACCACATTGCAGAAGACCACTACATTAGTCAGGCATGACTTGCCCTTGGTGAAGCCATGTTGGCAGTTTCTGTTTATTTACTTCTTCCATGGGTTTCAACACATCTTCCATAAGGATTTGCTCCATGATCTTCCATACATGAAGGTGAGGTTGACTAGTTAGTAGTTCCCAGAGCCCTCCTTTTTACCCTTTATAAAAATGGACATGATGTTTCCCTTTTTTCCAGGACTTTGCCTGACTGCCATAGCTTTTGAAATATGATTGAGAGTGGCTTTGCAACTGCACCAGCCAATTCCCTCAGGACTCAGGGATGCATCTCATTGGGTCCCATGGACTTATGTATGTTCAGGTTTCTCAGGTGGTTTTGAATCAGATCTCCTAATATGGGAGGAACCTCATTCCCTTAGTCCCTGCATTGAGGGTTCACAGGCTTCAGAGATGTGGGAAGAGCAATCGCCAGTGGTAACTGAGGCAAGAGGATTGTTGAGTACCTCAGCCTTCTCCATGTTGATTGTTACTGGTTCTCCTCTCTTATTTATCAGGGGCTGTACACTCTCTTTAACCTTACTTTTCTGGCTAACATATCTGTAAAAGCCCTTCTTACTACTCTTTGCATCCATTACCAAATTCATTTCCAACTGTGCCTTAGCTCACCCCTACTCATCCAGGCAGTGTCCCTACATTCTTTCCAGGGTGCACATGCCTTGTAGCACCGCCTGTGCATTTCCTTTTTACACTTTAGTTTGACCAGGAGGTCCTTCCTAAACTATGCTGATCTCTTTTCTTCCTTGCCTGACTTCTTACATACAACAATCAAGAGCTCTTGAACTCTAAGAAAAATGTCCTTAAAGAGCTGCCAGCTCTGTTCAGAAACTGTGTCTCTGAGGGCAGTTTTCAAGGTGATCCCATCCACTAATTACTTAAACAACTAAAAGTTTGTTCTAAAATTTAGTATCCTGACTCTAGTCTTCACCTGGCCCATATCCGTCAAGAATGTCATGGACTTCCAGAAACTGGTTATAGACAGCATGGATATATCTGCATTAGTTGTGCTGGTGTTTTTGACGTGTTCAAACGTCCTCTAAGGATCTCCATCTCTGCTGGGATGAAGTCACTAGTGATACCAACAGTGGACAGTGGTGCGAAGATGATAAGGAATGAGGTTATGGACAGATTTCAGGTGGGAAGTCACTTACAATATGGTACAGAAATTAATCAAAGCAACCCAGTGAGATACTCTCTCATGTAGAAATCTTTGATTTGATCTCTGTTTATTGTTTCTGCTTCCTCAGTCTAACTCATTCTTTATACTTTGCGTTTCTATTAAAATGTTGGTGTTTTTTTATAACATCCATTCTTGGACATGTTCAAGAATGCCAGCCACTGGAGGTGTTCAAGAGTCAACTAGAGATGTCTTTGAATGGCCTGGTCTATGTAGGCTTAATTTGGTCAGTGGGTTACAAGACAACTTCTGAAGGTTCCTTTAAACTTAAAGTACTATATGATTCCATAAATTCATAATCTTCTGGCATGCCAGACTTTGTGTCAGCCTGAATTCTAGCACATGTATTGTAGCTCCATGACAGCTAACAATTTGAAACATACAGATATGTAATTCCATCTCTGCCTCCATGCAGCATTTGCCAGGCTAAATCATAATGATTTGGAAGACTGCAAGTTAAATGTTCTAATTTAAGAAGTCAGTAACTGTGGAAAACCAAATACTATTTGGTCTGATGATATAAATTTAAATTGGGTCATTTTAGCTATGCATTATGCCTCTATCTAATTTAACTCCCTTTCAGTCAGGCTATTTTTGAGCTACATTGTACTACCTTCATTCAGGTTGATTCAACATTAATTCAGAGGCATAGTCCTGTTTTACTCATCCATGAAGCTTCCTTGATTTGAAAAGACTTACTCAACTAGTAAAGAATTTGACAGCAAAAGGGTTACATGCTCTAGTCCTTAGGCAAAGCTGTTTCAGTTTAGAATTTTCTATATTGACACTTTAACTGCTGGTATTTATTAGTGTGGTTCAAGTTTACGCTACTCTGTGCAGTTAGGGACTACTTTATATTAATAACAATTATAGTAATACAGAATGGCATGGTGTGTTGGGGGATGCGTATTCTGCATTCTCTGAAAAACAACTTGTGTTCAGGATGGAGCCTCCCCTTAGAAAGCACTTGAGCAAATGGTGAAAAATGCTGCATTCTGGAAGTAAATTCAAAGCAGGTGGACGGGGCAGCAGGAGGCCATATTGAGGAGAAATGGGCAGCTTCAGTCTCTTTCATTGCATATTCAACAACTCCACCTGTTTTTGTAATGACAAACAGCCAGACATTAATAACCAAATGGAAAGAATGGCTTCCCATTGAAACAGACACGCTACTCTGAAGCTGCATATGAAAATTTCAGTTGTTATTGGTAATGATTTGTCATATACCAATAAAGCATTTGTTTTGAAGTAGAGTAAGTGTGACTGCATTATCGAGATAAATACTAAGCTATGGAAACAGTACTTTGCTGCAGTCTAGTTAAGGATCCTGTTCCTTTTTACTTATGGCCACAGGTGTCCCTTCTGTTTGCCACTGGCAACCTGTGCTGAAAGTTAGTAGCGGTGGTGATTTTTAACTTGTTACCACCAGTGAGTTGATTGCCTTTCAAGCCTTCCCTAATCTGCGCATCCACTGCAGGAGTTGTATTCTGCCTGGCACAAACTTTTAGAGGAGCTGAAGCACTGGATTCCTTAGTGCTGATATCTCAGATTAGATTTAAATGTGCGCTGTTTACATTTGGACTTAGACTTTTTATCATTAGTCAAACCAGCAGACAGGGGTTAGTATTCTGTACATGTGTGAATTTATCCACAAAGCACAGTTGTCTTTTTTGTCAGCTGGTAAATGGTTTATTCCATTATTCACCTGAGACATCTGCTTTGCCAGTTAATCAGCCAGTCATTTTGTATTAGTTTTTAAGCAACAGACTGTATTTTCAATTTTAGTTAATACAGGTTGTTTGCTCAGAGATTTTACTAGTCACAGATCCAGGAGTTCTCTTGAAGATTTATCCTTCAGCTAATTAAGAAGCTGTTTTTATGATTCACTTTACAAGGGCTGAGACACAAACAGCTCTGCAGCAAAGCAAACCTTCTGTGGGAAAGTGGGGCCAAATTCCACTCTTTCAGCTGAAAGAATGACTTACTAGTAGCTTAGTCTGCAAGAGAATTAAAATGAGTTTAATTTCTCAGAGGCCAGAATAAAATGTTTGCTTTGAAGCATGTTACTAATCACCCTAAATTAAAAAAAAATAGTCTATAAGTAATTAAACCCACCCCCCCAAAAAAAAAAAAAAAAAAACCCACAAAAATAACACACACAAAAAAGGACAATAATAAATTTGCCTTTTCAGATTGGTCTTCCAGCCAAGTCTGAGTGTAGGCTTTAAACGACAATCCTGGAGTCACTTCTAATCCCAGCCTTACTCTGGCCCACCTCAAGTAAATTGTACCACCCAGCCTCTTGCCCCACAAATTAATTATGTGACCAAGGAGGTAAGAATAATCCGTGCAATGTGGCAACTTCCTAGATATTTGAGGAGAAATTTAAATGTGCACGGTCAGAGACAGGAAAAGTTAATACTAGAAGAGGGAAAACACATTTATTCTGCCTCCACAAGTAGGCAGAGGAACCCTGGGATAGGTGTGGCTCTTATGGTAATTGGTTATTCTCTAAAGGAGGAAAGCATCAGTGTTTTCTTAAATGTCACGAAGTTCCAGAGGAATCCTTGAATCAAGCATATCTATTTGTCATTTACAGCAAATATATTAATTGTCCAGATAAAAGTAGTTACTAAGTACTGGGGGTGGGGATTCCTTCTGACATAAAATTCTCCAATTTCTAATGAGGGCCATTGCTGTGACCCTTTCACAGAAACTGTATGTAAAGTCTGCAGGAACTTTGTCTGCATAAGCCTTAAATACCTCCTGCTCTTGAAGAACAGTATCAATTACACATTGATTTGTTTTTACCAGTCAGGAATTTAATTATTGTATCATCGTGTGCAGCCATCAATCATTATTTAAATGAAGTTGAGTTTTTTCTTTTTTCTTTTTTTTTTTTTTTTTTCCTGGAACCTACTTCTGTTACTTAGAACAATATTAAATATCACATTAACATAGTGCATTTTCTCAGTGAGCATGCCAAAGTGTTATACACGCCTTTCATACAGAGTATTTAATCAAATGAATGTAGCCACCTTCTGAAAGTGGGGAAAGGTTTAGGAGGCATACCACATTCTTAGTAACATTTGACATGTAAAGTTAAGAATATCCTATCCAATGGGAAGTATAGGAAAATTTACAGGATTCAACTGAGATATAAGAGAGTAGAATTCTTGTTTTTATGAAAAATGATGAGAGATTTCTGGTTAATTCAAATTATCAGAATTGTTTCAAATTGATTTTAAAAAGAAAACGTCCTTTAGAAAATATTGCTCCAGGCATCGTGTTTTGGACTTCTAGATATGGAATGAAAAAATGCCTAACCTGGTAAATCACAAGGTGACTCTTTGTTCCAAGTTCCGCTTGATGTTTTTCAGCCTAAAACAGAAGTAACATCTCTGTTTCCACTTGGACATGTAGTATGATCTCAGTATAGTCATATTTCTTTTAATGTTTCTGAAAGGATTTTCCAAAAGCTGACCTTCTGGCAAGAAATACTTAAACATAAAAGCTACTCAGCAACTCTTCAACTACAAAACCCATTTCTCTAATCTCATATAGCTGCCCTTTCACAACAGGTGAAAAATACAGTAAATGTAGAGCAAGGTAAACAAATCTGTGGGAGGCACATCTTATAAACACATTCTGTTAATTTTACTGACTCTTCCCAGGAGTGTTTCCAATGCCTTCTACTGCACTTCCCTCCATAGCCACTATCCCATCATTTGCCAGAACCTCGCTCTGGTTTGCTTGGGACTATGTAACATTGGACATCGAGACTCTGAGTTCTCCCCATACAAATTAATTTCTTGCCAGATTGGGTAATTACCCAAGAAGTTTAACCCTTCTGACTTCACATAGTGGCAGACAGCTGTAAGAATATCTCTATGTTAGCCACACAAACCAGACGTATCTATTAAAACCGCACGTACCGGCGTAACTTTGGGGTAAAAGGAAGATTTCTGGGGTTTGATGTATATATCTTTTAAAGATCATCTTTTTAAACTAGCCTGAGAGATTTTCAGGCCAACTACTTTCTGTAATTTGCAAAGTATTAAAATTAGTTGTAAGAAGTCAGTTTTTCATATGCAAATATTTGTGTATCCTCAGATTAATCTACTACTTACTTCTTTGTTTAGAGAATGTTTCATTCCCTTTCAAGGAGCTTATCCCAGGCTGTAATATGTCATGTCTCTTAGGCAGCCCTGAAGGACTTCAGCACTATGAAATTTTGTTTCCTTCCAGTTCCAACAGTGACCAAAGCTTTTTTTTTCTTTGGTTTTGTGTTTCGCTTTCCATTGCTCAAAAAACAGATTTTCAGCTGATTCTTTATTTCAAAAACATCTCCCTTACCTATTCATAATTTTCTTAGGGATTTTTTTCTGGTGGTAGTTCATTTTTTTTACCAGGGTTCTTAAAAGCATTCACCTGACTTGATTTGTACTTAGCAGTCTCACTTTGAAAAGAGGTATGTAAAGCATTTCCCATTTGATTTTCTTCCATAGCTATAAAAATTATTATTTTGTATTGTTAGTGCTGTAATGCATGTAAGTTCTGAGTCATCTAAATTAAAATACTTTAAACTTGGAGGAAGACGGAAAAGGAGAAAAAATACAACTCTCCCATTTAATTTTATTTTTTAGCATATGTAGCAAACTGGATGTGGAGTCCAAGTCCAACATTTTAATAAGCAGCATAATGAGACTTTCTGTCCAAATGCAGTCATAATATTTTGTTCTTTTTGTTTCTGGCTCAGTAAAACCGATAATAAATAAGTAGTTTGGAAAAGTAAAAAAATGGTATGTGCATGGAAAGAGGTTTTTAAAATCTTGTTTCTATCACAACTAACTACCCTTTTCAAACATGGCTGTTCTCATAACGTATAACTTGTGAAAACTATTTTATATGCTTTATTACTAAAAAGGAAGTATTTCTATTAATTTTACACAAAATACAGTGAAAAGGTTAAGGATTTACAAGGGACTTGTGCCAAACCTTATTCTTTAATGTTCTTCCTGACTGTAAATCACAGCAATTTTTGACATAGATTTATGGAGTAATGAGCTAAAGATTTTCTTAAAGTCACTAATATTATCTATACAGAAAATTTCAAACTTGTCCTTTTTTCTCTTTGAACATAAAAAAAGTAAGGGTTTATCATTGGCATTGGTTTCCTCAGACTGCCAATGAGTAGTCTGAAGCAGAAGAAAAGTGACAAAAATATACCCTCCATTTCTCTGTTGAAGGGTCTAGTCAGGGAGGGCATGTGGTTTTGCTTTGCTAGGCTGCCTTTGAGGGGTCTTCTATGGCCCAAGCTGCCTACAGTGTATGGCCCAGCATGTGACACCTATATCTGCTCTTGGCAGACTAAATTCATCCTTCATCTGAGGCTGCCTGCACTTTCCATCTGACATTGCAGCAGGCTACATCCAAGCTATTGTAGGAAAGTCATAGAGGTATCTTCAAGAGGGAATTAGAGGTTGCTTTAAGCAGACTGATAACAAAAGTTCATTAAAGACTTCTTGGGAACAGGAGCTGTTAGCAGTCAAACCTAGCCATGAAGATACACCTGCAGATAAGTGATATGGAGAGTTGGCTAACCTGGGCCTAAGTACTTCCTTTGAGCTGTTTGCACAGCGTGACAAAAAGGGAATCATGAAAGCGATCTATTCAAATGCTCATAATAGAACATTTGTCTTCATACAGCTCACGATTAGACTGAAAAACAAACTTGCACAAGAATTTCAAAGACAAAACTGAAATAATTCAGAAATTGTTTCTACAGATGGCCAGAATATCCATCATTATAAAGAAAGCAGAAAGAATAAGACAGAATTATAAGCAAAGCTTCCGTACTCCTAGACTAAATATTACCATGATCTACCTATTTGGCAATTGCTTCTTTACCCCATCCCCTCTGTTAGATGTTTTATTTGCCACTCTCCTCTAACATCTTTCCCTGAGACAACTGATGCTTATCACAGACGATGACATGATACCAGGCTGCATGGTCCATACATCTGAGCAAAGATTCAGTGCAGTACAGCCATAATCGTAGACACTCCTGGAATGGATTGTAGTGGTTCTTGAATTTTAGCACATCAGACTGTAAGGGTCCTTTCTCAGAAGACCAAAAACTTAAAATAGAAATAAAGTAAAAAAGAACTATGACTCTTCTGATGGATAAGCAAAATGTTCTTTTTTAGGAAAAAAACTAAATTTGCAATTCTCTACCCATCTCCTGCTTTCAAGGCCTCAAAAACTCTTTCTTTACATCTAGAGTTTGGGTCTTCTGGTGACTTGTTTAATGAAAATGATAAAGTGGGAGGAAAAGTGGACATTGTGCCATGAGTAACAGATTGTATGAGTTTTTTCCAGCTCTTATCTACCACTGACAATGTGTTGGTGTTTTTTGATTGTCATATCAGTGACAGTGATCTTAACAGAAGAACAGGTATTATTCATTTTTAATTGAGTTTCGCTTGATCTTTTGCTTTTCTGTCTATTTTTCTGCTGAAACCATTGCTTGGCCCTAAAGTGCCTACTTACAGCATGTGATCAAGAGAATATACTTTTATTTTAGGAAAAAAGAGAAAAAGCCTTTCCCTAACCCTGCCTGTGTTTATTTCTCTGGAATAGTCTGAGATATTATATACAAACCTGGCAACCTGTGGCAGTATACCAAAAAGGTGAGGCTTCACTGGATTTTGAATTATGTGAAAAATTGAAATACTAAGGCTGCAGAGAGAGGTTACAGTGCTATAATATATCTAAAATATACAGCATGTGTTTAAGGCATCTGAATAAGGTTTAATAAGTATTAAGGGCTGATTATTGTCCTAGCACTAGCATTCTCATTCAAAGTACTGCTAACATACAAAAAGACTGCAAAACTGATATTTATTACATGTAAAAGAAGTCTACTACTGGGCTTCTCATACAAGCACTGTTCCCACTCACAGCGCTTGACATTAGAGATAAGGAGCAAGGCTCAGACAGTTTGGGATTAAATAATTTCAACACTGCAACTGCCCAGAATTTGTCCAACACAAAAATTAATTACAATTTCTTTTGTCCTGCTAGTTAAATATACAGGCCTTGCAGCTATTAGGAAGGCATAAGCTACAACTACTGTATTTAGCCTTATTCTCTCTGACTTGCTGTCAGTGTTAGCCATAAAACGAGGATTTTAATAGGCATAAGTACAGTTCATTTGGGCTCAGCCAGTACGAAGAGTGTATCGGCTGCTGTTTGGAACTAAGTGCTAAGGCAAGATTGCCTACGAAAATATTTTTTCTGGAGCAGAAATATCATAGAATCATAGAATTGTTAGAGTTGGAAGGGACCTTAAAGATCATCGAGTTCCAACCCCCCTGCCATGGGCAGGGACACCTCCCACTAGACCAGGGTGCTCAAAGGCCCATCCAGCCTGGCCTTGAACACTTCCAGGGATGGAGCATCCACAACTTCCCTGGGTAACCTGTTCCAGTGCTTCACTACCCTTACAGTAAAGAATTTCCTCCTAATATCTAATCTAAATCTCCCCTCTTTCAATTTAAAACCATTACCTCTTGTCCTGTCACTACATTTCCTGACAAAGCGTTCCTCTCCGGCTCTCCTGTAGGCTCCCTTCAGATACCGGAAGGCGGCTATGAGGTGTCCCCGGAGCCTTCTCTTCTCCAGGCTGAACAACCCCAGCTCTTTCAGCCTGTCTTCAGAGGGGAGGTGCTCCATCCCTCTGATCATCTTTGTGGCCCTCCGCTGGACCCGTTCCAAAAGGTCCATGTCATATGGAACAATATATTAAACCAATTTATTCCAAACAATACATTTCCTGACTATATTAGGAATACTCACTAGATTCAGCCTGTGCCTACACTTCCACTCCCTCCTTTCTCTTAAAGCACAAAACTGATTGTTTCAATACATAGGTTTGGATTCAAAATAATAATAATAAATTACTAAATTACAGAAAGCTCTGCTTTGCCTAAGCATTTTTCCAGTAGTTATTAAATTTACTCCAGTTTAAAGACACTCTTGGTGTGGCATTTGTCTTTTCTTTGGTGACTCAGCTCTTTGTGGAAAAATAATCAAAAGAAATTTGTACCAAGGAAGACTGCTGTGTGTTATCCAGTCGCATGCATAATCCTCACTCAGGAGCAGTATGTGAGGATCAAAGAGAGGCAGCAGAAAGTGAACAAGTCAGAGCAAGTACCTGCATCTTCTAACTACAAGGAGATGGTAAATGGAAATTCCTTCTAAACAGCTGGGACAGTGTTATAGTTTGCTTTCTCAAAGGGAGATATAACTGTACAAGTTTGAAGGGGAGCTAGAGAATTCAGAAGTCAAAAAGTACTTGGGAAATCATATTTATGAATCTGACAATTGGCTCGTGTGTTTGTGTCCTTTGACACTGTTGTTTACTTACCTTGCTCTCTTCCTTCTGCTATGAAAAGTTAGCAAAAGAATGAAAACTTACTTTTCACAATGCTTTGGCCATCTCTTTCTGTCTCCTCATGCACTGCAGGCAGGGGGAGATCTTACTTGGGTATTAACCCCCACCAGAAATTTATATCCTTTACTTCTGAGTTTTAATTCACTCCGACAAAAGCATTAGAGCTGCAATTGCCTGCAGGCATATTTAGCTGTGTTTTCACCAATGTACTAACTCTTGAATCCCTGTAGTCCTTCATCCTCTCATTACTCTAGGTTTCTCTTCTACAGCTGGTTTCAAAACTGCTGGGTTATGCATAATGATATGAGGTCCTTCCTCCTAGAAAACTAGGTCATTGAGATGTAAAATTAGTCTCTCCCACACTTATGAAAACTGTACATGATGCCAAAGTTCAGCATAGTTACTTTACAATATGTGGGTACGACACACAGGGTGGAAGCCTGCATTTTTATTAGTCCGTACCTGCTTGTATTCCAGGCACACTCTTAAACTCTCTTATTTGACTGTAGAAGACTATGCACAACAGTAAAGCAGTTTTCTGATAGCAACAGCGACATCACTTCAGTTGTAATATTTGGTTCATGGGAAATATAGCAGGTAAGGAAATCCTGGTCAGTCCATGGACTATTGAAGTAGAGACTTCAAGACAAAAGGGATCTCTGAAGGCCTCATCTGACTAAATGTTAACAGATATCAAAATATAGATATGCTGAGAGGTTTTGGGAAATCAGAATTTGTCAAACTTGTTTCAGACTGTCACCATGATAACAGAAGGACCCCAATACCAAAGAAAATTCTTATTCATAGTAAATATTTGTGTTCTTTTGCGTCTTTTTCCTTATTACGATTCGCACTGTCATACCACCACATGCTGACTCTATCTTATGCTCCAAGACATCAGTCAGTCTGTATTCTACTTAACTGTTAGTAGTGAGGTTGTTCAGTTAGAAACACTGGAGATTTCAGTCTGGATCAGTACTGCAACACCTTTAAGCACCACAAGTAATCTCACAAACATTTTTGTATTTAAAGATCATTTGAGTTTCAAAACTATGGGTTAAGTCTAATAGCATGTTGTGAATGATGAATGAAGAATGCTTAGCAAATTAATAAACAATTTAAGACATCCACAAGTTCTGTTGTGGATGAACATCTACGTTCTTAAAACATGATTAACACTGATGTATATTTGCAATTATTTTGTCTCTTTCTTGTACTTTTTAGAATAGATGATCTTTTGATCAATAGCAAGACTTTCCAATGACAGAATTATCTCTGCTCTAAATTGCCATCCGATTATTGCATGGGTCAGAACTTCTTCACCTACTAACATAAATACTAGCATATAACTCATTCTGTGCATGTTAAGGGGACTTTTCCTGTAAAGCTTATTAAATCATGTAACTTGAGAAGCAAAACAATTTCTCTGACAGTTCCGCTCTCTAATCAGAGATAGAAAACCCTACCTTTCTTTCACATTCTTCAGCTTCCAAGAAAAAGCTATTAATAGTTAGGAACATGGTAATTGTTATATGAGATATAATTGTATGGTCAATTGTTTCTGTCAGTGGTTGTTTTAAATAAAGTAGAAGAAATTCCAAGGAACCTCATCATATTCAGTTCTGAAATAACCTAACCAAAAGAAAACTTTCCTGCTAAATTCATAAATCCATGATTCATTGTGGCTTGCAAAATGAAAGACAACATACTTTAAAAGGATTTTAAAAAGAATTAGTTGCAATAGGATATACATGAAAAAAGATACTGCACTTTCTTTTAATTTGGCAAAGCGTACAGTAGCTTTTAGCAACTACGTTGATAGGTCTTCCTCATGAATTTGTTTCTACTATTATCGTAATCAAAGCTGTTCTCTCTACTCTGTGGTTGAATGCTCAGCTGAAATATGTTTTATCTTTCCTTAATAGTTAGTAAAGGCTTTTCCATTTGTTTTGTTTATTTATGTAATTTGTTTGGCATAATTTTTTCCTTTAGATCACTAACAAGTAATTAAGTTGCCTGTTTCCCAATTGATGGCAGACTCCTACACAACCCAAACTCTTCTGTGATCTTACCATCAGTTCCTTCATCTCCATCTAAGGATTGTCTTACCTTAAGCATCTGACTACTCTAATATAAAAGAACCTGTCCCTTAAAGAAAGGTTTTATCAAAGTGTGTACTGTTGTTCCATAAGCTCTGATTTTTGGCTACTTTAGTCTAATAAAGGAAAATGGGGAAAATGACTGCTAAAGGTAAATTTAAGCTGTGTTTACAGCTCAGTATACAGTCATCTGTACTGACAATGCTTTTGACTCATCTACTCCCACTCTGCAAGAAATTAGCAGTAATGTTGCTCCATGAATTATAGGACTGATCTGTGTCATCTCAAATTTCTACTGCAAGTTGGATCAACTGGAATGGTGCTCTAATTGATGCCTGTTACTCTGAAGAAATGGTCTACATATCAGAAGTCATCAACTGAAGGGCTGTGCTGCTGTTGTTCCTGTACTAGAGGCAATAAAAATGGTTGTACAGGAAGAACAGAAAAATTAATGCTATTTATAAAGTTTTAGTGAAATTGCATGGGTTTGAGCTAAATTTCAAGTGAATAATAAGTATATATCCATCCAGCTGAAATAGTATGAGAGAACTGATAGGCACTTCTGGTTAAAATGTCATCTAAATGTGCAGTGAAAACAATGTCTAGGGGTTCTAGCTTCAGTGATTTTTCACTTTTGCTGGGAAGTCTGACTTGCTGGAACAACACAACATGCTTAAGTGCTCCACAACTTCACGGAAAAGGTTGTGTTGTGCAACATGGGAGATCTTGACTTAAATTACCACTCTTGTCAGCTTAAATTGACATGTGGAAAATTGCCCCTGATTCAGCACCCAAATGTCATAACTATGAATCTTTCTGAAGCCTGTGCTCTAACCATAAGACATAAGGAGACATAAATATATATACATATGTGTATGCTCTTACAGAGTGGAATATCTCACAATGAAATCTACAAATTGAGATTTAATTTTCACTTAAATATTTTTAAGTCTTCTTTTTTATTCCAGTCTGTAACTAAACAAATGTCAAAGTCTCAAATTTTACTATGAAATAGAACTGGCAGCTTCTGCAAAACTCTGATCTGGCATGCTCTGTTAAGATTATTTGCAGAGGATGGATAGTTTGTCAGATAAAAATCACAGACTTGCTATGGAACCACCATCTTCATCTGCAGACTTTTTCAAGATGGTTCTCTCAATAATAAACCGCATAAATTTAGACCCTTAACCATATACCAGCCACTTGAGAAGTGACAGTTCAAGATTTATAAACCAGATTATATTCATAATATACAACTATACATATGCCTATTATAGAAAATGCTATTTAACTACAAAAAAAAAATTATCCTTTCTGATTAGACATATTAATAAAAGTATGAACTATTATATATAAACTATAAACTATTATATATAATATAAACTATTACTCTTTTAACAGACAATGGAAAAGTCCAGCACGCTTGCCTTTAATGGGCTCAAATTTTTCATTCTTAATCCATGTGATGGTTATATACCATACTATGGATAGATATCATATTCATAGAATCCTACAAGTTATTTCTTTTTTCCCAAACCTTCTCATTTTTAAATGATTGGTAAAAAAAATGTATAATCTTTACTGTCCTAATTGTGCAGGCGACACATCTTTCTGCTCCATGATACATCTCATTTCCATTGGTTAATGTGAGCTGAGGAATCAACTGAGCCTTGACATTTTTCATTTGAGGTTGACAAATAAAAGATAGTGGTGATAAATAACAGGCTTTCAGAACTAGAACCCTGTGCAGTAGCAATATGGTGCTTTGTATTAAACTTTTAAAGACCAAAACTATGCCAGATTTTAGCAGTGAGTTCTGTTCCTTCATTAATGGGTGTTAGAAAAAATGACCAATTGACTAATTCATACAACACTTACTAAGCTTTACCCCTGAAAAGGATCTATGCAGGTGGACACAATGGCCACTGAGGGAAGAGAATGAATTTGGAATTGTCTTGTGCAGAATTAAGTTCACTACTTTTCTCTTTTGTTTCCTGCCTAAATAGCCTGTTCTGCATAAAATTAAGCTCCTGTAAATTCATGCTTGGTTTGGGTTTTTTTTTTTTGGTGGTTTGTTGTTTTTTTTTTCTGTTAAAGATCCTGGTTTTATGAAACTGATACTTTTAAACAAATGCTTATTTCAAACCCATCTCTTCAATCTATTTCCCCCACCCAGCCATAGTAATTTAAAGCCAACATATGATGGACTTTAAAAATTATCTGGTTTACGTGATGTTTAAAAGCAAGAGTAACAGAATACACTGGATATACACAAATTCTTTGTATCTGAAGAAGTGAAATCCTTATGATTTTTCTTCTAAGTATTACTTATTATTTCCCTCCATATTCTCACTATTTGTTTTTGTAAAGCTATTAATCTCAGCTTTCCAAGAGGACGTAAGGGAAGACCTAACTCCTTTTAAAGACAATGTTAACTGAGCACACAGCTGACCCGTGTATGAAAACAACAAATTTATTCTTTACCAATCAACCATTTCTTTTTGTTAGACTTAACTTTTGGTTTCAGCATTTCCTGACTGTAGCTTTAGCTAGTGCTAAAATTCACATTTATACTCACGGAAGCAGTTCAAAAGCTTGATACACAGGGTTTTACTACGAGGGTATTAGGCTGCAAGAAGTATTGTTTTTTTAGCAGCTAAAACTATTTGCAGATGTATGCATGCTGAACAGTTTTTGTTGTAATTAAAACATTTTTGAAACTTTTCAATGGCTTCCCTTAGGTCTAACAAAAAAATATTCAAAAACACCTTGACATTTTTCTGTCAAGAGCAAAGAAATCTCAGCAAAAGTTCCCAGTCCTTGGTCAGCTCAAATCCAAAGCAGAGCTAATACCCCTACACCCAGCATGAATTGCACTCCCTTAAACTATAGTGAAAGGATGTCCACTTACCGCTTCTATTAGTAGGGATTGGTAGTACCCTATCAACATTTCTTATGTAAGATCACGGGAGAAAGGTCTAGGATCATATGTTCCTTCCAAGAGTGTTAATAATCTTCTTTAGCTCAGACAATACTTACATAAACCTTGGAGCATGTCAGAAGTCAAGATGAAGAGGCTGCTATAGGCCTAGATCCGCCTGATCAAAACTTCTGTGATCACTGACTAGATCATTTGACCAGAAAAAGGAAATTACATTATTGCTAAATACTACCAATGTACTTAATAGAGACAGATCGAAGAAGCTGGAGTGAGAAAAGTTGAAAAGGCTGAGCTTTAACTCATACAGTTAAAACAACTCCTCTTTCAGCTGATTTGGAGCAGATATTTGTCTGCACTTGACAACACCTTGGATGAATACCCTTCTTACTGAGTTGCTGAATAAAAAGCTTAAATTTTATGATCTGTCCTGTCTTCCTTCACTTTTATCACATATACCCAAAAAAATACAGTTTCAAAAAATGTGTACCTTCCTTTTCCCTTCCTCTTCTAATGGCCCTTACTTGGTTTAGCAGTCAAACTGAACTAGTGCTACTTGCAACACACATGCTGTTGGTCCTCTTGCTAGAAGAGTATGCATTTTTTAACCCGAGGGAGGCAATGTGAGCACATTAAGACCAGGTGCTTGTTGCAGAAACGAAGCTGTTCCACTTGCAGAAGAATGCTGCATCCAGCTGTTCGTTTATTGCAGCCCCATGTTGGAGCAATGAGGCTGACAAGAAATGGAATCAGCAGGCAGTGGCAAGAATTGTATTTTTAAAAGACAGTGGTGGTTGTTGAGTTCGAAGAGAGAAGAAATTATTCATTAGTTTTCCCACCTGTTCCTGTGCTAAATATTGGCATTAATTAGCTAGTTCAGAAATGCCAAGCAGCTGAGCACAGGAGGTTCAATCTAAGTGGTTTAAAGTGCTACCTGGAGGTTTGTGATGTTGTTCCTTCAGCAAGACAGGAGCCTTTAATGGGAGTACTCTAAGGCATGTTTTGTGTTAGGTATGTCTCTCAGTTCCTTCTCTTTATTCAGAAGGCTTTCTTGCTGCATGATTTTTTGGTTGTTTTGTTTTTCATTTAATTGGTTGTCAGGTTCAAGATATTTAAGAACCAGGCTTCTCTTTTTAGGAAATTTTGTATGAAGAGTATTAAAGAAATAAACTTCTATATGGAACATAGGAGAAATTCAGAAAATAGTATCTGATTCCAAATACTTATTCTTACCATGAAATATTTAAATTCTTTTTTTCTCCCCAATTAGTTTTAAGCTTTTATTCCACACACACATACCCTGCCCCCAATAACCATGAGCTGAATATCTGGAATAACAATTGTCTCTGATCTGACTCTTATTCACTTACAGCAGAACTCCTTCTGGGTGTTACTTTTGCGGTTTTGCATTTGCAACAGTCAGAACTATAGAGATTGTTTATTTTCCTATTCCTGTCCTGAACTAAATCAGAGTTTAACTGGTTGAAATGTTTTTCTGATAACACAGATGGTAATTCTCAACGCAAACCACTCGGATGAAATGCAAACAAAAGTTTACTAGCTATGTGCTGTTCCTAACTTTCTAGCTTTTTCTTTCTAATAAACAAAATCCGGGCCTAGAGATTTTATTTACACTGATGTAAACTGCTTTATTTCTGCATAAGCTATAAATTATCTCATTAAGTTATATAGCTAGACAGACCCTCAATATTAGTAACTTCAGAGGCTGATGGACTCTATTGCCCTTATTCAAACTGCAAAGCAGATGTTTGACCATGATGATTTGTGGATCTAGCTCTGTTCTTGAGAGAACCCCAGGGGAGTTGTTTTGTTGTGCCATCTCTTTGTTGTTGTCAGCTTCAAATGTGCTGCTAACAAATGCCTCAGTCTGAGGCACAAATACAAAGCAGGTATGTATTAGTGAACAAGGAGGGGAGAAAGGGAGCAATCAACCATGAACCAAAGTTTGGGTTTTTTCCATTCTGTGCCATAAGTGGAGAACTTGGATTTGTCCTTCTAAGAAATGTAGCAAGTTATTAATTGCTCTGTTTAGGTTTCCTGTCAATTTTTTTTGTTTTTGCAGGGGGTTGGTTCTTTGGGAACCCTTTTGCCAGAGAGGAAAAAATTAATTTGCGTCTGCCCCTTTTACTTTACCTTCAGGAGTGGTTGTAGTGCCCTACAAATAGGGTGGTTGAAACTGGCTGTCAGGCATCGGGTGCATTGTTATTTAAGGAAGAACCAGAAGCTTGTCATTTTCTGCAAAAATATCCTGCCCCCACTGGTTTAATTTCTTCTGGCAGTAAATGATACTAGGAAATAAGCCTTTGGGGTAATCATTATCGGGATTCATGCTGCTGCTTTCAATTGCTCTTTAGTTTTTTTCCCCCAGAACACCACATAGTCTGCCTAACAATTATTTTATATTTGCTGCAGTGTGGGGCATGTTCATCAATGCTTCAATTATAAGTGCAAACCTATAATTACCATCTCCACAGCCAGAAAAATGTGAAGTTTCATTTGTGATGATGAATATGCAGCTCTTTTAAAAAGTTCCTCAGTGTATTATTAGAAAGCGAAGGAGGAAAAAGAAACAGAGGGGGATTTGCCTGACATTTCCACTAGGGAAATGGCAGTTATATTGAGATGCTTTTGTCCCTTTTAGTAGCAAAACATCAAAGACTTTATACCTTTTCTTCAATGTATAGGACATAAGTATAAAGACTACATACAATCTACTTAAGATAACTTTAAAGAACGTACCATTTATATAGATGAAAAGAATATTAACAGTGTTGAGATGTGCATTTTTATGCTCTTGTAGAGAAAATGGGAGCATGCCTCTGTGTAAGAGCACGTTCTAGCCATTGGCTAGGATTAGTAAGAAGTTTTTATGTATTGAGTATTCTCAGTCTTGGTGTACACCTTAGAGTTTCATAATACTCAAGTGAGTGGTCTAAGGGCAGACCTACACTATAGAGAGCTCCAGTTGCCTGTTCCCACTTTCAGCTTAGAGCTTCCCTCCAAGAAGACCACACCACGTTTCTGCCACTCGGTACTGCATCCTTGGTTTTAGCCAGAAAAAGCTTTGTGCTTCTCTGATCTGACTGTATTGAAATTACGTATCTAAAAGGATAAGAAATCCTTTTAGACCTCAATCCCTGTGCACTGCTCTTGTTCTGATCTCATGCAACCAGGGAATGAAAGTACTTAGATCATAGGTTGTTCCTGTCCCTCCTGTTACTTGTACTCCCCTGTGCAAGTAACAGAGAATCAGAACCACTCTTTTCTGTAGCCACTGGTATCCAGAAGCAAGTGGTACATCTTCCTGATTTCTTTGACACCTCCATTTTAGAAATCCTGCATAAATTGTTTCCAGGACAGTGTTGTCTATTATATATATATATTTTTTTTTTTTTAAAGTCTTATTCTGCTGAAGAAAAATAAGTAGTGAACAGGAACATCTAAGCTGTAGTCAAACCAGATAGTGGAGAAAGGCTGCAGCAGAATGTGTCTGCATGGAAAACAGTGCTGATTCTCCAAAGATGTTCACAATTCACAACAGCCAGGTACGAGTGACTCCCATGCTATTTTGAGTTGGCCTCCGCTAAATATGATTTGTAAATTCCTGCTGTTTGAGATGTAATGGAGAGCATGTGGCATTGAGAGGATAATAAACAAAAAACAATGGAAGATTAAGGTTATCGAGTAAAAAGAGTCATTGTCAACTAGATTTGTAACAGAAAAGGTACTGTTGATAAAAAAATGGCAGGGCTATATCTCAGTGGGTGGACAGGACTATTCACAGGGTGGACCTCACTGAATTCTTATTCATAAATTCAGAATTGTTGAAAGTCAAGCAGAGACAGACCTTGCAAAGGAAACTACAACAAGTGAAAAAGGTTCTCTAGAAAACAGGGGAAAAGTGGAAATGCAATGTGTTAAAAATGGGTATTGTCTAAAAGATAATATAGGTCTGGCATAAGAATTAAATTAATACTTCATCTCAGTTTTCAATAAAGAGAACTTTATAACACAGGGACAAAGGCAGGATGGCTAATGGGAATGATGATATAGAAATGCAAATTGCAATAGTTAAGGTGAAATAAAACTCAGATGGCTGTGTCAGAGTCGGGAAGATTGGGTAATCTTTATCAGAGATACTGAATAATTGGTAGATGAAAACTGAGTTCAGTAGCATGGATTCTTATTAAAAATATCAACAGGTTTCCTACTTAAAGGCTGAAGAAAAGCAAAATCAGTAGTTGCAATTAGGAGAGAGATAAAATGTAGAAAACTAACTATAAACACATTAGATTTGACAAAATGCAAGAATTTAGAAAGAAGAGTTAAGGAAATCACCTATTTGACTATAGCTATTAAAAGAAATCCTGATTTACCAAAAATGGTGTTATCCAACGACTCTGGCATTTTCCTTCAAGTTTAAATCTTTTTCTTAATGAGATTCTCAATATTAGAGTTGGGCATAAAAAACTAAAAATATTTTCATAAATAGTCAACTCATTTTAATAGATTCCGCTTTAGTCACAGCCAACATTAATAATCATCCTTATTTAATTGGCATAAACACATTGCACTGTTCAACTGTACTTTTCAACTGACATTTTCCTTGTTGTAAACGCTACTGCGTTTACCACTTTAACATTAGTGAATTTTAAGCTCAAAGTAAAAGTATGAGGATGGGAAATATCATCTCAATTTTGGAGACAAGAGTTGAACCACCACAGGGTGAATGAAGAGAAGCAGCAAGGGAATTTCTGGATGAGGCAGTGTTTGAAACAAGGCCCCACTCTACTAGGGTTCTTCTCCCCTAAATCCTGCCTTCTGTTTTACAATTTTTGTAAAGCAGCCACTGTCAGTGCTTTTTCTGTTTCCAAACTTCCCATTTCAAAATATCTGTATTCGTTTCCACTTGAGTTTGGGTATGGCAGCACTACAGTCCTTTTCTGCCAGAAGTCCCCATAGATACGTAATCCAACTTCAAAATAACTGAAGTACCAGACACAGAGCAGCTGGGGCAATACAGGACTGATTCAAACCTGACCTCAGAAGTTGGATAAATATTGAATACACTAGTACTCCAGTTATTTGAAAAGTATCTGTGTAGAGGAAGACTGAGTTCTCCTAAAATGAGCTTTTCACAGATAAGCTGAAGGCTCAGTTCACTATCCTAAATGTAGATGCTCTGGGATATCTTTCCTGGCTTCCAGTTCTTTGTCCAGAAGGAAAAGGACATCTCAGAAGTCCCATGTCATGCAATAAGTTCTAAAAATGCTTTTAAAATTATTTTCTAAATTGTTGTTTCTTATTACCAAATATGGAATTTGTTTTATCAGACTCATAAAGAAGCTCCAATTAAGAAAAAACACATACCAGATATTTCTTCTACAGAAGACAGATAGGAATAAATAGCAAGTACAGGCTTCTGGAGACTAAATTTGGCTCAAAACTCTTTAAACTTTTTGTAAATGGTAATTAACTTCTCAGAAAATACTTTTTTTTTCCCCTCAGAATTCTGAACATACAGGAAACATACTGGATCCTAAGTGTTGACATTTTCTATATTCCAAGTGAAATACTACTTAAATTGAGCCTTACTATGGTTCTACCCAGTCCATTTTGGTATTTCCCAGTACAAGTGTTCATTTTAAGACCTGGGAACTGGAGAATAGTGGATGGTTAATTTGAAAGCACCGAAACTGCTTACTTAAAAGTGCTGATTTGAAAATTCCTTTTAATCATTTAAAATTCATTTTTTTACTCTTTTCTTGGGTGAGTGACTCTCGTGAGTATGTGTGTCTAAGGGTGTGAGTGCACCCAGAACATGGATTGGAAGGCCTGTGTGTCTGTGATGCCGGCAACTGCAGAGATCCCAATGAGTGGATGTTGATGTCAGCAACTGGAGTGGGACCATGGGTCGCGGGGACCCAACTGGCAAATGAGTGTGCGAGCACCAGTAAAGATCAAGCCAGGTGAGCTGGGGAGTAGGTGAGGTGGTCTGGGGCAAGGGGGTGAGTGGGTCTCTAAGAGCCAGACCACAGGAGCGTGGGGTAGGGTGGGGTGAGGGGTGGCTACTGGGAACCAGGAGAGCTCCAGCTGGTTCTGTGTGTGTGAATGCATGTGGCCTCACAGGTTCATGTGTCCAGGTGCCAGCAGATGGGCAGGCTGGGTGTCTGAGCCCAGCTGTGGGGCCACCCACATTGTACTTATGCACATTCCCACTAGCAGGCCTCCATCCTGTTCAGCCAGAGAGGGGAGCAGGATGAATCTGTTCATGCTATCTGTAGTCCTATGAGTGCTCTGTGAGTTTGTTGTATTGATCTGTGTGGCCAGACCTGTGTGTATGTGGTGTACACCTGTAGTCCATATGCCTCTGCATATATGTACTGGGAACGTGTGTTCAGCCTCATTACCAGTTGGGCATGGAGCTGCAGCAGAACTGCCTCTCTCAGACTGTCAAATCTGATCCAGTTTTCCACTAACAAAAACAAAAAAAAAAACCCACCAAGTCCCACTTTTGAGACAAAAGGAGGTTTTTCTTTTGTATAAGATTGAGGTTTTTCCTTTCAACAGATGAATATAGATGCATTCTTTCTTCTACCAGAAGTCAACACCTGCATTGAAATTGCTAATAAGTAGGGGCTTATTTCAATGAGAAGTTAAGCTCTTCCTTTTCTTTGGTGGCTGTTTGGCATTCCTGACTGATGGAAGCCATCTTTCATCAGATCTTTCTTTCTCTGCCTGCCCAAGCATTAAAACCACACATGCCATCAACACTAAAACATGTTAATCATAAGTAGAGTAAGTGCTCTTGACTGCAGTCATGTCTGGTCTCAATCAGTCATTTTTGGATGACAACAGGGTTGAGACTGCTAATCCCCAGTCTCTTCTCCAACAAGCAGGCAAGTTATTCCCCTATGTCCCTTCCAAAGGAGCATTTCAGTTGGAGGTGGGAAGAAGTTAGCCATTAGCAAACTTCTTTTACATCTTCCTCCTCTGAAAGGTGGAATAGATACCTTATTTGCTGCTAGCACGTGGTGCTGGTGTTAGTAGTGGAAGACTGAAGACCTAAGAGGTCATAAGTGGCTGCACTCACTGGAATGGAATTCTGGAATGTCTTTTGAAATAGTCCACTTACCAATTAGACCATTAAAAATATAAGTTTAAACAGTCTTTCTGCCACACTAGTGGCTGATTACTAAAGTAAAATTCTTACCATTGCTTTTCAGTTACTAGATTTTACAGGTGGCCTCAGGTTGTTGGCATATGCCACACCATGTTTAAAATGGATTATAATTTTAACTTCAGTGAATTTCTTAACTGAGACATTAAGTATATATGGTTCGGTGCTCTCGTTCTGAAGCTGCAATGACCTTTTGAGTCAGAAATGGTTCTATATCAAAGGACTTGCAAATGGACTCATTTATACCTTCACGCCCAACATCTTGGATTTATGCCAGGATGGAGCCAAGGTTTCTGATGTTATAAATCTGTAACTTGGTCTTAAAATGCCAAATAGAATGCACAGTCAAAACCCTGATTCTCTGAAACCAATAGGATGTTTGCCATTGGCTTTAGTCAGCCCCAAACTTAATCCTCTGTAATATCAACTTTCTGTTTTATGACTACATATCAAAGGTTAACCACATACTCATGCAGCAATGTTGTGTGCTATGAATATTGTTCTGTGCTGTAAATTTTTCAGTTTTGAAATTATTTCCCTGCTATCTGACAGAGTAGAAAGCAAGTGGAGGAAGGAGAGAGGGAAAGAGTGCCACTCTATCAAGTGAAGATGTGCTCTCAAAGAATTCAGTCTATCTCCTCTTCTGTCATAATTAGATTTACAGGACTAACAGGTAGCTGTACAGCACACATTTATCATACTCGCAAAGTCAATTTTTGTGGTTCTTTCACTCACTCATACTCTAAAATTCACACTTAACTTTTAATTAAATCTAGAGAAAATAAGATTGTGTAAAAGTTACATTTATCGGTTTAATTTTTCAACGCTTATTGAATATACATTATTGGTCTGTGGTTCGAGTGAGTTTCATTTCTTGAAGTTCCTTTTTTTTTTTTCTCCCCACTAAAACTAGACTCTTATGGTGTCCTGATTTCTTCAAAAAGAGGTTTGATTTTTGTAAGCAGTAAATGGTCTCCATTCAGGCTGTAAAATGTATGCTAAAATTTTTGTGACAAACTATCCACTTTTTGCAGTATATCTGTTCCCTTGTGGACCTCTATTGGTAATAAGTTTGTCCTTCTGCAATGAACAACGTGCTTAACATTTTCCAATAACTGCCACAATGATCAATAACATTCGGGTAGAACCAACAACATTAGTTAATACTAGTCACTTTTTATGGAGAATTAGGCATGCAAATGACAACATATTACTAAAAAGTTTGAAAATTATTTTATGTTAACATTGAGTATGTGAATACATGACAGCTTACCTAGACATGATCTAGAAGAAATAGGAACAAAGGGTTAATGTTGTGCAATGAAAGAGTAGTATTTACCTCTGTGTGCTCTACAAGGGGACACCTGAGCTAGTTCTGGGTGGTGGTCCTCAGCAATAGAGGCAGAGGAGCTGTGCTGGGATTTTGTTTTTTCTGGGTTCCCAGGTTCTCCAGGTTTCTCCGGCTTCCTGGAGTATCATATTAGCCCGCTTCACGTTGTAATACACTGCACCCATGCTGCATCTGATGAGACCAGTGCTAGTTTTGTCTGTCTTTGTAATTTTCTTTACCAGTAAACCTACCTAAGGTAAACGGAAAGATAGGAGCAACAAACAATAACTCTATTTCATTTTGTTCTTCCATGGAAAGAAAAAGGATTGTTCAAAACTGCCAGTATTCAACATCACTTTCATCTTCAATGGAGATCTGAATCTCATTATGATGGTTTCCTTTGCAATCCACTAACAATACAGAATCTGCCCTATGCTTCTGGTGAAAAGTTTTGCGGAAAGAAAAGAGAATAATCTTTGTCCCTACGTAGGTTAAGGTCTCTTTCAACAGGCTTATTCATCGTTACCTTCCTTCTTTATCAAGAACATCATCCAGTTCTCTCAGCACCCTTGGAGGCAGACTGTTGGGTCTCATGCACACATATGGGTTGACTTCACTCACATAATCCCTTGATTGACCTTCATTTGCTGCTAGTAATTCTTGTCTTCCTTTAAATTCTTCTTTAAGGTCAGAGGCCTGGGAGACCTAGCTGATGAAGAAGACTGAGGCAAACAATGCAACTAATACCTGAGCCCTATCTGTAGCTGCTGTCACAAAGTCCCCCACCCCAATGAGCAAAGAGCCCACGTTTTCCTTGTTCAGCCTTTTACTGCCAACATAACAATACAAACTCTTCTTTTTGCCCTTGATATCCCTGGTAAGTGTCATTTCTACCTGAGCTTTGGTTTTCCTACAGTCATCCTTGCATGTCTGCATTCAGCTGTCCTTAGCCTGTATGTTGTGTTCTCTTACAAGTGGCATGGCAGTGAGCTGGAGACCTGTAAAGGAGAGCAGCAATCCCAGCACAGCAGCTGAACTTGCGTGTGTAGTAGGGAGAGACTTCTAGATGATGTGGCAGGAGGGTGAAGCTGAGGAGGGAATACAGGAAAGAGATTTGCAGGCAAGTACTGAGAAAGGCAGGAAAAAAACACAGACAGGACATGTAGAGACATTTTCTTCTAATCATTTGTGCCAAATTTTGAGAGCAATGAGCTGGCTACAGCTAAGTTTGGTATCAGGAGTAAGGAAATAAAAATGTGTTTACAAGCTCTTTTCTCTTGTTCCGTCTTACTATGTCTTTATTCTTAAAAGGCTAGTTATTCTAAGTCGCTCTCTAATGAGAAGTTGAGGGGGGGAGGATGTGAGTTAGAAAATGTTCTCATCTCAAGGAAGCTTACTAAAGCAGAATGCAGGTGCACTTTAAAGTGGTGCCTGATTGGGGGGGTGGGGGAGTGGGGACAACATACTTGCTGTTTGACAAAAATTATTTTTCTCTGAATTTATTTTAAATTTGTGCCAATTTGGTACTGAAGAGCCCAACTTGGAAGTGTGCTCTGTTTCTGTCTAAGTAACTCTTAAGTACTATTGGTCCTGATTTAAGTCTCCATCATCATAATTTCTAAATATTAAAAGCAGTCTATACTCCTCTGCTTTTCACCTGCTGAAAAATACATGTTTCACTGGCTTGTCACAGTGAACCTTACCATATTTATTTAGACAGAGAGCCATATTCTCCTAAATGCTCCTCCACGTAATGCGTGGAGGAGAGTTAGAGAAATGCATTTGATCTCATGATAACAATGCTTAAAAAGAGAGATTTCAGGATCATGTAGTGTATCTTCCTGGAGAAGAGAAGGCTCCAGGGAGACCTTATAGCAGCCTTCCAATATCTGAAGGGAACCTACAGGAGAGCCGGAGAGGAACGCTTTGTCAGGAAATGTAGTGACAGGACAAGAGGTAATGGTTTTAAATTGGAAGAGGGGAGATTCAGATTAGATATTAGGAGGAAATTCTTTCCTGTGAGGGTGGTGAGGCACTGGAACAGGTTGCCCAGGGAAGCTGTGGATGCCCCATTCCTGGAAGTGTTCAAGGCCAGGCTGGATGGGCCTTTGAGCACCCTGGTCTAGTGGGAGGTGTCCCTGCCCATGGCAGGGGGGTTGGAACTCGATGATCTTTAAGGTCCCTTCCAACTCTAACCATTCTATGATTCTATGTTTTCATAATATTATGCATTTTTCCAGTATTTGGAACAAAAATCTATTTAAAATGTCACTTAAGTAGTGATCCGTTAGTTAACACCCACTTGCCTACTGTTTCGTTGCTATGATCTTGACTGTACCAGCTGCTGAGCTGTATTTATGGCTGTTTCTGGCCCTTCACTCTTCCTTAAAAAAAAAAAAAGGGGGGGGGGGAGGGGTCATGAAAGTTGCAATTACAAATATTTGAATATTTGAAGCTGGATTCAATCATAAACCTCAAAGATCTGCTCAAAGTTGCATCAAATGAGAGAAAGGTAATGCATAGTAATGTCTTCACCTGCAGATACAAACAATTTTTTATAGTAAGGGAACAAAGAATATTCCTTTAAGACTGAAATAAAGGATGTTAAGGTGGATTGTCAAAGTAGTCCAATTGTGGTGGTAACACAGTGTGAATTATGTATTCCTAGAAATTCAGTTGGCATTTAAGGCATTGTTGTGGTTTTGGCCTAATTTACCAAAACCAGACCGACAGATGGCCCTTCCCCCCCTTCCCCCCCCCCCCCAAAAGAGGAGAGAGGAGGAGAAAGAGATAAGGAGATTCAGAAGTTTAGAATGAACTAAACTGCTTTAATGAAGAATTAATATTAAAATAAAAATATAGAAGAAAATAATGAAATAGATACAATATATACAAAACCGTATCAAGCTCCCAGGATGACAGTCACGTTACCGGCAGGCACTGGGGAAGTCCCAGACTGGACTCTGTGATGGATGGGAACTGGATTCCAGCTCTGGAGTCAGGAACACACGGATTGGGATCAAAGGCAGATGAACAGACAGAGTCCTCTCTGGACGTCGGCCATCGCAGGAAGGGCTTGACCCTTTGATCCTTCAGCTTTTATACTGAGCATGGGGCAGATGGGATGGAATACCCCAGTTGGTCAGGTTTGGGTCACCTGTCCTGTCCACTCCTCCCCACCGATGTGACCCCTCTACGTTTTTTCCGTTTCCGTCCCTCTAAGGGGCAAATAACAAAATTGGCTGACCTTGGTTGTTATAGCAATAAGTATAAGCAAGGGCCTCCCTGCGTACCATTCCTTGGCATGGAGCACAAACATTGGGCTTATCATTCTGAGAACGAGCAGTTTTCTCCACAATATGCCGTTAATTTCAGAGAGTTAGAGGAGGCCTAGCTAGGATGTAAAGTTACAGAACAGAAAATTGGTTCGGTTTTACTTCAAACCGGGACAGGCATGTGGTTATATAGTATTATTATGGCTGGTAACATTTTAATATACTATAAGATTATTAATTTTTCATCAATAACTTTCAGATTTAAATGTATATATTTACAAATATGTATATACATCTGTATACAAAAATATATATGCCATCTTTCTGTGTTCTTAATGTTCAATTAATTCCTTGTTCACTTGGAGACATTAGCCACTTATAAAGTCTATGAGGAAATCTTGTTAGAAAAGGCATTGAAATATTTATATTTCATGAGAAAATAATCTTTATAAAGATGATTCTAATCTTGGTGGTACCATGTGAGTCCATGTGATGAACTCCTTAGAAAGCCTTAGATTGCTAAAACTGACTTCTATATGTCTCAGAAAATGAACTTTCTTCTCTATGATGACATTGGAATTTTTTATTATTAAATTCCTTGCAGAAGATGTATTTTTTAAATTATTCTCTTTTCTTTGTTATTGTTTTCAATAAATATCAATTTGATATCAGATTCTGCATTCTAAACAGAGGAGGAATGAGTCATTCTAACTCAGCTGCAACAGTAGAAAGTTCTGCTTTATTTAAGGTTATAAAATAGTCAAAGTAAAGAAAACAAAAAAACATGCATTCTGAACAACTTTCTTAAAGAAATGGAAAAGAAACTCTTCCTATATCTGGCCCGGCTTCTAGGAATTTCTTCAGCTATGTTTCATAGATATGGACTTTCACAATGTTTTTCAAAATTTGTTTTTTGGTTTTTTTTAATCTCATCTTATCCTCTGAAAAACCTATGGAAATAAGTTTTGCAATAAGACAACTGCACACAGTAAACAAATACTGTGGAGATTCTCAATGGGGTATTTTTCCCTTCGGTGGGAACTTAATTTCTGTTATCCTCTGCAAATACTGAAGTTGAGATGATCTAAACTCACTTGTCCAAGCTCCATACAGATTGCTTGGGGTCATGACAGATTTTCAATTCTATGCAAGTATGCAAAGAACACCATAGTCAAACTATAATTACAAGACTAAATAATGATAGATTCCAACAATGAAACGTGAAGTAAAATATGTGATTGAGCCAAATCAGCAGGCAGTGGCAGAAATAATTTTTTTTTTTTTTTTTTATGCTAGTAGATAGTTTTCCAACCGGAGGTGTTTTTCTGCTGGTGATCCCTTTTCATGCAATGAATTATGCCAGCCCAGGGTGACTTTTACCTTTTACCTGGCATTGAATGGTACCTGTCCCAAACTCACCCTTGCAATTTAGCGGGGTCCACACACTAACTTCTTCCAAACTAACTCCAAACATCTTTTGAGAAACACAATTAATTTCTCTGAACTTCCATCTTATCTTCATGTTCTACATTTCTAAAAGCTCGAAGTACCTCAGGTTTGTAGAAATTCCAGAAAAATATATTGTTCTGTGAAAAGAAATTATTTGTTCTTATAAATTCCAAACAGTTAAAAGGAAAAAAAAAAAGATATACATAAAAATAATCTCCCGAAATGTAATTTACCTTTTTGATAATTTTGCCAGAGATTCAAGGCTTGCATCAACACATTAATAATACTTATTTTTCTACTGCCCTCCTGTATTTTAATTAGGAGAGTCACCTGACATCTAGCAGTTGTCAAGTGATGTGTGCTCTCTGTCTTGTTTGGTTGGTTGGTTTTTTTCCTTACAAAATCAAATTAAAAAAACACATCGACTTTCAAAATCTTTGGCTTTGTTCCTTTGTGCAACAGGAAAACTTCCAAATTTTGGTAAGTCACATCGGATAGGAACATATTTTTTTCCTATACTCCAATGTGGCTGCATTTGTGGATGTTTTATCCTACAATTAGCAGTCAAAATAAATCATAAAAGGGACTATGAATTATTTGGCTATCATATTTAAATACAATGTTAGTACATGAAAATACTATGTCCTTGCCTACTTGGATTGTACCAATTTCTGACAGATACCTAAGGGACCTGCCTCTTTTTTTACATTTCAACGATACTTGCACTGCTCGTCACTCCAACAAAATCTATGAATTTGGAACATATGAATTTATAACATCCTCCTTTGAAGCACAAAATTATGGCTTTGTGTCGAATGTGATATATTGGAAAGAAGGCCAACATTTTTGGAAGTGTTTTATAATGGTGTCTTTCCTTTTTTCTGCTTAATAAAATACGAAATAGTTCTGTATTAAAAAGGTCAAATCATCATCTACTTGGTAAGTGAGGAGGACTTAAATGATGCCTTTTGGAAGGTTCCAGAATGGTTGCATGAGTAAAAAATACACACACTTAGTAATTACACCCTAGCACATACCTCATGACTTCCCCATCATTTCCTAAAAGGAATAATTCAGTTAATTAGCCTTCTGTTGTTGTTGTTTCTTGTTTACTTATTTTCTTATGCTGTATTTTTGAGGTGATTATTGTCTTAACTGAGCAATGAGGTTTTACTGTTTGTAGTCAATGCACTTACTATTTTTCCTTTAGATTCTAGATAAGAACAAAATCACCAAATTTTGTTTCTTGTTTGCACGCAAAAGACGTTGCTATTGAGCTTTATAAGTGAATTACTCACTACTTCAAAAAAATCATTATTTACAGGGCTGCAAAAGGGTTTGTAGGCAAGATCAATTAAATCATACAGCAGAAGCAGACTGGCTGGAAGAATATGGTATGGCCAAAGACAGTTAGCTCCTGAGCACCTTGACAGGTCATCATTTACTTATTTGCACACTCTTCAGGTTTTAAATTACTTTGCATGATAACCTTTACTTAAGTGCATAATCCATTAAATGAGTATTATCCAACAGGAAGAATTTTCTATATTATCTGTAAGCATTGAAAAGGCTGACACTGAAAGTTAAGATCGGTAAAAGCATTAGGGGTTTTTTGTTTGTTTTGGTTTATTTTTTTATTTCTTTTAATAGTGGATGCTATTTTCAATAGTCGTAAGGCAATATTTTTAAACTCCTCAAAATATGTTCTCTCTCACCAGAAAAAAGAAAATTAAAGAAAAAAGGGAAAAGAAGAAATGAATCAGCTATTATCAAATTGAGTTTTACTTTGTTTCCTAGGTCAAGATAACAAGGCATACTGAAAGGCAGCCATAGGAAAAGTAGAAACAAATACTTTTACCAGCTGGCTAAAAACCATCTTTGTCTCAACAAATTTGTTTGAAAGGCAGAATGCGAATGACGAGTTTCAAAGCACCTTCTATTTTTCCTGCTAGTTGTACTTCCCATCAGGCGGATGGGAAGAAAAGATAAGAGACAAGCAAACACTGGCTTTATTACTGTGATCTGAAATTATTACTGATAATTGAGTTTTTTTCAGCTATTCAGATGAATTCCTTTATGGTGCACTAGTGGACCATAGTTTAGTTCTATTTGGACTTAAACAAGTTTGTACTCTTGAAGTTTGTTCTACAAACCAAAACAAAGCCAACTGTGGATATATAAGTATCAATATATATGTATATGGAAAGTAAGATCTTGCTCCAAAATAGAAAAAAATGTAGGCATCCCTCATAAGGGTCATTGAGAATATAATTTGTGGGTTTGACTAGTTATTGTTTTGTATGTATCCTTTATAAAGTTATTTCTAATCTGAAAAAACTGTGGCTGGAGTTATACTTTTTTCCATCCTGTTATTCCTGTGCATTACTTCGTTCACTACTCTTCACCTAAAATAACAAAAATTTAGGTAAATTGTTCCTTTTGTTCTTGTGAACTTTTATAATGGTTGCCTAATGAAAAGAATAATTATGTTTGCTTTTAACAAGTTCCTTGTAAAAGAGAGGTTGAGCCTCTCTTGTGTTTGACTTCTGTCAACACTTAAGCTATAAAACCATTACTACATTTTCTGAAATGTCCATGTGGCCAAATTCCAACATTTCAAGGGATAGATTTCAAGCTGCAGTGGCGTTTCTCTGTAATTTGACAATCTAATTATTAAAGCAGTGGGGGAAGGGGGAGCCCAACAAAACTTGTGACTAATAATGGATCTACAGACATGAGCAATAAAATAGAATTTAATTAAAGAAGCATAGTTATATGAAATAAGCTACCGTTTGTATTTAGGGAGTGAATGGAAAACAGGTCATAGCTTTGAAGGAGAACTATTCTGTTGTCTCCTTAAAGTGGACATACTAAAGAAAAATTACCAAAACACTTCCAATCTCTAAAGGTGTAAAGATCCCAACACAGAGGAAGCATAGCTCTTTAAAAAGGAGCACCCAGCTCCAGGGAATCTAGGGCTCCACCTCAGCTGGACAGTGCTCCCCATTGTGCTTTCCCATTGCAGTCTCCAAGCACATCCATGCTAGAAAAACACCCATGCAATAAGCAGTGAGCCATCCCTCAAGAAAGATTCTTTCTCATACCATGAAAAATGGGGTGTTGGGTCTTTTTCTAACAGCTATGCCTGGAAAGGCTGTAAACACATGAGAAATTTGTGATGTAGTAAACCATATGTTTGTTTTTATAGGTTTGTTTTTTAGCATTAAACCCCCCTCCTGCAAACCGGAAGATAACAAAATTCTTTCAGCGTATCTGGACTGAGCATGCTCTTAACGGCGTGTGACACATAAAATTTACGAAGGAAATGTGTGCACTTAATACTTAGTTTTTATTTTTGTTATTAAAGCACATTGAATCTGGAGGTCTACTTCATAAAATCAGGATTTTATCAAATGACAGGCAGCAGGATCATGAGTAAAATTTCCTGTAAATTTTTCTTTTGCTATTTGAATGATGTAAAATTTAAGATAGATAGAAGCTAATTGAATATGGCTGAATATAAGAAGGTAAGTTTGAATTTCATATTGAAATTTCAAAATGCATTATAAAATCCATGTTTATAAATCTTAACTCACTTATTTGGAGAACAAAACAATCCACTATAAGATATCTAAAATGATACAATCTGAGGGAATAGATTATAAAAGCAATTCAACAGAAATACCAAATAATATATTCATTCTCGAACATCTACAGAAAGAAAAAAAAAACAAAACTCTACAAGTAGTAGATTGTAGATTCATCTGATCAGAGATTAGGAAAAAAAATGGATTGCTGCTGGATGTGACTCAATGAATATGCTTATTGTTTTTTTATAAACTGTGACATTTTAGAAGTGCGTGGCTTCCTGATTCTTTATTATCACTGCATGACAGCTATTAAAATTAAAAAGGTAATTGTGGTGTTAGTCTTAACTGTACTGTAAATCAAGAAACATAAGGAAATTAATATTTTGGGGGAAAAAAAAAATGGAGACAAATTAAAAAGGAAATACTTGAAACGTTCAACCAAAAAGAATCTGGATGATGTCAACTATAATCTCCAAGAACGAAATAAAGCAGAAAAAATAATGTGTTATTCTTAATGGAGAAAATTTTATGCTACACTGAGTATATTTCTGATGAAACGATAAAAGGAAGTGATAACACTTGTGCAAGGCATCAAACAGACAAAGGAAACTAAATGTAGCATGTATTCAAGCATCCTAAAAACTATCAGCCATTTTGAATCATTCTGTGAAACCCTGCCATGAACAAAGCCACACAAAGAATGTTTGATTACATGACAGAAGGGAAGGGAGTGAGAAGGAAAGCTGGAGATAATGTTTTTCCAGATTTCATGGTACGGCTATGAAACATGCGGTTGCTGAATAGCTGTAAAGGGTCCAGCAAGCATCGAATACTTACCATGTTCAGAGAAAGTAAAAGGCTATTTGTGAACAAAGACAAAAAAATGAAAAACGCCTAGAAGAAAAGATCAACAAAAAGGTTTAGATAAAAAATTGAACCCATGAGATAGCAAGAGATATTTAAAGCAGTGTAGTCTTTTTTCTATCCATCCAGTCAATACAGAAGGGGAAGCTGAAGGAAGACCCAAAATATGCTGCAGCAGGACATTTTACAGTCAGCTTCTAGGGGTTTATTTATGTGAGCTTCCCAGGCTAGGCTTCAAAGCATGTAGTAAATTTGCCCACATCCTTTTCCCTTACTCACTGTTTCCCTGGAGAACATATACTCAGGGGAATTCTTAGCCCCTTGTGGCCTGCCCTTACAGGTTATTTTAGTTACTGGATCTTCTGCCATTTTCAAAGACATTCTGCAAACAGGATCTCAACTGCTCAAGAGTAGATAGCAGTTATTTGTTGATTAAGGCAGTAGTTAGCTGGCACTTAAGCATGCCGATAGGCGAGGCATTAATAAGCTCACCTTACCCAGTGAGACAGGTGGTGAGGCTGAGCTGACCAGGCTGCTGTCAGTCAGGATTGGAAGGGTTGGTTTCCATTGCTCCTTGGAGTGGGTTGATCCTTCACGTTGCTGACTTACTCTTTCCTGACTCAGTGCTTTTCTTCTTAGGGATCCGTGTCTTCTGATTCCAGTATTTTCCTTGTGAATCCTTCATCTGTTAACAATTCCCAAGTTAGCAATTGCACATCTGTGTTTTTACTTTTCTTATATTGCATGGCTTAGTACTCTCATACCTTTTTTTTTCCCAATAAAACTGAGCCAGGGAGGTATGACCACGCTTTTACAAAATTGGTTTTGAAGCACAGACAGCTGAACTCCTGAGATGAAGGTTACATGCAGGAGCAATGCCCTGTCCCCACTCTGCTGTGAAATAGCTGGGGTTCTATTGCAAAAGGCTTCTGCAGTACTGAAGCTAAGAATATGATTACCCTTTTAATGAGGTTGATTTTTTTAAATAAAAACATTTTATAATAATTTAGCTCCTTTGGTTATCACATAGATTATCAACAATCTGTGTGGTCTTTATTTCTCTTATATTTTATGGAAGTTAGCTGTGAAGGTCTGAGATATAAATACATACGTATCAGGCGTTCACAGCTAGCTTATCATGTGATTGACAGAAAATGATTCATTCATTTCAGAGAGCTTTTCTGACTTGCAAATGTGATAGTGAATTGGAACTGAATGTGGAGATACCTGGGCTGATTTTCTAGCACTGGAGAAAGATTTATGGTTTCTAATGGAAACCAAACAGAATTTAGTGAACCTGACTCCCTGTGCTGCCATAACAGAGTCTATAAAATTACACTAGCATAAATTCAACTCATCAGGGTGGAGGATCCACCCCTATGGGTTCCACTATATTTTTCTTTGATTATGTCCTAAATACAAAGTGAAATATGAGGAAAGGGGTACAAATGGAGTCCACACAGGTAAACGTAATAAAAGTCATGTGGAGTGCCAGTGAACATAAACTGCCAGGTTCTGTCTGTCTCTCATCTTGAGCTGAAATATTAATTTCCTCTGTGTGAAATAATGATGTTGTAGCTCCTTTTTTTTTTTAAGAAAAAAAAAAGTAGGAAGAAAGTTCTATACATAACAAAGGAATATAAGTAGTGTATCTATCCATTCATGTCACCTCTGGGCTTTCTCAGTCTTGAGTTGTAAGTTTTATAATAACATTTGCATAGTTAAGGTTCAGTTAAACAGAGAAGAGTTTTAAGGAGAATTTTATTCCCACCTTTCAATATCAGAGTAAGGGAGATTAAGAAGTAGTTATAAACTAGACAGTTCATAAGTTACTGTAGACAGTCTGCTCTCAAAATAATAATAAAAAAGGTCTTTTCCATTTTCACATGTAACTGTGCAGTTGTATTCTATTTTGTTTAAGTAGAAAGATATAGATGGAAGATGTAGCATAGCTATTAAATATATTCCAGTTTTAACAGAAGAAAATATTTTCTGAAATATTAACCATAGTTTATTCTTTGCTGTGTCATTTTTTCTTAAAATGTGGCTTGTGATCTGCTGAGTATATCATCCTGATTGTTGGATTTCCTTTTTCTTCTTTGTTATATTAAAAGAGTTTCTCTTTAAAGATTTTTTTTCTTTCAAGGGGCTTCATGGGTATCATATTTATCCAGAAATATAAAACGTGGTAGTACATCTGATTAGAAGAAGAAAGTGGACAAATTGTCTTAGAGACAATGACTTTTAAAACATAGTTTTAATCACAGAGAACTTTGAGCTAGTTCCTTAGTAGCTTTTATCAGTGCATAAGTTTTTCTCCATGGAAAAACTTAGTATAAGGCCTACCTTAAAGTAGAATATTTTAATTTCATGTTCTTGGACTGGATACTAGACACTTGTAGTTTTCTAAAAAATTCTGTCACTTACCAGATAAATTTATACATTTCTCAGAAAACAGTTTTCTAGAAAATAATTTAGACTTGTGATACTCATGTAATTCATTACTAGAATATATTAAAATACCAAAAGATTTATATTTTTAAAAAAGAATAAAATAATTAATGATAAATTAGTTATTAGAAAAAAAAAAAAAACAACCTGTTTAAATAGTTGATCTTTGTTAACGACTAACAGATCTCTCAGGGGTAACCTATGGCTTATCAGTAGATCATTTCCCATGGATGTGAAAAGTGATGATTTATTTCCATTTCATTATCATGACTGAATATTGAAACATCATTCAGTTTACTATTCTCTGTAGTGTGACACTTGTATTCAGTGATCTATAAGTTGCTCTAATTAAAATGCTGCATATTTCAAAAACTATGAGACTTGGTTTTTTTTGAGGATAGGAAAGAGGACTTTTATCCTTGGAAATTTCAGATTCCTGCAGTATGTCCTGGAAGATAGAATATCTGCAATGTTCATGCACACAAAATTTCTGCGACATTCAATTTCACCAAATAATAATTTAGTCTTTTCTGGTGATGCCACAACAGCAGTTTAAGAGATGAGATATATAGCATTATCTGTATCATCACATTTTAACAGGGAGTAAGATATTGCTCAAACAACAACCCTAAGTTATCCCAACTATTAGTGTGGCTCTTTCTCAACCCTTTACTCCTTCAGAGATCACATCAATCAAAAATAAAAGGAATTTCTGGAGAAACCAGTTGGAAAATTTCCTTCTTTTCTGTTACTGAATCTATTTTTGACAGGCAACTCGGGAATCTGTGGATCTTTTTTTTTTTTTTTTAATATATGCAGCATATCTCTGAAGCTACAATCAACATTTAAAATGCAGAGCACATCAATATCGCAGCAAAGTTGTTACTGTTATATGAAAGAAATAATCTTTTAAATGTGTATTTGAACATGCCTAAACTCATGACTTTGCATATTTTTATAAATACAGTGCCATACCCATTTAAGAGCTTTTCCTATAATGCTGCCAATAATGATGAAAGGATACTCAGAAGCTAACAAAGAAGTCTATAATACGAATTTCAAAAAATGAAACTATCATCATTGAAACAGCATAATGAAGAAAAGTCAAGTGAACGCACTCCCCGTAATTTTATAATGCATTGAACTTTAAGGTATTAACTCTGAATGCTTGCTTGCTGACTGGAGATGTTCTACATGCTCTTCCACTTTAGTAGCTGCTGCCCTTAGTCCTGCGTCAAAGCCAAACCATTGCATTGTTCTTGCCGGATGAGCAAGTCCCTGAGCCTGAACTAAGCTGACTGCTGTTTGTCTCTTTTTGGTACAGTACAAATACTTCTAGCCAAAATAGCATTCTTCACTCTGCTCCCCTAGTGAGCAGAGCTATCTTGATGTGTGTGTGTTTAAGGCAAATACAGGAGAAGCTCTTACCCTAGGAGAAATTTGGGTATACTCCCACCTGAACTTTCTAAGTCTCATGAAAATCTTTGTCCTGTTTTTATAGTGCCATGAAGGGGCAACATAAAGCAGCGGATATTTAAGAGAACAGTATCATACAAAATGAGAACAACATGGGTTATTAATTGTCAAGATAACACTAACAGGTGAAGAATATGTACTTGTTGCTTATTGGAAAACAGAAAAATGGCCATTACCTGGTCAAGGATTTTGTAACTTTCTGGGCTATGTTTACCTATTTCTGTGATCCTTGGAGTAGCAATTTCCTGTGGACGATCACCATGCAGGCATTTTGGCACCAGTCTGGACAACACAACACACAGAACATACATAAAAAATGCTCCCAAGCAGTATCTATTAGTAGGGATTTCATTAGGCTTATTTACTGTCTCTCTTGGTCCTCTTCCTCCTGAATTTCCTATGGGTCCAGTATCCCCTTAAATTTCAGGTGGGCAGGGATTGTACCTATACTTGTGATTTTGAACATTCTGAATCCTGGGAATTGGATACAATAAAACACTTTCTTTCTATCTCTAACCTCTGTTTCTGCTCTTATGATGGATATTGCTGCACAATGTTTCCACGTAAGTTAAAAACAGACAGGTAAGAGAGCTATATCAGTTGAAGTGAAGGTCAGTTGTATCTGACAGATCATGAAAAGAAAGTTTACTTCCAAAACCAACACAAAAAGGAATTAGACAAGGAGTACCTGATATTTCTCCTAATAACCTGTGAAATCTACGGGTAGCTTGACCATATCTCCCATTTCTCTAAACATACAACAATTACTAATCCAGTTTAGATGTTCAAATTATTTCTTAAAATTATCTAAACCCACTATTCAATTAAACGTTAGTATGTTAATATATACACTATTTTAATTTCCTGTTATGCAACATTTGCTCCCTAAAATTAATTCACCAATATGTAAACAAATGGCAATAATTAACTTATACAACTAAATGAGATACTCTGAAGAAAGTAAGCGGCTTCTGGACATCAGAACATATCATGGTCAGGTTGGTTGGGGCTCTGAGTAACCTGATCTAGTTGAAGATGTCCCTGCTCTTTGCAGTGGAAGTTGGAATAGAAGACCTTTAAAGGTCTCTTCTAACCTAAACTATTCTATGATTCTATGATTTTACAAGCAGGAAAACTATTTTAATATGTCAGGACATCCTAAAGGATATCATTCTCTGTTATTCAAGTTTCTTTGGTCAAGTTTATTACCACAAGTTGCAATGTCTTAAAATTTAAGAACATAACCGTTAAAAAAAAAATCAACACGGAGATTCATAAAATGTGTACATAACCATTATATTTCATAGGCTCATGAATAATGGTAACTCTCGTTACTCCTAATCTGTTCTCACAACCTATATGTACTGCTAACCCATTCTGTGTGAATGTTAGTCACTGACAAGAAAGCTAATACTGTGCTGGGACCATAATTTGAGATTTACCTAAGACATTAAAGTTCAAGCCTCTAGCTCCCTCAAAGCAATTGCAGAAGGGTAAGAAACAATAACACTGCAATATAATCTGCACTTTTCTCTGTGTGTTCCTTCAATCCTTCTCCAGAAGATTTGGGTCGCTTTACTCCCTATCTGAGACTTAAAAGCACAGAAAAAAAAAAACAAAGCAAACTTTCTTATATACCCCCTATAAGTCTGACATTTCAAACAATTCTACATCTTTGTTTTCAGAGTATGCTTTTAAAGCTTTCTTTTGCAGCCAGAAAATAAAATATGACAGTCTTATTTTGGAAGCAACTCGTATTTTTGTTGGGAAAATCATCAGAAATAAAAGGAAAGGTATGTAAGGAAAACAGCTGCTCTGAAGCTCACAGGTCTTATGCAGAGCTGTGAGAACTGCTACCCACCACAGCAAACTGTCTGTGTTGCAAAATGATTAGTTAGGATATTTCAGGTTAAAAATAAGGAAAAGGGAATCTGTAATAAGCTCCTGGAAAACAAACAAATGCAACAAACACAGGGTCTGTCAAAAACTGGAGGTTTTTGAAAATCCCCAGCTATTCAACACATAGACATGAACTCCAAGCATATAGAGACATAAGGAACGTTCGCCACACTAGAATTTCAATCTGTCTCCGCTTCAGTGAGGCATCTTCAGGATATACATAACCTCCTTTCCTCCTTCCCTCCTTTATGTGGCTACCAGTATGACATTACATGACTCACTATGCTCAGGAAAGTCTTACAGTAAACAAAAATTCATTAATGTTAGTAAAGGTCATGGACATCATGGTGATACATGTTGTAGAAACAACTCCAAAGACAGACAGTCAAAGAGGCAGAAAAGAAACAAAACTGAAAGAATGGGATATCAGGTAACACAAGCAACACGTCTGTGTGGAAGACATTGAGACTCAGGAAGCACAATATCAGCACTCAAAAGACAACTATCTCTAACTGCATTGCTGCCAGTCATACTAACATGACTGGACCATTGATAGAACTGACAGTAGAAAAACAAATATTCAGCTAACAAAAGAAGTGCCAGCGTCTTACTTACCACGTATTTTAAAAAAAAAAAAAAAAAAAGAAAAAGTTAAATGTATCTGGTGAACTCACAGTTACAGGTGATAATTATATGCTCAAAGGTTTCCTTTGGTAATGACCAGACTCAGCTTCTGGGTTCTTCATGACATATACAATTCTGCATTTAAAAAGCATACCATTAAATATATTTTTTTCTGAGAGAAAAGACACACAAGGATTTTAATAAATAAACATACAAATAATCAAATAAAGAGGCACTAAGCATTTTGGTTAGAACATACAGTAATAAATAATGCTAAAAGATCCATCAGAGAAAAATGCAGCAGTGATTTGCTGTTTGATTATAGATAGACTCATCTTTGGAACTGTTAGCAACAAAGTTTAATGTTTCTAATATTCAGCAGTATCTACTAAAGAGCAACTCTTCTGCTTACAGATCTTCAGTGTTCTTAGAGGGAAATCTTTCTTGATGGTTGTGTCTTGGGGGTTTTCAGAAAGATGAACTAATTATTGTTCTTTTCTTGCCTCTTTGGTACTGGGCAATTAATGTAGACCAACCACTCTATTTTGCCTGAATTTCAGTTTAATATTCATTTATATATTATGACTACTTAGCTACCACTCAAAGGTTCCATTATTTCTTTTCTATCACCAAAGTGTAACAATGCCCTCCGTAACATTCTGTGATCCTAGCATACAGTATGAATTACTTAATTCCTACATTTTAGTTTGATTGTATACCTAGACATATCAAGACATATAGACAGAAGACACATTAAGAGGGGTTATACCAATATTATAGTAATGTTAATACTACTGCCAGCATATTGGAATACTAAATAATGGCCAAAACCATTTAACAACATGACATGAAGTAATTTCTCTGAACTCTTGTTACAAATATGTAGTACTGGTATCAGTAACATTTTGATCCATATACGTCTTTTGCAGCCCTCTCACTCTACCTTTTTCATTGCAGATTGCTGCTGAGGAAGCTGTAACTTAACTCCTCAATGTGATTTCAAGCTAATTATCTATCTTAAGGTAAATTATTTGCAAAGTAGTGTAAAGAAGTTAGGCACATAATTCTTCCTGAATTTCAGTTCTTTTAGGATACTTTTAAATTTTAACTGTTTTTAAGATCTCACACAAAATTTTCATTCTATTCCCTAGATTACTATACAGCACCACAGAATTTCAGAGTCTGAATGTATTGGGTATTTTTTATTCATACACAACACTTTCAGTTATGCAGTGAAGGAAATGGTAAACAAAAAACTTCACTTTCAGCTATGTTTCAGGCATTCATTCACTTTCAGCCATTCTTTCTGATGACCAAAATGCTCATGGAAAATTAGCATGACTAATACACAGCTTATTCAAGCAGGCATATAATATGCAAATTTTACCTAGTGACTAATGGGCTTACTAGTCCAAGATTTAAAATTGAAGTTCCTTCTCCAAGTTTAAATTTTATTTATTTAAAAGCAAGATGAAGCACAAACTATTAGAATATCAATACTGGACAGTTAGTTAAGAAGATGTATTTATTTATTCCGCACTAAGAATTCCACCCCATGCTTTGGAGCCTTGTAGATACTTGCATGAGTAATCCTCAATCATACAAGCCACCTAACTGAGACTTATTGGGAAACTTTCCTGATTAAAACATACTCACAGCCATTAGAAGCACATGGTGTTGGAGGTCATTTTGAAGCAAAATGCTTGTTGACATTAGCTGACACTTTACTTTTTTGAACTTCCTCATTAGTGGGCTGGTTGCTTGAATAAACTGAAGATTTGGGTTTTGATATATAATTGATATATAATTGCTTCAGCTATAGCAGAGGGAGATAGGTTCCAGGCTTAGTGAAATAAGATACCTGAGCTGTCAATCATTATGAAAACTGTCCAACTTTTGGTTTCCAGCGTTCCCAAGCTACAGATTATATTCTGTCCAGGAGTCCTTGAGTGTTAGCAAAAGCTGTGAGATTTTGATTAGCTTCTCCACCCAGCAAACACAAGAAAGCAAGCTAACAGTATCATAAGTAATGAATGAATTTTAAACTGAGGTGATGTCTCCCGGATATGGTAATAACAGTGGATGACTGTGTGTAAAACTCTTTGGGTCAGTTTAACTGTGACTTTCTGCAGAGACTACAAAACACACCAAAATAACTTTCTTTCTAGCCTCTTTCACCTTGTAAGAAGTATCTACGGAAGACTGAAAAAAAGCCTATATTCCAGATCTAACTTTTGTTAGCATAGTAGATCATTCTTATTTCAATCGAGCTATATTGCTCTAACAGGTCCTATGGCCTAAATATTATTCTAACTATTCCAAGATAAATACAGTGTCAAGAAAAAAGCTAATGAGATGACATTGATTTTATAGCAGTATATCTGACAGAAAAAGTTGCCCCTGGCTTATATTTTATCATTAATTTATTTTATTTGCTTTTCTTTTGAATTAACTTATTCTTCTCTCACTGAAAGAGGGAAAAAATCTCTGTTGATTCTGAAAAGGCAGGTATAACATTATTTGAGACCATTTAAAGACAAAGCATGACTTTATTCAGTGAATTTCATTTGTTATGACCTTAAATTTCTTTCTAATTACAATAAGTAAATAAATAATTTTTCCCTATTTTTCTTCTTTCTTAGTCTCTGTACCAGTCCACACAAAATTCCAGCAGGAATACTAATAGATTTGTAAATAGGCAGAAAAATCCCTATTGGACTTAGAAAAGAAAATTGAAAAGATAATTAATATTAAGGATTTAAGATGTATCTTTAATGAACAGAAAAGTTATGGGGGGGAACAGGTGAAGGTTTTTTTCAATTAGAAAATGTCCCTGTTACAAATGTCTGTTTAAGATTATTTCAACACTTACTGTAATTAGTATACTTGTCTAATGATGAAGTCAAACTCAAAACCTACATTTAAATGAAGATATTCAAAAAGAGTCCACAGAGTATTCTGACAGCATTCCTTAAAATACTCTGTCGATACGTGCTTGCAGGTCCTGTATGTACATACATTTTGTCCTCCATATGGATACAGAAATGTTAATTTTTCATGTTGCCATGAAGTTTTTGCAGTGTGAGTTAACAGTGTTTGATATTGCTTTCCTCCAGTATGAGTTTGGGGGTTTCTATAATGTTTAGAAATGCAGGTGACTTAGCCTAAGTGATTCATACACAGAAATGAAAAATTAATCTCAAATACAGATAGACCAATTGTATCTAAGATTAAAAAATTGTTGCCTCCTAGCTTGCAAACTTGTTATTTACTATAAAATTTAGAGCAAAGATGTTGTTTGCTTTCTTCAGGTTTGTTTTCCTGTGCATTGTAAATAAACTACTTCATAGCAATGATTTATATTCCCTAAAATAGAGTTATTTTATGGCAAACATCCTTTCTATTACCCTACATCTCTCCATTGCAATAGAGTCTAGTTGTGAAAGAAGACTTACATTTGTACAATTTTACATTTGTAAATGTAAACTTTAATTCTAAAGAATACAGATTTTGATCTTAGATTTGAGCAAAGTTCATCTGTAACTGCAAATCTATGAGTCTCTACTGTTTTGATCAACTCTGATTACAGCTGGAATAGCTGAATTTAGAATGCAGCAACTTCACTGAATCTGGATCTCGGGGACTTTTGTGTAACATGTAACTTCCATCTGTTTTCATGAATTGTCTTTTTTTAATTTAGGGGAGCCACAAAACATCTGTAAGAGAAGAACAAATCCTACTTTGAGAAGGAGTGTCTTACTTGTCCAGACCCCAAACCAATATTTACCAATTCAGTTCCAAAGATCTAACATAGAAATGCTTTTTCTTCAGTATTAGACAAGGGATTTTTGTAATGATAACATCTGCAGATTAGGCCTAAAACCTGCAGTATATGCATTCTTCCTTATGGACCTCCTTCACCCCAAGGTTACTTTTACATACACTTATTAGCACCTTATTCCTTGAGCAATTCTACTGCTTTTATTTACCCTGTAAATGTCGTTCAGCAATAATACATTTCAAGGTACTGTTATATGAAAAAAATCCACTCAAACACCATTTTCTTTAGATCATATTGATTTTTCATTTTCCTCACAACAATTCACTATGAAAGCAAACAAAACAACAGGAGCAACAAAATATATAGGATTTCTCACATCCATTACTTTTATATATATATACATATATATATATATATGATTCATCTAAAAAAAAACCCCAAACCGCTTAGAAACAGGTTAACTTTAGACTTTTCAAAGGATAACTAAATGATATTATATTTAAACTCTTTGGACACTAGAAGACCAAATTGAAAATTTCTTAAATAAACAGCTCTCAGAGTTAAATTGTGAAAGCGGCATGAAATGCCTTGTTAAAAATCAGGACTTCTCTGCTGTCATTTGGGGGGAAAAAAAAAGAAAATTTCACTGCCTTCTAAGTGTGAAGAAATATTTGGTATTACAGAGTCTTTGTAGATTTTTCTTTGTTCTTTTTCAGTATTGCTGTCTATTATCTGCGTATAATGGCAACATTAACAGCAAACAAGTAATTTTTCATTCCAAGTAATGTGATATTTGGCCGTACTCCCAAAAATTCCTTTTCCCTTTCATTCTTCCACTTCCCCCACCATAGTGGTGATGGGCTGATTATTTGTTTACACAAGATGAAAGAGTCAATAAGTGAGTTTTCAAATCTGGAAGCAGAGACATTTGTCATTTAAATAGGAAGTTCTGTGCCTGCAGCAGAACTCAGTTTGATCTGCTAAGGAAAAAAATCCATTTGGTTAAATATGCTGCTGAGGATGTACATTGCCTCAGCAGAGAGAATAGATTAAGAACAGATATACGCTTTAGCTCATCTAAAAATATCAGAAAACATTATGACATATTTTCTAGCAAGATACAGCCTATATGCTATTTCAAGGGAAAACATTACAGAACTCAACATTAACATGCAGCAAACACATCCCTTAAAATGGAAACAGAATGGGCTTTTTTTTTGATGAGCATATTGTCTTTAGCACTATATTTAAATTTAAGAAGATTCAGTGCTGTTTATGAAGAAGCCAGTACTGAATTTCCAGTTAAGAAAACCAGCTGCAGATTTGATTAGAATGATAAACATTGTAGTGATGCATTGTAAATAAAGTAATGTGTTGGCTTAAACAGCTTAAGTGGTACAACGGAAATAAAGTAGAGAAAATAACGCATCTCAAACCTAGCTCTTGCAGAACAATGTAAGTGTTTTCATTTGAGTTTTCTTCAAACTTAAGACCCTCTCTTTCAGCTTGGCGTACATTTAGTCTTTCTACAATTAATAGCACTGCTGAATTCTAAGTTTTGGATTTAATATAAGACGAAGGCAATGTAACACCTTAATGAAATCCAAAACCTTATGTTATTTCCTTAGATTCCCCGTAGTTTGCATGGAAAGTTAAATTACAATGGTATCCCAAGGGAACAACAGCTTAAATTGAGAGACATCTGAAATCAGCACACTCAAGATGCTGCTAAATAAAGGTAGGAATGGAAATTCTTAAATTTGGTCTCTAAAGTGGATTATCCACATCTTCAGCCACATGATTATCACAACACCCTAAATTCACTTCTTGAATTGGAGTTTTTGCCAATACTTTTTTTTCCTCCTGTTTGATGATAGAGACTTGACAGAATGGACAATATTCCCCTTTCAAGGAAAAGCCTCTAGTTTTTTTTCTGGAAAAAGCTTCTTCCCAGTCAGTGGGACATAAGCGTCCTTCAGGAAGAGGAAGTAACTGACTCTGGGCCTCACACCCATGAATGCTCTAACAAATAGACCTTCCCATAAAATGGGGTGTTACCCAGAATAAAACAATTCCTGTAGTTGTGTTTTCAGAGGGAGGATCTCTTACTCCATTTGGAGTCCACTATAAACCTACATAGGTGTTCTAGGTGTTTGCGTAGTATTCTATGTGTTACAAGCCCTTTTGGGGACTGAGAAAAAACTTTGTATGCCTTGGGTGTGAACTGAGTGTAGGACTCCTCAGGATAATGGATATCAGATTAGTTCTGGATGTGAGAAAGTTGTGACTTTGTATGTTTACAGAAACATAAAATAAAAAATGAGCAATGCCTACAAAATTTTAGTCACATTCGGCCTTAGAATCTGGAATGGAGCTTTCAAATAGCAGTTTGAAATAAGTTGCTTGAGTTCATTTGTGGATTGGACCTAAGATTTAAACTTTTGATACCAAAGTTAACAAGGAATTTTACCTACAAGGAGAGCTTCAACAGATGTTTCAGTTCTCTGACTTCTCAGGAGATATGGGAGTAAAGCCTAAGGGAAATAAATAAAGAAAAAAGGAAAAACAAACAAACAAACAAACAAAACAAAAAACAAACAAACAAACAAACAAAAAAACAGAGAGAGTGAAAAAGCCCATAAAGCTACAACACGAAATCTCTGCTTCACTCAGTTTTGAGATATTAGAAATAAGTACAGCATAAAAAGAACTGGAAGTGACAACTAAAGTGCTAAAGTGGAAGCATTTCACTGAAGCATCATAATTGTTCAAAGCTACATAACACTCAGAAAAGTCTAAAAAGCTATGTCTTGTCAGACTCACAGTCATGCTCCCACAGATAAGTATGGGGGGGTCATGCAGCTTCCTGGACTTAGTGTTATAGAACTTGATATTGATCCAAAGGTAAAAAGTAATGGCTTGAGAAGAATGTACCCTGGATTTCAGTAATAACTAGGGTGATTATATTGATTCACATCCAACCTGTACATGTAAACAACAAAGTTCATGGTAGTCGCAGACTAAGTAATGAATATCACTGAGATTGCTTCTGCACAATATAAGCAATTCCAGAATAGACAATAAATGTCTCCATCTTTACTGACAACACTGCTCTAAACTGAAATTGTGATCAAGGGAGCAGGGGACAAATTAATCTTACACTTCTGTTATTTAAAATCTGGAGATGAAGATAGAAACCTTCAAAATGTTCTACTTTTTCTGTAAACAAGCTACATCCTGTCTTTAGCTCTTTATAATACCATGAAGGAGCATGTTAAGATGCCGTAAGTACTTCTTTTCCCTACAGATGCAAGCACAAGAAATTGATATTTATTTCAAATAAACTAATGAGTTTTCCTCTTCAGTTGGAAAATCAGTGTCCTGGAATCTTCACTCCTGGAAGTGAAGATTCTGATAGTAAAAATCTATCAGTGAATAGATTATGATATACAGCTTTGGTAAATGGGCCATGTTTTATTTTAAGAGAGTGGCGTATAATTTTGAATGGGTTTTGAATGGGTTTTATTGCAGTGAAAGGGAGAAGAATCTTCCAGCTGACCACCTGGTTGATGGAGTCAACATGGCATTAAACTAGCAACAAAAGGAGAAAGAGAAAAAATAACCACTCATTTAGTACTGAATCAAGATGTTAAGAAGAAAATTCACTCAATCACTAATATACATGAAAAGAATACAGTGTTTAATTTCCTATATATGTCTGCCAAGAGACTGGCTTCTAAACAGGGAGAATTTGAGCTCATAAATTTCTCATTTATGAGTATAAATTCAATCTTGTTGGTATTATTGAAACCTAGTAGGTAAAACCACATGATTAGAATTCCGAAATCACAAATTACAACCTGCTTAGAAAAGTTTATATAGGCAAAATGAGAAACAAAAGACATGGAAAGCCTTATCTCCACCTCACTGAAACTCAGTTCCAAATATTCTCGAATACTTACAAATTGGTATCCTAATGGATAAAACTCAAACTGTACTAAAGAAGGTGTGTGCTAAAGACCACAACATCCCATTAGGGAAGAGATGTGCTCATTAAGTGCTCTCAATAACATATAGAAAAGAAGCCGTGAGAAACTTCAGTTTGTGCTAAAAGCCTGGGGTTACTGGTATAAAGCTGGTTTTTGTAATTTGTAGACACTTACATCAAACAGTTGCCACATCTAAGGAGAATCAAGAATCCACATACTCTGTGACTTGAATTTTACCTCAAACTCCATTCCAAGAAATAGACTGGAGCAGATCACAGAACTGAAAGTTAGTCACTGATTAGTTCCAAGTGGTTGTAACTTGTCTACATTTGCAAAAAGACAAATTCCAAGTGGTAATATATGCCTGGTTTATACTCTAGAGGTGCCAATTGCACAAAGTTGAAAACAATTATAAGACAGTTGCACTGAGAGAGAAGATAAACACCACAATACAATCAATATTTCAGAGCAGCTTAAAAAGATTTTACTAGAGTCCCCGAAAGCCTGTCTTTGTTAAAAAACAGCTTTGCCTAAAAGGCAAAGAGAAAGCAACAATAAAACATTCAACACAGAGAAAGCTGATAATGCTTAGTATAAACTATAAGCTAGGAATTAAAGAAAGCTCTCAAAGAAAAACATAGACAAATGTATGACCAGCAGAGCTAGAAAGAATGGCTAATTACCAGATAGAAATAGTAAAAATTATCGTTCAATAAATATTTCTGTTCTGTAGCTGAGGAAAAGACAGATTATATATACATATTATAAGGACTTTGGATTAGTTTTCATTAGGGCAGTAATTAAAAACATGCCGAACAACAACTACTAAAGCTGGACATCTTTTAATCAACAGATCTGGGTAAGTTTGATGTAAGAGTTTTAAAATAATTGGCTGATGTCTGGACAATTAATGCTGCAATTTCAAAGTTATAAACATCTTCAGATAATGTTGTACAGATGTCATGAATAAATGAAAGAAGTGTTGAGTTTGAAACATCTAATTTATCTCCCCTTTATAAAGAGAAAAATCTGTGTTTGTTTTTTTTTAAAAATAAAATTACAGTCAGTAATCTCCACAGGTTTTGCTTAAATCCTTCAGTTTGTAGTTTAATACACCTGAAATCAGTCATTGGCTGAGGCACAATTGCTGCACTGGGAACAATGGTTTAAAGACAAGGTGGAGCACTAAGATAATTACAAACAACAATTTTCACCAAATGTATTGTTTGGTGAATGAGCAAAAATGCAGACATTCTGTTATATTTTTAAAAGATACTATTCCATATAATTTACGCAAGAATGCATGAATAGCTTTGCAATCTTTATATTCAAAATTAAATTTACTACTGGGTAATCAGTAACTTCAGAGCATAAATGTACATATCACAGAATATAAAACTGTTATTCAAATATGAACAGTTATATTTGCATGTTCCATTTAATTCCGGAGGGTAAGTTTTTCTCGGCAGCCTGAGTGTTTCCGGACCTACATACATTCTTCTGGTGAATTTACTCCAAGAGTAACTTGCAGTTTCCAAGTGATTGCATACACTGAAATTAATTATTATTTTAAAAGAAACTGGTTTTGCATTGTGCAGCATCTGGGCTTTGCAGATTTTGAGACGTCTCACATGTTTAGGACTCTGCTACATTTCATTTGCAAAAATAGATGTTCAGCTTTTAGGTTTAAGCTACCACGCTGCTAAATTGTGGTCTCATTTTAGATGGCCACTATTTTACTGGTGCAAATAATAAAAACACAAAGTTCTTGTATATATTCATTACTTCTCAGATGATTTCAAGATGGGAATTAATTACTGCAGTAATAGAAATCTTCTTTCACATAATGAATTTTGATGTCATAAAATGCCAGACTGCAGTGCACAGCTGTGCAAGTGTAGTGTTACACCTGGTAAGTGCCAGTAGCTATTTTTACCCACTGAAAGGCACTTCTAGCCAGATATTACTGTATCAACTTCAGCTTTCTACTTTTTTAAATCTTGGCTTTATTTTTTCTACAGTTTTCCTGAACTGGTTTTAAATTTATTCCAACAGAATATGTATCATATCAGTTGCCAAATTCCTAGAAGCTACCCAAGCAGTAGTGGCCCTTTTATATTACACATTTCACAGGCTGTGGAATTTAGTAATACATATTGCTCTTGAGTGAGATGAGTGTATGACAGATGGCTTATGCACCTGCAGCAGATATTTATCAACCCTTTGAACCTCTGCCTCTCACTGGATTGTCATTTTTGCTATTATGCAATGATTACACAGGTAAGATTTGTTATTTTTTAGTATAACATTACCATTCTGAATGTATGGCTGAACATATTTGGTCCTGGATACCCAGTTTTACTTAGCCATTTTTAAACATTCTGTTTTGCTTGGACTCCATCATTAAATAAATCATATCATTCTGTATCTTTACCTGTTATTTTCTTTACTATGACATTTTCTACTCTGACTTATCTAAAAATTATGTGTGTCAATGATACATTGTAAATAGTATAAAGTTTATAATTGATCTCTTGGGATCAATATTGATATATTTGCCTGGCAAGGATTCCATTAGGGGGTGATATTTAGACTCCAGTCGCTTGATCATTTATTAGTCCAGTTAAAGTGTATCAAGTTGACTTTCTACTGTTCTTTATTTTAATTTTTTTCTGGATGGAGAGATGTATTAAAGACATACTATTAATGTACTACTGAGTTGCAAAAAGGAAAAAAAAAAAGGGGGTGTGTGGATTGACACCCTCCAAGACCCACAAAGAATTGCAGATCTTGATTACATCTTTCTGCCAGTTGCTAGATTTAAGATCCTTATTTTAACAAAAATCTTACTGAAGTGAGCCAGAGGTTTGCTTAAGTAAAACCAGTGTAAGTAGGATCACAGTTAACATACGTCCTGAAAAGCAGATGATAACGTCAAAAGTGAAGCTTAATTTTACTGACAGTTGGATCACATGCATAACTAGGAACCGTTCTATTGTATTTATTACTATATCTATGAGAGAAACTAAATGTTACATTAAAATTCATAATTTTGCAAGTTTTTGTTTAACAAACCCACAGCTGTCATCACTGAAAACTCACTAAATCAAATTACATTCTTTTTTGGGATTTACATCAATATTCAGTGAACCACTTAATTGTATTTATTTACTTATTGCACCACTCCCTGGTGCTATACTTTTTTTCTAAGACAAAGCCTATGTATTCTATGCTTTTAAAAAATTGTAATTCAAAATTAAACCATGCCGTGATTTCAGCTGGGATGGAGTTAACTTTTTTGATAGCAGCTGGTGTGGAGCTATGTTTTGGATTCAGGGTGAGAGCAGTGTTGATAGTGCACTGATGGTTTTGGTTGTTACTAAGCAGTCAAGGTTTTCTCTGCTCCTCATACCGCCCCACCAGTGAGTAGGCTGGAAGTACACAAAAAGTTGGGAGGAGACACAGCCAGGACAGCTGATCCTAACTGACCAAAGAGATATTCTATACCATATAACTATATGCTCAGTATATAAAGCTGGGGCAGAAGAAGGAAGGGGGAGACATCTGGAGTTATGGCGCTTGTCTTCCCAAGTAACCATTATGAGTGATGGAGCCCTGCTTTCCTGGAGATGGCTGAATGCTGGTGGAAAGCAGTGAATGAATTCTTTGTTTTGCTTTGCTTTTGGTCTACCTATTGGTACACCAATGGGGTTTGCTCTACCTATTAAACCATATTTTTCTCAACATATGAGTTTTTTTCTCACTTTTACTCTTCCAATTCTCTCCTCAGTCCCAGCTGAGGGCAGTGAGTGAGTGGCTGAGTAGTCCTAGTTGCTGGCTGGGGTTAAACTATGACACACTTTTCTTGGTATTCACTTGTGAGAGAATATTTCCTCTAGAATATAATGATTAATCCTGGGTAGACTTGCTTATGTTTGCACCACTTCTCAGAACTACTAAAATTACACATCCCTATTTACTGGTGCTCGGTCCAAATTTACCTTAATTTCTCACTACTACAGACAATCTCACAGAGACACAAAGAATTCTGGCCTTCACACAATGATTGAAAAGCAAAACCAGGCTGAAAGCAAAATTCATTTTCTTCATGTAGTACTCATTAATCTGGTGGACTTCAAAACTTGTACAGGAATAAAGACACAGCAGCCTTTCATTATGAAGACCAAGAGCTCCACACCTTAAAATTTTGCTGTCTTATTAATATGCCCGTGGCCTTCATAGCTCTTTTGTCACCAGTTAAAGACACTAATATAGTCTCACAGAAAAGTGAGTAAAAAAGTAAGAACCTTCAGATGATCATTTCAGACAGATGGAAACAAGATATTGGGCTCTGATGTAATAAAACAAAAATTTTGCCACAAAGACTTACAGAAAAATATATGACATATTGTGTTTAACTTTAGCCAAGTCTCAATATAGCTCTGCCGTTCAAAGAGCAAAACAGATCATTAATGTTCATGTAAGTAAAGTGTATCTTTTTTGTGATTGCAGTATAATTTAGATGTAATCAATTCCCCTCCCAATGAGTGCTTAATGTTAAGACACTGGAGCGCAGATGCCAGGTCTCTCTCTTCTCAAAGCAAGCAAGTGGCCTTTCTGGTGACAGAGGCCTGCTCACCCTTAAAATTGCTTTCAAAAGCAATATGTCTGGAATTCTTGTCTAACTGGGCAGGGCATAAATAAGAGAAGTGGAGAGTATCCTACTGCCCATGCAGGCAGGCAGGCACTGCTGGGGTTTGCGAAGTGGATTTGCCTTTACTTCAGCAGTGAACCGCCTGAAATGAAATTATTTCTGTCTTAATGTGTGTGCACAAAAATGTTAAAATACAACAAGAAAGCCTCTTCCTTTATCAGAAAACACTGAATTCTTCTCCAATCCCTGAAAGGCTGTCTAGGTTGTGGATCCCAAGTGGATGGAGATTCCCTGCAGCAGCCTGAAGTAGACATCTGGGAACATATTAGAGATTGCTTTTACTCCCAGTGGTTTTTAATTCTGGCTCTAAATCTTAGGATCCTCTACTGTAGCTATTAAATACTTTATTGACCTTTATAAAGTCATCACTTCCAGATGTATCCTGGGCTGCATCAAAAGAAGTATGGCCAGCAGTCGAGGGAGGTGATTCTGCACCTCTACTCTGCTCTGGTGAGACCCCACCTGGGGCACTGCATCCAGCTCTGGAGCCCTCAGCACAGCAAAGACATGGACCTGTTGGAACAGGTCAGAAGGAGGGCCACAAAAATGATCAGAGGGCTGGAGCACCTCTCCTATGAAGACAGGCTGAGTTGGGGTTGTTCAGCTCTGGGGAGACATTGTGGTCTTTCAGTATTTTAAGAGGGCTTATAAGAAAGATAGATCAGGGCCTATTGTGATAGGACAAGGAGTAATGGTTTTAAACTAAAAGAGGGTAGATTCAAACTAGATATAAGGAAGAAATTTTTTTACGAGGTTGGTGAAACACTGTCACAGGTTTCCCAGAGAGGTGGTAGATACCCCATCCCTGGAAACATTCAAGGTGAGGTTGGAAAGGGCTCTGAGCCACCTGATCTGGTGGAAGACATCCCCACTCATTGCAGAAGGGTTTGACTAGATGACCTTTAAAGGTCCTTTCCAACCCAAACTATTATTCTATGAAGACACACAGGCTTTAAAGATGATGTTTAAAGACCTATTCATGGCTAACCTTTTCACTTGTTTATTTTCATAGAACAAGTTTAAGAAAGTTTTCTCCAAAGGACACCTCAGCAAAGATGATCAGAGCCACAAACTGACAATTCTCATCACATTTAAACAGCAGGAAAACTAAAAAATAAAACTAAAATATAAAATTCAGAAAATATATTCGAATTTAAAAGGGTCTCTCCAAAGCCTTAACATAGAATGATTGTCTCCCAGCTTCACTGTTATCCCACTGAATATTGCACAGGGAAACATTTGATTATTCCAGACTCTCATAAATCCTCCTGAAGTACCTGTTTTGAACAGTGATTAACAGAATATGGGAAACAAGCTTCTCCAGAGTGCCTTGTTTGTGGTAATGACACCACAACTATAATTCAGTTTGGAGCAATAGTACAAGTTTTTAGCAAGTCCCCTGGGTGTCTCCACTTGTGACATAGCATTTCAGTTCAGTTTCACCAAGTTTTGCTGTACTCTAGCTAAATTTCTCTAAGTAGAAACTAAACCATACATTTTTCTCTGAGTTGACACCCAATGCTCTTTGTCACTTAAAGGGAACATAGGAGCAAAGCATTCTTTGGTTCTTCAGTTGCATTTGAGCCATGTTCATTGTGGGGACACTCAGTGTACAGGACCAGAACATACTCAGATTGATCTGAAGTCTTGAACTTCATACAATGTAGCTGCAGGGGTTACTTTCAAGTACTGATCCTCTGCGTTGTTCTGCAAAAAGCATTTAAATTTTTGGATGCAAAGTCCTACAAAAGTATCATCATAGACCAGGGTCTTCAGTTAAATAAATATTGGTTTGGGGAACTGGGAACAGTGCACTGTGAAGAGGGATGTACTAAATTTACCTCTATCAGTTCTACTCTTCACACTTTGTTTTTCAGGTGCAACCAGCCCCAGTCTAGGACTCTGTATCATGTCAACCTTTCTTTCTACTTTATCAGCCACAATAGGAAGATCTGTAGTAGGAAGCACTGGATTGTGGATTGGGAGTTTGGGTGCATATTGCCAGTAGGTGTTGCCTGCTTTAATTGCCATTGAACCCGCACTTGTGGGAGATAACAAAGATGTGAGCATAACTGCACATGTGCATGAACACAGCAATAAAGAAAGATATTAAAAGTTTTGCTTAACATTATAATCACAGGCTTATACTGTGCTTTTCTATGACCTAATTGTAACAATTCAATATATTACATTTAGAAGTCAGGAAAATAAATTTAAACTAACAGTAGACAATTATTCACCTTCCAGAGACATTCTAAATGAAAGAAACAGTTTATTTCAAAGAAACAATATGTTAAGACTACCTACCTTACTTAAATCAATGAAACTGCTAGTATCCAATTATTTCGATTAGAATCACAGCTAGCACCATTCAGAAACCTCACAACCTTCTTGTGAAAGGTTAAAATTATTAAAAAGAAAGAGAACTGCATGGATGTGCTAATTTTCTTATATTAAGAGAACAATGTCTTCCTGTAATAAAGGAATCTTATTTTGCTTTGACTAACTTATCTAGCTGCTCTGTAGAGGGAAAAGCACTCTCCAAAATGTTGTTTTCAGTTCCTCCCAACATATCATTTTGGGGCTGTTACCTCTAATTGCATTACAAGTTGGGGTTTTTTGTTTGTCAGGAAAGTTAACAGAATCAGTGGTAACAGAATGTTATAATAATTAACACAAATTTTTGAACAATTTAAGGGAGTCATTAACTCAGTTTGCTAATCCAGTGGGAAATTTCCTGGTTCAAATGGCAGGAAAGGATAACATGGATAATAATGTGGGAAATATTCTCTGTACGGTCTGATTGTTTGCTGTCACATGCAAATAATCATGAACACATCAACCTACTAATTGCTACTCAGACCCCACGCTGTTTTAATAAATTCATCTACTAAGGTTGTTCTGTCAATATTTAATTAATGCAGCTTAATATAATGACTGTTCCTGTTAACATCTGTTCACAGCAAATACAGAATTCAGACATTTTGTAACACAGCATTGTTTTTCTTCACAGGAAAGTGGTGTTTAAACAGTGTTTTCCTTTACATAGTAAATATTATCTAAGACATCCGACAGCTTACAATACCATCCATTTTGAATGTAACAGCACTTATGTAACAGCCTTGAGGCTGCACCGTTTGGGGTACTATAAGTATACATTTGAATCGTTGACTTAGATGTTAAGTTTATCACAAAACCTGTGTTACAAGTTATGTAAAAAAATTATATAAGAAAGAACAAGTTATGCTATGGCAAAACGCAACCGTCTGAAAATTTTGCCCATTTTTTAAAGTGATTTCAATTTGCTCATGTGATGACCCCCCAGTTTACATGGTCAAATAAAGCCAAATAAAAGTAAACCTTCTGTTGTGTAGAACACAATAATTGAGATTGGATTTACTACCATTCAGGTTAATAAAATGCTAATTTTAATTGTTTTACAGTTTTCTTCATTGTCTGTATTTTAAAGTGTAATTTTGCAATATCTCAGACCAAGAACTTCATATGTATATTTGCATATTGACCGCATTAATTCTTCACCATATGTAAGATCTTTGGGATTTTATTCATTATAATGCAAATTGGCTGGCAAACCATCAGTAAAAACCATCAATGTACTTCATTTAAAGCATATAAATGCAATTAATAGCACTTTATCACTCAAAAGATAAGTGACTACAGAAAATCTTAAGGAATGATCATGATTTGGTTTCATTAAAAGTTTAACAACTGGAGAACTTGCTACATCTAGTACATTCAGCAGTTATTTCCTGTCTGCTTAATAGAAATAGGAGTGTTTTGGAAAAAGAAAAAAAGTAAGCATATATTTATTCATATATTCATAAGTATAAAAGTTATTTTCGTTTAAGTACATCACTAGACTTTAATGAAGTGATAGAATGCATCAGTTATTACTTATATATTATATTTAAACTATTGAGAATTTATGGATCCTATATATGGGACTTGATACCTGTATTTGCACACCTAGTTTCTATATAATTTATCTCCTTTTTATTGAATAATTAAAAATCGTATTTTTATTCAATATAATTCATATTGATAATGTTTTTAATTTGGGGTTTTTTTACAGAGTTTGTTTTTTGAAGAGCTGGATCACAGTGCACAAATCTCAGTAGAGCTGCAAACTCTTGATTTGGAGAAGGGATAGGAAAAAATATGGAAAAAAATATTTTTTTATTATTTCTCTAAAAAGAATGGGTAGACATAGCGATCTGTGGAAAATTTAGATGAGCAGAAAAATCACTTGCATCATCACTTTTCAATCATAGTTTGATAAGGGGGGATTATGTGGTTTTGGGTTCTTTCTTTTTTTTTTTACTTTAGAGCAAAGAAAACAAAACAAAAAAAAAAACAAAAACAAACAAACAAACAAAAAAAACAAACGTAAAGAACTGATAAGGGCAGTAGTGAGGGCAGGGGTGAATGGAAAGACTGTCCTGCTGCCAAAAGTCGCATGTCACACCACAGCCTGTTAGTTTTATCAGATGTATGTACAATAAACACTTTCTCTGGGATATTCAATTTATAAAACCCTGTTATACTCTTGAAAATGTGAATGGCAAGAAGGCTATTTAGGCTTAGAAGAATATACTAAACTAAATACATAAATAACAGAATCATGCATCAAAGAAGCCCTCTGGGAGAAAAAATACCCTATATTTTACATTTTAACTGAATTAATTGAGCTAAAAATTAAGTAAGCAGGTAAGTAAGAGATGCTGTGATGCTATCTTAAACACAGAGGAAGAGATTTGTCCTCGGAAAACCAAGCCCCCATTGGGGAGCTAGACTTACTGGGACAGAAGGAGCGATTCCCCTCAAAGTTAGTTAAGTCACTGGGTGAAGAAAAGAGGAACTGTAGGGCTTTATTATTCCTTGTGGTGAGTGACTCTGATTTTGTAATAAAAAATTAAACCTGTACTGGAGTAGATTTCTTTTCTTCTGTAAATTCAACTGGTGCTATGTGTGATAACACAGGTTACTTTGGAGAGAATAAGAGACAGCATCTGTTCAGAAAAAAACATGAACTTAAATGTTGTTGGAGGTTAACCTGAGATGTTTGCAATCAGGCACCTATTTGGGCACCTCAGGAAGCAATATTTGTTTCACAAAATTTTGCAGTTGGGGATTTGGCTGTATTAACTGTTAGGTATAAAGACAGCTCTCTTGATAATCATTATCCAGTAGAGGAGATGAAGACAGCTCAAGCAAGTTTCAAATGCCCAGAGGATCTATTTTTAGTATAGGTAGCTCAGCGAGAATAAATCCTACTCCTATTCACTGCAAACCTACATGATGAGATGCAGACAGTTCTGCAGCTGTTCAATTTTCCAGTCTGGCAAGTACTTGTCTTAAAGCTGTATAAATTAGAATACTAACTATAACCTCTGTTTTCATTCATTAGTGTTTAGTTTGCTAGCATTTAGTGTTTTAGATGCATTTTTGAAGTTAATTTCCTGATCAACCTCATTTAATAGCTTTGCAACAAGATACAACTTCAAAGGACTTTTTCCAGAGCAAACAGAACTAGAAGATGGTCTACTGGAGTGCAACTAGTACACTCCAACTACTATGCACACTAAATCCACAGGACAAGACTAGAGCCAAAGCAAAACTCACCAAAAGCCAGTTAAAATGGACATTGGGTCCATAGTACTGTTTTACTCTACAAAAATTGTTCCTACAATTCTGTACTAATTTTTAATGTAAATATAACCTTACAGGACTTCCTATTTGCCACAGCTAGTCCTGTTCCTCAAGTGAGACAAGTGGTATGTTAGCATGGCCACAACAATTCAAAGCTGGAGATGGTCCACATCCTACAGGCTTACAGGACAGGTGAAACCCTAACTGTGATTCACTGCCCCTTTGTAAACATAAGCTTTGAGAGATCTAATCTAATGTGTCTCCTGAATGGTAAGAAACAGGAAAATGCAAGTTCTGCAGTGATGGAGATCTTACTGTTCTTATTTGTATCATTAATTCACTTTGAATTTAAAATTACTCCAGATTTCCATTATCACTACTTTTTCTCACTCAAATACTTCGAAATCAACCCTTGTTGTTAGTATCTTCCCTTATCTTAAATCGTGTATGACAAAATTTATCATGACTCAGAAACATCCATTTTTTATTTAAAATTTGCCATCAAGGGGCATAATTCTTCATATGTTGTTCCACCATTTAATTGCTGTCACTATTCAAAACAGTATCTTAATTCTCATCTTACACTTCCTAATACTAAGCTTTGGGTTACTTTTAGTCTATTACCTTGAAGAGCACTCTGCTACCAAATACCTGTTTTCCACATACGTATTACACTCAAATGAGCCCATACTCTTTAAACTTTGAATTCTCCATGGACTCTTGATAAAGGAAAGAGTTATAGTTGCTCAGCATCTTTACACCTTGAAGTTAGACATCTGGATGTGTGAATCAAATCCATTGTCCTGGTTTGAGGTAAAACAGAACTAATTTTCTGTTCAGTAATTTTTCCTTTTTAGCTGGGCCTCTTCTAACTAACTAAACTCTGAAATTAACAGCATATTTTTCAGAAACTGCTCACTCTCATAGTGATAAGGCCTGATAATACCAAGGAATGGTATGCAGAGAGGTCCTTCCTTATACTTATTGCTATAACAACCAAGGTCAGGTAAATTTGTTATTTGCCCCATTGGAGGGTCGGAAGCGGAAAAGCGTAGAGGGGTCACACTTGTAGGGAGGAGCGGACAGGACAGGTGACCCAAAACTGACCAACAAGGTATTCCATCCCATCTGCATCATGCTCAGTATAAAAGCTGAGGGATCAAAGGGTCATCTCTCTTCCTTCAATGGCCGACATCTGAGGAGCACCCTGTCTGTTCATCTGCCTTTGATCCCGATCCGAGCAATCCTGACTCCAGATCCGGAATCTAGCTCCTGTCCATCACCGAGTCCAGCCTGGGACTTTCTTCTGTGCCTGCTGGTGATGTGATCATCACCCTGGGAGCTTGATACAGTTTTGTATATACTGTATATTTTTTTTCCCCCTTTTTTTTCCCTTTTTAAAAAATTATTTATTTCATTATTTATTAATATTTTCATTAAAGTAGTTTAGTTTTTTCTAAACTCATAGATCTCTTTAATCTCTTCCTCTCCTCTCTTTTCCTTAGAGAGGGGAGGGAGGGGCCATCTGTCGTTCTGATTGGTCAATCTGGTCAAAACCACGACATCCATGTTCCCAAGTATTCAGGTTCACAAGTTCAGGAGAAAAGCGAACAATAGTAACCCTGGTTCCATAGCCTAGTGGTTATGACATGCAATTGTGCAATAGAATAAAATCCTGTTATTATATGGGTGCCATCGTTGCCATTAGCCCCATCTGAAAAAAGTGGACCTTTTCATTTGACTGTGTTGTTATCTCTGACCTATCATGAGGAAACAATATAGGCTGTTGGTCCCCCATTAATAGAAACATCTATTGTTTAACATCTCAGTTAAACAATTCTGCCTCTAGGACAGACAGATATCATACATATATCCCAACACTCTTTACTTCATATTTGTGAAACATATATTGGCCCCCTGCTCTGCATGCTGGGGATATCATTTGAGGTGTCCAATTACTTCACCATCTTCATAAGGGTCCCAGTGGTTTACTTAGAATCATAGTATCACAGAATCATAGAATGGTTTGGGTTGGAAGGGACATGTAAAGATCACCTAGTCCAACTCTCCTGCAGTAAGCAGGGACATCTTCAACTAGATCAGGACTCCACCCTAGAAGTTAACACTTAGAAGTGAATGAAAGTAATGCTACAGTTTAAGTATTAAAACTGTCTACTGAACCCGTCTTCACTGAAGTTGTTAGCTAGTAATTAACAATTAACCTATGACACTGTAACATTTAACCAATTTTTTTTATCTCTTCAGCTTAATGTGACAAAACCTATTTCTCAAAAAACCATTGTTGACCAATTACTTATACGCTTCCTTACTTCTTAATGAAAATAATCCCATGTCAGCTAATCCATTGATTTTCACAGAACTTTTTTCAGGATGGTTAGCCTACTTTAAAAAAAAAAAAAAAAAAAAAAAAAAAGACATCTTGTCAGTTATAGAACTTCTTCAGCACTCCAAATACAAACATTAAGAAACATTTTTTACTCACGTGTTTTTTTAATACTCTTTGACATTTCTATAGTTCTTTTTGTTGATGTATAATTTCTGAAAATAGGACTAAAATTGACTATCATTTTAGTCTCTTTCTAAAACACAATACTTAATCTGAGCTACCGTAAAGTTTAGTTCTGGCTCAGAAAATCAATGCTTTCTTATTGTTATAAGTATTCTAAAACAAGGCATGTCAACATTGTCTGGAATTCTAGAGCAGGTAATGAGGTATACCTCATCCAGTGAAATTATGGGAAGCTTTCATATAAGAAAGCTATAATTACTTATACTGGATTTTAGCCAATGTATGCAAGTTAATAGTTTAATGAAATGAGTCTTTAGAGCTTTAGTAATTTGAAACCATTTAGACAGGGTTTTTTTTATACATATCAGAAAAAAAATAGTATCTGTCTTAGTGCCATCCAGCTCACTGGACAGAATGCACTAGAGAGAAATTGCACTAAATGGCCAACTTCATTTGCTGTGAAACATAAATTTTCTGAAGTTTTCCTACCTAGGTGTTAAAATTAGCCCATGCTTGTTTAGGTCTTTCTGAGATTTCAAGAGACTACACTTACAATTACATGTTAACTTAGTATTTACTTTCTATTTATAGAAAGTATGTAGAATAAATCACCATTAATAAATTTTGTTTACATAAAGAGAACCCTGAAATTTTATTTTGGCTACTTAAAACCCTCAAATTCATATCTGTTCTTAATATTAATTAGACAATGAATTACCATTTTTTTCACTGTTAAGATACGGCAGCAGAAGAGAAGAGATCTTGAGCTTAGAATTTACACTGAAAATACTTTACTGTGGGGCAGCTGAAGACTGCCTTTGGCTGGAATGCTCATTTCCCTCTACACTACAGGTTCTAGGACATCTCTAGAGCATCACAGATGCAGGTAGTGCACATTCATGAAAACACTTGTCATAACAGCATTTGTTGTATCTCCCTCAGAACAGCTTTTGCATGAACCACTTTTTTATAAAGGACTTTCTTTGTCCTTCCTTAACAACTACAGTGATCTGTCTTCATCAGAAAACTTCTGTTAAGGTAGGGAAAAGATGAAGACCTCAACAAGGTACATCTTTATTAGCAAATAAAACAAATATGACAGGAATTGTCCTCTGTTTCTAAAGGCACATGGCAAAACCCAACTCTAAAGGCATGACCCAACTCATGTACGTACTGACAAACCATCTCTTTGTCTCAAAAAATCCAACTCATAAATGAAAAGAAAATACAGACAAAATAGGCCACCAAACCTAGAGTGATTGCATCTAAACTGTCAAGTAAGAGTATTCACCGATGTAAGTTCTTTCCCAACCTGTGCCTACGCACTCGCAAAATCATAGAAGTATTCATTGGAAGGGACCTCTGAAAGATATCTACTCCAGCCCCCTACTAGAATAGCAGGACTGTCACCAACACTGTATCTGTATCAGGTCAGCCACAGATTTGTCTGGCAGTGCCCTTGAAAATCTTCAAGAGTAGAAAATACAAAACCTCTGTGAACAATGTTCTGGGCAACCTGTTATTACATCACACTTCACTCCTAGTGAAAAGTTTTACCCTAGTGATCAGGATAAGCCTCCCAAGCTGCAACTTCTAGCCATTCCTTCTTATTATATTGACTATTTCTCTTTGAATGGGCTTGGGTGAACCATCCATGTAACTGCCCTTCAAGTAGTTGCAGGTTGCTATTAGATCACCCTGTTGCTCTGCTTCCAGGCAGATAATTCCACTCCAGTATAAGAAATTATGCTGGCTGAGAATGCCCATCTTTGTCAGGTTGATCCTCTGCTAATACAGTCACTTTGTGCACAGGAATAAAAAGTTAGTCCACAAACTAGCCAACAAATATGTGTGTACTGTGGTCAGAAGGAAAAGAAGTCAACTGCCATTATGGTACATCAATTGAGCATATACTTGTTGTTAGTCAAAGTCTAGTGGTAGGTAAAAGTAGACCACAATAGCCACTCAGCTTAACATAGTATAGTCATAGTGTCAATTAGTGGCTCAATGTCCTTAATCTGCTAATGAGTCTTTGAAGAAAAATGGTTTTTGGTGATATAAGGCTGGAATGAAGAGCTTGGCTTCTAGAATAGGTTCTGGCAATTCAGGATTGAGGTATGTCGGGTCTAAATGGACAGGATGAGTTATAAGGGCCAGAAACATGCATGATTTTGACTCCTAATGTATGGAAATGGTATTTTCTAACGTGCCTGTGACTAGTTAGTATGTCTACTTAGAGTATCTGGTCCTACAGTGTCTCAAGAGCCAGGATATTTGCAGCAATCCAAAACACCTTTTCTCCTGTTATATTCCCACCATTCTTCCTTCTTTCATCCATCATTCATAGACATGTAAAACATATTCTCTTATGACAGAAAAAAGAAAGCAAATTTTTGAGTAACAAAGGAGAGGCTACTGTCCATAGGCCACCAGGGATGGGATCAACATTATAATAACCAGCTTCTGCCAATATGAATGACAGTTTGCTACTCTTTCAAAACAGAAATCTAACAGTCCAGTCTCCCTTCCCCTCATCCTTAAAAAGGCTCTGCTTATTTTGCTTCCCTACCACAGCCTCTTTCATCTTGACATCCCTTTTGTCTTCCAAAGTAGTCAACAGTAATGTGGGAAAATAGAAAGGCTCTATACAACTATGATTATTCTATAGTGTGTTCCTTGAGTGACTGCTGAAGCGAGAATACTGGCAATTTCTCAAAATGCTTCCATTTGCCTTTTCTGACACATGAAGTTCCGGGAGGTCTTTTTGTTTGGTTTTGATTATCTAGTAAATCAGAGAAGCCCTAGAAGAAAGTAATAATTGAATCTAGCACTTTTCCTGTTGATGAAGCCTATAACAAGGAAAATCTTGTAGATACGCTAGTAGCCATTGGCAAGGTCTAAAGTCACTTTAATTATAAATCCTCAAAAACTGTACATAGGTAAAAGGGACAACTTGTACCTGTCTGCTCTTCCTGACATCTAGCTCAATGACATTTGACTTTGTGTGAGGGGAAACTAGTGAATAACCTCAATAAGCTCTTCATTTACATACTGCTACCAGGAAAAAAGCCGTGGGTCACTTTAAAGTGAGTCTTCTGAGATAGTGGCAGTCGATAATGCAAATTGAGGTTTCTATGTACTTTTCTTCTGTGACCTCTTTGTCTTTTTTTATCATCAGGAGTTATCAAGGCTGATTTTTCAAAATGTGTTCTCCTATGTTTTTCGACAACAATGAAAACCCCAAAGTTAAAGGACAAAGGGTAAGAATGCACACAGGGCATGATTCTTAGGCAACCTAGTATGTTAATGACAGATTTAAACAGTCTTTATAACTGGAGATCTTTGAGCTGATATACGACCTTGCAAAAGAGCAATTCATTACAGTTCTTGCAATGGCAGCTTCAAAAAAAGTCATCAATAACTGCTTGGCAGTTTACACAAAAGAGTTAGCAGAGAGGGCAAATAAGATGGTCTTACAGTCAAGGAAACACCGGAAAATATGCAAGCTTCTATCAGGAATGCATATTCAGCTCCGAACCAATTAACCTAACAAAAGATAATTGAATAAGAGAATAAAACTATTGTATTCATCTAGAAGACTAAACAGTTCATTTGACATTATTCCTGTGTTTCATTTGTTAGTCTTACCCTGTATGAAGGATGAAGTACTGGCATCTCTATTTAAATAGGGCACACTTCATTGGAGTATTTCTTTAATTGGGACATCCCCCAGAAAAACAATTTGGCTGAAAGGAAAAGTGTTCTACTTAATTCTGGGTGTCACTGCAACCAAAACCATCCTTCTTCTCCCACTGAAGTCGAAGGCAAAAATTCCAATTATTTTGGTTATTGCAGAGATGTTGATAAAGTTGATGAAGAGCAAAATAAGTGAGAAGAACAGGGTATGCCGTTTTGTTTTAAAGACAGAAAGATTCTTTCTGTGCTAAAGAGTCAGATCTAGAAAGGAACTTGTTCACCTAAAAATTAGATACTGAAACTTTTAGACAACAAGACCCTGGAAGAGGACCAAGAACACTTGCGCTAGGCACCTGTGCTCCCTGTGCTACACTGGAAAACCTATGTGGAATGAGGTCTGAAACACATAGCATCAACAATTAACGTATTTAATGCCAGTGTATTGTTAACCACTTACCAGTAGAAAACATGAAATTCAGAGTGTTTCTGAAGTGCCATCCTTTTCTTAGGCCTGGTTATCACCTTACAAAGCTGCAGAGTCATGCATCTCTGTCCCTTTGATACTTTTTTCAGTATAAGTGCAAGGAATCTGTTGTTTCAGAGGGGTGAACAGCATTCACTCTTCTCTCAAAATACGCAGGAAGAGTAGTTTTGTTGAAGCTCTATCACAGTTCAGCAAAGATTATGAATTTCCAAAAAGCAGAATGGTTATTGTGCAGCTGAAGAAAATGTTAGATTCCATCATTTTTACTATAATAGTTTTTATATAATTTGCATTAAAGATTTGTTAGAGAAGAAGTATGAAGACTCTATACCAAGACAAAATGCAGGTTACTATTCTATCAACATGTTCTTGTTTGCACTTTTGCTAGCTCACTAAATTTGATGGTTTTTTCACCACTGAGTGATATCATTTTGAAAAAAAAAGGAAAGGAGGATATCCCTATTCAGGTAAAGGTATTAGCTGCTGGTTAATTTTTTAATATGGTTGTTTTTCTCCTCCTCAAGCTGAGAAGAGTTCATACCTGTGGTTAATGCTATGACAATGCTATTTATGCACATAAAGTACAATTTTTTTTCTCTAGATGTATTTAATAATAAAATGCACTTTTTTATTTTTTAGGCTCATGTGAGAGTAGAAAGTATCATAGCAGGGCAGCAGTAGACTAAAACCCTTGGAGAACGTAGATTCAGTTTTTGTCTTTGTTTCCATATTATAGATTTTCTTTATATTTATGCCTTGTTTCTGAGGGAAGACTGTTCAATTAGACAAGGAATAACTAAAATGCTTTCATTTACTTCAATATAATTAATTCAAATACCTGCTGGAGGAACTGAAATAAGGTTCTGACTCTCAGAACAGATATTTATTTAGGATGGTAGGTTGCCATCAAGCATGATTCTAAAATATTTAAATATTCCAGTCAGGCACCCACCCATACAGAAAACAAACCCTAGTTTTCAGCACTCTATTGTGCACTAATGAAAGAATAATTATATTGTTTCCCTCCCTGACTCAACTGTCATACTTTTTGAGTAACTGAACATTTATACTTCATGATTAGGTTATTTTCTTATTGGGAGATAAAGCGCTTATACAGTGTATACTACTCTAGTCTAAATTTATTTCAGATATATATGCTTTTGAGGAGAGATATTTGATAGCAATGACAAATCAGAACTCATAATTGAAACAGACAGAACTCATTAAAGAAACCTGAAGCAGTCCTGTTCCAAACTGTTTTATAGCTGCGATTCTTCTTTAACTCACAGCAGTGTTATACTGCTGAAACTTACATCAGCGTTGAAGACAACTATATACTATTACATAGAGCCAATCCCTATCTTATCAGTGCATAGAACTTCCTGATTATTCAATATCTGGTATGATTTTGTTGACCCCGATAAACCAGAAATCTGGCTCTGTGTTACTATGTGTTTATTGAAAGACAGGTACCAAAATAGAAAACAGTTGAAATTCATCATATGTTCTTTTGAATTCTGCACTCATTTTTCCCATGTAAACTACGGTGCAAGAAGGCTGATGCATACATAGGTGATGACACAATACATACGTGTCACAGGCATGTCATAGTCCTAACAGCAGCGAAACACTCAAAGATTTGTCCCAGTTTTGACACAGCATGATAGCCTCAGAGCATATAATCTACATGGCAGTATGGCCCAACAGAGAACAGTTCAAACTCCCGCTTCTAAACATCTGATTTTAAGCAATAGCAAAGTCTTGGAAATCAAGTGATTCAGTTCTCAAATATCATCATACATATCCTGATAGTTGTGCGATATCTGATGAAAAATAAACCAGTTGTCACACCTCATTCTTGGCTTCTCTTCATTTACCAGACTTTTTTTCTTTAACCCCAACAAGGGTTTTAAGTTTTATAAAAGTAAAATTGAAAAATAGCAATATACTAGTACTTAGATCCAGACAAGAACTTAATTACCTAAAGATAGGCTCAAGAGAAACTGAGGGACCTAATCTGAAATTATTTTCCAGTTATCTTTGGGTCACTTGCTACCAACCCACATGGTAAATGGATTCCACAAACACCCTTTAAAAAAATTCACAATGTCCAGTTTACTACAATCCTACTTCTGTGCATGCCCAACTCTGCCCTAATTAAACAGCTTAGGGAACACCTCAGCTTAGTCAGGATGTAGCAACTAAGGATGTCAAACTGTCAGGACATGGCACAGGCCAGCTGCTCCCTTGGGGCAGGGAGATGACAGCCAACGTGGACAAGGCAACTGGCTGGGGAAGGCCTGGCGGCCAGGGCCTGTCCCAGCCTCCAGCCAGGAGCAAGGCAGCCATTGGGCAACCACAGCCCTGGGCTTCAGGCACCTCCCTGGGGGTGGGGATAGGCAGAGTCCAAACTGGGATATATTATCCCACAAGTGGGAGTTAGGATCCATCCCAGTGAGGGTAACCAGTGTCAGACACAGCTCCGGGACAGCAGGGCTCAGAATTTTCCTGATGAGTCGGGGTCAGGATCAGCAGTGCCCGTGGCCAGGCCCAGAGATGGCTGCAACGCATCTGGAGCTGAAGGCTGGTAAACCTACAGCCTATCTCCAACAGGGACTGATAGATCCAGACTGAGCTGAAATGCGGCTCCCAGACCCGTGGATGTGGGTGTGAGGGTCCCAAGCTGAGGCTTCTGAGGATGATTAAGGCCTATCAGTGTCCTCAGGATCTTGATACAAGTTCCTTTGCAGAGAAAATGAAGGAAGAACATTCATAGAGCTTGCCTTGCTGTGTCAACTGGATTTATCCTTCATGTTTAGCTTTTCTTACTGGCAAGCTAAAACAGCTCCCCATTTAGCATTTTGCCATCTGCCTTTGGAATTGTCTTACTCTGCCAATGCTTTCAACAGAAGGGCTAGAAAGTAGGAGTCCAGCCCCTGAAAGTAAGGTATTGTATCACTGTGTATAACTGTAGGTATCTCCATTTCCATCTAGTTTAGGTCATTATCATAAAGGCAAGAAAAAGCCATGAAACTGGAAGTAGTGTTTTGGAATAGTGTTTTCAGACTTCTTTTTTTTATATCGATGTCAACATTTTTTTTTTGCAGTGCATTTACTATTTTATAATATTCCTGAGTTTTGTCACATGATTTTTTACAGAATATTTGTATTCTTCTAAGGAACTACCACAATCACCCAAACGTAGATCAGGTATTAGTAAGTGTGAGGCCAGATTTGCTGTATCTATGACCAGTACTGTCCTGGAGGTCACCTAACACGTTGGATTGCACGGTTCTTACTTTCGCTTGCTTTTGTGCCACTGCGACGCTAGCAGAAGGTGATAACAGGAGTCTCTTATCTTGTTTCGCAAACAAATGAAAATTTTTCTTTCCAAAGAAATAAGAGGTATATCCTTCTGATGTGTTTCTTTTTTTCCAGTTTACTGTTCTAAGAAGGTTGTGGCAGAGAAAGGATAAGTTTTAAATGTAATTTCTTCCTCTGAATATTTATCATTCCTTTTTTATGACATACCTTCTTGTGACTTTTTTTTTTCTCTACACATTTTAAATTTTAATTTTACTTTTTTAACTTGATAATTACATTTTTTTCTGACTAGACATAATAGAAATTACTTTTTAAAAAGGAAAAAATAATATGAGGTGCTGATTGTAGATAATTTTTGCCTTTAGATAATGCCCATTCCAATATTTAAACAATCTCTCTCTCCTACTAGACTTGACATGGTCATCTGCATTAACTGCAAATCATATCTTTCCCTTAGGGAAAATGTCTTTTTTCAAGACACATTTCTCAGTTTGTTTATGCTGTTAAACAGTTTTTGAAGTCAATAGAGGCAGGATAATTAATGTTGTTAAAGCACAGAGCCGATGGTGTGATAAACACCTGCCTTAAGCGTCATGTAGTATTTTCCCAGTTACTGTGGGATTGTTGGGTGACTTAGGCTGTATTGGGTTTACATGGCAAGATTTTGGTAGTGGGGGAGCTGCAGGGGTGGCTTCTGCTAGAAGAGGCCAGGGGCTGCCCCCATGACAGACAGTGCCAGTTCTAGCCAGCTCCAAAATGGACCTGGGCTACCGGACCTTTTGGCCACTGGCCAAAGCTGAGCCCATCAGCAATGCTGGTGGTGTCTTGGTGACAGCATATTTAATAAAGGGTAAAAAAGATTGCACAGAGGCTGGGAGAGAGGGGAGAAAGAAGAATATGAGAGAAATAACCCTGTCTGCAGGGTGACGAAGGATGAGGAGAAAATTCTTCATGCACCAGAACAGAGATTCCCAGGAGCCTTTGAAAAAGATCATGGTGACACAGGCTGGCCCCTTGCAGCCTATGGAGGACTACACTGGAGCATATTAATTCAAACCGCAGTCTGTGGAGGACCCCATGCCACAGCAGATGGAGATGCCCTGAAGGAAGCTGCAGCCCATGGAGAGCCCCCACAGGAGCAGACTCCTGGCAGGAGCTATGACCTATGGAGAGGAGCCCATGCAGAAGCAGATTTTCTGGCAGGAACTGTGGCCTCTAGGGGACCCACACTGGAGCCGTCTGTTCCTGAACAACTGTAGCATATGTAAAGGACCCATCCTGGAGCAGTTCTTGAAGGACTGCAGCCCATGGGAAGCACCCATTTTGGAGAAGTGCAAGAAGGACTGTATCCCATGGAAAGGACCCCATGCTGGAGCAGAGGTAAAGTGTATGGAGGAAGGAGCAGCAGAGAGGAATTGCTGTTGTCTGATGGCAATCTCCATTCCCCATCCCCCCTGCACTGCTTGAGAAAGGCAGAGGAGGGGTAGGGGACTCAGGAATTAAGGAGTGAAGTTAAGCTTGGGAAAAGGAGTGGGTGGAGGGAAGATGGTTTTAATTTTAATTTTTTCTTTATTTCTCACCATCCTACTCTATTTTTAATTTTTTAACAAATTTTTGCCCACATTATTTTCTCTCCTCATCCTGCTGAGGAGGGGGAGTGAGAGAGTGGCTGGTTGGTGTCTGGCAGTCAGCCAAGGTCAACCCACCAGATGGACAAATAATGAAATAATTTAAAACCTGCAACCTAAAATAAAAGGTGATGTGGATCACATTATCTCCAAACTCCAAGGATTGCTAGGAGAGGGCAAGCTTTTCCTGTGAAGCAGTCTTTTACTAAACACAATTGCATACTTCACATATGAGTTACTCATAATATCCAGTCTACTATTTAGCTATGATATACCGAAGCGTGGGATAGATCTTTATCAAAATGCTGTTTGCAATAAAGGTATAGTAGTAGCTTTTTCTCCAAAGATTACCAAGCTCTTGGCTAATATTTAATTCTCACATGACTTGGTTATAGAATGTCGAAGCCCCTATTCCTAGTTTTACACTTTACTCTTTTTCTCATTCACAACATCTCAGTGAAATACTACTACCCAGTGCTTGAAAGGATCTTGAATCAATTTTCCCAACCTACAGTACCTAAGCTGCCCTTTCTAACAAACTTCAAGCATGTCTCCCTTCTTACCAAGCTGTTTGCCAATTTGTCAGTTTTCCAGTTTACCAATTGGTTTATTTGTCAGGTTTTGTTCCTTAATTTGTTCATTTGTCAATTTGTTAATTGCTTGCCACTTTCGCAGTACTTACCCAGCTGCATTCACATCTTCATTCTAGTGATTGCAGTGGAAAAAAATGCAGACACTCAGTTCAACTCAATATGTTAGAGTTCTGTTCTGAAGGGCAGGATACTGACATGTAGCATTTTTAAAACCTCATGCTGTATGGATTTGTAAATATTTTATATAAGACATTTTGATTTCAACTCTACATGATGTTACCCAAATACCTTGCACAAGGAATTATCAAATCTATGCATTCTATATATTTGCATTCCAACCTAGACAATTCTATGATTCTATCATATACTTCAGCAAGTGCATTATATGCTTCTACAGAAACTGAACTAAATCCATGAACTGACATGATTGTAGCTATAAAACAGAATACTAAGTTGCCAGGATATCAGAGTTTTCCATGAAAGAGCCACTTTGACGTTTAGGAGCAGTAACAACAGCATAAATATTCAAAACAAAAGGAGAAAGCATACTGGGGAAGAAGAATCGTTCTCTGATAACATACCAGTCTAGTGTTATGGATTCCAAGGTATTGTTTTCTTTAAGGATCAACATTCACATCTCCCAACTCCTAAAAAAGTTATCTTGAGTTGCTTTGTTATTGTGGCATTATCAAGCTAGTCTGCTGAAGGCAGTTTCTTTGCAGAAAACAATTTAAGATTTATTGGACTTGAAAAAGAGAGTTTTACTCTATAGCCTACTAGTTATAGCCCCTGCTCTGGAAAGAAAAGACATGGGCTCTGATCTGTGCTCCCAGTGCTTGTTGTTCTTCAACAAAAGAAAGAAAATCCAATAATGTTTAAGTACTGTTGTGACATGTGCTTTTAGTTTCTTCTTGTTATTACTCTTCATGTAATGTCGGTTTATCTGAACACAGCTGTTACTCAAACTGTCTTGGCAGAAAAACTGTTCTTCATCTCATTCTCAACATCATGATCAATTTGATGACTTAAAACATTGAAACTGAAAGTCAAGATGGTTAACTTTCTCCTACTTTAATTTGCACCTTCTGATGTCACAGCGCATAACGCAGACATGACTGAGACCGTTAGTCTTTGCAGAAACAGACAATCACTTGAAATTCCCCCAGATACTCGGTTGTAAGGAGATCGAAATGGCACTAAAATAAGGGAATTAAGTAACTGTAGGAGGGAGAGTTTGATCTAATTTACTCATTATTTATGAATGATTCATCATTTATTAATTATATCAGGATTAATCACCAAAATTTCATTAAAAAATTTCTGAAAAATTAATTTTGTACACCAAAAGAATACAGAATGACTGCAACAATGTTTGAGTGCTCAATCTAAGAGAAATTGCAGAACTTGGCTAACAATCTTTTATTGTCTCCCCATGAATATTAATATGCAATTATATGATTTTTTTTATGTTTTAATACACATATTTTCTTCATCTTCTTTTTTCACCTGTATCTAGTTTTATCAATTTTAAAGCATAATAGCACAGAAAAATGACACATTTTTATCACTTCTGTCTTCTTACAAATACTTTTGTAGACTTGATTTGGTCTGTACAATTTCTTAGTTATCTGAATGATAGCCATGTCACCTAGATATTTCAGGAAATACGGAATGCCAGCATACAGGCAAATCATGCATATAAGAATATTTCAGGTATGAAACCTGATAATTTATATTACACATTTTCCTTTTGAATATGGAAACCTTAAAAAATAAATTACAGTAAAGAACTTCATTTATTTCTTAATTGCATGTCCAAATCAATAATTCACCACTCAAATGGATTCTTCCATTAATTATCTCATATACATATTAATTTGACATCACCTTTTGGAGCACTATTTTTTTTTAAAATCTGTTAATGTGATAAAATCAACAGATTATGGATTTTAATATCAAATTATAAACCTATGAATTCATATTATCAGAAAATAGCCTGTATATATCAGCTTGAAATTGTGTTCTACTAACTAGAAAATGACAGCACAAGTTAGAAGATTTTCATTTAAAATAAATAATCAGGAATTTATTTAAAGCTGAAAAAAACTCAGTGAGAATAGTTGCAGCCTGCTATGCCAATATGCCATCAATGAGTCTGGCTTGCAGGATTTCACGCAACCACAAAGACGGGAAAAGCCTGGATTAATTCTGTGTATATTTTAGATACTTAGCTCAGGCTGCAACATTAGGCTCATAATTGCCCTTCATTAACATTTGAATAGCAACTTCAGAAAGTGGTTTGGTCACAGGGGTTAAAGACAGGTGAGATCAATGTAAATGAGGCACAGAGACTGGTCTTTATGATAGGTGTCAGGTTTGAGCCCTGAATCCAGCAGGGCACCACAAGGCTGACAGAAAACCGCAGTTCACTAGAGGCTGAAGCTTTGGAAAATATTTCTGAGGCACACATTTGATAACAGAAGACCAAAACACTACTACAGAGTCCTAACAAGGTAGTTCTTGTGGCACATCGGTTAAGTGCTTCATGGTGCTCTCTTGTAAAATCAATCAAAGCAAGGTTTTGCTACCATGGGCAAAGTGGTTCTGTTTGTGGAAACAAGGAATTGCTTCTTGATTGTGAATACATCAGATCCTTCTCATTCCCTAACGAATTGATTTTCATTTTCTGGCCAATAATACAAATTTCTACAAAGGATATTTTTTTAATTCTGCACCAATATTCAGGGGAAAAATAAAGATCTAATACCCATGTCATAATTGGAGAAATTTTATACTATATTACTTTTGTAGATGATTGATTTTTCATTCCAGGATATATTGGACATCTTTAGAGAAGCACAGTCATACATATTAATCCATCAGATTACTTGTATTGTCTGTTTATATTTAATTTGTTGCCTCTGCTCCCTTCCCTGATGTTTATCCTATGTGCAATTTACTATTTCCCTTTTTAACCTTATATTTTCAATTTCATTTCTAATGGTCATAAGTGAGAAAAACGTTAGCAAGAAGTGAGATGAAACCTGGCAGAAAGAGACAATTCATTCAGAGACAATATTCAAACATCTAATAATTGTACTTTATGAAGGTGTGGACAAGCTGTCCAACCTGTCAGTCTGCGGTCAAATAGAAATAATCCAATTCATCAGAAAAGACATCACAAAGTGATGGTGAGGAAAAACTATTCTCATAATCTCCTTTAAGTTCTGTAGATGTATTGTTCAAAAATAACACATTTATATGAGTGTCTGTCTTGTGATCATACCTGGCAGGGTTTTGGTGGCAGGGTGTTGGAGAGTGACCCATGTGGAGAGAACCAGGAGCTGATCTGAAATGGACCTAAAAACCCAGCATGTCCCAAGTCTGCTGCCAGTCCAAGAAGAACCTAGGGCTTCTGGGAGGATATACAAAACAGGAGACATGAAAGAGGCAGAGGAGATAGGCGGAGGGAGACATCACTGAGGACTTGGACAGAGATGCATTTTTGGAAGGAGGCCCTTCATGCCACAGGAGGGACAACCCTGAGGGACTGTGGTCCATGGATGACCCATCCTGGGGTGTGGACACCTCTGAGGGACTGTGGCTCCGAGTGACCCACTCTAGGGCAGCGATAGGCCTGAGGGTCTGCAGCCATGGGCAACACAGTCTGGAACAGAGGAGAATAAGAAGCCAGGAGCAGAGAGACACTGATCCCAGCTTTCTGTGCAACCCATCATCTCCCCAAAGGAACAGCATAGGACTGAGTGTAACCTGTCGCAAAGACAAAGGAAGCTGAGACTAGGAGACAAGGCACTTAATGTTTTTCTCCATTAGAATAAATTGAAATATAAATGAATGAACATTTAAATTCAGTATGAATTTAGAAAATAAAATGTATTTAATATGGTATTAGTTAGCAGTCTACTGTTTTATAGGTTTTCTCATAGTATTTTTCAAAGAAAGTCATCGGTTTTGTCCAACTATCAAACAGGACAATCGAGACAAAATGATCACCAGTGATTTACCAAACATCAGTTACCTAGTAATGGAACTGGTAGCTGAATATAAATCTATTATGTTACCACTTATCAGCTCAGCAACTTAACCACTCATTTCAGCTATCATTATATATATCTCTCATATATAATATATATTATATATATTATATATTTATGATATATATTATATATTACATATCATATTATATATATATCATATTTTTTATATATATATTATTTCAGCTACCCCTTGCAGAGGGATCTAGATAGTTTGGGCAATTGTCAATGGCTGTCGTGGTTTTGGCTGAATTTACCAAAACCGAACCGGCAGATGGCCCTTCCCCCCCCTTCCCCCCGCCCCAAAAGAGGAGAGAGGAGGAGAAAGAGATAAGGAGATTCAGAAGTTTAGAATGAACTAAACTACTTTAATGAAGAATTAATATTAAAATAAAAATAAAGAAGAAAAATAATGAAATAGATACAATATATACAAAACCATATCAAGTTCCCAGGATGACAGTCACATCACCGGCAGGCACTGGGGAAGTCCCAGACTGGACTCAGTGACGAATGGGAACTGGATTCCAGCTCTGGAGTCAGGAACACACGGATCAGGATCAAAGGCAGATGAACAGACAGAGTCCTCTCTGGACGTCGGCCATCGCAGGAAAGAGGGCTGACCCTTTGATCCCTCAGCCTTTATACTGAGCATGGGGCAGATGGGATGGAATACCCCAGTTGGTCAGGTTTGGGTCACCTGTCCTGTCCACTCCTCACCACCGATGTGACCCCTCTACATTTTTTCCATTTCTGACCCTCTAAGGGGGCAAATAATGAAATTGGCTGACCTTGGTTGTTATAGCAATAAGTATAAGCAAGGGCCTCCCTGCATACCGTTCCTTGGCATGGAGCACAAACATTGGTCTTATCACTCTGAAAATGAGCAGTTTTCTCCACAATATGCCGTTAATTTCAGAGAGTTAGAGGAGGCCTAGCTAGGATGTAAAGTTACAGAACAGAAAATTGGTTCAGTTTTACTTCAAACCGGGACAATGGCATAAAATTTAACAAGAACAAATGCCAGATTCTGCATCTGGGATGGAGTAACACTAGGCACAAGTATAGATTGGGAGACGAGTGGCTGGAAAGAAGCCCTGTAGAAAGGGATCTGGGGGTGCTGGTCAACAGCAGGCTCAATATGAGTCAGCTGTGAGCCCTGGCAGCCAAGAGGGCAAACCACATTCTGGGGTGCATCAAACACTGCATAACCAGCTGGTCAGAAGACCATTCTATATGTATATGCTATATGTAATGTTGGTGCAGCCTCACCTTGAGTACCGTGTGCAGTCCTAGGCCTCACAATTTAAGAAAATGTGAAGGTATTCAAATGAGTCCAGAGGAGAGCAACAAAGCTGGTGAAACCACTAGAAGGAATGCCCTATGAAGAGTGGCTGAGGACTCTGGGTTTTACTAGTTTGGAGAGAAGGAGGCTGAGGGGCGACCTCATTGCTCACTACAGCTTCCTGAGGAAGGGAAGTGGAGAGGGAGGTGCTGATCTCTTCTTCCTGGTATCCAGTGATAGAATGAGTGGGAATGGTTCAAAGCTGCGTCAGAGGAGGCTAAGAGTGGACATTAGGAAGTATTTCTTTACTAAGAGGGTAATCAAATGCCAGAACAGGCTTCCTAGAGAGGTGGCCGGTGCCCCAAGCCTGTCAGTATTTAAGAGGCATTTGGACAATGCCCTTAGTAATATGCTTTAACTTTGGTCAGCCTTGAAGTGGTCAGGCAGTTGGACTAAATGATCAATATAGATCCCTTCCAAATTGAACTATTCTTTCTTCCCTTCCCTTCCCTTCCCTTCCCTTCCCTTCCCTTCCCTTCCCTTCCCTTCCCTTCCCTTCCCTTCCCTTCCCTTCCCTTCCCTTCCCTTCCCTTCCCTTCCCTTCCCTTCCCTTCCCTTCCCTTCCCTTCCCTTCCCTTCCCTTCCCTTCCCTTCCCTTCCCTTCCCTTCCCTTCCTTTTCCTTATTGAAAAATCAAGCACTGAAAGAATTTTGACTAGAATGAAGGTATCCACCATAATCTTAATTCAGTCCTGTTGTATGTATGCTTTGTGATGTATTATCTAATTACCTCTATTCTTAGGATCCCTGTCTCCACAAGATCACTGTGTATTTCACACATCTTTTCAAAATTTTGCATTCTCCTCATTGTCCATTGCCTGGCCTCCTCCCCCTGGCCCTCTCCCTTACTTTTTCTGTAAAATTGAAAGCCTGGTCTGGAGAAGGAATTCTTAATTTCCTCATAAGCATTTCTACAACACTTATCACTAGAGTGTGTTACTACTTCATAAACATTAATAAATTCACTTTCACATATAGGTACTGTCATCATTTTAGAGATGAGAGAATTGAGACACCAGGGCACTGAGATTAAAAAATCTCTGGTTGGAATACCTATGACCTCATTTTTCATAGTATTAACATTAATGGCTCTTCATATATTCACAGCACAGCAAATCAACTTTAATTACATCTGTGAACAGTCAATATTGCTGCAACTGAGGTGCAACGTTTACAGACTATTATGAACACACACCTTTAGAAAGTATATTTCAAGTGATTTGTCAAATACAGTGAAACTCTGTGGCAGAGACATAGAGAGACTAGTTTCCAAACAAACATTCAGCTCCTGTAAATGTAACATTAACCTTCATGTCTTTCAGCTTTTGGAATAAATGAAGCACGAATCTGTATAGGCAACAGTCTTCCCCCTCCTGTTGCCAGTGTCTGTGCCTGTTCTGTTGTGTGTCTCCTTTCTGGTCCTGCCTCCCGTCACCCTTTGTCTCCATACTCACCCATTCGCTGTGGACTATTCATTACGTAATCTGTGTCCCAAATTCCTTGCTTTTACTCATATCTCTTGTTTTCTTCTGCTTTTTCCTTCTCTACTTCCTTTCTTGCCTTCAACAATCCTTTTAGGAATATTTATTAATATTCTAATTTGCTGTCCAGATCTCAGGCCAAATTTATTATGGGCTTGAGCCAGTAAAGAAAATGTGTATAAAAATGGGATTTAGATGGCATTTAGGTGCCTGATTCAAATTATGAAAGCTGCAGTCTGCACCTGGAGAAAGCTGAAACTCAAAGGGCTCTTAGTATTTTACTTTCCTGTTTTTCTGGGCCATACGTTGTGCTGTAGACATTGGCCCAACTGATCATAAAAATGATATAGGACAACAAGCAGGGAAGCTACTAGGATTCTTTCTGTGTTGAGGACTGCTGAATAATGATAGGTCATGCTAACACTAGCAGGTTAGTGAAAACAAAAGGCCTGCAGTTCAAAAGAATTATGTATACATGATGAAAACCATACATACATACACACACAAATGCGCACACACAATTGCAGTTCAAAATATCCTTTCAAGTCTGGATGTTACCAAACGTTGCAGGTATGACCATGACAAAGCATAGCAAGAGTACTGATTAATGTATATATGTATGTCAAACAAATTATGTAGTCAATTAGCAAATTGAGCAATGTGTAACAATGTAATTATATAAGAAGGAAGTTAGTCAAATTCAGATTTTAGAACCTGGACAGTTATTACAGCTCTTGGCTGCAGTTTGGCTGGTAATATGCAATTTTACTCCATTTTGCTAATTGCTATACTGTCTAGAGTCAGGAAACCTGAGTGACAATTCTTACAGAATATCTGGTTGTGGCTGAAGAAATGAAGGATTTATACTGGTGGGAGGGGTAGACCTTGGTAGAAAAATAACCCAAAAAACAGTCACTAAAAAATCAGTAAAAATATAAATGACAATGTCTTGACATTACAGCATAGCTTGAACTTAAGACGGATTGGAAGCCAGAATATAAAATGTCCTCTACTGATGTCCCCAAGGACTTTATGCAGCATCTATGGCTGTACTGTGGACTCCAGCTCTTGAGATACTGTGAAAATGGGCGTCATGCTGTTTCAGAGATCTGTTTCAATAAAATCAATATACAAACCAATGTACAGGCAATTCTATTAACTATATTATCCATCAGTGATGAAAAAAACTTTTTACTTTTCACCTTATTCTAGTTTGTTCTTCCAGAATCAGTTTTGGAAATTGAATGAAGAGGGGGTTTCTACCTGGTCTAATCAACAATCTATCTGACCCTTCCCTGAAGAGTTTAAGCTCATGATCACTTAAGGACTAGTATTGAAATATACTCTATGATTGGTATGTTTATTATATAGAAAACGTGTCTGGTTTCAAATTAGGAATTGATAATGCATTAAACTGCCCTTAGCATCTGTGGCTTTTCCACTTCTTAGCTAATAGTTAATTACCCAATAAGAGAAGGACTTCTGTGCTTATAGGGCCAGGTGTCATCCCTGGATATTCATCTTTCAGTTTTAGACTTCTATTGAAGTAGTTAACACATACTTCTTGTTCATTTGGTTCTTCTAAATACTTCAAGATCTTATTCTTAGGCCTCCATAAAACTAAGAGTCAGAACTTGTTTGTCAGGAAACTTTTTATAAGAATATCCATTTTCAAAGAAGTTCTAACAAGGACACAAAGCTTTCAGTAATAAAAGATAAATAATATAAATAATAAAAAGGTAAAAGAAAAAAAGACCCCACAAAAGTAACATAAGCAATCAAGCTTTGCGAAGATTTTGAGGTGGGCTTGAAGTCTGACGTTTACACATGATCACAGCAGAATTTATGGTAACAAATTATCTGGATAATTCCTGCTAGTGGATCATTAATTGGATTGTCAGTACAGAATGATAGTATTCACTGAGATGGAAATAAAAAACTGCACCTCATCCTTTTGTTTGTGTCAGGTTTCAGGAAGTTTCTTCCTTGAAACTTGGAGTTAACAATGCAGTTAAGATCAGTCAAACCTGTAACAAAGAAAAAGCACATCTACAAATGCAATGGCAGGACACCCATGTCGATAATGCCATGTGTAAGCTCATTTTTTCAAGCAGTTTCAAATATTCAGCTGAAATTAGACACATAACATGCATTTTAAGGAAAAGGGATAGGGGGAAAAAAACCCAAAGTACTATGGTTAGTTTCCATCTAGAAATCATAGTGCTATAGGGAAAGTAAAGTAGGAAAGCCAATACTTTTTGATTAGAAATAAAATGGATAGAGTCATATAATGAAAACTAAGGCTTGTGTTTATTTAGACTAGTGCCAGTTGGTTAAATGCAGGGTGTCTTTTTAATAGATTACACACTGCGTTTAGCTAATTTGAATTATATTAAGGCAATCAGCTCTTTACTGGGACATACAAGCAATAAAGTCAACAAGAGCTCCACAGTAGCACTTATTTCCACTGACTTAAGCTTGCTGCAGAAATGTGCAGCTCAGGCTTTGGTGATTTTCTATACCCACAGTCTGGTTTCTATGGAAATTATTGTTTTTCTGACATACTACATCTGAAATATAGCTTATATCAACTTTAAATTTACATATTCAAATGAATGTTGTCAGTGTAAATTTTAGCATTGTGTACAATTGTTTACACTAAACTTTAAAAAATGCCTTTCAGATAAAACATTTGGTTCATGGGGGCTATATATTTTGAAGTATCTCTCATTGCTCTTGGGTAATCTGGAGCCTGGCTTTATCCTTTTTCTGTAAAAAAAGAACTCCACTACAAAAACGGGTTTATCGCCACATTGCTGCACTGCTTCAGTAATGAATTAAAAACAGAAGTGGCTTTCCTGGAAATACCAATGCCATACAGTACAGCAGCCCAGACTTTGATGGGAAGTGTTGTGGTTTAACCTGGCAGGCAGCTAAATACCATACAGCCATTTGCTCATTTCCCTCCAGCAGGATGGTGGAAAGAATTTGAAAAAAATAACGCTAAAACTCGTGGGTTGAGATAAAGACAATTTATTAGGACAGGAAAAGAAGGGATAATAATAACAGCAATAACAACAACAACAACAATAATAATAATAAATCATCAAATTATGCACAATGCAATTGCTCACCACCTGCTGACCGATGCTCAGCCAGTCCCTGAGCGGCAGCTGCTCTCCAGGCAACTCCCTCCAGTTTATATGCTGAGCATGACATCATATGGTACGGAATATCCCTTTGGACAGTTTGGGTCATCTGTCCTGTCTGTGTCCCCTCCCAACTTCTTGTGCACCCCTAGCCTACTCCATGGCAGGGTATGAGAAGCTGAAAAGTCCTTGCCTTTGTATAAGCACTGCCTAGCAACAACTAAAACATGAACATTATCAATGCTCATAAATATCTAAGAGGCAGGTGTCAGGAGGATGGGGTCAGACTCTTCTCAGTGGTGTCTGGTGGAATACTGTGGAACACAGGAAGTTCTATCTCAACATGAGGAAAAACTTCTTTACTTTGAGGGTGACAGAGCACTGGAACAGGCTGCCCAGAGAGGTTGTGGAGTCTCCCTCTGGAGATATTCAAAACCCACCTGGACACATTCCTCTCCAACCTGCTTTAGATCAACCTGCTTTGGCAGGGGGGTTGGACTAGGTCCCTGAAGGTCCCTTTCAGCACCTACAACTCTGTGATTCTGTGATTGGTGTGTTATCAACACGATTCTCATACTAAATCCAAAAAACAGCACTATACCAACTAATAGGAAGAAAATTAACTCTATCCCAGCCGAAACCAGGACAGAAGACTACTGTATTTAAGCCTCTTTTACTTGGAAATTAGGACAAGAATTAAGATCAAGATGAGACAAAAGAAACTAGCAAAACAAAAAGATTTTCATTTTTAGTATGAGCAACCTCTAAACAGCATGAAAAGATAGATCATATCACTGTCACTGTATTCTAGACTGGCATGAGCTTTAGTAGAAAAATAGTCATCATTTAGAGCAAAACCTCTTGAACCAGATGTTTCTCTATCCTTATAATATGATAGCATATTTTTCACCTCGCTTTGGTCATTGAAAACTTCTGTGAATACTGTTTGGTAGTTCAGAATATTATTTTGGCAACAACAGTAATGCCAACAAAAGGAGGTTACTCAAGGTCTTTTCAGCACTGTTGAATTGCATCTATAAACCAGAATAATTACAGATTATATTTTGAATTAGAAAACAAAGGAATTTATTGCAATTCTTTTACCAATGTGGTCAGGAGTTAAATGAAAACAACAAAACAACAAAAAAAATAACAACAAAACCATTCATAACAGTAGTAAGAAAAAGAAAGCTTATTTAGTTATGCATGAAGAATGGAGATGGAATGTGGCCAAGGGTGCTGCTTCAGTGGACATGAAAGGAAGAAGGACAAGAAGCTGGAAAATGGTGGAATGGGCAAATGCCATTAACAGAGACAGTAGCTTGTGATCCATAGATGTCTAAGCAAGAATAAAAGTGAATTGTTATTAATTTAATGAAGACTTCGGTGAAATGCAAAATTACTTGCATTGCAACTTAAGTAATACAATGTTAAAGTAATCTAAACCAAAGGTGTAAGCAAAAAAATGAAGCACTGGAATCTTTAAATAAAATTTGATTTCACTCACCCACCCAGGTTTCACCTCAGGAATTTAGAGCAGCTCCTTCAACCATAGCAGTAACTGTTAACTGCGTTACTTACATAAGAAATAAAAGCTATTTTTCATGAGTAGAGCAGTGTCAAGTTTTGAGTGTTCCAAGTCTCTTTGAGGAAGGTAGCTAAAACCATAGGCTTCATTCAGAAATTATGAAGTCACTTATTTTTGGTTTAAAAAAATAGCAGCTCAGATATCCTCAAAACTGGCACATTATGGCATCGTATTACTTGGCATAATAACGTGCTCCAAAGACATGCCTCTCTAGTGTCCCTGCATGACATGTACAAGTGAATTTGCACCATAAGAACTTCTAAACTTCACTCAGAATCATAGTAGCATGGGATAATTCAGGCTAGGAGGGACTTCAGGAGGTCTGTAGTTCAGCCTCTGCTCCAAGAAGGGTCAGCTGTTGAGATCAGACTAGGTTGCTCAGGGCTTTAACCAGTTAGGTCTTGAAAACTTCCAACTATGGAAATAGACTGTACAATCTCTCTGGGCAACCTGTTCCACTGCTTGGAGCTACAGAAGCACAACAGATGTGAAAGCCAGACCATATGCTGATCTCCAAAATGAGCTGTACTGAACCACTGTATGTACACAGCTGTGAAGGACTGTTTGGTATATTATAAGCCTACTTCGCAGTGCATTTCCATAAAAGAAAAAGGAAAAAGGAAAAAGGAAAAAGGAGGAGCTGAGTGGAGAAAAAAAGACTGAACATACAGTCTATCTAACACAGATCTTATTTTATAGTGCAAAAAAAGCATAATTCATCAAAATTGTTCTCCATATTTTGAGTTTGGATGGTTGAATGATTTAGTCTTGGGGAAAGACTAAGAGAAGTATAGTATTCAAGCAGCTTGAATTCAGAGGATATTTTCTATGAAATATATCACAAGAAAAGTAAAGAAATATTGAAAATTTGCTGTATATGGGGTATATTCTTCTTTCAGGTTTTTTTAAAACAACCTTGTTTAAATCCATAGTTTTTACTTAATTTTTATAAATTTACAAATTACAGTTTATACAATAAAACAAGCTCAAACTGAGCATTCAATTTTTAAATTACTTTTATTTGACCCTCAAAATCTAAGTGATATTAAATAATGATTATCTTATGGTTTGCATTTTGTTTAATATAATCTCAAAATAATATAACTTATATTGGTCATAACATGTCAGATGATTTAGAGTGAAAGACAGTTTTGAATATATTGAATGAGAGGAGCTATATACCTTCTCATAAAAGGACTGTGCAAAAGGAGAACTTCATTTTTACTATATTGCTTTTCTGTCTAGAGGGAGTTCTATATCCGCGATATATATTTTCGGAAACTCTGCTGTTTACTAAATTTATGAGCTAAAGAGAGTAGTACTACCTGTATATCCAGATTTATTGTCACCAGAGCTAAACACCACCCCAGGCAAAGAAAATATATGGTTTCTATGCATTAGCAATGCAACGTATGTAGTATAAATATTTCAATGTAAATTAGTAAATGAAGCTTTCTGATTTATAGACAATATGCCGTTGCACTTTTTTTTTTCCCCTTTTTCTTTCAAGACACTCTGATCAACGTTATCTTCATAACAGGTATTGGTCACCTATCATGCACTAGTATTAGTTGTTATTGTTAATTGTATAGAAAGGGTAAGGGTACTGGGGTTTTGTTGTTGGATCTTTTCACCCTCAAAATAACACAAGTAAAATGAGGGTGCAAGGCCATTTTCAGAAAGGCAGCAATATGCACAAAAAATGTATGGTCCAAGTATCATCTAAACATAAGCATACATAGCTGTATCGAAGAAGACAGAGCTGTGTCAGACCTCATAGGAATACCGCCTCTTTTACACAGATGATCTGTGACCACACAGGTTACAGCTGCAGTGTCCTCAGTAGCAATGTCTAGGTGCTGCCTAGACTTTGAAGTCTGAGTTCACAGACTAGCTGATTCCCCTCCATAGCTCTTGGGGCTTCTCTGATGCACACCAGTTGCATCTACCTTATGCATGGGTACATACACACTTGGTTGTGCTGTCTCACAAGCTATTCTCCTTTACTAAAACTTATCTCCACTACACCCACAGAAACATAATGTAGCTTCATCAGCCAAAAGAGTTGGAGGGTGTCTTGTGCCAAGGATCTCTGCTAGGCTTTTAAACTGACAGCTATTTGTCTTGCAGGGAACAAAGTTGAGAGAGAGATTGGGATAAGAATCAAAATTTCTTTATTCTACTTTAAGTCCAGGGATATTTATTTTGTCATTTCATAATAAAGAAGAGTTTGGATTGAATATTACTCAAAGAAGAGCATTATATCTTTCAAAGAAAATGGATATACAGTATTCTATTTAATTGTGAACATTATAATTTGCCCATTTTTAGGCCAATTCTCTCCTCAAACGCTGTTCCTGAAGGGGATTTTGGGGTTTATGTGTTTCAAGTGATCTCCATGAGGACATAAGCTATTCTCATGACCTTTAATTAGTTCATTATTTACAGTTCGTTTTACAATAGAAAAGATTTGGTTTCAAGATAATGTGCAAGAGGCAGAGAAGGATGCATATTTCTAAATATAACACTAAAATAATACATTTGGACTAAACTAGGTATACAACAAAAGCTGGCTAGAAGCTATGGTCTAGGAGAGAAAAACAGTCATTGGTTCACATTTTCCTTGAGTGGATTTAATTTGTGCAAGCTCTGTACGAAGAGTATCTTCTGGGTCTACCAAGAGGATCTTAGGGCTGCATTGCCTTAGCTGCTCCTATGCACTGGAAGTAGGTGGTTTCACTACTCTCTTTGCTGCTGATGGTGTTTATCTACCCTCCAAGTACTAGTGTGGGAGAGCATATCACCAGCCCCATGGTGATGCTGGTCTCTTCAACTCCTTCAGAATGATGGGAGTAACTCATGTACACCGACGGATCTGCAAGAACATATAGGACCATAGTAGGGTCACTCTTAGTTTTTATTTGTCAGTCCTCCGATTCAATTTTTTGCTATTGGTCATGTAATGCTACCAAAACCCTAAAGCAAATAAAACGTTAGGAATCTGATCCTGAAATAATTGCTGTCTTCAGCCACTGAAGATTCCCTACCTAACAGAGAAGGAGGCCCTGAATGAGCAATTCTGCTAAGCATGCTACAGAAACAAAGGGATGTGGCATCACTAGAATTAAAATATACACATATTCTTACATATATGGTTCATTAAGTAAAAAATCACATAAATGACCTATTTCACCCCAGGAAAAAAATGTGCCATATTTTGAGGCTCCTAGAAAGAAAACTGTGTCTATCAGCAATGAAAATCTTAACTCTTCCCTGGAAAAATGTTCAAACAGATGCTATACAACAATTCTAATAATGTTTGAAAACTGTGTGTTTCAGCGCATATGAAATAAACTTAAGAAATATAAGGGATTCTACGTAATAATAGTTTAGGTAAAGTTTAGGTAAACTTTATATGGCGAAAACCAAATCCAACCCAGACACCAAATAAATAAATAAAGCTTAAATAAATCTAAATGTTAATAAAATATTTTTCATGTGTATTTGAGGAAAATAAGAAAAAATGTAAAAAAAAAAAAGAGGAAAAGATAGGACATCATACTATTATTGACAATAATTCTATGCAGGCAGCAGGAGGTAAGGGAGAATATCAGCCCTCTGGAGAGCAGTGGGTACAAATTAGATTTTTGGAAACACCGGAGAGCATTCCACATCAGAGATTCTCTAAAGCAAACAGTCAGAGGGGACAGAAAACATCGGGCAATTGACCGGAAAAAAAAAACCCTAAACAATTGTCTGGAGGGCTGGTAAGGTATCAATAAACAGAAGCAACAAAGTGCATGTGTCCTTATAAACAAGGAACACAGAAACTGCTGCCACATCTCTGGATTTCTATTTTTGAACCCAGGGTTCCTTAGCTCCTATATGCATTCTTTCTGTGGAGTATTTGATTTGAAAATTTTTAATGAAGAAACTCTTTCCTAAACTTCTGTTATGTCTAGATTTAAAACTGCTTTATAGCTGGCAAACCCAGTTCTCCCTTTGTCTCTCCCCACAACAGGACCATATGATTCTGGACAGCCTCCTGTGGAAGGTATTTTCCTTATTTAATATATCCTGAGCTAACCAAAGACTAAGTTCTTTAACATCTCTTCCAAGTTCATGTTCTCAGTTTAATTTAAATTCTTAAGACTGTACAGGGATTTGCAATGTGTCACATTGTACAGCATAAAACATAGCAACTGCATATGCATGCTGAGAACATCACAGTTCTTCTCACATTACCAGCTTTCTACAGAATCTATCTGACATATTTGACAGTACATTTGACACTGTCAGACAGACAATTATTACTGATATTTTTGTTAGCAATAGTAACTAGCTAATATTTAATCCTGATTATAATTGTTAATAAGAAGGTTTTTTGAAATTGCTTTTCAGAACCTGATGTACCACACCATGATCACAAGAGAGGATATAAATTGGAAATATTTTCAGCAAACCCAAACTACAGCGATTTATAGAGAAATCCCATTTATCTTGTTACATAATGGATCAGTTTCAAAAGCAATAATCCCAAATTTAACTCTGCACCAATTCATATTACAAAATTCCTATCTGGATTCTTCTATTGCTGGATCCTGGTGGAAATGTTTATGGATATTTAAATAAGCATTGATTTTTTATATAATTATTAGTCTATTAGCTGGATCTTTGACCTATGTTCTCTGTACTATCCTGGCACTGTTCATTGAGTCAATAACATCTTCAGGTCTAAGTATCCTATAGGATTCAGTGTTTGACTTGTTATTGCTCAAGTTTTAGGTGTTCTTCCTTTTTTCTTATGTAAAAGGAAACATTATATTTTACATAATGCTTATTGAGAGATACAGCTTATTCTTGGAGATTACATTAATAAGCAAGAAGTGTTTGTTTGTACTTTCCCGATATGCAGTTGCATGTAAAAAGGTTTATGCATTATTTTCAACAAGTGTGAAACAGCTATTCCCAAGTAATGAGAATTTGAAAGATGATTCTGTTTTAAATGCCTGTATAAGTGATTCACATTCAGAAGAGCTCAGAATAAGCAGCAGCTCTTAGACAACCTAATTTATTAACAAAGTGGGCTGAAAAACTAGCCCTATTGTTCTCTTGCAGATTACACCAAATTATATTAATTTAATTAAAACCTAAAATCATGTTTATTAATTAATTTATTCTGTCAGCAATCAGGAAGATTGAGTAGCTTCTTTAGTTCATAGGCTGAAAGCAATGTGAGATTATGTGCTGAATTAAGAGAGGTAACGAGGTAAATTGTTAATGCATTACCTATGCTTGCTTCTGGATACAGCCAGAGCCAAGTATAAGCCAGATTCTGCTCTCTCCCTAGAGATTTTCTCTGAGAGAGAGATATCAATAAAGACAGAAAACATATTTCTACATATTTATTACAGTCTTTGCACTATTGTTCTCTGAGTTATCCTCATGAGCTGAAGAACCTGATTCCCTCTGAAAATATCTAACTTCTGATGTAATTTCTAAAAGAAGAATCGTAGCATATTTTGCCACATATTTTACAAGGTTTTGAACATATATTTACATTAATAAAGACAACAGAGACCTTCAAAGGTATCCAAAGAGGTCAGGGCAATAATGACCAAAAGTTAACATAAAGTCTACACAAAGCAAATAGAAATATGCATTTTTTAGATATTGTAATACTAAGGAAAAAAAAAAAAACAACACAAAAAACCCAAAAAACCTAAACAAAAAAAAAACCACAGACAAAAAAAAAAAGCAACCCCAAAAGACCAGGATTAGTAAAAAGAGTGGAAGAGGATGAACTCTGATGATATCAAACACAGGAAACTGAAACATAAGCTGTATTAAAAGGAAATGTGATTACAAATAAGGGTCCCTTAAACCCTTTTATTAGGGCCTGGTTAAATTGTATTTTAACACTTCATAAAGAATTTAGAAACATATCTAAAATAAACCAGTCTACGCCTAATGGAAGGTTTTCCACTAGTGGGGTTAGTGGATAAAGCATTTCACTTCCACTTCCCCTATATGTGTACTCAGGTGGTTTACTTTTATGGTCAAGAGTTTATGGTACAGCATGTGAAAACTATAGTTCCTGATTCAAATAAACGCCATAATAACTTTGAGAATCTGCTCACTCAAATTCAAAGACTCCAGAAAAGAGGTTGCAAATGAAGATGAAGGGTCCTACTTGCTCTTCTCAGGTTCTGAGATAAGAGAAGAGGTAACAACAGTCCTTTGAGATTTTCTTTCTTTAAATGTGTCTTCCCTAAGGGAAAATGTTACTGCCTTTGGCAAGGTGTTAAGGACAAACTACAGTGACTCCCAAGGCCACACGACCTTGTGCATTAGAAAATAAGCTCACAATTCAGAGCTGAATACCAGACAGTCAAATGTCCTCCCTGCACACAAGTGCTGGTATATGATATCTAACTGAAAAAGTAATATATGTGTTCTAGAAAATTTTTTTCTCATTTCCAGAAAGGAGAGAGAGATGCAAATGTACAAATTATTTCTGATGCGCTGTTCTGCAAATGGTACTAGATCCCACAGTGTTGCATGGTTAACAAAAAAGCACATAAAAATTCTTAGTATTTTATCATCATATGTCAGTATTTTACATAGCATTTTATAAAAATTGTAAATATAAGCCCTGTAATGCATTTTAAGGTCCTGACTTCTTATAGAATGTTCTCTCATTTCAGTACAGTTTGGTTTTCCATTTTTTCCCCACTTTTGCCTCATTTGCTTGACCTTATCTCTCTAAGAATAATGGTACTATCTTAATTCAATTGCAATCGTTTGAAGTGAAAAACTGCTTGTCATTAATCTCACAGTGACAGGCCTTATTGTAATTAAACTCCAAAGATATGTAATTCCTTTTTAAGAGAGATTCTTATACTGCTCAGCTCACAATTCAAATTTATCTGTTCTTATGCACTTTGCCATTTCATGGTAGTAAGTTGTCCCTTATTTTACCTGTGTTTTAAATGTGTTGATTTTTGATGTTATGTTTATGCAGCTGTGAAATTAAATCATAAATGAAAAAGCCTTGTAGATAAGTAGATGAAAAATGTCGTTTTATTATATTTGTGAACAACTAATGTCATGAATAAGTTGAGATGGTTTTTATTACTGAGATTTTGAAGATATGCTTTAATAATGGTCGTGCCAAGTATGTATAGATCACCCTTGACACTTTGATACACTATTGCTGATAAGAAAAAGATGGTTTTGTATAGCAGTGATCTTCTGAACAAAAAGGTAAGAAACAGGTAGTGCAGTGGGCAGCATACCTTGTTGTTTTAACCAATATGCAATACAATCCACAAGCAATAGATCTCCATGTGAAATAAAACCGGGTGTTATTTGATTCCTGAACACAAGAGATAAATAAGAAGTGCAATACTCTGATTTTTGAAGTTACCAGAATCTGTAATGCTTTATTTAGAAATTAACTTATTTATTTTTAAAAATTCATGACAGAGTATATTTTCATCCCCTTTTTCCCCAGCATAGGTAGGAAACATCAAAAAATGGTTTCTCAGATTAATATCTCTTTATATTTTCCTTGCCAGTTTCTTTTATCTTTGTGGAAACAATGTGAAAAGAAAGGTCATTAGCCTAGAAGACCAAGAAGCATGTAAGCATTCTTTCTGATAAAGACAAACTGACTTTTTATGTTTTACACACGGGTCATTAAATATCAGGGCACTGAGGGTAATACTGGCCCTCAATGGCCCTATCCAGCCTCCCCTGGGGCCTCCCCTCACCCCTGCCCTATGGCCCAGGACCTCATTTCAGCTCAACCCGGAGCTGCCGGTCCCTGTCCCTGTGATGCTGTAGGAGTATCTATCTCCAGCTCCACCACAGCTGGGCCCCGGCCCTGCTGAGCCAGGCCCAACCACCAGGCTGACATGCCCATTCCTACAGAGGTGCCTGGTTGTGTCTGGGGCTGCCCCCATCTGCCCTCCTGGCCTGCCCTGATCCCTGGCTGGTAAGACCCATGGGGATCCCCTGTGTCTCCTGGCACTTGTCTCCGGGGAGCTGCCAGTCCTCACAGCACCCTGACATCATGCGCACATGCAGTCACAAATCTCATGAGGGTTTACACTCCTCCATCATCCACAGAGGCAAAGTTTTCAAAGCAAAGATTTCAAACAACTCATCTATAACAGTGTTCTCAAATGCAATTATTTTCATTTCATGCTATAACAGAACAAAATCAGTAAAGGAGGTTAAACTGTGTGTATCAGTTTGCCACCTCACAACAGACCCCAATAAAGCTATGTAGTTGTCTAATCTTCAGGAGACGTGAGTAGCACACAAGAGCTAACACTCTTAGAGTGATTACTCTAATGTAATCACTTACATTTCAAGATGCTTTACAAGGCAGGTCAAACAAACTGGAGTGTGAGTGTCCTATCCAAACTCCACTGTACTTAACTCAAACCTCATGTCTTGTTGGCCTGTATGTTACATCCACTCAGACTCTTAAATGTATCAGCAGAGTAGGCAGAAGCATGATAACTGTGTGTGTAAAAAGGTAAGCTTCTGAAGTGGCACTTAAATCAACATTGACTATGTAAACAGCCTTGCGAAACTCGCATTAGAACAGTAAGATGCCTATAACTTGATTGGACTTATAGCAAGTCAGAGTTATTCCTTTTACAGTCTTATTCTAGTTCATATGTGCTCTTCTCAATTAGATAATTTCTCTTATATTCCAAACTGGTGTACCTCAATTCTGAACATCACTTCCAACATTTTAATTCCTGCTAATAACGAAGCACAGGATTTAAAGTACAGTACAGTCAACAGTGGCTTTTTATTGGCAAATGATTCATGTGCCCTGTCATCATGCTCTAAACATACCATAGGCCTATAAATAGGATTAGCATTAATGGAAGTAAAAACTTTTACAATATTTCATACCACTGTGATCCCAAATGGCAAAGCTTCCTAACTGGAGAGACAGTTAAAGTGGCATATATAAACAGGGCTTATTTAAGACTGAGATGAAATAGCTTTACCCTCTGTAAATAGGATGTAGAGGTAAGGAATGAGGAAAAACAACCTCTTTTAAACTGCTTAGGTATAAGCAGTTACATATAGACTTGTCATTAATATATTGAGATTGCAAATTCAATTCAGACGAGATTCTGGAACAGTTTTCCAATGGGAAAAATGCAGTCAAAATATTCACAGAACTTTTTTTAAAATCACCTCAGGAAAACAGGACAACAGGATAAGAGCATTTTAATTTTCTTTCCCTGGTTAGTAGTTCCAAGTAGGACCAGCAGCTAATGTTGGTATTTCACTAGGAACTACATATGGGTTTTGGACTTTATATGCCCCTCAGAAGAGACAACAGATGAACTAAAGTTTTGAGGGCAATAATTTCTTACAAATTCTACTGATACATGAATATTAACTGCAATTTTCACTCAAAAAAAAAAAGCATTTAAATTACCTAAAAGGTTTGAATTAAGTTCAAAGTCCAAGTGGTTGTTCAACTATTTGCATGGATCAAACCTGAATTCTGCAAACTGCACCAGGAAAAGAGAAAGTCTCTCAGAATTTAGAGATGAAACATACTGAAGAACGGGGTTATCATATCCCTACAAATACCACTTCCCCAGTGCAATTGTTATTTCTGCTCTTCCGGAACCTGGGTTTTCTAACTCTCACTGTGGTTCTATGCTAAATGACTACCAGAATGGATGTATGTTGAGGGACCTGACAGCATAAAGAAGAAATTAAAACTCCTTAGCAGAAGAACAGCTGCAGACAGATCAAAGCTGTCACCTACACTGATCCGTGTAGTCAGGACTGGGTATATTAATGTGCGTTCCCCTGGCTGCAAATTCAGAAGCTAATCTATTGACTATGGCTTGTCTGAGCTGAGGAAGGAGACAGGTTTAGAAGTCCATCTTATCTAACTTTAAATGTCTATAGTGTCTGATCTAGTCACAGGTAGGCCACCTTTTCAATCAATAGGAAGAATAGTTAGTTCCCAGTTGAACTCACCAGTTTTAAAGAAGGCATGATAAAACCTGTGCCCTAGTCTCCATTGATTATAGTGACTAGTTGAATACCAATTTAATTAATTTTAAGCATTCTGAACTGGCCCCAAGCAGTGTCTGGTGCTCTCTGTTGATTGTATAATGAACTTCTGCTTCTAATGTAGCTGCTTTGATTTGTGCCAAAGTAGCTGAAGTAGCCGCACAGTGACCAGAAAAAAAAAATGAGTAACAATATGATAGCTTCTTATTTATGAATCTCAATGGAATAGCAGACTTCAGAGTGTCAAGAACAGAAATTGCCTTCTGTTAGAGAGGTTGCACAAAACTAACTTTACCTTTGCTAATCTTCAGAATCAATAGAGTGCGTTATATTCTTCTGAAGAACATTTGGGAGAAACATGTTTGTAGTCACCTCTCTTGATTGGTTAGTCTCATGCTCAAGAATTTACTTGTACTTAGGTTTGAGAATATAAACCAATATTCAGTAAATAAAAACAAAGAAAAAATACTGCCTTCTACTGAACTGTTCAGTCTACACGCTCTGAGAGTATATGCGCATCCTAGTGATTTTCTTTGCTATTGAACTATAACTACGCAACTATTGTAAGTGATAATATAGATATGTTATATTAATAGGATTTAAATTGTAATCTGATGATTTTTTTCCAAAGAGTTCTTGCTTTTGATGGAAGTAACATTTCACCCAGGGTTCCCCTTTCAGGGAAACAAAACATAATGGAGCTTAAACAAATTATATTCATTATCTTAAAAGAGCCATACTTTTGCATTCCATTTCTTCCTTCTCTTTATCATGTCTTTCAACATTCCCAGGTTAACCCAGTCTATTCAATTACAGAATATTTTTCTTTCCATTTTCCTTCTTTCTTGTCTATTACCTTATAATATGACTGTTAACCAGAAGATAAAGGTTCTTGAGCCTTTTCCTAGCAACTACAGCACTGGGTGTAAGCAAACAAAATATAATCAGAAAAGTTATATGTAAAACTGTGCCACAGGTGATTGCTGTTTCATGTCTAATTTCTCATATGTGCCAGCAGTTATGGTCATCCAGGCTCCCTTTCTGCAAGGAAGTGCCTGGACACCTCTAAAACCTGTTTGGCACAACAAAGGAGGAGCCAGAAGCCAGTGGCAGTTCATCACTTTTCATATTCTCCATGGTGTGCTGTTTGACAGCTAGTGCATTAGATATACTTTTGCTTGGGCTCTGGAAGAAAGCCAGCCAGTTGTTATGCCTGCATGTTCACTAGCAAGTGCAGATACATGTGAGTAACATGCAGAAAATACTTTTTGGACCTCTGGCCTAAAAAGAGTTGGCATCTAGAATGGAACAATTCAGAATAAAAATGTCAGGGCAGGTTTTCATGGTGCTTCAGATTATGTTGTATAAGAAAACAAGTGTCTCACAGTACAGCCTGTACTGCAAGATCCTATTTACAAGTTAAATTTTATATGCCCTTCTGGGTCATTTCTTTCTCTCTCATTTGTACATTTTCCAAGACAGCCACTGTGTGTGTTGTTTCTTTGTCAGCACTGCCACAAGCTGTGGTATGCCAACACCCTGCAGCTACCCATTCAATTGATCGTATAATAGCAGTGGGCCATTTCCTGCCACCCTTGGTATCATAGAAAAAGTCAAAGTCAAACACTCGCTTTCTAACATTTGAGTCGGAAGCGTGAAGTGAGCATCATATTAGAACAGCAAAAACTACTGAAAAGTGAAATCCCTGCAGAGATGGATTTATGTGACTCCACAGAAAATCAAAGCAAACTTTTTAAAAGCAAACATCACTTTCTTTCTGAAGGTGTTCTAGTTCCATTTACTGAATAAACAACTGTTTTGACTGAAGCCAACCATGTATTTCCACTTGTTTTAATGCCCTCTTGATCTGAATAACAACTTCCCAATGTTCTCAGTTCTGAGTCTATTAAATGGCCACAGGTGTGTGGACCTTGTTTCTGTCCATATACTGCCCACTCATACTAGTCCTTCCCAGTTCCTTAGACATGCACCTAGTTTCTGTCCACCACACGACACTGGGCTATAGAAAGCTCTAGCTCCTTGGTTACAAATACAGGTTTACCAACAGTTGTTCTTATCAATGAACTCTTTACACTTACACATTACAAGCAAGTCACAAAATAATCCAAAGGAATCCTAAATGCAAAAGTCCAAGTCTGCTCGCACCCTGTGAGTATTGAATTCAGTCTCAGTCTTTAGGCCAGGCAACCCCTCTGAATTTGGCTTGACTGACATGTTTCTAGAAGAATGTTCTCCTTTCCTTAGGGAAACATCCCTTTCAAATTTTTATTTTTTTTTTTGTGTCATATACTAAAAGAAATGGAGAGGACCCGACAGCTTCTGCATGGAAACATTCAAAGTCAAGAAACTGATGACTAGAAAACACATTGGAGATTTGTTCAGTACTGGCAACTGTCGTGGTTTCTCAGGCAGAGTAGGTATGGGTATCCAAAGGCTGTCTTCATTACCTTCATTACCTGTCTTCATTACCTTACAATGTGAACTGTGAACCTAAAATTAGAGTCAAAAGTGCAAATAAATACTCTCTGTAGGATATGCAGAAATTCCTGTGCCCAAGCACGCAGAAAACTAGGTAGCACCAAGCTGAAATAAGCCAATTGTTCAGTCACTGAGTAGTCAATTTTATGAACAAACTCACCCACTGGTGGAAGACAAGAAAGAAATACAATATGGCCACTATGGTATTGTGTTCTTTCACAGAAGCATAGGCACAACCAACATGATCAAGGGCCATTGAACCCTTATACTCAAATGGATGTTGCAATCTGTAGTGAAAGTTGTAATCCCACTAAGTGTTCAAAAAAATAAAGTTCAACTCATAGCTTCACATAAATTCACCTTAGAGTTTCAGCAGAATCTAACACACTGCTGCCAGTGTCTTAGAAGAAAATGCTTTTCACTTGGTTGCTCTTTATCTCCTTCCTTCTTGCCTCCCCTCTTCCCATGCAATCATGAATGAAGTGGGTAGAATGACAGACAGTGCCTAGTCGTGTCATGGTTTAAGCCCGACTGGCAACTAAACACCATACAGCCACTTGTTCACTCCCTCGCAGTGGGATGGGGGAGAATTGGAAGGGTAAAAGTGAGAAAATTTGTGGGTTGAGATAAAGACGGTTTAGTAATTTCAAGGGAAAAAAAAAAAGTAAGATGGGGGGAGGAAGAGAAAGAGGAAAATAAAACCTAAGAAAACCAAGTGATGCAAAAGAAAACAATCCCACCACCAACATGCAGTGATGCTCAGCCAGTCTCACAGCAACAGCAGCCCCTGCTGACCTCCACTCCTCCAGTTTTATTGCTGAGCACAATGTCATATGGTATGGAATGTTTCTTTGGTCAGTTGAGGTTGGCTGTCCCAACTGTGACCCTTCCCATCTTCTTGGGCACCCACAGCCTACTCACTGGCAGGGCAGTCTGAGGAGCAGAAAAGTCCTTGATATTGTGTAAGCACTGCCCAGCAAAACTAAAACATTGATGTGTTATCAACACTACTTTCAACACAAATCCAAAACATAGCCTCATACAAGCTACTATGAAGAAATTTAACTCGATCCAGACTAAAACCAGTATATCCAGCAAGAATCAATCAGTGTGTCACCTTTTGCCCACCTATTAAGAGTACAGTGAAAAAATTAATTCTCTGTATGGCAACATGGTCAACACCACTACAAAAAAATGTTCATAATCAATTTATTTTGGAATGAAATGCCGTCAAGTACTGTGATGGTTGCACTTTTGATGTATGCATTTTTAAACAATGTCTTTCATCAACAATTATCAAAGTACTGGTTAGGAGTGTCATTATTTTAGCCATTTGATAATTGAGAAATTAACAGATGGAGTCACTAAAGGACTTACATGTCACAGTACTTGTATTTCAGGCTGCATAAAAAATTTCCTTTAAACAACCATTAATAAAAAGTAAAAAAGAAAAAAAAAAAGATGAAATAAACAAACAAAAAAACCCCCATGATGGTGAAGTGACCTAGATATACTCTTTGGTGCAGAATACCTTGTTTGGTCAGAGTTACTCTTCAGTTTAAAATATTTTCTGTGCAGTAAAACTCATTCATTTTCTAGGGAGGCAGGAAAGGTGAATTTCAAGATGCTCTTCTGGAGAATGGTTTAGAATATAAGTTGCCTCAAGCTTCATGAATGAATGGGTATAATCCTTTGTTTATTATGCAAAGGTGAGAACTAACAACTTGCTCTTCTACTTTGTGACAGAGTGTTTTAGAAAGAATGTGGACATGACTACACTTTGTAATAGCTCTTTTGATAATGTGCATTTGATATGTTGTGAGAGTACTTAGCAGATCTGAACCCTGACACGACTGACAGATTGTGGATTCAAGCAGGGCACAGGCAGAAGACAGGTGCTTGTCCAAGGTGAGACAACTCTGGTCATGTGCAGATGCAGAACTCTAAAGCCTTAGTGAAAATTGGGAGTAGGCTAAACAAGGATTTGCCTACTGCAATGCAGTGATCCTGGCATGGATGGCTTCTAAGTAGTAATTAATAAGATTAAAGTTTTAGGCTAAACCACCTTTTCCCTTATTTTAGTAATCACGCTTCAGAATGTACAGTCCTCAATTGCTGCTAGTCAATTGCCCTTCAGCCATAATGCATTAAAAAAGCTGATTGTCAAGTAGCACTACTTTGGTATATGAAAAAGAGCATTTTACTCATGGTCTACATAATGTTTAGCCTGAGTCTAAAGGCAACTCATACTGTACCTTATTTATTTATTTATTTCTAAATAAACACTACCTATATTTAAATATACCAGAATTATGTTCAGTAGCACTTATCTATTATTATCAAATCAATAACTTTAGCTTATTTTAATTGTAAAAAATATAAATAATTTGGCTTTCACATAATGTGTCCTTAAAGTTAATTTCATTCTAATCAGCTCAATTTTAGTAAATCATTCCCAACAACCAAGCTGTTTCACAAACTTTATGTTCAAGTCATGTATCTCATGATATTTTTATATGTACAATTGCCCACTTGACAGATCTAGTCATCTCACATGATGTCAAGTGCTTCAGATTAATTTAGAATCATAGAATCAAAGAATCATTTAGGTTGGAAAGGACCTTTCAGATCATCGAGTCCAAACGCTAACCTAACACTGCCAAAACCACCACTACACCATGTCCCTCAGTGACACCTCTACATGTCTTTTAAGTACCTTTAGGGATGGTGACTTCACCACTTCCCTGGGCAGCCTCTTCCAATGTTTGACAACTCTTTCAGTGAAAAAACTTTTCCTAATATCCAATCTAAACCTCCCCTGGTGCAACTTGAGGCCATTTCATCTTGTCTTGTCACTTCTTACTTGGGAGAAGAAACTCCCACCTCGCTACAACTTCTTTTCAGGTAGTTGTAGAGAGCGATAAGGTCTCTCCTCAGCTTCCTCTTCTCCAGGCTAAACACCCCCAGCTCCCTCAGCCGCTTCTCATAAGACTTGTGCTCCAGACCCCTCACCAGGTTCGTTGCCCTCCTCTGAACATGCTCCAGAACCTCAATGTCTTTCTTGTAGTGAGGGGCCCAAAACTGGACACAGTATTCGAGGTGGGGCCTCACCAGTGCCGAGTACATGGGAGAAAATGATACTGTTTACTTGTGTTCTTAGTCCACTGTTGTAACAGAAGCTATAAGCAATGCTAACATTCTTCATTATTTAGAACCTCCTTGAGGGCTTTAAGTCCTCAACTATGTGGTTAATTCCATGATTGATCTAAATTCTTTTACATTATATTGACATGCAAAGTTAGATACCAAAAATCTACCCAAGAAGGAAGTAGCATAGTATTGTAAGCAGAGAATTTGTATTGTTATATAAAATGTGCATTAAATTGTCTGCTCAAATAACATGCACAAAAAATTTATTAGTATTAAGACTAAAGTCTTTTTCCTTTGTGAAGGCTTAAGAAATGCCCAAGCTTTCTACTTGCACCCATAGAGATAGTTCCACTTAAATCAAGGAGAGTTATGTGTTATGAACCAACACAGAGCTGTGACCTGAAACTGTAAGTAGAGCTTCAAAGACATTATATGAGTCTTCCTATATAAATACATCCAAACTACACTTTCTTTTGCACTCTGACAAGTAGACTGACCTGAAAACAAAATAATTTTATTTTGGTAAACATAGTTGTAGGTTTTTTACTTGTTTTGCCTCGATGTAGGGGAAAAACTAAGATGTTTAGAAAGTTTTCAAGAGATATTAAGGGAGACAGAGAGATTTACCCCAAAAAACAGCATTCAAGCACTGAGGACAGTCACTTTTAAAGTGCTAGGCCCATATTGAGCTACCTGCTGCAGCTCAAAGTAAGAGATTTAAACCTAGGTCTCCTAACTTGCCCTGACCACTGAGGTAGGTATATCTCAATTGGCCAGGATTTGATTAGAAATTCTATCCTAGAGCTGAAAAAAAAAAAAATCTTCATTATGAAACTTCTATTGAAAAGATACATTTCTGTGGAAAGCTTTGGTTTCACCAAGTCAACATTTTCTGATGAAAAATGTTTTGTCAACATTATTCTCACTAGATCTTCCTGAAAAAGACAAGATGACAACTTATTATGACATTATTTAAAAGATACGTACTCTTTTGCTTCCCATTTGGCATCAGAATCACCTTAGAAAAACGTGTATGATACTGCAACATTTGGAAAGTATCACAGTTTCCGAGAATGACATTTTAGTTTATGGGAAATCTCATAAAGAATGTTATCTAAGTTTAAAAGTTGCTTAGAAAGAAGCTAAGGTGGATGGACTGCAATTAAACTAAGAGAAATGTACGCATTGACAGGCTTAGCTCTTGCCATATTAAGCCTGTAATGGCTTTGCAATTAGGTGGAAAGTCTAATGATTCAAAAGCTATCTCTTAAAATTATATTGGAACTAAAACTGACAAGACAGAAAGGAAAGAATCCTGTGTAGAAAAGGTGCTTCATCCAGCACCACAGTTAATCATAAGGCAGGAAAAATCACCTATGAAGACATCATTGAAATGTTCTGTCCAAAAATATTCCTTTATCTCCAATTTTTATCACTTCTGAAGTTTGAAGAACATCCAGATCAGTCAAAAACTGTACAGTTTCCATACCTCAAAACCTCTCAGAATAGCATTTTAAAATATGTTAGATTTTTACTCAGTCTGTTCTCAAAGCCAATGCTTCTTAGGACTTGATTAAAATATTGTGCAGATCTGACATAAAGCACAAAGATTTTTTGTGTATGAGAGGGCATTCTGGTTATAGCAGGTGTTTTTTGTGGGGGCGGGGGAACCATTCTGCACAATTTTAAGCAACATAGATAAATGAAAGTGTGTGTCATACCACATGCCAACACTTAGCTTGTTTGAAACAGAATCTATGAATGGACATTCACAACAGACTTGAAGTGTCATGCTAGTGTCATGTGATGTCCAGATAATAAATAAAGACATTGTTAAGTTCCTTCCTGCCTGACAAAGATGGTTCACACAGCTGATGAGATTTAAAAATCCATTGTGGAATAAGCATCAGAGAAGCCCTTAATAATAAGGGCTGGCAACATGTCAAGGGATTCTACTGATTGCCTTAATTCATGATGACATAGAAATGTGTTTGGGTTCCATTTTTATTGTTCTGCTAACCTCAACACAAGAATAAAAATTAATTAAAATATTCATTAGTGTTCTTGTAAACAAGTATATTGTTTCCTCATTTTAAGACAAGGCCAGCTCAATTATACTTAAAATTTTGCATTCCATTTTTTCAGTCCAGTACCTAACATTGGATTAACAGACTGTGTGGCTCATCCTTTTCCAAACACAGAGCAGTTCTGTTCAACTGGAGATAATATTGCAGGATATTGGTGTGATGGAGGCAATGAAGCTCCATAGGGGAGTGACAAAACGCTGTCTCAGATAGACCTGCAAGATCAGTATTCCCGGCCTTTTGTTAGTGTGCCCAACAGGAGACAGAACCAAGCTGCCCTAGGCACAGAGGCCTTCTAATGTTCTAATAAGCTGAACATTTGGGGAATTATCACTTATTAAAGCCTTGTGAATCAAATGTGTCTATGACAAGCTAACATACACAGTTGGGCCATTCTGTCTTCCTACTTACACTGCTGTATATTCAACAAGTTTCAATATGATATAGCATACATTTCTATAGTGAAGAAAGATAATGCTGTTTATTCACAGAATCACAGGTTTAGGTTGGAAGGGACCTCTCCAGAGCATCCAAGCCTTCTGTTCAAGCAGGATAAGCTACAGCAGGTTGCCCAAGACCATGTCCAATTGAGTTTTGAGCATCTCCACAGGTGGAGATCTCCACAGCCCCACTGGGCAAGATTTGCAAAGGATGGTCTTCCACGGTTTGCTACATCCAGCCAGCCACAACATCCACAGGATCCACAGGCAGCTGACTCTGCCATCTCTCTCTGTCACCATGGCAGGTCCTCACCCTTCATCCTCACCAAGTACTGCTCTGAAAACACAGGACCCCACCAAAGTGAGGCAGAGGTGGAGGGGTCCCCATTAGGGCTGGCACCGGTGGTGTGGGGTCACAGGTGTGGCAGAGCATGGCATCTGCATGTCCCCGCTCCCCATGGGGGCTCCAGAGCCAGGTATGGGAGCTGTGTAAAGAGCAACTGTAGTGTATTTGAAAGTATAGTTTACATGCAGAAGTGTCAGGCATAAATACTACATAATACTGCTTAATTTGGATTGTAATAATCGCAAACGCAGTGAAGAAGCATCTGACTTCTTATTTTGAAATTGTAGATTTTGAAGGGTAAAAAATGAAGATTGTTGGGAAGAAGGCAAACAAGTTTTGGACAGCTGAAAACTATCCTTTGTAAGAAAATTATTATTTCCAGTAACCTCACTTTCCTAAGTGTCTATGAGAAAAATATTTCGTCTGGGTAGGATGAAGAAGAATATGAGTTTAAAGAAAAAGAGAGTTCAGAGGAGTGAATAACAGTGTATTAATTGTAACATTTCTTTGATCTTGTCAGAAAACATTGTTGTGAATACTAATGTAACAATTTTTTTTTGGTTCATTTAATGAAACCTGTCCTAGATGTAACTACTCAGAAAAAATAGCTATGTGGTTGGAAACTGATTCAATGTCAGAAAGTCAATGCCACGGGTAATCTCATTATGTGCAATGTGATACCAAATTTGCCATGAAAGTTACATAGTTACACGAGGTATTAGCCAATCCACAGACAATGCATGGAAGCTGAAGCCAAGTAAATCAAAGTTTTCTGATATCAATCTTCTTCAATGGCCTGTCTTTTTCATAATTAAGCACATTACACAGTCATTGTAAAAATTACAGAAACTGTCCTGGGATCACATAAGAAAAGACTGGTCTCCTCTCAAGGTGAGTACCCACATAAATAGTTAGCTACAGAATCAGTTTCACTTTTATACTTTCTCCTTCTGCCCTGTAAGTCTTGATTTATTATCTGTACGGCGACACTGTTTCAACAAGAGGATTGTAAGTGCCCCATTACAGAACCACTGATTGATGCAGATTTGCCCATGGCAGAGAAGAGAACTGAACTGAGCTCCCATACATCCTGAACAAATGTTGTAAGGACTAGGATACCTTGAGGACACGGTGTGGCATCTGTCCTATCACCACCACTTCATTCTCCTCTAAACATAATACTTGGTTAGAAGGAAAAATTGCAAGTGACAACCTTCAGGAGTAGGTTTTGGGATAAAGACCCAGGTGGATAGAAAGCCACTTGAGAGTCCTAATGAGAGGACAGGAATTACCTTTGTCCTCAGAATTTTCAAGTGGTTATCTCCTAGTTATTTCTTAAGCTGCACCCATTTGTTGACTTTATGTTCAGATCCTGTGCTGAGGTACCTAGCCCTCATCATGCTCTCTGAAAACACAAATCTTACTCAGTCTTAGATAACAATGAATTACCTTAAAAGGAGGCAAGACAGCATCTAACTTTTATTGCTTAATTTTTTAAATTTATTTATTTAGCATTTTTCAATTACTTTTTAGTCAAAGTTGATAAAGACCTCTGGAGATTGTCTAGTCCAACCTCCGTGCTCAAAGCAGACTCAGTTACAACAGGCTGCTCAAGACTCTGTCCAGACAGGTTTTGAGTATCCCTGAGGATGGAGACTGCACAATGTCACTGCACAACCTGCTTCAGTGTATGATCACCCTCACAGTATTTTTTCTTTCTTATGTTTAAGTGGAATTTCTTGTGTTTCTGTTTAAGCCTATTGTGTCTTGTCCTTTCAATGTATATTACTGTGAAGAGTCTGTCTCTGCCCATCAGGACCCATTGATAAGAACACATCCCCCTCCCTGATCCATCTCTTTTTCAGGATAAACAATTCTAGCTCTCTCAGCCTGCCCTTGTACAACAGATGCTCTAATCCCTTAATCACCTTCATGGTCCTTTGCTGCACTGTGTCTAGTATGTCTATCTCTCTCTTGTACTGTAGAGACAGGTGGACATGTCTCTCTTGTACTAGCTCTTGTGGCAGTCCAGCATGGGGGACAGCACTCCAGATGTGTCTCACCAGTGCTGAGTAGAGGCGAAGGACCACCTGCCTCAACCTGCTGGCAATGCTCTCCCTAATGCTGCAAGATCACGTTGCTGGCTAATGGTCACCTTGAATATCCACCAGGAGTCCCAGGTCCTTTTCTGCAAAGCTGCCTTCCAGACGGTTGGCCCCAGTCCATATTGATGCATGGAGTTATTCCTCTGCAGATGTAGGACTTTGCACTTCCCATTTTTTAACTTCATGAGCTTAGTGATCTGTGAGAGGCAAACGTTGTATCGAAAGCCACCCTTCAGCATGGACATAATTTTCCACGATGCCCATGGAGGTGACACCTTCAGAATCAAATAGGTCCACTGGCTGATTTAAAAATAGCCCATCCATAATTCAGAATTCCTTGCCACCTCACCACCCCTTGTCCTCCCTCCCACTGCCCCCCAAAAAACTGCACCCAAAGCCGAAAATCCCAAAGGAAAAACAATTTTATCAACAAGATCTCTAGTAAATGACTGACTGTCATTTGGAGCCTTCCAAAGACAATGTAATTTCTCCTTTTTGTCTGTTCCACATTATAATACCCCTTCTTCTTCTACCCTTACATATAAAATCCTATTTCAGAAGATAGAAACAGAATTTTTTTGATTACAAACCATGCATTTCAGCTGACCAGAAAAGCCACTGGAAATTTGAATCCTTGTCTGCTCTTCAGCATATCACTTAAGAAACAGCTTGTCTGCTTCTCAAAAAAAGTCCACCAGGTTCATAGGCTGCAGTTCATACACTATGATTTACAGTAAACCAATTGTTACTAATTTCCATTTAGGAAGGCACTGATTTTTTTGAGGGATTTCCTGGTTACAAAAAGTTAGCTGCTTTCTGAAAGACAGCATAATGATACCAGGGACACCATTTAATTCTATTGTAAATAGCCAGAAGATGAACTGGCAAATGGGAGAATGACAACAAACCACATTGTCAGTAAGCCTTCTCAGCTCTAGATGAAAATTTTAGCTTTTAAATCTGCAGCTTTGCTTAGTTTATCAAGATTCTCCTTTTCCTGGGGAAATTTCCTACTATTCACTGATCAACCATATTGCTGTATGGTGAATTTAACAATTCAAGTACCAGCTTAAGCACAGCACAACTGCCCTCACTGCCCTGTCATTGAGATGAGTTCCTAACAATACATTTGTAAAATGTTTGTGCCTTGCCTTACCTTCAAAGAGGACATTTTATCAAAAAGCTCTAGATGTTTATAGAAAAAACATTAACTATTCCTGGTTCCAGCAGAAACTAATGCAACAAGAGACATTGAAACAATTATTAAAGAGCAGCTCAGAAAATTTATTGGCTTCATTCGCAACAGAAGTCAGCTCTCAGAATGTAGCCCTGTACTTTGCCTCCAGGCAATATCATCTCTTTCTTATCCTACAGCAAAGTTTGTAAAGAAGTGGTGAGATTTCCAGAAAATGCCAGGAAGATCCACAGCCACCTAAGCCTTTACCCCTTCGATATGTGTTAAAACTGCGAAGGACATGTTTTACATTGTAACTCCATAGGTGGCTTTGGAGCACACACCCCGAAAAACAAGATCATGCAGTTACCAGACCTGCAATGATGCTGTTTCTCTCGAATGGGTAGTTGCTGAGTGTATATACAGATGTGTATAGGATACCTAGATTTCTCTCTCCTAGAGAGCTCAATGCAGGGAAACTAACTGACACAGGACTGAGAGACCAGGGAGTGACAAAAAATCCCATGAAGCCTTTGTGATTGCAGACTTCTTAACACCTGTATGATGTATTTTATCAAATTGTGGAGTATCACTGAAGGCAAACTAATAAAAGAGGATCAGAAAAAAAAAAAAAAAGACAAAATGGAATAAATTCCCAAACAAGTAGTTTGTTCTTTCCTTGCTTTAAATCCATTGTAAAAGAATTGCATATGTTATTGGTTATATATCAAAAGCAGGTTTTTCTGGACACTTTGGAACAGATACTGAATTCAGTGCCCTTTTCACTTGAATATACAAAATGAAACTAGACCTAACCGACAACAGATCTGATTAATAACTTCTGTAATCTCCAAGACAGACATTTGCTCAGTTATGATTTCATATCCCTCTTATTCTTTATCTATTTACTGTAAGGAAAGTAATTTGCCATATTTGGATTCATTTCATGTTTGTTTGCTGTTTCATGTTCTGATTTCTTTCCTAATTTTTTAAAATAACTCACCTTCCTAAATTATCCATGTATGCAAGTTAGTTATTTCTGTTCTTGCTGTCAGATCCAGTATATTGCATCACTGTAGCTCAGGTAATGACTCACTTCTGAATGATTTGGTAATTTGCTAAACTCCAGACACTTTCAATAATAGCATTCCAGATACCCCAAAATTTTTTTTTTTTGAACAAGTGAAGGTTGCTAAGTGACAGAAACGTACTTATCTACCACATCAGTTGTAGGCATTTCAGTGCAAAGAAACAATCTTACACACCCACATCATAAAAATAAACATTTTATTAGTACGTGCTATAAAGAGTGGTAGTTTAATATAACCCAACATTAGTTCTGATATTTGGGCTTCTTGCATACTAACCGTAGGTTTTTTTTAGTCTCAATATTTTAAGGATCTAAGTGAAAATGCAGTAATTTTACAAAAGTTCGTTTAATCTCTTGGTCATCTATAGCTAGGATTTCTTGAAAAAATGGCAGAAACATTTTGATAGGATATTATATTGGTGCCAATTTTTTATAAAAAATACAAACTTGCCTTTGACACAAAGTGGAACTAAGATGCATCTTTAAGTGTCTCTCCTTTACACTTTTTCTGCATTTTAGTGTAAAGTCTGTAAATAATATTCGGTCAGAATGATAATGTGGATGTTGTGACAACGCATCAGTTATACAGACAGGTATAAAAATGTTTTGTATTGGAAGTGTATTTCCACTGTCACTCTCTTGCTTTTTTTATGTTCGGCTTTGCAAATAATTGGATAGGTTAACATAGCTGTCAGTGAAGAACTTCATGTATTTTGTTTTATGGGGTGAGGATTTCCCATAACTTATGAAAGCTTTCATGTTAAATCTAAAACGCATACAGCTTTTCAGGCTATATCTATACCAAACTGTATCTATAATGTCATTAGCAGGAAATTAAAGTTAGAAAAAAACCTAGCTAAATTTATAATGGCTAGAAAAAAACAGCTACTAACTGGTAGCTTGAATCTGTTAGAGACAGAAGACCAGAGAAAAGGCACAGTTTACAAGTAACACACCACAGCTATAGGTTTGTGATAACCAACAAAAGCACTCATCGTTGAGAGCACCTGGCACATAGACAATATAATGAAATAAAGCAACATGACTTAGCTTTGGTCACTGAAAGGTCAACAGCTTCCCTCTAAATATATTTTGATTATGCATCAAGAGAATTGTGGACAGTTCTTAAGGACCTCACTATCACTGACCTTGAAAAAAAACCCTGTTGCACGAACATGTATCAAAAGCTATGCATTTTTTCAGTACTCTGTAAGTAAATACTTTTACTTAAATACTGTGTGAGAACTAACTTCCTGATCCCATAGTTTCAGATACAGGCAGTTCTCTGCCATTTAGACTCAAATATGATTTCTGTTATTGAAGGTCTGAGCTCACTCTGTAAATTATAATTTGACAATGAAATCAGCATGCACCTACACACTCGATCTCTCTTCCTTCCTTTTTCTTTGTCACAAATGCAATACTTTTCTGCTTAATGCAAACCAGTAGCAAAACTTTCCCTATGAAATAGATGGTCGATATTTTGGGCACTAAACAAGGTATTAAAAAAATCATTAAGGTATGAGTCTACTTTAAACCTTTTTTTCAAACATGGCCTAAGATTAGTAAATACAAAGATAGCAAATCTTGAAAAATCTAACTAAAAATGTTGTTTTTCTTTAACCATGAATCTGTGTCACCTGACTGGTTTCCACTGATCCCTTCTCAAGGATGATAGAAGAAAATTGCAATTCCCTTGCATTTTTCCTGATAATTGCTATGGTTGTTAAAGAGGTGCTATGGATTGTTATAAAGAGACATACATAGACTTTTACTGCTTTGTTGAAAATTTAAACAGTTAAATAAAGCTTACTTTCTTAGTATTAAGCTCCATTGCTCTTCCTCTGAAAATTCTATTGAGATAAAACAAGCTGATGTTACAAAGCTCTTATATGTAATGCATGTTTTTAGCATTGTAAAAAAAAATTTTTATTGATGCTACTCCTTTACATCTATTTCACTCATATTTATCTCAAAATCAAAAGATCTAAACATTTCCTTGGCAATTAAGATTGGACCAGATGATCCTTGAGGTCCCTTCCAACCCGGTATTCTAGGATTCACATCCATTGAGAGATTATTCTGTTCTTTCTTTAAAATCAACATTTAGAATCAACTGAAGCATTTTACTTTATCTAAAGCCAAAACTCAGTTGTTGGCTTGCATAATACTGGTTGGGAATTCTTTATTTAACACACTGAATCAATTTACTGCCATAGAATTGACCCACTTTTCACTTAAAACTCCTCTTTTCAAGTAAATAAGCAGACTCAAAAGCAATGGAAGGTCTCTCTGCAAAGACGTAAAGAATCTTACCTTCCTTCTACCATGTACATGGCTGGTCCTAAATGAACATTAGAATTTATCCTCTGTAGGCTGCACCTGTAATAGAGGTCAACATCACTGCACAGGCTTTACAGGTCTGACATCCTAGCAGAAAGCAGTGATGCTTGGGCGGAGAATTGCTAGAGACCAGCCCTAAGGAGAAGGACTTGGGGGTGTTGGTGGATGAGAAGCTTAACATGAGTTCGCAATGTGCGCTGGCAGCCCAGAAAGCCAACCGCATCCTGGGCTGCATCAAGAGGAGTGTGGTCAGCAGGTCACGGGAGGCGATTCTACCCCTCTACTCTGCGCTCGTGAGACCTCACCTGGAGTACTGTGTCCAGCTTTGGATCCCTCAACACAGGAAGGATATGGACCTGTTGGAATGGGTCCAGCGGAGGGCCACAAAGATGATCAGTGGGATGGAGCACCTCCCCTCTGAAGACAGGCTGAGAGAGCTGGGGTTGTTCAGCCTGGAGAAGAGAAGGCTCCAGGGAGACCTCAGAGCAGCCTTCCAATATCTGAAGGGAGCCTACAGGAGAGCGGGAGAGGGACTCTTTGTCAGGAGATGTAGTGACAGGACAAGGGGTAATTGGTTTTAAATTGGAAGAGGGGAGATTTACATTAGATATTAGGATGAAATTCTTTACTGTGCGGGTGGTGAAGCACTGGAACAGATTGCCCAGAGAAGTTGTGGATGCCCCATCCCTGGAAGTGTTTAAGGCCAGGCTGGATGGGGCTTTGAGCAACCTGCTCTAGTGGAGGTGTCCCTGCCCATTTCAGGGGGGTTGGAACTCGGTGATCTTTAAGGTCCCTTCCAACTCTAACTATTCTATGATTCTATGATTCTATGATTCTATATACACATCATGGACAAACTGTCTGACACATAGATACAGCATAAAAGAGGCTTTAAACTATGCCTGTTTCTAGTCAATAGAAACATTTTCCTTGTAATTTTAGCTGAAACAATGGCACAACCTGTCTTAATAAATAGCTTAAATATTATTTTAATTTCCTTGTAGATATTAACTCTGCCAACAACAACGGCAGAACAAGCAATCTGTGTCTTTGATTGTATGGGAATAAATCTGATTTCTGAGAAGCTTCTTTCATTTTGGTATACAGCCTTTAACTTGGGATTCTATTTTCTTGTCTGCTTTTAGACATCTGTGCATGAGTTTAATCATTGTTTCTACATCTCTGCACACACAAAGGTCTGAACACTAGGAATTTCTTGGGAGATGAGGGAAGCATTAAAGATAGAGACTTCACACATTTTCCTTAAAAATCAATGTGAAGGGAACATGTCAAGAAAGAGGCCAGCAAATTAATTTAAGGTCACATTCTGCCACTTTTTCATTGAGTAGGATTTTACTTTGTGAGTAGTGTCACTCTAGGGTGAGATACTTTTCAGTACAAGACAGTGCAGAACAGCCAGACCATTACCGGGGATCAGCCTACAGAACAAATCAGTAGTGACCTAAAATTACATTTTTAAAGAATGGTTTTAAGTCTTATCTTTGACAATGAAATCAGAATGTAGCATTTAAAAATCTTTCTTCGTATAAATTGCCTTACATAAAACTATTACAGGTAGATGTAGATAGAAATATGAAGGCCCCAGCTCGGTGGTCCTTGTTCTCAGTAGTGGTACCTTTCTTTCTGAGTAACTGAGTAGTTCTTTGACACAAGAATTGACCTGGTCTGAAGTGAACAATGTCAATTTTCAGAACTAGCAAAGCAATACTTTCGTTTCTGCATGAAGCGTCAGGCTTTATTTAGGCGAACAGTAATCATGACTCCCACTACCCAGACTGAAAGCTGGATGTATTTCCAAGGGAAATCCTCTTGTATAACCACATCTTAATGGCTGAACTGTAAGATTTACTAGATAAAATTCTATGGACTATACTGAAAGGTACAGCAGCCTATATACTGTTGCAGCTATCCTTTGGGGCTTTAAAGTCTCTTAATCTATACATCATACCATGTATTTCTTGTCAAGATACTTATGCTTTTTCTTCTTAGTAATAGTTAAAATATATTATTCAACTGTACATTCAATACTCACAGCTGTAAGGGAAATCAAATTTCTTTTCATACATACAGAAAAATGCTTAATTTACGTGTTAGTCCTGGAATTGCAATGAACAGCAGCACATCATGCTGAGACATTTTTGTTGCTTAATACTTATTTACGTTTGTTCTGAGAATAGGAAATCTGAAAGTCCTATTTTAAAAAAAAAAAAATCTTTATGCAGTATTACTTTATAACATTAAACAGAACTAATACTTCAGGGTACCAAAGGAGCTATGGATTTTATATTGACTCAGAGAAAATCTAGTGTCTAAGTCAGGGATAGAAGGCGCTACAAAGATTTAGTCTCTAAATACAAAATAATTAAAAAAATGCTCTTTTAAATGATGTGTGGGAGAAGAATAAAGCTTAGCATGTCGCCTTAATGTTTGAATTGTACTCTAGTCTAGTTTTTAAACGAAATAGAAAAGAAATTCCCACTGAAAATAAGGGAAAGTCACATCTTGGAAGGGGATGTTGTGCATGTACCCAAATGATAGTTGAAGCTTCACCTCTGTGAAGCATACTTGAACACATCAGCCTACTGCCCTACCAGTTCAGGATGCAAACGAATCTGGTAGAAAATCAGATCTGAAATCTAAGAGATTATGATGACGACATCCTTATGGTGCAAAACTGAACTTAGTTCCAAGTATCTCGTCAAGTGCAGCTGTACTAAAAATGTCCCTACAGTCCTGTCTTGTGAATAATGCAACATTCATATACAGTTTTAAGTCCAGATATTTAAGTGGCAAACAATCAGACAAACTCGGGGCTGCTGAAGGAATATGGATCTACTTTTTCATAGTACTTTTATTATGCAAGCAAAACACAGGAGGAGACAACTGGGACATTTTGTGAGCAAGCTACTCTTCTAGTCTGCAAATCCAGCCTGTACGCAGAATGTGACTACCTTCTGCAGAACTTAAAATATTAATTTGAGGACATTGCTACGGAGACTTCAAATGGAAAAGCTCAACTACCTGGTCCCTCTTATAACATTTCAGTTTTTTATTATTACCATAAAGGCTACTGGCGCACACGTGTACTGAAGCCCTCTAAATTGGGTTTCACATCCATGTGTTCCTGCCATTTCAGTGACAGAAATTGCGTGCCAACGGGAGGAGGAATGTTTCCATTATCACCCCAGGCCATGTCGAGGCAGAACACACCGTGGAGACTTCGAGCTGCACCGTGCAGGTGAGGGGATGGACCGAGGTTCCCTGGGCCCCGTCTCTTTCTGCCGAGACCCCAACTCAGCCAAGAGCAAAACCTCCCCGAGGGGGCTCCGGGCGTGGGCCGCCTCTCTTCCCCTTTCCCTCCTCCTTCCCATTCTCTTCCCCGCCCGGCGGCATCTCCGCGCCGCCTCTCCGCTGAGGGCCGTGGGGAGCCTCTGGGGGCTGGAGCTGACTCTCCCCCGGCAGAGGCACAGGGATTGTCCCTCCCCGCCCCGCTCCCCTCGGCCCCTGCCCGTCGCACGACCGTCGCCCCCGGAAAGGCTGGCAGCCGCCGCAGCGGGGAGAGTCCCGCCACGGCTCCTCCCTCCCCACCGCCGAGGGTTAAACCCGCCGGTGGCAGTGTCGCTCTGGGGCGGGGGGAGGCGCGGCGGGCGGGTGCGGGGGCGATGTGCGGCCGGCGGGCGGGAGCGCTCCTCCGGCGGGGACGCGCAGGTGGCGCGGCGCCGGGGGAAGGACCGCTTGGTGGGCTCTTCACCTGTGGGCGTGACCGCCGTCCCCCTCCTCCTCCTTCTCCTCCTCCTCCTCCTTCTTTTACTTGAAGGGCCGGCGCTGCTCTAGCGGCAGAGCCTGAGAGCGGAGCCGGCGGCGCAGGGAGAGGAGGAGACCTGCCGCCACCGCCGACCTTCCTCGTAAAGTGTCCCGCCCGCCGCGGAACCGGCCGCTCTTCGCGCCTCCGCCCCGTCGAACCCGCAGGACCAGCCGGGAGGGGAGATCAGGCTGGACTCGCCGGGGGGGACGGGTCGCCTCTCCGCCCGGCGGGCCGGGCTGTCCGTTTCCGCCGCCCTCCTCAGCCGTTGGCGGGCACCGCCGCCCCCCGCGCCTCCGCGGCTGCCGATCGCCCTCGCCCCGCCGAGCTGCCAGGCGGAGCCCACCCCCGCGGGCGGGCGGTGGTGGCCGCCGAGGTGCCCTCGCCCCGCCGTGCCCGCTGCCCCCGCGGCCATGCTGCCCTGGGCTGGAAGACGGCGGCGGCCTGAGAGGGGATCGCCCTAGAGCGGCGGGCGGGCGGGCGGGGGAGGCCGCCCCGCTGTAGCACCGCCTGGGCCCGGGCCCCTGCCTGCGGGGGTCTGCCTGCAGGGGGAGGGGGAGCAGGCAGGGGGACGGACAGCAAGCGGAACAACTTCTGCCAATTAAAAAAGGAAAGGAAAAAAAAAAAATAAGTAGAGGCTGGTTCGTGGGACACCTTGAGAGCTCAGCACCACGCCAGGCAGCCAAGCCCCAGCACGAAGTCCTGCATGCTTTAGAGTCGCCTTGGCTTTCTGGCTGGAGGATGGTTCCTGCGACAGGGCCGTGTTGCTGCTGACAGACCACTGGGTCGTTGGAAGATGCCTTCCTTGGGGATTACACGTGGAGAAAGGCCATCAGTCAAGGGGAGAGCTGGCTGGTGAAACTGTCTGACTTTCTCCCCCCCACACTGGGGAAGTGGCTTCAATGGCTCCATCTCCCAGGAGAAGCAGTAGGAAAGATGCCAACGCCTTGCCAAGCATGTCCTCAACTTTCTGGGCTATCATGATCCTGGCTAGTCTCCTAATCGCTTACTGCAGTAAGTACATATTTGTCCTGGTGCTTTTGCTGGATGTAAATCCACACCCTTCCCATCTGAGGTAACGCTTCTGGCAAAGGCCAAGCTCTGAAGCGGGGAGGTGTAGGTACTGTGCCTTAGACTTGCCACCTCCACTCTTATCCCCCGACTCCCACATGGTAAAGCAGGTAGACCGACACTTAAATAGTGCTGCTTCTTGCGAGCATGAGGTGTCCATAGGTCGTAGATGTGGCATTTCCAGTCCAAACAGAGACATCTCTTGGATCTGAGGAACAAACTTTTTAGTGGCAGTAACCGTGATCCACTCTTCACTGTTGATTATCAGATGTTACCAGCTCTCCCCCAGCCTGCGCCCTCCACGTACATGCTCTCCTATCCCCATCCACCTCCCATGAATAGGAGCTGTTTTGCTTATGTTCATTCCTTTAGGAAGCACATACTTAGTCAAGTGACAGATGTCTTAACATCACTGGGATCATATGTGATCCTTTGACTGTGAAATTGCATTGGAGCACTCCGGCACTTCCTTAGCATATCCTCAGCAGTTTAGTAAGCCCATGCTATCAGTTTTAGAGTTGCATCACAGGTTATCGGTAGAGTTTGGGATATTCTTTTTCAGGCTCGATAGATTGTCCACTAATCACACTGAGTTGCAGATAAGATAGCTGTAAGAATCAAGTGTCTGGACTAATAGTACTTTTAAAAGTCTTTACTTTTTCTTGTTGTTTTGTTTTTCTCTCTGCAAGAGTCATTTTCAATCAGTTGCATAATATAAATACAGTTAATGCCCATACTTCTGTGGAATGCAAGTAAGTCCATTGTTCCAGAGTGGGAATCTTTCAAAGAGAATAGAAAAAGCAGTTTCTATGCAATAATAAAAAAATATGTAATTTATCAGAAGGGATCTGTACAACTTAGCCAAAACGAATCTACGCTATTTTCCCAAACTGAGCTGAATGTGGTCGTAATTTACCCATAGTCTGTATTCCTTTCATTAAACTGTAGCATAAAAGACTTAGCACTAGGCTTATCTTGTTAAGCTGTAATAGGTGTAGGTTATGATGAATAGGAAATGGATTCTGTTTTTCAGGAGTATGCCTGCTGCATTTCTTAACCCTCTATTCCATTCCCTCCATCCGTATTATATGCTCCATTTTTCTGTGTGGGTTTTTTCTTTTTCTGAAACAAGATTGTAATTGGCTAAGAGAACCTTTAATTCATTTTTTTTCATGTTTAGGGACTGTCTGTACTGACAGCAGTGAAAGAGGCTTATTCCAAAAACAAGAACATATTTTGTAATTAAGGAAATTTTGCATTACACTTCTCATAAAAATTCATATCAAAGAGGCCACGCTTTTAAATAATTTCATTTTGTACATAATGCCATATTCAATGTGCTAATATAGAGAGTATACTGAACAACAAACTTAGATTTTAAATAATTTATGTGTGTACTGGGAGATAAGTGACTGAGTAAATGCATATTACAGGATGAATAGTTCAAGTGTAAAGGGAATTCAGCTGGATATTAGTAATAAGAAATATTTGATTAAGTTTGTGCTGGAAATGTCTGTAGAGTCCCAGGCTTTTTATGAGAATATATGAGTTCTTCTGTGCAGGTATCTTCTATCATTATAGCCTCAGAAAGAGTTAACTGTAAACTCTGACGCCTTAAAAATTATTTATATTCAACAGCGAGAGGTTTTACAGTGTTCTGTTTTAAGGAATGAAGTTGTCCATTTGAATTGTTATATATTTTTCATTTATTTTTTGCATTGTTTACTGGTGCTCAACAATGCAAATGTTAGCTGATCATATGAAAGCAATTTCCGATGTGCTTAAATGACCAGTTTCTAATTAGTTCTCTCGGGCAGTGTAGATGGTGTTCCTCAAATATGTAGTACGCTCTTCATTCCATATAGTGCTGAAAAGCACCTTGCAGCATAAAATATGCAGTGTCAAAACACTCCACCATTTATGTAATCTTTCACTGATTTGATAACTGCAATTCCAAATGTTAATGAAGCACCATGAACATTTTCTCTAGCGGTAGTATTTGAAAAATTGCAAAAAATGTTTCTGCTCTGTGGAAAGGGTGAAGATGTTTAAAAATCAAGGAAAAAAATGTGAAGCTATTTCTAGGTAAAGTAGTACTGCAAATTTTGTGACTTCTTTTAAAAATCATATAGGTTTTATTCAGTCTTTTTTTCGTCTGATGCCTTATTTTCTGAAGAAAAGCATAACTGGAGGGGGGAGAGGAGGGTGTCAGTTATGCTTTAGAAATAACAGCCTTGCCATATTTCTTAGGAAGTAAAAGAAAATAACTTGACAATGTAAAGTGTTCTGTATTTTTCCACAAACCTTATATTCAGGTATATGGAAATATACCAGCTTAAATCTCTGATATCAAGCAGGCTTCTGTAAAAAAACCAGTACAGGTGATTACATTATTAAAGTAATTACAAGAACCTTGTATCTGATCACCTCTCACTGTATCATTTTACTACATTTACATCAAACCCTGCAACTCAAAAAGAAAAGAAAATCAAAACTTTTACATATTTCCGTTTTTTTAGGACTATAAATAAAGCTTTTGATCTCCCTTGCTTATTTTCATTTTTAGTCTACTGGTCTGACAAAGCTTATTCCTGAATCAGTTACACGAATGTTGCTTCTCCTTCCCCTAATTGCTTTGTGAATCTTTGTTTCTGGGAATGTATTTGTTGTACAATAATCATCCCTATTACTGAGAGCAGCCAGTAAACAACATACTCTGAGTTTCACTTAACAGATAAGCGTATTTATAAATCGTGTTCTGAATGTATATGTGCATTCCATTAGACTTTCATTTATACTTTAATTTCTGAAGACCAATTATTTTCTGATTGACATGGTAAAATTATAAACTGATCATTTTTTCTTTCTTAAATGTTTAGATTATACTTAGGGATAGTGGCTCCATCCTATGGTGGAAGAGAAACCTGCATCAAATCAATTAGGTTAGTTGCTATAGTGATAAATATAATGCAATATTCTCCAACTGAAGAAAAATGGTCTGATTTGGTAGGTTTTCAACAGGAGAAGGCAAAAATTAAATAATAGAAACAGGCTGTTTATGATCCTTGGTGTAACCATCAAGGAGTTGGTTTACTTAACAGAACCATAAGTAAATGTGAAAACGATCTCAGAAGGCTATCCTGGTAGAGGGTGACCACCTTCAGTGGCAGTTCAGAATTAGAGGAGTAGTGACATTTTTGGATCCCGGACCTGTATTCAGCATACTTGTTTAATGAACAGTGGTAGACTAGAGAGAAGTACCTACAGTGAATTCTTTAACTAACTGGTTTTGTGTTGTGAAGGTACATTGAATTGGGTTTTTTTTCTCCTTCTGTAACCGGGTTTACATTTTTCCATGTTAAAAAGTTTGGTCAGATTAAACAAATTATCTGTGGTTTCCAAGTTGTGTGCTACATCAGAAATCTAAAAATAACATAGTTTTGATCCAGAATTATTTCTTAGTGAATTTATTCAGTGGGATTTGCTGTAAATACTGAGGTGCTTATTATATGTAAATGGTGACTTTTTAAACAACGTATGATTCAGCTTTAGCAAATTCTGTGGCTGTTATGAGCTTTTGGCTTACCTTGTTTTATACTGTTTTGTAAGCATAAGGAATAGAACATTAGAGTCCTGTCATGTTGTAGGTTTTCCTGTTCTGTTAAGGTAATACTTATAAGGGCATGCAAATGGGTTTTTTGAAAGGAATTACCAAAACTGAATTGTACTTGGAAAGTTCACCTTCTTGTTTTAAATACTGTGTATGGAACAGAGCAATTTGAAGCCCAACATTTATGCTGACTAAATGGTGATAGTACTAGGAAAAAAGAATTCAGAAGTCCAAAATGCAAAATATTTCCCATAACTCTATAGTTCTGCATTGTAAGTGCAAGTTCTTTCACGGTAATAAGAAATGGGAAGAGGAAATGTTCTCCTAATTAATTATTTCTTTTGCTTGCAGAATACAAAATAAGAACATAGTAATGATGAAATACTGATAGTTTCTATGAAATGACTGATTCTGCAGTCTACCATTTAAATCTGTGGAATTTCTTGAGCAGAAGAATCAAGCCCTTAGCATAAATAGCAAAAGTCTCAAGGATTTTGCAGCGTACCATACAAAATGCAGATAATTCCCATGAAAAATATTGTATGGACTTCACCTTAAATTGTGTTCCTGTTGTTCTAAATTGAGTGGACGCTGCTCCTTTGAGAAGCACCTTTTCATTGTCCTGTTCTGGAATTGCTTTCAGTCTAGAAGACACAGGCTGTTATGGTCTCTAGGTCTTATTGTCCCCTTACGTTATTTGAGACGGCCAGCAGGGATGGCAGTTAGCTGTGACTCTCACCTGGACACCTCTCCAACAGGAGCTACCATATCATCGTGCATTGGCTACTGAGCAGCTCTTAGATGATAAACAGTCACTGCTGATTTATGTTGGACGCAAACAAGTCCTCTCTGAATAAAGGCCTACAGCTCCTGTTACTGGCCCTATATCATTCAGATTGCTTTCTCTTGTTTTTTACAAATGAAAAAGATTTTTTTTTTAATCTGTCCAAACTGATCTGTAATGTTATTGTGTTTTCTGCAAGAATTATTGTGCTTGTATTTTTCCCAAACTCCACAGACAGAATGAATGTGACATATAGAGCAACTGTCATTATTCAAACTTTTTTCCAGTCTAGTTTGTGTATAGAAAAATTAACGCTTTGATGACATTAAATAAGAAAAGCTAGGTATTAAAATTTTGTCTCTTTATATAACATCCCAGCAGTGCCTTTTTAAGATTCATTTTTTGAATTAAAATCAGTACTTTGAACTTAATGGCCTCTACAACATACTACCTGTCAATGTAAGTACCAAACTGACATTGAGATTGTCTCAGCAGTTACGTTGTAGTCTGTCCAGATCATGTATTACATAGAAGTCATTGGCATCATCATAAGAAATGTCTTTTTACTGCTTTTAATGTTGAAGTCAACACTTTAAGGCTAGGTAAGCACCATTTACAATTTTCAAATGTATTTGAATTCTGGTAACTCTTACTTCCATTGCAAGTATAACCACTGGTACTGATGGATGTAATGGGAAACGGGTAGGAAGGGCGAACTAGAAAGAAATGGGTATTTTCAGTGTAGCAAGGGAATATTCTGTGTCTTTCAACAAGGTTGACAGGAGACAAATTGAGACCTCTTTGACTTGCCTTTTTTTCCTCTGGTTATGCAATGTACTGTATTGTTCTTACAATATACTATGAAAACAGAATTGGGAGCATGGAGTAGAGCCCCACTGCTCCAGCTAAGTGTGTAAACGTGGGCCAGATTGTATCTTCTTTTACTGCAGTCCCATTAATCTTTCACTCATAGCTTAGTGACTCCATTGAAGAAGTGGTAGTAAATCCATCACTGGGTTTAGCCTTGTGAGTGGGTATTTCCCCACTCATTCTTCTTTGCTAGAAGCTGGGGGTATGAAATCTCTCAGTTTTTAGATGTAATTTAGTGCTTTCTTAGCAAGTGATTTAACCATAAGGCTATTATGTGAAAGAAACACACTGACAGCTAGTCCAGGGTCTGGCATGCCAAATAATTTTTATTAGAGGTGTACCTTGAATGTTGCCAGTAACTCAAAAATGCACTTCAATACTGAACTATGTACAGAAGTGTCAAATACATAGGCAAATCGAGATAGCATTGATTAACTACAGCCTTCCTGGTCTTCATATTCTTTGTTGCTAAATTCAAACCAGAGTGTTTTCATGCTTAGGCTCATATTTGACCAGGTGTGTTTTTCTGCTGTTCGGTTGGGGATTTGTTTAGTTTTTTTTTCCTCTGTTTAAAGGGAAATTACACTGCTTTTTGCACAGATGGCTGGCAAAATTGCTATTGTAGATGTTTTGGGAAGTCATCTCTTCATGGATATGCTTTTATGTTAGCCCTGCAAATAGGAAAATGTTATACGGTGACTATTTGAAAATATATGAACCGTATTTAGAGTATGTTTTTCAATACTCTTGGTGTAGAGGTTTATTTCAAAGATTTTGTATATGTTTTTCAATAAATGGACTTTGGCTATAGTACAGGAATCACAAGCATAACGGTAGAGGGTTTTGCATTCACATGAGGATCTATTGATCTCCTGAAGATTTTGTGGCCTGTGTCTTAGTTCGATCTCTGGATGGACTGCTTCTTTTGACATCTTTCTTCAAACACTTGATTGCTCTCAGATAACAGGAAAGTATCTCATCTAAATCTCATGTGAGGAGCATAACTATTTTTCTAACACATTTCTGTGCAACAGATAGTTACTCGATATCATCCTGGTTTTGTGACTTCTAGCACTTTTAAGTGCCTGCGGCCCGGTACAGCAATAAGAAAGTTACTTCTCTAGAACAAAATGTTATTTATTTTGCTAAATGATATGCTGTTGATGGAGAAAACATTAACTATACCTAGAGAGACCTCTAGCTACTATTTTTCCTTTGGTTGCAATACCCTTCAAGGCTTTAGGTTGGTATGACTTATTTTTAGTTTTGATGTTCTCTTCCTCATTCCCTTGCAGCCCAAGTTAAGACAGCTGACTCTTGTCTTTAAGAGCCCCCCAGCACTGGCATCTTCTGCTCTTCCAACATGAGTGTTTTAACAGGGCAGGATCTTACAATATTTTTGGAATCACATATCTGGCAAAATAAAGCTTCCTTCTGTCTTTACCTGTGACTGAAAGCAGCAATTTGAGCTATGACCCCATTGTTTGGTTTGGTGTTTTGAAGGTCCAGAACTGGGACTGTCTCTCGTTTTGTTTTGTGTAGAGGTTAATTCCTAAACATTGTTAACAGATGTACTCTGTTTGTATTTTGTGTACCAAAAGCTGAATAAAAGCCCAGAGCAGAATGCCTAGGAGATTGGTAATGTTTCAAATTGCAAGTTATGTTGGTTGGACTGATTCCTGATTTTTCATCCATTGTAGAGAAGAATTGTAGTGATTGACTGTACTCAAGCACAGCGGTAGAACCTGCTGGTTGCACTAGCTGACAAAGCTGCATCATCTGAGAGAAAGGTGCTTAATTCTTACAGAAATGAGAAATTACTATATATGAAAAAGAATTTTTTTGTTTCTGAAATCTGTCAAAAAGTAAAAGGGAATTCTTATTGTGTTCTTGTTAATCATGGTTTAATTTATAGTGGCACTTACTTTTGTTCTTAGAACTCTTTTGTTCCTGATTATCTTAGAACTCTGATGTTGACAAATGTGTTCTGAGAGATGATACACTGACAATATGAGATACTGTTAACCCCAAATGCCTGTATCACTTTCGATACTCTCAGAGGTCAGTATCCCTTTTAGTGGAATATTTAATTTTTCCATTGAACTACACCAGTGCAAAGTTTGGCAGAACAGCTTAGCCAGATGATAGAAGTGGGTTTAAGCTAAGCTCTTGCAATTTTCATTAAATGATTCAATTGCAAGCAGAAATATTGAAATGCTGTGGGAACAGTGACTTTTAGCACTTCTGGCAAAATCCAGAGGAGGCCCACAAGACTGATCAGGAGGCTGGAAAACCTCCCGTATGAAGAAAGGCTGAGAGAGTTGGGGTTGTTCAACCTGGAGAAGAGAAGGCTACAGGAAGACCTTGTTGCAGCCTTTCAATATATGAAAGGGGCTTATAGGAAAGATGGAGAGAGCTATTTTACCAAGGCCTGTAGTGACAGGACAAGTGGCAATGGTTTTAAGATGAAAGAAGGTAGAGTCAGATTGGACATAACGAAGAATTTTTTTTTATGATAAGAGTAGCGAGAGACTGTAACAGGTTGCCCAGAGAAGTTGTGGATGCCCCATCCCTGGAAGTTTTCAAGGCCAGGCTGGATGGGGCTTTGAGCAACCTAATCTAGTGGAAGGTGTCCCTGCCCATGGCAGGGGGATTGGGCTAGATGGTTTTCAAGGGTCCCTTCTATTCTATGATTTTTGGTCTCTTGCTTTAAATTAAATAAAATACAAGTGTAACAGATATTGTGAGAGGTTACCTGTTACTGATAGCATTCTCTGGTGTTACAGAAAGGGTTTACCAGTTGCTTATTTTTTTGGAACCAAAATGGAATTTATATTTAGTTAAACCTTGGATAGACGTTTTTCTTCTGTGCAACCTAAAAGAAATGTAACTTTTTCTATTATTTTTTGTATAGTGAATGAATTCCAAAGTAATTCTGTATATAGGCTCGAATCATAAAAATATAAAAATCTTTTCTGAATTGAACTAATGTAATAATCTGAGTTAATGATCATTTTATTGAAAAGTATCAGAAAGGTGTTCTAGAGCTTTTTCTGCGTACACTGTCAGTAGTGCTTTATTGAAAATTCATTTTAAGATGAGAGTATATATGTGTTTGAGTATATATGTGCTCAGTAAAAAGCACGTCAATATTTAAAATAAACCCAGGAGACTTCAAAAATTGTTCTCAATTAATGTAACTTAAAGGTGGTAGTTTCCCTGAAATTACCTTCTATAAGGCATTTGACCTCACATGTCTTTGTATATCCTAATACCTAGAATAGTGATTCTTTGAACATACCGTTTTAAAGAATTTTCACAGATGTTTTCCTTTTAGGTTATTAGCTCCACCTAGAAAAGAACAAACAGATATGGTCTGGAACTCAGATCCCGTTGACTAACAAATAGTTTCAATTCCATCTGAATAGGCCTGTTTTTCCTTACATTTATTTATTTAGTCATCTAAATTTACCATAATCTCATTTTAAAATCGGTGGAAACAGACATTTTTATAGAGCAGTTCATGAGACCTGTTTTAGATACATGATGAAGTTTGAGGCAAGTTGTGCTGCAGAAATGCTTGTCTTTGTTGACTAAAACGCTGATTAGACAAGTTGCTAAGATTTTTAACATATATATTATCACACTAATCTAGTCCTTCATTACAGCATCTTTAGAATGTTGCTTTTCTTTTTGTTTTCAAGGCCCACACTTAATATTGAAATGTTTAACACCAAGTAACTGATTCAGTATTTCTGTAAGGAAGAAAAAACGTAGAAAAATAGGCATGTGATACAGATTCATACAGATTCATTAAAACTGTAGGTCAAGATGCTGAACTATTGCAGCAAAGCATTTGTACAAATTGAGGGATGTAGTTGGCATAAATTACTGGGATCTTCTGAAGACATCTTTGCAAACAGCTTGTATCCTGAACATTTTTTGCAATGTGTTTTGTCTTACTGTAAATTCTCCAGTTTCTTTGCCAGTATTTTCACACTCTGGGTACTGTAAAAATACTGTATTTCTCCGAAAAGTTGGAAACTGGGTGAATTTTACGAGTGTACCAAAGGTTTATCATTCTTTGTCTCATTTTTTAAGCCTCTTCCATATAAAACAGTATTAAACACTTTTGCACCGTGCAACCTTTTATAGTGTGATTAATACATTTGAATCACTGTCATCTAGTAGTGATTTAGGTAAGAAAAAGTTTATAGGTGATCTATGTGGACATATATAAAAGAATCTGCAGGGGCAAAGAAGACTAGAAATACTTGCCTTGAATATAAGAGTAGATAAAAATTGCACTAAGCATTGAAGTGCCACCCCCTTCAACTCCTCCTGCCCTTCCTTCTCCCCTCATCTGGAAAATAAAAGCTATGTATGAAAAAAGTTTGTTATGTGGTTATTTTTGGTAGGATATTGGGCTTAATGACCCGAGTGGTTCTTCCAATTCTAAGTTCTTCAGCTAAGTGCTATTTTTACAGTCCTTTTTGATCTGGAAAGATTTGTTGCCTTCCATACCTCATTCTTTTATCAATATGTTTTTGTTCAAGGAGTATATTGCTGCTATTCACCTTTTTCCATGGTATATATCTTCATCGACATTTTTTGTCTAAAGGCTGGCCAAATCTGTTAGTGCTGCCTGTATAACTAGAGATCTCTACCTTAATCCTGTCTATAAATGTGATTATTTTCTAATATAATCTTCTTTACGATGCCTTACCCAAGGGGCTTTTTAACAGTTTATAGTATTATGTAGGCTCCCTTTCCCATGCTTTTGCAGAGTTCTGTAAAGTGCTGCTGTGAACTCTTAGGGTGGTAACAAGTTGCATGAGCTGCCACTTGTAATCCTGATAAATGGATTTGAGGTATTTCAGATCCAATTCCAACAAATTAGTTTTAAAACAACTTATAATACTTGAGTTGGTGGCATTTCAAAAGTAATTCTTATGAAACAGCTTAATGCTTATCTTTTTCCATTTTGACATTTGACAGGAGTATAGGTAAACCAGTGTATTCTTTGGCACAAATACTACATTGACTTCATAAGACTGGCATCATACTGAGGATATGTAATGCCAAGAACTGTTGCTCAGATAATTTATCCCTATATAGAGGAAAGGGATGTCCTTCAGAATCCTCAGTTTCACTGAGTGAAACTTTTCCTCCTGATATTTTAATAGAAGCACAGATGCAAAATAAAATGAAGCAACTACCCATCTCATTGTTTTAGTTAATTCCCTGAAATTTATAGGGGATTTTTTGTCTCCCTCAAAGACCGAATTTGTAGAACTCAAGAAAATATTTCCTACATTACCTTATTAGAGCACATTCCCAATATATTTCACTGCCTTTCCTTTCATTGCTTGTAGTAACTGATGTCCATTTCATTCCTGAGAGCTTATTTTAGAATTTAGCGCTTCGTGTTGGCATGGAGTCCCAATATTACTTTTCTGTATTTTTCAGTTTTGCTTTCTTATTTTCCTTATCTAAGGTCAGGTGAATTGGCCCTACTGTTTGTCTTGCCACTTTGTGAAGTGCTTTTCTGTTACTCCGTCTGACAAGTACAGCTATGTGAATCATGGTTTGCCAGTGACTTCTCAGACAAATTAACTTGATATATGTGTAGAGACTTTTTCTTCCAACTGCTAGATCTGCAGAGATTTGAGAGTTGGGCTTGGTTGTTTTTCTTCCACATGCATCAGGTTCTCTGAGCCCAATTATAAACTCTGTGATATGGCACACTGTAGACTTACATGTATCTACCTTATTAGAACTTAGTAAACTGGCAGTGCAGAGATAATATAATACATCTAAAGTTAGAGTTTAATTTTTCTTGTGTCATTCTAAATTATTTTAAAAGTATATTAAAGCAACAGATGTGACTATGCACAGAGGGTTAGAACTGAACTGTTGAGAAAAAATATGCTTTCAGTTTCATTGCATGTAATTTCAACAGACATTTTGGGTTGCCAAGATGCCGGAGAGCCCTGATAGATATGATGGGTAAACATCATTTGTCATGACAGGGGCATCTAAATTTCAGGTGCATGTTAATATTACTTACATCACATATGTTTTCTGTGACAAAGGATACCTATGTTTTGGCTGGATAATATGCATTTTTCCAGTTGTGGAACAGGAACAGCTCTCTTAAAAGTGGGTGGCAGGAAGTTAGAACTTAAAGCAGAGCTAGTTTGGTTTGGCCTTTGTTTGAAAGGGATGGTCACATAAAGCATATGGAATGAAAATTTCAGAGCTCTTCTGTAAAGTCAAAGAGCAGCGTTTCTAAAGTATGCTTTCAACAAATTTCATGTTCTTATTTTGCTTTCTGGTTTGCTTTTCTCAGTGTATATATTTCTATAATGCAAATATTTATTCTCAGGATGTAACACTGTAGCTGAACTTACCTAATCAAAATGTAACATTTTTTTCCCACATCTCTAAGTTTGCTGATTTTTTTTCCCCCCTGAAGAGCAGAGATAGTGCCATGAGTTTAACGGGTTTTTTTTGTTGTTCTTTTTTTTTTAATTGGAAAGTAATAGGGGAACCTTAGTTAGAAGAAAAAAAAAAGTATACATTTAAAGAAATAAGAGAGGAAGTAACATTTTGAATTTTGCTTGCTGAAATGTTGAAAAGAATTGGAAGTTGGGTATTAACTTTGATTTGCAGATTTTGACAGCATTTCTTTAAAAGTCAACAGAGCACCTTTCAAATCAGGTACAACCCAATTTGACAACTGTCAGAAAAAATTCTGTCCTTAAAAAGGGAAAGCTTGTAAATTCACACCGAGGCTTGTTTGTGTGCTGGTTGCTTTTCCTCTTACCTACATCCCAGGACTGATTGATGTATAAACACAGAGATACACATAAGAGAAAACCACATGATACTCTGGATCATCCGTTTTAGTTTTGCTTCATTGGAAGCAAATGTATAATACTGGTTAATTTATATCTTCTCTGGAATTTTTGAGAGGAGTATTTTGTTTATTACTTTAATCAGTAAATAAATGTAATGTTTTTTTCTGTGGGTCTTTCTTCTAAGATTATATCAAAACAATTAAATATTTAAATATTGATAACAGCATTTCTTTCTAGGGCTGTAAAATAAATAGCTTTATTGGTCTGTAGGGTATGATACATGTCTATGGCTGCAAATAATTTAAGGAAGGCTAAGAGTTGGGTTGAGTGCTTGCTTTCAGGTAGTGGATTCTGTGCCGAGCCTTGTCTCTCTTTGTCTTTTCCATGGGCACCTGAGTCTGAAATGTTACTGCTAGTCAGGAAGCTGTACTTGGTGAAAGGGAGAGCATCCCCTTCTGTGTCTTTGCTTAATGCAAGAACTGCCATAGTGGACGAATTAAAGCTGTTAGCAAACTGTCAAAATATTAGTTCCCCACATTGGTAGTATTTTAGCTGAGAGGCAGGAAAATCAAGATCTTACGGAATGTTTATTGGCTAACTCATTCAGTTGCAGTGCACACCAACACAAATCTTGGCCAGGAGGTTAATCCACTGTTGCAGTGCTTAGCTCTGTAAAATACAATAGTGATAACCATAAAAATCTATTTGCTTTCACATTGAACGTGGCTGTTATTGGGACTGTACTCAGGCAGAAGGACTGTTGCTTGATACATCTAAAACCTACATATATGAATAGTTGATATTATTCCAGGAAAATTACCATAATGTTTATTTCCTGAGAATAAGGATTTTGAGCATGTTTAAACACACAAAATGAGGAATGATTTATTGTCTAAATGAGGACTGATTTATTGTCTGTAAACAGATGAAAACACTCCTTTTAAATCAATTGCAGATAATGAAAGAGAATTAACAGTGAAAACACAGTCTTTCTTTTTTTTTCCTGGACTTGGAGTTAAGTTGACTGTGGTGAGCTTCCACATGTGAAATTCTTGCAAATGCCATCAAAATATCTACAAAACTCTATCTTTATCTTTTTTCAAATCTGCCTGATTATTTTATTTGATATTTCTTAATTCTATTTAAATTAAGTATACAGCTTTGTGAGAACCTGACAGCAACCAGCCAGATTTCAAAAGGTACTTTTGAGATATCACTGTCAAAATTGGCTTTGGTTTTCTGTTAATTGAACTATAACATTTGGAAACTTTTTCATGTATATGTAGAATTTGTACAAATACTGAAAATTAATATCTTTTGTTCCTAGAATGTCTTTTTTAGAGGGTGATTCTGTCTATACTTGTTAGGGTACACATAAACACAGCATAAAGCTCATTTTATAGTATTTTTTTTCTCCATTGCCTGGCTAGTTTCTATACTAATAAAAAGCACATTTATGTAAGATGAAGAATATCCATGAAGAATACTGATCTTACACTAACAACATGTTTCTAAATGTAAATGCATTTTCTGTGTATATTTTCGATAACATTGAAAAATAGTGGTTGTGGCATGTTTTTTTGCAGGACTTGCATCCGTTATTTTTGTCTTTGATAGAAGACTTATTACCTCGAAGAACTTAAACTATTATTTTTTGGAGAGAAGGGAGTAAAAATCTATGAAACGAATTCTTGTGAACAGGAAATTTGGCTGGTAGATGAATCAGGAAAAAGAAACAGTCTTTTTAACACTTCAAGTATGAGGTACAGACTCTAATTTTGTGAAACTCAAAAACAAGTGCCAAGGAGTTTTATGGGTCCCGTTACCTTTCAGGTTCATAAAACACTACCAACAAGCATGTCCCTCTTTCTCTTCTGTAGAATAAATAGCTCAATTAATTTATAGAAGTCTTTCTATTTTGTCTGTAAAAGAAGAAAATTAGGGGAAAATTATCTGAATAAATTAGGTTTGTATTTTATTCCATTAATCATGTGGGAATTAGTATCACAATGATGCTAATACATAATAAAATTTTTGTCTCTTACACTTCATTGTCAAGAATGGCAAACTTAATTGTTTTCTTGGAATAGCAATGCTGTTAGAAGTTACTTTCACAGACCAGTGTAGGCCTTTGAAAGTTTGAACTGGACTTTGTACACGTTTTTATTGCTTAGTGGATGTTTTATGCTGCTGAGCATGGCTTTTTGAATTTTTTCTTGTTTGGAGCTTAATTTCCACATAAAAATGCAGTTACCTATTCCTTCCATACGTGCAGCCCAAATCTGCAGATATGAGTAACCACTTTACCAGGACCAACCCATCCTAAAAAGCAGGTAAGTTCCAGTAAGTCTTAGATGAAAGCCAGGGGGAGATTTTTGGAGATAGCTATACCAAAGCTGCCAAGGCTGTTAGAATTGATACGACTGTCTTCCTTTTCCCTGTAACGCGGAGGTCATCCAGCAGAGCCACAGGTGCTGTCTCAGACCAGTGGCCTGGTCTGAAGCCCAGCTGACAGGTGGTGTTAGACAGGAGGGGTTTTTACTACTTTATTGAACACCTTGCTTAGAAAAAGGTCATCAGATTTTGGCCAGCAGCTGGGAACACGTCCAGCACTGGTGTGTCAGACTGTTTCATGGTTTAGTACTTTTAACACCAGCAGTCGTAATCAAAAGAACAGTCTTTCTGAGCTAAATAAATGTGATGCACATTTCTGTACATGCACATTAAAACTCAAGATCAGGGTCTTGTAACTGCATTTACAGAAAAACAATTACTTCACTAGTTAGAAAATACTGTGTCAGATTCTCTACAGGAAAATCATTGTTTAGAACCCTTTTCAAAAGAACAGTACACTTATTAAAATCGTAGAAAAGCTATCAATGTTTTCTTGCACTTGATTGACATGGGAGCAGAAAGAATAGGACAAGGCTTAGTCTTCACTGAATCATAGAATCATAGAATGGTTAGAGTTGGAAGAGACCTTAAAGATCATCGAGTTCCAACCCCCCTGCCATGGGCAGGGACACCTCCACTAGAGCAGGTTGCTCAAAGCCCCATCCAGTCTGGCCGAATCCCAGTGCGTGTTTTGTTCCTCAAGTATGTGATTCTCCACTGAGAAAAATTATGGCAAAGAGCGTAATAATTTGAGATCTCGTTTCATTGATCAAGTTGTTAGAACTTGCAATAAAACAGAGAGAATGACAGAAAGGGAGTAAGTGATTACTTTCTGTTTGTACTTTAGGCTCCCTTTTTCAACAGCTCCCTGATCCAGCTACTGTATTGTGTGAGTGACTGGAGAATTTATTTTCAGGTGGAATTAAGTATTCTTGACTGCTTATAGGTGTGAACAGGTCACCAGTTGATATTTGTAGTTAATTTTCATATTGATAATTGTTTAAAAGTCTTCTGAATCTTAATACATTTTATTTCAGTGCTTTGCTGGTACTTTTCTAAGAACCTATTGGCAAGAGCAATTATTCCCAAAATTGAAGCCATTTTTCACTAAAAATGATACGATTTTTTTAACAGCTACTTCTCCTCCTGCTTTCCAGATAGTAAAGTTAAGAGTGCAGCTGTTTCCTACTAAATGGAAAGCTTTAATAATTTTTTTTTACATATAAAATCAAATAGCTATTGCAGTAATCTCGGTATATAGAATTTGTTGTTTGGCTGATTTCATTGTTTTAGAACAAATGATTCAACCATGGCATCATTTGATACAACATGAGTCTGAGAGATTTTTTACTGAAGTCAAGGGTCTAAATAATATCAAAGAATGCCTTGTATCTAATGCTTCGAGAAACAAATATATTTAGGGTGCACATATCATATTTAACTTCCATTTTAAAATCCTACTGTTACATCAGAGTATAAGAAAAAGTGTAACATCAGTGGATGAAACTGAAGACTTAAGTAATAGAAAGGGGGCAAACTACAGTTAGACAAAGTACAACATTATGTGTTTATTAATTATCAGCATGAATTTCTGCAGTAAAATGAGATCTCATCTATCGTCGTTCAGGAATAGAGATCCTTGGCATATTAGTTAGTTGCAGGATAGCTAGTGAATCATTACTGGGATTGTGAAAAAGATGTGTGACCCCAAGGTGAATTAGAAACACAAGAAGTATTAATGTTGCTATAGACAGCATTGTTGAGACTTCATCAGCAAAGCTATGTATAATTCCCGTTATTCAGAAACTCATACTGAACTAGGCAAAAAAGTGGTTGGATGTTAGATGTTAGAGGAATGAAATGTCCACTCCAGAGATGAAGTTTAAAAGTGCTTGGCTTCTTTAGTCAACAACAACTGAGAGGTATAATAAGGTACATCAGGAGAATAAACAACAGAAAAGAAAAAAAAAAGGACAGAATTAGCTCAGGATTAAGTGGGTATACACTGACATCAATAAAGATCTCTGATTATCAGAGTAAGTAGGTTTTTGAATGTTCTTCCAGGGACACGGCCAAAAAAATTTTGGAAGTGGGATTTAATTCATTTAGAAAAATAATTTTAATACACAGGGGTCTGTGATAGCAAGGCACCAGATTTGATGACTTGGAGATCTGTTCCAGTCTTGTATCTGTCTAATAATATTGCTGTTCTTAATGTTAGACATTGGTGAGGTGGTCATATCTAGTTGTTTTTTTTTCCCAACAACCAGTCCGTTATATCACTCAGCTGCTCATTTTTAATTCAAGTTATTATATGACAAAGTTGTGCAGCATCTTGTCAAAACTATAGGCTTGAAAATTCCCCTAGCAATGTGTTTCCCAGACTGTGGGTTGTGCCCATCATGGACAAGCTGGTGACAGTGTTTATTAATAAGTTGCTTATAGGGCACATGCTATTTGTATTTGAGAAGGGTGGAACGTGAACTGTCTGCCATTCCCTTGAAGCAGAAGACAGATGCTGTAGCAGATTCTAAACCACTGCCGGTACTGATTGCCAGTGATTCACGGTGTAGATGGTCATATACAGTAGAATAGCCAGGCAGCAACATTTATTAAATGTTCCTATACCTGGGTATTTTTGTTTCCTCTGTACAAATTAGAGCAAACTGCAGTATCCAAAGAAAATAAAACTGTTTTACACCCCTTGAGCCTGTGGTTCTCCATCACTTCAAGCCACCATGACTTTGAGCTCCTGCCACATTGAAAGCCGTATCATGAAAGCGATCCAACATTTTTTTTCCTCCCTCTTCCTCTTTTGGTCAAATTGATTTTCACACAGGTATCTTCCTTGAATGCATAAGGGTGTGTGTAGGAACATGTGGCTGGGGTAAGGGAGAGGTTACACTTTCTGATAACAGACTGCACTAAAATTGTGGAATTGCCTGTGAATTACTGTCCATCTACTGAAATCTGTAACATGTTGCTTAGCTCCTTTGAACTGATTGACAAGGCTTTTTAAGTTCAAATATCGACTTAGAGCTGGAGTCTCTTCTATTCATCAATATTGTATGTCCAGTGGAAACATACTTATTCTTAGGACTTCCCAAAATGAGTCCTGTGAGAGATCCCTGACTTCTGAGTAACATTTGTTCTGTTGATAAAACACTTTCAAGTACCCTAAGTTGTCTGATATCATTGTTTATCATTTATGGGTCACAGCTGTATTTAGTTGAAAGAACAAATTTACTTGGTTGTATCAATAAGTTATTCAGCCCAATGGTCACATCGGTAGTCATAAATGGATACCTAGGGAAGTTTAAGGACAGCAGAAGGTTGTATGACACTTGTTCCTAAAGCCCTCCTGTCCCCTACCTGTTTTCTACTCAGGGAGTCCTGGGTAGGATGAGATCTGTAGGCAGTTAATAAATCACAAATGATTTCCATTAACTCTGTTTAGTATGGGTGTTGAGAAATGAAGTTGGGTTTTTGCCTCTTGTATTTCATGGGGTCACCAGACACCACCGTAACTGGTGTAATTTAGAATAGTACTATTATGCCATAAACTGTACCCAGCTGCAATGAGCAATGAAGCCTAAGAATCAGAAGAACACCTGTTTACTTCAAGTGATTTAATTATTTTTTTTCAGTATGACTGATAAGGCTGTAGTCCACTTTCTGCTCTCTTAGTTCATGATCATCACGTAACATTCTTTATCACATATGCAGCTGAAATCTGGCATAGGGAACGAGAACACATAATACTACATTTGAGAATACAAGTATGTGTGTTATGATGATGATGAGAATATCAGGCACTCCCCTACCAATAGTGTATTCTAAATCTTCTCCCTTTCTTTTGCTAAATTCAGAACAATATGTTGTGTGTTTCATAATGTATTTCTTATGCATCTGTTGAGATGAAATTCTGTTCTAGAGATTTGTTGGGATTTTTTTTCCACTCCCTCAGTTCAGAAACACCTTCAGGGGAAATAAATTTTTTTAGAGCCATAAAAAAAGTTCAGTTCTGTAAGAATTTGTTACAGCATTCATTTTTTTTGGAATAATAGTTTCAAAGATGAACAACATGAAGTAGTTTCTAGCTAGGATTTTAAAGAATAATTAGGTCCCGTTGAAAGTCAGCAAGAGTGGAGTGGTGAACTTCATTAGGACTCTCTAAAATTGGGATTATGCAAAACTGCTTGAAATCTCTTTTCAACTCAAAGATGTTGAAATGAATCCCTAAATCCCTACTTTCCTTGCCTTCCCTCTGGTATTATAATGAATTAATAATAATGAAAACTCCATATTTCACTTGCCTAGTTGATCAAAGCAGTGGATTTCAGAATTCTCACTGGGCATATCTTTCCTTGCTGAAATGAGGACTGAGACTGACTTTAGTATTTTGACTCTTTAATCAACATGACTTTTATAAACTGCAATTTATTTCCTTTTAACCGACATTAAGATCTTGTGTTTTTAAATGCCATCATGTAGTCTTAACTATTTTAAAACTATTGAAATAATTTTAAAATTAAAATTCTGCCCAAAACTCTGAATTGAAGGAACACTTTAGATTATGACTAAATTCTTTCACTGAGTAAGCAGGTTTGAGTCAATCTAGAGGTGACAATTCTGAGTTAACATCTGCCAAGCACTGGCAGTAACGTAATACTTATGTGAAAGCTTATTACATTGACCTCATAGTCAATGGGTTTAAGAGAAACATCCTTGGTGAAAAATCACATCAGAAACGTTTTTTCTGATTGGCTTAACAATACTGTTACTATTAACTTTATAGTGTGCTACCTAAGGAATAATTAAACCAGATGGTGTGTTAAACCCAGCTGAAAGAATAAAGACATTTTTACTTTTAAGTTGATCAAAATTAGGTAAAACAACATATGTTCATGTGCATTATGATTCCTTTAACTACATATTAACTGCTTTCCTTAATATTCTTCCTGGTGATCTGAGAGCTCTGCCTCTTGAAAAAAACCAAGAAAACAATCCCTCTTTGAATTCTTCTTTACTGACTCTCCGGTCACTCATACCCGTGTGTTGCTTTGGTTTTGATGTAATTTAAATAAACAGGTTGCTCACTGCAGCATTCTCAAATTATGTGAAATTGAAATGCAGGCTATTTTGGGCCACATTCAAATTGTACAAATTGGGGCAGGTACATCCAAAAAAAGGATTTGGAGATTGCCTCTAAAGAAGCACAGTTTGCACAAATGAGCAAATTACATTTTATGCAACAGATGTTGAGGAGGGAATTACAAATACTCTAGTTCCTGTTATATTAGTCCTGACTTGCCACCATTTCTCTTTAGCAGTGCCATGCAGGGCTAATAATACAGAATAACACACCACATCACACACATTATGACTTAAGTCTCTCTGCTGCCCATGAACCAGAGCTGTGTTGCTTTACTCCCCAAAGCATAAAGCAGTGTTATAATTACCCTGGTCATACCAATAACTCTGAAAAGTGACACTGACAATATTTCCTTCTTGAAGGTTGCCTGGTGAATGGAATGCAGCTCATGGAAATATGTAGTCCCGTTGCCTGAACTGATATAAAATTGAATGAGTGGAAACACCCAAATGAGATTTATGATCATAAAGTATTATGGAATAATGTTTCATCTTCACATCTGCTCCTTATCCAGGTGCTGTTAAAAGCACTGCAAAAGATTCATAAAATGAAACTAACTGTATCTTGATTTTGTGGGGGATTCTGAATAATGGGGTATCATTACCTTGATCATTTTATGTGCTTCTGTCTTCCTAGTGTAAATGACTCCTCAGTCACAACTACCTGTTCAATCAACTAGCAGAATGTAGAGTTAACAGTGAATATCTCTTGTTGCAACTGGATGAGCCTTACTTAGGGTTTTTTGCTGGGAGAGCTTCAGATGGTTGAAATGAGAGAGAAAAATTATGTTCATCTATTATCTACAATTGTCTATTATTTTCTTCAGCCCTAAATTTCTTCTAGTTATAATGAAGTCCATAGCAATAGTATGAGTTGTCAATCAGTCTAATAAGGTTAATTTTATGAAGTACAGAGACTAATTTAAACAGAAAAGACCTTTCATCCCTTGTTTGTGTCTACATGAAGAAACAATGTGATAGAAGATAAATCAATATATTTCACAGGTTTAGCAATTTCCTATGAATATACCAAGCAGGACGTTTATATCAGTGTTTGTATCAAGGCATTTGTGACAGCAGAGTTTGCACATAAATAATCCATTACCCAACAAGTAAGTGTGTTGGTATTGGTTCATGGCAAAGAACTTTATTTTGTTGGATTTAATGTTCATTTAAGTGGAGGACTATCAGTAGCAGCTAAAGCTAAGCCTGATTCAATTAGTGTTTCAACTTGATTCTATGTAGGATGCTGCCACCTTAGTTTTTATTCTGCTTTGAACACTTGTTGAGTTCTGTGCCTTCACTAGGCTTCAGTCATATATAACACAAGACTGTTACAGAATCATAGAATCACAGAATGGCTAATGTTGGAGAGGACCTCTGGGCTCATCTGGTCCAACACTGCTGCTCAACCAGGGTCACCCGGAGCTGGTTGCCCATGATTATATCCAGACATTTTCTGAGTATCTCCAAGGGAGGGAGACTCTGCAGCCTCTCTGGGCAACCTGTGCCAGCGTTCAGTCATCCTCGCAGTAAAAAATTTCCAGAGGGAACTTCCTGTGTTTGTTTGTGCCCATTGCCGCTGGTTCTGTCACAGGGCACCACTGAAAGGAGCCTGGTCTTCTCTAGACCCTCCCCTCGGATATTTATATACGTTGATGAAATTCTCTTTGAGCCTTCCCTTCTCTGAGCTACAGTCCCGGCTCTCTCAGCCTTTCCTCATAGGAGAGATGTTCCAATCCCTTCATCATTTTCATGGCCCTTTTTTGGACTCTCTCTACTATGCCCATGCCTTATACTGAGAATCTCAGAACTGGACACAGTACTCCAGGTGTGGCCTTACCAGTGCTGAGTAGAGAGGAAGGATCACCTCCCTTGACCTGCTGGCAATGCAGGATACCATTAGCCCTCTTTGCTGCAAGGGCACATTGCTGGCTTATGGTCAAGTTGTTGCCTACCAGGACCCCCAGGTCCTTTTCTGCCAAGCTGCTTTCTAGCTGATCAGTGCGCAGCATACACTGGTGCACTTCTTGTTGAACTTCATCAGGTACCTGTCAGGCCGGTTCTCCAGGCTATTGGGGTCCCTCTGGAGGGCAGTAGAACCCTCTGGCATATCAACCACTCCTCCCAGTTTTATGTCATCTGCAAACTTGCTGAGGGAGCACTCAGCCCCATCATCCAGATTATTACTGAAGATGTTAAACAGGCCTGGACACACTGTTGACCTGGGGCTACACTGCTAGTTACTGACTTCCAACTAGGCTTTGTGCCACTGAGCACAACCCTCTGTCTGGCCATTCAGCTTTTTTTCAGTCCACCTTACTGTCTACTCCTCCAGCCCATACTCCTCACAGCTTGTCTGTGACAATCTTGAGGAAGACAGTCTTAAAAGCCTTTCTGAAGTTAAAGTAGACAATATCCACTGCTCTCCCCTTGTCTACCAAGCCACTCATTTTTGGTTAGAAAAGAGACCTGCTCTTTTCCTCAAAGATGGATTAATGTAATTTAGAACAGAGTTGAATAAGACTTGGAGGTGAAACTTTACTAGAGAAGGATGCAGAGTAAGCTATAAAAGGAAAGTAGACAATGCCAAATTCTACCTGCCTAGAAAGCACTACAAAATAATATCAAGAAGAAATGTTCTTTTAATGTAAATTGAAGAAATTTATGGTTTTAGCCTACTCAGAGTTTCATAGGAGTTGCAAAAGACTACATGGAAAATCTTTTCTCAAGTCTCCATTAAATTTGGCAATGATGATTGCTTTGAAAAAGCCGAAGATAACATGTTGTAGAGACCTATGAAATGAAGCAGTTCTTAGGGAGTCTTCTACTCAAATGCTTTCCTTTGCAGCTGGTGTCCTAGAGCACAGTTCTTTTCTTTTTCTGCTACAGATCTCTCTAGCCATGTCACAGAATCATGTATCTTTAGTGAGTTTTCAAACCAGTGTGGTAAAGAAATGCAAAATTTGTGAAAGAGCTACACATAAAATAAAAAATGATTGCACAAAAAAATGAGATTACACCAAAGTACAAAGTTTGTGTTTCGAACTATTTGCTTGAAATCAATCACCACATTTTGCAGATGTGCCCTGTAGAATAGGACAGAGGTAAAACTAATTAAAGCCTTCAGAAATTATGCTAAAACATATTCAAATTATTTCATAATTCCATATAACCCTCCTGGAATTCTCCATGAATATGAATGTATATTAAATTCAGCAAGATCTTTTTTGAAAAGTTTGACCTTGTTGTACTAGTCAGCAAGAAATCTTGCCCCTTTCTATCTTTAGTTATTAGCAAGAAACAGCAGTTCGTATTGCTAAAATATGTTGCTGCCGTGATCAAGGAAAGCGTTCAGCAGTCTGAAAGGAACAGGGTATATTCCAAATTTTTTTCACATTTACACACTGAAAGAGTTACCTATTTTTTTTTTTCCCAAGCTAGTTTTTCTCCCCTGCCTTAACCTTTTTAGTTTCTTTTATCAGTTCAGTTCACTTACTTAGTCTTTCTACTTGATTTTCCCTTTAAACCGTTTGGGATAAGATACTCAAAGATACAACACAACATTTTGTATAGAATTAAATGCTGCATAATTCTGCCCTTTATACTGTCTCAAGGTAATTCAAATGTAAACCAATAAATTCAGTGCAAGCTAGTTCTTTACAAACAAGTAATGCTGATTTCAAGCAGACCCGGCCTGATTTATGAAAAACAAGGTTGTTTTTGAAAGATGGTATAAAAGACATGTAAGCAAGAGGGAAAAGAGTAGTGCCAGTAGCAGACTGAATCTCATAGCATATCAGTGAATTGCATAGACAGACAAATTAAGGAGTTGTATCTATGCCAAGCCTGCTTTCTTACTGAAGGGGTCTTTACATTGCTAGTTGCATTGCATTAAATAGCGTGGTAAAACACTGCTGATGTTACAAATGCCAAACAAGCAAATCCACCAGTCTTAAGAGAACTGCAACTGTTAGCATGTCTTCTCTTTGGAATTTCGGTCTAGAATGAAGTAATATTTTTCTGTTTGGTTATCTAACTTTCTTCTCAAACTCCGTTTTTGAAAACTGAAATAGTGAGTGGATAATTGTTTGCTGGAGTGTGTTTCCCAGCAACTGGTACTGTCGACAGTAGTTTCCCACCTCACAGAACAATGAGATAAAGAGAAGAATAAATGCAGTGCTAGCATCAGAAAAATAAGAGGAATTAGTACAACTTACTATAGAGATATTTTATTCTTCAGTTCCAGGTATTCTGTTTATGTACGAGATAAGGTTGAGTTGGCAACTTGAATGCTAAATGTGTTTTGTTGATGCTTTGGATTAGAAGGCCTGGGGACAGCAAATCCTTGAATGACAAGCATGCTTCCTGACTTCCTGACATAGAAGAAGTTCAATCAAGACTCCACACAGAAGTCTTCTGGAAAAGAACTCACTAAAAATAAAAATTAAAAAAAAATATATGAAAGAAAAATCCTAATATATCTGAATTCCCCAGTTTGTCTGAAATGTCTGAAACAGCATCATTCAATTCATTCTATTCCTTCAAAGGTGCTGGAAATACTTAAGTGGTATGGAATGCTGTGGAGTATTCAAACCTAGAAGATAATATTCTCATTTGGTCTAACACTTCAAAATTGAGGTAACAATATAAAAAAAAATGCTCCTGGCGGAGACCAAGGGTCCAACTAGTCAAATATTCTGTCTCTGACAGTAGCAAGAGAACATGAAAGCCTGGTCATTTTCTGCAGTCTGGAGTCTGTTAGCATGATTTATTTATCCTGAGCATCTGTGTCCACAGTAGATAACCCAAGGCAATAACTTTTCATATGTATTTGGGTTTTCTGACTTCCATGCCTGTCTGAAGAGCACATTGTGATATTCCCCCATTTCTGCTAGGACAAGCACCAGCCTAAATATAACAAAGAGCTAAATTTGAGTTAAAATGTGGTTTGAACACATATTTCTATGTGTTCAATTACCCAAATATTTTGGATAATTGTGCAACTAGGAGAAGAATACCTGTTCTTTTTTCTGAATGAATATTCAACAGTTTGTTTTGTTAAATTTCTTGAGGTCTGATACTTTTAGCATTACCACAAAGGTAGCTCTTTCTTTAGCTCTTTCTTGACTAGAGATGTGGATAGATACATTCCTGAGACATATGCCTACAAGAAAATTGTATTCTCTTAAAAGAGCATAAACAACATGCCCGAGCTTCTTGTGTTAGGTCTTGTGTTAGGTCTTAGGTCTTGTGTTAGGTGTTGAAAACTGAATATTTTATGGTTTCTCAACATTTAACACAATTTTTAATATTGGTCAATTTAGAAAGTGGTGGAAACTTAGGTAAATGGTGTTTAGGAGAATTTGCTGTTTATTTTTGATTTGGCATAATATTCTAAAGCTAAGCAGGGTAGCTATGAAGTCCGTTTGATTTAAAGACACTATAAATAACTAGATTTTAATAGCTTTTTGAAAGCAACCCGTGTTTCCACCCCCAACATTGTTTCTTCTGTTTCTGGTAGTATCTGCAAAAATCTGTTCCTATGAAAAATGGAACCACTTCAAAGACAATTTAAAAGTGCTTGGTCTTCAGCTTTGTACTTCAGTATGGAAATACTGATACATACTGCCAGAAACACAGCTATAGCCAGCTTTATATTATAATAAAGAATCCTTCCACTCAGGAAGGATCACTGACTTTAAGTTCCAATGCAAGATTTTGCTTTATAATAACAATTGGTGTAATAACAGTTAGAGAGTTCTGTGTCCAGCATAGGATCCATCCTCCTATTAGTTAAACTCTGATAGAGAGGGATAGTGGATGAGCCTTTTCCCTGTGAATTTTTCCTTTGCAGGAGAAAGAAAATGTTACATATAGCCATTTGCATTATTGTTGAATTGCCATAAGCCGTTGAGAAACAACAGAAAAAAGATGAAATGCAGTCAGATTTCCAGGAGTAAGTTAAAATCTTGGAAGTTCCTGTCTCTACTTTGGTGTTAGAAACAGTACTTTAACAAGGTGCCCTAAATAAATTACTGCAGGTTACTTTAAATTTGAAAATTCACACTGAATCAAAAGAGACAGGGTAATTTTTCATTCACCCTGAAGTGTTATTTACTTTCTGAACTGGTACTTAAAATACTGATGTATGATGCCAAAAGGTAAATTATTTTGAGTTAGATTTAATTTAAATTTCATTGCTTTTTTTTTGTTGTTGTTGTTTGAAATAGAGGATTTGGCATTCATTTCTTTCCCTTCACTTTGAGGATTTTTCACTTTTAATAACTCTGTTGCCTAATGCCCTAATCTGTTTATTACACCTTAACTTAACTTGAACAATGCTGCTTCTATTCAAAATAAACAGATTTACTATGTCTGTGAAATAGCCTTATGTGTAGTAGGATGCTTTACCATCTAGAAAAGCTCGGAGGTTTCTGAATGCTTAAGAAATTATAATGCCAGTGGATTTAGCATTTGTATATCTGCAGGCTCATGCTTATTCAGTTGTACCAAGGCAGCTTAAGCTAATATCTAATCTTCTTATGGAATAGTTCTCCCTATAACAACAGGATTGTGCGTAACAAGCCTGAACAACCATTTGGCTCCAACTGTTGTGTGAAAGGGAGGGAAGGAGGAGTTGCTTAACTTTTTATTCTTTACAAAATGTCTAATTACCACTATCATTGCATATATAGGACAACCCAGGAGTCATGCTGTGATGCCATATACTCAACTCATAGGAACTAAGAAGTCATGAATAAATTATTCAAAATTCTCCACCTTGATGCTGTCCTTTATGTCACTGTTCCATCAAAAGGAGAAACAGGCAAAGGCACAGAAAAATTATTTTTGTACTGTATTGAGCTTAGGTATATATGACAATGGGAAAAAAATGGATTAAATTCAGTTCTCTACATATTAGAACGGAAAACACGTTGAAAATTTTTAGCAATGTTTTCCTGAAAAATAGAATTCATTACATACTCATTTTCTATTTCTACCAAAAAATACGCTATTTCCAAATCTAAATGGCATTATCTTACTTCAAACTCACACATTTTATTAAAAAATGAGATGACTTAGTTTTATGCAAAGATTGCTCTAGGTTCATTGCTTATTTTGCTCAGCACTATAAATTGTACTCCATTGGCAAAATTCCCTTAGGCTTCAAGGAAAAGTGTAGATCCTCTATAGAGGGAATGATAAGCCAAAGGAGCTAATAACTAAAGCAGTAGCATTGCAAAAATCTAGGAGGAGATTCAAGGGGTGGTGTAGGGGGGAAATAATGTGGAGAGTTGGGTAGCTTTTGCTTTTTTGTAGCATAAAAGACTAAATCTCTCTCTTGTGCATTTCATTGATCTCATCGATGAGATGAAATAACACAATAGCCAAGATGTATCTACCTCCTGATCTATCTCCAGATATTGTCTTCTCTTTAACAAGGACTGCAGCTAAAAGGTTCCAAGGAGAAAACTGTTAAGATAAGCTTTCCCACACAGCTCCTGAACAGGCTCATATCATCTATCAAAGTAAAATGACTTAATCTTGTCCCCCTTGTTGCTTAATATCCAAAAAACATGTTTTTTTCTGCCACTGTTTTCTAAACACATAATCATTTTTGAGTGTGCTGAAAGAATGCCAATGGATGTTAAGTTATAAAACCATTTATTATCATATTTAAATCAAGAAACAAAGAAGGCCTAGTATGAAATTTCAGGGTTTTGTAAAACTGTACTACTATGATAGGCTTGTGATAAAACTGTTTATTTCTTTTATTAATGAGAAATGTATAATACAAGGTATGTGATGTGTTTTCTAATGTTAGATAAGAAAGGGAAGGAAAGATCATGCTATTTATTAAAGAGCTTACATGCTTTTTTCTTTATCCAAGAATGTGAAAAATAAAATTGAAGATTTTATTTTTCTATTTCTGCTAGAGATTCAAGAAATTTGGTGCCTTGAAATGTACAATGCAGAAACTTCTGAGTTTAGGATAACTTCTAAGGAAAATACTGACACTATACATAATTTATTTTGTTGCTTATAAAGCATGTTGCATACGTGTCCTTATTCATAATTTTTATTCAAATTAAGAGTTTGTCCTCTACCCAATTCATCTTTAACAAAGCAAAACTACAAAAGAAGTAAAAAAATTTAGACAAAAAGCTTCTTGAAAGTATATATATATATATAACATAAATTGAGTGTTCTCTTCATCTTACTGGAAAGTAATCAGACTTTATTTTGCCTGTAGAATCACCTTAATTTAGATACACACAATCACAATATGCAAAACGTGCACATCATCTCCTTCTCAATTATTGCCTCAAATAGACAACTTGCTTTTAGTAAAATATGGCTTGATTTCTTTTAAAAATGCATTTTGATGCACCAGGTTCACTCAGACTTGTTTTGTTTTGTTTATAATGCAAGGAGGCATAAGCATTTCTATAACAAGTTTATAAGGCTGCAGGTTTATGAGTAAGCTTTGGAATCATATAATGAGTATGTTTTAGTGTCTGCCTATAGAAAAACTATTTGCAGCTTGTTTGACCTCTCATTGATGTAGTATTGCTGTATCTATCTCTTCTTCTCCCTTATCTTCAGCTTTTGTTCCTTCATTTCAAACACCCTTAATTATATTTTTATTCTCATCACCACATTAAAGGGAAAGGATAATAACAGATCCATTAGGCTTCATTAAACTGATGATTAAAGCCAGAAATTCTAAAAGACTATTTACAAGATGAAGAAGTTTTATTTAAAAGTATGGCTTCTTGGGTCTGTCGTATCCCAATACATCTTTAGAGCTGTAACTAAAAAACAGCAGCAAATGGTTCTAACCTATTAAATATGAAAGAAAAATATGACAGAGGGATTAAAATTATAGTTAGACTCACTGTCATTAAAAAAGTCATTGCCTCAGGCTGTTCATTGTTATTAGCAATTGGGTTCTTTTTATTTCTTTGAATTTACAGTTTGTAACAGATATATGTTTCAAATTGCATTCAATAGGATGAATTACAAATATAATTATTATTTTTTCTTGAACTTCTAAAATACAAAGAGTCAAATCTTTAAATATTTTGGTTCCTATTTCCTATTATATAAATGAGAATTTAACATCCAAGTAGGACAATAGTTGCATATATATTTTGTGGATCTGGGCTTCTCATATGTTACAGGTAAATAGAAAAAGCGGGCAGTATATTGACCAAAGACAGACAGACTTGTATTGTGGAGAGTTTAGATGGTGAGAAGCACAACAGTGGTATAAAGATAACATTTTTTGTATGGAAGATGTTTCTTTCCTTGTTAATAATTAAAAAAATGAACTAATGTTTAACAAAAATGAAAAAAACAAACTCAAAATTGATAAAATGATAATTTTCTTAGGTAGCACATGATGAATCCATTCAATTTACTGCAGCAAGGAATCACGGAGGTTGAAAGCTGGATAAAATAGAAAGTATGATTATTTCTTTATATGGAAAATGTAAACAGCTTATTCTAGGCAAAATAAATATAAAATTATGCTTATAAAACCTCATGATTTACAAGATAAGCCTATCCATAGCTTATGATGGCTGTGGAGAGGCCTCCACATAGACACTATATTCTCTACATGTTAGAAGCAGAATTTCCTCTTAGAGGAGATGAACCTGACTATTGTCAGCAGCATGGTGCTAGACTAGATGAATCGCCAGCCTTATCTTGTGTAGTATATCTTGCTTCTTGTATTGCAAATAAGTGAGTGATGTTCCCAGTTTTTGTGAGATGCTTTATAGGATTATTGGGAGATAATAGGATGACTTAGTGAGAAATCTTTAGAGGTGATAGAGGTCACTTGGCTTGAATTTTCTCTCATCTCTTGGTGTTAACTGAATATATGGGATGTACATCTGAAGGTGTAACACTAAGTGTCAGAAGAAAGAAGCATATGTCAGATTATTGTTGAATTTCTACACTAAAGTTCTATAAAGTTGAGTTCTTGGAACCTTTTGAAGCTTTCCAGGGTTTGATTCAAATTAGTGCAGTTGCAAATTCTATCAGTACTTTTATGTTGCTCCCTTATTTTGCCAAAGATCTGGTTTCCTTTTTTTGTTTCTTTCATTCTTTTTTTTTTTTTATTCTTTTTTTTTTTTTAATATAATGCATGAGTCCAAAGATCATTTAAGGGATGATATATATATATATTTTAGTGTTTTGTAGGCCTCCACTTCTCCTAGCTTCTTTTTCCCCACAAGTTCCATCATGCTGACCTATTGTTCCTATTCACTTTAACTGTATGTATGCTGTGCTTCTTAGCAGTGCACCAGAGATATAATAGGTTTTTCGTCTCATTTTTGCAAGGCACAGCTGAAAAATTGGACCCAACAGTATGCTACCTCAAAAGCTTATATAATCTCACCTCATTGTTAGTGTAATATAAAGAGTCTTCTAGTATAATTTTGCATTTCAGCAAGGTTAATTCTCGTCTTTCATTAAACTGCTTTTGTGATCAAGCTTCTAATGGAGATTCAGAAATATTTCATCACCTGCATATTTTCAGGGGCAGAAATGTTAGTTTCTTACATAGGCATGAAGAACTCTTTGAGCAATTATGATAATTGAAATAGGGTTTTGAATTTTTAAATTTGAACTGCATAATGTTTGCATTATATGTTTAGAAATTAGAATTTTTTTGCCCTCTTTTGCCTTCTAAAAAATGAGACAGGTTGCTTAAAAAAACGCTTAATATGAAAGTATGTCTGACTACTCTTGATACTACCAGGAGTTAGAAAATACCCTCAGGACCTCCAAAAGGAAAAGGAACAAAAAAGTTTGGAGGTATTTAGAATAGCAAAGAGAAGGCATGAGAGGATATAGCATTTGTGACTAAAATAGAGAAGTGATGATGCCATCTGGAATCAGAAAGTCAAGGCCACTATGTAAAGAGAACTTATTGTGTAACTGGTTTATTTCACTGAAGAGACATCATAATACAGAGGGGAAATGTGTGCTCAAAACAGAATCTGTAGCCACGATGGCCTTCTGCTACACTTTTGTGAGGCTTAGCTTTTGATTTTTCTTGCCCTTTCTTGGGCAGATGGACCCTGTTGTTCCTGTTTGGCATCAGATTCTCTTGGGAAGGGAGGAAAGAATATGGAAGATGTGTCCACATGGAGTGTGAAGTTGCAGATCTGGGCAGGTGGGAAGATAAACTTAAGAGAGGAATATACATTCCCACCTTTCCTAAGGCACGCATTGTGTATACTGTAGTTAGTAATGTAAACTGGTGCTTAAGGTCCTAGGTCCTGGGTTCTGTACTGTGAAAGCTCTGTAATGAATCCTCAGCAAAGAGGATTCTTCATGAGGAAGGGATGTGACAAACCCAAACACTGGTGTGTTTATGCTGTCGCCCAATTTGACTTTAGCCTCATAGTCTTGTTAAAAATGTCTTTTACGGACAGACATGCCGATAGATGTAATTTCTTTCCAAATGTGCACAAAAAACCTACAGAAAATGGATGCAGAAAATAGAAAAAAAGACAAAGAATTTATGCAGAGATGGATTTGTTCTTTCTGCGTTACATCAAATTCACACTTAAGCTGAGTTGTACTTAATAGCTCAAAGGGATGCTCTAGTCTTGGTGACTGACAGAAATCCAGTTACTCTGACTATGAAGAATGAGTTCTTAGGTTGAGTCCAATTTCACTTAAGAAAAACAATTTCTTATTCTCTGATGAAGTGCTTAGGGCTTTAATTAGCTGAGACATGGGGATAGTGTCCAATATTTCAAATAGTGTCCAATGATTGTGATATAAATATTTTGAATAGAATAGACTAGAATAGAATATTTCAGTTTGAAGGGATGTACAATGATCGTCTGGTTCAACTGCCTGACCATTCAGGGCTGACCAAAAGTTAAAGCATATTATTAAGGGCATTGTCCAAATGCCTCTTAAACACTGACAGGCTTGGGGCATTGACCACCTCTCTAGAAAGCACGTTCCAGTGTTTGACCACCCTCTTGGTAAAGAAATGCTTCCTATGCATTTTATTGCTCAATGCATGCAGTTTAAATAGTCTATTTAATGAATGGTCTCTGCTCCCTGCATGGTCAATGGAGAGATTCCAGATAACTTCAAGGATGTTTAATTTACTCTAGACACTGTGGTACATTTCCAAGAGGAGTATTCATATTTTGTGTTAAAACATAAAAAATTAACAGTAGTTTAAGAATTCTGGAAAACCTTAGATGGAAGGATTTCTTTGCAATTGTTTAAAAATGGTGGAAGAGTAACAGTTCATACTCCTGTTACTAGACTGGCCTCATCAGACAGTGCTCCATTTCATCATTTATGGAACAAGTCACAGATCTTGCATCCCTTGGAACCTTGAAGTATCCGGCTGTGTTCTGTCAGTTAGAGCATCTTGTGTTGTCATTGGTATAAGAAGACATAAAGTCCTATTTCTTGATGCTTTCTCCTAACATTAGCTTTACCTTTGTAAAGATGATGTGAACCTATTATATGTACAACTTGGGTAAGGTTTTTCTGAATTACACTCACTGCTTATACAGCAAAATAACACATTAATAGTCAGCATACATTATGTTCGCAAGCTAATCTATTCATAGGATTTGAGCTAAAGATCGCTTAGCTCTGCAGTCAGGCTTTAATTACTTCAGAGGCTTACAAGGGATCTATGAATCTAATAATTCAGGGTTTTTGAAACTGGATTATTCAAGGATTATTGGTTTTCTGTGGTTACTTGTAATTAGCCACCTGATTTTGGCTTTCTCTGTCTCTAGGGGAGAGACATAGCCATATTAAATATAGTACAGGACTGAGACTCAAGAGTCCTGTTAGCTTAGCTCTGTGATTTGTGTGCTGAATATACTTTAAAAGGCACTTGACCTTTTGTGCCTAAGTTTCTCCGTTGATAACAATGGAGATCGCAATACTAAACCTTCTTTGTAAAACGTTTTGTGAATATTGATAAAAGCACTGCATAGGACTAAGTACTTATCCAGTTAGCAGAAACAGATCAAGTGGGAGAAACAGTGAAATAGAGAAAACAAATACTATGAAAAACTTGTTACATATAAATTACTCTTGCATTATGACTTGATAAGAAAGTCATATAGATATTAATGAGGCCAATCTCAACTAAGTGGAGAGTTAGTGTCAAAAATCTTTGTAGCTGCTGATCTGAGCTTATTTATGCATCCACCATTGTACTATATGAGAATCGCAAATATTGTGTATTAAATCAGTATCAGTCGCAAATGTTAGAAGAACCCAGCATGTATAAGCCAGCACTGATGCTCTTGCATAGCATATATTTATGACTTCACTGAACTATCAACTCACTGCTGTAGTGCATGGACTTCTTGGAAGAAGGTACCATAGTTCACTATTTCTTTCTAAGAACATTTTAGGCAGGAGTACCTCAACTCATGGGAGACAGTAATCAGGCAAGGAAAAGGGGAAGCTGATCCCACCTGAAAAGACTGATGTACAGCAGAATTCTCCTTAGCCATGAGCCTGACTGTTGACTGATAGAGAGTACCTATTTGGTGCAGAGCTGTCTTTTACCAAACTCATTGCCACTTTTTATCTGCATAAGCTGTAAAAGCACACGAACCTACCTGAGATCTTCTGAGGAATATATAAGCTTGGCTGTCTGCTAGAAACTATTTAATTCTGTGTTTAGAATTTTTGCAAGGACAAAGGACAGAGGATAGTCAATTAAACAGATGTAGCACTTCAAGCCAAGGAGCCCATTACTTTCCTTTTCAGTGATTCAGACTAGCAGCTTGCCAAACTATGGAGTCATATCCTTTTCTTAAACAATTTCACTTTTTCCCAAGCTGTTTTATTCTTCTTTCTTATGGTGTTAATCCTCCTTGACTAGTTTATTCTCTTCTTTTGCAATGTCTAAGCAGAATTTAATAGAACCAATAGGTTACACAATGATAATATACAGCTTGTTATTTATGATGTTTTCGGTATGATTCCTAAGTATATACTACATATATTTATTCTCCAAATAGCTCTTCTGGTTTAATAATGTAATTCATTACAGATATTGGCTTTTCATTTTCTGGAGAAAAAGCATGAAGTTGGTACTAGCAGTGTAAAGGAAAAAAATTAAAAAGCTGTAGAAATTGAATCATAGAACCATAGAATATCTCAAGTCGGAAGGGACCCATAAGGATCATTGAGTCCAACTCCCTAGTCTTTGCAGGACTATCTAGAAGTAAACCATATAACTAAGAGCATCATCTAGATGCTCCTTCATCTCTGACAGGCTTGGTGGCATGACCACTTCCCTGGGGAGCCTGTTCCAGTTACAAACCACCCTCTCAGTGAAGAACCTTTTCCTAATGTCCTAGCTGAACTTCCCCTGATGCAGCTTCATACCATTTTTTCATGTCCCTCCCCTTCTGCTACCCATCCTGTGAGGAAGTTTTGACTGCCATGAGGTCACCCCTCAGCCTTCTCCAAGCTGAACAAGCCAAGTGACCTCAGCTGCTCCTGCTGCCCTCAAGGACTTTCGTCATCTTGTTCGCCCTCCTCTGGACCCACTTTAATAGTTTGAGGTCCTTCTTATATTGAGGCATCCAAACCTGCACCGGTACAGTATGGAATAGGAGAATCACCTCCCTCAACCAGCTAGCTGTGCTGTGCTTGATGCACACCAGGACCCAGTCGGCCATTTTGGCTGCCAGGGCACTCCGTTGCCTCATATTCAATTTGCCATCAACCCAGACCCCCAGACCTCTGTCTGCAGGGCTGCTCTCCAGCCTCTCATCCCCCAATTTGTACATATAACCAGGATTACCCCATCCCAGGTGGAGAATCTGGCACTTGCTCATGTTAAATTTCATACACTTATGTAAAAATGATGGAGCCTCAAAAAGATTATACTTCCAGAGGTTAACTGGGAATTGCTTTTGCCTAGGACAAGGCTTCACTCTGGACAGTCTACAAATATTCTGTATGTAATGTGGTAAGCATCACTCTTGTATCCCTAACCACCATGTGTTTTCACCAAGGAAAATGAATACTACATGAGAGAAACACTTTGTATTTGAAACACTCTAGAACAAGCTAGTCCATTGCCTTTGTGTTACGCCACCACATATAGCCTAAGATTTGGTTCTCTTATAATGAAAGAAAAATAATGCTTGTCTATTTTGTGTTGCTAAAGTGACACATCTATCACTTTAAGGTAAAGATTTAAGTGTGCCTTGTCCAAATCTGTTGTGGGCTTGGAGCAGTCATGGGATAGGAACTTGATTTCATTTTAGGTACTGAACAAGTTGTTAGTAAAGATATTTCCTTCCAGAGAATTTATAATTCATCTGTAAGACTACAGATAAGAAAATAAATTCTGAGAGGACCAGAGGGAAATGATGTTAGTTAGCATGAAGAGTGACAGTCACAGCATACTATGCACATTGCTAAAGTGGAATATTTTCTTTATACAGACTTTTAATGTCGGGAAGGGGAATGACAGTGTAGGGGCTTTTACCATTTATGTCAGGGTATAATATAAGGAGTTGATACTGATTTATGAGTCTTTGAAAGCTGGAAACTTGCCTTCCTAGAAACTGCTCCTCTGAGGCAATGCAGTTAGCAGCTCTCTAAATGGAACTAGTAGCTCTGTGTATTTCACTGAAGGGTGGTAAAGATCCTGAATGCTAGATTAGCATCCTTTTCTCTGGTGGAACCAGATAGATACTCTGGGTTTTCAGGGCTTTGATGCAAAGTGTTACCCTTTTCTTAAAGGATTTTTATTTGTGTCATTAGAGGAGAGTTTCATTACATGGATCTTGATGGATGAATTATATTAGTGGTTTTGATATATCCATTTTTCATATAAAAATATGAGGCTACAAAATCTGTAACTTTATTGTTTTGAACAAATGCGTTTTCAAAAAAAATAAATGCAGTTCATACTCAAAATGAAAAGTAGGTGTGCTCTAGGTTCTCTTATGTGATGAGATAGATAGAAATAAACGTAACAGGATTTGGATGAAACATTAAATTGAATAAGCATCTTGCATACCAATCCTGCTAAGTGTCTTCACCTTATAATTAATGATATGGAAGATGAGGAGACTCAGCATCAGTCTGGATGAGGCTGTAAATGCTGTTTATCTCTATTATCTCTCTATTCATTAATTTCATTTCGAACTTTGAGATCATCACTTTTAGGAAGCTCCTCCATACAGGGTAGAGAATGAGGTTTCTATGCTGCTTATTGTTACATCTTTCCTGGTCTTTACAAGATTAGACAATGTCTTGTGAATTCATTTAAATGTTGATTACACTGTCATTATGTGTGCTCTGGGATTTTTGCAGGAGAAGAATGAGATGATCAAGTTGGTATACTGTGAATAGACTTAACAAGATTGCAACATGGCACTTTTATTGGAGGAGGAGTTTTCATTTAAAAATATACTATCAAATGTGTTTTTCTTAAATGGTGAACTGATGATTCCTTTTATTTTGCTTTTGTTTCTTGAATGTGTCATTTAGGTAAATTAACAGAGATCTACTGTTCGCTGGAACTGTGATTTGTCTGTCAGTGAGCCCTCAAGGCATTTTAGTGATTTTTATATTCTGTGAGTTTTTCTTCCTTCTTTATTTGATACTTCTGTATTTTGACTGTCCAACTTTTATAAATCATCACTTTTATGAAAGCAAACTAGGAATTTATTGAGTATCACAATCTGTAAAAGCAATTTGAACTGGGAAGAAAAGTACTCACGAAAAAACTTAGCATTAAATTTCCAGTCCAGCGTGGATAGCTAAATAATGGGCTTTTCTCTCACAGTTGTTCCCTAATCGCGATTGCGACGTGTTGCCTTGTAGCTATGTTGTTGTAGGGCAAGGATAGCACCTTCAGCAGTGCTTAGTTGCTATGCAGAGGAGGGAGGAGCATTTTCATAGACCATATGTTTCCCTTAAGACAGGGGCATATATCCTTAAGAAGCTAAGATAAGGAATACTAATTATTTGTTGTACCTGTTTATAGACCACGTAAAAATAAAAAAAAAAAAAAAAAGAAATCGGATCAGGAGGAGTCACAGCTCCAAAAAAAAAAATGCCCAAGTTTTTTCCCAACCCCTAAGTTATTGCATATTTTAGAGAGGAGTCACTGGAGTCACTGGAATTATTGGGAGAAAGTTTTATGTGTTAGTGCCTGATCTGTGTTTACTAGACATCTGGAGTATTTCCCTGGAGTCTGTGGCTTAGTTGGAATTTACAGAGATGTAAGAACCAAATTTGACTTCAGAATTCAAACCTTCTTAACTCTTACACTTTTCTGCTCCTCACAAATATCCATGTATTTTCAGCTGCCAGAACTTGTGAACTTGTTGAGAAAAGGAGGCTAGTGTGTAAAAATGTAATACATATATATTTTTTTGTTAACCAATTAAGTAGCTATATTTGGAATGGCTGAAAGGAGAGTAGATTGCAACAGTGCAGTCTGGGATTTTCACCCTGACCCGGACCTCACTTTAAATGAGCTCTTGTAACAAACTTGGAGTGATTTAGATGAGGGTCTGTAATCCTTGCAGGCAGATGCTTCTGTTAACTATATGTAAAATCAGGTGAAGACTGTAATTCCTGGTCATGTAAGTAAGAAATGGTGACATTGTTTAAGAGTTTGGTATGCTAGGTATGAAGCTCTTAAAAATAGTGCCAGAAACAAGGAAATATCAGGGAACATGTACTTTCAAAAAGCAGGGCAGGTAGTCCTCTCTTTAGTAGATTTTTAAGGCTCGTGGATGTTAGAAGAATGGACTGCACCTGAAGCTTACTTAAAATTTTCTACTTTCACCATTTCATTTTAGGACATATCTTAAGTGTCTTTCAAAAAACAAAAAGTGCTGGCTTTACAATGGTGTGTTCTGGATAAAGTATTATTAAGACCAGAGATGTTCGTAAAACCAAGTTTTTTATTTCAAGGTCTGAAGAGTGGTATTTTAACCAGAGCATAAGGTATCTTGGTTACTGTGTTGCATCTGGAAGTGCTGGTTCATTATGATTGTAATAAGAAACTGTTTTACAGTTTCACACTGTAAAACACCACTTAAAATGCTATTTATTGGAGCTAACACTGTAAAGGTCTGTTGAGCTCTTACAGGATGTTTTTTTAGAAGAAAACAGTTCTATTAATAATTTCTACTGTCAAAAAAAAAGAGGGATGTTCACAGGAGAGCTTCTCGCCACATTTTTAGATAAATGCAAGGACACACAGGTGCTGTAGTCACTGGTACTGAGTGGGAGCTGCCTACAGGCTCCTCTGTTACCGTGGTTGGGCTGAGTTTATCCTGCAGCCAAGGGATACACACGACACAGAGCAGGCCTGATGGCACAGCTATAGGTGTAGGACAGCACAGGCAATGTGCCGACTCAGGTTAACTGTTGCGTGGATTGCTGACTCCTCAATGTACAATGGTCTTCCGGTTAGGATCATGAGAGTTACAGTTCTGGAATTTTAGAAGGCTCACTTGGTGTGGTCATAACATAAAGAAATATTATGTTATATTGTAAAAGTATTTAATACTTTTTTTTTATGCTCAGTTTGAGATTCAGTTTCAATCTTTCTGATAAGATAAGATCTAGAGTCTGATACCTGCTTAACTCCTGTTTTGTATGAGGCTGACTTTTTCATCAGTTCAGTCTTAGTGATGGAAAATGTATTTATTTCATAATGAATAACAATCTCTGATAGTCTTCTTTTAGTTTCCTTGATTTTTTTTTTACTGGTTTTTTTGGTGACTTGAGGACCAAAAGCTGTGCCTTGGAATTTATCTGACGGTTCTAATCAGGGAGCAGTGGGCTTGCACATCTCAAACTAAGTGTAATTTAAGCATAGGAGTTGTATTTGCTCTTGTTTCTCTTTTGAGAAGGTGGTAAAAGTTGCTTAGGTCAATGAGCCACAGTATTATGCAGCACTTAAAACTACAGGCTGTTAGGAGGAAACTGCAGTGGTGTCCCACGTCTTAAGGCTACTTGGAGACAGAAGCATTCAGTCCCTTCCTATGCCTTGAAACAGAAGCTGGACCTGAAGTTCCTCCCTTTAAGTGCCTTACCTGATTATTTATGCAGCCTTTTACACTTTCTGTCTTTCCAGAATCTTGCCAGATGAGTTGCTACCTGCCTTAGGTCAGAGAAAGCGTGTAGCCGTAGCTAATGCAGCCCTCTGGTTGGAGTATTCACCTGTGAAAAATTGCCTTGTTTCCTGCTGCCAGGCACTGAGCCATGCCACGAACAATGATCGCTGCTATGGATATCCCCTTTGGCTTTTTTGGAAAGATAACCCCATCCTTTGTTCTTTGGGATAAAGATCATGATCTCAGGAGATGCTGTGAATGAGGCATCCGTTTTTCATCATTTTCATCATTGTCCTAGTATTTAGCTTTATGTAGGTATCTCAGGTGGCTTTGCTTTATTTGCTCTTTTGGTGTCTGTTCTGGAAGGCCTCACAGTTTTTGATTTTGACAACAACTGAAATACTAAACAGTCACTAATTTTATTGTATTTGGACAATTTTTAGCCATCTAAAAATAAAAGTGTCCAATTTATGCCATTTCCCTAGACTTTCTCCAGAGTTAATAGAAAAGACGAGGCACAACCAGCTATGATTCATCCTGTTATTTTGGGTATATATTTTATGACAGAATGAATAGTTTTTTGGAGTTGTCTCTGTGGTGTCCCGTGATGGAACCAAGAAGAGTAATGTCAGCTAAATGTCTTTTAGACTGCTAAAGTAGCTGCAGTTAAGTGTCAGCTAAATGTTTTGCTGAAGGAAATTAAAAACCCCTATGGCAAATAAGGGATTGACATTCTGCACTCTTGACCATTTTACTGCTAGTTTTGAAAACAATTTTTTAATTGGGTGTTTACCCAACCATCCTACTCCTTTTCAGATAATTGGATTCCAATATATGATATGGATTATGTCATCTGTATGTTCATTTCACATTCTGTTAGTTTCTTTTATGTAATAAGAACTTCTCAGCCATGACCTTTCATCAGGAGATGACTAATCACTTAAAGAATATTCTTTGAATGCTGGAAAAAACCTACTATGAATGTGCACGCCAGAGAATAATGAAATACATTTTGCCAAAGGAAGCAGAGAACAGGACATATGCAAGGAATTTGTGACTAATCATTAGATTTATTCTGTAAATGTATAGAAAAGAAAATGTTTGTACTGTGCTGAAGTACTTAAGCACTAGAATATTAATCTGACCAACAGATCTTTCTTGGATACAGCAAAATCATCTTTGTGTCTAAACAAAACAGTTGAATCATTCTTTAAAAAAGAGTAAAAATAAGTAACTCCTGATGTTAGTATTGCCTCACTTTGCAGAGGATTCACTTTAGTGCTTTAAGTTGGTCAGTCCTCTGATGATCACCAGAATGTACAGATTAATTTGCATATAACTTCTGTAGACTGCTCTTTTCAGTTAAGCTTATTATTTTCTTCACTCTGCACTGTGCAGTTTCCACAGATCTTTCTATTCATGCCCAGCTTCTAAGTCTTGGAAGGGAATACATTTGTATTAGAAACAAACTCATCAAAAACCTAAACCAATGGTGAGACTAAGAAATTTCAGTTTGTGTGACAGCTCTTATGCCATCAATGTATATAATGGCACTAATAATACAAAAATAATCCAATTTCAAATATTTTTTAGAATGCATCTCATTTCATTGGCATATGGGTATGGTCTGTATGACATACAATTAGAGGGCTGAACAAACGTATGTTATTGGAAACTTGCTAAGAACTGAAATGTTCTCCAAGATAACATACAAAGCTCTCTGTTAATCTTCAGTATCTGCTCTAAAGATCTGGAAGGTCAAGGTTCATCTGAGAGGCTCCTAATTCAGTTATGTGAGACCGAAGTGCAGCCATGCAAATCTCACTTATAACCTCCACCAAAAAGAACCTGTCTTTCTCCTCTGATTTTTGGAAAAATCTAAGTACCTGATTTAAATTTCAATTAAATGTCCAAAATTAGGGGAGATGTACTCAGGCATACTTTTCTATATAATATTCTTTCTCCTGACTAACTTTTGGACTAAGTTTGGACTAACTTTTTGATATCTTAGCTTTTCCATCCCACACAGGATTATCTGTCAATGAATAGTTACATATTCCTCTTACCATATCCATATTCTATTGCTGAACAGAACCTGTTTGCTAGTTTCAGCCATTAAGTTATCCGCAGTAGATCTCAGTAGTCTTTCAACAGTAATCAGAACTTTATGATAGCAGAGGCTCTTTCAGGCCTGCTACATACACTGCTAGTCTTCTACAAGAGGAGTGAATTACTATTAATGCAATGCTTCTCATCTTGAATATTTAGGACTAGGTGGTATATTTGTTAAAGCAAGTAAATCAGATTCTGGCTTAATCACTTCAGACTAGTGCTGCTGCAACTGTAGAATAAGCAGCAAGAGAAGAAGAGGAAAAAGTTGACCCAAATGTTGTCTGTAAACAACATTTATGAAGTGTGGAATTTTGTATTTTTCCTCTTTTTTCTTTAGAAAACACACTCCTTATCCATAGATGAAAGACCAGAAGGGATTATTACAGTGTCTAATCACTTCTCATGTTAAGTAGGCCATAGAATGTCACCACATTGTCTGTGTACTGAACATAGTGTTTGTTTGCTGGGTTTTCCCTAAAGCTTTTTGCTGAAATCTGATACCAGTAATCTGTCTAGCACATCTCTAAGTGAGAAATTTTATTAACCTTGATAGCTAACTTATTTGCTTGTTTAAAGAAATAGGATAAACAAGTGTAACAACAGATGCTTTTTAAAACATGATATCTTAGTTTCAATCAGTTATTAAGCAATAGTACAAATACATTAACAGTTGAGGATGCATGGCCTTCTGGTCAAAAATTTGGGAAAATATTTATGATTTGGTTTAAGAGAGAAAATTATTTTAAATATTACAATAATATATATTACTCTAAATTAACCAAAATTTGTGAAGTTCTCATATAAAGTTCTATTTTAATATGATTGTAATATTTAAAAGACCTCTTTTTCCTTAAAAAAAAATATGAACACTTTATATATAACAAGCTTTGTGTAATAAACTCTCTGAATTGTGATAATGGCATCAAGAATCTATGATGACAAGGAAAGAATCTGTGATGATAAAAAAAAAAACAAACAAAAAAGTGAACCAAAGGATTAGTGAGGAGACAGGACAGAAAGCAAGTAATCAGCAGAGAATAAGTTCTTTAAAAACTACCTTTTTTGCAATACAATTAATGTTATTAAATAAATTAATCAATGAGATTTGTATTGTTTCCCAAAATGTTCCAGCAAATGAGGTCAGTCTTTTGATCAAGTTGTTTTTTGTGTGGGTTTTACTAATATTACCTTTTAGATGCAGACAATGCTAGTAGGCAAGCAGGAGGAGAAGATGCTGAGGAACAGTAAATCTAACTACGTATTCAGATACAAAAACTAAAGAAAACTTCTCCACTTCAGATGGCTTTGGAGGAACAGGGTGCAGAATAAGGTAATGGGAACATTTGAAACTACCTGCCTTCTGCCTCTGATGATAATGGATCCTGTTTCTTCTAACTAATTTGTGGCCTTCTGCATTGCAGAAGCCTTTGCAGCTGAGGAGAGCAAAGAACATCATTGAATCACCCTTTCTGGACAGTATTTCAAGGTCCTATTGGTGTAGTATGAAATACGTAAGTTATAACAAACGTAAAAGCTTTCCAACACAATTGAAACTTTTTAGTCAGAAAGCTTCTTGGATACCCAAAGCTGAACATGTCATTTTCATCATGCGGAGTGGTGATAAGAAAACGACAATTCAATTTTGCTAGGATTTTGCAGCCATCTTGCACAAGCAGAAATGAGACCGAAAGCAATCAGACCAAAGCGCTCCATTTATGTTTTGACATCTTGAAGCCCAGTAGTTTTATCCGCTGTTCAGAGGGGAAATGTATTAGTTTGGGTACACAGCAAATCTCGTGCTCCTCTAGGTTAAATTGGCAGGCACTACTGGACAAGCCATAGGTAGAAATTATGAAGACAAAACATTCTGGCGTTTGTCAAAAATTATTTTTTCTTTTATTTAAGATTTTTATTTCCTATTCTGATTCTCTTCAAATGTTCTGCTGGCCAATTTTAAATGGCTCCAGGACCCTGCCAGAAACCTGTTGTTCAATGTTTTGATACAACACTTTTCTGTGCATCCAGAATGCAGATTTCCAATTGCAATTAGCTACTTAACGGAGTATCATCACCAGAAAGATCTGTTCCTTCCACCTCTCTCTGTAATTCTATGAGTAAGCATCTCTTCAACAGCTATTTGACTATTCTGTCATGTAAAAGAATGAAATAGCAACCATTTAATTTTTATAGGACGAAACAACCTATCCTATGTATATATATATATACAATGTCTCTATGTACTTTGCATAGAAGGTGTTTAAAAAATAACTAATATCAAAGCCTTTTGATGAAAAGGTATGAAATATATAAATAAATAAATACCTAAATTAAGCATATATAAACATTTCAAAGATGTAATAACAAGAGACTTCATAAAGGACCACTGATCTTAAGGCCCTTTTCTAATCAATTGGAAGAATCAAAACATTTCTTTAGAGCAGCATGATCCTTAAATTTTGGTTTTATTGTGTATGTATGTGTGCAAGACACACAGGTATATGTGAGAATTTTTTATTTTTTTTTTTTTTCAAAGGTATGATTTTAAAACTTTAGGAAAATATTTACATAGTCCATAGTTTACGTTTTTTATTATTATATTCCTCATCACATATTTCAGCTTCTAAGTCACAGAAAAGCTGTAGCTACCTGGTTACTTCTTGAGCCCTTAACGGGATCTTCCATGATAAATTCTTGATGCACAAATGTGTATGAATCATATGGATAGGTACTTTGGCACGTCATATATTTTCTCCACTCTGACTAGCCATCTCAGTACATAATAATGACTACCCTCTACCATCCTTATCAGATGTACTGGTCAGGTTCAGAAGGAAATTTTAAAAATTGTAGTTTGTTCTAGGTAGGGCTGAATAAATCACTACATGTCTCTAATAGTGCTTTCCTAAACTGCAGTTTATAAAAGTCCTACTTCCATGATGCTTTCATGGAAACTAGAACAAGGAGTTTCTTTGTTTCCTGTCATAATTTTCTAGGTGGTTCCTCACAAGTAATTGACTTACTTCCACCTCCAAAGTGAGTACTTACAAATGAACACTGCTTGTCTTTGAAGAGGCTTGGGAAAGTAGGGATCCCTAAACCGCCATCATTACTATGAAGATACAAAAATGCAGATGATATAAATAGTGTAGATAAAAGGTGTTTATCTACTTTAATTTAGATCAGGAGATTTCACAGTCCTCACTTACTGTTTACATTATGGAGTGTCGCGACGGAGGCCTTTGGCGCAAGCCGACAGTTAGTAGGGCCATTTGTCCTGTAGATCCAAAGGCTCCTTGCCCTCGTGGCTGCTCTTGCAGCGGTGGAAGGGCTCCCGCAAAATGTGGTAGGGGAATTAATTGCGCCACCTTGGTGCCTTTAGCGATGAAGAGCGGTGGAAATAACGTGTGGGCCATGATCTGGATCTCACCGTGGTAATCCTTATCAATCAGTCCCACCAACACATTAAGTCCCAGCATGGTGGCTGATGAACGGCCTATAAGTAGTGCTCCGACAGCTTGTCCATTGATACAGATTGGTCCCTGTGTGCCGGTAGCAATGCTGACAGGCTTTGAGTCCAACAGGGTACAATCTACTGCTGTTGCCAGGTCCAAGCCGAGGCTTCCGCTTGTGGCTGGTCTGAGCTGAAGGGATTGAGTGCTGCCGGATATGCAGCTGCTTTTTGTGTCGGCGCGGGGCGGCTCTTCCCGCTGAATCGTCCGTTTCCCGGTTTAGAAGCGCGACATGCAGTCTCATTGTGGTTGTCCGACCGGCAGTTTCTGCACCATACTGAGCCGGCGTTGCAGTTCCGTCTGATGTGTCCAGCAGCGCCGCAACGGTAGCATCGTGGGCGAGATGATCCAGTAGCATTTAATCGATGAACGGAGGCTTGCAAAGGAGTAAGGGCTGCAAGAACTTGACTCTGCGTAGCCTGCGCGTGTTCCTTTAAACTATTCCCTAGTTCCTTTACTGCCTCAACTAACATTGCCTGTGGCCCTACCGGTATCCTTTCTAGTCCTTCCTCGATAGTCCATGTCCCTGGCAATGTAGCCAAGATGTTGCGTGTGGCCGGATTACTATTTTGTATAGCACACTGCTTTAGTATAGTGCCTCTGAGATAATCGGGCACCACAGCCGCCTGTATGGCGTCTGCTACTCGATCTATAAATAGACCAAATGGTTCCTCTCTTCCTTGCTTAATACCCATATATGAAGGGATTCCTTTTTTTTTTTTTTTTTTTTTCCCAGCTCGGTGTTGCAACAGGGCGTTAGCGACTGCCCGCCACGGCTTTATCAACTTTTTGGCTGATTTATTATCGCATATAACTTCGTCAAACAATTTATCCTCATATTTACGCCATTCCTCTTCCTCAAAAACTGTATCGGGATTAGCAAAGAATCCTCTAGCTGCCCCATAAGCTAATAACTCTGGTAATTCCTTTTTACAATGTAAACCTTCTATGCTCCGCTTTTCTAAAAAGCATTTGAGCAAATCATACACCGCTTGTCTATTCATACCTTCGTCAGCGCGCTGTTGCAGCCTTCCAGACTTCGGCGGCGCGTAGCCGGCAGGACACTCTCTATAGGTGCTCCAGGGCGCGGGGACCTTTTCCTTTAATCCCTTTCGCTCTTGGGCGCGGGGACCTTTTCCTTTAATCCCTTTCGCCTCCTGCGCTGCTTACAGGACCAGCACTGAGACTCCGTTGACCGTGGCTCGCAGGTTCAGCCCTCTGTAGGGTCCCTGTTCGGGCGCCATTTGTCGCGACGGAGGGAAGACAGGGCCACTCAATATGAGTGATCAGCAAGCTTCGTTTATTGATTCACACAGTGGCCTTTTATGTTCTAACATAATTAGCTCATACATATTACAAAAGTTAAGCTCATGATTGGTTAGTTCTTAGAAAGATCAACTCCACCCTTGGTTCCTTCTTTACAGTTACTTTCATCCTCTTTTCCCATGCCTGAGCAGCTGCAACCTCTCTGTTATCATACAACAATTATAGTCAAGGACGAGGTGTCTTTACCAGCCCAGTAGTTACGGGGGCTGAATCCGATGTTTCTCAAGCTTTTGCTCGGCCAGCTGGATCATGTCTACGTAACCCTTCTCAGCTAGCCATTCTCCCACAATGGAGTGGTCCTGGAGCTTGGGGAATTGGATTCCATTCAAACAGAATCAGAAGATCTGGGACCAGGGTTGTTCTGGTCAGGAATACAAATTTTTCAGGGAGATGAAGCACCCACTGTAGGAGAAGATTAGGTTTGAGGCCATCTAAGGAACCTGAAGGTGCACAAATCCATGCGACCTGGTGAGATGCATCCACAGATGAAGTTGCTAAGCCTCTATGCATCATGTTTGAGAAGTCGTGGCAGTCCAGTGAAGTTCCCACTTACTGGAAAAGGGGAAACATAGCTTGCATTTTTAAAAATGGAAAAAAGGAAGACCTGGAGAACTACAGGCCAGTCAGTCTCGCCTCTGTGCCCAGCAAGATCCTCCTGGAAATTATGCTAAGGCACATGGAAAATAAGGAGGTGAACAGTGACAGCCAACATGGCTTCAATAAAGGCAAATTGTGTCTGACAAATTTGGTGGTCCTCTACAACAGGGTCACAGCATTGGTGGATAAGGGAAGAGTAACTGACACCATCTACCTGGACTTGTGCAAAGCACTTTACACTGTCCCATATGACAAACTTTTCACGGACAGGCAATGGATTTGAGAGACATGGATTTGATGGATGGACCACTCAGTGGATAAGGAATTGGCTGGACAGTCACACTCAAAGAGTTGTGGTCAATGGCTTGATGTCCAAGTGGAGACCAGTGATGAATGTAGTTCCTTGGGGGTCACTAATGAGACCGATGCTGTTTAACTTCTCTGTCAGCAACGTGTACAGTGAGATTGGGTGTGCCCTCAGCAAGTTTGCGGATGACGCCAAGTTGTGTGGAGCAGGCGACACACCGGAGGAAAGAGATGCCATCCAGAGGGACCTTGACAGGCTTGAGAGGTGGGCCTGTGTGAACCTCATGAAGTTCAACAAGGGCAAGTACAAAGTCCTGCATGTGAGTTGAAGCAATCCCAAACACACATACTTGCTGGGGAGAGAATGGATTGAGAGCAGCCCTGAGGAGAAGGAACTTGGGGGTGTTGGTAGATGAGAAGCTCAATATGAGCCAGCAATGTGCGCTTGCAGCCCAGAAGGCCAATGGTGTGCTGGGCTGCATCAAAAGAAGCAGGTCGAGGGAGGTGATTCTGCTCCTCTACTCTGCTCTGGTGAGACCCCACCTAGCATACTGTGTCCAGCTCTGGAGCCCCCAGCGTAAGGAGCACATGGACCTGTTGGAGCGAGTCCAGAGGAGGGCCACAAAGATGATCAGAGTGCTGGAGTACCTCTGCTGTGAAGACAGGCTGAGAGAGTTGGGGTTTTTTGGCCTGGAGAAGGGAAGGCTCTGGGGAGATCTTATTGAGGCCTTCCAGTACTCAGGGGGCCTACAGGAAAGGTGGGGAGTGTAGCAATGATATGAGAGGTGACGGTTTTAAACTGAAAGAGGGTAGATTTAGATTACATATTAGGAAGAAATAGTTTACTGTGGGGATGGTGAGACACTGGAAGTTGTGGATGCCCCATCTCTGGAGGTGTTCAAGTCCAGGTTGGATGGAATTATAGCTTGTATGTGCCACAGACATGAATACAGCTTGTAAACATAATTTGTAAAGTTATCTTAGGCTGTGGGTGCCAGTCGGGTTAGTAGTTCAGGCAAAGCATTGTGTACTTCAGAATATTCTGACTACCTGAGAGTATATCCAGAGCCTTGGAACAGTTTTACAACTTACACTGAATTGCACGCAGCTGTCAGTGCTTTGTGCCAGCTAGTTTAATGCTGGTACATCTGCATAAGATGCAGTCATGCTTCTGGTCTGCAGAGGAAATAGTGTTCTGATACTCTCAGGATTTGCTGGAGGCAAGGTCATATTAAAGTAAGAAAAGAGTCTCAGAGACTCTCAGAGTTCAAAGGCCACATTAGCTTTTGCTTAAATCTTCTTTTTCCAGTTCTCCAAGTCTTAGAGATACAACTATGTCTCTAAATAATACAGAGAACATTTCCTGGGCCTGAGGCAAAAAGAAACAGACTGGCCAAACCCACGCTATATAACACTTGGTCTTGGGTCTCTACTGGCCTCATGTGATGTCTCTGTGGTCCTATGATATTAAGCATAATATTTTAAGCTGGTTAATATTAATTCAAAGTATATGAAGTAATGCAAGGCCTGTAGTGAAGCTCACCAGAAAGGTGTGCTAAGAGCATTGAACTAAAGGAATATATTGCATACCTGTTCCCGTGCGTATTGGGCTGTCAATGTGCTCTGGCACTTTTTAATTTCTAAATCATTGTCTGGGAGTGTTAGCCGGCATGAAGTGAAACCATGCCAGGGAGCAGGCTAGCAATTTGTCACCAGGGATTACTGCAGAGCCTGTGCCATGAACCTGTTTAACTTACTGGCAGAGACATACCTTTGGACACTTGGAGACGACTACTCTGCGGTTTCAGTTGTCATTGTCTTTCAGCATAGTTTAAAGCTGTGCAGAGGTCTTTGTCATGCATCATGTCAAAGGCTGTAATAGCATGTATTGACATTTCATTCTTATTAGAGTTTTATGAATATTGACTCCACTAATGGCAATCTTGCCTACTTCGGTACAGTGAGATGTGGGAACAAGTTTAAGAAATACAGCTGTTAGTGACTCGCTACTGCGTACTTCGGAATACCAAAATGTATTTACATATTTTCTATTTCACCATGTACATGACTGAAGTTATTTAATAAAGAACAGTATTTAAAATTTTGAAATATGTTTAAAAAGAACAGACAATTCCTCCCTCTTCCTTCCAGCCAGCCCTAATTATTGCTAATATTTTTGTAATCACCTAACTCTACAACTGAAGCTTTAGGTCAGTGAAAGTCACAATCTTAAATGCTTTCATTGACTTATAATTTCTACAGAGAACATAAATTTGTAGCATTAAGAATGGGAGCGCTGGTGTGAGATGATCTCTAGAGGTCCCTTCCAACTCTGAGAATTCTGTGATTCCGTGAGATTTTTAATTTCTTGAACAGAATATTTTCCATAGTTTTGTATGTTCATAAGTATCTATTGATATCTAAAAATATACTATCTTAGATATCTATGGATGTAAATAGATAAAAATATCTCTCCACGCTTCAGAATGCAGTCTCTGTTTGATCTCTCTTCAGAAAACATTTTGTACGTGCTACAATCTCATGATAAGCAGAGCAAAACTGAAAAAGTATAATACTTGGACAAGAACAGTTACTATTCTCATTATGTATTGTTCTTTCCAGTTTCTTCATCAGGTCTCAGTTTATCCTGCAGAAGCACCGGGGCTTAAGTCGCATTTTAAAATACTGCTGTTTTGCTGATTTTCGGACTAGGTACTGGCTTTAAGTAATAAAATGTCTAGAACAATTCCAGATCTTAAAATGTTCACTTATGCTCAAAAACATTTGTCATCTTTGGAGGGTACATCGTATCATATAGGAACTGTGTTATCCCGGTTATCCAGCATCAGTACTTTTAGTTCTGTTTGTTTACCTCTGCATACTTAATTTGAAGTAGTTTATTGTTCTGTAGTGACCGTACTGCATAGTTCTATGGCAAGAAAATTATCCTGACTAGACATGTTCGATAAATTCTCGGTTTACTTAGGAACACTGCAGCTTCAGATTTAGAGTAAAGTTATCAAGTTCCTCCACCTTAATTTGAAGGGCCTCATCTTGTATCACAATTGAAATTATTGCCTCCTGAGCTGGTAAGGAGGGCTTTTGACACAAGACTCCTTAAATCCATTTGTTGATTGCATGTAAGTACTTTACGTTATTTATTTCATGTACATTCTCAATAGAAAGCTTGACTTGGTCATCATCCACACAACGAACTTCCTTAGAAAATCATGCTGTAGCAATTATTTCTAGCTCAAATGTGTGTGGGCTAAACAGTTTTGTAGAAACACCCCTCCTGACCTGCTGGCAACACTCCTCCTAATGCAGCCCAGGAGGCTGTTGGTCTTCTTTTTCTCAAGGGTACATTGCTGGCTCGTGATTACTGTCCACCAGGACCCCCAGATCCTTTTCTGCCAAGCTGCTTTCCAGCTGGTTCAAGCCCGGTGTGTACTGATGCATGGGGTTGTTCCTGCCCAGGGGCAAGGACTTTGCACTTCCCTTTGTTGAGCTGCGTGAGTGTCGTGGTTTCGGCCTAATTTACCAAAACCAGACCGACAGATGGCCCTTCCCCCCACCCCTTCTCCCCCTCCAAAAAGAGGAGAGAGGAGGAGAAAGAGATAAGGAGATTCAGAAGTTTAGAATGAACTAAACTACTTTAATGAAGAATTAATATTAAAATAAAAATAAAGAAGAAAAATAATGAAATAGATACAATATATACAAAACCGTATCAAGTTCCCAGGATGACAGTCACATCACCAGCAGGCACTGGGGAAGTCCCAGACTGGACTCAGTGACGAATGGGAACTGGATTCCAGCTCTGGAGTCAGGAACACACGGATCAGGATCAAAGGCAGATGAACAGACAGAGTCCTCTCTGGACGTCGGCCATCGCAGGAAGGGGCTTGACCCTTTGATCCCTCAGCTTTTATACTGAGCATGGGGCAGATGGGATGGAATACCCCAGTAGGTCAGGTTTGGGTCACCTGTCCTGTCCGCTCCTCCCCACCGATGTGACCCCTCTACGTTTTTTCTGTTTCCGACCCTCTAAGGGGGCAAATAACAAAATGGGCTGACCTTGGTTGTTATAGCAATAAGTATAAGCAAGGGCCTCTCTGCATACCATTCCTTGGCATGGAGCACAAACATTGGGCTTATCATTCTGAGAACGAGCAGTTTTCTCCACAATATGCCGTTAATTTCAGAGAGTTAGAGGAGGCCTAGCTAGGATGTAAAGTTACAGAACAGAAAATTGGTTCAGTTTTACTTCAAACCGGGACAGTGAGGTTCTTGGCAGCCCATTTCTCCAGCCTATCAAGGTCTCTTGGGGTGGCCCACATTTGCCCTAGTCTTTCATTTGTCACCTATGTACTTACAGAAGTCTTTTTTGTTGCCGTTGACATCATTTGCCAGATTCAATTCCAGGCTGAATTTCCTGACTGCATCTCTGCATGCACAGACACCATCTCTATGTCTGCTTCCACCTTGTGTGTTCTACCTTTTCATGTTGCAAGTTTTGCCAGGAGCTCCTTTTTCATACATGCAGGCCTCCTAGGTTTTTTGCCGGATTCCCAGCTTGATGAGCTGCTCTTGGGGGATATTCTTGAATATCAAGCCATTTTCTTGAGCTCACCTCTTCCCACCAGGGCGTTATTCCATGGGACTCTTCAAGTAGATCTTTAAAGTGGCTAAAGTCTGTTCTCCTCAAGTCCAGGTTTGTGATCTTGCTTTTTGACCTGCTCTCTCCTTTCAGGATCCTGGTCATCTCATTGTCAGGACAGCCAAGACTGCCTTTGATCTTCATGTCCCAAATGACCCATTCCTTGTGAGAATGAGATTTAGTCAAATGCCTCTCCTCATCAGCTCTTCTATCATTTGTGTAAGGAAGTTGTCATTAATGCTTTCCAGGAGCCTCCTGGGTTGCGTATGCCCTCCAGCAGATGTCAGGGTGGTTGAAGTTCCCATGAGGACCAGGGCCTGAAAACATGAAGTTATTTCAGCTGTCTGTAGAAGGCCTCATTCACTTCTTCTTCCTACAGGCAGCCTACAACAGACACCTATTACAATATCACCAATATTATTTTGCTCTTTGAGCCTTACCCATAAGCTCTCAGTTGGCCAGTCATCCATCACAAGGAAGAGCTCTATGCTCTCTATGGGATAGCAGCTGGAATGCAATTCCATCTCATCTTCCCAACCTGGCCTTCCTAAGGAGCCTGTATCCCCCCATTGCATCACTCCAGTCATATGGGTTATCACCCCACCACACCTCTGGGATCCCATCAAGATCATAACCCTGCAACTGCACAGGGACCTCTCATTCCTCATGTTTATTCCCCATGCTGCGTGCAATAGCGTGAAGGCACTTCAGAAACACCACAGCATGCTGATTTCTCGGAATGGGTTTGGGGAGTTTCCCTATAGTGGTGCTTTGCAGGTGATTCCTTGTTCACATGTAACCCCACTGAAGCCTTGCTCTGTTGATTTTGTGTTTCCTTGCATTCCTAGTTGAAAAAATAAGACAATGACATTTAAATTTTAACATGGATACCACCGGTATTTACAATTTGGAGTCAGCTTTTTTATCCATTAGCAAGTTTTTTGTATTAGATCATTGAACCAAAATGATTCAATAACTCATCTTCTTTGTGATCCCTCTGTTTCCACTGCTACCTGTGTAGCTTTAGCAGCCCTCTGTCCTCATGCTTTACCATTAGACATATCCTAATGCCTTTTTCCTTCCCTTTGTATAGGATACTTCTCATTTTGTCATCATGCTTCTAACTTCAAAGATGTCAGATAAATGTGATTTTCCCTGACATCCAACTGATCCTTCATGGGAGGGAAAAGAGGAAGAAGCAGGAGAGGGCAATAGCAGTGTTTTATTCAGTTGCCAATGTGTAGGAAAACACAGGACATATTTCATCAATGAATTGATTGTGGCTTTCCTTTTCTGTGATGAGGTAGTTGAAGTATAAAACATAAAAGTGAGAAGAGAAATAATATATATTCACTTCTCTGAAGCATTTTTTGATAATGTAAAAAATATTGCCCCTATTATTCAAAGGTGAAAACTGAAGTTGTAAGAAATTAAGTGACTTTTTCTGAAATCACACATTATTCAACATAACATAAAATTAGGTCATCTTGTTCTGATTCTGGTGCACAGTTCAACATGCTCCAGTGAGAACTCTGCCTGAAAGAGGCTTGGGGAAAAATAGAGTCAGTAATTCAGGACTTCTCCAGTTTTTTTTCTGTTTTAAGATACGTACTTTATATAGATTTCTTATGCATTTTATTATACCTTCTAAACACTTCTATGCAACCATGTGCAAATTTTCATGTCTTTAATCTTTTGGTAGTAAATTAGTTTTTGTTAAAAATAAAAATCTTAAGGAAATATTAATAATAGCAACTATAATCTTTGGTGAGAAGAGCTTCCTTAAACTGTTTTTTCTTTTCTGTTTCTAAGAAGAATGGAGGCAGAAGATGGATAGATGATGTTTTTGTCAGGAAGATTATCTATTTAGTACTAAAGGTTTTTATGTGGAAATTTTCTGAACTGTTGTCCCTGAAGTGATCACTTACTAGTAAAAGCTTTATATGAGGCCCCATGAAAATAGAACTTTAATCTGTCAAGCTAATCTGAATAATTTAGGCACAGAAAGATTTTCACAGAATACAATAAAGATTCTGGAAACAGATTGCTCGTGGCCTCTTTTGGATTAGGCTAGATCTTGAAATGCCATTTAAAAGAACAGTCATTTTATTATTTTCTTTTAGTGGAATGTCTTTGCCTAGTCCCTTGCTCAGTTTTCTGTGAAAAAAGTTGTTTCCTTTCAGACACCTATTCGTATTTTTTTTCTGTTTTGAAACTCTTATTTTGAAGAAAAAAGTGAATAAAGAACTTTGGTGAAAATGAAGTTAAAGGAATGTGATAGTTCTCCTGCTGGCAACCAAGAGAATTAAATGACACAAAGAGTTGTGTGAGCTTGTCTACTTTCTCTTGGGGTAAACCATCTTGCAGTTCATTGATGTGGCATATCCTTTTTCTAAACATTCCCAGAGCACATATGTTCAGACCTCACTACCTTACTTTTCTATATTTGGGCTCTGAAGCTTGTTTTGCAAATATATGAGAAGCAGAAGCTTTCACTCATATGTCCCACTTTCAGAGTCAGATGCAATCCAATTTCTAAGCAGTTATCATTGTGACTGTATTAGCCTGGTAAAGTACAATTTAAACAGGCAGTACATTTTGTTTATCATCATAGCAAGAAGAAAGCATGGTAACAGTGTCAGTAAAGTCATGTTAGAATGGCATTCTTTTTGAAAAACACAGCAATAGCGCATACTCTTTAGCTACAAGGGGTATGTTCTATACAACTTGCCCCAGTCTGGCTGTTTCCCTAATTTTTCTGTTGAAATATTAATTGATCTTCTTGATGCTTTCCCTTCCGAAAACATTTTTTTTCATCTTAGTTTTTATACTGATACCTAACAGCAGTACTAACTGGCTGAGCCAAATTCATAGCTGCTACAGAAAGATGGATGCAACATCACATATTGCAGGAAGGTTCTGCGTTCTTCTGCCAATAGTAAACCTGGACCTCTCGCTGGTTACTTACTTATTTTTAAGCTTTGGCAACAAACAAATTTTTGGTGAGTTGTCTTCTATTATGTACCAAGACAGTTCTTTTTGACATAAAAATTTTTAAAGGACATAATTATATTTGATTTAACTTAAATTTTATCTATTTTGATTTTTTTTTCGTAGGCATGCATGCATTTAGTGCAGTGATCACTATGGCTTAACCATTTATCCCTAGAAAACTGTGAAGTGGTGGCTAATTCAAGTATCAGCTGAACATCCTGTATGTCAACTTACATTTTATTCATGCAGCAGGATTAGGTAATATCCATTTTTTTTCAGTGTTCTTTAATTATATTACAGGTCAAAACTTCAGCTGATGGTTCACCCAACTAAGCATCTAATCAAATGAGCTTTCTTCTGGGAGAAAGAAAAATGCTCCAATCTGTCAGTCTTTCCAAATATGGATGATAAATTCCAACATTCTAGATTCTTATTGTTCAGTTTCTAAAGCGTTAAGCTAGAAGAATACGTAGAAGAAACATTTTAGATAGATATTTTGACAGTCATTTTAATCTTATTCTCATGTTGTTTAGTACAATTTTATGTTGCTCTACTGGTATTTTATTTCTTCATAAAGACAAGATACATTTCAGGAACATTACATTTAAATGTTAAGCAGCCAAGCTAGCAAAAATGATCCTTCCTTCCTTGAGTAAAACATCTGCTGAAACTACTGAAGAGTCTATTTTATCTTAATAATACGATGCATATATTTCTTCTTTTGATTGAGTTACATGTGCATTTGAACAAGAGAATAAAATTCTAAGGAAGCCTGAAGATACTTTTTTCTGATCTAGCTTTCTGATGTGATTACAGATTAGGGTATAGAATTACTAAGCAGTTTGTCCACAGATTTCTATTATCATTACTTGTAAGTGTGACAATGTATGGACCTTGGGTTGGAAAGAAAAGTGTTGTTCTAGCGTCATTCACATTTAAGTGCGGCGGTTATTTTCCATCTCTTCCAAAGACAATGATTGGCTGCAACTTCTCTCTTAGGGATTCGGGTGGTATCATTTATTTTTCTACTGTTCTATTACAGTATCATGGTACTGTTCATGATGCTGGCCTTGAGGGAGGATAGTGATGAGAAATGTTGCCATCTACACTTAGGCCCTTCACACAGAGATCTACTGCAAAGCACACACACATGTTTTGGAGTACACTTGAAATACTTTTTCCCAATTGTAAATACAACAGACAGGCTTGGGGCTAGACAAAATCTTTTCTTCATATGAAAATTAGTTGTTGTAAAATAAAATACTCCTGCGTGGCATACATTTGGCTTTGCAAAAGAAAAAAAAAAAGAAAAAAACCCCAGATACCCTTGACTCTGAGGCCATAAGGCATTTTAAGAATCCCTATTCAGCAACAGACTTGAAGGAGTATGTTTGTACTTTAGCAGACTGTTTTTACCATGTTGTGAATTAGCATAAGATGTTGAGGTCCTGGGGATATTTCTACCTCTGCAAACCCAGCAGTACCCAACCAGAAATTACTTACAAGTGAAAATTCTGTTTCTTCCCATCTCTAAAAATTAAAATAATGTATAATTCCTTAGTAGTTCTGCCAAATCTATAGTGGCAGAACCTTCTCCTCTTCTCCATCTAGACCATTGCTGCTTTCTTGTAACAGGGGAAGAGACAGTGAAATGGTTAGCTCCTGTTTTAAAGTTAACTGATCTCCAGTTCAAGCTGCTTCATCCCACAGATGATTCTGGAGGTGATTAGAATTATGCTGGAGAAAATGTGTGTGTATGTTATAGGTATGTTAAGTACCAGACCTCATCTGAATTGTTGTACTATTCTCCATTTTGCTATGGCAGCCATTCAGAAAAGATTTGATGGGAGCATATTGTGCTTCTTGCAAGCATGCTTCTCTGGCTGATTTCATAAAGGACTCTCCATTCATTTGAGCCAACCCTAGAGAGCACTGAGAGCAGATGAAATGGCTGAGCTAAGCAGAAGTCAATTTGTAACAGTGCTGGCAGGTTACTTGGAACGTCTTTCTAATTCTTTTTCCTCTTGAAATAACTGAGTCCTGGTACATCCAGATGTGCAGTTGTTGGAATACTTAGTGTTTTTCCCAATTAGTCAGGGCCACAATTCATATAATAACTGTCTTCTAAGAGATAGTGTGACTAGCAGAAATTTGTACTGCTGGGAACATTAGAATGAAAAGTATTTAAATGGTCGTTATTCCGTATGCAAAAGAGGAGGTGGATTTAATTTCTGTTTGAGCACTGTAAGGCTAGACAAGATTCTGTAAAACCCAAGTGAAACCTTTGTCAAAAATGACAGGATGTCCAAAATCTGAGTTTTATATGATAATGATGTTTTTCCCTGGCTGCGCTGTCCAAGGAATTTGAGAAACTTCTGTTCTTGTACTACAGTGCAGTGTAGACATATGGCTTTGCTCAGCCACTGAAGATGATGTGTTGTCAAAGATTCATGCCAGCACTTGTTTCACCAAATAGTTTACTATGAGGAGCGGGGAATCCAACCTAGTTATCAAAATTTGATGTTTTGAGAAAGCATGAGAAATTTTTAAGTGTTATGTTTCCATGCCAACAGCTTTTCTTATTTCTAGTTGTCTTCATGATTTATCTTTGCCATTCATGAAACTACGAAGCAGACTATTTTACATTTAACCATTGCAAGATGACTTTGCCTCATCTTCCCTGCAGAAAATTCACACAACTGCAATTACTGCTCTGTGTAAATTGTATAGTACCTAAACTATCTTATATTGCTGAGTCCAGCATATTTTTATTTTTTTTTGTAATCAGCCTGATTAAATGGTAATCAGGCTTCAATGATACTTTATGTCAACAATTAGATAAGTAAAGTTTTAAAGTAGATGATATAAGAACAAGATTAGGAGCACAGAGGTCAATTTTCTTTCTTCACTGTGTGGATATGACTAAGCAAAAGTGTTGGGTTCTTTTGAGTGCCTCAGATTCTTGATGTTTAGTTTCAGGTACTGAATAATTTTCATGGTGTTGAGCAGCTTCTGATCTCACTTGAAAGAATTTGAAAGTACAAACACACACTATCTGTCTTTTCTAATAAATAAGTAAACCAAATTCTTACCACTATCATAACGAGAGAAAATCACAGTGAAGTAATCAATCTCCTTCCGACTCAGTAAAAAAGGAAATGGGGAGAGAGAAAGTATGATTTGTTCTCACTCTGTAGTCACTGTCGTTGCCTAAGGGCTGCACCAAGCTTGCTACGCTCTCCCCTCTGCAAGACAAGAGAAGAAATCAGCTGCGTCTGTAGAACTGAATACATTAGCACTAGACTCTGAATGCCTTGAGCAGGTGATGCGGACACATGCGCAGACACTCTGTATTGCCCCTGCGTGAAGACAAAGCACCATTTCCCATGTGTTCAGAACCTACTTTGGTGGTATTAGAGTGAGAAATATTTTTCCTCTGTGGGTTGTGTGCACTTTGTATGTAAGTATAAAAGATCGAAAATACCTGTTTACTCTTTCACCAGTGCTTTAGGATTTGATTTCTCTGGTGACAGTTAATAAAAGTACATGGAAAACGGTTTGTTCCATGAGAAGCGGAACTAATGACGCTTGGTTTCTTGGGGATTTGTATTCTTTATCCCTAGTCTTTCCTTCTTTCCTGCTGCAATAAGCATAGCTCTCTCCTTATGGGAAAACAAGAGACAGCACATACTGTGGCTTATTTAGAGCTGTTCGTATATTGATCATCTGGCAAATACGCATATCTGACTGGCCAGCTGGTTGCTGTCAAACAGTGTGTTACGAGCTCTGTTCTCCCTGGATCTCACTTTTAGTAAAACTCTTTAGCTAACGACCCATTTTTATGAAACTTGTAGGAAAGCAATGGACTATGTTTTTCAGATAGACAGAAATTGTCCAAAAGATTAAAAAGTTAAGGAGTGCCAGATGGAAAGACAGACATTCAAAGCAATGATCTATGTTTTGTTCCTGTAAGAAATAAGCTAAAAATATACTACATCAATGTTATTCATGTCTCAAAGTCAACTACTCAGAAATTAGAAGACATAAGAATTAAGATTTTCTCTGTAATGTGATTTTAAACACTTTGTGAATATGCTGTATTTTTTTAAGCATTAGCCGTTTGATAACATACTGTATTTTCCATCATCATCTGGAATTTATGTAATTATGAGGTTTGCAACTTGCTGGGATATATTTTACATTTTTCTCTGAGATTTCACACACAAAGTCAAAGTCCCAAATTCAGGTTCTTGCAGTTAAATGTGCACACACACACACACATATACACAAACCAAATCTTGGTAGTGTTTTATTTTAAAGTACCAGTACTTCTTGCAGAGATATTTAAGATTAGTAGCTATTGATTGGGCTTGTTTCTGCTCTCATTTAATTGACGCAAACAGGGGTTCCTCTAACTGAAATCAATAGAGAGCATTGACCTGTGTTAAGTTTGATTTACATAGAATCTAAACACAGAATGCTGATTTTTTTTGATAATTTCCATGTGAATGGCAATAAGTTTCACAGTAATATGTAGATATATAGGGAGTTGGATTAAAAGGTTTGAAAATGCCAAGATTAGTTCTGATGTAGCTAAGGTCATTGTGAGACAGCAATGGTATAAGTGGCAGCTCACTATCTTTGCGAATAGGTCGTTTTCACATGTCACTTCAGTTATTTTGTCATTGTTTATATTTTATGCAAATAACCATTAATTATAAATATTTACAATGCCTTCTGTACATCAAATGGAGTTTTGGAGTTTTTCACGGACACACATTAAACTGTTTAAATCAGCTGTAGCATTTCAGATTTGATACAATTTGTACCGTGACATCTAAGCCATTGCTTCCAATTTAGCTGATCTACTTGCCTGAAAGGGAAATACATTTCTTACATGCCTCACCTTCTGAGCCCTGTATCATGTAATCTGGTTGATTTTGGCACCTGATAGGTGTAATGTCAGACATTTCAAGGAGGACTTCAAGATGGATGCAGACGATGATTGACAATCTGTGTCCTACTAACGCGTGTAAAAAAATAGCTCCTCGAAGCAAATATGGTTCCTTTTGCTTCCTTAAAAAATGTGTATATTTCTGAAATGCCAGTCATCCATTCCTTGTCCTATTTTTCCCTTAGATAAGAGGGATGATCACATTTATGTTCCAAATTGACACTGAAGAATGTAGTGCATATATATTCTGTGCAGAGATGATTTCATATTTAGGAAAAAACTGAAGGTATAAAGGGATAAAGTCACGTCTTAGACCCAGAGATGTTTTGAAAATTTCTCTACTGGATGATTGAGTTTGATGAATGGAAACTCTAGGTCTAGAGACAACAAAGATTAGTAACTGGAGACCGTTTTGTAGGTGTAACATGAAGATAAGAACAGAATGAGCTTGAGACTTATCTTTCACTTGGGGAAAATGAGAGAAATTCTTCTGGAGTCAGTAGAATTACATTAGAGCAAAAATTTGTCTATAGAAGGGAAATGGACCACAATTAAGTTATTCTGCTGTAATTATTTCCAAATAATTCTCGTATGAACCTTCTGTTCTGGAAAAAATGTTATTGGATTAAGAATAATTCTAGTATTTTTTTCTTCAGGTAAACCAGGCCTAATGCCCTAATATCAGAAAATTTTAATCTGAGGAGATCAAGTGGTTTAAATGTTAGTATGTCAGTATATCACAGAGGTTTGGATATCGAGTTACTGACTTAATTCTAAAATTATATTCTAGTAATTAGGCGCTTAATGTTCACTCATTTGGTAGTCTCAGTCCAGCACAGTATCCTTTATCTCAGATGCTCTTCATATTTAGTATCCTACTTGACTGTTGTGGGAGAATAATAAAAGATAATAAAAGACTGGCTTGTTCTTCATCACTGAAAAATATATTTGCTGGAGTATAATTAATCACAGATAGTATATAACTGTATAACTGTAAAATTTTGATAGACGCAAAGCTGTATTTTTTTTTTTTTGCTATTTTATAAAGATGGGGTCAAACACATAGTTTAAAAAAATATGGAGTCATATTCTACGAGAGACAAAACTTACTGCCCAGAGAGAAAAAAAGCTGTAAGTAAGCTTTTTTCATCCCTTCCTTCTTATGACCTCTTAAAACCTTGGGCTGTCAGTATTGTTTGTCAAATTATGGGATTCTCCTCACACTGCTTTAGGGACTGGCTGGTTTAAAGAATGTTGCCAGCTTGTCTCTATATGGCACTCTGTATGCCAAACTTTCATTTGACTTCTTAGCAGGCATTACTAAAACTGCCTTTTGTAGCACCTGCACTGGCAAAACAACCCTCAATATTGTGGTGGGGCTCTTTGGCCTCTTTAGACAATTCTAGGCACATGATCTACACTGTAATGACAAAACGTAGGGACAGATGACCTTCATCTCACCTAACATATCAATCACTGTGAAGGAATGAAAGGAAAACAGAAAATCCTGAGGGCAATTCACATAGCCATTCCCAGACATGCCTTGTGAGAAGCAGTAAGTGGCATTTCCAGAAGGATGCATTCCTCTCCATTGGCTATCAGTTGAATGTAGACAGGTATTTATATATTTTTTTTAATTTTATATTTAAAGATCTATGTTGTGAAAGTCTCAATTTAGGTGAGGAAACTTAATTTGCTTGTCACAATTTCACCTTTAAGATCTTCCTCACTTGCCTGGTAAGTGGGCTAATGACTTAAGAGACAGCCGGAAGAGAAGGTGTAAGACAGAACACACAGAAGAGCAGTCAGAGACGCATGGTGGGCTTACAGCCAAGCTGATGGCTGTTTATCCACAGCAGCACTGGTGAAGCCAGCAGGTCACGTGTAGATGGGAAGGATGCCTCTATCCTGCCAGGTACTGTCCTTGTGTATTTGGTACTAAATTCTGCTGCTGTGCTAATCTTTTCCAATTATTAGCCTGCTTGTGAGTGTGCATCAATCTATTTAGTAACTCTAATCAGGGTGTAAAGAGTCTTTACAGTTGTTCCATATGTTTTGCCTAGACCTGGCTACAAAGAATGGCATTGCCCCTCATTACCAGCTAGTGTTTGTCTTCTGCCTTTCTTTATCTACATAATTTAAGACCTGGACCTCGCTGGGTTTTACACCTGGTCAGTTTGCTACTGACTTAATATCATTAAAGTAAGTGATACTTGCAAAGTTAGCCCTTCAAACTGCAACCAAGAGTATTTCAGTATTGAGTCATGTTACCCACTGCATTTGAGATGTTTGACTGGACAAGAATACTTCCTTTAACACAAGTCTTGTACACTATATTCTGTCTATTATCCTGATCTTAAAATGTATTTTGTAATACAAAATATATACATTTGTAATGAGGAAGGATCAAACTGAGTTGAGCTGAAACACTATCTTTCGTGAAGACGGTCAAACAACTTTTCTGGGGGAAAGTGATATTGAATGGGCCAATGTGATGACACATAGACAATAAAAACAGTGCTATAGTTATTGAGAAATCATTTGTTTGATGAGGTTTAGGTTTTCTTTGGACAAGAGCAAATCAGCTTAAAATAGAGTGAAACATCTTCTAGGAGAAACTAGTGAATCTAAAGCTGTGAAGAGAAGAAGTTTAGACATTAGACCCTCACTTGCTGGGGTGCTGAGATTTGTCAGTGTCAATCTGTTCACTTTAGGAAGTGAATGTGACTTGCTATGGATGTTTTATGTCTTGTGAAAGATAACTTTAAATTTAGTGGTATTTCTCTGTATGTGAGATGGAAGCATATTTCACTTTAAAATTTTAGCTCTAAACAATACATAATGAAAGATCTCATGTGAAAAACTGGTGGAAGTAGGCCAATGGGTGATGAACTAATTTAGAGCTTGACTGTTTTGATGTTCAGGAATTATGCTTTTGTTGATACATGCCAACTAGACTTGGCATGGAAGAAAAATCAATATATAAAGAAGTATAGATTAAGTACTAAAAATAAGAAAATTAAAATTTAGTTGCTTTTTTCAGTATTTTCAGCTTTTTAATTGCAAATATACCTGATCTATTCATGTTACAGATACAATTAGAACACTACTCTAGCGGAATACAATCAAGAACTGCTTTAATTATCTATCTAAACTCAATCCAAATCTGCATTAATCTAGGCCATACCTTCTGTGGAAAAGGGCTACCTCTTGAGTCTAGAATGAAGCAATAAAAGGTTAGATCATGAATTTATTTTTCAAAATTTTTATAGATTTAGCAATTAATGTATGTAATTCAGAAATTCCTCTGACTGATACCACATAATTGGCAAGTGATTCTCACCAAGAGGGTGGAATCAGTGCTTGCTTGTCAAGCTCTGTTCTCCACTGAAGTCTGCCCTGACAACACATGTTCATCTTGGCAGGGCTTCGGAGGCAATGTGATATTGATGCTTTCTGTCCCAAAGTTGCAAATGGTGCTGCAATTGATGCATTGTTAATTTAGATGACAGTCATGGACTACTACTGCGGTTTTACTTTTCAAACAGTATTTTCCAGGATGAAGAAGCTTGATGTTACATACATCTATGTGTGTATGTATACTTCTTAGCTGTTGGCACACAATTGTGTTTAAAGCACACAGATGGGCAGCTCAGTTCCATTTACCTCTGGTGTGCATTCTGTCATTGGCAGCCGATGTGAGGAAGCCACAGGGACACATCTCCATACAAATGTGATTTTAAAAAGGCAATTTTCATTTTTTATGGTGGCTTTACAGAGTTTTCACAAAATTTAATGTGGAGATGACTTACTACAGCATATTGAAAGTCAAAAGGCCTTATTCAACTTTTGCGTTTAACAGATTACATGATGTCTCAAAATTAAAATAACTGCAATTATAAAATGTTATTTGTGGTTAGAGACACTGGACTTCTTTGCAGAGTTTGGTATTTAATCATGCAAGATACTCAGCTGCTCTGAAAGGGAAAAAAAGGCAGATATTAAAAAAAATGTGCAATAGTTTAATCAGTATAATTACTATTTAAATGCAGGTTTAAAGTTTTAATGCTTTTGAATTATAGTCCATTATCCTCACAGTGACTGAAGCCTATGCATTGCAAGAAAGATTGTGAATCTTTGTTAAAATATTATTCTTTAGTACTGTTGCTCTGCTAAGCACTGCTTGGGCACAATGTTCAGATAACACCAGCCCTGGAGAGAGGAGACTCCTCTGTGGGCCAAGGTAATGTAGCTCCCCCTTTGGCTGCCCTCTGCTGAGCTGTGCACAAATAAAGAGTCTTCTTGTCTTTAATGCCATTAATGACAGGAGCAGCAGAACTCCTGTCTAGCACTGACAGGGCTCTGGGCCAGGGGAAAAGACGTTCTCTTGTTTAGCTTTGTCCACTTCTGTAACATCCATTCCCTGTACCTTTCAGAATAGCCGGTGAAACGGAGCCATCTGCTTGTCCCATAGGTTATCAACCAGACTGTACTGGTTTATTATTATTAAAAGCTGACAGAAAAAGTAAAAAAAAAAAAAGTCAGGGACATGAAAGATTTCATGTTAAAATATTTATGAGTTCGTTTCAAACTCTTTCTTCAGTTAACTGAGCTTACAAAGTCTAAATAGTCTGTGAATTCGTACAATTAGTTGACATGAGAGATAATATATTTGCTCTTTAAATATTTCATGCGCTGTCACTATTCTTAAGCCTGCAACATATCCCAGACAGTAAATCCCTGGCATTCCTCATACTAGGGAATTCTTGCTTTTGCAAACACTTTCCATTTGACCTAGTACTTGATAATTATTTTATTGGCTTAAATGACAGGAGTAATAGAAGAAATAATACATTCAGTAGTAGATATTTGTGGAATTCCTCCTTAAAAGAAAGATGTTAAGAAGATGGGACACATGGCAACACAAACAATAATTGAAATAATAAAATAAAATAATTCTCAGTTCTTCTGGATGTAATGGAAAGTGTCTGTCTTTGGGATGTTTGAATGATGAGTGAGTAAAGTTTGTTAAGTGAATAAATTTTAACTAGTTTTCCAATGAAAATAGCTTTTAGTAGAACCATAAATATGCTGTTTGTAAATTGTACAGTTCACATCAATTATTTTAGAAGACCAGGTTGCCTTATTTTTTATATTGAACAATTTATAGGATCCATTGTAAACATTGTGTTATTAACTTTTCATTTAAAATTTTTCTTTCAAAACAGTTAAATGTCTACAGACCCTTACTGGGGATGCATTTTTTCTGCCATCAACTTGGCTGCTCCCCCTGCCTTGTGTAAACATTTACATCATTCCAATGCAGCTCTGAAGATTCCAGGGAGTTTAAATGTCTTTGCTGCACTGAGAATACTTGCATGTGGTGCTTTCAGATATAGACAAATTCATAAAAAATATTTATCATAAATGATTTTCACCTGCACAGTCACCTCTAATTAAATGGGGAGTCATCAAGGACATCTTTTTCTAGATTCGTTTTCCTATCATATTTTGAGATGAAATGTATTACAAAATCATCCCCAGAAGTCTTAATTTTATCTTTTACTTGCAGACATGTTTACATCTTGCAGTCATTGTGTTTAAGTTCTTTTCCACATCTGTTTGAAAGAGTGTCTTACTACATAAGGTACTGCATTCATTTTTACTCATTTTGAAAACCTTGCTATCCCCACCAAATTGTTTCTTCTTCCCATTTTAAATATTTTTAGGTCTGTCACTTGTTCATGTAAATATTGGCTCTGGACAAATTTAGTTCTTATTTAGCTGTGTCAGCTACAGAGAAGATTATTTAGTAAACAGTTTCCCCAGGAAACTGGAAACCTAAAAGAGTTTTAAGACTTTCTGCATTGGTCTGGCCAAATCAGTGAATTTGGAAATAAGTGAAAATAAACCAGTGGAAACTATCCCTTCATAATGACATTTCAAATTTTACCTGAAAATAATATTACTGAATATTTTTTGGATATTCTGGTTCTAACTCTGCTGGTGCCCTACTGAAAGATAGGCAAATCACTTCTCTTCCTCAGGTTTTCCATCTGAAAAAGGAGGTATTGATATTGCCTTCCATATTAGAGAGTGAGATCTAGAGATATATAATCATAGAGTCATAGAACAGCCCAGGTTGGAAGGGACCTTGAAAGATCATCTGGTGCAACCTCTCATGGAAAAGGGGGTATAGATGAGATTATCTAGCACCCGGTCCAATCACACCTTGAAAATCTCCAGCGATGGGGACTCTACCACGTCTTGGGGAAGTTGTTCCAGTCAGTGATTGTTCTCACTATGAAAAGCTTATTTCTTATATTGAGATGAAACCTCTCCTGATGCAATGTGAACCCATTGCCCTTTATTCTTTATATATGGATCCTTGGAAAGAGAGAGCCGCCCTTTAAATACTCAAATACTCTGATGAGGTCCCCCTGAGCTTTCCCTGGTCTGGGCAGAAAAGACCCAATTCCTTCAGTCTTTCCTTATAGGTCAGGCTCTCCAGCCCTTTGATCATCCTCGTGGCTCTTCTTTGAACCCTCTCCAGTCTGTCCACATCTTTTTTGAACTGTGGGGACCAGAACTGGACACAGTATTCTAGGTGAGGCCTGACAAGTGCTAAGTGGGATGATCATATCTCTATCTCTGCTAGTAATGCCCTTGCAGATGCAGCCCAGGATCTGATTTGCCTTTTTTAGGGCATCAGCACACTGCTAACTTCTGTTCAGCTTGTCCACTGGGGCACCCAGGTCTCTTTCAGCAAGGCTGTTCCCAGCCACACTGATCCATCACCCATTCAGTCTGTATCATGCCAGTTTTTCTAGGGGGAGGCTGTGGGAAACTGTCAGATGCTTTGCTGAAGTCCAGGTAAACAACATCCACTGCTCTCCCCATGTTGACAGAAGACGTCAGTTCATTGTAGAAGGTGATCAGGCTGATCTGGCATGATTTGCCTTTGTAAATCTGTGCTGGCTTTTCCCAGTCATCTGCTTAATTTCATTTGTGATAGTTTCTAAGGGGACTTTTTCCATTACTGGTATATAAACAAGATATCATAGAAAGATAAGCTATGTAAGGGCTAGATTGTGATATTACCATTTTATTATATATGTTTAATCTGGAAAAATATACATATATATATTTTATATATGTGTATATTTTACACAAAATAAAGTTTACACTAAATAAAGTTTGCCCTTTATTTTTGTAACATGGTCTTGGTATTGGTGTTTGTGGTTACTTTTCCAGACCCGAAACTCCCAGTTGTCTTGGTAGCCTGGAGATACATCCCTAAATGTATTTGATGGTTCCATTTCTGATTTTAGTGCTTGATTGAAGATTTTTTCTTTCACAGTAAACAGAGATAGCAATGCAAATGAATTGAAATTGTGACTGTAGAGTCATTGCGATTGTTAATAATTCACTAGTTTTGCAAACTCACTGTATTGTGAATCATCTGATGTAGAGAAAGCTTGCTGACAAGGGTGCCTTATCCAACAGATCAAATGGAAATGTGACTAATCTTTCAAATTCCAAAAAAGTAAAATTCCATCATCTCCAAGTTATTGAAGTACTTGCTATAAAGTTGCAACAAAAATTTGATGGAATATTGAATAATTTTTGAGCCTGGCCTCTTATATTTTACGGTGTCATTACTGGTGAATCAGAACTGTGAAGAGAGAATATAGTTGTGGGATACATAACACATAAATTTAGTTTCAACAAGCTGTTTGGTTTTTTGTTACATGAACCTCTCCCTGGATTATTATTACCAAAATGTAGCCTAATTTCTCCATATTGAGAAAAAGTGCTGAGAAAAAGCTGAGTATATCCTATCACAACTCTTTCTCTTTAAGATAGCTTTTTTTCTTCTAGGATTTCCGCAATTCAATTTTAATTTCTGCTATACAAATATGTATGGCAATCTGCAATTCGTATTTTTCAGAAATATCTGGAGCCACACTAGGATCATGTTGACTCATTGGCTCATAAATTATATGGTCTTTAAAATATCCTCTAATATTATCATGAAACTGCATTTTAAAAGGATATTATTGAAATGATAATATGCTATCATGGGCCATGCCTTATTCATTTTAGTCATTAGTTTTAAATTGTTTCCAGGAAAATAATTCCGTTTCTTGGCATGGATTTACTTCGTACTTGTAACTTATTTCTCTTTTTTCCCTTTTTTTTAGGTCCTCTTGGCTAATACTAAATTATAATATTTTTAGTCTCACTTCTGATCAATAATAGTAATGCAGTTTGTTCCAAGTGGCCAACGTTAAACATTCTTTTTCAGTCTCTTTGTAAGGCTTCTGTAGGCTTGACAGCTTTTCTTCCAAATCTTCAGTGTGTGTAGGTTCATTCACATCTATTTCAGTACAAACTGATGTTGAGCCAAGGGAATGTTATATCATATTTTGGAAACAAGAATGAAATGAAACATTGAATTTACTGTAAAAATTTAGATTGCTTTATTGTAAGAATACAGGAATTAAAGGACAGAACCCAGCCAGTTTGCAGGTCCACTCCCCTGTAATTTTAGCCAGTAATGCCATAAAAATTTAACTCAAGAGAGTCAGTGAATCTATATGCAGAGTTTAGAACATTTCCCAACACCTTGTAATGATCTTTTTACCTGATAGATGCTGAAGCAGCACAACAACAATGTGCTTTAAGAATACAGTAAGAGGAATTCGGGTACTGCAAAGGCTCTCAGTCTCTTAATAAGTAAAATTTTATCCTAGAATGCAAAACAGAGTTTTATTAGGTGAATTTCCCAAATAAGAAGCCAAAATGGACTGTGTCCTGGACAACAGAGGAGCCAATTTTTTCTGCCCATCTGTCAAGAGGAAAACTTTCTCCTGATGGGAAATCCTGTGTCTGATTAAGCCCTGAATGTGTAAGACAAAAAAAGCCAAATACTTCAGAGAGTCTCATACCAGCAAAAGTACCAGCATAATCTATTTTAGCTTCTCTCTCATGGCAGTCAACACCCACTGGGTCAACTGAAAGCAGCCTTTAGCAGCCACATAATGAACCAAGAGAAATGATAATTTCCAACCCTTGCAAGTAGCAGAAACACTGAGACATTGTTCATAAAATATAAACAGTGCAAACAAGCAGAGGAAAGTAGCAATCAGTATTACTTCTTTCATATGCCTGATTTTTTTTTGCTGTTGTTTCTACCATAGAAACTTACATGGGAAAATTCAGGTCTTACTGTGGTGTTCAGATATATTAAGGGGCAAGTGAGATCTCAAAGGCGAAAAGACTGTGATGCATCTAGGAGCAGAAAATGTTATATTGAGCTATACCATGTGCATGTTACCTGTTATGAAGTGATATGTAGTGATATGAAGTCCAAAGCAGAAAGGACCAGAGAGCAAAATGGTTTCAAAAGCACCTATGATTTTGTACCAGTAAATATTAATGGCAGCAGAATTATACCAATATTAAGTGCTGTTGAGAATACTGTCCCAGATGTGATGTATAACTGCTCTTATCCTTTTTTTATGGGCTACCCTACCCTGAATTGATGAGCCAAATTAAACCTACATTTTTGTTAATTTAATGACAAGCAATATATAGAGTAAGTCCCCTGTTTCTATTTTTTAATTGCTTTTTTGACAAAGACTTGCACTGACATGCTCCTTTAGAAGACTTCAATTCTTCATTTCTTTGAACCTGTTGGAGCAAGTCCAGCAGAGCACCCCGAGGATGATCAGAGGGCTGGAGCACCTCTCCTATGGAGGCAGGCTGAGAAGAATTGGGGCTGTTCAGCCTGGAGAAGAGAAGGCTCTGGGGAGACCTCATAGCAGCCTTCCAGTACCTAAAGGGGGCCTGCAGGAGAGATGGCGAAGGACTCTTTATTAGGGAGTGTAGCAATAGGACAAGAGGTAATGGTTTTAAGCTGAAAGAGGGTAGGTTTAGATTAGATATTAGAAGGAAATTCTTTACTGTGAGGGTGGCGAGACACTGGAACAGGTGCCCAGGGAAACTGTGGATGCCTCATACCTGAAAGTGTTCAAGGCCAGGTTGGATGGGTCATTGACAACCTGGTCTAGTGGGAGGTGTCCCTGCCCATGGCAGCAGGGGTGGAACTAGATGATCTTTAAGGTCCTTTCCAACCCAAACCATTCTATGATTCTGTGATTCTATGAAGTGGTACTTCTCTGAGTATAAATGATTTATTACTCACAAAGAGAAACTATTTGAACCTGAATTCATGTTTGAGTATGAAGTAAAGAGACAAAGTTACTTTCCTTTAAAGTTCAACTTACATTGGAATATAGAAAAAGCAAATGTCACTAATTTTCATGAACAGCAGTAGGGGTCAAATTCTGTTCTGTTTTGCTGCCTGGATAACCCAATACTCTTTTTACTTATCAGCATCCAGCAGTACTGCAAAGTACTACCTTGCCACATAACGAATTTATTTCTTGGCAGTGATCCTCTGCTGCTTTATACTTTAGGTCATTCTTTTATATGTACTATGAAAATGGAAAAACTCTTACCTAATTGTGATGATTAGGACAGTACCATTTTTCAGGGGTAAAAAGTTGCAAAGTGATAGAAAATAGGTTTAATGACGTTGGTTGTTTGGGATCTGACTTTAGACACTATGGTCATGCTTTTCATGTTACTTCTATTCCTCGATGAGAATAGCAGAGATGCAATACCTCAGCTTATCTCTCTGTTGGTTTAGTATCAAACACTTTGGTCACATTTCTGCTAAAAACACAGTCTCTGAGATTACCCCAGACAAAATTATCCCATCCCACCCACCCACAGATCCTTCTCCTCAAAGGGAACAGTGTCACCTGTGGACATGGTAACGCCTGTCCTATCTTTATTCCCCAGTCATGCTATAAACACTATGTGAATTGTAAACAGTCTCAGTATCTATCAGCATCATTCCACAAAGAACTGTGCAAAACTCGCAGTCATGACTGCTTTTGTGTGTTGCAACTGAAAGTGGAATCTGATTCCTCGGTCAGTGTGCAATCAAACCTTTCAGCAATCAAAAATCAGTTGAGTTAGACATCAGACAGAGGGAGCATAAACCTAAAAGACATAATTTTTCTGCCTAAGATCATTTACTAGGATATGAAGTTCGTAATGGTGACTTAATTAATTCAGACTAATGAATCTTTTCTTTTATTAATATATTTCCTAACACAGTACTTCTAGAAACCTGAAAATTTGCTAATTGCTTATTTTTAATTTTTTTTTTTGTTGGAATTTTTTCACTAATGGGTTTTGCAAATTTGACCTCAATTTTTCATTAATGTTTTAGCAAAGTGCTGTGGTGCTGGAATAACTTAAAATTAAATATGCATTTTTAGCAAGAACCGGGAGATTGGAATGTGAAAGTCTTTCACTTGATTATCTCTAAAAAAAATAGAATTACTGTATTTTTGTTGTCATTAAGAATCAGGAAAAACAGCCAAATGCAGTACACAGCTCTTAGAAGACTTTTTTTTGATACCAAAACATTCTGTGTGCTTAGAATATACTATTCATAAATTTCAGCACACAGACCATCAATTACAGACCTCTGTTTATATGTATATGTCCACATACATATGTTTATATGTCTATATCCACATAGACCTCTAAGAGTGAGGGCAAGATAGTATTTAGCTAAGAGAATATTCATACAGGTTTTCATCTGAAATTGGTATTAAGAGACTTACTATTTGGAGGGGCTTTTTGCCATTTTTAAACATCTGTCATAAGGACTGGAATTACTGTTGAGTTTTTATAGCTTTTTAGGTATGTATATATATTTATGCATACATATGTGTTCTTCTAACATAGTACGCATGAGGTTTTTTAATAACTTCTAATGATTTTGCTTAGTTATTTAAAATTGGAACTATGTTTAAGTCTCACATTTCATGTTTCTGTTATCAGTGACAGTAGTGCTGCAGGTTGTGCTTTTCAATTGGCAAGTTTTAATACACTTTCATCCTCAAACAAATGTTGAAAAATATGACCTTTTTAATTCCCCTGAAGTGACTTGTTTTGTTAGCCATTTTATTGGACAGCACTTAGTACTGCGTGAGGCAAAAAGAAGACTCTTTTTCTTGTGCTTGGGTGGTTGTAGGCATTTACTGGCATTTGTAAAACTGCCAAACTTTTCAGTGTCCCTATTGGAGAATGATTATTTTCAGATTCTTGTGTGGATTCAGTGATGCATTCAACCTAATTCTTTCCATTTTTAGTTTTGTTACGAACAATCAACAGGATTACAGGGAGAAAGTCTGCTAATTGCAATCTCCAACTACCTTGCAGGGCCAGTGGTGTGAGAAAATATATAATTAACATCTGCATTAGCTTACTTATTAACTGTGATAGTAAGCAAATGGAATTCTGAATTCAATAGATAAGTCAACTATGCCACTATCTTTTCTATTAATTTAACCTTCTGTTGTTGAGTATACATATTTTTAAATCAGTCTTTGGCTTCGTCAGTGTTTTTTACACACTCTCTAGTATTATGTCTTCTAGTTTCTGCAGGATATTAAGTTTAAAATCTATTTCAAAAGCAGCTATGGTTGCAGATCATAATAGAAAGCTTCTTTGGTGTTCAGACCAATAAATAAATTAGAAGAAGGGCTTTAAGCTCTGCATGATAAAATGAACTGAAAGTAGGGCAGAGAAAGAACAACCTTTGTAACGAGCGTAGCCTGGGGCTAAGGAAAATCAGAAGTTCATTGTGTATTTCAGAACATGGTGCAACAACAGTATGAAGAGTTGGTGACTGAGGTTTTTCACTGCCTCAGGATACCAGTGATTCAGCTGTATATAATGATAGGGAATGCTAAGAATGCACTAAATAAATCCTGTGTCTGTAACTCGTGATTTCATGCTGGAGCTATGGGCAGGATGGAAGGCCTGGCAAGGGTTTGTAGCCAAGAGGGTGCAGTATGGACCTGTTTCCTATATTTACTGGATCACTGGGGAACACAGAGTGTTTATTAGTGAGACCATATAAAAAGAAGAAATAAAACCACAATATAAATAAGGCATGAATTGATGACATATCAAATATTTACTTGTGGACTAAGAAAAGCATCAAATTTGCAAATGGTAGCACGTTATCCTGAAAATCAGAGATATCTAAACCACCTGCCAGTTCAGAATCCTCAAACTTCAGGGTTCTGTTTATTTCTGAAGTATATTTACAAGATGTCCTATCTGAGCCTCCTTTCTACTGTGTAAGTTTTGCTTGTGAAAGCATGGTTAACAGCACAGATGTATATGCTTTCATAAACCAATTTGAAAAAATATGAACTTGTTGTTCTGATTTTTATTTATGCGCTTGCAATTTGCAACAAATTAAAATGTTTGCAGTACTGTATTAGGACTAGATTTTTAGTTTGAACTATTGAATTAGGACTTTACTAGGACGTGATTTTTCTCAGATCTTGCTTTTTTACTTCTTTCTTATACCTCTCCCAACTATTAAGTATTGTATTAGAAGGGTTGTTGCAAGGTGAAAATACAAGAATACTTGACATGTAAATATTGCTTTGAACAGTTGATATCTGAACTAAAAAATTTTGAATTGTGAGTACATGAAATTTTCTCTTTCTGTAATGTGGACCCTGTAGAAAACTCTCAGCCGTCTGAAGACAGAGGAGTTCCAAGTGTGTAATTCACAGTAGTGACTGTGCTAATGCTGTTCACAGTGATTTTTGCTTAGAGGCTGAGTGAAAGCAGCCTTCAAGAGTGCATGGGTATAATTTAGTGACAGGTCTGAAAAACATAAACTGCTCTCCCTGCCCACTGCCCTAGCAGCAAAATTTCCCAATGATTAAGATGTTCATTTAAAATGAAAAGGATCCTTCTGGTTCCATTATTGTAAAGAACTGATTTATTTAAATGGAGTTGTTTATTTCTCTTCATATTCCAGTCATTCCCATCTCTGGTTCCTTTACATGAAATCCATAGCACTATCTCACCTAGAAATGTAAAAAATCAGTCATGTGAAGTGCTCTTTCTAACCTGCTTCAACACTTCTGCACAAAAGTCAGTCAACTCTTTAAAACAGAAATAGCCAGATTCCTTGGGGCAGTTGGCACTGGGCACGCTGATCAGGCTAGCCAGGTAAACAAAAGAATTTAGCTGGCATGTAGCAAAGCTATAAATCTGGGAGAAAATATTTGTCTAGATCTTTAAACTTCAAAATATAGTGGGTCGTGATAAGCAATGCTACAGTTTGAATATCAGGTTACTCCATAAACGGGTGGAGGAAAAGTTCTTGTGTCCTATGTGTCCTATAGCTGTGTCCTATAATCACACAGCTACTGATATCAGGACCACAAATACTCCTAGTAAATGGGTGAGAATGAGGCTTTTAGCAGCCAACAGACAGTGCACAGAGGTGAAACATGCTGGGGCAGAGGTGAGCATTGCACTGTGGTGCCACTTTGCACTCACGTGCCCCACTCTAAACCTTCAGCCGATCCTTCACCTGAGCCTGCATCCTGTCTTTTCAGTTATGCGGGGCTCAGAGCTGCATTCTTTTTTTACTGGATGGTAATAATCCCTATAATCCCTTTAAATATAAATTTGCTAATTAATTAATGAATTTATAGACTTGCATGAATGTCCTTGATCCAGATAGTATATACTTTATTTCTTAAATATTTCATGTGAAATACATACTCTCCAATTGCATTCATTGTCCTCCTCTGCCTTGAAGAGAACTTTTAAGCCCACCTAAAACTGCTCCAAAGAGTGGCTGTGTGAAGTAGGATTCATGGAAGAGAAGAGAAGTGAACTATTCCACCTCTTCTTGGGTAACAGTGTCCCTGTGCAAACCAGAATTGAAGAGTCTTTGTGGTAGAGAAGAAGCAGGTGAAAGCCAGACTCCGTCTTTGCTCCGAGTGATGTCTGTCCAGGGACTATGTCATGTAGGATGTATAACCAGATCACTGAAGCACTTAACAGATGAGGTCCTGCGGATTTTCCTATGGTTACATCTAGGTACAAACTAGGTCTAACCTGGGTAAGAGAAAAGCTTTTACTGATTCTGCTATGACCTTATGTAGCCTGGAGCACACTACAGAGTCTGAAAAGCTGGATAAATACTTGCCTGCTCTGTAGTCTGTGATGAAGTTTGGCTTCTGAGACTGTATTAATTGTAATATGTTTGAAGTTATCTAGGTTATGTGTATGTGACCTGTGTGACTTCAGTAATTAAAATGCCAGAAGATTCCTAGATCAATTCTGAAAATGAGATTTATCTTGTGTCACTTTGGTACTTCCAAATAGACTTTCTCTCAAGTTCTTCATCAAACATCTTCCTATTTCCAGTTAACTTAATATTCAGATTTTCTTCTTAAGCTTTGGACTGATCCTGAGTTAATATACATTTAGCTTTGAGTTAAATTGGCCATAGTTATACTGTAACTTGGATGGCAATTCTTAAATAGCTGGTGACAATTCATTTCATAGTGCTGCTTTATCTATAAGATCAACAACTTCATCAATATAAATTATGCTTAGAAGTGCTAATTTCCTTTATTAATGTCCATAAACAGAAAAAATACTAATCACAGAAAACAAAATTCAAAGAGCAACAGTAATTTCATGTGTTGAGTTGAGAAGCCTCTTACACATGTTTCAAAACTAATGACGAAAAGACAAGAAACTGGAAGGGGAAATATTTTCATGAAGCTCAGCAGGAGACAAGACATTGTGTGTGTTTATGTTTATGAGATATAATATTTATTAAATACTGAGTTTAATGCTAAACAGTTTACCAACCTTCTTCATTATCTTAATTTCTCAGCAAGATATTAATGTTTTGATTCATCTTTGTGGTTTTTAGAACTGAGTCAACACAGCAGGGAGCTCTTTAAAGGGAATGGCTTGCCTCCTCCTAAGCTGCTCTCTCCCTACATTAAGCAGGAAGGTAGTGGTTGCCTTTCTGCTCGTGCTTCTTCCAAAAAGCATCCTTCCTGAAGTTTTAGAAATTCTGAGTCACTGTTGCTTGGACCAACAGTCAAAGAGGGGCCATCTTCTGAGGTAGGATGGGGTAATGACATTGCTGTCATGAATTCGTCCTCTTTCAGGGAGCTCATTTTAAGCAGCTTTGCAACATTTCTATGCTAAGGCCAGAAAGGCACAGTAGCTATTTTGTGCCTCATTTACCTCAAATATCCCTTAATTGTTGCTTGAGGGTTCTAAAATAGAGGCATGGCAATAAAGTAATGCACATAACTTTTCACGGTTGTGGTAATAATAATATATTTAGTATTTATTGCATTAATGGCTGGTAATGGATAACTCAATTAGTTCTGACTCCATTTGTTAGGACACCATTCAAATGGGGTACCTCAAACAGCTAATAACTTAAAAGATTAGAAGATGACAAATAACAGATAAGCTAAAAGAAAGGAGAGTGGATAACAAAGATAATTAGAGGTTTGAGCACAAAGTAGTGTGAAATACTTTGTTGTTAAGCTTTTTATTACTCGTTTTCTGCCAGTGTGTATGACAGCAGGAGAAAGTTAACAGTGGAGGAGACGCTGGCTTCATAGATTCTGACTGGGAATTCTTTACATGTGAAACAATCCGAATTTTCACTTTAGTGTGACTGGCAGCTAAAACATAGAGGCTGGCCTTGCAGGAAGGTATGATATGGGAAGGTACAATTAATTCTTGCTATTTAGTGCAAGAAGTTTTGGATTTGAAAGGTAGAAATGAGATCCAGTGAAGATAAATGAAATATAAAAAGTTATATAGTAGTAAGTGATAATCGAGAAAATTATTTTACTGTCCAGGATTTCAAGATAATTAAAAGAAGAGTGATCAGTGAGTATGGTAACGATTTGAGGCATCAAGGTCAGTAAGAAACTGATGACTAACTATTAAATGATAGTTCTTGCAAAAGTAAAATAAAGAAACAATATGGAGAAGTTACGAGATTTGAACAGTTAGGATTCTTTCCTGCAGAAAGCAGTGGTTCACTTCCTAGTATTATACTCCATAGCTAATTAATAGCCTACATGAAATTATTGTAGTTAATTATGCGGTCATTAATATCCCACAAAGAAGAATGCTTGGTTTTAGTACACAAACTGCTGCAAAGAAAGATTCCAGTTTAATTACAATGAACACTAAAGCAAGAAAGAGAAATCATTGTTAATTACATTTAACACCATGTTAATTTCTTCCTATCTCTGAAAAAGGACTCGTTGTGAGATATATTGGGGTTTATTGCCATGGGTTGCAACAATATTCTTTTTTTACTGCTACTGTTTTCCTTTCTGCTTTTGGAACAACAGCCTTCTAAAAATGGTATTTCAGGCATTTTTTGGGGTTCTGTTCCTTTAAAGAAGACCTTAGTATTTGTTAACTATCCTATTCTTTGTAATTTAAAAAAATAACAAACATAACTACAATACATTAATTAAAGTAAATTTTTCATTTAAACTACAAAGGCAAAATGGTCTTCCATAATATTCTTTTACAATTAAGTCTTGCATAAAAATTAGATTAGGATATTCACTTTGAGACATCAGTGCTGAATCATGTCCAAAATTTGTATTCATACTAGTCACTAGTCGAATTTTCTGGGTTGTTTTTGTGAGAATTTTATCAACTTGTCTTGAAAATAAGCATGTACAGAACAGGTGTGGAATAAAAAAAAATGAAGGGGTAAATTTGTTTGAGGAATTTTGTAATCTAAGTTGTTTCTCCTTTCCCCTATCTGTTTGAAGATTCCAATGACTGTCTCATCCTATAAGGTTTGTACAGGCATTATTTTAATGTCCATTCAGATATGTAACTTGCGTTTTGGTTTGCAATTAAATAACCAAGAAGGGCATCTTCCAAATGATAAACCAGTACCTTCATGCCTCGGGTATATGAAGTTTAGGAATAAATCAGAACTGATATTTTTTTAAGTTTCTATATACATGAAGTGTGCACAAACATTATATAAGCAAAGAATAAGTCTGTAGTATTTTGTGTCTTTCATTACTAAGCTGTCTTCTAAACCATTAAAAACTTGGCACCAAAGTGAAAATACATAAAATCAAGAAAATATTCAGCGCATGCTCTAGTGCCTGGGATTGTTGGTTTGTGGTGGGGTGTTGTGTGTGGGGTTTAGTTGATGGATGCTGCTTTTTTTTTTTTTTTTTTTTTTTTTTTGGGGGGGGGGGGTTGTTGTTTGTTTGGTTTTGTGTTGTGTTTTTTTTTGTTTGTTTGTGTGTTTTTGTTTGTTTTTTTTTTTAATGTGGTTGGACTCGATGATCTCAAAGGTCCCTTCCAACCACTAAGATTCTGTGATTCTGTGATTCTGTGATATTGCAGCATGTTGGGTATTCATTAAATCCAGTTGGATGAGTCTATTTACTGGCAATACAGATGTATTCTGTAAAAATAGTACTCTATATGGTTTTAGATATTTTTTCCCCAGCATGAGGTCTAGTTTCTTAATATAGTCATCACTTTTATTATTTAAAAGGATTTATCACTTTATTTATTACTCAGAGATTATTATTAATTTTCTCCATAGTAATCTTTGCCTCTAAAAAAATGCTGACATGAGATCAATTTTCCTGGTTTCTTCACTGCGCTATTACTCCTCCTCTTGTTGGCTTTGACTTCAGTAAAACTTAGTATAAAAGAGAGGTAATTGGGCCCAAGCTTAAAAACTTGGTGTGTCTTAGTCACTGATCTGGCAAGGCCAGATCCCTCAGAGCACAGACTGCACTGAACTCTCATTAAAATGTTTGAACCATAGGGTATGTTCAGCTGCAAATCTCTTAGCAATGTAAGGTTTCAAACTCATTTGACTTACCAAGATTGCCTGGATATCAGTAAATGTTCAATCTATCTCATGCTTTTAACTTTAAAATATGAAAGGAAACGAGTTCTTGAAGATGAACTGCCTGACTAAAAGTGTTCTACAATAAATATACCCTCTTCACATTTCTAATAATGCATAGATATCCTGTGCAAGTATTGGGACCAGATTCCAGCTGAATATTTGAGTGAAATTATTTTTTTAGCTTTTATTGAAGAATATTTGCCTGTAGGCCTGTATTTAGGAAGTAGTCTTAGCTTTAGCCCTCATTCAGTACTGCTGTTCAGAAAAGTACCTTTCATGTAATATTTTTGCCATTAGCAGTTTTTAATCATGTAAATATGTATAGCTATAAAACTTAACAAAAATATAGAATGCAGAAATCTCAACAAAATGTAATTGTGTTGCAGTTATCCATAACTTTTCTGTGTATGCATACGCTTTACTGTTAAGTATCATATTCATATCTGAGAAAGTAGTCTTATTTTGAACTATTCTGCGTACTCTATGATAATGTATTACTACTGAATATCAGTATATTGTAATTTGTATAATCAATTTATTTTTAAATGAACACTTTCTACAAAACAAATATTAGGATATGCAAAAATTAGAAATTATATATTCGTTATAATGTGTAAACTCCTGTAGGTACATCTCTTAAACATAATAAATTTAACTATAATAGGAAAATAATTCAAAATAGAAGTGACACAAGATATTTAGGAATACTGCAGCCTAAGCTAAATGGCCTCACATCCCATACATCTTTACAACAGTTATAGAATAGTGATATAATATCTGTCTTTAAGAGTTCATTTCTTTCTGCTGTTAGTACTAATTCCTATTAGCACTATTAACCTCAGGCAATGTAAATTCTTTATGACCTAAATAAGAATGCAGTTCTGCTCAGTGTGATACCTGGGTAAATACTAAGTAGACACTCACATAGACCCAGTTTCCTACCCCTGAAAAACATGAAAGTCAGGGGGTTGAAGTGTTGTTTAACCTTCATTAAAGCTATTATGTTCTAAATAACTGCAAGTTAGAAGACACATCACATTTCTTCCTTATTTTAATGGCAGAAGGGTGGTTTACTCTTAAATTTAAGGCAAAATGGGAAAATAGTCAGACCTACAACATTCTTCTTTTGTTTGGGATACTACATAATAAAGGGTTGTTAGCAGCTTTTGAATTAAGAAAAAACACCCAGACATTCTTAACAGAAGCTACATGTTTAACCAATGCTATAAGGTACTTGCAATATATATATATATATGTACCAAGACTGTATAGCCAATCTTCTTCAAGACCAGGAGGTGATTTACCAAGCCAGAAGAAGGTAATTGAATTTCACCTAGCTTGAGTGTATTCAAGCACAGCAAATTCAGAAGACTTGCTGTCCAAGGTTAGCTGAATGCAAAGCAAAAAACACAGAAATGTGGGAACACGGTATTTAAACATGTATCACAATCTAAGATTTCATAGTCAATTAATCAATGTATGGACATATTACTTGGTTTCGCAACATACAGGAAGAAAAGTCATTGTCAGAAAGCCATCTGTTCCTGTGGATTTTTGTCCAAACCTTCATATTAGGGAGGTGAATCAATCCTTTAACCTGAATTTAAGAACTTTGGTAATATTGATAGTAATGTGGATGCTCAGGACTGTGGCAGAGGGGGATCTAACAAGTAATGAGGAAGAGATTTTATCATGGGTTTGTCCTGTTAGACAAAAGAGCCATTTCTTGGTTCGTTGTACTAATGAATGAAAAAGATGCAACACAAAACCTAAAGGCTGGTACAGCATGGGTCAAATTTATATGAAAAGTAATATACTTCTATTGAATCCAGGTAAATAATTTTCTTCTACTCTGCTCAGTAATCAGTCTCATCGGGCAGGAGACTGGTTCATAGCCTGGAGGTGCCACAACATTTCATGAAACCACGTTTACTATTTTTGAGACTTCGCTTAGAGGACAGAAGTGCATTTAGGATTTTTTTTTTTTTTTGTAATGGCTTCTGCAAATCAGTGTAAAAGAGAGGCCTATGCATATTTGGTCCAATATTTGTGGAACAGATTATCCCGTAAATAGTTGATGTTTTATTAGCTAAAGCATTAGTATCCCATTGTGATGAAGGTGACCAAACATAGGCTAGATTTGTAGGAAGGTTAATGAAATCAACCAAACTTCCTTACTGGTCTCTATATTTTTCCATTCAGTACTGTATTCTGTTTGGAATCTGTCTCCGGCTAGATTATCAGCTCACCTTGCTGACACTCTTCTTCTTGAAGATGATCACTATGTATTTATACTTATGGGAAAGTTTATCAGAGTATGAGGTGGAGAACTAACCAGACAAGACAGTTTCTGAGCGCTCCCTCAAACTAGCTTGTTCTCTCTTTTTTAAGTAGACCAAAATGAGGACCTTCATATCACCTCAAATGTGAACCTGCGCTATCAAAATAATTGCTCAATTACTTGCTTACAGGCTGTACAAGTACTCTAGAAAGCTTCTGAACAGGCCTGGAGTGAGTCCTATAAATAAAGAAGTAATATTCTTACCTCTGCCATAGTTGGTATATTCATAAGGCCATGCTTATTGCTTTAATTACTGTAATAGTTATTTATCAAGGTAAACCATTTAAAACTATAAAGGTCTTGATCTCAAAATGCTCTCAGTGTGTTCAAGTTGTAAGCATGATATTAACTGGTACAATTCATTAGGTTGTGCTCACCATCAATGGCAGTATCATGGGGAATCCTTAAGGGACCATGTCAATAACTGTCTGAAAGTAAGTCTCTGTATTCATGTATTAAGCTTTGATGACCTTTTCTGCTATCATTTCCCTAATGAAGAATGCTGGTCATGTGGTTCACCTCAAAAAAAGTATCCAGAGATATTTGTAGTAATACATAAAATAATATCTGATCCACCATAAGATGTGAGGTAAAAATGTTTCCATCTTTTTTGTTTTGGTGGTATTTAGAACTGCTGAGAATTCTTACTAGTCTATACCTTCTCTATTTGCCTATCTGTATGGGCAAAACAAATTGAGTTAAAGAAGATGCAGTGTGATAAAAACAATCTGGTGGTACCATAGGTATTAAGATATTTGCCATATATATGCCGGTTTCCCAATATAATAATGAAGTGTTACAATTTTTTTAAAGAAATAAACTTAATTTAATTATTGGACGCATACAAGGAGATGTAGAAGGCCTCCAAGAAGTGCCCATCCAAATCTCTCAGTGCTCAACAGTAGACCACTGCAGGAGAGTTGACGTGTAAGATTTTACAAGAAATTTTCATGTTATTTTTAAAAATATTTTTTCAAAATAGGATTTTCAAAATAGGATCTACTCAACTTGACATGTCTGCTGGTGTTGTTAATGACGTCAGAGAAATTCTTCCTCCTCAAAGCAAGGAAAGGAGTTCAGTGAGACAAAGACTGAAAGGTTATTCCTCAAATGTTTGAAACAGGAAATATATAGGTGCATTCTTTGTTCACTGTAAAAGCTTATTCTTGAGTGTCTACTGGGGAAAAGTTGGATAACATGAAAATTTTTACAATATCTACTAATGATGTTACCACAGCACATTTTCTGTTGCCCAGAATTAAAAGACATGTGAAAGGACAGAGAAAACTGATTACTGGAAGGGCTCTGGTAGAGAGTTAGGATGCACAATGTGGATAGCTGTGTTGCAGGGAGAAAACTGAGGTCTAAAGGTAGGTAGTATAACTCATATAGCTCCATCCAGATGAGGCCAATACTCAATATCAACCTGAAACTGTCAGTGCTGGACAGACAAAATGATTAAAATTTAATACATCCTAGGCATAGGAACATAGCTAACTTCATGATATTTTTCCCTAATTAAGTAAATTGTATTATATTTACACAGACATTGAACATGGATTTCTATTGCTTCATTAATTCTTCTGAAAGTGTGTATGAATTACAGTTGCAATGTGAAGTCATAATATCTAGTCATTTCAGTTTAAGTTTGGGCTTTTGTGTAAGTTTGTGGGGCTGGAATATAATAGTTTTTAGTGTATTCCAGTTTAGGCATCACTGATATTCACATTTCTGTTGTCTTACTCATCTAGATCTTTACTTTCCTCTCTGCTCAGTCATGGATATTGAATTAGTTAGAATTTGTTGAGTACATTTAACATGTGCTTAATTAGGTCAATCATTTCAAATACCCTATCAGCATTTTTGCTAAGCACATGATGCTTGAAATAGTCTCAGGATGTTCTAATACGTATTATCTGAACCTATTTAGGGGTTGTGCTGGGTTTTTTTAAATATTATTTTTGTCAAGGTTCAGTTTTCTTTTAGGAACTGCAATAAAAGAAAGAGTCATAAGAAAATCTCAGTCACTTGCCTACTTTTATAATACTTAAAGAGATAATTTTTTTTTTTTTTTAAAATAAGGTGTTATTATATTTTGTTTCTCTAGGTCCTTCAAACTAATAGACATACTAGAAATACTTCTGTATTCTTAAAAGTGAATTTAACTTAACTTTAAAGATGAGTGTCAAAGTAGGCCCGGCAAACAGCTACTACATTTGTCTCTGTTTAAATACTGATTGTTCATGTAAGTTGATTACTCTGCAGATTTTCTGTCTCTGAAAGTAACATAAAATCAAAATTAAGAATACTTGCATTCTTCACTACACCAGGGACTCTCTGAATCTATTTTGTCATGTAGTTCATTTAGCAGCATGCCACTAGAAATAACATTTTTTGAGTACATGGAAAAGGCTAAGATTCCAAAGACAAAATTATCTGTTCCGTTTTGAAAACACTTTTCTTTCTGAGGATGAATTTAGCGCATTACAGATATATAGAGCCATAATCCTGTTTAGATTCCAAAATGATTCAGATGGATATATGACATCACTTCCATTGTAAAGAATTATTACATGCTGATATCAAAGACCATTTAAAAATAATTCTATTAATCTTTATGTTCAAGAAGGAAATGCATAGTACTTGCACCAGCCTCACCACTGCTGATTCTTTCTGAAACTCAGAAAACAATCAGATCCCAGCCTTTATCACTAAATTTGGGTCTTCTTTGACCTGTTTTTGAGAAGAGATCCTTTATGGAGAAAGTCTCAGTAAATTAATTCTGGTAAACTGCACAGCTTAACTGTCCAGCACAAAATCTTATTTAAACAAATATATTTAAATGTATATAAAAAATAGGAATACTGAATGTAGAGAAGAATACCAAACTAGTTTATATTATCCCAAATAAGGACTACGCTGTGGTTATTTTCACTACTATTCCAGTATTTTCCTCTTAATTTCTCTTGATTTAGAAAAAAAAAAAAAACAACTATCCATAAGCTTCAATGTAAGGATATGTAATTGTATATATTTTAACTTGGTATCCGTATCCATTTAAACATTTTCTTATTATTAATATATATATATAAATTAAATGTTTTTTATCAGACCAGTTAATTGCTCTTGAGGAAGACTTTATAAAGACTTGAGTAGGATGGTATTACAGATTTGAAAAAAAACAGCTTTAATGAGAATGCAAATGAGAATTACTAAGGTTCAGTGAAGGTCATAGCAGCTTAATCATCAATTTATGTCAGCAACTTCTCACAAGTAACAAATGAGTATTAATAAAAACTGTTGTCTTAACAGATTAAACTACAAAATTATGATTGCTCTAGAGTTTGACCAGCTGTCCTCATACACATACGGTTCAGTTTAAGTTGTCTCTTTTATCTACAGATTCAAGAATAATCTATTTAGGGAATGTTTGTAGTTGGGTTTTTTTTTTAATGAACATTTTAAATGACTTTGTATGGTCTTCTAAAAGGAGTTCTAAAAACGTGTTTTGGTTATGCCTAAGGAATCATTTTTTTCCTGGAAAAAACAATTTTGATCATTCTCAGCTGAAACTGTAAACTGTTTGTTTCAATTCAAAAAAGTTAGGTTGCATGGATATCTTTCTACTAAATTGAATAAAAATCCTGAATTTCCTAGGGCAAAATCACTTCACTGAAACTTAATTTGAACCTCTACCTTGTAACTTACACCCCTATGACTTCATATTTTTCAAGAACAGAATGCAAAGTTGAGAGGGAAAATAGAAAAATTATCTAAATGTATCTAAAACATTCATGAAACCTGAACAGGAGAACCCAGAAAGCAAACTTGGTTTTAGTTCTTATACTTTGTTTAAATGTCTGTTTTGACATTTTGAATATACTTACTGCTCAACTACTATTATTCCTTTGATGGAAATAAAATGTAATCTAAAAATAATATAATTTGGAAAGATTAATTTTATTCTATAAAGTTGTAGATAAATGTGTAAATCTTTAGCAACTAAGATTATGGCCAATTATTGCTGTAAGCAGACATTTCAATTTTAAGGAAAGCTTCCTGATCTTAAAATAAGCCAGTCATGTCACAGTTCCCATAGTTTATACTCTTTTGGGTATCTAGAGAATCAGGTAAGAGGAAGGATTCATTAACACAGGCACAGTTCTCTGCAAACATGGCTTAATAGCTGCTGCATCATGGAGAAGTCCCACTCTGACAGCGTGCAGAGTGCACTGTGCTTATGAGCTACTTTCTACACCAAACTGTTTAGACAAGCTCACAGAAACTTGTGCAAAAAAAAACAAATTAAGAAAACTTTTTTTTTCTTGAGAAAGTTTCCAGAATCAGACAATCATACTCTAGTATATCTTGCCATCTTAGAAAGAGAAAATAAGTGAAATCAAATCAAGAATACTGTGTATCTGTTAAGAGGCCAACCACCCCCCCAGCCTTTTCCTTCTTATATCGATATCTGGACTGTGAAGTTAGAATATTAACTTCATAATGCATGAGACCTCCCTATGGGTGAGGTTAAATAATCCGAAAAATTAAATTTTAGATATGACTGAACATGTGACAGTTTAAAAAAACAATGATTATCAATAACATTGGGGGGGGGGGGAGGGGGGGGATGTCAAGAATGGACTGCTCCATAAGGAAAGGCAAGTTGGGAGTCAAGCGTGACAGCAAGGTGGGCAGCAATGACATCACCAACAAAGGCCTGGTCCTACAATACCTAAACAAGGTGAGCAGAGCAGGTCCAGTTGTGTTAACCAGAGACAGAGGAATGCCTAGAGCGCCAGGCAAAACTGAAGTGATGAGGGATGTCCCAGGTCAAGCTGGGAAGTCAAGTCAGCAGGTGCAGATCAGGTCCAGTGACGGTAACTAGGATCAGCCCCACTGTGGTGATGCCTGGGCAAGTCTATGGTGAGAAGGCAGGTCAAGCCTTGCAAACACAAGCCAAGAAGTCGAGTCCCCAGGGCAGGGTCACCATCTAGATCAGCAGGGCACATGGCCAGGCACAGTAGTACTGTAACTCAGGCCGCAACCCAGGGCAAGAGCCTAAGCTCAAATGTGGCTTCCCAGCAAAGGAGCAGGGGGGTCACTGCTTCTCATAGCAGTCTGAACTGAGGCTCTGCAGTAGTGCCATATCAGCACTCACTTTTACCACAGGTGGTGGAACCCCCAGGAGGAGAAAGTGCACTCAGGACCCTGAGAAACTCACAGATAATTGCAAATACATCTGTTTTGTTTTGTTTTTTAATCTGAGCTGGTCCTATGGAAAATAGATATTGATTTTATCTAATACATAACTGGGAGAAGTAATTAATTTTGACAATTTAATTTCTTTCTTGTGTTGTTTTTAACTTGTTAAGTGTTTGAAACTTAGCACTTAGAAAGACAACCTATTGTCCTCACATAACACCAGTGCATTTACAATTCTTGACTTGTAGGATATATTTAAAATCAACTATGGGTTTATTTCTTCTTTTCTTTTTCTTTCATGGTGTTTTCCTTCTTTAAATAAACTAAATTGATCTTAACAAATTCCTTTCCACTTTTCAACTCCATATCTACAGTTGTCCGCAATAAACAACCTGAGTCCATTGCAACCAACAGTTCTAGAAGATGACATAATATAAAATACATACATTAACTATACTTTCAAGATTTGTAGGCAGAGTTTATGTTTTTCTAAGTTAGACAGCTCCCTTTTGACTGAGTATCCGGAAGGCAATTTAGTCCATTCATTAAGTCCATAGGAAAATATCAGAAATACCTTCCCATACACTGAAGATCCTATCTACCTACTTTTCTTTGTGAGTGGTAGTACTTACAGCACTAGTCTTTTTCTGGGATTCTGGGATTCTGTGATTTTGCATATAATCACAATAGCTAATGATTAAAATACTCTGATAGGTGAAAGGAGATTAAATTTCATCCCCTGCATTTCTGACAAATGATACCAGGCTGAAGGTATCACAGATAATACTTAAACTGATCGCTCTTGAAGTTGAACCCCTGTGCCAACAAAGGATGTAGTCAAGGTACCAGGACAGAAAGTAGAAAAGATCTCATTTTAGTCTAATGGTATAAGCAATGAGTTTGCATGAGCTATAGATACGGTCCCAAGTAAAGTTCCTTGAATGCAGATCCATTTAACATTAGACATTTATAATCAGCATTGCTTGCTCTCCTGGTTACACAGTAGCCTAGTTGCAAAAAAACAGATAGGGACTATTTCATGCAAGATGGTTACTACCAATGTCTTGTGAGAGAGGGATTCAATATTTCTGAGTAGAGTAGAGATGGGAACCCATCTCACAATTCCAGTATGAATGCTGTAAACACAAAGATGGGCTATATGGCAGCATGTGTAAATGCATCAAATAAAACCATAAAAAATAAGCCTATTTAAATGATTTATTACTTATTCCTTATGACCCATAGAGGAAGGATATATGTGATCTGTTTAAAGAATAAAATGATTTTAATATGTACCGTCTGACACATGATACTCCTAAATAAACTTGTTGCAGAGAGCTTCCTCATAATAAAATTTCCCTCTGTTGTACTATGAAAGTCTAATGTTCCTAATTTAATTAATTTTACCAAAGAAGAAAGATTCCCAAATGTCTTCAACAAACTTTCAATCATAGCAATTTTTGAAGCACTTAACGTTTATGATTAGCACTGTTAGGCATATGTAACAATGTATATTAAGATTGCCACCTTTCTGCTCTATTTGGGGGTTGTGTCTCTGGGGAAAATGGAAAATATGGGTGACTGATTATTTACATTTATTTATATTCTTGTTACATTTTAGAAAACATCTATTTGAATTTATTCAGTCCATCCAAAGTATAGAATCCATCCACAGAAACATTTTAAATACCAAATGACCTTTTCTTTTCACTAGCAGAAGCTGACATTTAGCGAAAGAAAATTCTTTATGCATTTATCTTTATAATGTGTATTTACTGTAAATATATGACATAAACCATAACTTTGTTCTAATTTCCATAAAAGATGTTTACATTATTTTACAGCATTTTTAAAGCATTTACATTATGTTTGAAAGAAATGTTAACAGCATAACATATTAAATGCTGGAACTATTATATTAAACCATCACTTTTGCTGAAATCAGAAATGTGTTTTCTCTTTAAGAACAACCTGTAGGTATGGTTAATGCTTTTAAAGTGAAGTATAAACTTCACAAATCCTCTTTGAAGTACTGTAAACAATTCAGTCATGGAAATGATCTGTTGAATTTCAGGACATAGGAGTAACTGAAACTGCTTTACGGACCTTTGACTAATGATAAACACATTCTGTATTTCTCAGGATTATTAAAAAGTGAAATTTCTTGGAATCTAGGATATGAGTGTAATAGTAATAACAAAAGCTGCATCTTACGCTGTGGTGAAGAAATAGATGTCTGTCTTGGTAACGACACAACCTAAATTCAGCAGTAGCTGAAAGTAGTCTAAATGCAAAATTAGAATGTTTTAAAAGCTGCCTTCCACAGAAGGGACTTCTACATTCAAATCAAAACTAGCAAAGAGTTAAATCAGAGAATAGATACCAGCAATGTTAGCTCTTTCCAGTAGTACAAAATTGCATGCCTCAAATTACAGAAAATGATTTATCTTTTTACTGGAGAACTGATTTCCACCCTTTGTCCACCACCCTGGAACTTTCATTGCATTCATAATGGCAGGAGTCAACTAAACAAAATTTATGATGTATACAATAAGCCAACATCTGATCTTGGAGTACAACTACTTTAAGGTCTCTATTTTTTTAATTTATCAAAAGTGAGTGAAAGTGGCAGTAAAAAATTGGCTTGGATTTTAAATGCCAAGAATACTTTTTAGTGTGATGCTTACTGCAAAAGGCCACAAAAGGATATGAGTGCAGAACTCCAGTATGAAATGACCATTAGCTTCCATGCTGCTGTACCTTAATGGCAATAAGGCTTTTCCTGTAGGGACATCATAAACCTATTGAAAATATATAGTGAGAAGGAATGTGTGGAAGTATATCAGTGACTTGCAACCTGAACCATTATGACACTGATCATATTTCCAATAAAAGCGAAAATACACTGATAAAGTGTTGTGGCCATCCTAAACCAATATGAATAAGCAGGAGTACTTTAAATGTAGTCTGTTGAATAGACACCACTGAAATGATAAAATGTTAGTGTAAAGTGTTAAGGAAAATGCTGTGGGGTTTTTGTTTCATTACCTTATTTATTTCAAAGAAAATAGATGCTTTTAAGCAAGAATGTAAGAATCTAAGAATGACCATACAGGTTCAGCACAATGGTCCATCTCCTCCTCTATCCTGTTTCCAACAGCATTCACTGGTCAGTGCTCAGGAGGAGTGAAAGCAGGACAAGCATATATAGTATTTCCCAGTACAACTCTTTCAGGTTTTCCCAGATTAGGAGTTTTCCTGAGCCTGATGTGATTTGTCACATTAGTAACTCTCAATGAAACTTTCTACTTCATACTTGCCCTGTCTTCTCTTGAATACATCCTCAACATCAAAAGGTGTTCCACAGGTCTACTTGTGTTGAGAACCACATACTTTTGTTTCCCTAGACCATGACTTCTGCTAGCTTCATTGGACAATCCGAAGTTCTTGTACTGGAAGAGACAAGGAATAGCTGGTCCCTCTCTACTTCCTGCCAAGTCATCATGATTTTTTCAACTGCCATCATACCCCTAGAGCCTCTTCTAGGCTAAAAATCCTTACAACTCAGAAATGTTGTCTGTCATGACTTAACGATGTTGCCTGTTTTGGCGATTATGTTAACATGTTTTTTAATTTCTGCAAGTTAAAACATCTGCCCCAAAAGATTAGGAAAAGTTATCCAGGCTAAGAACCACAAAGTAAGTAGACTTTGCTTTTTACAATCTCCTATATATTTTTTTCATTATATTTTCATGTTTTTTTGGTTTTTGTTTTGTTTTGTTTTGCTTTTCACATTCTCTAGAAATTGATGGGGTAGGAGAAATTACTTTTAAAAACTACTGATGTTTGCCTAGTTACTGTTTGCATGATAAATGGTACTGTATGTCATTATTGCTAGGGTCTACTGACTACTCTGCCCTACAAATAAACCAGCAGCCAGTGTTTGAGCCTGTGAGTTAGTGGCAAGAAATGCATCTCAGAAAGGTCTCCATTAACACAGTGCTCTATTAGTAGTGTTGTAACCTATGCTAGAGATATTCTGGTACTGACCTAGGAGCTGGGCACACTTCTATTCTCACATCACCCTATTTGTACAACTTTCCGGAGAAGACCTTATATTCTGAACTCTGTAGTTCAGGGCTCTCTAAGCTTTCTATGTTTAGCACACTTTCAGTTAGGCTGCCACTTCCCATTTTAAGATGTGAAACCTCAATTGTCTTCCTGTAATTCAGCTACATGGTTAGGAGCTCTGTACTGTATTGGGAGGAATTTGAGTTTCCTGTAGTTTTCTTATCTGAAAATATGAATTAGGATTGTCTGTCTAAAGTTCAGGGATTTTTACATTAAAGTGCTATTCTAAATAATAGGAATATGTAAAAGGCATATAAAAGCAGGGAAGTTATCTTTCATTACTTCCCAAGTTCTCTTCTATTGTTAGTTCACTGATGTACAAAATTCCACATTTCCCTCTGTATTACACTTTAATGCTGTGCTTTTGTAGTGGGTATTTTAGATAGTGGCTACTGGACATCAACTCAATATCACTGCTATTAAAGCAGTCTGGAAAACTGATTTTTTTTTTTTTTTTAAAATGTGAATAAAACATGGTTTATGACCCTTTTATAAATATAAGCCCAACAATCAGAAGATTTTTTTACAAGTACATATATTTTATGAGTAAATGCTGTTTTCTGCTAGCATGATTTCCCTTGGATTCTGTATTTCCAAAGAGAATTGTAACATTTTCTTGTGCAGAATTCTGTTTTGGCACATTGCTAACAGCAGTAGATGTTAGATACTGTCTATTACCCTGCCTCTGCCAACAACCACAAATGGAATGTTTGCATCTGCTTTGAGCCATGCACCAAATTGGGAACAGTTGCTGTGCTTATATTGTGCCTGCACAATTGACTGATGACAACTACCCTTCAGAGTATACGAGGGTTTTATGCCTAATTATTTTAACTGCAGAGCTGGGGACTTAAGAAAAACCTGTAAGCAAATGCTGGATAACTTGAAGTTAAGAATAATAGGGTAGTGAGAAGAATTGAGAAGATAGGAATGTGTCTGACACCAGAAAACAACTTTTCAGAAGATTCATCCTTTCACCTTGAATATCTTAAATGCTTGAGAATGTCTGTAGTTGATGATTTTTATTTTCATTTCCTTTGTAATTACTATAAATGCAGCAATCAGTACTACACTGTCCCATGACATTTTCAAATGATTTTCTGATACCTCCTCCTCCTTTCCTGGAAGTAATAAGGTTTTCTATGCATTACATCTGGCTTTGTGGTACTAAGCTCAGTAATATCTACCCCAAAAAAAAAACATTCTTCTTAGTATTGGCACATTTTTTCTCACATAAATTCTATTAGTTTAACCAAACCAGTAAGAAAACGAGCAGTTAATTTGTCTTGGAAATTGAAATTCAGTTGAGACATACTTACTTTTCTTAAAAATATATATTACACTTCATGTATTTATGATCAGAATCCCTGGTATCTGAAACCAGAGATAATAAAATTAAACCAGATTTTAAGTCGAATGGTATGCTTTTGGTCATAAATTATGTTATTTGCAATCAAAATATGATCTTCAAAACAAATTATTATTTTTTCAACATTAAACTACTAAATTAATGAGTAAATTAGCTAATTATCCTATTTGGATTCAGTTGGTACTTAATTTGGCTTGGTTTTAAACATACTTGAAATTTCTGTAAAGAAAAATCTTTCTTTATATAGTCACATATATAGCATTTGTGTATATATAATTCTGAAATACTTCAAAAAAGGCAGTCATAGTTAACCTATGTGTTGGTTTCTGTGATTGCTCTTTCAGATCTAAATAAAGCCATTCTACAGTATCAGTCATTTTTAGGTTGTCATCCATAAGCAAGAATACTTACTGCTTCTTGGAAATGAGATCATACCCAGGTGAGAAGCTGGTCTGATGAGATAACATCTTTTAAAGGGAAAACCATCTAAGTTCCAGGTTTTGAATGAAGCTGCTTTAGGAATAGTAGTCAAATGTATTGCTTTGCTTTATTGCCTGCATTTTTTCACAGAAAGGAAAGGTACCTATGACTGTAGCCATATATATCAGAAACATTTGATAAATTGGAATTTGGAAAATGAACATAATATATGAAGTTCCAGATACGTTCTAATGAATTTTGCATGTATATACTTACAAATATTAAATTGAAAGTGTTGGACTTAAAATCTCATCAGTGTGAACAGTTGTCCTGACTACCTTAGAACAGTGAATAATCGTGTGCAAATTACGTATGTGTTGACATAGCTAATTGTCCTAATTAATGGGCTTGATTTGTCATTGACTGTAGTTCACAACAGAATACACAGATTCGAACAAGGATACTACTGAAGAACTTTAGTGGGCAATGCAACATAAGTGCATTGAGAAAGCCATGTGGTTTCTCTAAAAATGTTTAAGTAAAAGCGGTGTGCATTTCACCAGAAACACTGTTTGGAATTTATTACACAAGCTTTATTAAGATGCTTTCCTTACATATTTGCTTTTTAGAATTTCTTAATTTCTGTTGTTCAAGACACAAAATTTCTGCTTGCAGGACCTTTTTTTGTTCAGTTTTGTAGGGATTTCTTTTCAATTTTCAGTAGAATTTCTACTATGAAGTATATTTTCTTTAACTACTTTTATATTTTTTCCTAATGCAAGGGACTGTCAGTAACATTGGCTAATGGTGCTGCGTACAGCATAAATGATGGCTTTGCAAAAGGAGAGTGAGCAAGGGTAGCATCTCGCAATCGACAAGTGACAGTACCAGAGCAGGTGCAATACTTGAGGTCAGTGAAGTAGAAGGTGCATAGGCACTGCTCAGCTGAGCTTCTTGGTCCTTAGCAGTTGAGTGGAATCCCGGAGAAACTGAAAAAAAGTCTTGCTGGGTCAAAGAAAATCTATAATTACTGACAGCCTATACCCAATTACACCGATGAAAGCAACCATTTATATGAACTCTGGTTATTGGATTGTGTAGGAATTTGGGAGTGAAAAAGGCATGTAGGCTAAGTTTGTTGAAAAAAGGATTTCTCACTTAGAAATTGGCTCTAAATTATTGCCAGCAGATTCCCTCTCTAGAACTCATTGTATCATAAAAAATGTAATAAAAAGTAAGTACTGTCACAGGCACAGTACGTACATAAACCATCCTTAAGAGTGGGCATTTGAAATACTGAAACAAAAATAATACATTTACAAGCTCTGTAAAGCCATCACAGCCAAGAAGGTAATAACCCAGTACAGGGCTTTACTTGCTATTCTCTACCACCAGAGAGAATGCTGCATAAAATGTAGAAAAGATACATGTGTGTGGATTTTGAACTTGTAAATTCAGAAAATAAGATACAGAAATGTGGAAGTCCCAAAGGAAACTTCTGTCTGCTTTGCAGTTGTGAGGGGAGCTCTGTGGGCAGAGTGGGCAGGAGGAATCTGAGGATAGCAGAGAGAGGGAGGCTTCTTGCTGGGGAAAAGGTGGTGCTGGAAGGAGAGGGGATCTGGAAAACCTTTGATGACCCTGGTAACTGATGTATATAAAAGTGCAAATTTACGTGTTTGGGGTTTGGAGAAGTGTTGGTATGATGTGCTTCTGTGCCTGCCCATTTTGCCCAAAGTCTATTATGTTTCAATAATTTATACACTGAACTCAATTTTAAATCAGCTGCTTCAAGGTAGAGTGCATCGGTCATTACAGGAACCAAAAGAAGATAAGAGAAGTATTTAATTTCTTCCACTAAAACCTTTATTGTCTTGCAGAATTCTGCTGCAATTGCATGCGTTCGTTTGGCAGGCTTTCATTCTTGTTGCTTTGTTTGTGTAGCACAGAATAATGATAGCAACATTTCATTAAGAGGCAGCCATGCTAAAAACTAATAAAAGCTTACTATTCTTTATAGCTGCTTTGTAGATTTGACTCTCCTTTGGTGGGTATAACTGTTTTCTGTCATGCAATTGTGTGCAACCCTTGTAAATAAGCTATTTATTGCTTTTGCTACTAGTTTCATATCAGAATAGATATGTATCAGTGTATACGTGGGTTATGTGTTTGGTTTGTGTACATTTATTTGTGGTAATGGATTCATTTTAAAGAGTCTATTCACATGGTGTTCCATGAGAGTATATTTCAGGGACAGGTATGAACTAATTTATTTGTGGAAAAGGTTTGGTCCTTGTTTTTTAAGCTTTACACAGTGGTCTTCTGAAAAAATATCTACTCCAGAGGTGCACAGCACTTGCATGCAGACATTGTTTTAGTGAGAGCTGTTAGGGGACAATGAACTGATGTACAGTAACAGAGGAAGACTTTTTTCTAAGACTCTAATGTTTTCTGTAAGAATATTAGCAGAGTGTCTTTACTTTGCTATCTGTATCCTCCTTCTGCAGGAGACTCCTGATGTGCTGTATGAAGGATTAGACATGCACACAAAGGAATAGTTAATGATGTCTTCTCCTTCAGTTTGCATGTGAGGATATATAAAGCTATTCATATCTCTTGCAACACACATTACTTCCAGTAATGAAGGCATGTCTGACCAGGAATGGGGGTTTGCTACTTAAACTGAAAAGTTGAGAATCCCTGGCAGGCTAGATTCAATTTTTTTAACCACAAGCATTTCTGTGACTGAAGAAGTTCAAATATTGGCCTTTTCTTCAGGAAAAGACTTTCTGTGGCATAACAGTGATTTTTCCATGTAAATTAATTAAACTAATGCTGCAAGCAAACAAACAAACAAAATAGTAGTAGTAGACAAATTTGAGTATTTTGGTTTATGTTTTTAATAGCTGAGCTAATTCACTTTGTTTTCTACAAAGATACAACAGCAGTAAAGCATATCATGCTCAATTACAACTCAACTGTATAGTGAAAGGAAACAGGAATCCCCAAAATCCATTGTGCTTCCCCACAAATAAACAGATAAATCATAGCATCTATAGAATTGTAGGATTTTGGGATATTGACTTGCTCGGCAAACTTGTCACCCTTAAGCCTCCTATTCTATAGTATGATGAAAAATTAAAGCACCCCATTATAAATTAAAAGGTCAATTTTTTTATTTTTTTTTTTTTTTTTTAATAACCATGGGAAGAAAATGGTAGTGCCTGAGACTTTTTTATATGTGGATATGCATTTTTCAGCTTCTGTGCATCAGCCGCATTCTGTGATCATTGTATTCATTTTTTCAAGTTGCAGAAAATTTCCAGAGGCTTAGATACTGTGTTCCCGTCATATTGATTTAGTAATAAAAGAGGATGGATATTTTACTAGTAGAATGTTTGCTTTTCATATATGAACATTGATGGAGTTTGTGTTGTTGATTATCTGCTATTTATTGCAGTCTGTGGTAGGAGATGGTCAGTCTGGTTTTCCTTAAACAATTCAAGTCCAGCAGAATGCTTTTGTTCCTAGAAGAAAGTTAAAGGAACCCCTAGAGTGGTCACTGTTAATATAGGTATGTGCTAACTTTCAGTCATTTGACTTGACAGAAAGAGTAGAGCGGTGATGAAAGCCTATCTATTTTAGCAGTGAATATTACACATTACGTTGTTCTGCAAATTTGTTCCCAAAATAAAGAAAAAAAAAAAATCTATGGTTTTCCTTTGCCTCACATGTCTGAAGTGAATTTGCAAGCTTTCCCAAATGAACCTAAACCGAATTTACTCACCATAGTTCAGACCTGAATTTCTCCTTCTTCCCCTGGCTTCATCTCAGCGTTCCTTTTCTTCTCCCCACTTGTTTTCAGCAAACAGTTAAAATTATCACCACAAGGTGGAGTTCTGAACTTTCCGTCATGAACAATCTCTTCATTATATCAACAGGCAGTAAACATAATTTCTTCCTAACTATTACACTTCAGTTACACATGAAATTTACAGGAGGAGTGTTTATAGGTAGGAACATTCAACAGAAGAAGGCAATAACTTTGGAACTATTTCTATGGTTAAGATATAGTCTTATTGTGGAGTTAATACTGGTTTTAAACCTAGACTTTTTAATCTCTTCTTGTCATGTATGTGTATAGTTGACCAAAGGAAAAAAAAAAAAAAAAAAAAAAAGAAGGGAAAAAAAGTAGTATATTTACAGTCTAAGAATATTTTTTCCATTTTCTTCTATTCACTAAGAACCACATCCCTGCAGGATGTCAAAGTTGTTGCTGCAGATGATCTTATTGGTGCTTACAGAGTAGGAATTTTCTGTCACATAGACACTTAAACTTTTGGAAGGAAAATCTACACTTATCACCTATATAAACAATGAATTTTTATAACGTGGGGTTTGGTATAATTGGTTGGTTGTCTAAAGGAATTCTATTATGCATGCTCAGCTGTTAAGCTGAAATGATTTCTTGCTTTGCAACTCTGTCAGGGTTTTCAAACACATATAGACTTATCAAATACATGGTTTTAAAGGGATTTCTTTGTTGTGTCCTGTAAAAACAGTGGTTTTTAAAATTATCAGTGTTTCTAGTTTATTGTAAATGACTACTTTTACATATATGTAACTCAGATCTCAGTTTGAACAGTTTAACTTGTATCTTTTAAGCCTATTTCTCTAGAATCTGAAAACTATGGAAAGACTCTTCTTATTTCATAAGGTGATTAACTGCTGGAGTTAATTGGAGGAGTTTAAGTAGCGCAACAGTTGCTAGTGATGTGGTAGGTTGTGGTGCTGAACGGACAGCTCACGGCAGCGCTCCGAAGCGGTGCTTCAATAGTAACCTGTGGGCGAGGGGGGTAGCGATGACGAGGCTGTAATCATTATATAGAAATTATCAGTTAAAAGATTTTAAAAGTGCATTTATAATAAATATTATTGATTATAAACAATTACTTGTATTGTTCTTCTTCCTTATGGAATACCTTACATCCTCTGAGGTCGTGCAAACCTGTCCTTTAGGATGGCTGTGATAAAATCCTTCCTTTAAATGTTTTCTCCTTAGGAGAGGAAGCCTCCTCCTCAGCAGGCACCCCTCCATGGCAGTGCCAGCTCCCCCGAGCCTGCCCTTCTCTGCCTCAGGCTTTTCCCTCCTGCAGCAGCCACCCGCTGCCTCGGCTTCCACCTCTGCAAAACAGAGCCATGGATGCCGTTGGAGTGAGAAATGCCAAGGAGATGGGGAGAGTTACTTCTAATTTTCACTTCTGCCTCTGATGTTTAGATCCTCATTGACTTTCTTTCCCCGTATTTCTGTGTCTTCCCTCACTGTTTCCTTCCCACTCAGTCTTTTTTGGATTTTCTTTCCCTTTCACTTGCTGTTCTTCTCGAAGACTTCTGGCACTTGCATAACATTCCCAAACTCTCAGGGGGATTTCAGTGTGCCAGATCCCGCCCTATGCTCAAGTGTGCCAGATCCCGCCCTATGCTCAAGTGAGCATCACCAGTGCCAGCAGCAGGCCACAGTGACTGCTGGACAGCCGCATGACAAAGAAATGTCACGCGCCTACTTTCAACAGAGGAGTTGTGATATATTGTTATGTTTCTCTTTCTCTCTCTCTCTTTTTTTTTTTTTTTTAAATTTGTCACATTAATTTATAGCGTGATGTGATATTTTCGCTTAGCTTCCCTGCAAATCTCTCGTTTTGGGATGTCATGCAATACGATTTTAATCTGTTATGTTACTCAGTAGTCATGAAAAGTTCAAACTATTAAGCCTTAATTGGACAAAACAAAACCAGCAGAATTACACACATAATTAACCCTTTGCTCTAATTTTCCATACCCATTTACTCATTCATTAGGAATTTAATCTCCCATATTTTGAGCAAGCTTTGAAAAACCCATTGATCTTTTCACTTTTCATATGCTATATATATGTTTCTCAGTTTAGAAGACAAGCAAACAAACCCCTCAAACAAGAAAACTTAATTCTGGAGATAAACGTGAGAAATACTCTAACAAATATATGCTAAATGTAGTACTTGAACACATATAAATGTGAGGATATGCTTATTAGGGACAAAGAAGGCTTCTTTATTATAATTCTAAAATGATGTAATTAGTGACTAGGAATGATGTCTTAATGTGCAGGGACAGAAAGAATTCTAATCTAACTCTGGTACTAGCTCTCTCTGAGGCCTTAAATGGCTCACAGTATGTTCAGTGTCAGAGCTCAAATTGTCCTGAAAATGTTTAAAATAAGTATCTATCACACCTTGTGTGACCAAGGGCTTCTCTGCTTAGTAAATGGGCCCATGGGCTTCTTTTAAGCGTCAGCAGGAGATTTTAGAACAAAATTAGGCCTTGTATATTTGAAATTCCTGAATGAAAGTTGCAGTTCTGTTGATATCACTATTAATTTAGGATTAGTTGTTGAAATATTTCTAATCATGGAATTGTCTAGGTTGGAAGGGACTTTTAAGATCATCTAGTCCAACCATCAACCTAACTCTGATAAAAAACATCACTAAACCATGTCACTAAGCACTATGTCAACCTGTCTTTTAAATACCTCCAGGGATGGTGCCTCAACCACTTCCCTGGGCAGCCCATTCCAATGCTTAATAACCCTTCCACTATAAAAATTTTTCCTAATATCCAATCTGAACCTCCCCTGGTGCAACTTGGGGTCATTTCCTCTTGTCCAATTGCCTGTGACTTGGTTGTTTTCCATGGGTCATAATTATTATCTTCTAAATGAAAGTTTCATGTCTTTGTCTTTTCAAATTTTAGATAATGCTGCAATTCCTGACCATTCCATAAAGGAATATATTACCTAAATTCAGACTCAGTCAGTTACCTGATATTAAAAAGTAAACAAAAAACATCCACTCATTACAGAGTTAAACTTGAATGTATGCAAAATACCAGCTGTACATTTAAGAAATCTTAATGATGCAATATACTTACAGAACTCTAAGATCTAGATTAGATTTCACAGCACTCTAATTTATTCATCTTCTAGCCACTTAAAAGCCTTGGGCTAAGCAGAGAGAGAGACCTAAGAAATAGTCTTTAAAAGCAACATAAAATGGATGTATATTTAGAAGAAATGTAACATTCTCAGCTATCTATTTTGGTGGAGCACGCCTGGATAGCTGTCCACATTGGCTTTGAAAGCTGAAACTACTTATGTTTTGCTAGAGATTGCAGGTACAGTTTGAAGTCAGATGCACTTCATAAGGAAGGTGTATATGTAATAAAAGGAAGGTGTATATTTAATAAGTGCAATAAGAAGAAGCAGGAAAAAAATCTTATAAGAACACAATATTTTCCAACTCTCTGAAAAATGAACATTGCTGATCCTTGACTAGCTTGGTTATTACTTCCATAAGTTGAGCACCTACCCATTTCTTTAAAAATTTTTCCTAATTACTGTTGGTAAGGATGTAATCTAGAGTTACCCTTAAATATATCAGCCTTTTAGGAACTGGCATATGAGCAAGATATCAAATTGTCATGTTTGAGGCAGGACCACGATGACACTGTCTTTAAAATGTTGCCTTAAAGCTCCAATTTTAGTAACAAACCCTGTTAGTTGCCTTAGTTCAGGATTTTGTCAGTGTTTTGAAAAGCACTCCTTCTTAGGCAGTCAGGTAGATGTGGTTTTTATACTGAACATATCACATAAATACTATGTAAAGTTTTGGAATGAGAACGCTATATCTACTTAGCTTATTGCAAGAATTCACGTAGAGTTAGTGGCAGGATCAGAAACAGGTAAACTAAGATGGTCCTGCAACTTGTGTTTTAATACAGAAGTGTACTATTACTATACCTACTCAACATAACTAAATATACGACATTCTGTAACAATGTAACTCTTGCATATTCCAGGCTTAAAAAATATTTCTTTTTCTAGTATAAGTAGGAAAGGAAAGTCTTACGATCTTCACCTCATTTCTCAAGTGGTCTCGCAGTAGGTTTGGGAGCAGATAGGGACCAGACTACGGTGTTTTTATCTTTCAGTTTAGCTATTCCCAGGAGCTCCCTACTGTTGCATGTCACTTGCGTTTCTATGAAAATTCTTACTGGCACATACTGAACCTTTTCATGCAACCACAAAAGGCAAGATCATAAAACTAGATCTATACACTAGAGATAACTGAAATACAAGGAATGCAAAATTTAACTGAGAAAGGAGATGACCAGCCCAACAACATCAGTTTGCAATATCTTGGTTATTTCTAACTTTTTTGGTTCTCAGACTTAACTATGGGCTCAGTTTCTTCTTTTGAATGTATGTTAATTTCTTCAGTATTTGATTTAATTTACCAAAGTCTACCAGCTTATAATTAAAATTGGGTGGACTACAATAAAACTTCATCTAAATATATGTTATATGCAGGTTTAAGAGAATTTCTTTGATTTCACTTACTGATATGGTGTAGCTTTTACTGCAACTAGAGTAACATGAAGAAGGACATGTTATTGCATTATTTCTTTATCCCACTTCTTGGGTTCAATTTGAATTATTTGCTGGTCCACATCCACTGGAATCTGTATCATTATAGTTTAGCTTGTGTTCTTTGCACTTGAATACGAGATGCATAGTTCTATGTCTGTTGGATTCCAGATGGGTTCCCATCTTGTGACTGACTTGCTAATTTCCTTAGGGTGTATGTGACAAGACATAGTAGTACCATCTTCATGGAAACAGCTGGATAGACATTATTTTCCTGAGTTTAACACCAGTTATTTTGTTATGGTACTTTTTTCCTGCAGACTGAACTATGTCATTATACATATATTACTGCACATATGTCTGAACATAATTATGACTCTTTAACCAGGGACAGTGCAATTAATTTTTTTAATTCACTGAAATTAATACTAGATGTGATATGAAGTATCCTTTCTTTCAAGAAAGACTCAACAATTTGACTTACATAAAGTTTTGCTATCAACTTTAATTTCTTCCATTTTGCCAAAGCTTTGGTTGTTTTGCCTAAATTATTTTGACAGGACAAGAGACAGTGGGCATCAGTTGAAATACAAGAAACTCCATTTAAACATAAGAAAACTCTTTTTTTTAAAAAAAAAAAAAAAAACCAACAACAACAAAACAAAACACAGAAAACCCCACAAAAATCTCTAAGGGTGATTGAGCACAGGAACAGGTTGTTCACCAAGGTTGTGGTATTCCACATCCTAATAGAGGAACAGTCCTGAGTGACCTGCATCATCAGTTGACCCTGCTCTGATCAGGGAGAGTTGACTAGACGATCTCCAGATGTTCCTTCTAACCTCAACTATTCTGTAATTCTAGGATTCTATTATGTTAGAGGGAATTATCTGCGTTTCCCAGTGAAATGAGGCTACATGAGGCAGTCTCATGTTTTCACTTCGAGCTTCTATGTGATAGCTACCAGTAATTCCCCAGATTTTTCTCATTCGTTGGGCCCTTTTTTTCTGAGTGAAAATCAGAAGACTGTGTGCCTTCCCATAGTCAAGCACAGACATAGAACAAACCAAAACAAACTGAAACAAAACTAACAAAAAAACCACCCCACAACTAGTTTTATGACTATCTTTTAGAATTCATTTGCTAGACTGGAGGTTATTATATCGGGGTTCTAATTGACAAGCGGCTGAATATGAGCCAGCAGTGTGCCCAGGTGGCCAAGAAAGCCAACAGCATCCTGGCTTGTATTAGAAATAGCGTGACCAGCAGAAGTAGGGAGGTGATTGTGCCCCTGTACTCAGCACTGGTGAGGCCTCACCTCGAGTATTGTGTCCAGTTTTGGTCACCTCAATACAAGAGAGATATCGAGGTGCTGGAGCGAGTGCAGAGGAGGGCAACGAAGCTGGTGAAGGGCCTGGAAGACAAATCATATGAAGAGCGGTTGAAGGAGCTGGGACTGTTTAGTATGAGGAAGAGGAGGCTGAGAGGAGACCTCATCACTCTCTACAACTACTTGAAAGGACACTGTAGAGAGGTTGGTGCTGGTCTCTTCGCACAGGTAATTAATGACAGAACAAGAGGGAATGGCTTCAAGCTCCAGCAGGGTAGGTTTAGACTGAACATTAGGAAAGAATTTTTCACAGAAAGAGTGGTCGGGCATTGGAATAGGCTGCCCAGGGAGGTAGTTGAGTCACCATCCCTGGATGTGTTTAAGAGACTTTTAGATATGGTGTTGGGGGATATGACATAGGGAAGAACTTTGTAGTGTAGGGTAGATGGTTGGACTCGATGATCCCAAGGGTCTCTTCCGACCTGGATGATTCTATGATTCTATGATTCCATGATTAATGCAGGCAAAGAAAGTCAGACCTTTCACAAGAGAGAATGAATTTGCTTTACTTCTGCCAGTCTCTAAGATCTTACCTCTCTCTGTTTTGGCAATCTGTTAGCTCCTGGTAAAATTATCACAATTCTGCTCATAACCAAATGTCAAGTAATGCTTTATGATTTTTTTGTTCACTGAATCCTCACCATTCCCTTTCTTGGTTATGTAGATGGCAGTTGTCCATTTTAAGTGAAGCCATTCATTTTAACTGACTGTCACAATTCCGAGACACCTTTTGTTGATATCATCTTCCTGTGAGGAACAACAAGTGCTATTGTCTAAACGATCACAACTAGCTGGGACTCCTACAGCTTGCCTACCTCCATATGTTCATATTTAACAGCCTTAACTTTCAGTTTCCAGTATGGGATTCCTGTGGCTTTCTTCATTAGTGTTTGGCCAGGCACTCCACAAACTTCACAGCAGAGAGCCCTTGCTAACATCTTGTAAGTGGGCTCTCTGGTACCCGCTTTTAGCTTCAGTAGTCTTTCTTTCCAGATTTTCTGCAAAGCATCCTGTGGGTTCCTCCACATTCTAGGCAAAGGTTCATTTTCTCCTTGACTTTGCTCCATGTGTGCACTTCTAGACTTGTCAAATGGTGCACTTTTTTAGTGAATCCTTTATACAGTAACTTCTAAAAAGCACATAAATATAGCCATTTTAATAAACTGTACTTCAGTGAATATTAATTTGTTTGTATAAGGGCCCATACTGCTCCTTAGTGACTGTTGTGTAGGCTGTCATTTCACATCGTGAAAATACACTTGTTGATATTATTATGGCTTTTGTATAATTTCAGATAACTGAATAGTTTCTCCCAATCACCTGTCTATCTCTGGGGACAAAGTAGGATGAAGAATACAGTAACCTGTTCAAGCCAGATAATATAGCTTAATCTCATTTTCACAAAGCAGTCCCAGTGGGGATTATATGTTCAAGAGGGTGCTCCAAGTTTAAATTTTTCCTTCAGCCCTAGCTTAGAAACATTTCCTCCAGTCCTGTTTGACTGTTTAAACACTGCATCCCACCTGGAACTAGGAACTATTATTCTTTTATTTGAGTGCAATTCCCGTTATCATCATCCAGTCCCGGTTTCAACAGTCTCAAAAGAAATGATAGGAGACAAAGTGATAGTACAGGACACCAGTTTGCTGTCTTTCATGTGACATTTGTTTGGCTTTTATGAAAGAGAACGATCTATACTCATCATATTGGATCAGAGTATGTTTTTGCATGTAAGCAGGTAGCTTACAGGAACAGGCAAAAAAAAACTTGCCCTGGGCTTGGGAGAATCAGAGAAAATTAAAAGCTATTCCTGCAACCTAACTGAGCACCTAGGCTCTTTAATAATGAGAGTCTCTGTTTCTCTAATCTGATAATTTTGCTAATGTACAGTCTATCTTCATAATTTTTCTATTACTCGGTGGTAATAAAAATGATAATAAAAATTACCCAGAAGTACCCAGTCATTGCAGTTTTCCGGTCCTGTAGTGAAGGTATGATAGGAATTTAAATCACATTTTATCTAAATTTGGATCTTTATGTAGTCTTATAGGGAACAGATATCTGGTCCCTGAGAATAGGATGTTCCTTAACATGCTAAGGGTGCTAAAGGTAGACACCTAAGGAATTTTCAGTCCAACTAAGGATGTATCAATTTAGAAGCATATAGAAAGAACAGAGAGGGAGGGATGAAAGGATGAGGGATGAAAGAGAGAAAGACTGAAAGGGGGAGAGAGAAGGGAAGGAAGAAGAAAGAAAAGGGAAAAGAGGGAGAGTAAGAGAGAAAGAGGTGGGGGAGAGAAAAAGGAGGGAATAAGGGATTCTAGAGCAGGGGTTCTTGAAGTGATCTGAATAGCTGTTTGTACTATTTGTACAGTGATAAAATATGGATGTTAGACTGAAATGGATCTGAGGACACAATCGAGTCCATCTTCTTATGTGAATTAGGATCACCCCTCATGGATATTTATTTAACTTGCTCTTGAACACATGTTGAGATGTGGATTCCCCATCAATGATAACCTGGTCCATCATTTAACTGTCCTGATAGCTGGGCTGTTTTCAATTAGAATCTGATGTAAATCCCCTTTGCTATGCTGGTAGCTCTAATTAAAACCAGGTCTAATTTATCTACATCTTTCCTAAAACATGAAGCCAAAAACTGAGAAAAGTGCTGTTGTTGGAACTTCAGGAATGAAGTTCAGAAGACACTACTTACCTTGTCTTTTGTTTCTGTCAATGAATTCCAAAATTATACTTCACTTTGTTGCAACAATATTGTATTTTTTTGATCATTATTCACTTTGTGAACTACTACACCTTCCTACCCTTCTTCATTATTTATTCAGTTGTCTTTTTCTCTTTTGCAGTTGTATTTTTTCTTTTAATTATTTAGCATTTGAGGAAAACTGTAATGCCTATGCTCCCCACTGCCAAAATGAAAGACAAGTTGCTGTGTTCCTGATTCAGAAGGATCCTGTTATCATTTGATCAGATCTCTGAATTCATTAAAATGAATCTAAATGACTGCAAAACTATATATATTTATAAATATAATTTATTTTCATGATTATAATATTAAGTTTGTAAGCCACATTCTGTCCTCTGATATTAAGGGGTGAATACACTTACTGCAGTTATCCCTCCAGATTTGAACTCATTAAAATGGAAAATACTGTATATGTCTTATTACAGAAATAGTTTATCCAAAAGGAACTATGTAGGGAATACAGCTAGCTTTTCTTTTCTTTTCTTTTTTTTTTTTTTTTCTTCCCTTTTTTCTCAAAACCAGACTGCTCTGTATAATGTAACACTTTACGTTATCTGAAGGAAAATATTTTGGTATCGAAATCAGGTTCTGGATATGATGCCTCCTGTTCTGAATGTGACGATCAGGGAATTCTCTTTCACTGCTCTCGTATATCAGAACCAGTTATGGCCCATATAACTGTCATTGTTTCAGTAACCTGTAAATTTGTTGCCATAATGAAGCTTCCCGATAAACAAAGTTATTTTTATTTATTAAGTAGCGGTTGGATCTACAGCTGAGCAGAAAGGCTTATTGTGTAAAGATCTGAGGTTATATGTAACATATTTTGAAATGCTGTATATGGACAGGAGAATATAGTCATGGTTACGGCAGTGGGCAGGAAATCACAGTTTTGAGTCTTGGCTGTGCCACAGACTTTCTGTGTGACTTTGGACAAGCCACTCTTTGTGCATTAGCTAATAATACTATCTCTATCTCCCAGGGGTGTTGTGAGAATACATTCATTAGTGTTTGTAAGGCTCTTGGATACTATAGCGATGGGGCCATATAAGCACTTAGAGAAACAATCCATTTTTGCAACAATGTGCATCTCCCTGACTAAGGACTTTTTTGCTGGAAGTTTTTCATAGATGCTTGTTATGAATAAATCTGCTTTATAATGATACAGTGAGGTTAAACTGTCTTTTGGAGTGCAGTTTCACTTTAGTATTCAGAACAGGTGTAAACAGTCATAAGTTTGAAAGCTGTTCCCAAGGAAAGAGAATAGAATTTTTATAGTCAGTCATTTGAACAGAAAAGATACCTCTCCTGATTCATCTAGTTCAAAACATGGAGGATTATTTACATCTGTATCTGTCTCGCAAATAGTTTATTCTATTTTAAGCACTTCTCATTACATTGTCTAAACTACCTCCTCAGGCAAGTCATTCCATTGCCTAATTGTCTTTAAAGTTAAACAGTTTGCTTAAATGTCTACCCTATTTTTTTCCTTGTGGATAAAAGCTGCTCTTTCAGTCTGTCCTTTCTTTCTGAAATAACCTTCACTCATACGTGTTCAGTTCAGACACACAACACAGTTACAGCAGGTTAACAAGGTATTGCTTTAGAGCTGATGGGAGGTAAATTGGTAAGACACTGTAATTTGATTTGATAATTTCCCTGGCTGAGTGCTGTACAGTATTAAAATCTGAATATGGGGCTCAGAGCATTAGCACCAAGGAGAAGAGAAAAAATAAAAAATTCAATATTCCCAAGGCCTTTGTTGAGGACTTGTCAGTGAGAGATTTCCAACCTAGGAGAGTAGGTGCGCAAAGACTTCATAACAGGTTTTGTTTTCTTATGGCTTGTTTTGGTTTTGTTTGTAGAAACTAGTGCCAGCAGACAAATTAGGGAAGTAAGAGATTTGGAAGAGTGTGAGCACACCCTGAGGACAGTGAAGAGGGCTCAGGAAACAAGATATCTTTTGTGCTTCCACGTAAAATGTTTTTATTTGGGGGCTGAGTTCAAATTTCTCAGAGAGACAGAAGTATCGAAGTTTCAAAATGTTTATGAAAGTAGGTGATCATTAGAAGACAGAGACCCTATAAATGTCCCAATGGTGGGAATAAATACTATGTCTTCTCCTACTGTATTAAATGTAGGGAACTGACATGGTCTTAAGAAATAGACAACTGTAGGAAATCAAAGCTTGCAGTCAATTACAAGCTGTAAACATACAAGAGAACAAGCCTCATTTGTTCTGGCCTTCATGAGATTGCTTGTTTGCTGTGAAGTCCGTCCCTCCGTTATTGCTGTTTGAATATGTACTGAATATGGTTGCTTTTAATAAAGTTCCCATAAGAGTGATAGTGGAAGTGCTTCTCAAGATGAATATTGTGTTAAGCTACGCTTAGACTTTCCTCACAATGCAGGAGAAGAGAACTGTGTCTTTTTTTTTTTTTTTCCTCTCTGTGAGTAGTGAAGATTGAATGGAGTTGATATTATCTCTATGCATATATAACATATGCTACTCTGGACAGAAGAACTAAAAATGAAAGACAGAAGTAAAGTACACTATTGCAGTGTTGTACAAACTTACTACAAAAGGAGGCACAAGCATCAACTCCTAATCTTTACTTGGATTCACAACCATCAGGCTGTTCCCAACCTCATGTACTGTATCCTGTTTTCTGGGTTTAGCCAGAGACCCAGTACAGCCATCTTTTCTTTCAGTTTGTCAGTAAATACAGGGCCTGTATTAGGAGATATTTAATCGGAATTCCAAATTTTATAATATAACTTGATTCAGGATTGAATAAAAAAGTATCGATAAAGTCAAGGAGAGGAAGCTTCATTAACAAATGTTAATGAAACGTTATTTTCTCTCAGTTGTTTTATAACATAACATGTCTTTTCAACTTTTAGTTTATTCATGCTTCTGTTTATTAGGCATTCTTTAAGTAAAATCCTTCATTACCAGAAATTTCCTGTACAAATATATTTTCATAGTAGGCTACTGCAGTGACAACAAAATCTCTACCAAAATATTCAGGAAAAAATGTAACTCAAAGGATTACTTTTATCTTCTTAAAAACCAGGAAATATTTTACACTTTGTGTCAAACTAATCCTCTTTGACACACTGTATGCATCACACAAAAAAATAATTGGGATTATAGAGATTAATATAGATTGAAAAAAAACAGTTAAAAAACCAAAAAGACACCTGTTTACAAAACTCAGATCTGATAGCCAGCCAATTAAAAAAGGTGAGCACCACAAACAGTGGAAAATCCAAATTTCTGTTAAAAAATTTTTATCCTATGTTGTGTCTGTCAAAAGGAAGATATGTGTCTTCAGCAGCATAACTGGAAAAGGAAAAGAAAACAGTTAAACCAACTCAAGCTATCACAGTTGCATTACTCTGTTTTAATGACTGCCTTCTTGCGGATGTTTTTCTGTATGAGAAGCAGCAGGGTCCACAATCTGGAAGGGGTAAAGCCTTTTCTTTATGGAAAAGCAAATTGTAGCTATTTCTCATAGTAGGAGGTCATTGTTCATATACTGATTCTATCTGCTTTGATAGGACAACATTATTGATAAACACCTTCATACCTACGGCATGTGTTTAGAATTGATGCCAGTTGCACATGTTTACACCAACAGAATAACTTCTCCCTTGCTGATCCCTCAGGCTACACTTAATATACAATTAGATGTTATCTTGCTCATACTATTTGATATTTCAGTTTACTACATGAAATACACACCTGCTTCTCATATCTCCTCTATATTGTTCTAAAGTGATTTTGAAAAAAAATAAATTTTAAAACCTAATGGCTCCTAATGGAAGAAAAAAATAATCTGTTATGTATAGGCAAAGAGAAGAAAACAATACAAAATGTGGTTGGCATTCAAAATAAATCTAAAATATCCTTTTTAACCATAACAATTATTCTAGCTAGTATACTGTCTTTTGCTAGTCCCTCATTTCTTAAACTAATTGGCATGTGTTTGGGGAGTTTGGTTTGTTCTGGTTTTATAGAATTCCATTAGTTTCCTGTAAAGAGAAAGATTTTTTTTCTGGCATTGTTTCTGCACAAAGTTAAAAAAAAACAAACAAACAAACAAACAAAAACCCAAACCAAACCAAACAAACAAAAAAACCAAAAAACGAAAAACAAACACAAAGTAAGCTGTTTGTGGATCCAACATCTGGTGGCATTAGATTTTAAGTTTTTATTTAACACAGTTTTACTATGAAGGCTATAACTAGATAAGTGCTATGTACTATATTATATCTTCTTTATAGGGAAGATATGAATACTTAACCTCTTTCAAAGACAGAAGGAGACAAGGGAGAGAGACTCTTTTACCTTTCAGTTAATTCAGATGCAGTTGGATGTGTTTGGTTACCTTATATCTGAAATGATACCAAAAACTCTTCTAAAATCACTGGACAATTTTATGAATACTGTTCTCAGCATCTTAAAGTAGTTGTTACATAGAGTAAGTTGATTGTAAGGGGAAACACCAAAGTCTTAAATTCTAAATCTTCAGGTGTGTGGGCTGCTAGACCCCCTAATGTTGTAGTTTATTCTGTGTTCATTTCCTTTTGCATTTTCAGAAGTGATTTCAATTGAATCATTTATGGTTCTTCCATTCAGATTATAAGAGCTATTTTGGAGCGGATAACCCTCAATGGCTGTATATGAGACATTGCCCGGGGTGCTTCCAAGATGCTTTTGAGCTGGGTAAGGAAATCACTGAGTGTTGACGCATTCTCAAAGCACTATGGCATGGATTGAGAGCGTATAGTTTATAAACTGTGTTACTGACCTATTATTCTGTGTATACTGACAGAATAGACTATACCAGTTTCCTCTGAAATGTTAAACAAAACCAATTGAACATTTTTTTGGTAAAAAAAAAAAAGGTAACAAGTAGTTTAAAAAAATTAAATACAATATCTAATCTGTATGTGGTAATTCATACATAAAACCTTTAATTCATCATTACCCACTTCTGATATGTCTACTTTTACCATAGTAGCCATTCAATGTATAATATTATACTAATGTAATGTCATAATATTACCATTATATTAGTATACCAGTGAGGTAAACCATACTTAGATTTGCTCTGTGACTTTAAGGCTGTTTCTGCAGGCATGGCTTAACCAATATGCTAGTTTAAGACTAAAACTTGCATTCAAGCTGTTATTCCTGGATCATCTCTACTATCTACATATTACCTTATACACTCTTCCTCAGTCAGGAGCAATTAGTTATCATGTCTCATCTTCCCTTTCATACATGGACACAGGCAATTAAAAGCGTATGGGCTACTGAACTTGAATCTGTGCATGACGGACAGTATAGACATGGGGTGTTGGTGCGGGGCTTTCACTGAGTGTGCATTAAGTGAAGAAATCAGCGAAAGCTTTCTGTCTCTTGTTCAAAAGTCTGCTGATGAGTGTGATGATCAGGACAGTCCAGCACAGGGGTGATGCTAAAACCTCCCAGGAGCTGGCACAAAGAAGGGTTCATGATCCGCTTCGCTCCTTCTCTGTTTAAGGTTAAGCAGTGTCTGGGGAGAGTGGTTATTCTGCTGTAGAGAAGGATGTTCTATCTCTTACAATGTTTGTGTAACGCTCTTTGTAATGTTTTATCTAGCCAAAATCCAGCTGAATCAGCTACAATGTCTCCAGGATTTTTCCAAAAGTTAGTTCAGGCTGTGCACTGTCACTGCCCCATGTGCCAAGGGTACTATTTTAATATCTGGCCTTTTTGTTAAATGCCGAAATCTTAGATGCTCCATTTCATGTTTTAATTAAAGTTTTCTATTTTAAAACAATGCAAGCATGCAGATAAATGGTTCCTATTAGAACAGTATAATTCAAAACAAAACCAAAGAGGTTCTTTTCCTTTTAAAATATGCTTTTCATAGAAAGTTTTGTGAAAAGCTGCTACTTCATTAACTGTTGTAAGCTTTAGGCTGCCTGATATATCTGGTAAATAGAAGAAATAAAATTCCCACAAAAACAGACAAGTAAATAATGAATAGGTTGCGAGGCAAGGGAAGGTTGTATTAATCTGCAGTTCCAGCCATTATCCCACCCTAGGTATTCATAGATGGGCCTCCAGTGTGTTAATTCCACAGAGTCCAGTAATAAATCTTAGATTAGCTTGCAGTAATCCATTTTCATCATACCAAATAGAATATGTCTTACACTATTTAGTATTAACTGGCCATACCTAATAAAAGCTAGAGACTGGCTGATACTTTTTTTCCTTTACCAGGAACTAGTGGACTATATTATACATGAATGGCTTGTAAAATTATTGGTTTCTATTTCAGAATAACAAACAAGTTTGTCTTCTAAGATTTAAGATTTTAAATTTAAAAACCACTTTCTCCTTTACTTATTCAAGATTTAGAAATGAAGTCCTGAACACAGACCCAGAAGTAGTTTAATATATGTAAAATTCTGGGCCTCCTTTAATGTCACAGTCTGATACAGGCATAGATCATTTGAAAACATGAGTTTTCAGGTTAAAAAGAAAAAGTGCCATAGTGGTAAACCCATTTTAATTTATACTTAAAATGTAATAATTGTTCTTTTTGTGCATGTAACAATTTTCAACTGTTTATTTGAGGTCTTGAATAATTTTTAAAGCATCTGCACTTACCATTTGTCTGAAAAGTATTTGTTTCCCCTCCACTAGCTTATTAGCAACCAAAGAGTACTGCTTCCCTCAGTAATATCACACAACGTGCTCAAATATTACAGAGGCAGTCATTGACTTTTCGTCATATGTTCAGAACCTGTTCTAACTAACTGTGGAGGTGCCTGGTTTGTTCTGGATATGCTCCGTTTTTGTTGCAGCTCCCTTTCCTACTTACTACAGTAAGAATCACTAATGGAGACAATTACAAGTGTCCATTGTGGCCTGGTTTCAGCTCCTGATCAATTTTTGTGATACCCAGGTTTTGAGGTGGAAAGTCAACAGTTTAATAAATGTAAAGTAAGTTCTCCGCTTAAAGTTCAAGCTATAGGTCAAAGAGCTTATCGGTAAAGTTGCCAGTGAGTATGAGTTTGTACAGTAGAATACTCTCCTGTAGAATTTGGATTTTTTTTATTTATTTTCCCCCTCCACTAAGGTGGGAGGAAGCAACGACCGCCGCAAATATATTAGCTTATAAACTTTTCTGTACAACGCTGCTATCGGCCATTCGATAAAGGTTTGCTGTGACTTGACACATAGAGTCACTGCTAATTCAGCATGGCTTTCTCCATGGGTTTCATTTTCAATTAAGAACTTACTCACTGCATGTTACAGCATTTTAGTTCTGTGCATTTAGGATAGACCCTCAGGAATTGATGCTGGAAACTGTGGACCATAACTAAACTCCATTAATTTCATTTGTTTAATCATCCTGGCTATAATACAAATCCTTTTTCTAAAAAAGGAGTAAACAATTTTATTTTGAGAAGTGTTAAAAAATTCAAATTATCTTAAAATGTATTAAAAGATAAAAATAAGAGGATAAGCCCTCTTAATTTCATTGTGATTGTTGTGAATAGTCCTATAATCACTAGGACATTCAAGCCTATACCTTGCCCACTGGTCTTAATTGTGAGTTTCACTAGTTTTATGCTCCCTCTGAATTATCATAAACTCAGAATCACAGAATAGTTTGGGTTGGAAGGGACCTTCAAAGACCATCTAGTCCAAGCCCTCTGCCGTGGGTAGGGACATCTTTCACTAGATCAGGTTGCTCAAAGCCCCATCCAACCTGACTTTGAACACTTCATTATCATTTCAAGGTAATAATCTTGCAACTGGAGGCGGGTAGAAAGGCCCTTGAGACCTTGTAAACTCTCTCTTTGAGATTAGTAGTTTTCCTGGATGTAAATTGCTACCTATTCACGTCTTTTTAGCTGAATGAAGGTGTATTTTGAAAACAAGAATAGATGAAGGCCATAAACAAACCAGAAAAAATTGGGAGTAGGAAAGGATGCGCAGATAGACACTGTAGTATTACAAGTTCTCCCTTAAGACATGTGTCATTCTGTCAATTTAATACTGAGTTTCTTTTTCCCCTCAAATATAGAAAACTATTCATAGGCAGCCATAGCATATGTAATCATGTATCACAGAAATTTAATGATATCATTTAGATATCTCTTTCTTCAGACATTAAAATATTTCTTCCTGAACAGGCTGAGTGAAAACTTGGTACATGTCATATAAAAAAACCTAATCCATACTCTGGAAGGCAAGAATGAGTTTCAGTACTGCAGGTTCTTCACACAGGATATGCTGCCCTGGATCCCTCCTCATTGGCAGCTCATTCATTACAGCTCATGTATTTTCTCATATGCTTACTGGCACTAGTTCCTTTGGATCTGTACTGGTTGCAACTACCACCAGTGTAGGAGCTGTATTTTTTAAGGCTCTAAATATTGTAATCCCAGATGCGTTGGGGTTTTTCTATTTAGAAAATTCCCCAGGTCATAATGCTCTCATTGTTCTCAGTAGGGAACCTTAATTGCAGAGCTAGTTGGATAAGGGTTGGATTAGCTGGCAGAGTGTTGTCTGGGAAATCTTTCAGCTGTGCAATGTTATCGCTTCCCCTATGTCCCCCCGCCCCCACCCCTGAGGATTCCTAGCTTACTGCATTTGGTGAGATACATATGTTTTCCCCAGCTACAGGAGCTGTGAAGGGTTCCTCTGGGATATCTAAGTATAAATACCTAAGTGTGTCTTCAGTTGCTAGGTTATTTTTAGTCAATGGGTGGTTACCAAGTCATCTATAATTGTGCTGTTAAATGTGTCAGAGCAGCTACTGCAAAGCTAGGTGCTCCCTGTAACAGGTTGAATGTATAAGGTAAAATGTAAGAGGACAAAACCAACATTTCAGAACTGAGCTGTTCAAAGATTTAAATTATATAAGGGGAGATTGCTTGATAAGCAGCTATGTTGAAGGTGATCCATGAGTACAACATGGAAGGAGGACCATGGTAACATACTTTGACTGTACATTCCATTGTATCTGTGATTGGTGTATTGTGTCACTTCAGATTAGTGTTTTGGGGGAATTTACCAGTGGTTCAAGGCATCAGAGTGGTCTTCCAGAACCTTTCACTTCTTCTTAGGCAGCTCCTATACAACTTTTATCAGTAGTGGCCAAAAGCTATTACCAACCAGTGACTGCCGTGTGGGAGAAAGTGCAATGAGTTCGCAATGGGCAACCGTCCACACGACATGAACTGCTGGCATAGTTCTTTCTCTAGAAACAGAAAAGAGGAAGAAAATCACACCTGAATAGAAAGTCACTAAGATGGTAGGAAGAAGACAAGAACAGCAAAATAGTACAACTAAAAATCCAAAGGAAAAAACCATGACTTAAAAAGAAAAATACTTCAGAAGTTCTAAGCAGACATGATGCACTGTGACAAGGAAATCGCACATTGGTTATTCTGAAATATCTAGGCTGTGCTATCCCTCTTATGAATCTGCCACTATGAGAAAGAACTGGAAACAGGCTTTGGTCTGTCAAAGATTATTAAAGATATATTAGCATATCACCTAATTGGTTGAGTCAAGGAAAAACAAAGTGAAACTTTTAGATGGTTAAACAGATGTGTATTTGTAGTTCTTATGGTGGCTGCATCATGTCACTAACTAGGGATTAACAGAGCTAATCTCTTTAGAGATTAATTTCTACTCCAGTGGCACGTGACCAGCATCAGCTGAAGATCTGTGATAAAATTTTGAGGACTACTGTAGTTGTGACTAGCCCAGTAGCAAAGAAATGTGAACCGGACATAGGCATGCAGAGAACAGTGGGAAAAAATATTTAAAGGTTGCAAAAACTAATTGGTGGAAATATATCCATCTGTATTCATTACTGTATATTCAATATACCATCTATTTTGGTTAGATTCAAAATGGAAAAAGATTTATAATGCCACTTCAGGCATATGTGAAAGATGAACTGGGTGAATTTCAACAAAATAAAATGTTAAACTTAGCATCAGGAGAAACATTCCAGCTGAGAGAACCACTGGGCTGGAATAATCGCCTCCGGTGAGTGGTGACAGACTATTGCCTGAGTAACTCAAAAGTAACAAAAATGAAATCCAGTGGGCATTGGCAAAGGTTTAGTCTAGATAACCTAATAATAGATATCGTCTGCTCTATTTTTTTGTGATTCAAAGCCAGTAGTAGTTTCCAAATTCATTAATGAAAATGGGCTAACGTCATCTCTTGTGCTACTGCATTTAGATCTGCATTGGCCGTGCATAATTTCGGGGTTTATTGCATGAACAGGAATAAAATAATTATGCAAAAGGCGTTTGACACAACTGAAAATACTAGGGACTTACATACAGGTACATAGACTGCAATCTGGACATGATTGTGTTCCAGGAATTTTTGCATGTTTTTATTTATAAAATACCTCAATAGTGAAGAATAAATCTTAAGTTTGGGAGAATCTTTCCACAGAATTAAATGCAGAGTATAGGTAATATTTTTAAAGCTCTAGAATTGAGCAAAGGCTGCTGTCTTTGCTACAGCGTTCCAGTTTTAGTAATTCTGTAGAGCTTGATTGAAGTTTTGGTGAAAAGAACAAATGAGCTGTATTTCCAAAAAAAAGAGCAGACATTTGGAAATTATGCTCTTTGTTTTTGTGGTGTTTTCCCGTAAGAACTCAGAAAAACTTATATCTCATACACATTTGCTTCTGCTCCTTGACCATCAGGAAAACGCATTCCTCACTTCCTCACTACTTTTCCCAGCTGCAACTGTCCTGTATTGGAAATGTCTTCCAAGGCCATCATGATCCTTTACCAGCTTTCAGGTGCCGAGCATCTCTCCTTTAACATTAAAACACAACTGGGAGAGTTCCTGTGGAGCTCCCTGGCAGGAGCTACTGCTGGGACAACAGCCTCTATATTGCTGGACATGTGTGGGGTTAGAGCTCCGGCAAAAACCTGAACATTCACAGTGAGACAGTTCTGTAAACCTCTCTTGGCCTAAGCAGCTTATAAGTTGTTCGATGGGTATTATTTCATCAGTTGGGGATGCAATTCTTAATAGGCTGAAAGACTGGGGCAAATTTTTGTCAGTGGAATTTTTTCAGAAAAGTCTTCCAGAGAAGACTACACTGGTAACTTGAGATATCTTTAATATTTTATAAATCTTTATGCAGGTGACAGGTGAAGAAATTGAAGATGGATGTTTCTGAATAGGACTCACCCTATTTGAAAGGTCCAAAGCTATTTAGAAAATACAGAAAACACACTGAACCATATTTAGTACAGCAAGTGGCGTTGCCAGGTACCACTGTCCTCTCAAATGGGAACTCTTCTGGAATCCCTTGTTGCTATGAGACTAAATATCTCTGTACAGTGTGAGCGCTGAACCAGATTTTGCTCCCACTTACACTAGTGTGCATGTAGAGTGACTCCCCTGTGGCCGGGAAGCACAGTGCCGCATTCTGATGTCTCGCTTACAAAAGGGTCTGACCCAAAGCCCATGGAAGCCCAGGAGTATTCATCTAATTCAGAAGCTCAAAGAAGTATGACTACTTTAAAATGGGAGAAGGGCAATCATCTTGCACCTCAAAAGGGGCAAACAATTTGGGGATTTTGACCCATTGACAGTGGGTCTTCACATGCTTTTTAGTCAAAAAGAAAGTAATGTGTAAAATTTTGCATAGGGCTTCCTCTCCAAACTTAGGATGTTCAAACTGAAAGACACCTACTGCTTATCCTGGACAGCATAAACTCTTAAGTTTAAGACACTTTCAAAATCCACTTATTTGTGGATTTAAAAGCTGCTATGTCAGGGCGCTTTTTTTATGTTTGCTTAAGTATAAAATGTGTGCATTTTCTTTAGCTACTTGACACTTTTTTTCTTTCACCCAGAAGACAAATAAACAAACAAAACCCAACTTGAACTGCTCCCAAGCATGGCCAATTTCTCACCAAAGTGTACATTTCCGAATGAAAGATTTACAGTGGAATATCTCTAGTGTAGCTATGACATTGCTTTAACATTGCATGGCTGTAATCTTCAAATACGGTAAATGCAATAAATGGGTTTATAGGGATTTGTGTGAAGTTTAAAATTCAAAAGATAGTTGTTTTTAATGTTTTTCTGCGCTATCAGCAAAAACCCAAAAAGCACAGGGATGAACTTAACACACATCGTCAACAACAAGGGAGATGTTTGCCCAAAGAAAATACTGGTCTTTTATTAAACTGTCCTTTCAAGCAGCTGGAAACCCTCTTTTTTTTTTCTTTTTCTTTTTCTTTTTTTTTTCTTCTTCAAATTAAGAAAATAATTAAATATTAAGTATTTAAAAAAAAGCAATGCAAACCTCTAACCAAAGAACTATGAAAACAAAGCTCTTAGCGTGCAAGTATTGCCTTACTGGGTTTATGTCCTCAAAACTGTGGGTGCGCTTTCATGTCTATCCCGGATAAACGGGGGTAAGGCGTGGGCCTCCGGTGCGTTACCATCTATTGCTGACGGAGCGCAGTAAATCCACAGCCAGCCCCGAGGACTACGCCAACTTTCAGCTCGTCGCGGAGCTGCACGAAGGGGAGGACCCGCCGCCGTGCCGTGCCGTGCCGTGCCGTGTCGCCCCGTGTCGCCAAGGCCGCCCGGCGCTGCGGCCGCCTCCCGCCCGCAGGCCCCCGCGGTGCTGCGAACCGCACCTGCCCCGGCCCGGCCTCCTGCGCTTTACCCTCCTGTCCCCGGGCAGCGCTCCCGCCGCCGGCCGCGCTCCGCCCTCCTCCCCGCGGCACTCGGGTTTTCTCCCCGCCAGCCCGCGGTGCCGGACAGGCTCGCGTCGCGGAAGTTGCGCGGGGCAAAGCGGCGGTGCTTGAACGCCATAGGCACGGAGCCGCACCGCGTCCGCAGGGCACCCGGCCGGCAGCCCGACCCGGGCAACCCCCTCCGCCGCCCAAATTCGCGCAGCAGGCAGCGCGTAGCTGTTCCCCCTGCCCCCGCACCGCGGAGCTCGATGCCCTTACCGGGCAGCTCCCGTCCGTCGGGGCGGCCCCCGCGGCTGCCGGTTGCGGAGCGCTGCGGCGTCTCTGCCCCCGTCCCGGGCTGCAGCGCGTCCCACAACGGCGCGGTCGAGCGCTCAGCCCCCGCGGAGCGGCTCCGCATCGCAGCATCTCTCTAGCCTTCCCGCGCTCCCCTCCTCCCCCCCACCGCTCCCCCCGCCCGGCTTCTCTACGGCAGCCGGCCGCGGCGGCTCGGTCCTTCCCCGGGAGCGGGAGGGCGGCAGCAAAATCTCAGCCTTGGTCTTTTTCTTTTTCTTTTTTTTTTTTTTTTTGATTTATGGCATTCTTTCATTTGCGTTCTTGTTTTCCGTGGGGATGGCTGCAACGGAGGCATCAACCTGTAGACTGAGAGCGCTGTCGCCGTAGCCCGGCGCAGCTGTTCGCAGGGCGCTCCGCGGTGCCACCGCGGAGGAGCGGCGCCGGGACGGGGTCGGCCCCGCGGGCGGGCGGCGGGCGAAGGAGCGGGGCCGGCCGCGGCGCCCGGGGGAGCTCCCGGAGCTCCGGCAGCGGAGGTGCGATCCCGAGGGGAGGCCGGCGGTCTTTGCAAGAGCCCCCGAGCGGGTCTGCGTTTGTCGGGGATGGCGGGATGAACTGAGCCGCCCCCCCTTCCCGCTCCCCCCCCTCCCCGCACCAGAGAGGATCTCCCAGCCGGGGGAGGAGGAGGAGGAGGAGAAGGAGGAGGAAGGGGGGTGCAACAAATTGCCGCCAGCCGGGAGAAGTTGCAGTAAAGAGAGATCCCTCCCTCCCCCCGCTCCCTCCCCTCCCCGCTCGCTCTCTCCTCCCCGAGCCGTGGCAGCGAGCGGCGGAGCGGCGGCCCGACGAGCGAGCGAAGGAGAGAGAGCGAGCGGCTCCCGCAGCCCGGCGATGCTGCAGCGGCTCCCGCGGAGCCTCGGCGGGGTGGGCCCGGCCCCCGCACGCCCCGCGCCGCCCGGCGGCGGCGCGCCCTGAGCGGGCGGCGGCGGCGGCGGCCCCGGCCCCGCGCCCCCCGCCGCGCAGCGGGCGCTGTTGCGCAACCCGGCCCCGGCGCTGCCGGCCTCCGCGGCTCGGCGCGGCTCCCGCCGAGACGGAGCGCTGATTCATGGGGCCCCGCGCCGGCCGCCACGGCGAGAGGAGCCCGGCGCTGCCGCTGCCGCTGCCCCCGCGCGGGGTGTGAAGCCCCCGGCCCCTCCTCCGCAGCCCCCGGGCTCGCCCGCCCTGCTCGGGAGTGTGGGTCCCTGCCGGGAGCCGCCGCGCCTGGCGCACAAGAGGGAAGCGTTGATGCATCGCTGTGGAAATTCATTGTGTGACTTTCTGGGTATTTACTGAGTTTCAGACCGAGATGCAGCTCTTGAAAGCTTTATGGGCACTAGCAGGAGCAGCGATCTGCTGTTTTCTTATATTTGTCATCCACTCACAGTTTCTTAAAGAAGGTAATTATATCTGCATGTCTACATACCCTGTTCTTTAATACTAAGGTCTTTACGAGGTGCCTTAATTATTTTTACTGTTTCCAGTACGTTCTATTTACAGCAGTGCTTCCACGCTATTTTTCCTTTCCGTTAAAGCCTTCTCATTTTTGTTCCTTTAGATAATAGGTAGCTTTAGACTTACATTCTTGGTAAATGTGTATGTGTATATATATATAAAATCTGTATGATGATTGTATTCAATGTTTTAGGCAATGTCTCATTTCTTTATGGGGCATGTATACCGTATAGAAAATATTTGTTGCTATCAGATGACCACAGAACAGTAGTCATCATGGGAGTATTAATAAACCAAAAAACCCTTAACAAGTAAACGTCTTATTTTTATACCAAATCAATAGGCATCCTTTCCCTCTTCCCTATTCAGTACGTTTTCAATAGATGGCACTAAAGTTCTATGGAAAGGGCAGGGCAGAGCAAATCCTGGGCATTCAGCATCTTCCTTCTCCTCCTCGCTGCCCCAAAACTGGAAGAGGCCTTTTCATGGTTTCAAGGCTCCTGTTTTTTTCCACCTTGTGGTCAGAAAACTGTGATTACAATTTACTGGAGAGAATAGTTTGGATTGTGTGGCAGGCTTTCTTTTTTTTTTTTTCCTATTGAGCTGGGTGGAAAAAAATTTGATTAAGTGGATAGAGGAATTTTCTTGCAGAGTAACCCTCATATTGCTCTTTTGTGTTTTCTTTCCTCTGAAAATTACTCTTTCCACCGCCCCACTCCCCTCCCTTTCCCACCCCCTCTCTCTCCCCCCTCCCCCCCGCTAAAATAATGATTCCACTGCTTTTATTTGTAAGGCAAATTGTAGTCTGAGATTTAAGTGTGAGTCCTGAGAGACGTATATATATTTGGTGGTGTGTGGGAAAGCTCAGTGCTGTTCTTTAAGCAGTGTTAACAAATATAACACAACAATATTGGGGGTTTTGGTGAAATCATTTATTCTTTTTTAGCGTTGTAAGACAGTTAAGATTATAGCTGCCAGAAGAAGGAGCCCAGCTCAGCTCGGAGTCCTGGCTGCGCAAAGCAGGGAAAAAAACTTTTATGTGACTGGGACAAAGTTTCACTCAAGACTGGGCAAAGCGACAACCTTGCAACCACTGAAGTATCACTGCTGGTTTTTATTTAGTGTCAGTCCAAAAAAAACATGAGGCTGTACATTTTCACAGATCTTTTCTGAAATGAATAAACACTTATTTGCCTGATTCGGTTAATTAAGAAGAGTTATCCAGAAATCTCCAGTGCCAGAGATTTCTCCTTTAAGAAACCTACCCATGCTTTAGTTGCATCGTGTGCAATGCCTCCCACATAGTCACTTATTTAACATTCTTTTAAAATGTTCGGACTAGTGTATTTATATATCTCTGTCTAATGAGATGACTTGTTTTGAGGAGATTTTGCAGAATGAAATATTGCCAGTCATTTCAGGCTATTTTTTTTTTTCACTGTTTGCCATTATGCTGCTTTTTTTTTTTTTCAGTCTTTCACTGCTTGATTTTGAGACCTGTGTTACTGTAAATAATCCATAAAGGAAGAAGCATTTTATTTATCTTAAGATAATTCTTCTTGCATTGTAGGAGTAGAAAGCTAGCAAATTAATTTGTAAAAACAGAAACCATGGCCATACACCGAGCACTTTAAGACATTTTACATTGCTTCTCTTCCGGCATTTATAGCCCCTCTCAATGTGGACTGCAGAGAGAACACTGAAGCTCTTGAGCTTGTCGGATAATTTAATTGCATCAGTTTGTTTATATTTGTGGGGAAAAAAAAAAAAGTTTTCAGCTTTGGTGAACACTGAGAACTATATACTTACTGTAAATACAGATCGCATGTATTGGGCTAGTTGTCAGCCTTTTCTTGACGGGTGCTAATCTTCACAATAGCATTTTGACCCCTTTCGTATAATTACTTCAGCAATGTATGTGTTCCTCCTTGTAGTTTCAATAATGACACTGAGTAGTTTAGCAGAATTGACTGAAAGTCTACATGGTATAACAGTTTTTTTCTTTATGAAGAACTTTTAAAATATCCAATAAAAATGATTGGTTTAAGCATAATATATTCAAATGCAGACATCTAAGAAAAGGAGAAATAGATAACAGAAGATTTAAGCTATATATTGTAAACAGTTTGGAAAAGTGAGACTTACATTTTCTTTCTTTTTCTTTTTAAAATCTGCTTGTTAAATTATTTTCAAAAAGAAAGCAAGGGAAAGAAGTGTGAGGAAAGGACTAGCAACTCATTTAACCATATGCCTACCATATTAGTTTGCTAAGTAAATATATATAAAGAAGAATACATGAGATGGCTGTAACCTTACCTTCAGAAGATTTGAAATTCTTTTCTGATATCAGAGTTAGCCCTTTACATTAAAATTTCAAAAAAAATGTTAGGAGTGGTATGTCTCATTACACATGCTGTTGTTAGACTGTTGATTTCCTGGCAAAAAGATTAATTTCTCAACGGAGCTTAATGATCTACGTGGGCTCATTATTTGTAACTCAACTGTGTGGTTGAATTCCTAAGTTAAATGCTTGGACATTTTCATTTGATTATTTCTTGTGCAGAAGGCTAATTTCCTGTAGTCCCAAGGAACAAACAAGTAAACCACCAGTTTGCCTGGCTTGATGAGATTAGCTGATAGCACATATCTCCTGAGACAATTTGACGGTACAAGTTCATACACCAAGCATCTCTTTTGTATGCAAGACAATTGGTTTAAGAAGAATGACATGTAAAGTTCATTAAAGGTCTGACTTAATTTAAGGCACGCTCTTTCAATTTTTGCATGTTTTTTAACATTTACTGCTTATTATTTTTCCAGAGGCAGGTCTTAATAGAAAACTGACATAATCCTCGCTTTTTGCAGCATCTCAAAATGATACAATTACCACATGTCTTTTTCTGTATTAATTTTCCTTTTACTCACTTAGAATTAGTGATGTTATCTGTTATGTTAAACTCTTACCACCTATTAACACAAGATGTTTTTATAGTTGTAGTTGTGCTGCATGGCTATAATGTGTAGAACTTTCATTGTGTCCAGCTGAAACTTGTTACCAGAACCAAATCCTCCTTCAATGACATTCATAAATATGAGATTGTGTGTTGCAATAGCCAAGTGAGAGCGTTCACTCTGTTAATTATTCATTTTAGTTCTTATGCTGAACTTAGATTTTTCTCTAAGTAGCCCTGTCTTAAATCTTAAATATTTTTATATATATTTTTGAATTAATGTAGGTTAGTAGGAGCATTACTTTACTGCCTTTTAAATGGTGTTAAGAAACAATGAATGCTTGTTCTGAGATGAGTGGGAAAGAGCTGTTTAAATGTCTGTTTTCTTGAATATGTTTTTTTCAGTAAGTGAAGAATGGGTGACACAGGGTGCCATTTTTCCACACTTAGGCTTTTGTGTGGAAATACAGGTCGTCCTGTGGCTAATCTGTTCCCCTGTGTCCAATCTGTCCTTCAGTGTTTCTAAAAGATGAATAGAGCTGTGAACCCAGAAAAGGGTATTGTGATATATAATTGCAGTCCCATGCCTGCCTGATCTTCCTGCAAAGCAGTTTAATATACTCAGCTGCAGTCAGTATGGAGGGGTGTTAAAAATTGAAATATCTAAAACTTTTTTGCATACACCATCGAGAATTAAAAGTAAGGAATTGCCTTTGCTGCTCGTGTCTGATTTTAAACAATTTATAATTGTTTAACACATTTAGGGAAAGAGAACTGAAAAACACTGAGCTGGTGTTTCGCACATTAATTGTGGGAACTCCTTTGCCCCCAGACAAGTACCCTTTTCACCTGGGAGCATTTTAACCATTCAAACACGGGAGGGGTGGGAAAAGGTAAAGGATACAGTTTCTAAACGTTTCTTTGAATCCCATGGAAACTCAGGCAGTTAGGGAGTAACTTTGCAAGGGTATGTATATATTGCAGCCGGGGTGCGTTACAGCCCTACAGATAGTTTAAAGCTTCTTTTATCCTGTGTTCGCTCATTAAGAGACTAGAATGTCTTACCTAACAAGGGCGATTTAATATTTTGAACAGTTTATGAGATTAGAGTATTGTGAGCCTTGTTTGGAGAGGGACTACACAGCAACATGGATTCAGCCTCAAGAATCTTACTTAAAGTATAGAGGACTGGAGTATTCAGATCTCAAAAGCATATTCTTAATCTGATGGGTAGATGTTTAGTAGTAAGCTGTGTAAAATCGGGTGATTTTCTGTTGATGTGCTGTAGCAGTTGAGACAAGAGAATTTCAATACTTCTGTTATAACCAGATGATGAGGGCTATAAACCGGAATTTTAGCATCCCTTGTGCAGATTTAGTATATACTTATATATATGAATAGGTTGTCTGTTTAGCACATTTTTCACAATTATCGGTTTTTTCTGCCATAGGCAAAAGTTAGCAATTATTGGTTACACTCTTGTTGGCACTTCTCTGTCAAACACATTTCGAGGAATTAGTGTCACAATAGCAAAAATACTGCAGCACTTTCTTTAAAAGAATGCATTTATTACACATAATAGCTTGGCTAAGTTTATACTTAATATCTTTACAATATATACTATATGTACTTAATATCTTACTTAGTATCTGTCACTTTTTACAGATTTAAATATTTTAGCCTGCTCTAAAAGTATGGGAAAAGCTTTATGCATATTTTTTGAGTTCTTAGGGTATACATTTTGACAATGAAAATAATAAGGAACATATTCTATTTAGCTGTTTAACCCCGAACAACTCTGCTACTCCTCTGCTCATGTTTGAAAATGTCTACTGACAGTATACCCAAGATCATTTTTTCAGAGCTTTCTGTTCATATAAGCCTGATAGCTTTATAAAGCTGGGAAAACTAATGTTTATTGCTATGTAATACATTTTGAGGAAAGGAATTGCTCTTAAGAATGTGGGGAGAAAAAGTTTGGGCTTATGTTAGAGTTGCTTTTTTCAGGTTGCCCTTTTATGCTTAACCTGTGTCTCAAAACAGTAAGATACCTCACTCACCAGATGTGCTGCATATGTTACCTATATATAGTAAAACTGAGTTGAGGACAGTGTGTCCCAGCTGCAAATTAGCCTGCTTTTGAGGGGTTTATTACTTTTAGCATACTCTAGTATAATTCTTTTCTCCTGTTTGCCTTCTATATGTTTGTTTGTTGGTTTTTTTTTCGGGTTTGTGGAGAGGCAAATATGAATGGGATTGTTGGAGCAGTACATGAGGATAGAGAGAGGCACAGAATGCAGAAGTGGAAGTTTTCTCTTCCCATCCAGGAAATAGACTTGACAGTTAAAAACCGCTAAGCTTGAATAATTGCTGCACAAGGAAAGAATATGTGAAAGGTAACCAGTCTGTAAGGGTTTTCTTAATTTTTTATATTTTTATTGCAAATAAATAAAATTAAGAAGACCCAGTTCAGTGGCTGTTTGATAGTATGTGGCACAATGGGACTGAAGAAAAATGAGAGAAGGGCCAGCTTTGAGATAAAATAGCTTTGTATTTGAAAATTTTTGGTATTTTCAGAGGTTTGTTTTGTTTTGTTTTGTTTCATTTTTTTTTTAAGATAGGGTTAGAGAAGTATAGCAGTGAAAGGAAGCTACACAGACCAAAGTTCTTAATAATTTTCTTTTGGGGAGGTGAGAAAGATGTTCTCTGTCTGGCATCTGCTGTGCCGGGATATACCAAGAGGGGGAGCCTGACAGTTTTCCTACCCATAGAAGGTAGTTTTAAAATATACTCTTTGGCTTTGGGTGATGAAAATGAAAGCTGTATGTATCTTCATAGGGAAGCGCACCATAGATGGTACAAACCCCCTACTTTTCCCAATTGAGCAACTCAAAAAAAGGAATTAGTAACAGATTTTCAGTAGCCTTTCTACGACTGCCTGTTTTCATGCCCTAAGAGCACAAGTGAGGAATTATTGACCTTTCTCAGCATTTCTCAGCACTACCTGTTCTTAAAGGCAGTACCATAGATTGGTGTGAGTCACATCATACAAAAGTGCATGCTTTTTAGGTCTGTTGACTAATATTTATTTTTCTTGTTTCTTAGCAGGCATACACTGTGTCAAATATAAAACTGGAATAAAAACAAGACCACACTTAAGATTTTTTTTAAACTGAATTTAAAAGGAGAGGTTGAAAAAAAAAAACCATGTATTTAGAGGTCATGAGTTCAATATAGTATTGGCGAGAAAAGCCATAAATGTCTTTAATTCACTAGTCAAATTATAGGTAAAATTATTCTCTTCTAATATATATTTAAAAGTAACTTTTTGTAATGTTGTGAAGAAAAGACGCAACACAAGTTTCTGTACTAATGATAACAACAGTATTTATTTTCTGGTAGTATTTAGATGTCCCAGTTGGAATTGGTGATTCAGCCGAGTATGACTGGACAACTGTAGTGTGTGTTCATACAAATCCAAGCCAGGGATCTATTCCATCCAGTATCTGCATTTTAGCAAAGATTTATTTTGCTCAGGAATTATATCCTCTTGCCACTTATAACCCATGGTGATAGAAGGTTCTGTTTAATAACAAAATCCGATTATTTGCCTAAATGTGCTTTTTATGCCTCTTCTAGAAATCCAACACAATATAATGAATCTGCCTATTCATTATATTTTACCTTTGGCACTACATCAGTTCACAAGGAAATGCTAGTCAGAACAATAGATCTTCCTACTAATTGTTGTTAGTCTTATGAAAAGCAATGAGTAATGTGTTTGAAATATATCCAAACAGCAAATTAACATATAAATAACACAAAAAAAAATGTGTAATGGATCAATATCTATTGAAATATTTCCTAAAAGCAGATGCTGTACTAATGTGTGTTTTCATATGAGTGATTTATAATTTTTGACTGTAAGGAGGAAGGTAGAAATTGTGTTAATTCATCAGGTGAAAAATTGCATTTATAATAGGCCGGTATATTCTGGATCTCAGCTTCTTTCTAACGTGCCACAAGGCTATATGGCATTCCAAAGCCTAGATGTTTAATTGCAGTCACATGTGAGGAAAGATGTAAGCCAAATTTAGTGGATCCAAAAAGAACACAGGAAATAAGTGCAACTTTAGAAGACATGACCTGGAAAGTACTGAAGACACTGGAGTTATTGAGTTTGGAGAAGAGTTTTCAGTGGGTAAAATTCTGCCTTAAAAGTAACAAACTTCTTTCTGTAAAGTTGAAAGATTACAAGAAGCAATGAGTGCAAACTGATTTGAGGGAGATTTAGGTTAGACATTAGGAAGGACTGCAGCAAGGCAAATTTGTGCTGGGCATCAGGGAAGACTTGCCAATGGCAAGAACAGTTAAGCATTGGAATGGATTTTCTTGGGAACCTGTGAAACAGGAGAGTTTACTTTCAGGTTAAAATATTGTCTGTTGGGAATAATATCGTCAAGTTGAAGCTAACAGGCAGACCAGGTGACCTCGTGAAGTCCCTTCAAGTCTTATCCTCCAAAATGTGCACTTACCTGAAACTTGCTTAGAAAGATGAAAGATATTTAAACATCTGACTTCAGGGCACTATTCTGTTGACTGCTGGAATGAATAGGCTCGTGAGAAGGCACAGTAGGATCTGAAAGTATTCAGGGGACAAATAAAACCTCAAGAAAACAACCAGTATTTTAAGTATTTTATTAGCTAAATCATGCCACTTTTTATGCCACTTTTTGAGTTGCAGTTGTAATTAAAAAAAAAAAAACCAAACAGAATCTCATTATTTATGTAATTAAAGATCACTCTCTTAAGGGCTGTTTACCTTGCAAGCTCATTAGGACTCGAAGGTGTCCTGAAGCAGGGCCTTGCTCTGTTCATTCTTCTTCGAATACAAAGAGCAATGAAATTAGAATATCAGCATCATTCACTTTCTGGTATTTCTTATGGGATGAGGATTTGGATTAAGGATTTTTGAGCTCTGTCTGTCTGTTCTTGTTACCCCAGCATTTGGAGGGCTTATCTCCAGGTGGCCCTTTGGCTTCTCTGACCTCTGCTATAGGAAGCACAGATGTAGCCCCACAACAGGATGAGCTGCAAATGGCTTCAGAGAGGTTCCCTTTCAACCTGTGTCTGTTTGGTGCTATTGGTGATTAAGAGCTTTGTGTTCATTTCTGTCTGTAATGATGTGCACCTTGATGCAATACTGTCTGATTTTTATGATGTCTGCAGGGTTTAAATCCAATAGCAAAAGGAAAATTAGCAAATCATGCTGACAGAAGATAAAAGCGGGAGAACGGTGGTCACTCGGCTGGGGCTGTGAAGTGTCACACTCCACAAGTTGTACTTGGAGCAAGTCCTGTCTGGAATTTGTTCATGTCTCTGGAACTGTTACATACTACAAAATTGTTCTACTTAGAGGTGTAGAAGAGCTGGATACTAGTTATTGTTTCCTTGAGCAACACTAACATTTCTTTAAAGATAGGAAATAGGAAGGTTTTTGGAAGTTACTGTATTGCAAGTTAAAATTTCTTTACCCCCTTACACTAGTTTTCCAAAAAGCACTCACATTTTATGTGGTTCTGTCGTGACTGCTAATTAGTCATGAAAATGATGTTATATGATATCTTTTGTACTTTGCTACAGTTTTTATTGTATTAAATTACATGGTTTTCTGCATAATTCTTTCAATACAAATTTATGGCTTTAAGGAAGAAAAAAACCAAACCACTGCTCCGTTTTTCAGAGTTGCACATGTTTTGGAGATGTGAATCTGGGAATAGATTTAGCCTCAAGAGAACCAAACAGTTGTTTGAAACGGTCACTGCTTGAGTATCACCTTGCTTACGGCTATGAACTAATTGAGATTAAACTAAAATGATTGTGAAACGCTTCCTTTTCCTGTGCATCGGCAGTTCCCACTATCTGTTAATGCTTTAAAAGTATTATTTAGTCATTAAAAAAAATGGATGTGCTTCTGGGTTCCTCTTTTGTTCTAGCTTTTGCCTTTGTTTTTCTAAATGCATGCTGGTAGATAAAGTAAAGAGTCTTCAGCTGTTGTAAGCATTTTTGTATGCTTGGCTATAAAACTATATAGATTGTACCAGATGCTGCCTTAACTTATTTTATAGAATTATAATGGATGCTGATGAGTCTTAGAGTCAAGCCTTTAAAGATAAAAATCCCTTTGCTGTGTGTTTTTTTTTTTTTCCAGTATATAGTAATTGCCCTGTTTTATTGAATCTTTTCACCTTTCTATTATTCTGACTAACGTTTTAGTAAAACCTTTTATATTTTAATATTATAAGAAGTTTTATGTCTTCCCTAAAGACTATAACAACATTTAAAATGTATTTTACATGTTATTTAGGTTATAAGTGACATGATTTTCAAGTGGGCTGAAGACCCAAGAGCTCCCATCGCCTGCAATTAGAGATTGGGATATAAAACATATGGCTCGAGCATTTTCTTGGCCATGTCCATTTACTAATTTCATGCCAAGGCACAACAGGTTTATTGTTATTACTGGTTAATTCATAACTAGACAAATACCCATTTGTTGTGATATATATACATCACTTGTAGTGTTAATTATTTATAAAAAATGCATTGTAAGATAAGTGTATAAAATAGCAGCAGTTTTTCCTTTTTATTGCACTTTCCTGAGCCCAAAAGCATTTTGCAAGCCACACATGGCTTTTCATTTTTAAGTAAACTATCTCTGGTAACAGCCTTCAGAAAGTAATCCGTCAGATATGAAAGTCGAAGGAAACAATGTGATTAGAGAAAATGAGTGCACTATTTGATGTTAGGAATGAAACCTTTTCTCCATTTGAGTTGATGGTGAACTTCTTCTTGTTTTCACTGAGGCCCAACTTTTAGCTATGTTGGGCAGCATGAGGTTCTACTTTGGCATACTTTTGCTTTAGTTTATTGACTTGGGAAAGCGTCCTTTCCTATCTGTAAGATGTATGAGGTAAATGACTTTGAAAGATAACTCTTACTGAAGCTCTTTTCTGGGCAGGTTCTGTTTCATACTCCAGTTCCTTGTCTCCTACTCAGGAACTCCATTTCCTGGTGACACTGTCTTGTTACTGGTAAAATGCGGTTATTTTCCTTATTTCACAGATGCTGAAAGCTAGGTATGGCTATTGTATAACTGCATACTTTAATGCAGTGAATTATTAGTGTTAGTAGTATGTGCTTCTATTTAATTATGCACTGAGGCCTTACCTAGAGCCAGAACTGTACCCTTGCAGTCACTTAACAAATCTAGAGACGCTTGCAGTTCACTGAAGAAGTGCAGGAAAAAGATCGTTAAATTATACATGAACAAGTAGTTAAAATAACAGAAGTTATTAACTATCATTTCTCCTCAGTGTCTCTTCACAAGCTTAATGCTTCTCTGCCTAATTTCATCAGTGGTCCTTGTCGACTTCCAGCACACTCCTTCTGCCTTCGGTCTTGCACGCTCTCCCAGGTGAATGCAGCTTCATTCCCCGACACGTGTGGGAACATGGGCAGAAATGGAGATAGATGATCAAAGGATTTGTTATGATTCTAAACATTGTGCTTTTCTTCCCTAGTTTCTAGGCTCTCTTAGCTTTGCCTGTATGCTTGTATAACTATATATATAGCCTTGACTGTCCCTTTACCCATTATAAAATTCTTCCAGTCTGATTTTAAGGTTACAGTGTCGCTGGCCATTTGATCTAGTTAATTGAGCCTTAGGGCGTTGTGTATTAGCTAATGAATTACAAGTTTTCTGATTTAGTTCTGTTAGAATACAGTCTGAAAATTTTCTTTTCTAGTACTGACTCAGAACTAAGATGAGCAAGGAACTCGTGCCTGTTTTATAATTACTTCCTCTTTGTGAGGCGGGAATTTTTCACTAGGTGACTCATTTGCAAACTTCCAGGCAGTTGGTACCTTAGAAAGCCAGTACAGATCATGGAATCATAGAATGGTTTGGAAGGGACCTTAAAGATCATCTAGTTCCAACCTCCCCGCCACGGGTAGGGACACCTTCCACTACATCAGGTTGCTTAGAGATGCCAGTGCTACTCTGACCAAGTCTGTATGTAGTTAAGCTCGTATATTTGTGCATGCATTTTATTGTAGTGTTACCCTTTTAAGTTTTCTTCATCAGTTTTGTGAACTCTATATGGTGAGAACTAAAATGCATTAGATTTGTAATATTTCTTAATGTTAAACCCAGCTCATAGCAATTAGGTATGTTTAGTAATTTGTATCATGGTGTAAAATGAATGTAAAGTCTCTATTTGTTACCAGCATTTTAATGAGTAGTTGGAAAATTATTTTCAGTTCACAAAATGAGTTTTGCAAACCTCCCTTTTTCAGCAAACAAATGATGGATGTCAAATTAAAACCTGAGCTTGTTTCTCAGATTCATTCTAATGCTATGACTTTCTGACATGATGTTGAAGGTGTCAGATCTATCTCTAGGCTTATAAAATTCCTGTTCACTGTAAGGGGAGCTGCAGACACCTGTGCATCTTCGGGCAGGCAGGTTCTTGAATTCAGTAAAGCTGCCCAGTACTAAAGTGGCATGTCAAAACACAGTTTTCTTCCTAAAGACACAGAGCAATCATATTTTATTCCCCACCTTTTTTTTTTTTTTTTTTTTCTTTTAGAAGGAAAGAACACAGTAACATTTCAATGGAATTAGCAGTAAAAAGAGCACAAAAAGGGCTGCAATTTGCAGCATACTTTCATTTTCTAATAGTTTATAATTATAAAAGCCAAACAGAGCAACCTTTGCCATAGATCTACTCATTTGTTTGATTGCTTTCTCCTGCATTTATTTATGGTTTAAACGTGGTCAGGGTTAAGCAGAGATGTGGTTAGTAACTGTGATTTAATCATGACTTCTTCTCAATACAGCTTTTTAAATATAAACTGTAACTATTTAAAGTAAAAAGAGCTATTCTGAATCCATGTACGAGAAAAGATTATGCACAAGCACAAAGGAAATAAAGAGTTTGTAATTAAGCCTCATTGTTAATTTACATTTTGAAAAAACAAAATGTTGCCATCCTAACATGTAGTTTGCAAAATTTTTCTGAATCTCATGTATTAGACTGAGGAAACTCCTAACTTGCATGATATGTTTCTCAAGTTTTGTAAACAAGAAAGAGCATAATTCTGTGCACTTGTGCAAAACATAATAAAATATGAAGGCATCAGTAAGTTATGCAAACTGAGTCTTTTCCAATCAGTTTTCTAATTATGCTGTTCCTAAGATAATTGTTGTTTGGGTTTTTTCCTAAAAAATAGTAAAATATGTAGCTGTTTTTTGGTATTAGAGTTTGTCGCAGCTCTGTTATTGTTCAGCAGTCACGCATTTAGCATTGACGATTTTTAAACATGTGGGGCAGTATATTCTTTTTTAATAAATTTCTTTTTAATACTGTTTAATTCACTAATTCTTTTTTTTCTAGAAAAAATTTACCAGTAATATTTTCTGTATGAAACAGAGCTTTGCTAAACAGACCAAAAGACAGAATTAACAGCGAGATCAGTTTTTGCTGCTTTAAAAGGCCACTTTTGGTACTGTGCACTATGAGTATTGCAAACTCTAGTTTGGAGTGCCATGGACTGCTCTGTTAGCTTTCTAACTCCATGTGCAGCCATACTGACAAATTGCTTTTATGCAGCAATTTGCAGGGTCAGTTGTTTAACTAGTTAATTTACTGCATATCTCAAGTCTCAGCAGACAGCCAGTTTTTATTTTCAGTGTTGTTTATATATTTTATACTTTTTAAGAAACGTGTACGAAATAATAATGTTTGCCCCCAATCATCATCTAATGCTTTCTGAATATCGTGCTGGGTCTAGCTCTACTGATGATGGTCAGTGACCTTTTGATTCATTAGACATCTGAGCTATTTAACTTTTTAAGGTGAAGTTTTTGCTGATGCATGAGTACTACTGTTGACTTCTTCTGTTCTGGTATGTTAGATTTAAAAATAGATCTCATTTTTGAATATGTTAAGTGTAATAACAGACACTATTTATCACTAGACAGTACTGAGGTATTCCACCGTTTTTCAGCTCTGTTGCAAGTCTCATTTTCATTAGAAATTATTAGTTTGTTGTTTTTTGTTTTGTTTTGTTTTTTTTAAAGTAACTAACATTTAAGTTCTTTTCTATAGAATCATAATAAAAATATAAGTCCAAAGCCCACAGCAGAGCTGAGTACACCTAAACCATTGCTCTGCTTTAAGATCTCTGATGATGGAGATTCTACAGCTTTCCTGGATTTTCATGCTGCACTCATCTATTATGTCTGCATTTACACTGAGTGGTTGCTGTGGTATCAATCATTTTGTCATGTGGGAAGGCGGGAGCAGAAAGCACACACACACAGAGCTCTTTGAAATCCTAACATACTTAACCCAATTAAATCATAAAGATAGTACTTTATGTATGATTGCTGGATTGCAGTTGCAGAATGTGCTGAACGGCAAACCAAAAAGCAGTATTCACTCGCTGCCAGAGAGGAGGGAGGACCTGCTGGGGACACTGAGGATCAGCAGTGTGGCATCCCTAACTGTGGCCACCTCTGTGTTTGCACCTCATAGATGGGTGTCTTACACGTGAGATACGTGTTCCTTATTTTCCTTTTTATGCTGGTTCTACCAAACTCCCAAGGCTGCATTCCTTCAGTAATGACTAACTGCCTGAGATTTGTGTTTATACCCCCTGCCTCTGCCATCATCCTGTGCTTACACCCTGGGGGGGCCCTACTCCACAGCACTGCAGCATCAAAATATCTTCTGGTAACTGCCCTTCATGCTCTTCCTCTGCTTTTCCCAAATAGTCCCATAGTGGTCAACAGACCACTAGTGATTTTAGAGTTTTCCAAGGATTGCTATTTAATGATAGTGCAGAGTCCATGCATGTGACTGTTTAGGAGTAGCATCCGTGAAGCTCTTGACCACTTACTGTGGTTGCTTGACTTGCTATATGTCTTAACACAGTTCATAGCAATGCATTCTAGATTGAGACATGTCTTTCTTGTGTTGCTTTGCTTTTACTGAAAGCTTAATGTATAAGGGGGGAGAATTTTTATTGATTTTTTTTTTCCTGTTTTAAAAACACACGAGTTCCTCTTTGTTTGTTTGAGGTAGAGAAGGCATTCAAAGAAATACACCTTGCTCTCCAGCGGTATGATTTCTGACAGTTTTGATGGATGTCAGAGAGAAACCTCTGTCCAATGGGAGAAAACTGGAAATAGTAGGATAAAAAGTCAGGTTTTAAATCCATTTTTATGTAAACATTTGGTTCTTGGAAGTATTTAGGACACACAGTTGCTGCTGTTGTCAATCTTGAATATTTTTGAAAATCATCCATTTCTAATTGCTACTCTGTGAAGTCTATCTTTGTGTTTCTGTTTTCAAAAGTCTTGGCAAATATATAGCTTATTTCTTTATGACAGAGATGGTATTTAATTTGTATGTTAGAGAGCAAAATCTACGAGGAAGCGTTCCTCGCATGCACTTAACTAATGCATTTTTGTATGTCAGGGTGCTGGAAGGGCCATTGGCTCCCTGGGGTTGGCATACAGTGGGTGTTAGGGGTCCCCAGGAGACCCCACCGGGCAGGGCCGGGCAGCCAGGACCTGTCCCACCTCAGCCAGGAGCAGGGCGGCCAGGGGCATCCCCAGCCCTGTGCATCAGGCACCTCCTTGGGGATGGGGACAGGCTGACACCAGTCATGGCCCCACGGGTGGGCCTGGCTTGGTGGGGCCCATGGCTTGGCAGGTCAGGGCTGTGGGGAGCTGGGACAGGCCTTGCTGTGGAGTCCCTGGAGTGGAATGGGGTCCTGGGCCATGGGCAGGTTGTGCCGGACAGGGATATTAAGTCTTGCAGGGCCCTGACGTTGTATCTGCTTTTGCAGCTGATCCAGTAAGAAAGCCACTTAAAAGTATTATAAATACAGCATGAGAATACCAGCATGCATTGACACACTGATTTATTTTGCATATTATGTGGCAGACATATACTCGTGTTTTAAAGACCATGCACATTACTTTATGGATGTAGTAAAGGGTTCTGAACAAGCTCGAATCTGGACTGGCAGCTGAAGAGAACACGAGTCCTGTGCTTAGGATGAGAGATATGGTGCTGCTTGATGTCAGTACTTCAGGGAAATGCCACTTCTTCGGAAAGATAGAACAGGAATCCGAAAGAGGAGGGGTAATACTGAATTGAACTGCAGTGGACTTTCTGTTAGTCATCACTGTCTTATCAGTTTGATCCTCCTTCTCTATGCTGTGCACAATAAGAAGTTTGTTGCATTTTAGTAGTACCTGAAAATTTAGAAAGGCATGAGGTTGTGCTCCGTGGATGTGAGTTTTTGAAGTGTCTTGGGATATTTCTCAAAAGGCAATATTATACCACTGCAGGATACTTTTAAACTTGTCCTTTCATCTCCTTTTCAGTTTCCTTTCTTCCACCTGATGCTCCAGCTATTGAATAACATTGAATATGGGCTATCACAGTTTATCTACAGCGATGGACTGTGTTGCCATGACATAGAGTTAAGAATCATTCTAGTATCACACCGAAGGAGATGCTCAGACTTAATGAAAAGATGTAGTTATACACAGTAATCTTAAAACAAATTGCAGAATTCAGGAGCAAACTGTTCGTGGTTAAATTGCTTTTTCCTCTATCTATATTGTTTATTACGAAGTTACAACAATATGACTTGCATCCCCACAGGTAAAGTAATGCTTTCCTGTATTTGTGAATGTGACAGAGTAGCTCTTATTTTAGATATTGTCATGCTTGAATGATATATAAACATATTGATTCATTTGAACTGCAGTAATACAAAGTGTCCTTTGTGTTCCTGTATGCAAAAACCAGGCTGCTGTGTCAATGAAACCCACGTTGTCCTTCTGTGGGATAATTTCCATAGTTTGCAATTATGACTTCTCTTCTCAAGTGACATTTGATAGCGTTAGGATGTGCTGCTGGTAAGTCAGTAACCAGAACTATTTTCTAACCCATCCAGCTAGAACAGTGTGTATGCTTTTTTAAATTCTGCAAGTATCTCAGAAGGTCTCTCTGTACAGATATGTGCAATGAATCTTTGCTGGTGAAACAGTAGTTGTCTTTCCCTCACCGCTCTGCTACGAAGGCTTTACTTTGTATTTCTGTTGGATCACAATCCCAGCTGTCCTGGAGCTTTGTGAAGCTTATGTACAGTTCTGAGGCTTGAGAGGCTTAAATGCACATTCCTGGATGGTAGTCTGACCAAATTTTATTTAAGCTGCAAGAGTGACTGCTTGCAGCAGTGTGGATGGGCTGTACTTGTAAGAGAGCTTGCAAACATTTTCATTTACGTCTCAGTATATGGAATGTGCTTTTGATTGTCAATTGTATTGGCCAATTTGTGTTGGCCTCTTCTCCCAAGTGAATAATGGCAGGACCAGAGGAAATGGTCTAAAGTTGCAGCAGGGGAGGTTTAGATTAGATATTAGGAAGAATTACTTTACTGAGAGAGTGGTCAGGCACTGGAACAGCCTGCCCAGGGAGGTGGTGGAGTCGCCATCCCTGGAGGTATTTAAGAAATGTGTAGACATGGCACTTCAGGGCATTCTCTAGTGCCCGAGATTGTTGGTTTGTGTCTTTTTTGTGGGTGGGGTGGGGTGTGGTTGTGGGGGTTTGGTTTGGTTTGGTTTTGGTATTGGTGTTCTGGGATTTTTTGGGTGTGGGGTTTTTTTTGGGGGGTGGGGTGGGGTGGGGTGTTGTTGTTGTTGGTTGGACTCGGTGATCTCAAAGGTCCCATCCAACCAAAAATATTCTGTGATTCTGTATATAATGGCTGCAATTTGGATTTTGGATGAAAACAGGAAATGTTGTAACCACAGAAATGGTATACTTACTGAATCTTTAGTTCAAACAAGTGATGATAGTTTTTCTTATATTTTGGAACCCATGCTTCTTTTCATATTCTGTACAGGCAAAAAGATTCTTAGTTATATACCCGTAATGTTCAGCTTCACGAAAATTGAATACACGTTTAAAGTGCATGATTGTGTTCTGTGGCATTAGGTGTACATATACCGTGGATATGAAGGTGAAGAACATTTCATAGATCCAGTAAGCAAGGGACTTGAATATTCTGACTAAACGCTTATTAGTATATGTCACTAGTTTTAAGGAACTTTGTTTTTCAAAGGTTTGTAACAAGAGGTGGAAGATGGAGAATAATTATACCCCTGTCAGCGAGTCAAAGACAATTTCTGCCTGTCAGCCAGTAATGGTAAATTCTGAGCTTGCAGACTGAAGCATTTGTTGGCAAAAAGCTGCTTCAGCCCTAACTATATGTATTACATGTTTCCTTATAAATGAAAAGTTAATAATCTTAAACACTGTAGGGCCCATCTGTCTTTTGATCAGCTCTGCAACTGTTCTGTTGCTCTAGTCCTTTATCTCTCTCTTTTTCCCCTTCCCAACTTTTATTCATCTAACTAAATTTTTCAAGTTAAGCACTGGAACTTCAATCATAGATCATAACAGTCAACTATGATATATTCTATCTATAAACTGAGTTTGAGACTGGGGTAATTTTCCCCCTCACTCCTATCATGGGCTGTTTCAAAATTTCATTGCTTTTCTTAAAGGAAATTTGATCTTTTTTAGACTTCATTTATTTGTAGCATGTATCCATTTGTTATATTGCACTTTGCTTCCTTCCAGTGTTTATTCTTGCTGAAATCATGAATATACTCATATTCCTTCTTAGCCTTTATTTTGCCACACAAAAGAAAAAAAAGTTATTTTCCAACATTACTTCAGAATGTGTATTTGCACTACACTTCTCATTACTTATTTCCCCCACAGACATTGTCTTGAAAAGATATAATCTGAATTTTAACTGTCTTGCAGTGGCTTTGAGCACTAATGTTTATACTTGCCTCCCTCTTTTTAGCCGTACCTGTCCTGTTCCCATTTGTTAGGATGGCAGTTGTCCTTTTACAGCCCCGTAACAGTGATGGTGTACAGTTTATCTGCCATCAGTTCATCGTTTTAGTCCTTTTTCCTCCTCTGTCATTTCCAACTACTAAATTCCCAATTTTTCATATAAATTATTTTTAGTTCCTGCCTACTTGGTTTTCCACTTCATTGTTCTCATCCCACTTCTGTTAAACCCATCATCAGAAAGGCATTCAGTTTCTTCCTATGTTGTATTTTGAGCTCTTTCTGTATTAACAATGCCTCTGAAATTTGTGTCTCAGAATTCTTTTGAGCTTCTAATTTAGATGTACAATAAAAAGAATTCAGTAACCGCATTTGCAGTAACATTTTATCTTCCACATAAAAAAGCACTGGGCCAAAACGCAAGATTTAAGATCTGATATGTGTTTAAGCTGGCATTTGGAGGTTAGATTTCCAAAATAAACCTGGTGCCTACATCTCTGAAGACTTGATCAAAAAGTAATATAAGCTTGTATAACTATCTATTTTTCTTCTAGGACTTGTATCTTATAAAATAATATTCTAGGCTTTCATAATTAAATTAGAAAAAATGTTCTTTTTTTTCCCCCCCTTTTCTTTTTTTTAAACAGAACTGAACTCATAGTGGTTGGTTTAGCTATTGCAATTAATATTTAATGAATCACATCTAATTTTATACTTTGTATTACGTCTTCCTGTTTGTAGCTATAAAACCACTCAAAACGTGTGGTGGTTTTCACTGAGTTGGCTTAGGAATAATATCAGCAGAAGAATTAGTGGGGTTAGTTTTTCTCTGACAGTTGCACAACATTTTTTTTTCCTTTTTTGATACCTGCTGTTAGAGAAATGTAGTTTGGAATTGCTACGGCTTTTACGTCTACAAAGAAAAGCTTAGTGTCTTGCGAATTTGACTGCATATTTTACAGTGTATTACGGATGTGGGCTTTTCAAGTTGGTTTTGTATTTTAAAGTATTTTTACCATAAACACGTGATCAGGGTGTAGGAGAGGAATAATTTTAGTTTCTCATGTTTCTTTTTTTAAATGTAAGAACCCCTTTAAATTTAGGAGCCCCAAAAGACCCTACTGAATAAAGTGGAAATTATTAAACATAAATTGCAACAGAAAATCTTTGACATTTGGTCACGAAATATGTGTCTTGATTTAAAAAACAAAACATTTTTAGCAATTGAATAGGTGAACTTATGTTCCCAAATACATATTGTTTCCTAGGGAGGATTTTTTCACATTGCTCTCCTCTTTCATTTGTGAAGGAACATCTCAACTTTCTCTTTCAGACCAGCATAAGTGGCTGCAAATAGTAACATTTTACTGGCTTTGGAGTGGAAGATTAGCTCAGTTATATGGTGTGAAACTCTAGTTTCTATTTTTTATAGGAACCACTTGCCTGACTTAATTTCACTCAAAGGTTAACAGAAGTTCATGATTCTTTTAGGTGAACCATGGCTTGGCTTTGAACCCAACTATATATCAAGGAAAAATTTCTGATTTTATTCAACACCAGCATAAATTGAATCGTCTGAGATCCTGAGATGTCTAATCCTGAAATTCACTGCAGCATTTAGGGCTATGAACTCATGAACTACACTGAGCAAAGAAAAATACTGGCTTCCTGTTAGCTGTTTTCCATCTCTAATTCTCTCAGGCATTCTATCCTTTAATCTATGGACAGATCTCAAAATTCTGTCCTGGTCCCTTGTGTCAGAGTGATGAAGGTGTTACCTCCTGCTGGCCCTTTCATTGTATCATTTGCCCTCAGGAGGATTTCAGAGGCATGTGCTTTATAAATGACATCTTCTATCTTTGGAAAATTGTTAATATACTTTTAAAAGGAACAGTCTTAACACATTTACAGCACAGTGCAAACTATAAACTTGATTTATATGGAAGTACATATTTTACTGGAGAAGGCAGTGCACCCTAGCTGCCTATAATCTGACTGTAAATTTCCAGGGTATTTTTAATTTAATACTACAAACTAAACTAGAATTGTGAATTTCTGAAAATGGAGTATTTTGGCTGAGTTGTGTGACCTCCTTTCATCTGTAAATACATCATTATTTACATTGCTTCACAGTAGTCGCTGATTAAGGATTTCTATTTTAGGCTGTGATTTTTTACTGTAATGTATGCTTCTCAAATACTGCAGCAAAAGCTGGAGATATCTTTATGCTTTTCAAATAGAGTTTTTTCTGTTGAAAACTTTGAAGGGGAAAAAAAAAGTAAAACTGTTATAGACTTTAAACCCTGCAAGTGTGATTTGTATATGCTATGACTTTTTCATTATTTACTAACTTGAGATGCTATAAATCTTATCCTTGGAATCAAAATATTCTGCTCAGTGGCTGCAGCAGTAGCAGCTCTTAGACAGCAAGTAGTGAGCTCAGCTGACAAGATTCTGGCTTGTGTTTCTCTGACACAAACATGGCTCATAGAAAATGGATACACAGACCAATTCTGGCAGGAGTAGTAAGAGCTCGCAGAGGAAGAAGTTCTGTGCAGGTTGGAGAGCTGTGCAACTGATCTAAACACTGCTCAGCTGAGTCACCCAACAGGCTGGGTTAAAATTCCACAAACGTAAATAAGATTTATCAGTTTCAGTAAGCAATCCTGCAGAATTTGATAAATGTCTACAAAAGACATTTTAAAAAGATAGCTAGAAAGCTTTCCTGGCCTGAAATTCAACCAGCTTTGAACTTATCTGTATACTGTTTAATTAATGTCTTTGTGGAGCAGCATTAAAATAATACTGTGCTCTAATCCTCTAAGAAGTAAGGCTGTCTCGAACTACAGCTGAATTACATGCTGCATAAATTAAAAATTGCAGTGCACAGTATCTTTCTGGAGGTTTATTAAGTGGTGTGATTATGCAAAAATAGAAAAGTATGAAAATAGACGTTTCCATATAATCATTACTGTGCTGTTATCTTCCATTTTTTTGAACATTTAAGTCCATTTCCACTTAGAATTAGCATGTTTTCGTTCAATTATTTAATCTATTACTGTTAAGAAGACCATGCTTCACAGTTGGTGTCGTACATCTGGATTTTTTTTCCAAATTCAATGTGCTTAATAGAGGGAAAAAAGTCATTTATTTCAACATGTCATTAATTTTCTCAATTTAGTCTGCTTCTGGGTCAATAGAATAGGGTTTTCAGTGTAGTGTAAACTAATTCCAGTCAGAAGAAAGTGATATTAACACAAATGATGTGTTTTTAAATAAGAAATATTACCAAATACTCCATGTATTTAGTCTGTACAGGACTAGGCTTTGAATAAGTCTGGAATATAGCTGGCATATTAACACCGCTCGTCGAGCAGAAAGAGGGAAAGGCTGCCCTTCAGAGATGGGGGTTAATTTCACCTAAACTGCCTGATGGTCTTCAGTTCGGCAGCTCCCTTTGGCCTGATGGAAGAGCGGAGGTGAGCCATCACCCTGTCCCCTGCCTGTCCCTGCCCCATCCCCGCCTCGGCACAGGGGGGGCTGGTTCATGCTGCCGCAGGGCTCCCAGGGAAGCAGGTGGCCAGAGTGAAGGGCTGCCCAGGGTCTCTGCGGCACCTCTGCTGCCCTGCCAATAGTCTCCAGCAAAACATCGGCAGGTGGAAAAAAATCCACCCATGTAAATCTGCTTCGTTGCTATGAAATCAATAGGGTTAGAAATTCACCTCCCCTGGAGGGTTCCTTTTATTTGATGGTAAACAGTAAAAACTGACTTCAGGATATTAAAGTGAGATTATCCTCCTTCTTCATTTAACTGTCATAGAAAAGCTGACTTCAGTCCCAGTGAAACCAAGTATCCAGTGTCTTCCACGCAGGGGACAAGGACCTTGATTACTGCTGTAGACCACAGAGGTCCACTTCCCATGACCTCTGTGCTCCTCCTGCCAGGAACTCAGGCTGGCACGACAGCTGCTGAGATGTAAGCAAAGAAACCATCAATTGCTTGGAAAATCTGAAAGAATTACTGGCAGCCCAGGTTCTTCTACACTACGCGGGAAGGATGAAGCACGTGGGGAAGGATCTTTCTATATGTAGATCTGAAACCGAATAATCTGAGAATGGTACCTATTTACTATTTGTTTCAGAAAAAAAAAAAAAAAGGTATTCATAGAGGCCAGTATCAGGCAAAGAAAGGCACTTTGTTGCTATTTTTGCTATTTTGATGATTATTTTGGGGAAGTATGAACCAGTAGATTCGGTTATCTGTAAATATAGTGGTAGGAAGACATGAGCCTTTGCATCTGTTCTTAAGAGTCCAGCTGTGCACACACTGACACTGTGGTTCATATGCTGACCTTAATTCATATTACAGTGCCCCTTGACAGTGTGCCAGCTGTGAACATGCACATGAAGTATAACAGGATCCGTCCTTGTGGGCTGTCAGGAAAATGTGAAGCTTGTCAGCCTTCTTTTAGTTACCTTTGTGTTGTCAGATACTGTAAACAAGGATATTCAATGTCACAAAGTATATAGAAGATACTGATGCTGTCTGTCAGCAAGATCTAATTGGTTCATGTTAGATCGGAATAATAATTGCATATAATGCAACCAATTGGAGAGAGTGAGACCGAGTTTGTCATCGTCTTTTTAAACTAGAGCTCACAGACAACTTCACTGTATACACGTGAAATGGTAGTTATCTTTTCATTAGATGGAAATAAGATTAGAAGTTGTTGGAATGGAGCGCTGCCAAAGTTTTCACCTTCTTATTTTTCCATTGGTATTCAATCTAAGAACTGAGGGAGCCCTGTTGTTTAAAAAACTAATTTCCAGTAAAAAATTCCAGATGAAAATGCTCACTAACCAAATTAAACTAGCAGATAACTTGGTTTGCACCTGTTTGATTTTAATGGAAGGTAAGGACGTAGTTTTTTAGGTAAATGGCCCATTTGGAAAAAAGGGGTTTTTAATTTGGAATGGAATATTTTCTGAACTGGAAAAAAAGGAGGCGGGGGGAAGGGGTAATATCAGAAACAACTGCAATATTGTCGTTACCGAGGATCAGGAACAGTCTTTTGTGCACAACTTAGTAATCGCTCATCCTTCTCTTCCTTTGGATCCATTGCAGCAAACAGTGGACATATGGGGACAACAGCTATCTTTCTGCACTACAGTTTGGTGTAGGGACAGTGTCCTGTCCAGCTTTCACCTCAAAATAGCCAGAATAATGCAGCAAAATGATCAGTCTAGCCTTTCCTATGGTTGTGTGCCTGTCTGGGGAAGCTTCGTCTTTGGGCCGTGTATCCTGCCCTGCAGCACCCCTGTAACTTCACTTCAGGGGAAGCCCTGCTTTGAGAGTGTGTCTTCAGGACAGCTCACAGTCCCACCCCAAAGCCAGAGCACGCAACTTATTAAAAATACTGCTTTTAATTTTGCTGAGAGGTGGGTGGCTGTTTATGTTGCTCAAAGTAAGGATTTGTGCTTGAGAAGGCTGCACAGTCGCACCCAGCATGTGGATATTTATGTTATACTGGTGTTTTTGTTTCATGAAGAAGTACTGTTTTTTATGTATGGACATACGTAGGCTTGTGTGGAAGATGGGGGAGGAAGATGAGGTCCTTTGCTTCTCAGAGCTCTAGCAAAGGTAGTGTTGAATTCTCACTGTTGTGGCATCTCATACAAAAATGATTTCAAAGCTCTTCCTGAGTTGCAAGGACATGCATCAATCCCTCAGTTCCCGCTTCTGTGCTTAGCTGAGCTGTATCTGGCACCTGGAAATTCTGCTTGTGTTTAACTTTTGTGTTGCATTGAAACTGAAAATATATTTAGAAAAATCCAATCAGTAACCTTGTATTTCTTTTTTTTTTTTTTTTTTTTTGCATAGTAAGTATTGAATTCCCAGCTTGTCATTGCTATCTTTCCCTCACATTATTTCTTATGATTATGCTGTTTTACATTAGTTATGGTCTGTGGATTGATAGGAACAATGTTACTGTCACCAAAGGGTCTGCCCTAAAAATAGGCTGACATATCATGCTAAAAGGAAGACAAAGACAAGGCATGGGCAGATCAGTTAAACTGTTATTGCCCTGGATATCTGAATAAGGAGATCAGAAAGAGAAGAGAAAAGGAAGCATCTGTGTTCAAAGAGACAGGTGAGACCAGCCCATATATTCTGTGTTTAAAAAGAAAAATAGTGTATCTGGTATTTCATCACGAATTCCTCCTCCTAGTTGAAATTTTAGCTGCAGTTTGGTACTACACTAAATTTATTTGTTTATAGGATCAATCCCTCACTGTTGAAAAAGGGAAAGAGATTTAGGCTTTCAAATGTCGCAAAACCAACCCAAAAATTGATGAGACCTGATACGTTCTTTAAATAATCTGAGATCCCTTTCACTGCAGATGCATGTTGACTGGCTGAGTAAATACCAAATAATTTTTTCCTAAGTAATATAAGTCCCTCTATAGATAGAAAAATCTCATTTTTTTCAGGTAGCTAAACCTCTCTGTTGTTTTCTTTTCCTGAAGACTAGAACAAAAGGGTTGAGGATTTTAAGTGTTGTTGTAGTCCACCTGATAATTTTCATATTATATGCATTTACAGATTTTTTTCAGCAACTTAATGAAACAGAATGATTGCGCCAGTGCTTACTTTGTAGTTTCAGTGAAGCATGTACAAGAAGAATCAGGCAGATTGGTACAGTCCTGCTATTAGCAAGAAATAACTTTATCTGATAGATGGATTTATAACTATAATACTGAGTTGTGGATTTTTTTTTTTTAAATCCATGATTCTTTATTACAAATGTTTCAAGAAACAGTCTTGGGTTTAAGGGAATGGAACTTGAATATATTAACATTGCTTGTTTTACAAGTTTAAGCCTTATTGGTTTTGCACACAGTATAGAGCATTTGGACCCACCGCTGAGAGGCTTATAAATGTTTCACGTATGGCACCATGAGACCTTGTGTATGAGTTCAGATAACTTAGAGGTTGCTCTGTTTCACGCAGCCTTCTTGGAAGAAACTATTAGGTCAGTGAGTATCAACGTTACATACTGTGCTTTGTCCTTCCTTCCTTCTGACTCGTGTGTTGTTAAAGGAGAACTTAGATTGGACTGGGTCTAGGGTTTCCCTTGTGTAAGCAGAGAGAATAATTAAACAGGCTCAGTTAATTAGTATTTGTGAGTTGTTCAGACCTTACAGTGATAAGGTCCATAAAAATGCCGAGATATAAAATAAAAATGATTTACTTGAAGGCTGTAATCCTCTCTGTCCTTTGTCAACATTTGTCCTGTGTAGTGTGCTATGGTTTCATAGCAATATAATATCTTCAGCAGCATTTCTCTTTTGAAGAATTCAGAATACTTTATAATGAATGAACTAATTTTCACAATACCTTTTGAGATTGGTGTATGTTTTTTTTCTGTATTATAACACTTGGAGAGCTTAAACTACAATATATGCAAGTGAGTTGTCCATGGGAGGTCTATGCAGAGCTAAGAATAGAACACAGGCCTGCTGAAACTGTCACCGTCTGATTTTATTCCTTTGCTTTGCCTTGGAAGAAGAGAAATTAATGGTATCAGGTGGATGCACTTCTAGCAAAGAAGGTATGAGGACACTGGAGCATGGGGAATGCATGTGCAGTTAGAGGTTCACAGAATTTGTGACTGTGCTTGTTTTGCTTACTTAAAAGTATAGCCTAAAAATCTATGATGCTAGTGATCATTTCTCATGCTGGAGTGTTTGTTCATCATTCAGATTCATACGTTCTGTAGAATGGTTCAGATATATCTTCACTGGAAGTCAGACTGATACTTTCAGAGATGCCACCAGCCCTACAAGACTTAGTATGAGACTTTCTCAGGTGTGCTGTTCTTGTTCCACCTGTGCTCTGTACACCCCTTGAGACCTCATACAGCTCTCAGGAGATCTCATTACTGCCGCAACTTAGCATCCTATTGACTCTTACAACCTTAGTATAAGCCAAACTAGTATTAACAATGAAAGAAAGGGGAAAAAGGTGGAGCAGGAATCAGGCCCACCAGCTAGCTGTCTGTGCTGCTATCTGCCTGATTTATCTCGTGGGTCATGCTGATCTCTCAAGAAGCTGGCACCGAACTGTAAAACTTTGTATATGGGCTGTCCATATTGCCAGTAAACCCTGTGGGATCAGACATGAGATAACCACGCACTGACTGATAATTTTCAAATGTGCAAGATAACCTTCGTGGCTCTTTGTGATGAATTGCCCTTGACATGAGGGAGGTTGCACATTTGTTTCTACGTCTGAATCGGAGCCCAGAAGCAGAAAGGAATTGTGCTCTGGAAACCGGCCATAACCAGGCTCGTGCCAGTCTGTAGCACAGCAGTTCTGCAGTGGGGCTGCTTGGTTATCGTTGTCATTACAGCTCATACTTTTCCCCTGGTTGGTGTCTCAGGAATCATGACAGCCTTGCTGGAGGCATTGCAGAGACAGCCTTGACAATCCCATGTGTACTCCACAATCTTATTGATCAGAGACAGTGTCTTCTACCTGTCTGAGGTCTACATTTCCCAGAATTCTGGTATTTTTTTCCCCAGGAACATAGATGAAATGAACATATATCACGTGAGGATACCTACCTGCTTTGCTGATATTCTTTACCTGACAAAATTCTGATGAATTATGGTGCTCAGAAGGCCTTGAGTCACATCCTCAGCTCTTACTGGGTGCCCAGAGATGGAGCCTCTGGTAGCTGAAGGTTTGCTTTGAAAAGAAACTATTCAGCCCATCCTGCCCTGCAAAGATACCTAGCCTTTTACTACAGTTAACAAAAGCAAATTTTTCCATGGACCTTCCAAGCAAATGCTTCCATTCCTTTCCCACCGTTACTGCTTTGACTATTTTAGCTACTGCCAATAGAAGGAGGTTCCTCGGACCCTGTTTGGGTGCTTTCCCTGTCCCACAGGCTCTGGATAGGCCAGCTTGTGAAGGTGTACTGTCACCAATAAGAGGAAAAATAAAAATCACCATGGCCCAGGCAGCACGTGGACATGGAGACTGTGAAGCTCCCTTCAGAGCTTGGCTGCCTGCGTTGGATCACTGCAAGTGCTGGAGTATTCCCAGCTGATCATTAGATGGACACAGCTGTTACTCTAATTGTGATCTGCCTTGATGTTCTTGCTGTAGTAATGTTTTCTGTGGCTTGGTGGAAGTACCTCTAGTTCTCTTCATATGAGGCAGGTTCTGCATGTTTTGGTGGTGACACGTTCTGGGTGGTCTTCCAGGGCAGAGGCTGCAAGGGAAGCATGGTCTGCGCTAATCCTGGTCCTCCATCTGAAAAAATCGCTCATAGGAAACCTGGTGCAGGGTTGGCTTTTCTTGCTGTGTTTGCTTGCGTGCTTTGATTGACTGGGAGGTTCTGCCATGCTTACGTTCCAAGTTTTTGCTGGATAAATGCAGTTTGCCTGTACAGACCAAAACCTGTTAGTTGCAGGTGCTGTGGTGGAAGGAGAACATATTGGGTGAATGGATGGTGTTCTCTTCGGGGCTTTAAGGATATGTTAGTGGGAGACAAGGCTGAATTGTGGGGGTGGGCAATCTCCTGCAGATGCTCTGCAGCTTGGCAGTATGCACAGCTGGAGGTTTGCTCTTGTGGTTGCCTCTCAAGATGCTCCTAGAGAGTAGTGCATATGCAGGCCATAGAGCTCAGTATGTATGAAGTGGAGGGCTGAAGAAAGAAGGAAGTGAAGTGGATAGTAATACTCAAGGATGGAGATAAAGAAGAACAAGAGGAAGATTATGCATTATAAAAAACTCTGCCAAATCAGTCTTTTATTTCTGTGGCCCTCAAGAGTTAAAGGATACCATAATTCATGTGTAATACAGTCTGCTTTACAACTGAATATTTTTATGAGGCAGCCAGTACTTTCAAACTGCTACATTTTCATAGAGTTACATGGGATTTCATAAGAATCACTAAAAATTCCTTTATCAAATTAGTAAGTGTGTATCAGGATGGATGTGATACCTACATGTGTAGATGTTTACACTTTTGAATCTGTCCCAGAAGTACCGTGGTCTCTAGAGTAATGATGTAAAACTAGTTGGCGCACTGTATATCTGCCAAGAAACTGCTTTCATGCAGGATTTTGGTGGGGGGTTTTTTTGTGGTTTAGAGACGTATCTCGTCTCTACTGGAATTAGAATCTATACTGGAAGAAGGTCTAAAAGGTTCCAGAGTTTGAAATAATGTATTGTGCTTGGGACCTTTGTTTCGAGAAGCAAATCAGAGAAATAATTTCTCTTGACACTGAATTTGGGATTAGATGTTAGCCCCAGTGAATGCTGCCTTTATTTCTTCTTGGATTGGTGTTAATATGTAATTGTCTTCTCACAGTTTATTTCCATTTATTTTGGGATGTCATGGTATCACTGAGATAATCTGGATCATAAACAGGAACACCTCTCTGTTAGATGGCATGTACTTGGTATGTTTGCACTATTGTAATTGCACATAAAAATTTTGAATAGTCAGTCAAGCTTGTGAATAGAAGATTAAAAAATACTATTTTTTTTTTCATTAAGGGCATTTTACTAGATCCCATTTCTCTTTCAAACAGGGAATTATTTTTAAGACTAAAGTGAGAATATGTGGTGAAGCAAAGTACATTTGTTTCCACTTAATTGGAAAATTTAGTTTTGAATCATAATTAATATATTGTCAATATTTTATTTTTTTTGCTTTTTATTAATCTGTAAAGAGTTTTTGATATATCTGGATGTGGTTTTCTAAATAGAATCTTGGCAGACTTCCACTGCAAGCCAGTTTTTACTGCTATTCATTAGCTGACATCAAAATAGTGTAATCAATGCCTGTCATAACATAAATACATGACCCTTTTGAGTAGCCCAAGTGGCTATGTTTGCTTCTCTCTGAAAGGAGTATAAATTCCTAAGGGAAACAGAAGGTCAAATTAACATTGGCAAACTTAGCTTCTATCAGTTTGTCTATATGGTATAGAAATATTGAATTTTTTTTAGAGACTCATTTTTCATAATTTTCCCTGTAAGGCACCTGGGGACATACCCTTTTTTTTTTTTTTTTTTTTGCTGATAATGCATTACTGAAAATTATTAGATTCTGCTGAGACAAAAATACAGCATAGCTTATGAACACACAGCAGTCAATGGATGTTACTGAATGAGATGTATGACTTCTGTTACAGAAATTTGAAATAATCTTCTTAAGTATCATATGTGCCTGGGCAAACTGAAAGAAGCTGCAGTTCTAAAAAGACTCATCTAACATTAAAACAAGTAGGATGCTGAGTTTTTATTAAATAAACTCCTTAAAAAGCTGAAGAGGTGATTAATACATTGTTTTGATTTTAACTGTAGGACGACAGGGAAATGGACTGGATTCTTCATAAGTTTTTTGTATCTGATCTATGATTTCTGTGGTCGTTTTAATGTTTGACAAGATTGTTTGGGTTTTCTTCAGCTTACCTTTAAATTTTGGGGGGTAACTTCTCTACAATAGGAATTAAGTTGTGGGTTTTTTTAAATTGCTCAATAAAAGATCAGCTTTACTAATATACCTATGTGACATATTTTCACATGAAATCCAAATACAAGAATTTCATTTTGATATTATTTTCCTAGTTTGTGGTAGTTTGTGCATTTGTGGGTAGATTTGATGGGTATAAATTGACTTTTGTAAAGTTACATGTTTTTAACTCTGAGGTGTCTAGTACGGTACCATCAGTAATTTTAGTGTAGCCTAGGTATTTGAAATTTTCTTTTGGTTATATGTGTCTTATGATGTTATAATGAATGTTTCTCTGTGAAAAAAAAAAATGATCTCTTCAGCTGTAAAGCTGTTTTATGAGAACTACTTTCTGTAGATGTCTGCGGGGACTCTTAGAGGCGTTTTAAAGCATGAGGTACTTAATTTTCTCTAGAGAGCTTTGGTGGTGAAGACTGGTATTAAACTGTTTTAAATAAAATGCCAGACTCTTGCTAATAATTTTTTGCCAGCTGAATGTTTGGGTAGTTATGGAGAGAGAGGCCGGTTAGTGAATAACATTATACAACTACTGCAGGAATTCAATACTGTAATTTTAGCCATAATATCTATATACAGCGACATTTCAGTGTTTTACTAATCTTGGATTGTCTCTTTCTTTTTTTTTTTTTTTTTAACTGCTGAAAACAAAATGAAAATATAGTACCCTGTGTGTTTTCCAGATGTTTTAAAAATCTGCAAAAATGCAGCCAGAAGAAGTGGAAATTATATTTCATATATATTTGCTTGTAGTGCATATCTACAGCCAATACAGAAATATATTTAAAATATTAGTAAAAAGGAAGCAAAGTGCATGTCAGCAACATGGAACACATCCTCAGAATTACATTCGAGCTAAAAATTAATGAATCAAGAAAGTGAATTTTGGCTTGATAAAAGAATAAGGTTTCTGCAGAGACTATCATTTAGATCTAACGTATTCTTTGACTCTTTTTATGTAACTATGTATTTTTTAAACTACTGAAAAACATGCTGTCTTGTTTAATTCTTTCTTTCTTTTGGTCTCATTGGCATAATCAGAGCAAAATTACTTTCTCTTAATAGAGCTTGACAATTCTGAATCTAACTTACTGCCGCTTTTCTCAGCCTATCATCTTTATAATGGGACAAGGCAGTTGACTTTAACAAATTCTTATTTTATTACTTGTCTTATAACTTCTGTTGCTGTTATGCACAGTGGCATAAAATAGCTGATCAAATTGTGTTGAATAACATCACAAAATTGAAAGTTAGTGGCTTTCACAGTGTGAAACCAATAAAGAGCTGCAATATTTCTGTTCACATGACTGCACTACTACTGAGTTTTTGGGAACCTTCTTATATGTCTATTAGTATGCTCCATTTAGAGTAGCAACTTGTTATTGGGCTGTGTGATATCTACAATTAAAGTTTCAGTGTGATATGTTATAAGCTCGTGATTATCTCATTTATCTTAATTGCATAGGCATTACATTGCCAAAATAAAACATGCATTTATAAAGTCAGAATACATTCCTGAGGGCTTGTCAGAATATTGAATAACTTATTATATCTGTGCTTTGCTAACACAGAGTTCATGACATGCACATAAAATAGGGTTTTTTTTTATATTGCTGGTATGAGGACAGTTCATATTATGAAAGGAAATCATAAGAAATCACAGAAAATAGAGACAATACTGAAATTTTTAGGAAGTTCTCCATAAGAAGTTCAGGGTTCCCTTTCTAAACATCCCTCTAAAGATATGATTTGATTTTTAATTTTCACTGATTTTTTTATGCAGCATAATTTCTATTTCAGAAGAAGATGATATAGCTAGAGGGTTCTGTTCCCAATTTGAGACTGGAAAATTGGTTATGTTTTGAAATTTTATTGAAAAAAATGGAATTGATTAAAGCAAACAAGACTGGCTGGTAGGATGCTACAAGAAATAGAAAACTCTTTACATTAATTGCTTTTTTTGGTTAGTAAGAAGTAGAGACATTCACTAGGCCATCATGGAAAACTTCTTGGAGGTCTTCTTTGATGTTTTAAAACAAAGTTATTGCTTTTTTTTTTTTTTTTTTATGGCAAAGCATTCTCTCTCTGTGAGTTACATTTCCCTTTTAGAAGACATTAGTTCATTGCATATAAATAAAAAGAAAAATTGCATCTCACGGGTTTTTTCACTTGAAAATAAATGTTTGCATTTCCCACCTTGCTCAGCAAAAATAGACAAGTAATAATACATATGGCAGTGGGAGGCAATAATCAGATACCATTGAAGTTTCCCAACTGCAAACTTTGTCTGCTGCTTATGCCAAGGATCTAAAAAAGTCTAGAAGGATTTCCCAGGGATGTTTTTCTATTGTTATTGGTGTTTTTTTGTTTGGTTGTTTGGTTGGTTGGTTGGTTTTTTTCCAAAATGCATTATACAAAGGACATGAGAACTCACAGATTTATTTTTTTAGAAATTTGACAACTTTTTACTTTGGATAAAAACCTCTAACAAAGACTTCATTTGAGACTGGTATTACCTCCTATTTTTATGGGAACTGCAGTTTCTAGGGGCTTGAACATTTAGGCTCAATAAAGAAATATCCTAAAGCTTCTGTTATAGTTACCAGATAGGAAATGTACATGAACCTTTACCAGTTTATCTTCTCAAGTTTGAAGACATGCAGATCCAGTGCTGATGCTACACCTCCTGTCTTTGCCAATGTGCACAGGAGTGAAATTATTGCCTTTGTTTCAGTCTTGTTTTTTGCTATTTTGATATCTCCCTCTGAAATTGAAACTTGCAAGTTTTGGACATCTGCTACTGGCATTTCTGTGTAGTAACTGGAGTTATTTATAGAGCAAGAAGATTCAAGAGGGAAAAAGCAGTGGTAAAAGTTATGTTGAAACAAAGTATTTGGGGACCTCTTCCATCCTTCTCTTCCAGAAACGATTAATGTCTGTAGAAGCAGTGAAATGTTCCCTTACTTCCATGGAAATGGAAAGAGTTAGGAGAGATGTGCAGAGGTGGGTGCACTACATGTAAGGGGGAGTCTGATAGCAAGTCAGGATCTGGGGAATAGTAGCTCAGCTGAGCTCCTGGTACTCCACCTCATTCACAGCTGGAAAGGGAGTAAAGATTTCCGGCATAATGTCTGAGTTTCTCATTTATGGAAACTTTGCTCTTAGCTTTTCTCTTTTACTGTTCTTCTGGAGGGTTTGCCACTCTGCTCTGTTCACAGAGTAAGAGTTGAGTGTTGAGATGTAGCTGTCTGTATGTTTATGGAACTGTTTTAAAATACAAATCTGAATTCGGTCAACTTAATCCATAAATTTAATCCTACCCTGAATATGAGGTATGTTTTCAGTGCTGACAAATTGAAGAAAATCTGGGAACAGCAAGAAAGCGAATCAAAACAAGACCCCCTTTAGGCACTTTAGCATCTACAGAGAAGGTGTCAGCTAGTTTATGCAAGCTAGATTTACCAGGATTTCTATACAGCTGGTGGTAAAAGTGACTAGGTGGATGTCTAAATTCATCAAGCTTCAGCAGAGGTGACCAAAAGAGAATACTAGGCATAGGCTGTATGTCAGGCACCTCTCTGTTTAAATGCCTGCACTGGAGTACTTAGCTGAGGTATAGGAGCAGACATTGGGATAGCTTCTGGAAGAAGGGTTTCTGTCTCTCTGCAACCTAGCTCAGAGCAATTTGCTGTTCACACTTCTCAATCTGAGAAGGTTTGAATTCTCACTGTGAAGGAGTAACTAAATCCCTGAAGACACGCCTCGCACCTGTCAAAGCTGAACCTCAGTGGAACCAGGGATTCAGGCATTTTTAAAACAGAAAAAGTCTGTATAAAGGTTACTAGGTCTCAGCCTAGTGACTCAAGCAGTCTTCTGAGGGGACTGAAGTCGATTTTGGTCCCTGATCCTTCAGTGTTCACGTGCAACACATCAATCATTACATAAAATATAGAGGTTGTCCAGGGATTAGTTCTGATGAGAGAATTCATATCTATGGCTAGATGGGATACGTATAGACTATGCATCATCGTGCATTTTGCTATTGGTTAGTGCTTTCAGTTAATAGTTTCAGTTAAGAGATCTTAATATTTACATTCCAAAGCTTCTACAAATTGAATAGTAATATCTTTCTTTGTTAAAACAAACACAGTACGTATCTTACATAACATGAAAATAAAACTATTGTGACAGAAACTTTTATAACTACTTCAATGAGAGACAAGTAGTTAAATTAGGTAGTCCAGAGGATTAGTATTTAAAGTTATTAAAAAGCAGCACAGAGGAAAAGTTAAAATACCACAAAAAATTACAGAAACACCTTTTGGCTAAACTAAATGTGACCTACTGGAATTGACAACTCAATTGTCTTCCTGTTGGCGTCATACTACACATTGCTCATATGTTCAAAGCTAGTTTTTATTTATTTATGTGTACTCATATCGTTAGCATATACAGGCCAGTAAAACGTACACAGGTTTTTCTGTCACTTTTCATTTACACATTCTAATTTAGAATTAGTTACATATGGTAGTTCTGTACAGATGCGGTCAATGCGTTACAGAAAATTCTGCACAATAGATCCTGGTGTTAGGGACATGACTGTATCTAGTACTTTTTTATGGATGTAAAGTCTGGGTAATTTCACTAGAAATCTGAGGATTTTTGACAATTCCTTCTCTCTTGCTGTCAAATTCAGAACATCACTCCCTGAAGGTTGAATGAAAAGTACTTCTGTGTTTATGGTAAGTTAATGCTTTGCTGAGAGCATAGATTCATTAAAAGCTTTCCCAAACTCATTTTGTTACATTTTGTACTGCTTCTGTAGTCTTGTAAAAGTTTGTTGCTACTCTTGTTGTAATTCTAATTTAGGGTTTCCTTTTTGTTTTCATCTAGGGAATATCTTGAGATAAAGCTTAACCCAGAGGATTTTTTTTAATAACTATTTCCTATGCTAATTATAATAAATGTTAATTATTTTATCTGAGATTTTTTTCTCTTGTACTAAAAATAATAATGTTACACTCAAAATATTATTATGGGCAAAAGGGAACATATCATACACGCACCCAAGAATTTCCTACTGGTCTATTTAAAATCTTAGCAATCTAATCAAAGGACAACAAGCAGGTTCAAAACCGTAAATCTAAATAAATACAGAAAAGTATTTTTAATAAAAATACTCTTGAAATTTTTATATGGCAAATGTTGCTGATTTCTGCCTTTTTCTCGGGTGCTATGCCCACCTTTCAGCATCTCTCTGGGTCAATGGTGTCAGTTTTCCTCAGGCAGAGGGGTGGTAGGGGGGATCACGAGGAGATTACAGGATGCTTGTCTTTGCTGGGGGTAATTCAATGTTGGTTGAATTCCTTCCTCCTCAGCAGTGGGGCTTTCTCCTGGTTATTTCACATGCTTCCCAGGCTGCTGCCTTCTGGCTGTTCCCAGCTGAGTGTGAGCATGGCCACACAGCCTCCCCAGGCTCAGCCTCCCCAGCTCCTTTTTTCTTAGACAACAACTAAGAAATTGTGTTTCCAGACCCTTTCCGTGGAGGCACTGGCAGAGCTCAAGCTCAGCCAGGGGAGGCAACAGGCACTTGGCCCCGAGGCAGGTGCTGAAATCATCTCAGCCCAGCTCCAGCTAAGGTGAGCCCAGGCCATCACTGAGACCTCAGCTCTCAGCTCAGGGCATAGCCCGTGACACCACTAGAACAGCAAAAATCAGATTCCCTGGGCTGCAGTAGGCAAAAGCTACAAGTAAATTGTTATATCTGTTTACTTATATTCAGAAAGAGATGTTGAAGTCAACAGTCAAGTCTTTGAAGGTTCTGGAGGCTCATAATTTTGACTTGAGTGGTTTCTCTTTGAGTTATGAGAGTATCTGTGAAAATCAAGCTACCATCCTTCAGCATCTTTCCTTAAAGCAATATGCAAATATATTGCCAAAGTTCATAAGTAATTTGTTTCATAACAGTTAATCTTACCTCTCTGTGATGGCCCTATCTTGTGATCACACTTAATTCTTACTTTTTAGGAGGTCTCCTTTTTTCCTTTAATAGTGTGTACTGTCCTCTCAGATTAGTTAGATCTTTTGACATGAGCCTAGGAAAAAGCACAGTGATGTGAAGGGTAGGCCAGACGGTGAAATTTAAGCAAAGGTTTTACAAGTTAAAATTGTGATTTACAGGAACGCATCACATCTTTTTGTGTGGAAATTTCCCTAAAATAATTTCTAATAAAAGTAATCAGAGAGGCTATGGAAAAAATTCTGCTTTTCCTACTATTAAGAGGCATCCCACATGTATTCAGCACTTCGGAATCATGACGTTGTGATTCACAAGGGTGAGCGGCAAAGTGGCACGGCATATGTCTGTTCCCGGGGGACTCTGACTCTGAGTGACATGTTCCATGTCAAATTTTTTGCCTTCCAATCAATGATGAGACCGATGTACAGAACAAGGAACTGGGTTGTGTTGAAAGAGAGAGATTATCTGTTGTCTAAAAAATTACAACAATTATATGTTCATCATCATTAGGTTTGACAAGGTAAAACTGAGGCTACACTGACAGGGTCAGTGGGAAATTTGCTTAGAGTTCAATAGGACTAGTACGGCACTGTAGCAGGAACAAAGGAAGCCAGAGTAAACTGAATATAACTAGTTGGATACTCTGGTCAGTTGTTTGGTGGCATCCGGCTTCCAAATCTGTGTTAGTTATTTTTGGAGTAATTTGGAGATCAGGAACTTGAGAAAGCACAAGAGAAGGCATAGGAAAAAAACGGAAGACTTTGCAGTCATGTGAAACAAGTCAGAAAATAAGTTTGTGAAAATGTTGTACTCTTAGACATTTCATTGCCAAAAGCACACATATTATGTGAAAAATAAAGAATTTTATTTTAAATATTAACAGTCTAATCAAAGAATACTTGTTAGTCCAGGTCTCATTATTACAGAAAAAGAGAAAATAAAATAAAGGAAAGAGTACTAGTAAAAGAAAAATCTTGATAATAAATAATGCAGTTCCCACTACCTGCTGCCTTCAGTGGTTCTACATTCATCCTTCCCATGCTTTTTATGCATCCTAAGGCTGTTGGCTTCAGTTGTGGTGAGCCAGCACAATCAGGAGTGCTTTGCTGGGAGAGTGTATCATACTGTGTGGTGTCTGTGGTGGGGGTTCCTTTGTCCTCTGCCAGGAGACTCAGATGTTAATGTTGATGGTTTCTTCTTCCTCACTCTAGTGTCCGCTTGGGACTACTATTGTACGTTCCCTATCGTACATTGCACCTTTTTTTCACTCTTCAGTCTGTAAATCAATTGCAATGCAATCTATTGCGTGCAAAATGTCTAACACGTTGGGCACTGTTCCTTATGCTCTTTGTTACAAGAGCATCTGCAGACCAGTTCCCAGGTCTGCAGATGTCAGTTCCTTTAACTGACCATTGGTGGGATTTTTTACAGCCCTGGAGTATTCAAGGATCTTTCTTATTGTCTTATACATTTTCCCCCTCTACGCTGCATCCTATGTCCCTGCTATTGAGGTGTCTGTTATCGTATCATGGCTGTATTTCTCTATGTTATACCATTGGTCTATTGTGATACATACTTCCTTCTTCAGAAAATGACTGTTTGTTACCCCTGTCTGTAAAAATTATGATTATACCACACGATTATTCAAATACAAATTAGGCAGTAGTCACCTGAGCCTTAGAAAATTTCTGTTTCCACCAAAAAAAGTTAAGGCAAAGATCCAGGCAGACCAGGACAAGTTCAGAGAAAGCAAGTCTGAGAGGTGTCAGTCCCAAGGCCATGCACAGGTAGTTGCAAAGACAGTGTGGCCTGTGGCTTGGCAGCAGTATGGTGTTTAGTGGGCTACAGGGCTGCAGAGGTCTAAAGCTAGGGATAAGTCTGTAAAGGAAAGGATGACAAAGAGAAGTAAGCCTTGAGAAGGGTCCGCTGTTTCTCTTGTAGGAATAAGCTGTTACTTGACTGCTCATAACAAGACTATTTTACCATTTTAGAGCGTTTCCTCTTTGCAACGCCACAGCATGAAGACTTTGCTGTTTAAAAGGTGGTAAGAAAGTATCTTCACTGGAACAAATACAGTCACTTCTGAATCTGTGTTGAACTCGGTTCAGTGATCGTTCTGGCTGCAGTTATGCATGCTTTCTGTCAGACAGCGGGGCAATTTACTGCAAAATGTTTCAAATAATTTTGACAGAAGGATGTTCTCCAAATTTATCTTGCAAAAGTGAGCTAGAAATTTTATAGTGAATTGGATTTCTGTAACTTTTTACAGAACAAAATAATCTATTTGAACTAGTCTTTTCTATCCTTGAAACTGGTGTTATGCATAAATTCCTACATACAAGAGATGGTAAAAAATAAATAGTAGGTTTTGGTCATTTAACTTAATCAGTTCTAAAGTATGAACTCTTAAAACATATTACAATGGGAACTTACTTTTTTAGCATGCCTCTCCTGTTCTTCAGCAGAATATAAGAGAACCCACTGAGGCATATTTTAGTTAAAAGGATAAGAGAAAGTCCTTGCACTGAACAGCTTCAAGTATGACTAGGCAAAATATTTCAAGATCGGCAGAATAGGAATGTTAATAATCTCATTTTACAGCTGAGGGGACTGTGTTATAATTGGTTGCAGGAAAGCTGTCAAGCTTTACTTTAATTCATTGTTTTTGGAATAACATCTTGGCTTTTCCATACTGAGAGCTTTCTCTCCATCTGAGCAATTTCTTTAAAGTGTGTTTGTCGTCATATATTATGGGTCTGGGACAGTTGCCTGTGATTATATGATTGCTCATGAATGCTCTGCTAATGGTATTTTTCCTGAAGAAAAATATTGACTCATTTGTTTTGAACTCCTACTCCACCCACATGTAGTAGTGTAGAATTATGTAAATTTTGTAAATGAGAAAAGTAAAGTTCTACCAACTGTAATAATATTTATTTAAATGTGGCTCACTCTTATTTCAGCTTATTTGAATAATTGTTATGGAAGTCCTGTTGCAGCACATGTGAAGATCTAGATTTCTATATTTGATCCTTAAAAATATTAACTTAGGAGAAATTGTAACACAACAGACTATTGCCAGTAGAAGACCTTTTGGTTCTAGTTAAACAAAACCAGTCTTACTTCCATTTATCAAATTTAGATTTACTGTGTTTATTAACATTTGAAGCTTTTTAATTTTACATTTTAATTTATATGTTTTTATAAAATAACTAGACTTAAAATTTTATGTTTTTATCAAATCAAGACTGGCAAAAGTAAGAAGGACTTTGTGTTAATTTTGGCCTGTTCCAGCATTCTTTGTTCAGGTGAAGTTTCTATGCTTTTGCTTGATAAGAATAGCAATTCACACTATGTACATTAAACGTATCCCAGTTGTTTTAAACCACCCCTCCATTTGTTTCAAACTCCTTATTGATAAGAACTGTATATTACATTGAATTTAAAGCATTACATTATCAAAAAAGGCATAGAAGTGTTAAAAATGCTTCATTGCACAAAAAAAAAAAATCAGAATAGTAAGAATTTCAGCAAAAGAAGATGGTGTTGGTTTCTTTTAGGTCATCCTTCATTTTTATTTTAAAATCTGTATTGATTATACTGTCTTTTTATTATTACTGTTTTGTTTTTTTTAATAGCAGATATGCTTGTGAAAAAATGGAAACGTAGCTACAAAAGATGAATTGCAGTACATGCTATTCCAGGAGTACAGTAGCATACATACAAAGCTTAAATGAATGTGCATTTAAGCTTCAATATACGCAAAATTTTGGGGAGCTGCAGCAGAAACTATCAAAGTCTTATCATGGCAATGTTTTAAAAAACCCTATATTCTGTGAACAGGACTGTGCAAGTCTGGAAATTTCTAGAAACTAACAAACTGAATGAACAAATTGAGAAGAAAAAAAAAGCTTCAGTTTTGAAATTTGTTTGGTTTTTTCATTGCTAAACTTTTCCTTGGCTTCATCGACAAGTTGGTATTCTTGATTTTTGGTATAGATGTTCCTGATATACATGATTTTTGCTATTCTCGACTTTTTTGTTTCAATAGAGAACTAGCAAATCAATGAAAAAAATGTTTTAAGTCATCTTGTTTTAGAAGTCAAAAATCTTTTCAAGTTGAATTGCAAACTTTTTCAGAACATTGTCTTTCTATAGAATATAGGAATTGCAGTGCTTTGTTTAAAACTTGCAAGGATAAAATTTTGGCATATAAATCTCCTCCTTTTAACTCTTACATAGTTAAAAAGTTCACTTTTATCTGAGGAAATGTCTTTCTGATATATGGCTTTAATGCCTGAAGGGAATCAGCAGGTAGGAATCGCACCAGGTGATAGAGGTATGATGGAGAAGATTGAAACAGTGATTAGTGTTCTTAATTAGCAAGAATCTACAGGCTATAAATTAGTGCCAGCAGAAGTAATTAAACTAGTTTATTTGAATTTAGTGACAAGCATACCTAGTTTTAAGAGACAAACTTAGTGTGAAGATTAAGAGAAAAAGAGTTTGTGAGATGCAATACAGATGTTCCAAACATTCAAAGACAAACTCGTTTTTTTCTGCTGTTATTAGAAGCTTCTTTTTATTATTCATTACATGTTTTTTCCTGTTCTGTTTCTTTTTTATATATGTACTATTTTTGCTTTATTTCTTCATGATGACAGGTGTAAAGGATTTGGAATCAGAGACGTAGGGAATAATGCCTCTTCCTGGTTTACCTGCTTTTACACTCACTTTACATGCAAATATCTCCTGGGTCCAGAAAAGCAAAGTATTCTTGGAAGATGTTCTTGGTCAGAGCACCCAGTGGGTTTTCAAAGTTCTCTTGTGTTTCTGTTACACTATTCTGGTCTGACTGAATATGAAACTATCGGGCATCATATAGTTTGCAAACAGACTGTGCCCTCATGTTGAGCAAATGTTTGGTCATTAGGGATCTCCAAGACCCTCAGAGTTTTTTAATTGCATTAAATATGATCATTAGCCTTCCAATTCTTTCTGTAGCACTGTTACAGGAAACGGAGTCCTGCTGGAGTGTGATATGGCCAACAGGCATTAAACTTTTGGGTATTGTTGTTGACTGATGTTTTGACTCAGTCCAAGTGGCAGGTGGGCAGAATAGAGTATTTCTTTTTTCCTTTTTTTTTTTTCTTTCTGAGTAGTAAACTTTCTGCATTCCTCCCACCAATTCTTTCTCTCCTTTTTTAGGAATATAAATCATCATTTTCAATAGCTTCCCTTTTTGCTTTTCTTGTATTGAAAGTGTATTGTAATCCTACCATTTTATCTAACTGTAGGTGATGGAAAGCTATATTAACAGTATCTTCTCTAATCACATCTAAGTGACCTCTCTTAGTACAATAGACTGGTGATTTTAGTGACCTTGCATCCAGCCTAGTTCAGATTTCTTGTTCGTCATCCATGTGGCACAACCTATTGTTCATATTTTTGATTAGAGTCTTCTTGATGGATAATATATCTAGAGTTTGTTGAATCTGACTCTCAAGATGAGTCAGTTTTACTCCTCCTCCCCCTCCTACTCCTCCTGACATTTCTGCATCAGAAGGAGTAATATTCTCTGACTCATTTTTTTCTAGAGATCAAACAGAATTCAGTCTGAGGAAACCATATCCACACGCATCAAACAGGAAACTTTCAGAATGTTAGTGCAACCTATTGAACGCTTTTGTGGCCCCTTACTTTCTGGCTTCTGACAGCTTCCTAGGAACTTTTTTCCCCTCCTTATCTTTTTGGTTCAAGAATCAGTAGATCTGAAAAGCAGAGTGCTAAGGAGACTGTTCCCTTTGATTAATAAGTGAATATATTTGCTGTAGAGCCAAGAATGGAACATCTTGTAACTGTTGGCAGCATTACTAAAAGAATAAGTATCCTCATGGAAGGGGGCAGAGCATAACGAGAGTTTTGATCAAGAGAAAAGAAGACAGTCTTAGAAAGGCTTTCAAGAGTTGTTGCATTACTGTAAACAGCTATCTATTTTCTTCTGGACATGGTCCAGTGACTGCAGGAACTAAACAAGTCATTTTCAGGCTCATATGATTTTGAAACCGGACATTTTTTTTAGCTACTCTACTTCCTTTCTTCCTTTCTGGCAGAGTCGGCCTGACATTGTATGTCTGATGCCAGGAATGTGACATTCATATTTTTTAGCTCAGGAGGTTGCCGCTGCAAATCTGCATGAGACAGCTCTCATTTTCCATTCTGAAGTGCTCGTATTTGCACTGCTAAAGAAAACTGGAGCGTATCATATGAGACGTTTGGGTTAGCTGTTCCAGTGAGTTCATCCCAAGATTAGCAGTGGGAATGAAAGTCCCCATTTAAGCATCTCCCATGCAGGGGGGATGAGAAGCGCAGGATAGTCCCCTGTTTTAACTTCTCTAGTGGTTGTAGAGACATAGTAGGTCAATGCTAGTCCTCCTTCTCCACTACTACTCCTGTAAAGGAGATACCAGAGAAGTAGCTGGAGCACAGCACACTCTGGCTCTCTCCTTGGTTGTGTTATGACTGGATGTCGTTCCTGAATGTGGCAAGTAAAAGCATTTCCTTGTGTATGCCTTGTATTCTCTGAGCCTGGGACAGAAAACACTTCCTGGCTGCATCCCATCATGGATCTGCTGCATCCAGCAGATTTTTGATGCTGCAGAAAGTCTGGCAGTCTGTGTAGATTCACAGATTTCACAATCTGCTCCTAAGAGCCAAAGACTACCATGCGTGAAGGAAGCCGTACTATTGAGGAAACCATTTGTCCAGGAGTTACTTATTTTAAGTTTCAGCCATTTTAATCCCTCTTTCCGTTCCCCCTCTCCCCAGGAAAAGAGAAGGAAACAAACAAACAAGAACTCAAATGTTCTGCTCACAATCTTCCTTGATTCAGTAGATGCTTTGGGTTCTGACTATAAAACTCATCCTTTGGATGTGGCAGTGGCTTTTTCAGTCACAGACATCAGTGGAATATATTTATAGCACAATTTTAGTACTCGTAGGCAATAATAGAATACATTTGTTGAGCCAAAGTCCCATTGGATTTATCAGGGGGATTCTAGAGATTTCAGAGAACATCAAGAAACTTTCTGAATTTTCTGCTTTTATGGCTGGTTTGAAAAAACAGCGAGTACAATCTAAGGCACAGTTGTCTCTAAGTATTTAGAGATTTAGTCCTGACTGACTCTGTGTGTTAGAGGGGGGCGCATGTAGTATAGTCTGTATGAATATATAAGTATGTGTGCATGTAGTTATGTGTCTTTCGGGATCTGGGCATAACTAATTTGGTGTGGTTTTTGTTATTTTAATATCTGGATGCTGTCGTAGTGTTCCTTTCTAGATTGGTGGAAGTGATTACCAAAGGAGAGATGCTCATTCTGCCATTGGGTGATCCAAAGGAAGATTTTGCGTAATAATTCCTGACAAAATATCTTCCAGTATACTGCTATAAAAACATAATATTTGGGAAGGCAAGGAAACTTCATTAACTCTTTTTTTTTTTTTTTTTTAAATGTATGCAACAGAAATTTCTATTAAGATATCACAAATCCGGGAAGGGGATGCTTTTTCTAGAATAGATACACTTTCATTGAAAACTCACATATATATCTAAACCTACAAATTATAATTATTATAATTATTATAAATTCTATAACCATAAATAAATGATATAATTATAAGATATACAACTTATTAAAATTATATACTTACAATCATGTATAAAATATTATATCTATATACATATTTTTCTATATATATAAATATAAGGCATATTCCTTAGTCTTTCTTTAGTGGTGTTTTTTTTTACTAAAAAGTTTTTTTTGCATTTTGTTTTCTCTGTGTTATGTAGTCTGAAAACCTTTCTGTGTAAGGATACCTCTGAAATATTAATTTTGCTTGATGTGTAATGACCTATGGCGAAAGGGAAAATTACTTGATTCTTTCTATTATTATATGACTATATGGAGGATTATTAGTATACTCATGTGAGCTACATAATTGGTCTCATAACCTGAGTCAGAAGTGACATTTCCCAGATCAGGACTTTAAGCATGTGCCAACTTTATTAAAATTGTGAGGCTGTCATGAATTTGGCCCCATGAACACTAAAGTTTCACTGACAAGGAACTGCCTCGTTTGATTACTCTGAGCACTGCTGGAGGCTGTTTCCTCTGAGCCACAAGGGCTCTGGCTCCTGCCTTTGGGCCACCACAGACCTGTCAGTTGCAGGCTGACAGCTGCGTCTCCTCAGCTTCTGGGACCGGGCTGCAGCTGGTCCTGTTGGAGGAAGCGAGGACTGCTGTGATGCTGCCAGAACTGCACGGTGTCCTCTTGCCAGTAAGAAGGTTTTAGGTTCTTGAAGGACGTGGCCTCTGTTTGCTCACTTGGAATGAAGATTTAGTTTCTGCACTGGAAGGAACACAGTGTCTTGCAGCCAGAGTGGGTATTTGGTTTCCTACCTGGTGCAGCATTTCTGTGTCCTTTGGCAGATAGCAAAGATGAAGGACAGAATATCACTGTGTCTCCCAGCTGATAGTCAAGACTTGATTCTCACTGGCTTTGAGGAAGGGGAAGAAAAGTGTTTAGTGTTTGAGTTCCCCTTGAAGTACTTAATTTGTGGGTAGACAGGTGGTGGTTCCTGCTGTGTATAAAATAATGCCCAACACTGATAAAACACGTTATTAATTTCAGTTGAAAATGGCTTAGCTTCTCGGTAAGACTGAAAAGAAAATTAAGGGCTGTCTAATACATGTTTTCCGCAAAACACTCATTTTGTTCCTCATTTTCTGTAAACAGATGTTTTGATGTTATCATAAATTTTTATCATAAATTTTATTAGTCTTCCAGTTTTCCTTTCATACTGCTTGCTACTCCTGGGGTGTCTAAAACATTGTTGTGTAATAAAATTAAAACTTTGTGAAAAAAATCACCACCACTAGCAGTAATAATAATAAGAATAAATCCTTCATATCTGGTTGGGGAGATGACTACACTTGTGAAAATTTAGACTTTGTAGCAAATGATGGCTGTGAATTGCTTTGGCATATTATCTTCTGTGGTCTTACAATATCATTAGTTCAATATTTATTATGCTTCATTAACTATATACAAGTTGCTAAATGATTTAATTTTCATAAATGGAAGTTATCTTTGCATAATTCTAATAATTAGGACATTTTACTTAGAACTTTGCTCTGTCTCAAAGTCAATGAGAAGAAATTGACTGTTAATGAGAAAACCTGTTACTATTAGAAAGCTATTTAACATAGTTGAGTATTTTTCTTGGGGCCCAAGCAGATGTTGAAGCAAGTGAAATAATAAGGTTTTATTTTTATTAGTAAATACTAATGCCACTCATTGTGGGTGAACAAAACAAATTCATATGTTTCAAAACCATTTTGTGTCAGTAATCTTGTTTTCTTGAGTTAGGAGTTACCTTCTTCTGGTAACACTTCATGTTGCAAACATGCATATTATAATAAACAAAGCACAAGCTCTGATGTTTAAAATAGACTGTTATAAACATGCTTTGCTTTTGGATGGATTATGCCTGTACCTGTTTTATGTATCATGAAATACTGGGATTTCTCTGCAAGAAAAGACGTCATCTTTGGATAAAATGATCTCAGGGTAAAATATTAATAACTTCAGTTATCACTGAAAACAGGGCTATTCTTGGCTCTCTTACACATTGTTTTTATTAACTAAGTTCCACCAGTCGACATATGGTGAGTAACTTCTCATTTATCTTGTTAATAAGTGCAGCAAATACCAATGAGAATACAGAAACTTTTCATCTACAGTTGCACCTAGGTCTGTTTTCCTGTAGAGCAGACCAAGAGCTGTTTGGAATCATGAGGGTTAATGAAGGGACATGGTCACCTTGAGTCAGATGTCAGTAAGGAGTTCCTGTGTACCAAAGGATTAGAAAATGTCAGTTATAATTAAAGAATTTTAATTTAAAATTTTAAAATTTTGCCTGCAAGATTTGGCTAGCATCTGATGGACAAAATAAAAACTGATACAAAATAAAGAGAAAATGGCTAGATAGGTCTTACTATTCAAGATGAATATATAATGCAAAAAACCATAGTAATCAATAATGTGACTAAAGTGACTCTTATAGTGGTTTCAATAATTCAAACGAGTAATAACATGGAGAGAAACATCTTTTAAAAATGAGTGATTTCCAATTTACTATTTTTCTTTAAAGCGTCATTTATTTCTACTAGCCTCCAGCTGAGTTATAGACCAAGGAGGATAAGCACTAAGGACTCCAGTTGTACCAAGTGTCCTTGCTGTGATACTGTTTTGTTTCTTGTAGTTGAGGCTGTATTAATACTTGGGCTCAAATAACCTTTAAAACACTTCTACTCTGAAATCAACAATGTTAAAGCCAATGCTTTCTCATATTTAGCATATGTAATTTTCTGCTTATTATTGAACTATACTGAGATATTTTTTAAATGTGTGGTTTTGGAACTTTTCCCTTCTTTTCCCATGTAATCACTATATGCTCTTTTTTCCTCATTTTTACTTTAAAAAAAAACCAAACAAAACAAAACTGCTTTCCCCAAAGGATGCATAGTTTGGTTTCCCACTGTTTTACAGTCAGCTCTTGTCCTTGATAGACTCATTCTCTGGACTTAATGGAAGAAACAAAACATCCAAACTGCTACTTGCAGGTATCTTAGACATACGGGAAGAAGACCAGAACAGAGGTCCAGGTGCAGAATAGTGATGCTTGCAAAGCATTTTGAAGAAGGGTAGACTTATAATGGGACCTGGAAAGTCATGGTGTCAATGACATTTAAATATGAGTCTGTGAAGAAACCAAAGTATTGTTCTTCTGAATTTGTAGACTTAGTTGTTTGGTTTAGTAGTCATCCTGGCTTAATATTTCAATAACTATGCTGTAAAAATATCTCCTCTCACAAAACCCTCCTTCTGATGAATAAAATGTGTCATTAGCTCCCTTGAAGTGATTTAAAATAGAAATTATTTTAAGCAAACCAAAGAATGAGTTTATAGAAAAACAAAGCTGTCATCAGCACATTTTGGCCCTCAGACCTTATAAAATATCAAGACCACTTTGAAAGAAGCCCTGAGGCCCAGCCTATTGATTTTAGCCTTATCCTTCCCATAAGACTACTTATTACATGGAACTGAATTATTTTTCTTTTTTTTTTTTTTTCTTGGTAACATGAATTACTTGATGTGATTTTCCTAGAGAGACCACTTGAAGTTTGTGGTAAGCTACTGGTTTCTTGGAATTTACTCCTTTTTATACCCTGTTGGAATTGTAGCTGACCTTATTACATCTTCCATTAACTAGTTTTAGTGTACTTTCCCTTGTCTAGTCAATTGTAAGTGTGGAAGTAAAATTCTTTTTCCTTTCCCAGTATGTTGAACTTGCTAATGGCTCTTACTTTCTTCCTTTCCTGTGCTGTGAGCTCCTTCCACCAAGTTCATTCTACAAAAGCCCCTGATTCCTTACTGCTTTCCCTTCTTGTGAAAAGCCAGTACAGGGCAGCTGGTCCAATAAGTTACTTGGAGATCTCATCTGTTTTTCTTTATTTACTGTATTTTCATTGTCTGATATATTTTTCCTCAAAGTTTTGAAGTCACATGCAGCGTGGTGTTTTTTAAAGAAAAATACATAACTTTTTTAAATCAGAAGCTGAAAGCTAAAATTCAAGGTCCTTACTCGTGCTTCTCCCCGGCTTCAGCATGGGTTCTTCCCACACTCTGCCGTCCTTCAGGGTAAACCTGTTCCAACATGGGCTCTCCATGGGCCACAGTTCCTTCAGGAAATATCCATCTGCTCTGGCATAGGGGTCCTCCATGGACTGCAGTGTGGACATCTGCTCTACTGTGGTCCTCTCCCTGGGCTGCAGAGGGGCAACTGCTTCACCGTAGTCCTTTTCGTGGGCTTCAGGGGAATCTCTGCCTGGAGCACCTCCTTCCCCTCCTTCTTCTCGGACCTTGGTATCTACAGGCCTGATTCACACTCTTTTTTTCTCCTCCCTCTTCACTGCTGTCTGGTGTTTTTGCCCTTACTTAAATACGTTTTCCAAGAGGTGCCGCCATCTTGGCTGAGGGGCTCCGCTGTGCCCTGGGGTGGGTCAGTTGGAACCGTCTGGAACCGGCACAGGGCAGCACTGGCCTCTCCTCACAGAGGCCGCCCTATAGCCCCCGCTACCAGCACCTGGGCAGGGACACCCTCTTCAGTGGACCAGAACTGATTTTGTCCAATAGCTGTGGTAATTGATTCGTTATCTTTCCTTCTCTTCTTTCCTTTGTTCCTGATGCATGTTTGTAGTCAGTTATCTAAGGGAGAGGTGGGACAGTGCATTGCATGTGACGGGTGTTAGTTCTGGTGCCACTGGAGGTGACAGTGGCACTGTGGTTCAACCACCACAGTGATGGGGGCCTCATGCTACATATGAATCTACATAGAATACAGTAGAGTCTTAATTTCATTCTAAAATTTGCCAGCAAATAACGCTGAAAGAAGTTATCCAGAAAGGCCTTGGAGATACATCCCTCTAAAGTGTAGTGCTGCCTTGGAAGCTGCTGAGTCTGTTTTGCTTGTCACACTGAAGTAACACTCTGCTGAAGACTGAGCATCCTGATTCATAAACAGTTTCCAGCCCTGACATCTCTGAAGAGAAATAATGAAATAAAAAGTTAAGTTGCTTTTTTATTGAAATGTAAACCAAGCGTTGGCAGGAGAGGGGAAAAATACCAGAAAAAAAACCCAAACCAATCTAACAAAAAAACCCTCTCAGTCCTTGAAGTATCAATTGACTTTTGATCCAGTCAGCTATTTCTGCTTTCTGTAAGAATTGATTTTTGTCTTACGCAGAAGGACATAAGCTTGACCCTTTAAGCAGATTCAGGTTGATAAAATCCTAACACATTTCATTGAGTGGTAGTTTGAGCCTGTATGAGCACGTTACATTTTTATGCAAATATATTAAAAGTTTTAGGGACTAGAATGAGAGCAAGTACTCAAATTGAGTCTGATGATAGGGAGGTGATAAAATATTATCTGGAATTGAGTTAGCAGACTGGACCTTTATTTATTTGTCTATTTGGGATACTTGGGGCTGAGACTTTGTGTACATTCTTGGTATTTTTATTCAGAATTTGCTATCTAAATCTCATGTAGCTGAAAAGATACCAATTCTGATTTTCTTAACAGTGAGTAATATATACTGCTATTTTGTAGACAGTAGATGGAATTGAGGAGCATTTGTATTAATTTTTTTGTTTGTATGTCAGTTACCACTAGCAATCTCTTTTTCCACATCTCTCAAGCCCCTGAACCTTAGGGCAGGGACTAGAGGAATAAAGTCCCTCCCATTGTAGAAGAAGATCAGTTTTAAGACCACTTTGAACAACTGGTTGGTTTTGAGACCAACTTGAACATATATAAGTCCATAGGACCCAACGAGATGCATCCCAGGGTCCTGAGCAAACTGGCTGATGTAGTGCTCAAGTCATTCTTAGTCACATTTCAAAAGTTGTAGCAGACAGGCAAAGACCCCAGTAACTGGAAAAAGGGAAACATCACACCCATTTTTTAAAAGAGTAAAAAGGAGGACCCTGGGAACTACTGACCAGTCAGCCTCACTCTCTGTGCACGGTAAGATCTGGAGCAAATCCTCCTGGAAGACATGTTGAAACCTATGGAAGACACGGAGGTGATCAGAGACAGCCAACATGGCTTCACCAAGGGCCTTAATAATCATGCCTTAATAATCTAATGGTCTTCTACAGTGTGGTGACTGCATCAGTGCACAAGGGAAGAGCTACAGGTGTCATCTACCTGGACTTCTATAAGACCTTTCCTATGGTCCCTCACAACGTTCTTGCTGCTAAAATGGAGAGATTTGGATTTGATGGTTGGTTTTGTTAGATGGATAAGGAACTGGCTGAATTGCTGTGTCCAAAAAGTTCTAGTTGAATGACTTAGTGTCCAAGTGGAAACCAGGAATGAGTGGTGTCCCTTGAGAGTCTGTACTGACCAATACTAATTAGTGTCTTAAACAGTGACAAAGACAATGGAATGGAGTGCACCCACAGCAAGTTTGCAGATGACATCAAGCTGAGTGATGCAGTTGATTTGCTTGAGGGAAAGGATGCCATCCAGAGGGGCCTTGACAGGCTTGAGGAGTGGGCCCATGCAAACCTCATGAAGTTCATCAAGGTCAAGTGCAAGGTCCTGCACCTAGGTTGGGGCAATCCCCAACATCCATAAAGACTAAGGGATGAATGAACTGGGGGAATGAATGAGAGAGGAGCCCAGCAGAGAAGGACTTTGGGGTACTGATGGATGCAAAATCAGAAATAAATCAGCAATGTGCTCTTGCAGCCAGGAAAGCCAATCGTATCCTGGGCTGCATCAAAAGAAGTGTGGCCAGCAGGTCAAGGGAGGGGATTCTGCCCCTCTACTCCGCTCTGGTGAGACCCCACCTGGAGTACTGCATCCAGCTCTGGAGCCCTCAGCACAGGAAAGACATGGACCTGTTGGAGTGGTTCCAGAGGAGGGACATGAAAATGGTCAGAGGGATGGAACACACCTCTCCTTTGAACAAAAGCTGAGAGAGTTGATGTTGTTCAGCCTGGAGAAGAGTCTGAGGAGACCTTATTGTGGCTTTTCAGTACTTAAAAGAGGCTTATATGAAAGGTGGAGAGAATCTTTTTACCAGAGCTGTAGTGACAGGACAAGGGGCAATAGTTTTAAACTGAAAGAGGGTAGGTTTAGATTGGACATAGGAAGAAATTCTTTGTGATTACAGTGGTGAGACACTGGAACAGGTTGCCTAGAGAAGTTGTGGATGCCTCATCCTTGGAAGTGCTCAAGGCCAGGTAGGATGGGGCTTTGAAACATCTGGTCTAGTGGAACATGTTCTTGCCTGTGGCAGTGAGGTTGGAATAGGTGATCTTCATAGGTCTCTTCCAACCTAAACCATCCTATGATTCCATAATTCTATGATTTAACCACCACTGTTTTATGATCATAGCTGAACTAAAGTTACGGTATTTTAGTACTTAAATGTTACCGAGGCAGATATGAAAGATATGGTAATAGAGTACCTTTGAGAGACCATGTAAATTATGTATATACTTAGTAAACTATATATATATGTTATTTTTTAGTAGTGGTATACCATTTGGCCCATTTTTTCCAGTATTTCAGTTGCTGGCATAATACTGAAAAAAATGTATTTTTCTTCATTTATTTTTCTCTAGTCAGTTATCAATAATGTTCGTCGTATTTATCTGTTTTTGTAATCGTGGTGAGGCAATAATGCATTAATTGAAATCACTGGAGTGTGTAAATGAGCCTGTCACTTTAAAAGAAAAATGTAGATGGCTTACATTGAAAGACTACAATTAAAAGGTGTTTTTTATGACTGCAAAATAATGTATAAATAAATGCACTCATATAGGTGATACCGTTGGAAAAGAAAAGAGGGAAGCAAGTAACTCCAGACCTGTAGCTACTTAAAGCAGTGATTCTATAGTCTCTCCCTCTTTCTTTATCCTTACTAACCTTCAGCATGGAAGAAATTTTTTTACGAGTAATGCTTTGAAAATGATGGCTCAGAAAAAAAGGATTCTCTCCATGCATCTGTATCATGACAACCCAAATTTACAGGTAGCTTGGTATCTGTGTGCATCCTACAACATATAGACATCAGCTAAGAAATCGAATAAATCTATCTTTATTGTGATCTGTTTAGCAATGTAATGAAAATAATAACTTGCCTCTAGAATGAAGTTTCAGTCAAGAACAGTTGCTTGGACTACTTTCTGTAAACTGCAAAGCCAGACTTCTATCAAACATAAAACATTTCTCTCTCCCTCTCCTTTCCTTTTCTAATGTCAGTGCTAGAAACAAACAAAAACATTTTTACTTTAATAAATATAAGCATGCATTAAAAAGAAATTGAGAAAGTTATTACTCAAATTTGGAATTAGAATTAAAGTTCAAACTGAATTTTAATTATAATATTTCTTTAACATTTTATTCCACTTGTTTGCTTTGTTTATATGTATGCCTAATGTAGTATTTCAATCATAATTAAAAAAAAAAAAAGGAAATTTACTTTATACTACTCAGAAATCTAGCCCAGTTGATCTTTACATAAAATGTATTGATAAAGAAGTGTGTTTATTATTCATGTTTCAGTAAGACTCAGTGATTTCTAAAATTGGGTAACCATGGAAACAAAACTGGGTAACATAAGGAAGAAAGTGCAGGGGTAAATTTACAGATAGTCTTTTAATCAGAAGTTATTATGTGGATTCTGTTTTTACAGTGTAATTGAACTCAGTTTTTTAACTATTCTCTTACCAGTTCAGATGTGTGTAAGTATATTTATATATATATGCATACATATATAATGCATATATATGAAGCCTAATTAGTTGAAATAAATGTTTCATGTAATTTTGTTACAGCCTTTTTTCTGATTATTTTTTTTAATTCAGTAAATTCTAGCCAGAAAACTTAACAGCTTCCCCCCCCTTGTTTTTGTTTCATAGAACTTATTTTTTCTAAATGAGAGTTTGAGAACTCTTCCTGAGTTACAAATTAATTTTAAAAGGCAAATTTGTAAAGCATTATGTGATGTAATACTCCAGTAGGCAGAGCATTAGGAGGATCACAGATGGATTAGTGGACAAAAGTGTAATAAAAATGTTACAAATGTAAGGTAAAGTCAGTTTCTTGTTACTGTATAAAGCATATGTTGTTTTTAATGTGATACGTTGCAGAACTGTAGGGTTTTGCGTAGTACTTGGCACACATTCCAGTGTCTTGTCTTTTATATTGCTTGTGATTGTGGACTGAAAATATGTATTTGCTTTTTTAGAAAACTATGCCCCAGGTATTTCTGAACTATGGTATTCATATAATGACCTGCTCGGTAGTGTTTTCTCTTCTGTATATCATTGTGAGCCTCAGTCCGCTATCTTTTTGTAATGTTTTTAATTCACATGAGGATATACCTCCTTCTATGGCAGAAAATGTGTTGAATTCTGTGGGGTTAATAGCAGCAATTTTAAAAATTATTCTTGCTTTCTCTTCACTGTCTAAAGCCCGTAAGATCAAATATGTTAAGCAATAAGGGCAAATAGAAGATTTTGAGCTTCTATACTTTTGAAATTTGTAGCTTGTGACTTTCTTTGGGATAAGGGTGTTTGTCTTTCTGTTTAAATTCAGCATTTGTTGGAAAGGAGGTTTGCCCACATTTTTTGCCCACACTTCCTGCACTTGTCTCCTCCTGTCACGTAGAGGAAATGAAATAGGAAGCTAACTCCCAAAATGTATTCTCTTGGTTCTGATGCAGCCTCTAAAATGTATCAAATGTCAAGCTATGCCCACTGTGAGCAATTCATGAAGAAATTGCCTCAACATTTTGATCACAGTCAGGCTTTTATTATGAAAGTAGCTGGCATAGAAAGACACCTTTAGAAGTGTGAAAACAAGCAACACAATGAAGTAAAAATGATAAAATTGAGCACAGCACTGGCACAGTGCAGCTGCTGTCCCTGGCAGTAACTGCTGCCTTCAACAATAGTCTATCACTGCCAGGAAAACCCCGCTCACTATGGGGATGTAATTTCTGTTGGTTAACTTTCATTTTAATATCAAAGAAGGGTTCAAGCCAGAATCCCCTGTGTGAAAAACTCTGACAGTTTGTGTCTGACCGTAAAAAGGTCTTATGAAGCCCCTTTATTTTTGATTTACCTGAAGGAACACTTAATCCCATCTGGTTCCGTAAATAGTTTTCTGTGTATTCTGAATGAATGTTTGTGACAGAGCTTTCCAAATGAAAAAATATATTCAAAAGCTTAAGTAAGAAAAAAATAAAAGAAAAAAAAGAAAAAAAAAAAGAAAGAGTTAAGTAGACATGCAAATGATTTGCACTGTAGAAGGTGAAATTGTTTCTTCTTTCCCTGAGGTTTGTTTGGTAGGGGAGTGGGAGACACCTCATTTTCAGTGCAACTGTCTGTGGTACGGCAATACAAAAGCACAGGAACTGTCTTAGTTTCCCATGATTTTTCTAGTAAGGGTTTATATACTTACTCTTGCTACCACCTTCATCTCACTGAAGGATAAATTTAAATCCATCAGATGTCTCATAGCCCTGCAGTACTCTGAAATCCTGCAACCCAGAGTCAACAGACTCAGTAGCTCTTTGCCTATAACTTGTAAGCTGGCTCACGTGCTTTATAATATACAGGAGAGGCATATGTGCTGATAAAGTCTAGATCTACCCTTCCTGCTGGCTTAAAACAAGTAAGTGTCCTCATTTGGACTTGGTAATCACTATGGGCCAAATCATCTATTGCCTGCCACCTCTTAATGTGAAAAGGTTTATAATACTACCATGATTTAAAGTCATTTCATCCCTGGCGAGCTTATATGACAGACTACAAAAAATACGAAGCAATGGAGTATCAATCAGTTGATATTTGTGGTATCAGACCTTCAGTGTTGCTTGAGATCCAAAGTTAAAATTGATGCGTGTCAAACCTTAAAAGGAACTAGAACTTTTCTTATTTTATTTTAGTCTTCTAATGAGCTTACAGAGGTGAAGACCAAAAAGCACTAATACTATCCTGAAATAAAGGATAAAGACAGATCGTTTTGTCTCATGAAGGCATCAGGGCACTTCCTACTGGAATCATTAGACCAAGGAATAAATTGCTACATGGTTACAGCTCTAGAAATAAGACATCTTTAAGACACCTTAGCTATATGGAGTTTGAACTTAGACCTGGATATATTAAAGACAACACTAATTTAGTTATCTTCACGCTTTTTCTTAGCCTGATCTAGGAGTTTTTATTTCCTGTGGTTTTTTTTTTTTCTTCAGCCAGACTAATTTACCCAAATGTGTTCCTCCTTCCAAGCAGCTGTCAAGGCAAAAACACCCAAGAATTTAATCTCTATTAATTTCTGCAGCTTTGTAAACATTAATATTTTCTGTTTTAATTACTTTCCTTTTTTGAAAACTCTGTTACTTATATTTTAAGATTTATTTTTCTTTTTTATATTACCATCTTACAACTACTGTGACTTATAGTTTAGGAAAAAACGTGCTGTTGTGGTTTTTCCACTTTCCCTCTTTTTTAAATATATCTCCTGGAAACATAACGAAAAGATGCCATCATATAGTGTTTCTTATCTTAACCACTACTTCACATTAACTGCTTAAGTCAATGAGATGAAAACCATTCTAGCTTCCTGTCCTAATGCAGTTTGTTCAAAATACAACACTGTTGCAGTCAAAAGAAAACATACCACATATAGAGATAGGAGAACTTAATCTGATTAGTATCTTCATGAGCATGTTTGTATCCAATCAAAATGCAAGAAATAGTTATTAGTCCAGTTATAAAAATGCAAATACTTCTCATGTCATTAATAACACCCCTAAAATGGTTATAGAAATAGTTTAAAAAAAAACCCACCGTAGTGTCTTTTCTCTGTGCTGTGCTCACCCTTCCAAGCTCCTTTTGGGACCTCAGGTTGATGGTTTCTCCCAGCCTGCAGTGGAAACAGTTGCACAATGACCATCCTGAAGTCTTTGCTGGGCAGGGTGTGATGTTCCTGGTCGCAGTCCTCTCCTCGTTGTTTCTGGAACCTGCTTGGGTTCATTTCTGTGCATTTTCTTGCCCCAGGCTGCTGCCTTCTGGCTGCTCCCAGCTCAGGGCACAGCTTGTGGCCCTTTACTAGGAATGGCAGAAGTTGTCGTTACTGGGCTACAATTTATTTTTCAAAGTGGTTTTGGACAGAGTCAGCAACACTGACTTTGGTGAGGATGCAACTACATGTTCAAGCAAAACATCTGCCCCACGAGTTCAAAGAGCCAAGTTTATATTTCCAAGACTTTTTGGATTTTTTGTTCCAATTTGTGCCATGGTCTGTCTCAACATTCCCTCCAAGTGCGAGCTCTTTTTTGTGGAATTAACTGAGTAGTTTGAATTTATGGCAGCAGCTTATTTCCTGCTGAACCTGGGTGTAAGAGCTGCCTATAAGCAGTACTTGCAGCATAAGAAACATGAAATCGAAAATGGGAACTGCAAGGAATACTGAAATCCTTCTGAAAGCTGCATGACAAGCGAGAGCAGCAATGTGTGGGTGGCTGACAGGACATGGATTTAGGCACATGAAAGGGAGGAACCGAGGTCAGTGATACAGGTATAGAATGAAAGAGGGTGGAGAGCAATTCAGCGCTACTGAAGCAATGAAGGGAATGGGTATTTGGGGATGGGTGAGGTGCAGGCTGTTGTTACTGAATCAGGATTTGGTGTGTGCGTGTAGGGAATCTGCAATAGAGCTAACTAGCAGTAGTTCTCATGCTGTTTCCAGATGTGTGAAAATGGAAAGAGCGCTGGGTAAAAGCTGTAGCTTCAGATGCAGCAGCACAGCTTGCCTGCCTCTTGATTCCCCATGAGCTTCCTTCTCTATGTGAGATCCACAGTTGGTTTTTTTCATTGCTTAATCATATGATAGCTCTGTTTAATAGCCCTAATACAGGACAGCAAAGAGTCAGGACAGTAATAGGAAATGAATAGCATTTCTCTGAACTTAAGGGTGAACAGTGGGTCAGTGGAGTCTCACGTGGAGCAGCCAGAGGTATGTGCATATTAGAGTGCATTAAAATTTGATTTTTCAACCTTAAGTTATTGTACATAACATAGTTGTAGAGCAGATGAGCAGACCTAAAAAGTCAGGAGATAGACTAACCCATCTCTTAGAACAATTTTATCTTCTGTGATGAGTTGGGTGTCAGTCTTTTGGGGGAGTAGGGGGCAATATGTGACTTTTTGAGGGTTCTTGAAAGAGAAATGTTATTTTCCTTAAGTATAGTATTCTGAAATGCTTCTCCAGGTTCAGGAAAATTATTAACTCTTAAGCCTCTTGGTGTAACTTGCATTATTATTGTATCTCAAGACACAAATAGAACAGGATATGGTATTAAAAATATTTGACTGTAGCATTGGGCAAAGAAAGAACTGATATGTAAAAAATGTATACTTAATGGACTAACTGATGGCTTGAAGCTGATTTTCAAGCCAAAGCACATGTCGTCTTTGAATCATGCTATTTTTCCCAGTTTTCCAATGCTTATATAGCCCCTATATCTTGTTTGCAAAGAGATAGCTTTGTTTTCAAGTTCTGTTTCAAAATGGGAATAATATTTAAATCTCAGAAATTTTCAAAACTGGGAAATCTCTACCTAAGTTATGTTTAGTTCTGCACTGGGCAATAACAGTACTTCCCTCAGTCTGAGTTTCCAAGGGGAAATTAATATTGAGAAACATTCATCTGAAAGTATTGTCGTGCTCTCTGCAGACAGAAATGGTATTTTAACAGTTATACTCTGTAAACATGTTTTGTTTTTCCTTTCTTTTTTGGATCAAGAAATCTAGGAAAACTTACCAGAATCCCAGACTGGCTTTGAGAGAGAGGTGTAGCATATCTCAATGCATCCTTACCCTCAGAAGCAACAGCTTCAAACCATGAAAGTGGCAGCTTTCGTTTGCTGCACTGCACTGCAGTACCAGCTCCTTTCCCAGAGCAGCTGATTACTGCACCCTGCTCAGTGCGTGGTGGCAGTGGAAAAATCCGTGTTTTTGTGTAGGTGTAAACATGTGTCAGCCTATTTTGCGAGTTTCCAGTTCTAAAGGCAATAGATGGGGCTTTACTGCTCATTTATTAGCAAGTGCTGATTTATAGAGAAGTATTAAGAATCAATGATCCATCAAATGTAGGACCTGAGTTTCCTTGAAGACTGTTTGTTGGTTTACTTACTGCTTCTTTATACTGATAGGTTTTTCTGTATTGATATATTTCTGTGTATTAACTGCTTTATAGCTCCCCATGGTGGAACACATTTTTTGCTTCTTAACTTGTGAAATGCTTGAGCTGTTAATTCTAGAACTGTTTCATTCAGTGGTTACAGGATGCATCATTGATAGTAATTTTGAAATGCTTAACATAGAAACCTTTGAACCCTCCTCTTCTTCAGTTTAGCAAGTAAACAAATTTTCTATTGGAGGAAGGGTTTGAAGGTGAATGCCAAAGACTGGTGTCGATGAACTGTTCTTAAGCAATTAATTCTACTGTTGATTGAGTTAACTTATGTTTTGCTGTGAATATGAGCTGGGGTATTTGGAATCCATTTCACTTAGGCATAGTAAAACTGGCAGAATGTATATGCATCTATTTTCAATACTGCCAAGCTTTAGTTATGCACCTATAAATGAATTTTCTCGGCAGGTCTTCTATGCCAAAAGAGGTGGATTGTATTACTCTGTTTGCTTATCTAGTGGCACAGTTGAGAGCACATCATGAAAAAAGAATTTTCTGCTGTAGGTGGTGGTGTTAGTGCCAATCTTAAGGAAATGCTTGGAAAAGTGGAGAGGAAGGATGATATTATAGATGATGAAGAGGGTTGAGATTTGAAATAGTTTCATCCTGCCACATTCATTGTGTGAGGCTGTGAACAAATCACACTGTCTCTGTCAATCCATTTGTAAAATGGTACAAACTATAGTTACCTTGTAGAGATATAGTAAAGATAAACGAATCCTATTTGAATAGTGTTTTGGGAGATTTGAACTAAAGATACTATCATTTACTGTAAGTGTTGAATAGGATTTACAGTGGAGGAATATTTATTGCAGTGTACTGCACTTGCTGGGAAGACAACATTTTTGGGGTATTTATATGCATTCAGATCTACTCATTTGTTCTCCATCATTGCACTGTGCAGTTCAAAAATTTTTTATCATACCCTTTTATTCAGAAAAATTTCTTTCTCCAATAGTTTCATATCCACTTTTTCCTGCTGACCTTCCTGGATCAACATTCCCTTTCTTAGAGATGATGTGGTTGACAGTTGTCCCTCATGAATTATCTCCTTCTGTTCCTATCTCCTCTTCTATCCCTCCACTGCCTGGAGTTGTATAGTTATAAAAGAAACTCAAGGCTGTACAAAATTACTATGTACTTTTTTTTATTATTATTTTATTTTTAAAATTTGTTTTCCTGAATAGGAAAAGCTTATCTAGCTCAATAGATATTTCTTCCCAGAAGTTTTGTTCTGACTGATTCACATCTATGTTAATTATTTATTTGAAAATCTGAAGGTAATACAAAGTTCCTTAAAAGTCTACTTTGGAGGTTGTTTTGTCATCTGATTTGGTGATAGATTTGTAGAATTCCCTGTAGACAGTATGTATTCCTTCAAGTTCAACTATGCAGTGAAGAAAACATTTTGTGGTTTAGTTTCTTGTTTGTTTGTGGTTTTTTTTCTTTAATTTGTATACTGAAATATCTTTGTTTTTCAAAGTATTTAATAACAGTTCTCTTTCTGGTACTATATAAACACTTTTGATAAGAGATTGAATATGTGTATTAGAACATATGTACCATATTTAAAAGCTGTATATTCCATGAACTTAACCGTGATCAAAAAATTCATTAGAGGACTGTATATTCCATTTGATCCACTAGTATAATTAGATGCAACTAGACAATGGTGAAAAGATCCTTTGTTTGAAATAGAAAGCACTTTTATAGTTTTGTGGGTAGCGTGGAGATGGGAGGAGTACTAAGCATGTCAGTGTCAGATTCAAAAAGAGATTGATAAATTGGAGGAATGCTTTCAAATCAGTAAGATAAAGTTCAATAAAGACTCGCTAATTATTAGAACTTAGAAAAGAGAAATAAAATGTTTATGTACAAATGGAAAATCAGTTTGTAGGCAGCAGTACAGTAGTATGTAAATATATCTTGGTGTTAGAAAAGACCACAAATTGAAATTAATTAATTATGTGATTCTTTTGCATAAAAAAGGGAAAATAGTCCTGGGACGTGCAGACAGGAATGTCATCTGCAACACATGGGAGTTGCTACTGAGCTTCCTTCAGTGGGTGGGGTGTCACAGAAGTATTTTGCCTGGTCTTGGGCATTAGGCTTAAAGAAAGAAATAGATGAATTGGCCGGCATCCAGAGGAGACAAACAATAACCAGCACCACATATTATAAGGGCAAAAGAAGGTTTTTTAGTACTGAATAGAAAAGTTTAGAAGAATATATGTCAATAATGCAAAAAAATTGCCTTCTAATGTATGAAAGATTATTATGAGCAATGATAGCTCTGTTTTCTAAATCATAACAAATAGAACAAAAATAATCAGCATACTTTATAACACTGAGGATTTGGGACAAGAAAGCTCTTTATTTATGACACAGCTAAATGCTTGAAGAAACTGTAGGGCATCTTTTTCTCTTGAGGTTTAAAATATGTGAGGCAAATCCATATCAAGAATAGTCTTAGGGTATGGTGTCCTCCCCCAGAGTAAGGGGGATGGATTAGATGAGGCCTTTATTTTTCACAGTCCTGGTTTTTTTTATTATTTTTTATTATTATTTCTTCTTGCCTAATTAAACCAGTATGTGTTTGCACGTGCAATAGTGTAAACTTTGAAAATATTTTAATGATTTTGTAAGGCAAGGTTTTTATGAAGGTGTATTAAGAGGTTTTACATATATATATGTAAAATACCTTGATATGCATGTACATACATATATTATAATGTGCAAATATATATTTATAAGTCTTCTTTATATATTGTTGGATAGGTACATGTGTGTGTGCATGTGAAATTTATAAGCAAGTGATGTTGGAAAAATAAACCAGATCCTGGGTTTAAAACCATTTCTTCAAAACTGAAATAAACCACTACATGTTGAAAACAGTTGCTCTGTTTATTTTAATTATGTTCATTTAATATACAGTTTGAGAAACAATGGTAGGGTTTTTTTTACCTGTGGGACAGTAGAAGCTGCTAGCAAGGCTGGAGGTATTCAAGTTGTTAGCTCTGTGGGATGAAAAGAGACAGATAATTATTACCTGTGGAACATGGAGGAGTTATCTGGGGAGAGGGTGTGAGAGAAATAATAATGTGTTGCTGTTATGTCCATGATTTTTAGTATCTGGCAAAGCTATAAGTTTTAGTTCCCAAGCTTATCTTTTGGAGGTATTTGGTAAGTCTCTGCTGAGAAAGAACTTGAGTGATCAGAAATGTAATAAATGTTTTGTGGAAACTGTTCTTCCATTAGCTGCATGTCCTGTCTTTTACTGTTTTCACATATGAGTTAATTCTGATATTGGAAAGTCTGTGCACTTTGACCTACGTAGTTTTGTAACAGTATTTGGTGCCCTTTGTGTGTGTATGTGCATGCATAGGATCCGTGCATTTGATGGCTCTGTTCTGTCAGATGTTTATCCCAGTTGTCGAAGAGGCACATTTCACATTTTTCATTCTGGCGAAGACTTGTTTGCTGCAGTTAATGGCAATTTTGATGATGATTCTGCTAAGGTGGAGGATTGTTTTAATGTTAGGCACATATGAGGAGGTTTGAGTTCCTGATTAGCTCTTTAGTTTCAGTGAGATTTGTGCACTGAGGACATTCTTTCAATTTATGAAAATTCGACCTAAGATTCATACGTGTGAAGTCTTTGAATCAAGTTTAGTTGTTACTGAAAGTACCAATACATAGTGATTATCCCAGGAGTTTAGTAACAGGTGTGGTTTAAGCCTTCTCATCTTCTGAAAGAACATAATGTTTTTTGACAATAGTAAACATTAGCTTTTGCATGTATTTCAATACAGCAAAAATAAAAGCAGTCTCAGGCTAAAGGTATAGAAAAAAATTAAAATTTATAATTAATGATTTCAAGACATAGCTATAATCTTTTGCAGAAGGTCTTTTATTCATGAACTAAGAACCTTCAGTCTGAGGAACACCGACGTTGTGATTATTTGGCCTTGTAGTCATGGTAAATGGAAAGGATGTTCTGGGAATGACCCATCTGGGCCTTGTTGGACTGCCTGATGGAAAACCACTCTGAGACGAAAGAAGGACTTCACATTTATGCCCAGTAATAGTAGCCATCACTGCATATAAAAAGTGAACTCTGCTTTATCTGGGCGAGATTGGCCTTTCTGAAAGGGGGTGTCCCTTGGAGTGAGCAAACAGTCCCCAGTGATAGAGATTTTCTACAGAGATTCAGACGGAATCATTTATATTGCCATAACTCAAAGTAAAGCCTATATAACATAGGTGTATTGAAGTATAAGATTAATAAGCTTTGGTAAGCGTGTAGGCTTTTTGTTATTTTAAACTAATTTTCTATAATGCTTTGTTCGATTTGCTGAAAAAAAAGGCTTCTAGATTCACTTGCTGACTGGTTTTAAAAAGGCTATTTGTCTATGTCATGGCCACCTGAAGGAGAGAAGGGTTTGCACTTAAGCCTTCATGGTAATACGTGCTTTGATAGACAAGCTAAAATAAATGCGGCTGCAGGCTTGTAAAATGTTATAGCTCTGAGGTATTAACAGGCTTCTTTTGGAAGTTACTGCTCATTGCAGCAGAACCGGGAGTGCAGAATGTACACCAATCACACCAGTGCAGTATTTCAACTATGCCAGCAATTTCTCCAGCATTTTAGCTTAAAACATCAAACTGAAAGCAGGTTTGCATTAAGGCATGCTGTGATCTGGAAGGGTGGGCACGTCCCAACACGTTTTGTCCTGCTGAGTCGGCTGTGGCCGATATACCTGCTGGCCGAGCAGGCTGGGTGCAGTCCTGTACTAGCACAGCAAAATTTCCAAGCATTTTAATGTGAAAACTGTAAAAACTGGCTTAAGGGCAAGTGAGGCAGTTACCTGTCTGCACTGTTAATGCAATTTAAATGTCGAAGCTAAGCACATTTTAAAGACAAGCTTAAGTATGACATCCGCACTGGTGCTGCGCTCACATTAGGCTGTAGCATTTTGGGAATTGTAACCAGTAGTTCTTACCCACAAACATCTTGTTGGAATTAAGTAACCTCTCTGGGCATGGACAAGGAATTATAGGGAAAAAAATTAGGACTAACATTGTTTAGCCAACCTTCTGCAGAAGTTTGCCTATACCTCAGAACAGGCCACTGGGACTGGGTATTTTACTGTCTTTGGCCCTGGTACTGTTGGGTGAATACAGATGACATTGGCAATGCAGCTGAGCAGCAGCCAGATTTACCTCTGCAATGGAAATAAACCCTAAGGATTACAGATTTGAAAAAATTTACAAATGAAGAAAAGGGGAACAGGGAAACAGACAGCCTTGAAATGCTGACAGAATGAAAATAGGAATGCATTGCTTAACAATTAACAGCTTCGGTGGTAAATTAATCTGCAGTTATGTGATCATCACTCTTCTGTAAGTTTCCAATTCTGAGAATGAATTTTTAGGCATGGTGTTTATATATAGCATTATGCATAGGCATTACAAATTTTTATGAATTTCATACATAGACAGTTGTGGTGAGTTTGTGCTTCTGCCTTTCGTAGGTATGCACGATGCAAATCTGTATCTAATCCGCATGCTGTGCAGATGACAACTACATTTCTAGTTGCAAAATTTGTAAAATAAGTGAAGGAAGACTAGCTGGCTTAACCTGCACTGTGCCATGACTCATAGGAATCTTCCCATTTGCCTCAGCGAGTGTCTGTAGGGAGAGGATGCTGGCTGCATCTGTTACAATACGGAGCCAAGTATTGGAAGAGAAGATCTTTTCTAGAGCTGCTCATGCCTGTGAGTCTCTAGAGACAGCTGTTTAAAAAACAAAACAAAACAAAAAATACTGGCAGCATAAAATGTTAGAAGTCAGAAAGGAGATTGCCTAGTGTTCAGTTTGGTAATAAGTGCCATAAATTTTGAATGTTTACAGGATTATGTTCTGTGTCTCTACAATTAAAAAGAAAGTAAGAAAAATGCATCATAGAACATTAGCATAATTGTTGTAATGCAAAAGCTTTGCATGCAGTCTATTAGTATTTTCCTAGCCATCCGACTTGTGTTAATTAGCAAAGGAGAAATTTCTACATGATTTATTAGATAAGCGCTGCATTTCAAAATCTATATTTGCAGAAATAAGGCCAGAGGTTCTCCAGCTCATGAAACAGAAACTCCTTGAAATTTCTGTTATTTCAGGGCATGAGTGAAAGTAGTCATTAATGAAAGATAACTAATTGATTTGAGACATACAGAAAGAGACAACTGGAAAGATGATGTTCTTGATACAGACAAGATATTTAGGCCTCTCAAATCTTATGTTCAAACTATTTAAAGTTGCTAGTATGAATACTGGTAAAAGTATAGCCACAGCAGCAGGGAGCTTGGCTTTCAATAGTCACAAAAATATTTACCTGAACCTAAGAGCTTTGAAGCCTGAACTGGACTCCCCTTTGCCTTCGCTGTCACACTGTGGTTTTGAGTTAGGTAATATCAGTGCTGCCTGATTCTGTCTACAGGACCTGTAATGTCTCAGGGACTATTTAAGCTGGATGCCGGAGTGTCCAAAAGAAAAGAAGGCACAGACAGTACTCATCTGAAAATATACTCCCTAATGGGTCATTTTCTAAACTGCAAATTGGGGTTGTGTTTTAGGCCTGTCCCAACGATGTCTATTGATGTGATAACATTGTCACGTTATGTTTATTTGGCTACACTCCCTCTACATGGACAGATGAAGATCACTGTATATGGGTATTTTGATAAATTTATTTTTGCTGCCATTTTGCTGATGTCTGAAATATTTTTATTTACATTACAAAACCAAACATTATGACCCAGTTGGGCCAGAGAGACTGTAAATATAGAGAGAAGATGTCAGCATGCTTTGTTAGCTTGGACACACCACCACAGTGTCATTAAATCACTTTCTGGTTGGAGATGATTCCTATCCAGCCATTGTGCAACGCAGTCAGAACGAGTTCAGTAGCTGTCTGCATCTGTGCAGATATTCAGATTGCCAAAAAAGAAAAAGGGAGGTGGCGAAAGAGGAGGATGGAAATATACCTAAGGTTACACACTGGTGAAGCTATAGTGTTAGTTTAGTCCTTTCTCAGTGATGCCACATTGTCTTCTGCTGCCTTTTAACTCTCCTGACCTTTACACAAAACTCAGTCCTTTCAACACTTTCATTATTTTAGTAGCTGTTCTCTGAATTGCTTCCAATTGCTCTCCATTTTTTTTTTTTTTTTTTTTTTAATGGAGTTCAGGTACCCAAACTGACTGCCATAGTTTAAATTAAATTACACTGGCTATTATACCACAGACAGGCTATCACATTGGAGGCGTATGTTGGGATACCCTTAGGAGTGGTTAGGTCTTTGATTGCTGTATTCTGTTACAGTTATATTGGACTCACTGTTTACTAGCACCTCTAGCTTTTTATTGCAGTACTGCGGGTTCTTTGTAAGACAAAATCACTTGTAAATCAGCCTTCCAGCTGTATTCAATTTTACTTTTCTAGTTTTAATTTCTTTATGTTGCCCAGGTTTGTTTACTGCTCAATACAATGTTCTTCAATTATTCTTACAGTATCATCCAAATATAATACGTTTTTTTTTTATTCTTCTGTTTTTACTCATTCAGATAGTGTACTTCTCCTTTAAAAGTCCTTTAAAACTTGTATTTAAAGACAAATGGTTACTATTTTCAAGTCTGCGAAGTGTAGATTATGTTGCTACCTACATGGACATGTTTATTGCATAGATAATACAATGGTAATCTAATAAATCCTAATAAATCTAATCTAATAAATGTAATTAAGCATGTTCTCTTCTGAACACTAAAATTCTTGCATCCATAGTAGAGCATATATGTATATTAATAAATATAAATATTTCTATAAAATTTTACTTCAGCTCAAACTCCGATATTAAATATTATTTCTGAGCGTTTGTAATACCATTGTCCCCAGCCTTTGACCCAAATCTCTTTGTCTTTTGCAAAAACAAAAAAAAAGGAAGAATTCCTGCCCCAAAGATCTTACAGTCTAAGGTAAAAGAGGAGAGAAGAAGAGTTGAAGGAGACAAGATAGTGTTCCTCTGTGCAACATGTTGTGGTTAGGGCACATGGGCAGCCTATCGACTCTTGTTGGGTGCTTTGTTGAAAGATGGGAAAGTATCTCTTACTGGAGTAATTGACACCCTTGAAAAAAAAAAAAAAAAGGAATTTCAGTTGTATGGCAGGTCTGAAACAATTTGCTTTGAAGTTGACTAGTGGTTCAGATGAGGTGAGTTTTATGTTAGCAAAAGGGAGAGAGTTAAAAGTGGCAAGAAAGTTTTAACCCGGTTTCCAAAAGCATAATGGAGTTTTGGAAGGAGGGTTCCTGCCAGTCAGTGTGGCAGATACAAAGGTGTATGTTTGAATCTTTGGGCTTGTCTAAGACATAAAACAGACATGGTTTCTATTTTAATTTGAAAATTCGGTCTTCAGTTTGAGAGTTCCTGATATTTACAAAATAGTATGTGAACAGTTACAGTAAGTATTCTGCAATGTTTAGGAGGGCTTTTATGGGATATTTAAGAGATACTTTGTTCCAAAGAAGATGGCATGTGGCCGTCTCTGTGGTTCCTGAAGCCAGTAGAATTCTGTTTCCACCTGTATAGATTGAAGTAGAGTTACCCACATACAAGAGAACACGATGCAAAAAAAAGGATATGGTTTGATTGTTATATAATTTTCTAGAACTTTATTTCTGGTTTCTATTATCTATTTTACCTGTGGGTTTTGGATTTTGGGGGGTTTGTTTTTCTGGGGTATTTTTTCCTATTTTTTGAAGTGATTTATTATATTGAGTGTTGCTGGAATACTGGATGCAGTTTCATGGCCATGTTAAGTATTTAATTTCTGTGTTTTACCACCTCAGATTACAGTAGAAAGAGAAAATATAAATCTTTTTGCCAAGCTGAATGGCTGCCAGAGCTGCTTTGTAGGCTGCCTAGGAGTCTTGGTGCTTTGGAGAAGTAGTATAAGTGTCCATTTTGTTGGCCAAGGGCTGGTTGCCTAAATGAAGAGATGGCCAGATGTGCAGCTATGTGATCCAGGAAAAGAGTCAGCTGTGACTTAGTTCACCAAGTATATGGTGAACTGGCAAAGAGGCTTGCTGGGGCTCTGGCTGCCCTTCTTCCTTAGTAGCCCAGAAACCTTAGGAGCTCTTCTCCACATCAATACTCTTGGCAGCCTTGTGCAGAAAAAGGAAACCTTGGACAGACAGGCCAGCTGCCAGCCATACTGATGGAAATAGTCCTGATACTAACTTTAAGCTTTGAGATATGAATTGATTTTTAAAGAAAATTTTGCTTATATTGGACCATCATTCTTTGCTGGAAAAAGGCTCCTGCAAAAGAATAATGGACATTTCCAGTCAGAATAAGGAAGCACAGTAATTTTCTTGTCTCTTGGAGATAAGAGGAGAATATGGAGGAGAACTTCAAATGGTCCAGTGATGCATTTGGAGAAGAAAATTAATAAGGCTTTGATATTTATGTCTATTTTTTTGTGCAACCATTTCTCATTATTTCATGTTCGCACTAAATTATTTTTTTCCTTGTGCTTCTGCTTGTATGCCTGGAAGAGCCATGTTTTTATGCTAAGAATGAAGGAAGGGATCCTTATTTTACCTTATTTTCATTTTTTGCAGTCCGTAGAGCACCTCTGTGAGTATGAATAATACAATAAGATAGACTACAAATTCCTCATTGTTTTTTTTTCATTTTTTTTCTTCCTTTTTTTTTATGGATATAGAGCTGAAGGAATTGATTGTTGTTTCAGTTTCCTATGGTCTTGGTCGTGCCTTGAGTAGCAGGAAATGCCTGATTTAATGGACTGAGACTTCTAAATACAACTGTAGGTAGAGAAACAGGTTTCACATCAAACAGTGCTCTAGGATCTGTATGGGTTCCCAGTGTTTTGTAGAAATTCCAAAACTGTAATACATTGAAGTATTATGATTTTATTTAATTTTTAATAATTTTGGAAAGCTTTTGGGCTTTTATCATGATCTTTTGAAAGTTAAAAAAACTCAGGAATAAATACTAACTTTTATCTGACATGGTGATTCAAGTAAATAAGACTTCAAGTTATCAGGACTATTATTTTCTGATATTTTTATATCTTATATATAAAGACTAGAAATAAGATAGGAAAACCTATGAATAATCAGCAACAAGTCATTTGGAAAGAAATGCACCAAACTTCTATCTTTGGAGTTGAAATTTATATGAGTTGTTAATGGAGAGCATTAAGCAAATAGTCTTTTGACACGAATAGTAAAATATACTTAGACAGTAAGACTCAAATATATCTTCTGATCAGCTAATTAAATGAAATGTTATTAAACTGCTCAAGAGATACCATTTTTGGATCACCAAAAAAAAAAAAAATTCTTAGGAGTGTTCCACACATCTCAATGAAATCCATTCACATGTTTTAAATCTGGCTATGAGTGTTCACATATTATAACTCACTGCATAATTCTATGTGTTCCATAAATAGAATGAATATTTTAAAGTGGTACGTATGCGAATTTGGAAGAAAAACTGAGCTGTCACTAATGGAAAATTTATGCTGGCAACTGCGATAAAGTATCACATTTAAAAGGATTTAGGGGGAGGTTGTTTTGTTGCTTTGTGACTTTGAGATTGTGTGACGATGAGAACCACTGAAGCATATTGCACTGATTAAATGTAGTACTTGGGAGTCTCAAATGTCACAAAACATATGGAATACCAGGAATATTCATCACTGTTTGAAGGGACTGTCTAAAGCCTTGATAGCCTGGTCTAACGATAGTGCCAGTAAAATAGTCAGTGAATGAAATGAAGATCTGGTAGCATGAAAAAAAGTGAAATAATGGTGGAATCAAGAGTGTTAGTCTGTTACAAAATTACAGCTGCTTCTTCCTCCTGCTTACCCTCCTCCTCCTCTTTTGAAGGAAGAGCTAAGATTGTGGTCAGGAAGAGCCATGCAGATGCTATTAGCCTTACCCTAACAATACACAAATACTGAATCTACCTATAGTTGGGATTTTAAAAAATGAACTTGGAAAGCAAGAAGAGATGGCCACAAATTTTATTTCAGTGAGGGTAGAGTTGAATATGTGAATAGTACTATTGCTAAATCAGATATGTGTTTTTTCTCAGTAAGTGGTAACAGCGATCGGTCTAATTTTGGTGAAGGGAAAGACTGTTGTGACAATTTATTTTTTAAAATGTCTGTAGGATAGCGTTAAGGGAAGAGGGAGGAGGTAGCTTCCTGGAAGCAGTCCACAAATATAAACAGATTGTTCACTCACTTGCAAGACCACATTTTAAATATATTTTTGATAAAATGGAAATTGGGTGGGTATTAACTGTCGAATGTTTGAAATCCCTGCAGGAGACAAAGAGTCAGTTTCTTAAAAGTATCCTGATTCCTCTTCCTTCCAGTATTCTGTGTTGAAACTTTGCATGATGTAAAGACAAAACTCATTTACCATTTTGTGGGGCAGACCTACACTTTTTGTTTTATGTAAAAAATAGCTTTTACTGAAAAGAGAACAAAGTAGGAGAAACTCTCACTGTTACAAGACAATATATAAAGAATTTTTAAAATAACTTAACTAGCAAATTGCAATGCTTTATCATATCATGTTTGTCAGAGGCATCTGACAAAGAGGCAGGGCAGTCTTAGCTTTAGTTTGCACGAACAAGCAAGTACGCATTTTTGATCACTGAAATTCCAGAGATGCCAGGAAACATAGTTATTGCATGTTGGTTCCGTAAAAACATAAATAAGTAATTCAATCAGAAATTAAGCACCTTTATAAGTTAAAGCTATATTTTGATCAAGAGTAAGATGTAATTGCCCATTTGTTTTCCTGTATTATATTGGCATAGCACAATTTTTTTTTTTAAATTCACTTATGAATTGTTTTTAAATTAAATTACAGTTCAGAGATGCTTCATAAAAATAGATAAGTGCAATCATAACTAAAAGAATTTCTAAATGCAGTGTATTAATTGACTACACCCTAACATGCAATTTAACAAAAAATTTTGTGCATGGATAGTGGAAGCCTCTTTAATTTTCCCATAAGGGAAAACAATTTTCTGCCTTCTTGTTCAAGAAATATCTCTGTAAATTTTTCTGCATCTGGAACTAGCTAATGTTTCTTTGAGTTGCTGAGGAATAGAAGTCAGAAAACAGTGTTTCACATAATCATGAAACAATTAAGAGAAAAAAATTTCCAATAACACGTCTGTATTAGGTATGTATGACATTATTTGAGGATCTAGACATAGCTCTTGAATATTTTCAGATTCAAAATACTATACTGATTTCTGTAACATAAGTTATTGCCATTTATGCTTTGAATAAATCAAAGCACCAAGTGATATACTGATTATTTTGGGCCTTATTATCAAATCTTGTTTACACACTGAACCTGTTGCAAAATCAGCTGGCACATGAAAGTTAAACGTGGTAAGTATTCTGTGCTGTCTTCAGTTAAATTCTAAAGTGAACTAAATTACCCGAACAAAGAAATTTGAGGACTAATGGAATAAGAGTGTCTCTAGGAGAAGCTATTATAGGTTGTTTTCCCTGGGTAGATAAGCCCTGAGTCAGTGAGGGGCTGGGTTGAATCTGGGTCGTCTGACTCCAGCTTGTGTAGCCAGTTCTCTCCACTAAAAGCCTCTTCTTGTGGAATTACGTGGTGATGTTTTCTACATTTGCACTGTGATGTTAAAGACTATTATGGGATATCTGTTGTTATGATTTTATAGTATCCTACTGAGACATCTACTGAGTAAGTTGCAGTTTCATAAAAATAAATTACTGTCCTGCTGTTGTGTTGTCCTTCTAGTAATATATGTTCTATATTTTCATTGTTTGACATAGGCAAAGAACACTTTCTTTTTTTTTCTAGTATCTTTATTGTCATTTGGAGTAAAAGTCAGTTGCGCATTTCCTTTTTGCAAGCTGGGTGACAGTCCTATTTTGTGGCAGTTCAGGATGGAACAGATGATGTAGATTTTAGGAGAAAAAATATACTTGTGAAATCTGTAGCTAGCACATGTAGAAGATCTTTCTACAGATTTTGGACATGGCAGTTGCCAGGTAAATTTAAAAAAAAAAAAAAAAAAAGTAAAATTTCTAGTTGACTATTGGTGAATACTAATTTCAAGGTTCAGGAAATGTTTTTTGTAGCTAAATCCAGAAACCTATGTTAGGATTTCTTGACTCCTTGTATATTTCTGGGGAAAAATAGGTGCCTTGGAATGAGGTGTAAAGGAAACGAAGTAACTACCTGCCTAACCTGCCTGGGACTGCCTACGAGTAGCCTGTAGGAAACAATAAGCACAGCTGGTTTGCCTGAAACCCCTCTTCTCCCTGGAGAACAAGCTTCTCATTCAAATTGTCACAGGATGTTCAGGATGACACTTTTCCTCCACTGCCATCTGCAGCCTAATAGGTACCTCAGCACTGCTTCTGAAGCCCTGATCAATTCTTACTGTTGTTCTTAAAGAAAGGGAAGCAGAGGAGATATATGTATATATTAACATGAGAGGGGAGCAATACCTACATTTTCTATATCTTAGAGACTATGACTTTTACTGGTCTCATCTTCTTTTTCACCTTGAGGAGGTTCAGGTGCAGCTCTCGGGACAGATGCAGCTCTCGGGACAGAGACTGGCACCTAGCTGTCTTGTATGATGTGGTGGGAAGTCCTGGCACCTGTGCAGCTATGTGAAGTCCGTTGTTCCTTTGCACAGCCAAGAACTGCCAATTTGTGGAGCAAAGGGGTGAGAAGAATCATGAGTCAGTGTCTGCTGATTAAGGTTTTTACCTGGGCTGTGGGAGATCTGGCTTCAATTCCTGTTCCAGCAGCGGCAGTTTAGGTATAGTCTCTGGAGGAATTAATGTAAGGATAGAAACATTCTGAATGAAGCAGCAGTAGAAATGAGGGAGAGAAAGCTCTAGGTGTCCACAGATGATGAGGTAATGGTAGTCATGATTAGAGATAAAACTCTGGGTGCCTAGAGATCATTACATTGAAAAGACACTTACTGAGGCATATAAAGCTTTTTGACATGTACATTTGGGCAACAAATTCCTGACTAAAATGTACCTAGTTCAAATGTATCCTTGTATCAAGCCTCCTTTTTTCTTTTTTTTTTTTTTTTCTAAATTATATAAATGTATATCAAAATTTTGCTTAATGACTAGTTAATTTTGTCAAATTAGTGTAAAACCTTTCCTTGGTCACATAGGATTATTGGATTTAGTCATGCTTCTGCAAGGTCTGGGCTTTTGTTACTAATTGTTGTCTGTCTTCCATGTTTTTATCAGAAGCAACAGTTATTGCAAATAAACAAAAACAAATTCACCCATTGTTCCTCAAGCTCTCTGCTGAGTCACTGTAAGAGATTTCTGTGAAGTTTTCACTTCTTCTGTATGATATATCATTATACCAAATACAAAGGCTTTGTTCTTTTGTCTATTGCAAGCAATCTGATAAACTACATGCAGACTGACATAAATTTTAACAGAAAAAAGAATACTTTTAAAAACACAACTAGAAATAAAAAAATCTTTTATGAAGAATGAGTTTATATAGTTGTATAACAGCTATGAAACAACAGTAGTATCTGGGACTTCATAAGGTGGTTTTAACATCTACAAATATAACATTTATTTGGAAACTAGGGAACTTTCCTTCTTTATTTGATTTACAAGTTTATTATGTATTGCCTTTTTTATAGTTGTTTGAGACTATAAGCAGTACTATATTATGGATAACTACCTATGGTGCTGACTTTAAAAAAAAAAAAAAAGTAATCTATTCTGGCTTAAAATTGAGATTCAATTAAACAGTTTCATTACTGTGTCATGAGAGATACCTAGGGGTTTTTTTAAAGCACTGTGTGTCTTTTCTGGACCTAGCTCTTATCATTTGGGACAGGATTTGTTAATAAAAATTGTATGCAAAAATATTTGTTTAGTGAATATACTGCAAAGAAACTAGTGGCTGACTAGTGAGAGGAAAAGTTGAGTACTGTAAAACCCAAAATGGTCTTAGAATCATAGAATTGTATAGGTTGGAAGGAATCTCTATATGCTATCTAGTCCAGTCACTTGTATAATGCTGGTGCAGTTAGAGCAGGTTGGTCAGGACCATGTCTAGGATTTGAATGTATCCAAGCATGGAGATCCCACAGCGTCTCTGGGTCCCTGTTCCACTGTTTGACCACTTGCAGGATAATTTTTTCCCCCTTGTATCTAATTGGAACTTCCCAAGTCCATTGGCTCTCAATTGTTGCTGTTCATCTTCAGAATGGGTCTGGCTCTGTTTTCTATATTCTCCAACTTGGTAGCTGTAGACAACCAAAAGATCTCCCAAGCCTTCTTGTTGCCAGGCTGAACAGATGCATCTTTCACAGCCTCCCCTGGAAGTTCCTGTGCTCCAGCTCCCTGACCAGCTTGGTGATCACCAGTGTACTGATTCCAGTATATCCATGTCTCTGTTGTACTGGGGAGCCCCAAACTGGGCTTGGAACTCCAGATGTAGTCTCACAAGTGGTAAATAGAATGGAAGGATCATTTTCTTCTACCTAATGGCTACACTCTTTCTAATAAAGCTCAGGAGGCTGTTGGCCTTCTTTGCTCCAAGGTCATACTGCTGAATCATGTTCATTTTGCTGTCCACCAGGACCCCACATCTTTTTCTACAGAGTTGCTTTCTAGGCAATCAGCCCCTCATCTGTAAAATTTCATGGAGTTATTTCTGCCCAGGTAAAGAACATTTGCCTAGGACTTGTCTATATCTGTCAAGGGTCATAGAATCATAGAATAGTTTGGGTTGGAAGGAACCTTTAAAGGTCATTTGGTCCAAATCCCCCTGCAATGATCAGGGACATCTTCAACTAGATCAGGTTGATCGGAGCCCCATCCAACCTGACCTTGAATGTTTCCAGGGATGGGGCATCTACCACCTCTCTGGGAAACCTGTTCCAGTGGCTCACCACCCTTATTGTAAAAAATTTCTTCCTTAGATCTAGTCTGAATCTACCCTGTTTTAGTTTAAAACCATTACTCCTTGTCCTTTCACAACAGGGCCTATAAAAGAGTCTGTCCCCATCTTTCTCATAAGACCCTTTTAAGTATTGAAAGGCTGCAATAAGGTCTCATCAGAACCTTCTCTTCTCCAGGCTGAACAACCCCAACACTCTCAGCCTGTCCTTGTAGGAGAGGTGTTCCAGCCCTCTGATCATTTTTGTAGACCTCCTCTGGACCCGTTCCAAAAGTTCCATGTCCTTGCTGTGCTGAGGGCTCCAGAGCTGGATGCAGTACTCCAGGTCGGGTCTCACCAGAGCAGAATAGGGGGACAGAATCCCCTCCCTTGACCTGCTGGCCACACTTCTTTTGATGCAGCCCAGGATATGGTAGGCCTTCTGGGCTGCCAGAGCACATTGTTGGCTTATGTCTAGCTTTTCATCCACCAGTACCCCCAAGTCCTCTTTGGCAGGGCTGCTGTCAGTCCCTTCATCCCCCAGCCTGTATCAATACCGGGGGTTGCCCTGACCCAGGTGCAGAACCTTGCACTTTGCACTTGGCCATGTTGAATCTCATGAGGTTTACATGGGCCCACTTCTTAAGCTTGTAGAACAGCATGTAATATTTAAAAGTGATGTTGCTGACAGATAAACCTATTGTTTGTATCTTAAAAACCAGCAGCCTTCCTTGTTTTTTATGTGGTAAATAATAGCACAAAGACTGTTCTGGACATTGTTTGCGAAGAAAATGAGGTTAATTGCCTGTTTGTGCTTCTATGTTTATTGCACTCATTAAAGCTTGCAGGATGCACACAATTTTCTATAGTTAGCAAATTAGTAGTGCCTTATCAGAGTCTTATATTGAGGACAGGTTCACAGTAATAGTTTTCTGCTTTCGGCGGTGGTAGTTTTCCAGAGAAAGTAACGCTCTTGACCTCAGAAAAAAACCCTGGAATTCAAATATCTTGCAAAATTTACAAGCATTTGGTCGACAGAATTGGGGTAGTCCTCAAATACCTATGTTTCCTAACTGTTTGTTATGTTTGAAAAGAAAAGAAGAAACATTTTATTATCTTAGACTTACAAAGAGGATAGACATTTTTCACTACAGGAATGCGCTTTTGATCAACTGTGATCAAAAATAATTTTATTTTGGCTGTTTATTGACTTACATGACAGAGGTTTGCTTTTGTTTATTGCTCAGTAAACTGAAGCATTGAAAATCACATTGCATTTGATTTTGAATAAGCTGCTTTTTAAAGTAAGCTCAGAGGCCTAGAATTGCCTTCTTCAAGACAGGTTTTGACACACTGTGTTCTGGGTGCCCACTGATAGTAACACAACTGGTTATCATTTAGCAACGCAGAAGATGCCTGACGTATTTTTGTAATATGCACATTAAATAGTAAAAAAAAAAAATAATCATACTTTATTAGAAATTCTCAGTTCAAATCAGGGGGTAAATTCTAAAATCTTGGAATTACCACAGTAGATAATGCTCCTTCATCAGGAACTGTATGAATTGAGGTATATTTCAGTAGAGGTTGGTAAAGTGATGCTATGGAGATTCATTGCTCAGTAGAGTCTTCTTTAAGTGCTAATCTAGAGACACAGCTAAGTATGAAAGTTGCTTCGCAAGAGCTTTTTATATGATTCAAGTTTCAATTTTAAAATATGCTTTTAAATATGTTTAAATAAACATTTTTACAATTCACACTTCCTATCCTACTATAAAAAAGGTTTTCAGTTGCCAACTGATTCACATAATTTCTCTGCTGGTAAATCCTGCAGGATGGCATAACTAAGGTCTCTTACTTAAATTTTAGATAGGTCTGCCCCTGTACACTAGGAAACAGTGCTACAATTCCAGATGTATTGGCCCAGCAAACCTTGCTGGGAATAAGGAGGTAATTGTTTGCCACCCGGTATTATGTGGAAGACCAGGAGAACATGGACAAAGTCAGGCTCTCCTCAGGTGTTTGGTGTGCATCACATGGTTGGAAAGCAAATTATTTCTCTGCATGTGTTTGGATATTCATAAGTTTAGCTATTTGTTGACAAATTTTGCATGGTTTTGGTCTTTTTCATAGTTATGGACCAAAAATGCTGCATCACTGCTGTTCACTGCAGGAATGAACAACCTTGGCTTTGATTACTCAGTAGCATCACTGAATGATGTCCTAGCCCTGCTGAGCCTTGGTTTGCAGCAGGTTCCTGAGGCTCTGTGGTTCTGCTACAGGCTTTGGGCACACAGCCTGTGTGTGCAATATATGAAGGCAGCTTAGAAAAGCCAAAAGATTTTATGTCACTAGGTGATTTTTGTTATCTATTTGGTTTTATGTAGTACCTTATAAAGCAGGTGCCCTTATTGTTTTCACAAGCTTATAACCTTTTAAAATTTTTATCTTTATTATTGAAAGTATTCATTGAATTTTTTTCTTCTGTTCACAAGGTTTTCTGAGTGAACCTTTAGCTTATTCTTCAATTGTTTAAAAATATTTTTCCTTCCTTTGCTAGTGAAAGAAGGTGTGGGTTTGTGTGTGTGTGTGTGCCTGCAACTTGTGTGCTAGAAAGAGGAGCAAAATGGTCTGCTGTCTATTACAAACTGAAATTGGATACTGCTTTGCTGGATTTAAAAAATTTTTCAAGCTGTTAAGAGTCACTCCTGGGGATTCTTAGTAAATGCTACAATACTTTAGGCTGTAGCTTCCCACTAAAATCAGTGTGTCCTTCATGAGTTACCTACCTTGATTTGAAAATTATGTAGTAGGGGCAGAGCACAGGTAATTTTTAGTCTCCCCTTACTCGAGGTCAACTCAATTACTCATGTGCCACATAACTTTCAGTTTTTCTGTGTGTGTTAGTGTGCTGGTCCCTAGTAGAGTTTCACATTGAGATATTTCAGTGTGAAGATGGCTTTATTTTGCAGGGAAGGCCTAAACATTATCAGTATTTCTTTCTTGGTATTGTGTTTATGCCAGAAAAGCTTCATGTGAACCATTTTTAGTTTCTATATGAGAGGACTAGCTCATTTTTTACTAATCCTTCTTGCAGAACAATAGAAGAATGAAGCGTACAAAATGTTGAATCATTTAAACACTAGCATGTGTTTGAGACTTTTGTTTCATTCTACAGCACTGGCTATATTCTGAACTTGCAATGAGAAAACAAAAATAACTATTCCCCATGCAATGATAAGGGGAAGTGGCATCTGCTGCTTGCTTGGGTAGGCAATATTTGGAGAATACAGTATAAACCAAAGTACCAGCAGAAGGGAGAAATCTCCTTTCTTCAGTTTCATTTACCATGACAAAACTTGGAATTGAAAGGTGAATCAAACCCATTTTAATGCTGCTGTCATTAGGTGAAGAGAATTTATCCCATTTCTTCTTTTAGAAGAAAGAGGGGGGAGAAAATTAACATAGAGGTAATACAAAGGTTAAAAAAAAAAATAAATCAATTTCCCATTAAGACCCTTGCAAGCACTTACAGGCATTCAAGAGATATGTCAAAAGCAAGAATGATAATTTTTGGATACCAACTTTTTTTTTTTTTTTTCAATGAATACAATAGAAAATATACAATCAGAAAATGCTATCAGTCATACATTTGCAACTTTTTGTGCGGTTTTAAAAAATAAATTTTCCTTTTGATGTTTTCTTTGTCTTTCAAATGGTTAAACTTTAACTCTTTCACAATCTGAGTCACACTCAATTGGAGAATGGATTTTCAAGTCTGTGACCACATCTTGCTATCATTCTGTTCTTCAAAGCAGGAAAGGTGTTGAATGTACAAGACCCAGCTTTTCTAAATTCTCCAGTGACCTGAATTCTTATGCATTTTTGTATTTTACCTACTCAGATCAATCTTAACTGACTGGAAGTCTACTTATCACTGGAAGTGAGAATACAATTGTCATGCATTTATCTGGGCTGCAAAGAGTCTAAGCAAGTACTTATTGCATCTTATCACCTAAGGTCAGGTGAGGATGGGGTGGAAAGAATTTCACTGCTGTTTCACTTACTATTTTGATAGAATTAATAGTTTCTTGGTTTGTTTTGGTTTTTTTTGTGTTTTGTTTTGTTTTGGGTTTTTTTGTTGTTTGTTTTTTTTTTGTTTTTTTTTTTCTCCTGGAAATTAAATTGTTAAAATTAGATAGGTTATCTGTTAATTCTGGCACTTTGATGATGTCTTCTTATGAAAATTGGAACTGTTTCTTTCAGGGTATTATTCCCTGCACTTCTGTAAAAATTACAGTCTACTGTATTAGAAACATACTTATGAGGCAAGTAGGAAAGATTTAATACAAGAGATCCATGGAAATAGCTAAAATTAGAGAACTGCATAATGCATGTGATAAATAGCAGTTTTCTGCTGTAAAAATGCTCATGTTAAATTCACATATTCTTCTCCAGAGCAACAATGTTTTTATTCCTAGTACCGTAACTAGACATGTCTTCCTTTGGAAGGATATTTTGAAATATGATTTCCTCCTACCACAGTCATTTCCTGATTACAGGCTCTTTGTTTTTTCTCCTATCATTAACAATGAGAAGTAACGATCTGCTGAAGTCTCAGTTGTACCCTCACAAAGTAGTGAAGCTGAGGACCAGACCTTTGTCCCGTTTCTGTCCCCAAAGCATACCTATTATTCCTAATGCCTTGAAAAATATATTCTTTTGTTCTCTGCCAGCGTGAAGCTAATGGAATGACCTTCATCTAAAAAGGGGCATAAAAGTCAAGTTTTGATACTACCTGAGAAGTGCTCCCCGTCCTGTGTCAAGGGCTGCCATCCCCTTCATCCCTGGTGACTTGAGATACAGATGTGTTGGTAGTAGTTAATACTCTGCCCACAACAGGCAACATGTATATACTGATGGTTTCATGAGTGGTGACTTAGGGGATATCTTCTGATTGGAAATCTGTGTTAAGAAACAATGGAGCATGTTTTGCTAAATATCTCATTTTCTGTCATTTCCCAGTATTCTTATTTCCCAAATAGATTCATTATCATAGATCTGTGATTGTCTATTTTTCATGCATAGCAACCTCTGTAGCCTTTGAACCAAAGGCAAATCTGCTGCAGAAGTACTTTTGTGTTTTGGGGTTTTTCCTTTTTTTCTTATATCTTCTCTTCCAAAACACAACATTGCTGTAGTGTGTTGATTTGCTATAGGGGAATATTTGCATAATAACTTTAATAACCAACTGAAAGTGATCCTCAGTACTGATGAAGCACAATATTAATAGTTTTAGTCTGTGCATTTTTCATTATTTTATTACTTCTTGAATCTTCTTCTCTAGAATAGGATTATCTCTTTGCTAAAATAAATAATGTTGCAAGTTGCTTTTATTGAACTCTGTTTTAATTTTAATGAACTGGAACATAATTAGAAAGTGTTTGTTATATTATACCAACAAAGTACCAATCATGAACTGAAGACTGACATTGGAGTGGACAGTTTGTGATTATAACTGTATGTCAAGATCTTCATTAAGATGCACATTAACTGAACATAATTGACGGTAAGGCAGCTGGACAGTGGTAAAATATTTAGTAATGAACCTTTTCACTGCAGTATTTTCTGCCTCAAGGAGAACAATAAAAGTGTCCATATTTTCTTTTAATACCCTTTAGTAAATGCTGCCATATTAGCAAGCAAAATTATATGATCACATGAGGGCTTCATAGTTTCTGCTTCTCCAGTTTGCTAAGGCTATTAATTCCAAGAATGAAAATTTTCTATGAAGGAAGTAGAGCAAAGAGTTCATTGTAACTGAGGTCTCTTGTGCCTGTTTCACTTATAATCAAAATTTTAAGAGCAACCAAAAATAATAGCTGATTTTATTCCATTAAAAGTTGAACTCCAACAACAATTTTCAACGTGTTACAAGTAAGAGTGCATCATTTTAGGAAATAACTGCTATCTATCTAATCAGAGGCATTATTTGGTAAGCATCTTTTTTAAAAAAATGTATAGAATCAGGGAAAGTATCTCATACGGTGTTGCTTTTGATTATTTTTATAAGTATTTCAAAGGTAAGTGATCTCACACTAATGTTTCAGAGATACTTGATGGTGTCTAGCCATCAAATTGGTTTCACTTTTTTGTACCAATGTTTGAATCTACCTTTTAGTGGTGAAGTACTTAAAAATATATCAACAATAACACCTCAAGTTTATAGTGCATCATCTCGTAGTTGTTTCAGAGTTATCCTTGGAATAATGTATTTTTGAAATCTGAATTTGTATGAACTTTTCATCATATTGTATCTGTAGAATATAATGGACTAGAGGCAACAAATTTATGATTATTGGCTTTTTGGATTATGTAAGAATTAAAGCTCTCAACAGCAAAGAAATGAAGATCTCAATTTTCTTTAGGAATCATAATTACATAATTGCACATAAAAAGTCTGTTGCAACAAATTGCAGCAGTGTAATAGTGTTGTGTTTATTATCACCAATTTCCACCGTAATCTCCCTTATGCACTTTCATTATAAAGCGTTATCAGCATAATATACTAGAGCATAGGAATGGCCATAGTCACCTAAAGTATTTGGTGTTATTGCCCCTGTAGTTCTCATTATATAGATCTATCAAGGCCTTTGCTTCAGACAGGCCTGCAATATTCCTGTGTTAAATACAGAACAAGTGAACTTTACCAGAGTGATTTCAGAACAGATAATGCAATTCTGCACTCTGAGTTCTGAGTGGCTTTTCTTGGACTTTGCTGTATTTTAGAACTTGATTGGCAAAAGTTATTCCTTCTGATGCAGCCAACTGTCATCAGTAATTTATTTTTTATTCTTTGAGTGGTGTTCTACAGCTTCAGAAAAGACAAGTTTCTTCCTTTAATTTAGATTTTTGAGAACAGATAAATAGATTAATCTCCTGGAAAAGATTTGCCCTAGTATTTCATGCAGCTTGATGTAAATAGTTCTATTTAGTACAGATAGTATGAAAACAAACTAAAAGGTGTTGGTTTTCCTCCTGCTTTTGTGATCCCTTCAGCTCAGAAGCTTCAGTTCAGATGTACCATCTGTTGAGTATTTTCCAGATTTTCCTTTAACCCTTTATGTTTTCTGATTTTGCTTATTTTCACAAAAAAATGACAGATGATTTTTTCACTTCTTGAGTCAGCAGCATAAGAACCCAAAATCTTCTTATTTTGTTTTTTTGTGTTTTTTTCCTTTTGCTGATAATCAGTACAAACAGCCTTTCTTATTTTGAAGTATGCAGCAACATTTTGAGAGAACCTTCATGCTCAGCTCTCCTCTCTTTTGGAAATGCATTGCTGTGATATGACTGCACGTTATTGCAGTTACTATGTCATCAACATAGTCAGGTTCCCATCACTCCTTTGGCACAAGGATTCTTCACAGGAAGCACAGACAGCACTAATTTCTCTGGTAGAATTATTGAAGCCATGTTGAATCCCTGTAAACTCAGTGAAAGCTGAGTCATGGAAATCAAAAGGACTTGCAGCATTTGAGAAAGAAAGAATATAGTAGGTGTTACCCTAACACTTTTTTTTTTTTTTTTCCATAGCTCCCAGACAAATAGCTCCTGAAAATAAGTTACTTCCTTGTGCTCTTGTGAGAGTGGTACCCTTCAAAGCAATGTATGACATTGCCTTGAAGAGAGAGCCTAAATATCAGTGTTTGTTTTAAAGAAAGAGTCTAATTTCTACTTGCTTTGTTTGTATAACAAAAGGAGAGAAAAAAGACCCTGATTATCCATACCATGAAGAAAAAAGTCAGCTTTTTATCTGCTATTTCCTACTCGTGGGATCATGAGTAGCTGTCCTGATTCAGTGTTTGAAAGATTGGCCTTTTCTTCAGATAGACTTATATTCTATCTATATGAATGAATAAAAAAAAACAGAACACAAACAAAAGCCCCACCCCAAAAAACAGCTGGAATTCTCAAAAATAGTTTATATCATGACATTAATGCTCTTGCAGTCTTGTGTCTGTCAGTTGCCCAGTGCTTATATGGTTTGTTTACTATTATTCATTTTTATGGTAATATTTTTACTGTACCAATATTATGATAATCTCTTTAAAGAGTTGATCCTGAATGACCTAATTTTTAAACTGATGAGCATTTATTGCTCATACTGAAGAAAATCTGGTTAAGAAAATGTCTGTTCTGCAACTGTGTGGGGTGAGGATCTTTTTGTTTGTGTGTCTGTCTGTCTCTTGTAAATGCTCCCTTATATTTTTTATATATATATATTATATATATATATATAATATATATAAATAATATAATATATAATAATATATATAAATAATATATATATATTTTTTTATATATATATTATGGATTTTATTTTCTTCTTTTTCTGTAAGAAATAAGGAAGTTATGCTTTTGTTCTGGAAAGAGTAACAACATTTTAAGAAGAAGAAATAAAGGAATGGATGAAAAAGGGCAATTTTCATATTGTCAGTTGACAATTTAACTGTTACTGACTTATTTTCTCAAGTCTGTGATTTCATCCCCAAATAAATAAAAAAATAAGACAATTAAAAATCGCAATAAATGCAGTTTAAATACTGTGCTGCTTTGGGGGATTTTTTTGTTTCTTTGGTTTGGTTTGGGTTTTTTTTGTTATCGTATCATTTTTGGAACGCTTTTTAAGAATTTGTGAAAGTAGTCTGTCAGCATTTTTGTGTTTGCATTACATTTGCATATTTTAATAATGTGTTTCATATGAACACATATTTGCGTACTTATAGACAGCAAAACCTGTTCTGTTAATAGGTGATTTAATATTACATTCTTATATTCTGTTGGAATGCAGTGGGAGAGAAATACAGTACTTATTGCTATTAAATTTATCAGGCAATGCAGATAAATGTATGAAAAGTTGCTTTCTCTAAAGCTGTAAGGCAGTAGCTCTTGGGAGAAAAATACGCTTTTTTGTTAATTGTGGCAAAATTATTGAGATACTCTTGCATTTTTCTGTCAAGTTGATTCATAGAGTGTGAATCTTTCTGATGTGAATTACTTATAAAGCAAAGTACAGCTCTTTCCAAAATAAACAATAAAGGCAAAAACATAAACACTGGATACTGTTAAGACATTATATAATTATACAGAGAATTCTCTTCTCGACCTGTGTTTCTGGGTACATTTTAAGTACTTATGCCATCACTACAATTACTTTTGCATGGTTCCATGCACAGCAATGAATATATCTAATGGTTGTTTATTAAAAATATAAAACTTCTACCATAGGCACATTTTTCATCACCTTTCCATGTTTAATAGCCAACTCCTAAATCATTTCTATTATAAGTAAATCATCAAACCAGAATCAATAAAATAGAATTCTTAGTAGCCTATTCATTCAGAGAAACTGTTATTCAAGGAAAACTGTTTTTTTATTCAAGGAAAACTGTTTTTTTTTTCCTTCCATGGAAAATTAATTTCATCTATGCCTGAATTTTTTTTTAGTTCTGGCAAAGCTATGTTTGTAAGAGGAAACTATTTTTTTTCTTTTCATAGAGAGTATCTCTGAATGAGCTCAGTGAACACAACAATTATTGCTGGACCCAGATTTCCTACTGTATAGTTTCTTTTCCACCATTTTGCATATGAAGATGAACACAGCTGCTGTGTATACAATATAACAAATCTAGGTCAAGGAGCCAGATTAATGATGTCTGACATATAATCACAAACATTAAAGTAACATTTTATTTGCTTTCTTTACGTGGTGTCTTTACATAATATTATATAGTTTACAGGAAGGCTATGTTGGTTTATGGTATAATTTCGCATCCAGGAAATACTATAATCATGAAGCACTTCTGTGATACAATGATGAAAATTGACGTATAGTCTGTGTAATCCCTCCTCAGATTATAAACAGAAGTGTTCATCTAGTTAATGTTTGTCCGAACAGTTCCTTCTCCATCTGAGTTTAAAAGAAAATAAATTAGTCTTTCACTGGAGATACTTTTAAAAGTATTTTAAATCAAAAATAATAAACAAAAGTAATCACATATATAGGTTTTCTTACCCCTTGGCTGTGCTTATTCTAATCAACATCAAATTTTAATTCAATAGAAAAGCATTCAGTTGGTAATTTTTTTGCAGATGTGCACAAATGCTCATTTTTTTCAGTACAAACAAGGTTTCAGTGTAGAATATTATGCATGCACCAAATATGTTTATATTTATAGGGTGTTTTCATTAGTACAACATTGAACATTTAAATAAGATGGTCTGAAGTATTTTGTATATATTTGCAGTATTTTTGAAGTGTTTGGAGTTCCATGCACTTATTAATCATTTAGTTTGGTGTTTATCTAAAGGAAGAGAAAGATCCTTAGTTTTTCTAGTTTTCCTAAGTGTTCTTTTTCCTTGAATCACCTTGGTGAGTCTTTACATGTGTTACTTAGGAGTTTATGTGTAATATCCTCTGTACAAGGAGTCTCAGAGCTGTGCATAATCCCTTGTCCGGCTCTTCTTCATGTCTTTTTACCCACATTTGAAGGACATATTTCTAATACATATTGGGGCATATTGAGGATAGGGGGTGGCGAGGGCCGGGAAGGGGAAGGGAGGGAAACCTCGCTTACTTCAGAGATCACTCCAAACAGGCAGGTGAAACACAGTTGTGCTGGTTTCAGGTATTTCTACCCACATCATCGTTGATCAATAACCAGCCAAACTTTGCACTCTGAAAAAGAGATTTTCAGATCACACATAGGAGATATACGCAATTTTCTTTCAGTGTGACACTAGAAAAAAACATTTGATATGGATGTTTTGAACTGACTATCCCTCTGCACCCCCAATGGAAATACAAATTATGTCTTAGGGTCACAGGGGCAACTTGGCCCCAAACATTGGGTAATGTGACCCAGGGAGTTTGCTCTGGAAAGAGGTAGCCAAATCCATTAATATTGGTAGAAACTCTGTTCCAATTGACTTTAAGGCTGTGGATCATTCCCTGGCCCTTATATTTAGTAATATAGAAATACTGCATATCTATGCACTTGTTTTTATCTTCTCCTTGTCTTGAAGATGATGAAATCTGAGGAATACATGTCTTAAAATTTATAACGTATAGTTTACAGCCATGATTTTTCAGTGATTTGGGTCAGGGTATCTCCAGCCGCATGGTTTTCCTGTTTGATACATCTCATAGCACCAGTGGGATGGCCAGAAGACAGAAGGGCCCTTAATGTTTCTGAATATTTCAAATGAGAGGTAGCTTCATGATTGATTCATTTGGTATCAGTTATGGGCAAAATAAGAGTATGTGTAATAAGAGAATCAATTAATAGAGGGTTAAGGGAAAAGGATGTAGTTAAAAAAGAGTAGGAGACTTTTCTAATCAGTTAACATTTCACCAATGAATTTGGTTCTCTTGATGAGATGACAAGTTTGGTTGATAAATGGAAATGCAAATATAGCATATTTTAGCCTTTGCAAGATGTTTTGTTTCATGCCGGCCCATACCTAATTACTGATCATACATAACTTTTAAATTGCAGAATCAATGAATGAATGAGACACTAAAATTTTTTTGGGAGGGAAATTTGAAACAAAACAAGAGAGAAAATGGTATTAGTAGTAACTCTTTAAATTAGGCTACTTTTCTTTTGAACTTCAAGTTAGTTCAGCATGAACATCCACAGTGACAACAGAGTAAATTAGCTATTTGAAGGAGTGAAGCAAAGTAATAAATAATGATTGTGGGGTCATTTTACCTTAGTACAAAGCAGTGACAGAACTAATAGATTGTGCCTGTTCTTTTTAATATTGGAAAGAAGAAGAAAAGAATGCTAAAACTGAGCTTTTGGTAGGAGAAAATGACAGTTTCATATGGATCAGAATACATTTAGCATATCACAAATGTGATTGAGAGGTGGTTTGCTAACTGTGTCTAAAACACTTAGTAATAAAAGGCTTTTTAATTTAGCAAAGCAAGTTAGTAGAAGCTGAAGCCAAAAATTCAAATTAAATATGTGGCAAATACTTTCAGTAGGGAGGTGATTAACCGCTGGGACAAATTGCCAAGAGAAACAAGTGATTTTTCCATCACATGAGGTTGTCAAATTAGAACTAAATAACTCTCAGGAAATTATTTCACTCTTGCCAAGAACAAATTATTGGTCTCAGTACATTGTTAACGAGATGAAATTTTAAAGCAGGTGGTTGGGATAGCAGATCAAATAATTCTTTAGTTTTGTAATGTAAAATCAGAAGGAATATTTTATCTAACTCGCATCTGTTGAATCATCACATCAGGAACTTCATTGCAACGTGGTACAATTTCAAGTTGGTGGAGTATTATTTCATGGCATATTCCTATTGGTCCTATATCTTATTCAGGAGATAGATACTCTCTTGTTATCTACTTGGTCACATCCAGTTTCAATGATGGAGCTTTTATTTATTGTTTCTTGCTTAACTCAGTCTTGGAGAACCAACAGTTTGGAAAGAGGCAGTAGCTTTGTCAGTAGAACTAAACTCAGTAATTTACTCTGGTGCAAAATTATTAAATACTGTCTTGTTGGAGCAGAATGAATGAGTATCAGCAAAATTGATTTAATACTAGTGTGCTGGATCAAATGGGAGGGACGTGCCTTTAAATTTAGGGAACAGGATTGGTTTCTGTGGGTGGTACGCACACATCTTACTGACATATGCAAGCACGTGATGCAAAAATAATTGTGACAACTAGTGCAGAAATCCTGCAATCCCTTTTCAACTCTCCTTTTGTGATTATATATGTATTTCAGTTGGCTATCATTGGATTTTCTTCAGTACTTCCACCTAAATGCTACAGTGTAAATTAACAGTCTTTAACTGCTTGAAAGATTCATTGAAGGAGTGTCTATTAAGTGCAGGAGAATATTTAAATGGCAGGTAATGGCATTGTATTAGCGATCACTTGGGAAATTCCAGATTGAATTAGTCTGTTGCCAAGTGTAAGTATGTGATTTAGTAGATGCCTCATGTCTGCAGTCCCTGGATATCCAATGGGAGTGACCCAAATACTGTGGTGTTTGATCTTCAGTGATGCTTCAGTAGGCATTGTAAAACTCTTTTGAGTCCTGGTTTCACTACAAGGGTTTTAATAACAGTTCTCAACCATTTAAATTCAGTGCATTATTCCAAATATAGTTTTATATGTTCAGAGATGCAAAAAATATTGTGCCATGTTGAAGGGAAAGTGATGCAAAGTGAATTGGATTAATCTGCCAGCCTTAGCAGTCGTGTGCCTGTGCTTTCCAAGCTATTAGAAAAATTAATAAACTCACTCGAATTATTGGATGGGTTTGCAGGACACCACTGGACATAAATTCTGAAGCTGCATGATATTTACATTGCTATTTGTACTGTAAAATTAGTAAAGGTTATTAATTCTATCTGCTCTTCATATTATCAGATTTATACCATAATTGCATGCACAGGCACACACAACCCCTTGAGAGGAGTGCTGAAACGCAGGTACTTAACAGTACATGAAGGGCTGAAGCAAATGTTCACAAGTTACCCTGTCTGTCAGTTTTACATTTTTTTCCCTTTGCCTATTGGTCCTACTGCTCATCTCGATGGCAAGATGGAATCATTACATTTTCTATGATTATGCAGTACCACTTAGAGCATAAGGAGTTTCTGGCCCACCATTTTAAAGTCAGAATCCCACAGTGACAAAACCAGACTCACTGTCTGTAGTGTCTCTAGATCTCTGCGGCAGAGATTTTCAGGCTGCCACAGATTCTTTAAATACCACATTTTCTTAGCATTTAAAAGATGGTAGTGATGGTGCAGTTCTTCTCTTACCAGCGATGGCATCATGCTGGACAAGATATGAAATGTTGTCAAAAATGTCATCACGTGCACATGCATGATAGAGATACGAGTGAAGAGGTGTATATGGAAACAGGGGAATGGAACAGAACTGCAAACATATGACTTAAAGATTCTGTATGTGTTTTTACAATCTATTTTCTTTTTTTCTTGTTTTGTTTTGTTTTGGTGGGTTTTTTTTAGAATCTATTGTAGATATTTTTTTCCAGGCGTGAAATGCAGAGTCCTCCAAACCTGTGTGTGTATCTTCCTTTACCTCTTGGCTTTTCTGTTGGGTTAGAAGAAGCTTCCAGCCTCCTACTCACTGCTGGAAGATCTTTTAATAACTATTTATTTTTAATAACACATTTCATGATTTTCTAGATCACTTTTAGGGAAGACAGACTGAAGACAATGCAGGAAAATAAAATTTGAACATATCTTTCTATTACTGAGTCTACATTTTAGAGACCTCTTCCTATTGGAATCGTAGGCCTTTATACTGCTTTGGTTACAGTGTGGTAAATATCTTTACTGATCTTTAAAGGATCTGCTTTCTGCAGAGCAACTAGCAGGGAAAAAGGTGTCCCAAATTAGGAATATCCAGTCTTTCATCACTTGATATGCCCTTATTATTATAAGAGGTGTACTGAAGAACTAAAGAAAGATCTGAATTTGCAATTCTGGTTTCTTTTTTTGGCATTTACACTAGGGTAACTGAAAGTAGATCATACACTGTAGAAATTAAAGATTAAAGTTACTAGATTTTTCAGTACTCTCCCCACCATATATTTCCTACTTTTAAATCTCCCCAGAGAAGGTGCCTGCACTGCCTGTGTCATGAAATTATGCTATAAACTTTATTAGAGATCTTTAATAATGAGTTTTTATAGCATCATACTTTTTTTATAGCATCATACTGTTTTTAAAACATCATATCGTTATGAATGTTTTTCTGCCTTACTGTAGATCTTCGTACTTTCAACCTTTGACTTGGATGGTCTCAGTTTATCCCATTGCAATGACTGTTGTACCCAAATCTGTACTCTCTCTTAAGACAAAGGAGCACAGATATAGTAAATGGATGTGTTATTTTTCAAATCCTGTTTTAAGATAAGATGGGAACGTATTTATAGATTACATTTTTATAGATTGTTATCCCACGGCAAATAGTAGTATAAATGGCCCAAAGGCTATGCAGCTACCATCAGTATACATAGTTTGCCAGTCTTTAATATGACTGATTCCTAGCCAGAAAATATCCTGCATTCTCAATGAATTGTAATTGAAAAATAAATTACGGTGACAAGAAATTTCAAACAAAAATGTCATTTCATATTGCTGTAGAAAAGCCAGTTTCAGTGACATTTTTAGGATTATCAGTGAGAAGACATCAATCTTTGGTGACAAGAATTGAGCAGAAGTGTAATCATGAGAGTGTTTTGGGTTATTTGTTTAGTAACAGGGGTTTTTAGGCAGATATATAGAGGAAAAATGTTGCAAAAATGTATTTATTAATAATAAGTAGTTGCTTGATGACAGTGATAATTCACAATAATTTTATTTGGGTAATTAGTCATTTGTGATGGGTGCTATTCGCAGTTTCAATTCACAGTTTCCAATGGTAGATGAAATCACCATGGAAAACATAGCTTAAAAGCTTTTCCTAGTGAGCATTCCAGACTTTTTTTTGCCTCAGACATACCTGGAGAGCCTGCATTTCAAGTCCTGTACACCAGTGTCTTGTACCCGTTAGTAGAAATGAATGGTGCATACCACATCCTCAGTTCTTTTCAACTACCTTAAGATTGAGCAGAACGTAAAGTACTAGTGATACAGACTTAATCTACCGCTTCTTCCACTGCTCCTCAAAATGTTGTTTTCAGAGTAGTTGCTTATTCTTCCTTAGTGGAAATCGTATTTGAATGAATCACACCATTTAGTCTGGATTTGAATTTTGGGCAGTGCAGATACCAAGACTATCTACTGAGAAAACATGCAAACAAATGTGATGGAATTTAGTAATTAGTGAAGTTCTGCTTCAGTTCCTAGATCTTACAAGAAACCTTCAGGTGAGCAGTGTCTCCAAGAACACGCTATGAGGGGAAAATACTCCCAAAATCACTGGTCAAATGGATAGGCATCCTGCTCCCCATAGGTTCCTGATACAGTTTCATGAGAGTGTTATTAGGATCCTGCCATTGGGCTCATTACAACTCAAGTGGAAACACATTCAAATAGTTGGCACCTCAGCCCTTCCACTGGGAATTGTTGTCCTGAATGCCGTGAACTGCACTTGTTATTTTTCTACCCCAGCTTTGGCAGATTGTGATATGCCTTTCCCTATGCCATTAAATCTAAGAATCTAAAATAAGGATTGTCTCTATACCCTACTTCAAAGTATTTCAAATACTGGGAACCCTAGAGATGTATCATTGACCCAGTCGTGAATGTTCTTCAGTCCTGCACTTTCCCATATATATGGAGATTTTGAAAGAAACATGGATGTGCTTAACCTCTTTTTTTTTTTTTTTTTTAATTTAGTTCTACCTTCTTTATCCGTCATGGAAGTCTTAAACTCTGGAGTTGTGCAGGCTTCATATTTAATCCCATGAGTATTTTACTCATTTTTCAACTTTTCTTCACCAGACCATTTTCCCTTGTTTTGAAGACCTTGTCCATGAGGGACTACTCTGACAAGGTACAAATAATTATTGGACTAGGGAATAATAGAACTGGTCTAAGCTGGGGTTTTTTACAGTAAGCTATTCCTGGTATTGAAGAGGCTGAAGACCTGTTCTGAACCTCAGAAAATCAAGTTCAGAACAGTGATGTCGACAATCTGCAGCTTTAAAAGGGTTTATTGCTCTGTGCATCTTGACCAGCAAGATGCTTACGTCAAGGTCTCAATCACATTTTTGGACTGAGAGGATCTTAGTTTTCTGTGGAGATTAATTACCTCTTTGAAGACTCTGCCATGTCAGTACAAGATACAAACACTGGAGTCTCTCTGGCAGCAAATGTCTTTAAAAAAAAAAAAAAAAGAAAAAGGAAAAAAAGCATCCTGATACCCTGGACAAGATGTCAGTGTACATTTTGTAGAATCATAGAATGGTTTGGGTTGGAAGAGACCTTTAAAGGTCATCTCGTCCAAATACTACTGCAGTGAGCAGGAACATCTTCAACTAGATCAGGTTGCTCAGAGCCCCCTCCAACCTGACCTGAAATGTTTCCTGCAATGGGGCATCTACCACCTCTCTGGGCAACCTGTTCCAGTGTCTCACCATCCTAATCATAAAGAAGGTCTTCCTTCTATCTAGTCTAAATCTACTCTCTTTTAGTTTAAAACCATTACACCCTGTCTTATTGCAACAGGCCCTGCTGAAAACTTTGTCCCCCATCTTATAAGCCCCCTTTCTAGTACTGAAAGGCTGCAATAAAGTTTCCCCAGAGCTTTCTCCAGCCTGAACAACCCCAACTCTCTCAGCCTTTCTTCAGTTCCCTGGGGTTCAAGGTGAATAGACTGAATGTCCTTCTAATTTTGACTCTACAGTTTGAATGAACATGGTTTTTCCTCAGCTTTCTTTTGCCAGAGCCTCCGTTCTGTTTAGTTGCATATTTTTGAATGCTGAAACAACTGAACCTGCTATCAAATTAACTAGGGTTTTTTGCTGGTTTTGTTTATAGGGCTTTTCTTCTACAACAGTGGACTGTTATCTGTATAGTATGTATGTATTTAGCTCCTAATGGTTTATTTGACCATTTTTATATTTTTAATTATATTATTAATTCTGTTATTATAATCTTTCCCTGATGGGGTAGTGAAGAGCGCTGCAAGACCTCCCTGTGGGTAGCACATAGTGGGTATAGGGATCAGTTCTCAGTTCCAATTACTTTTTTAAAGTTAATAGTGATGAATTCCTCTTTCCTTGGATGGGTATTTCACTTCAGTGATCTCAGAGATCAGAGTTTGTAGTTGACCTTGAAGTTCAGCATATACATCACTGTCTTGGAGCTCACACTAATGAGATACGTCAGGCTCTGTCCATGTGTAGAAAGGACCTCAGCTACAAGTAATGTACACCTAATGCATACTTTGCAACTTGTACTAGAGGAAGGAAAGTAACATGAAATTCTTTCTGGTTGTGTGGCTCACTACAAACCACTACCAGATTTCAGTCTCCAAGTAAATTAATCAGGGGATTACCCTTGTAATGACAGTTAAGTAATTTTAAACTGTGTGAGCCACTGTGAACAGGAACATAAATGGAAGGTAAAGAAGGAGGAAGTGCATCCTGAAGTTGCTGTTGTTTGGCTGGAATATCAAAAGGAAATGACAGAGGCAGACTGGTTTCAGGGGTCCTGCAAAATATACTTGTGAATCTGCAGCTGGAGAAACTAATAGTATTTCCTCCAGTATGTTAACATACTCCATACCTGAACTTAATTGTTAGATTAGTGGTGGTGGGCCAGCCCTTTGAGCCTTCAGACAACCTTAGCCTCTGTCAGCTTTCCTTAAGGATATTGCTTTCCAACCAAGAGAGGGGGAGAAATTTGGATCCTTGTGGCTGATTCTTTATATATGAATATGGTGTATATACATATTTACACCCTCCTCCCCCACATTTTTCTGTGGTAAGTTATCCTCAGAAAACGCCCTTTATTTTCTAAGGCACTGGATTTTATTTAAGCCAAGGCTGCCTATCTTTGCCCCAATGTATGTGCTAGTTCTTCTTACACTTTTTCCCAGGCAAGCTGTCTCTTCTTACATTGCCAGGATGAGGCCTTTCAGGAAGAATCCTTGTTTGTCCGTATGACAACAAAGTGAGCTAGAAATCAGCTGTTTCAACAGATTGCCTTACTGGATAGCTAACTGTGTGGGAAGCAGTTTGTCTGCTGAACTGGAGCCACCTTAGATTAACATAGCTGTCGTCTTTTCTTCAGAATGCCTCCATCCCTAGCATATGGAGGCTGCACATCTAGCTGCCACCTAGAGCTTCATTCTGAAATCCACCAAACCTTACAGACCTGCTGGTGTGACTCTGCTTTTGTAGGAGACCTTTTTCAGTCCTCATTTAACTTTGGATCTTGAGACTGCTCTGCAAATATATGATGTTTTGTGGGGACTACTGCTGAGAGCCACAGCTGTGTAACAGAAAGTCATGAGAGAAAGAAAGATCACTTATCTCTAGCAGTCCTTCCTCAGGTGATTTATCTGATTGTAAATTCACAAGTTTTCCTCCTTCCCCTTGGACATTTTAAACCTAAGACCTGGGCGGAGTTCTGATTCATTACCAGTACTGTGGAGAGGTGGGGGACTGGTACTCATTTGCCATATGTACTTCTGAAGCAACATGGGCATTTGGGCCTATAGACAAAATATTTTGAAGCAGGAATTTCAGAGTGAATAACCTTTCTTGTACTTTGCTGCAGGATTATAAATGAGGAGGAAAGGGAATATGCATATTCATCCAAAGTTAGAAGAGATCCTCTGGGCTGTTCAGTTTGTCTTATCTCATGTGTACTAGCAGAGTGGAGTGATGTTAACTGAAAGAGGTCAGCATATGCTCCAACTAATCATGGTTGTCAGTAGAGCTCTTATAATTCTGTTATAAGATACTTTGATATCTCAAAGATGCACTCTCTGAGTTTCTCTGTAGGCCATGTGCGCTCTGACACAGTTCACAATATGTGTTTAAACAATTCCTTTTCCTTCCTACAGCTCAGTAAAATCAGGATCCAGATTAATTATGCTTTGGTTCACAGTTTAATGTTGTGTCCTAAATAATTTATTTCTTTCAAAATAGACTATTTAAAGGCAAGTGACAAGGGCAAGATTGCTCTCCTCCTCATAAATCCCTTTAATTGCTTCCATAACATAGAGAGCATGTATTGAATTTTGCATTAAAGAGCAAACAGAATTCATTTGAATCTTTACTTAAAATAAAGTAACTTATGATGTTATGGGTACACATATAACCTTAATATCTACAAACATTATGTTTGTTTTGTAAACATTTGTAGATATAATACTTTAATCTTCAGTTTGAGGAAGAAAAGTTTGTGTTTCACCATAGCAGTTTCTTTTGTAGAAGTAACAAAAACCCCAGAACTGTGTAAAATATAGTATAGAGTAGATCTTAATTGAGTTGTGAAAATGTAATGCCTTTTTTTTACTTTTGTCACTGGGAGAGGGGCCTGAGATTCATAGCATTATTGGACTGAAGGCTATTTTTCTTTTTCTTTTCTTCTTTTCCCCTTTATTTTTAGCTTGAGTAAGACAAGGACAGATTCAAATGGGAGACCTCAGAGCACTTACTGGCCTGAAGGCATGTTTCCTACTGAACTAAGCTCATGTTCAGCAATAGCCTTAAATTTCAAAGCTCTTAAAGCAAAGCTCCTAAACTTAGACAGTTATGTATAAATTAATTTCTATTTATTTATTGATCTAGTTGATATTGTTCACAGCATCTTTACTTGAGCATTAGCTCAATTACTTGCTGTATAGTCCTATATATGTAACTGTGTAGATGCGCAGATTGTCTTACTTCTAAATCCATAGTCAAAATGTTTCCTTTTGCTGTTTTGCTTGCCTAGGCTATGCATAATAATAGTTAAAGCCCAAAGTAATATTTAAAATGTTATGAAATGATACATGTTTAAGAAAATATGATTCCATCATTTGAAAATGTTCAAGATGAATGAAACCTACAAATTGAATCTGAGCATAATAATCCTAAGGAATGCACTCATGTGAGGGAAAAATAAGAAACAAGAATTTGCTCAAGACAAATTAGAGAGTAGGATCTCAAAAATAAATGCACTAGAGGCATTCAGAAGCTGTATGCTAGATTTACCAGAGAAAAGTAAATAACAAGTAGGGAAAAAAAATGCCAAAAGTGATATTTGCATCCTATTGAAAGATTCTAATTATGTATTTTTTAAACAGCATCATTATAAAACAAAATAACCTTTTGATGCTGTTGGAAAAGAATTTATTTTTTTTTTTAGTTTAACAGAATTTTAAAAGTACTATTTTTGCTAGTCAAAATGATTGACATGTAAATGTGACAACTATTTAATGAAGTTGAAGAAGATATAAACCATATCTCTAAAAAGGTAGAATTAATACTGGAGCACAAACATGTATTTTCAGATGATTTAAAACTTTACCTCAAAGGATCAGATTTTTGGTTTTGTAATTTGTTTTATTTTAGTGGAATGGCACTGACTTCCACCAGATGGAATCTGTCACAATTTCCTGTAGTAAGCTTCAAAATCTGCTGCAAATCTTTAAGTAACATGGAGAAAGATAAAGTTTTCAAAATATTCTTGTCTAATGTATTGCCCAGAAGAGAAGACTGGGGTTAGTGATGTACCTGCTGCTAAAAGATGTTCTTATTGTTGAGAATCTTCTAATTTATGTGTTTCGGGCATATGTAACATATTCAGTTATTGCTTTCATGAAAATTGTAGTTTTCTCCTCATGATAATAATAATTGATTTTGTCATAAAGTAATAAAGAAAAGCTCAAGGTTCCTTCTGAAGCTTTTGATTTAAAGCTTCATCCTATAAAAGGCTTTAAAGGATAATAGCGATGGGATTAGACCCATTTAGTCTAGGCTTGAAATATAAGCTTCTTTGTAAGTATGGATAATATATATATGTTACTAAATTGATGTTGGGGGAAAGAAAGAAAAAGAGAAAAAAGATCACTGGTGCAAAATTTTATCTACCTTATGTTTCATAAAACAGCAAAGTGTTTATGAAATTCCTACTCTGTTGCTTTTGAAGAGATGTGGAGAGGAGTGCTCAGTCCGTACCAGTACTTTGTGATTTGAATGGCAAGCATGTCACTGGATTTGCAGCTGCAACATCCTTCAAGCATTTTGTAAAGTTTTACTTCATTTTAGTGCTTGTTGTTTCTGACTTAACTATCTGGGGTAGCCAGTAGTTTTTGTTGATGAAAGTACTGTCCATTGGTGATATACAGACTTATAAAGGCTTTTTCTAAAAAGTGTTTTTGCTCCCTAGGATTCAGTGATCCTTGGCAGCATTAAGCAAGTGCAAAACTAATCATTATCACATGGGCTATCTCACTATGATGGGAAAGTGATTGCTTAAGGCATCATACCATGCATTTTGCATATTTTTTTTTCTGTATAAGGCATGTATAAATGTTGCCGCATCATCAGTTCTTTGCCTCAGAAATTTTCTTCAACATCAGCTAATTCCTGAATCTGTACACCAGATTTAATAACTCAGCAATATGATGTGCTGGATTATTTCATTGGCAAAGAGATTGTGTAGCATTATGACAAAGTCCTGACACAAAACCTGACCTATATTCTAAAGAAATGTTTCATGGCAGGCCACATAAGTCAATGATCCCCAAATTGCTTCTGCAGACTGTCACTGGTCTGCAATCTGCAGCAGGTATGTGCAACCACATGATAGTAAAATTTACTGTTTACTTCCCTGCAGCTGTACTGATTATTTGCACAGAATTTTGCAGAGTACAATGGGAAATCAGTCCAAAGAGCCTGGAAACTACTGGTTTTAAGTTCTTCAGCAGAACTGTTTTGATGTGTCGCAGTTGAAATGTAGATAAGTTGCTTACGTTCCGTTTCATAATCAGGGGAACACACAGCCTAAGTAGACAGTTTTCCATACTTCTGTGTCTGTACTTGTACAGCATTGTGAATAATTAGGGTAATAGTATGTGGTTTGAAATACTGTGCCAAGTTGTCATGTATCTTGTTTCATTGATACCTAGGGACAGCTAAGTTCTCTGAAAAGCAGAATATCCGTAGTATACACTGATGTTAGAAGAGAATACTGATCTTCCGTAATTAAATGAGTTTAACAAAGTTACATTAGGGTGTGCTTATACTTCCATGTAATATAGTCATCGCCTTATGTGTACCTGATTTCTCCAAGGAGTGTCGCAAATGCACTCACTGTTCCTTAATGTTATATTTTGCATTTGGATCTCTGATTTAGCTGACAAATGTGAAAAAGCACATGTTGCCAGAGAACTTTCAAGAGACAAGCTGTGAAGTCTAAAGAACCCAGGTTATTCCAGCTAAGGTTGGCACTGACTTCTGCTTAAAAGTTTTTCTCCTAGCATGTAGTTTCTAAACTTTTACCTGCAGAATATAGGTTAGCATTCTTCTGATACAGATTTTTATTTTCCAGTTTTATTACACAGAGGTGGAAATAGTACTTTTATTTTCACTCATCCTCTTCTGGTCAGACACTGAAGCAATGGAGAGCAATCCAAACAGTTGGAGAACATTGCATTGGGATTGCACCATTTTGGTGACTTTTTAAACTCTGATTGTGATGGCATGTAAATTAATACAATAGAAGGACATGTTAAAAATAATATTTAACCATTTTTGTCAGCACTATGAATCTCTTGACACTGAATTTGGACTAGTTTGAGCAGAAAATTTGAGCAGAAAATAGTTTCGTACAGGGTTTTAGACAGTTCTTACTGAAATCAGTGGAAAAATCCTGCTGTCTTCCTGAGCAATACTGGCAGAGCATTCTGGGCTCTGAAGTCCTGCTCATCATATCTCATTATGTCATCTGATTTGAATGTCTTCTGATCAACATGTGGCTTTGTTGTGCTATGTTTAACACAGTTAGTTACTTAGCTTTATGTCTAGCAGTTAGCTACACAAGTTTATTCAGGGAACTAAAGATCTCTCCTGTCATTAACAGTAACACGTCTGTGCAGTATCAGTTGAAATTCAGACTGATGGAACTTGTGGCCCATGACATCCAAGAAGAGGACATGACAAATAATACCACGTGTCTGAATGTGTATTTAAAGGGGGAAAAACTACTAAAATACACAAGCTACTTTTTGTTGATGAATTAATTTTAAAGGCAGAGCAGTTAGCTGTGTTTTAAAACAAAAACACAATCTCCCTAAAATATTTTTTTTAAAAAAAACAGAATTTGTTCAATTTGTTAGTAAAGCAGAAAGAAAACTTTCCAGCTAAAATCAAAAGTAACATTCCAGACATCAGCAACCATCAGCTGCCTCTTAAATCTGGTAACTGAAACTTGAAGTTTACCCACTGTGATACTGACTTACTGTTCTGTTGTCTTAATATATTATTTCTGGAGTTGACAGAAAAAAATGCAATGAAATACGGCAGATGAAAGGAATAATGACTCATTCAGGCAATTTTTATTAGCTCTTTCATGTAAGCAACTTGTGTGGGGATTGAAAGTAGCAAAGGCAAAATGTTGAATATAATTTGTTGCATGCCTCCTCATAAGGTACAAGGCAAAATGTAGACAGTATTACATTTTTATTCAACCTACACCTCCAAGGCCATTTCTTCAAATCCTCATTAAACTCATTCAGAGCGATTTTCTTTTTAACCAAGGTCAGGATGGTTTTCTTGCAAATCTTTGGACACCGTGAACGGGAATTCATAAATCCTGAGATTGGGAAGCAAGGTTGTTCTTGCCCTGCATTTAAAAGGAAAGGAAGTAAGATGGAAAAAAGAAAGAGAGCAAGCTGCTTTGCCTGATGGTGTTAAAAGGAAGATCTTACTTTGCTGGAATAAAAAAATAAGACTTTTTCTTTTTTTAAGCAGGTCACAATGCACAGATGATGTCTCCTGTGATATTCATCATTTATATTTCCAGTAAGCTGGTATGTTACCTGCAATCACTTGTCAGTTTTCTTTTTCTATGGTCTGTTAGTCTGTTAGCCCACCAGTTAAAATACATCCTAAATAACTTCTGCGTTAAAAATAAGAACAGTTGATAGAACAGTTAGAACAATTTAAGAGATATCTCATGAACAGAATTTTTTTTGATATCTGTCATAAATAAATCAGATTGTGCACCCTGTTGAACAGTTGTGATTATTTTTTTTTTTTTTTTTGCTCTTTGGTAGTACATTTAACTTCTTGGCAAGGAAACCTGTTGTTTTTAATTAAGGAAAAATTATTTGAGTTAAGCAGCCAGTGTGAACATTTTGGAGTGGGCTCTGAAACTTGTGGTGTTTTTGTGGTGGTGACATTCTCTGTTTTAAAATAAAGAATAAAAAAAAACAGTAATTTGAGCTGGTGTAGTCACATCATTCAATATTACTGACCAAAAACTATTAGTGAATGATTGTTTTCAGGAAAGACAGAATTGTTACAGTAGGAAAGTGTTGAATAAATATAGTGGTATCAGTCTTTAGCTGATAATTTAATGTATTTACGCTACAGCAGAGATGGAGTCACCTCAGCTCCCTTTTTCATAAGGATATACAGGTCATAAGATTAGTCTGTGTTACTATGTGTGTTGTCTTCCCTTGTTGCTGCTTAGAGGATTTTCATCTCTTGCAACTGATGGGCTGATTTTTTTCAGATTCACAAGTGGGTTTTTTCTGATTTAAGTAAACAGGTAATGAAACATTCCTTAAGAGTACATAAGATAAGAGTACTTACGAGTGGAAGGTGGTGGATTGTTTGCTGCTACTGAAATATAGAAAAGCTCAAGAGGGTCTTTTCAAGTACTTAGTTTTCCACTTCTCTGTTGCTATCTTTGGTAACATTTGAATCGGAGAATGCTTCATATGCTTTAGAAATCTGGTAGACTTCACTGCAAGTTCAACCTGGATATACAGAGAGAGTAGAAAATGTAGAATTTTCTTTGTTTTCTGGAGGCAGATTTTAGATCCCTTCCTTTAGATGGCATTGTAGTTGACTGAGGTTTTTTTTCTTTAAAAGATTTATTCTGGCTATTTCAAGGATATTTCTGTGTCTCCCTGGGAACCTGCAAAGTTCATCTTTTCTGTCTCCTTCACTCAGTGATCTGTTTGCTGTCTCCAGATCTCAATGCAGCCTATCAATTGCTCTTTACTTACTTGAAAGAGATGGTGTTGAATGTTGCATGAACAGGGTGTGGTGGTTTTTCTCTCTTTCTCTATTTTTGTTATGTTGGCTGCTCAGTAACTCTTTGGCAGCAGATAAAACTTAGTGTAAGAGAAATGGCATCTTCACATCAGTAACAGGCACTAGAGAACCAGCCCTCTGCGGGGCTCTGTCCCACTCATCTCTGAGCATTAGGGGACGGCCACACGCCTTCCATCAGCTAAACTGCAAACGCTTTCCCATCTTAGCCAGAGCAGACAGTATTAAATAGGTTCTTTGTAGTATTTTGTTTGGCTAAGATTACATTTTTTATTAAATTACAACTATTGTAGTGATCAAACAGTGTCAATTTCAATACAAAAAGCAAGTGAAAAGCTGTGATAGTTTTGTGTAGCAGGCTGGGGATTTCAGGGAGTCTGGCAAATGGAGCAGCAGAATTCAGCCTAACTTCTTGAATCAGACCAGGCAGATTTCCCCAAAACTATTAGGTATTTGAATATGAGAAGGGAGTAAAATGAAATAGAAGAGTTTTGTTGGTTTTGGGTTCTTTTTTTTCTTTTTTTTTTTTTTTTATACAAGTGTCACATCAATAAAACAATTGCTATCCAGTTGCAGACTTTGCTACTGCTTACTGGCTTTACATATGTAACTCCATTAACTTTACTGTAGTATGTTAAAGCTACCAATTAGGCCCTGAGCTATTCAGGACCCTTTGTACCTGCTGGGTGTAAAGTCAAGGAAAATTCAGGGAACGGGTGATATGGAACTCCATATGAGCTCTTCTTGGCCAGAAGGTGAGTGATATTCAGCAAAAATTAAGGAAAGAAAAACAAAACAAACAAACCCCCCAATACTGAGTAATGAATTTTAATGTCATTAACATCAGAATTTTTTTAACATCAGCAGTAGTGTAATACCATTGTAAGCCAGTTAGAATTTATTTATTATAAACATATAAATTCATTGTATATATGCAATTTTGCACAGAAGATAGTAGAAAGAACTAGTATTAATTATAAATTTACCTTGTTTTGTTTTAGGATGTCTGCAAAGGCAAAGTGAACATGACTTAATTCCTCTTCAGTAAACTAGTGGTGCTTTGATAGTAGCAGCAGTAAACCTGTAGTTTACCCGTATCTAAATATTTATTGCATTTTTTTGAGAGGGTGGGTTGGGGGGAAAGACTGACTACCTTAAATACGTAACAAACATGCACACAGCAATCATGGGATTCCAAAGGAGGGTGGGCAAGGAAGAATGTCAGAGTGTTTATCATACAGCTGTGCCAAAAGTAAAGGCTGAATGAATGAGATGGAGATTAAAGCCAGTAGTCTGAGCCTGTATTCAATCACTGCAGTCACTCTGTTTGCCTCCTGCATGCTGATGAAGTGTCATGAATGGTCCCATGTACTTTCATTCCAATATATTTCAGGCAGTAGTGATTATTGCTTGTACTCAGTTAAAGCTTGAAATAACTGGCAAACTCTTGCTTAGCAACAGAAGGCCTCATCTTCTCTCCCTTGGGACCACTAACTCAAAAATGTGCTACTTCTTTTAAAAGTTAAAGTTGAGAGAGGTAGATACTTTATATTCATTGCTTTCCTTGATCATTTAAAGAAGAAACCACAAACTAAAGCCTGCAAATGACTTTCTTCCACAAATAATTATTGACTGGTTTATGAGGTCCAAATCCAATTTCTTTTATCACCCATTAGACTGTTCTATAGTTGTAGTTGGGTTACATAGCAATTTTTATAAAGGTATTGCCTTTGTATGTGCTTAGAGAATAGAAGCACTTCCTTTAAAAAAAGATCTCATAGTTAATTTTGAAAAAAACCCTTTGGAAGACATTTATGTAGTATTAAATCATTTCATGTTTGTGCTTATTTTAAGTGTTTAGACTATAGTTTGTATTTTTCAGTGAGCTCAATCTTAAAAGGAAAATGAATGCACATTTGTTAGATAAATGAAAAAATGCAGAGCATGGTTTGAATTGGAGATCTTCAGCATGTGCACTGAAGAATTCATTAAAAAATGCAGCAGCATTATTCTAGTGTGAATTATATGCTGCTCTCTAGGTTTCTATTTTTGGTCACCACAAGATGGCAAAAGCAATGAGCATACAAATGCAAGGATGAGTGAGTTTCATAATAATGCGTTCTGCATTCACACTTTATGCACATCAAGAGAGAATCCAAGCACAGCAGGGGCGACAATCACTCCAACGGTCTTTTGAAATCAAAGTACTTCCTTGAGAATGTCTTTCCAGTGCTAATTACACTCTTCTATTGTGGTTCTTACATTGTGCAAAGTAAAATGTTTGCACTGTCGCTGGGTACAGCTCCATCACTGGAAAAATGGAAGGCAAAAATTAATCAGATTATTAAATAGATTTCTTTTCTTTCATGTTTTGCTGGTTCTACTTCTTTGTGTTTAGGGCTGAAATATCAAAATCTGTGTCCTTTGTCACCAAGGGACTTTGGCAAAGGTGCTGATTTTTCACCAGCTCCAAGGAAGTATCTTCACTCAAGAGAGCTGCTACACTGTGGAAAGGATTGGTTGCCTAGATATCTTGAGGATTTTCTCTTTTTTACAGATTTTTTTCCCAGTTGCGTACTGATCACACAGTAACTACTATAATTGAATTTCTCTAATAAGAGGAAGGCAAAATTTCACTGAATTTCACTGAATTTTTAGAGTTGGAAGGGACCATAAAGATCATCTAGTCCAACTCCCCTGCCAAAGCAGGATTGCCCAGAGCATGTCAGAGCATGTTACTCAGGACTGCATCCAGGCGGGTCTTGAAAATCTCCAGAGAAGGGGACTCCACAACCTCCCTGGGCAGCCTGTTCCAGGGCTCTGTCACCCTCACCGTTAAGAACTTTCTTCTCATATTTGAGTGGAAGAATAATAATTTGATGTATTTCTTATCCCGAGATATGATAGGATATGATATGCATCTGTGTGTGTGCATATGGGCATGCTTTTATGTGTATACGATTGTATATACAATCTCAGTAATCGCTATGAAACTCTCACTGCGTAGGTGAGGCTGCAATATATCAGTTATGCAACTGCATTAAAAAAGAGAAGAAAAAGTGTTCTGACTTTATAACATTTGCCTGACTGTGCAGAGGTTTATGTGAGGGGTTAAGCAACCAGTCCAGTCTTGATCTTTTATTCTTGTCTTTACTGCTAGGGTTGGTGAAACGGATAATTGGTAGGAAGGATTATCAGATGTAAGTGGAACAGAGAACCATTAAATATTCACTGTTGAGAATGGAGCCAAATTTCCCCTTCCTTGCAGTTCAAAAGCCTAGTTCTTCACTGCTTTTTTTTTTGTATAGCCATTTTCAACTGGGCACATTGCATCGGAAATAGTATTGCTGATCTCAGTAGGAAAATGTGAGTTAGTAGCAATACATACATTTTGGTGCATAAGGTTTATATGAGCCACGCCTACATGTCAATTTGGTGGAATATGTGTACCTCAAAACATCCTTTCACAATCTATATATTTCATTCATCCATAATTTACTCTTCTTTCCTAGTAGATATCATTTACAATCATCCATAAAGTATATATAAACACATGCATACATATGCCTACGTATATATATACACACGGGTACACATATACATGTATATTTGCTATTTAGGCAATAATTTTACTTATGTATTCTGGTTGGATACTACTGGAGATTTCAGTTATGTCATCAAACAGTGGTGGTTGCAGCTGCCCTCACAGGCCAGGTTGCAGTTAAAGGGACAAAGCCTGAGTCCCATGACCAGCAAGGGGACTTCAGGGACACAGCCTTGCTCCCTGGGGATGCAAGCAGGGACACAGCACTGGTGACCCCTGAGAAGCAGGCAGGTGCTCCCTCAGGTTGGATAAGGACTTCTGATGCCAGTGCTACCATCCCGGGGATGCAGCTAGGATCCCCTGGCATCAAGACCACCACCCTGGGGACATAGCCAGGGTCCCCCAGCACCCAGACCACCATCCCAGGGATGCAGCCAGGGTCCCCCAGCATCCAGACCACCATCCTGGGGATGCAACCAGCACCTCCAGGGACCCAAGAAGAAGGAGCAGTGGTTCAGCCAAGCTCCTCCTGACATGGAACATATCTTCCTGGCTGATTGGTGCAGTTGACACATCTGAAGGACAGGATGCCATCCAGAGGAACCTGGACAAGCTCGAGAAGTGGGCCCATGTGAACCTCATGAGGTTCAACAAGGCCAAGTGCAAGGTCCTGCACCTGGGTTAGGGCAACTACTGGTATCCATACAGGCTGGAGGATGAAGGGATCTCTGCCAAGAAGGACTCAGGGATACAAGTGGATGAAAAACTGGACATGAACCAAAAATGTGTGCTTACAGCCCAGAAAACCAACCATATCTTGGACTGCATCAAAGGAGAATGGCCAGCAGGTCAGTTCTCCCTGTCTACTCCAGTTTGTACTGTGTCCAGCTCTGGACCCCTCAGCACAGCAAAGACATGGACCTGTTGGAGCAGGTCCAGAGGAGGGCCACAAAAATGATCAGAGGGCTGGAGCACCTCTCCTATGAGGACAAGCTGAGAGAGTTGGGGTCGTTCAGCCTGGAGAAGAGAAGGTTCTGGGGAGACCTTATTGCAGCCTTCCAGTACTTAAGAGGGGCTTACAAGAAAGATGGGGACAAATATTTTAGCAGCGCCTGCTGTGACAGGACAAGGGGAATGATTTTAAACTAAAAAAGGGTAGATTTATGCTAGATATAAGGAAGAAATTTTTTACAATGGTGGTGGTGAAACACTGGAGCAGGTTGCCCAGAGAGGTGGTACATGCCCCATCCCTGGAAATGTTGAAGGTCAGATTGGACAGGGCTCTGAGCAACCTGATCTAGTGGAAGATGTCCCTGCTCATTGCAGGGACATTTGAACTAGATGACCTTTAAATGTCTCTTCCAATGCAAAGTATTCTATGATTCTATGATCTCTGAAGTTTTTGAGTATGGAATATACCCTAACAGTTTTAAAGTATACACAAACTATATTATACATTATACATACAGATATTTTATATATATTTATATACATACACTATTTCTATAATACATGTAGTTTTATATTCTCTTAAGGAGTTTTGCATAGTCAGAAATAATTTATGTATACACTTTACTCTTATTAAGGTCTTTGGACCTTTTACTGCATTTGCTTTTCCAGCAGTGACCAGCTTCGTTTGATTGAAGATATCAGATTTAGGGTATTAAATGGAATGGTATTGGAATAAGCTTATCTCATATCAACAGAGCAGTTCTTTTACGGCAAATTGATATTAATATATGAATTCGGGAAGCAGTAGAAAAGAGAAACTGTCTAGTTGAAATTGCTAGAATAGAAGTGGTGAACAAAATTCTCATATTTTAAAGACTAAAGCATCAACAGCCATAAGCAAGCAGCTATGTATACAAGAGTAGAGACACAGTGTACACTAGTGTATACTGGTACATTATTTGAATCATTTAATCATAGAATGATTTAGGTTGGAAGGAGTGCCTGAATGTCATCTAGTCCAAAAAAGATAGAGAAGCCATAGAGTTTTCCTACAGCGCATAACCGAGTACAACACTTGGAGTGTGCCTTTGGATTTGCATCTATCTCTGCTTCCTCATCCCAGAGTCCCTTTGTTCAGAGCTGCTGCCATGACTTGTGGTACATACAAAGTCATACGAAGTGAATGGTTCTTAAAATAGAGCTTTCACTTGAATAAGAATTAATTTGATGAATGTCCTTGGTCAGAATCACAGTTCTTTAAGATGCAACACAAATTTGCTAAAGGGCTGTTCCTGGGATTGTGAAGACTCATTATTCTGTTGCATTTGCCGTCTAGGAAGTTAGTGGTGAAACTTCCATTGATTTTATTGGGAGCAGGATTAGTCATTGTGCAAAGATTCATGTTGTACAGAAGATGTACAACTGTTTTCACTCAAGACTAGAGAAGGACTGTAGTTCTTTAATTCATTAGGTTTCAGCAGATTAGAAGAACTGAATTTTGATTAATACTACAATTCTCATGGCTTCAGCTCTAGGCTACTGTGAGTTTGATGGTGGTGTATTTTCAGTTCACTGAAAATAGTGCTGTATCCTCCTGTTAACAAGAGCAGAATGGGTAGCCAGTAGAGAAGATATATAGCAACATGAGAAACTGAATCCTTGGCTTTTGATTGCCATTCCTGTTTTAAACCAAGACTGTGTAGTTATTACTTAATACATTCCTTCCTCTTAATGATAATAAGAAGGAATTCTTATTATGAGGAAGGAATAAGGAACTGGGATTATTTAGCTTGGAGAAATGGTGGCTGAGGGAACATCTTTTCACTCTCTACAATTACATTTAAGGAGGTTGTAGCAAGGTGGGGGTCAGTCTCTTCTCCCACATAGCACAAGAGGCGATACAACAAGAGGAAATGGCTTCAAGTTGTGCCAGGTGAGCTTTAGATTGGATATTAGGAAAAAAATTCTACACAGAAAAGGTTATCAGGCATTGAAACAGGCTGCACATGGAAGCGGTGGAGTCGTCGTCTCTGGATGTATCTAGAATATGGATAGACGTGGTGCATAGGGACATGGTTTTGTGCTGGTTTTTGTCAGTGTCAGATTGATAGTTGGGCTCGATGATCTGAAAGGTCTCTTCCAACCAAGACTATTCTATGATTCTATGATAGTAACACGATCACTGCTTTCTGTATATAACCAATATATAACCAGGCTCACGTATCTTTTGTAATCAGGTTGTGATGTTCTCATTATTGCAAAACGACTGTCTCCCTCTACTGTTATCCTCCGCAGCATGAGACCAAAATACACATGTGTGTTCACACACACACAAATAATGTGATGTGTAGTTACAGCTGTGATTAATCATTCAGTTCACTACCCTTAGTTGCCCCTTAAGTAATACATGCTTGTGTTGGCCTATTTTCTCTAGAGATACCCTATCCAATCTTTGGTCTGAATGATTGGATTTGTCTTAGTGTCATAATGACTCTTCCTTAACAGTTGCTATATAAATTCAGATTACCTATAACTAATTAAAATAACTTTATTTTGTTTGAACCTAATACATTTTGGATTTGAAACATTTAGACAAAAGGTTATATGGCCTTTAAGAAACCCTTTTTTAATGAAATATTTATTGCCAGCTTTTCTGTTCTGATTCCTATCAGCTTATCCTCAGTTTTCATTCAAGCTGTTATATTGCCATTGGGAAAATTAAAATAAGAAGGGCAGGCCATAAGTGGTCAACATGACCATGTATATCTCATATATGTACATGAATTGCTTGATATCGTTCAAGTTTTATTATATTTGGTGAGTGCAAACATTCATTCAATAAATCTCTCTTTGCTGCTTTCTCTCTCCTCCCTGTGGGATCATTCTCCTGTCCATGAATTTCATACTTTCTCCTGCCTATATACCATTACCACGGAAACACAGTATCAGTATCACTGACCTAAACAACTTAAGTGGATTCATCAAAAGAAAGGCAGAAAATATCAATGCTTTTTGTAATGTTAACGGTTCTCCTTCAGCATTTCCTCTGGATGAGGAGCAGCGCTCAGTTATGCTAGTTATGCTCAGTGCTCTTTAACTTGACAGTTTTCATGTTGTCCTCTGCACCAGAGAACTTCTGCTCAGTGCTGCTTCAGTGTGACCCGTGGAGCTGATCAAATCTCACATCCTCTTAGTTTTTCTTCTTAGAAACTGATGAAAGCTGGAATAAAATTTATGATAGTTTATGATACACTTAATCTCAAATTTGAGACAATAATTTAGTATCATCCACCAGAAACTGTCAGAACACTAAAATATTTACTATGGTCAATATTGTGGTGTTAAAGTTCTAGCAATTAGGTGAGAATAAAGAATGCAAAGCATAGTCAATGCCAGACTTGGACCTGACTTTTTTTTTTTGCATATGGCATTCCCTTAGAAATCGGGGGAATTCTTCTTACACAGGAGTTTCTACTTCGAAATTTTTCTCTGGATTGGACAGTTATATATCGTAAAGTGAAATTATTGCATCCATTGACCACAGTATCATAAAGAGCAGACTTACTGATTCACTCGGTGGTATTAGTATAATAGCTATTGTGAAGGATCTTGGCAAATTCCTTATATCTTATGATATGAGAAGCAATGCATTCTGAATCATCTTCAGCTTCAAGGTCATATAGTACAACGTATCCTTCTGTGAAGTATATGTGTATGTTTATCTAAGTACACATTTTTTGTGTTTAGAAAACTATTAACTACAGTCTACTCTATGTCATAGGAAGCATATTTCAGGATGGTAGACAGTAGACTTACATGGTAACAGTAAACTTAGTTCATCAAAATGCTGAGTAAAACAGTGACAGGCCTTATTTTTGTTCCTTTTTTATTAAGGACCTTAATCTGAGGAAGTATTATTTATTAGGCATTCATTGGGAAATTAATAGCATAATTTAACTTTTTATTAGCTAGTAAAACTGATAAGCAGTACATAAAAAGATGGACCTTGTTATAGAGGGAATAATAATAATAAAAAAGGTTAATTTAAAGTTTTTTAAAAGGTCATCAGTGTAAAGACTTTTTAACATTGCCTTCTATGGCATGAACACATACCTTGAAGTTTTGCTTCTGTCGATAGTTTTGTGTCTATTTTACAGCTGCCAAGTCTAGCACTGAATGGATTTGTACACTTAAGATGTTTTCAGCTTTTCAATATCTTGAGATTGATTCTGCATCTGGTGTGAACATACATGACATATATCTTCGAGTGTAAGCCCCTCTATATAGTGTAGAGGTGAAATAATAGATGATGTGAGTATGCAATGATTGAACACTTAGTTGTGTAAATGGAAGACATTGTTCCTGATAAATGGGACACAGGAAGAGGTATTGTCTATGACTCTAATCTTGAGCCCTTTACTGATTTGTAAAGGTGGGAGGGATGACTGTAGTCCTTGTTCACTGCACTGCCTTTGGGCAGCCTTGGATATATGTGAGCAACTTAAAACCTCTTTTGCTGTCACCCTTCTCTGAATTGTGCAGGAAATAATCTTATTCCATAAATGGTTATCTTCTTGGAGGACTAGAAATGAGGATATAAAAATCATGGATTTCATCCATGAAAACTTTTAGTTTCAGCACACACCTGTTTCGTAAGTCATTTTGAGCAAAACGGATAAAAATGGAAAACGCAGCAGTGAAGCTGGCCCAGATAGAAAATCCCTCCTCCAAGTCTGTAGAACAGCTGAGAATAATAGCCAGCAGCCTCATGCTTCTCTGTCACACTTGCGTAAAGCGCTATTCCCAGACAAACCTTTAAAATGAAAGCCATCACTCAAATCCAGCAGTTAAGGGGCCTGTCCACTTCCTCTAGTTGATGCTGAAGTTTGGTATTAGTCTAATGGAAAGCATATATTTATTTAGCATACTACATCTGTATTTTTTAACTGTTAAGACAACGTAATTGTCTAAAACCCTGGTGATGTACTTGAAATAGTGGGGCTTGTGTGCTAAACTAGCCACGTGCTCAGCTTAGCACCTAAATGGGGGACTTCATTGCTCCATGCAGGAAACATGGAGAGGCAGGTACCACTGAGGAACATTACACTGTTCTTGTGTGCTCAGTAATGATGAAACTCTAAGAGCTAAGCAAGAAGAAACAGCAGATGCAGCAGATACATGCTATTCTTTTGTGGTCCTTATGATGTGCTTGATTTGAGAATCTGTGCTGGCACCCAGATTAATTGAACCTATGCAGCATAAACTTCCTTTACTTCACTGCGGAGAGAGAGGCACTTCAAGAGGTGTAATTCTGCCTGTTGAAGCTTTGGGTCTGAGGATCATTTGCTCAAGATTCTCAGCATCAAACCCTGATTTGGGTTCATCCATAATACTTCTAATTAATGTTATATATTATCCAGTGAGATTATTTCTTCCCATGTGTAATAAGACATTCAAAACTGTTGACATTTGTTTCTTTCTTGGATACAAGTACCGTGTTACTTCAGTGCCTCCGTTTTTCAGTGTTTACTTTTGCAGTGTTGCTAAGACAAGTTTATATTTCTCTGTGGTTATGTGTGAGCTGTTGCACCTGTATGTTCTCAATAAGTGCAATACCACGTAGTACAAAGTCTTGAGAGACTACATCTCATATGGAGAATGTTTATGGACTCTTTCCATGACAAATATGGCAAAAGAATGACACTAGTTACTAGAACACTTTCTCTGTTATCTAGTGATTTCAGGGGAAACCTACCATCTAGATTACCAAAAAAACAAGTGCACCACAGTAACATCATTGGAAAGAAAATGGATTTTTGTGCTATAGACTTTTGCAAAAAGGGAAGAGTAGTGTTACAGGCAGTAGTCAAAATAAACAGGCTTATTTTAAAGACATTATTTAGATCTGCTAAGAGTATAGTGGATGATTTATTGTGATCCCATTTGTCCTACAAAAATGACAGAAAATTTCCATAATCTGAATTTTTTATTCATTCATAGGTATGAGTTAGCATATGGCATGCTAACAAGACTGGATATTGTTAAGTAGCAGTTATTTTCAGCTGCATACTTTGGCCTCCAAGTTTTCAAACCTACCACAGTTTGGGGTAATGACACAGTTCTTTTTGCACAGGATATAGCTTACTTCCTGGTGGATGGTCATTAGAAGCTTGGGGTTATTATTTCTGCAGTTTAAGGACCAAGACATATTCACAGGAACTAACAAAAATAAACATTTCAGCAAATTGATTCTCCTTCCCCACATGACCAAGTTTTTTTTTTTGATTCTCCTTCCCCACTGGACCAAATTTTACTCCAAATCTGCTGTTGAACCCAGGATCTTGCAGTGCAGATCTTGTTATCAGTAGGAAGGGCATTTATACGATGACTTTTTAAATTCTTTGTTACATATGTAAATAGTTTTCAAGTCATTCTAGAATAACAATTATTTTGATTGTAAAAAGGAAAAATTGAGAGGAGTTAAAAACACTGTTTACCTGTGCTGCTACATTATATCTATTTCTGATATATGCTTTATCTGCATGTTCCTTCAAACTGATTTCATGCTCCCTGCAGTGACATATTTTGCTAACACAACAGACTTGTTCCTTCCCGACATACAGCTTCTGGCTCCAACAAATGTCAGTAGCTTTTTAGACAAACCTGTGCTTTTTATTCCTGTCTTTCTCAAGAGAAATATCAGCATCCCTCCAATAAGACTTTTTCCCCTATGGCTATTCTGTTTGTTTTATAAACAGACTAGGTTTATTTTACATGTAGAGGCTGGTAAAGACGTGGAAGGGTGTTTTTCTTCTTCTTTTTTTTTTTTTTTTTTTTTTAACAGTTTAAAATGTTTTTTGGAAAATAATAGAGTGACAACCACTTATCAATTTATGCAAATAAACATAGCTTTGTTTAATCCTGAATTCATGCAGTTATTTCCTTTTTGTAACCAATAGAGGCCTCCAGAAGCAATTAACTTAAGCTGTATGAAGAGGAAGGGAGAGGAGGCCCTCGGAGCTGCAGGTCCTCCTCCTCGGAGCTCTGTGTAGCTGAGATTTGCAGTTCACACAGCCTCACACGGAGGCAGAACTTAAGCAGGAAGGACACAAATGCCTTGTCATTTCTACTTATTTTTGGTAGCGTCGGTTATATGATTTCCTTTTTTGTAAGGTCTGCTTTTAGGTCATTATCCAAAAAGAGACATGAAAACTCAATACAAAACCCAAAATATTAGGCTAGGGAGGATATTTCTATAATATTAATGAAATCAACATTAGTGGGATCCATTTGGTTGATTTTTTTGTGATTGTACTTCAAAGACATTTCTCAAAGATGGAAGCTGCGATGTCTGATGCTGAAATTAAGGGTGCAAGAGTCTGGCTCTCCTGGTGCTTCAGCTTGATGGGCTTCCAGTCTCCATGCTGGAATCAGCGAGATCCTCCACAGCAGACCCGGCAGGGCAGGGTCTGGCAGCCAGGGAGGCACCGGGGCAGCCCCAGGTGCCAGTCATATTCCTGGGGTCAGGCTGGGCCGTGGGCCTGCAGGTGGGCCTGGCTTGGTGGGGCCCATGGCCGGGCCGGGCAGGGCTGTGGGGAGCTGGGACAGGCTCTGCTGTGGTGTCCCTGGGGTGGAATGGCGTCCTGGGCCATGGGCAGGTTGTGCTGGACAGGAACAGTGAGGCCTACTGGGGCCATCACAGCCCTGACATAAATTTATCTCTCAATGTTGTACTTCAGCTGTGGTTTTCTTTTTCTTTCTTTCTTTTTTTTTTTTTTTTTTTTCTGTAAAATGCAGCATATCAAATGTGTCGGTTTTGACCTGAGATTGTATAGGAATTCAAGAAATGACATTGCCGTGTCCTAAAACCATGGGATCAGAATGAATTACTTTTCAAAGTAGTGTACCAAATAGGAAAATTTGTTTAGAAGTAGGTTCATATGTATAAATGCCTTGCCTCTGCATTTATTGGTACAACCTTGGCTTGATTTTTCAAGCTTTTTCTGGTCTGGAATTCCCCTTTGTACCAATTCTATTTGAGAATTGCCTTCAGAAACTTAAATCTTGACGTCTGTTTTTACTGAACTTTGGTTTTAAATTTATTTTTCTTTCTGTTATGATTTTAGTAGTAAGATATAGGGGAAATGATTCATAATTATACAACAAAATATTAAGCAATTATGTACAATATCAGTATCAGGTGCAATAAGTTAGGGCATTAGTCTTATCTGGGAAAAAAAGAAATCTCAAAATGGGTCCTGAATGTATCTCAAATCTCCACAGACTCTATTTTCTTTCCTGTGCAACTATTTAGAAGAGTAGGATCTATCTTAATTAAAATTTATTGTTTATTTCAGAATGGAAGGGCTGAAAGCTATTTTCGTTTGCTCCTAATGTCTTTGCTGTTTATGTGCTTGAGATAGCTAAGTGGTAGTCTGAAAATTGCAATAAGATTAGTAATTACTAAGGGGACATAATGTACTGTTTTGTTGCAGTGGGGCTCTGAAAATACTTAAACTAACTCTTAAAAGGAGAAGGCATTCATCGTATTTTTTTCTTATTATTCATAAGTTTTACTTAACTGGATTCTACAGTGAGTTTTCCTTCATAAAAAAGAGCACTAAAAGCACATCTTTTGAGAAAAACTCTCTTCTTTTATACCACTAAAATCCAGAATCACTCCTTTTAAGATTGGGAAGCTGCAGAGGTCACATGGCATCATTGATTCCAGCCTGATACAGCTGTGAACCTGTAATGAAGTAAATCTATAGAAAGTTTTGAAAAATTAGTTCTGCTGCTTTTTTAGTTTACCATGGGTTGCACCAGTAAATTAGTATTATCCAAATTAGTTACTTTTTGTTTCAGACAGTGACATTGGTCCTGTCGTCTTCTACTGACAGTATAATCATACCCTCAAGTAAAACTGGTAAATACTATTTTAAAAAGGGTTGTTTAACTGTGCTAGCATGAAGAATTGCTTTGTGTAGTCTGTTACTTAAACAGCCACAACATTTGTTTCAATAGAAAGATACAAGGTCCTAAATGATATATGAAGCACCTCAGAAACAAATGTTATCAATGTCAGTGACTGTAGCAACAGAAAAGGGAGTGTATTTCCAGTAACACATTCTATTGAAAAATTGAAATGCCCTTGTATCACATAAATTAATATTGAAACAATGTTCTTATTTGATAGTTATTCTGAAACTGTGCTGATGCATTTGAACAGGCTTTTTCCCATACTGAGTTACAGAAGCTGAGCCAATTTTGGTCTGTTACTTTAGATTACATACGTCTTTTCAGAAGCTTTGTTGGAGTTGCTCTTTCTTATTTTATACTAGTTGGATTTCCACAAATTTTGCTTTTGTAGCTTAAAAGTGAGTGTGGTTCTTTGGGGCAAGACAATTTCTTGCCATAATCTTGCTTGTTCTGAACTAAAATTGAAAAAGAAAAGGTAATAAGACTGTTTGAAATTGGGTGATGTTCAGCGTAAGAGATCTTCTTTCAGGACATTTTCTTTGAGAAAGGATATATAACATAAAAAAAAAAATTAAATTCCACTTAAATATATGCTTTTTTTAAAAAAAAAAATGAAATATATTTAAATATTTGTTATTTAACCTAATGTCAAACTGGAAATCATGAGTGACACTAAGTATTTAACTTCCCCCTTATTTCAGTAGGAACTGTTGATATTCAGCCCTGCTCAGGAGTTGGCATGGCTTTGTTGTCAGAAAGACTTCAATATTGTAATAGAAAGCCACTGAATATATTCCTATGATCTGATTTTGAAACAACTCCTGCATTGTGTTCACTGACAAAAGAGTATCTGAATCTAGCCAAGATTTTTAATAACATCTAACTTGATGCATTTTGAACTAAAAGAGCTTGTTGCTAGGCGTCAAATTGGTGATGCATGGAAAAAATGTTCACTGAAACTATAATATAAGCCTCTATCTACAATTCAGAAGTAGATTTTCTAGAGGAGCATAAAATCTAAAACCCTGCAAAGACTCATATATTTAAAGTTTTATTTTCATTGTACCCACTGACACCATGAGCTTATCATCTGATTTTTTTTTTTCAAACAAATTTGAGGGAAAGTCTTCATCTTTTCATCATGAATAAATTAAAAATTCATAATATCTATAACTTGATTGTTGTAATCATTGTAGATTAGGCAGATTTTATTTTCTATTAGAGAACAGAAATATTTTCATGCACAGAAAATTAAAAAGTTATCCCAGGTACCCTCCATGTAATACAAAAACCTTTACTATTTGAGGGCTCTAGCTATGACAGACAATACAGATAATTCAAAAGCTGTATTCTTTCATAGAATCATAGAATGGTTTGGGTTAGAAGGGACCTTAAAGATCATCTCATTCCACCCATCTGCCCCGCCATGGCCAGGGACACCTTCCACCAGACAAGGTTACTCAAATCCCAATCCAGCCTGACCTTGAACACCTCTAGCGATGGGGTATCCACAGCTTCTCTGGGCAACCTGGGCCAGTGTCTCACCACCCTCACAGTAAAGAACTTCTTCCTAATAGCTAATCTAAATCTACACTCTTTCAGTTTAAATCCATTACACCTTCTCCTATTACTACAGTCCCTGATAAAGAGTCCTTCCCCATCTGTCCTGTAGAATTTTTTTAAATACTGGAATGCTGCTATAAGGCCTATAAATTTGTCAGACACGATTTGCTTTTAGTTGGCTGTCACTGATCACCTCCTTGTTTTCCATGTGCCTTAATACAGTTTTCAGGAGGATCTGCTCCATGATCTTGCTGGGCACAGAAGTGAGACAGACCGGCCTGTAGTTCCCCAGATCTTCCTTTTTTCCCCTTTTTAAAAATGGGTGTTATGTTTCCCCTTTTCCAGTCAGCAGGAACTTCACCAGACTGCCACAATTTCTCAAATATGAATGATAGTGGCTCAGCAGCTTCACCCACCAGTTCCCTCAGGACCCATGGAACCTCAGGTCCCATGGATTTGTGCACCTTCAGGTTCTTCAAATGATCTCAAACCAGGTCTTCTCCCACAGTGAGCAGTACTTCATTCTCCCAGTCTCTGCCTTTGCCTTCTGTGATTTGGGTGAAGTGGCTAGAGCACTTGCCAGTGAACACTGAGGCAAAAAAGTCATTGGTCGCCTCAGCCTCCTCCATATCTCAGGTAACCAGATCTCCTGTTTCCTTCTGGAGAGGGCCCACCTTTTCCTTAGTCTTCCTTTTATCATTGATGTACCTGTAGAAGCTTTTCTTGTTGCCCTTGACATCCCTGGCCACATTTAACTCTATCTGGGCTTTACTTTTCCTAACCTCATCCCTGGATGCTCAGACAATTTCTCTGCATTCCTCCTAGGCTACCTGTCCTTGCATCTACCCTCTGTAGGGTTCCTTTTTCTGTTTGAGATTGTCCAGGAGCTCCTTGGTCATCCATTCAGGCGTCCTGGCGTTTTTGCCTGACTTCCTCTTTGTTGGGATGCATCTCTCCTGAGCTTGGAGGAGGCGATCCCTGAATATTAACCAGGTTTCCTGGGTCCCTCTTCCCTCCAGGACTTTATCTCATGGTACTGTGCCAAGCAGATCGCTGAAGATGCCAAAGCCTGCTCTCCTGAAGTGCGGGGTAGTGAGCCTGCTGTGTGCCCTCCTTGCTGCCCTAAGGACCTTGAAGTCTGCCATTTCATGGTCACTACAGCCAAGGCTGCCCTTGAGCTTCACATTCCCCACAAACCCCTTCTTTTTGGTGAGAACAAGGTCCAGCATAGCACCTCTCCTCATTAGCTCCTCTATCACTTGGAGAAGGAAGTTATCAATGCATTCCAGGAACCTTCTGGATTGCTTATGCCCTGCTGTGTTTTCCCTTCAACCAATATTGGGGTGGCTGAAGTTCCTCATGAGGACCAGGGCCTGTGAATGTGAGGCTGCTCCTATCTGTCTATAGAGGGCCTTATCTGCTCAGTCTTCCTGGTCTGGTGGCCTGTAGCAGACACTCACTGTAATGTCACCTGTCCCTGCCCTCCCTTTAATCTTGACCCATAAATTCTTGGACAGCTCCTCATCCATCTCCTAGTGGAGCTCCATGCACTCCAGCTGTTCATTGACATAGAGGGTGACACCCCCTCATTTTCTCCCCTGCCTGTCCTTCCAGAAGAGCCTGTATCCTTCCATTCCAACTCTGCAATCATAGGAGCCATCCCACCATGTCTCCATGATGCTGGGAAGATGATAGCCCTGCAGGCATGTGCAGATCTCTGACTCCTCTTATTTCTTCCCCATGCTACCTGTGTTTGTATAGAGGCATTTAAGTTAGGCCCCTGATAGACCTGACTGACTGTCTGGAGTGGCCGGAATTCCTTTGTGCTGCACTCCAGGTGCTCTCCTGATGACCTGTGACCCTTTTCCAGGCTCAGGTCCTTTACTGCCGCTCCCAGGGCTTTGTAATCCTTCTTGATATTCCTTTCAGCAATGGTACATAGTTGACAGAGGACTCTTAATAATGCACATAAAAAATGCCATTTACTTTTATGCTTTTCAATAACAAACTCTTTTCTTTCAAGAATGTGAGTACAAAAGAACTTTTTAAAATATAATCATTTTACCTTGAGCTATTTCCTGTGCCATTTTCAAAATATGTGTACCTAAACTCACTGATTCCTACAGACTTTCATGAAAATCTCAGAGAGAATAGTTTAAGAGCTGATCATGATGGGACTTCATTCAGAAAATAGCAAAATAGGTGCTGAGTACAGCAATTACTGTGAACAAGTCCATGGATACAAGCTAGAAGCCAAAAACCTAATCCTGTTGTATTTGGAACTTCAACGGTTGTGGGTTTCTTTGGTTTTGGTTTAGTTTAACTTACTTTTTAAATTCATCATCCTATGCTTTTCCTTTTTCCTGAAAGAATTCCATATAGAAGCTGAGTGCTTGTGGTGGGAGAGAGAGGGGACATATCAATTGGCATTTATTAACGAGGTACAACATTATAGAAGAGCATTAAAGAACCTGAACCTTTTCTCTGTTTAGTAACTAGATAGTGGCAACACAAAAATCAAATAACTTCCAGTGAGGTTGTAATAACTGAAATAAACTTATAAAATAAATATTTATGAAATGTAAAATATTTTATATATAAAATAAATATTAAAACAATAACAGCATGAAAGAAATATCCACTCATTTACTTGGAAAACTGGATGATGGTAACTCTGAAATATACTTTATGCTTGGTCCATAAAATAATAAAAAAAGACTTTTTTTTTTTTTTTTTTCTTGGAAGAAAGACTTTCAGAAAAGGCTGGAATGAATCAATGTCCTGTGATGTTGCTTGCCCTTTTCTTTCCCCCAAGATTATTTCATTCTGGTTGGAAGGTGGTGAATTGCTTTGTATACTGCAAGTACATAAATACGATCTACTGAAAATATGGAGTCTTTATGACTGTTCCATGGACTGTGGCTCTTAATCTCTCAACTGGAAAAGCTCCAGTGAAACTCCGCTCGTTGCTGCCTTGAGATTTTTCCTCCGTGCTTAGGAGTGGAGAGTGTTCAGACATTCCCAGATAAATGTCCTTTTTTTCAGTAATATCTTTGAAAGAGCTCGCTATGTCAGCTTCCCTGAAAATGAAGGGTATCCTAATTCTTGATACGCTGTGCTTACAAGAAGTACATTCCTTTTGTTCCATCATTTTGTACCTTACATTTCTAGATTAAATTGTTAAAAAACAAATGTAGCATACATGTCATCTAAGGTACTCCTATAGACTTACCCTCTACTTAGTGAGAAACAGAGAGGACGTGCTTTACAAGAGGATGACTCTGGCTCTGGCGATGAGCCTCCATAACCTTAACTAATACTTTTGCTGTTTTACAGCCACCTAAAGCCCAGTAACAGTAGGCATAGTACTATGTTGCAGTGCTCAATATACTTGCAGTCTTTGCACCCTGTAACACAAGGAAGTATTTATGTCATATATGTGGGAAGAGCTGCTGCAGTTCTACAATAAATTTTAATTTTCTTCTGCTACAGAAACAAGAATGACAACAGAGAAATGATCTTTAAAAAATATCTATGAAATGTTTTTAAAATCTTTCATTTTTTTCCCTTATTTTAAATAGCTGCACAAAATTCCCTGAAAGGCAGTGTGACATTATCTTTATATAGCAATCACTCTGATTTAGGTATCCCAGCTTTTGAAGTTCATAAAAAAAAAAAAGAGGTCACTATGCCTGGAATAAATTATCATCTCTAAACAAAATAAACAACTGAAAACAAGCATAAAAAACCAAATAACCTATCTGGCTCAAAATGAACCTATGCAGAACTAAAACTGAACAGGTCCAAAAGCAGAAAAGGTTATCTATAGGTGTTCTTATCGATAGCCAGTGCTTGCATACCCTGGAAAGCTTTTTGTTCATTGTTCCTTTTCTTTGAATATAGTCCTTATTCACCTTCACTATGCTGTAAAACTGGTTCCTTTCCTCTGAAATGGGGTTTTATATAATGATCCACCAAGATTATATGATTTACCATGTCTTTTAATGAAAGTAACAATAGTATAAAGACTTACGAATAGTGGAGAATACAGCAACCCATACTCTCAGGAACACTTACACATATCATATTTATGCTTCCACCTTTTCTTTGGTTTCCATTCAATTTCTATTCTCAATGCAAGACTGTAATCATGACGTTCAGATGCCTAAGGGGTCAAGATCTAAATACACCTCTGATTATGTCTTTTTTACATGATCTACTAAGACAGCTGTATTCCTTGGGAGCAATACATCTTCTGCAACCCAGAATGAAATATATTAGTGATGGGGGAAAAAAGAATGCTTTTTTTTCGTTCAAGATGTTTTGCTGTAGCTGGATTTCCCTTGTCCTTATTTGTAAAATCATGTGCCATTCTCTGTCTTGCTAAACCTTTGCTTTTTAATCCAAGATTTTAGAGGAAACAAAGAAAAAACAGCATATAATAGAGTAAAAATCATCTCATCAGTATGTTTATCCTAAGATGTTTTTGTAGACAGAAGGGGTGGAAAAGAGCAGAAACCCAGGACTGACTGTAGCTCATAAGTCTCGTTGCCAGCAGCCATTAAACACTATGGTGATAGTGTTCAATGTCGTGGATATCATATCTGTATTTATATTAATGCCTAATGTATATTACTTACATACATGTCATATATTTGCATGAAGTTTTAGAGTACCTTATTCCATATTCATCTTTGAGATCCTCAATTTTACCGTGTTGTAATTCACTGCTGTGTAGGAGTCACAGCAAGATAAAATTTAGGTGGTTTAGCAGTGAACCCGTCACGATGCTGTTGACAGCCTACAATATTTTGCTGTTCTGACAGTATGCGCGCAATAGGAAGCATTGTAAGCTGGTTCTGAGAAGAATATACTGGGTAAACTTGTATTCTGAATGGAAAAAATGCAGTATCAGAAATATCATTACACTTTTCATTCCCATTCATATATGTTTCAGATTTTTTTGTGGTGTTTTTTTGTTTGTTTTTGGGTTTTTTTTTTTTTTTAATTTTGATGTTAATATAGGTTTAGAATTTCTGTTTTTTTCTCATTGTTCTTTTTCTATATTTCAATGGCATAAAAATAATTTACTGTGAATATGATTTAAACTGCATAACTTTTTTTATAAATACAATAATGCGTTTGTTCCAATCTTTTTTTTTTTTATGAAAACAAAATATAGTAAGCTTGTGATTTGCAGATATATTTTTGCACATTTGAAGGTTTCTAATGGATTGCCTACAAAGACAAAAGCCAATAGAAATTATATTTACTACATAAAATCCAGAAATTATATGTAATACAAAGGGATAGCTGGGATTTTTTTCAGTCTTACAACACATTGAAATTCAATAATGTATCTTACTTTCTTGTAAAAGGTAGTGTTTTGGTATACTAGTAGCCTACTATTGGTTGTACCAGAGGAATTGCATCCTTTTAAATGTGTAACATTTACTTCAGACTAATATTCTTCATAAAATAATTTTTTGCCACTTTTTGTTTTGCCTCTCATAGCATGGTCACAATTCAGAATTCAGGGGTGTAGATTTCCTTAGTGTCTAGGGAAAGCTACATATACTAGAGAAGTCAATAAAAAGCAAACAATGTTACTGAGCTAACAGGGCAGTGTCATTTTACTGTCATTTTCAGGGTGGTTATGCCGTAAATTTAGTAAAAGAAAAAAGACCACCTACTTCAAATATGAGTGAGGCAGAGAATGAATTACTGTTCAGTTTAGATGAAGCAAGAGCCAAAGGACTGACATTCTGGTCAAACATGGGCATACTTTGAAAGACTTTTTCTTTCAAAAACAACACGCAAAGCAGTTAAGACTTCATTATATTCATGGACATGTGGGGAAGTTTTTGTTTTCCATATAAATTGTCATTTCTTTTCTGAAAATACGTAAAGAGCAAGCCATTTAAATTGCGTTACTGTAAAAGCAGATTGTTCCCTTATTTAGCTGACATAAGTAAAAGTAACCTGTGTGACCTCAGCTCTCTGGCTTTTATGGAACAATAATCATTTTCTGACAGAACCAGTTTGCAGGGTTTTCATATGTCCACCGCAAAGAAAAATTGTATGTCACCTCGGTTTTATTCTATCCATCAGCTGGCTGCCCATTTGTTGTGGAGTGTCTGCTGTGACATAGGGCTGTGACTCTATTCGGCTGTAATAGATTACCTGTAGTGCATTCAGTGACTCTGGTACCTGTTGCTGGTTCTTTTTCCAGGTCAACTGGCTGCAGGTACATGTGAAATTGTTACTTTGGACAGAGATAGCAGTCAGCCCCGAAGGACTATAGCCCGACAAACAGCTCGCTGTGCATGTAAAAAAGGACAGATTGCCGGTACAACAAGAGCAAGGCCAGCCTGTGTTGATGGTAAGAAGCAAAGATCTATTCAATCAGTTTCTGCCAATACAAGAGTGGTGTAAACTGGTACTGTCTCATAGAAAAATAAAAGCTGTATAGAAGAAATCTCAATGTGTCCCAACTAACAATGGTAATACCGTTGAAATTCCTGAAAAGGGTATTGCTAATAGTATAGATATTTCAGTTACAATTTCTTAATTGGAATATACACTTTTGTTTTAGCTTGATATGTAGTTGAATGTTAAGGGCATGGTGCTATTATATTTTGCATGTGATGACAGCATCAGCAGTGAAATGGCATTCATTTTTCCCTTACTTTTTATTCCATATATCATTAAAAATAAAACAACACTGCGAAAGAGCCTCAAAGGTTTTATGCCACTGGGAAGTTAATGTGACTGTTCCTATGTGATAGATAATGTTGTTGAAGAAAACGCTGATACTATAGTTGGAATATAGCATCTGAATATACCTCGCATATGCAGCATTCCTTCTCTTCTTAAAATGATGATTCTGTATGATTCACTGCAGATGCAGTGATAGCATGCAGCTGGAAAACTGCTGACATACAGGGAGGTATGAAAATATTTCACTTTGAAATCATTTTTTGATACGAATGTATTACAGCTAAATAAGACATTAACAATGGGACACTTCAAGACAGGTCTGTCAGCGCAAGGCTATTAGCAAGCATTCATATTTTAAAAAAAATTGGAGACCTATTGAAAATAGTTGATGCAAAATATTATGTTTTGTTCTAGGTTCATCTAACAAAAGTAAAAAGATGCTTATGTATAGAACTATAATAAATTCACAGCCTGTCTTTGAATACTGACTGGTTTGAGTCCTCAAATAAAAATATTGCTGAGAACACCCTACTGTTGCCTCAGAATTTAGTCTAACCAGTCATTATCAAAGAGGACAGCTCAAAGGAGATTTCAGAGCCTACCCACAAAGCTAAATATAGAACATCATGCACATTCTATTTTTGCATTTTCCTTTCACTGTTTTTGGTACTCTGTAAGACAGTTTCTTAGCTGTCTCTTTCGTAATGTGATACTATATCCAGTAATTCTCTTGTTTCCTCTTTTATTGTAAGATCATAAGACTTAATTGCTTAAGAAAGGAATGATTTTATTGAGTCATTTATAGTCGTACCTTTGGCAAAAAAACCTTGTTAGCAATCAAAAAAATCAACATAAGTTTCTCATTTTAAAACAGCAAAGTTCTAAGGGAAAATACTAGTTTTGCATCATCTGGTGGGAACTAAACACAATTTTTCCTCAGTCAGTTATGGCCTGTGGTGCGATTCGTTTGCTGTGACTTGGGTATCCAAAGCTAGTTGTCTAACCTAGTAACCCCAGTTTTTCTTAAACCAAATGGAGATCAAAAGACGCCTTCTCAGAATAATTTATCTTATCCTAAGTGCCTAAGATAAATCAGATATATCACTGTCTGGTACTCACTGTTTCTCTGCCTTGCCTTAAGACACCTGTGGTGATGAGACTTTAGATAGCTAGAGTGTACATATGAGTAAGAAGACATGACTACACCTCATCCTCCCATTGCTATGTTAGCTTAGTTTTCAAGTATTGAAGGTTTGAGATCATTTAATATTTGAAAATATATTTATTTGTTTGTTTGTTTGTCTTATTGGGCACTCACAAACAAGGGCTATTTCAAATTCTGCTTTTGCTTTCAATATGCTTGATCATCATTTTATGAAAACAGAACCGGATGATGGGATCTATGGTTAGGTATTGTGTTATCAGAGACGGTTCTTTGTGTAATACTCCACATTTGAAAAATAAGTGGGAAGTTCATCAGTTGAAAAATAGAGCTTCTTATTAATTTATGTGTCAAAGTATTATCATTAATTTTTTAAAACTTCTCTACGTAATTCTAATAAGATGTAGTAACACAGTTCTTTATTATTTTTTGAAATGTTTATAGTTAGGATGTTGAGCCCTTTGCTAAGAATGATAACTACAAGACACGTAGGAGATGCTACCTTGCTCTCCTGGACACTGTTAGGGATATTTTGTAATCAAAGCTCAAAAAGGTTAATGATACCTAAACTGTATTTGAAGTTCCCATTAAAAAGAAGGCACAACCCAGACCTTAAATCTGTAGGTTTTATTCCTGAATGAAGTTAAAAAAGTAGCTTTACATACCATAAACACAAATATATTGGAAAGAATAAATGAGCATTTTATCTTGTCTCTAATCTTCTGCTTGCAAATAAAGCTGGCAAATAAACTGGTCATTGACTAACAAGTATCCATCTGTGAATTTACCAGGCTCGTAGCTTAAAGAATGCACACTGAATAACTGAATTTTTCCGTACTGCTTATATTCTTTTCTAGAATAAAGTGTTTCAAACACAGCTATTAAAGGCTTTCTTCTGGACATGAAATCTGCATAAAATTATGTCTGAGAAAAGCTAGTTTTATCTCTGATATTAAGTCAAATACTACTGGTTTAGGAATGCTACAATCAAACTTTTTTTTTTTTTTTTCAATAAAGAAGGGTATTTTCACTTATGGAAAATCATACATCTAGCAGACATTTCATTCATGTTTTTGTTGTATATCCCATTTTCCAGACAAATAAATAAATCCTTCTCTGAGCTTTCTTAAATAGGATATAGAGTGTGCTTCTGCAAATTGTCTTTATATTGTAGCTGATGTTAAGGATGTAATTGCTATTCAAGATTCCATTTCTGCTATCAAAAAAAATCTCATTAGGCACTGCTTTTTTTTCGTGCCAGTTTGCTTTCTAAAGATTTGATTCTTTTAGTTTTATTCTTTATATTGTTTTGATTTTAATGAGATTATTTTTGAAGTAAAGGTAGCAGAATTAGACCTTAGACCTTTAATAATTAATGCGAAGTCATTTGTGAAGGAAGCAGGCATAGTAAGCATGACCTGCTAACCTACTACCAAGAAAACATTAGCTAACAGTTGAGTTACAGCTTCTGTCAAGAGAGTGTTTTGAAGATTCAGTACCAAAGCTGGTGATTTTTACAACCTTGAAATGCATCATGTTGTACCTGCCTACCATTTGTTCATTCTTTAATGGAGAGAAGTGCCTTAGAATATATTCAGGTATGCTGTGTATTTCCTGGAGCTCTGAATTGCAAGTGTCAATTATTGCAGCAAAAAGAGTAAGTAACTTAAGGGCTCTTAAACCTCACAAGCATTGTCTGAGATTTTCCTTGTCAACATAGCTCTTAGACTAAGTCCTGAGTTGATTACCAAAATCCACTCCGATTTCTACTGCTACATCAGCTAAGGTCTTTTCCTTAAAAAATGAAAGACAGTATATGTCAGATAGATAAAACTGGAATTCTTAACAATGAAAATGCAGCATTTAGGACTCGGTCTGAGCAGAGCATGAAGAGCAGAGATTCTTTTGAAATGTTTCACTATGATGGAGTGTGCTGATTTATTCTTTTTTTTTTTTTTTTTTCTAGCAATCTTTAAGTATGGGAGATTGCTAATGTAATCTGAGAAAATGGCATTAATATTCATCCTGATTTCAAGCTTGATTTAGTGTTGATTGCTTCATTCCTAGACCCACAGAGTCATAATGTACATTTGGTATGTTTGGTTGTGATGTAATTTTTATTCATGAATGTAGGTTTTGCGATACCATGACAGTAGTTTGCCTGCATTTTAGTTATATTATTATTATTTACAACTAGCATTCCCTAGTCCCTTTTTTGAGCTCAAATTCCATAGCAGTGACCTCAGTTGCATTACTTTGATAAGATATTTATTTCAACATAGCATCTGGTTTATCACCAGAGTAATTTCCCTGTATGTCAGTCAAGCTTCATCAGTTTTTAAACTGGAGCCTGTGAGAGACTGGAAGATAGCAATTATTCTCTATTTTTGTCCAGTACCTTTGCTAATTTAAATTTGTTTTAAAGCAAGTAACAAAAAGTCTTTGATAGCAGTGTGTGTACATGTACATCTATGGTTTGCGTTCTTTTGCAAGAAGTGAATCTATCTGAAAATAAAATTTGTTATGCTGCAGCGTTTCATAGAATACAAGTATATTAACCTGAGAAGAGTGGGATGAACATTGAAATGTTCAACAGATTCCAGTAATTCTGTCCAATATATATTTATAGCTCAAAAATAAACAGCAATTTTCTCCAGAAAATAGAAACAGTTGATGAGAGGAAAAGTGGTATGAGAGAAGTGGTTTAATTGCTTGAGAAAATTAGGATAGTAATCTTTAATGTGCTTACCTGAATTCTGTGATTAGAAGATTCTCATGCTCTGGATTTGAGTTCTGGCTACTTTTATGTCCACAAAGTGCTATGAGAAATCCCAGGACCTTGAACCTGATATCAAAAATTCCTAAATTTGGAATAACTGGAGCTCAGGTAATTGAATTCAAAGTGCTCAATTTATGTCAATTTATTAAAGACAATTTACGCTGTGAATCAGTCTTTGGGTTTTTTTGTCTTGTGGGGTTTTTTTTTCTTTTGTTTGTTTGATTTTTTTTGTTTGTTTTTAAAGCTTTAATACAGTTTTAATTCTTTTGTGACCATTGTAACAATATTATTCGCTATAGAGTCTTAGTTGGTATAATTTGTTCATACATTATGATTAACATGCTTTTCAGTTGGCATTGATTGATATTGTTTAACACAGAAACTCAGGATCCACAAAGAAGCCACATTAGTTTAGATCAATAATTCCCTGCTCTTCTCATTATCTCTAGGAGTCTACGGGGAGGTGTAGGGGTCAGAACTGATCATTAATAGAATCCTAGGTCATGTACTTGAAACAAAGCTGCCTAATACCTGGAGAGCTTCATCATTCTAAAGCATCTTATACATACTGGGAGGGAGGAGAGGGGCAGGAGGAATATAATGATTTTCAAAAATGGGAATTGTAGCTTTTACCTTTAGAGTCTTTCATGTTTGTTAATGTGCTATTTGTATTATTTTATCCTGGGTTTATAGCAGATATTTGCAAAAATTTCCTCACTGTAAATATACTACATTTCACTTTTTTGCATTTAAGGTGTGTCAATTTAAAACAAGTAAAACCAAAAGCAAAGCAGGATGGATTAGAAATTTAAAGGAAGCTGAATAATACTACATAGGCATTTTGCTGCCACAGAAGTGGTGTACTGTATATTGTTGAAGATTTAAGTCTAGGAGGAGGGTGGGACTATTTGGACATGAAAATGATCAGGGCGCTGCAACACCTCTCCTGTGAAGAAAGGCTGAGAGAGTTGGTGTTGTTCTGCCTGGAGAAGAGAAGGCTACAGGAAGACCTTATTGCAGCCCTTCAATATATGAAGGAGGCTTATAAGAAAAACAGAAAAAACTTTTTAACAAGGCCTGTTGAGACAGGACAAGGGACAGTGGTTTTAAACAAAAAGAGGGTAGATTTAGATTGGACTTAAGGAAGAAATTTTTCACAATGAGGGTGGTGAGACAGGTGTGGTGGAACAGGTTGTTCCATGAACAATAAGTGAAGTTGTGGATGCCCCCTCCCTGGAAATGTTCAAGGCCAGGTTGGGTGGGGCTTTGAGCCACCTGATCCAGTGAAAGACGTCCCTGCCCATGGCACAAGGGTTGGACTAGAAGATTTCTAAAGGTCCCTTTCAAACCAAACCATCCTTTGATTTTGTGATTCTATTTGACCCTGGGCAAATGATATTAATTACATTATGGTGGTAGCAAAACAATTGGCTGTTCTCCTAGGTAGTTATGAAGTGAAACAGTTTAAAACATGTATTTAGCTTGCCTTGCTATTCTTCTTGAGAGATTGGAAAGAGTAACAATTATTTTAAACGGGATAATATTTTGCCTGTAATGAAAATTTTTGAAAAAATGATCCTAATAAAATTCTGCTGTTTCCCTGGTTTCTGAAAGACGGTGTCATCCATTTTCTGGTTTTCCTTTCTCTATTTGCATAAAGAGCCCAGGTATCAAAAAACACTGTCAGTAGTAAAATTTCAGTTGTCGAATCATAGAAAAGGGTAGAACCTTGCATTTCTGAAAATTCAGGTACACTAAACAGTTTAACTCATTGAGTGACCATGGTTTACAGAGACCTTCTGTCTAGATGTCTAGCACACCTGAAAATAAAATCCCTAATGTTTAAGTGCTTAATATTACTACTGAGTGAGAGACCATATGGAACAGTAAAAAAATATGTGATGGTTTAATATTTGCCTGGGAATATTCTGACTGTGGTCATGAGTTTAATTTCTGAAGAGTAAAGCAGGTTTGTTTATAATCAGGGCCTTTAAACAATTCTAGAACTTGTTAACCATTGGTCATATTTAATGCTGTGTGTGTTACTGGTAGGATGTAATAATGCACTGCAATATTAGAATATCTTTCAAGGAATGGGATAAATAATATTTTGGTCATTGCTTATATACTCTTAAGTTTTAGTATACCTACTTGAGCCTTGGCAGTCTTTTAGTGTTTTTTTGTTATGATGTATTTGAAGTGTTCAGAGCACTGTAAATGCTCATTTATGAAATAACCATTGGGTACTCAAGTACCTTAGAATATTAATCATTTCTATTTACTCCTACCTAGAAATCATTTTAATTTTTTTTTTTTTTTTTTTAAAAAGTATCCTTAACTATATTCTTTTGTTTAGGTGGTGGGGGAAGGATAGCAATTATGCATTTGACAGCATCATATGCATAAAGCTTAGTTTTCAACATGACTTAAAGGAATAACAATTCCTTTCCCCCTTTCCTCACCCTAACTCCCATTTATGCAGTCACAATTGCATCTGTGCTTACAGATGCACCAAAGCATGCACAATGCTTTATTTTCATTCAGCTGCCTCTAGACAGCTCTATCAGAATTGTAGATTTTCCCAGTTACTGACAATGGAAGTAAAATTGTTTCTGTGACTCATGAGCTCCCCTTCCTATGCATGGTACTGCCACATTATGACAATTTCCACCCTGTGGGTCACTTTTCATTTAGAAATGCACAGGAAGTTGAGTTTCACTCCAGTTGCTTTCCTTCCCGCTCCAAGCTGTTAAGGACAACATGTGATATTCCAAGTCAAGTTGAATAATGGTTCTTATCTAAATAGTATCACAAACTTGGTAAAATATATGCTCATATAAAATACATTTATTCTCTTTGGTCATGAATGTCAGGTGTCAGTTAGAGATTGAAGTGTTTCTGAGGAAAAAATGCCACTGTTCAACTCCAAGACAGACAATGAACATTATAAAACAAACATATCAGTAGCTACAGCATCAACAGCAACACTCATGTGTCTATAAGAAATACAGAGAGCTAAGTTAGGTTTCCCCTCCTGAGAATCCACAACAGGAATAACCAAAGACATGACAAAAAAGCAACCACCCAATGGAAGAAAAAAAAACCCCAAAAAACCCCAAACAAACAAACAAAAAACCACCAAAACAAAAACCAAAACAAAAACCAACCAAACAAAAAACTACTTAGGAAGGTAAAAAGCAGATCGGTAACTATCCTAAAGGAATATTTGCACCAAGAACAATAGTTAAAGGCTTTACTATGTTATGAAGTGTTTGGCCCCTAAACTCAAATGACTGTGGCCCCACCTCAAGTACTGTGTGCAGTTTTGGTTACTTCAATATAAGAAGGACATCAGGACATGCATCCAGAGGACAGTGATGAATATGATGAAAGGTCTTGAGGGCAAGACTTATGAGGAGCAGCTGATGTCACTTGACTTGTTCAGCTTGGAGAAGGCTGAGGTGTGACCTCATGGCAGTCTACGATTTCCTCATGGGGAGCAGCAGAGGCAGAGGTGCTGATCTCCTCTCTCTGGTGACCAGCAATAGGACATGATGAGGTGGAATGAAGCTGCATCAAGACTGGACAGTAGGAAAAAGTTCTTCACTGAGAGGATGGTCGGTCACTGGAACAGGCTTCCCTGGGAAGTAGTCTCAGCACCAAGCCTGTCAGAGTGCAAGGAGCTCTTAGTCACATGGTGTACTTTTAGGTAGTCCTGCGAGGAGCAGGAAGTTGGACTCGATGATCCTCATTGGTCCCTTCCAACTTGAGATATTATATGATTCTATGATTCTGAGACTGGATATGGCAAAATGATGCAGACCAAGATTTTGCATAATGCTAGTGTTTTCTACAAAATAACTCATTCTTTAGCAGTCAGGTAGCAGAGAGTGAGTACTGATCACAGCTTGAAAGTCAGGTCCAGTATGGGTTTATGGGTTCTCAGGTGGAGTACCTTCTTTTACTTTTTTTTTTTTTGTTTTGTTGTAGATATCCACTGCTTCCTAGTGGCAAGTAGATCTATACATCTCTTTCCATAATCTAAGAATGTTTATGGAGTAAAAAATCAGGGATGTGGAGGAATTACATTCAAATAATTATGTAGCTAATTGGCAGATTATTTTCTACAAGATTCTGAAGAATTACACACCACAGATTGAGAGGAAACACTTTGTATATAAGGGAAATAGATCTGGGATAACTGCAAATAAAATGTAATTGAAGATAAAATACTTTTCTAACCTTCGTACCTATAACTAAGTTACCAAACTGGAATTACTTTTCACTCATAAGCATCTTTCTTCGGGGTTAAACCTGGCATCAATACACCATTTCAGGTTAAGTGATGGTTGCCTTTCTAAATGGCAGTGCAGGGAAATATTTAGGAAAACAGAATTTAATTATGTGATTTGGAAGGTGTCCAGAAACCAGGGGTTAACACTGGTACTGTTGCAAAGAGTGCTGAGAGAACTTTAATTGCCTCTAATGCTTAATGCCTTGCTTTCACATTTCATCTGAAAGACAACACCTTCAGCCTCCTGGTGTTTCATTGCACGCGTTAGTTCATCAATGCTAACAGCTTCGTTTCCTTTAGTTCCTTGATGCTCCTAAGCAGTCACCCATGTAGTCTAATCCTCTTTCATCTACGTGCTCTGATGGCAGCTTCAGCACAGAAAAATGTTTGGAGGTTATGTGACATTAAATTGTGGAACAATTTTCTGAGGGAGTGGCTGGAAGCCTAATTACTACAGTCATTTTAAATTGAACTGGACAAAATACTAGAGAACATATTATGCATTAACATAAGTATGCACTGCATCACTGGATAGAGCACTCTGTGCTTTATTTCTTGCGGCAGAGCACTACCAACATCCACAGGAGTCTGATTGCAGTCTGATTCATTAGCTAACTTCAGGCAATAGGTCAATGTGAGGTTCCTAAATTCAGGAGTTTGGTCACTGTAAGCTCTCTCTGTGGACAGTGATATGAGATGGGCACGTCAGAGGTCACGTAGTGTCAATATTGGAACCACCTTCTGAAAGCTTCTCTCTTTTTCTCTCTTAGAGGATTGAAGAGAACAGAGGATGACTAGCAGAGTAGGTTTTCTGCTTGAATGTAATATGTGTAAACACTTCAGGCCATCAGCTGCTCACATTGCCTTCTGGAAAGCCACTGTCTTCACTGATTAGAGGCAATTTAAGAAAAAAATGTAACATGTTTATATTACCCCCTCTGCTTGTCATCCTATGTTCCAGTTATCCCTAGAACAGAGGGAAAAGAGAAACTTTCAAAATTATTCATGTGTGAAGGTGGGCTTCTGTCAGGGCAACATGTTTATCTCCAGTGAGTGCAAGAGAATATAGGGAGATGAACCTTTGTAAATACCTCTGCCATCAATGGGTGAGAGAAGACTATAGCTAAATGACACTTCTGGCACTATGTGAAAGCAACATGGTCAAGGACTACTTCCTCTCCTGCCCCCGCAGAGAGAACTGTAAACGGAGAAACTATATGTTTCACAAAAGTGAATCAAGAAAGATTATAATATGGTTATAAATGGCATTTTAAAGCTATATGCCACTTTATTTTTAACTTACCTTAGATTTAATATCTGTGATGATAGATGATGTGTCAGAAGACTCCTAGAAAATGTTAAAATTGATGGCTAAATTAGTGACAACATTAATAACACTACTACATCCAGCACCTGGAACAGAATAGTCAATGCTAGGCGGTTTTTATTCCTCGCTCAGAATACTCTGCACAGGGGTGATTCAGAGAAAATACCCTCTTTGAATGTAAAGGAGTTGGGTTTCCCCTGCTGTTAAGGGTTGAGGTCATACTGCAGGATGGAAAAAAGTTTATGGCATTAAAGCTGGCATTTTCATATCATAAATAAACTTTAGGTATGACTGTATTTTTTATTTTCATAACTTGTTTTGCTTATGTCTCACTGTTGTGTTATTTCTGTTATACCATAGGCATGCAAGGTGCTTCATAAGCAAGTATCATACAGTCCTAGACTGAAAGCACTTGCAGTCTAATGACAGAGTCCTTGTTTGTACAGCTAGACAAGGAAATAAGTATATGTAGATGTTTCCTTGTGTTAATTATATAAATTGTGGGGAGTAGGATAAGGAGGAAAACCCTCCAAACTTCTGCGTGCTCTCAGATGAGGTGAAAATGGGAAAGTAAAATTTCCATCCACTTTTTTCAGAGGATTTCTTTGAGAGTTTCAGTCTTTCCCTAGCATCCTTCCTAGGAGGCCATACGCAGAGGACCTCTACCTTGACTCATCCCTTTTGAGGGATACTCTCATCCCTTTTGAGAGGGTAAGGATAAGCCCTGATTGAACGTGAAGGAAGAGGATATATAACTAGTCAAACCCAAGGATTAAGTAGGAGAGAAATGAAAAGGGATGAAGGAAAAAATTACCTCTCCTTAAAGGAGAGGAGAGAGAGGATATCAGAGGTAGGCTGTAGTCAGCAAGAAAAAGGTGGTATTGCAAAAACAAACATGACTGATTTGGTGTGCAACAGGGTGATTTACTGTGAAACAGACTCTCATTTGAAGGGAAAGTTGCACATACAACAAGAAGGGAGCAGAATACATGAAATAAAGAAATGCAGTACAAAACTCAGGTAATCCTGAAGGTGATAAGAATTTTGTCCTTTCCATATTTTCTAAAGCATACAAAAAGTACCTTCTGTGTATTGTTCATTCTGTGAGCTCCCATGGTAAATTCATCTTACATAAAGAAATAAATTAAGCCGGCAGCTACCAGCTTCCCTGAGTCAGATGCACCTTCCAGCCAAATAATTCCCTCTTCCTTCCCTAAACCTCTTCCCGCCACAGCAATCAATAAGAATTTTTTTTTTTTTAATCACTGGGGGTTAAATGCAAATGGACAACACCTTTGATGGGCTGTGTGTTAACTAGGAGGCATCTGATCTTCTCCCCTGTACTTCATGTTACGTCCAAAGTTATTCAGTATTTCCCTGCATTCTGTGTTATGCAGTGACTTTCCAACTTTCATGCCCAGTGCCTTTATTGTACATCATAGTCCTCTTTGTTCAGAGCCTTTATGCACAGCAGGGGTCTTCCTCTGCCTGTCTGATGCTGCACTAGGCAGCTACCACTGTACATCCCATGGGCACTCAGCACAGACCCACGTCCAGGCTCTCTCCATTGCCCTGCACAATGTAAATCTCCTCCAACCCACACATAGCATTCCCACAGAGCTCCCCACTAATGTTCACTGATTTGGTGACTTGTGGAGGGGAAGATGTGGACCACAGGACCAAAAGAAGGGAAGCAGTCTAAGAGCTGTGGGATGGTATTGCTGAAGTGGTGCATTCTCAAAATGAAAAGGTGGGGTGTCCTGATTTGAGGCTTTCAGGGAAGACACTCCTAGTACGGAGCAAAAGAAAGGCAGGAAGAGATGTAGCGATACAGAGCTGCTTGATATAGAGTGCTTGGGAAGAGCTGGAAGAGGGAATAGTGAAAAACAATGAGGTTGAAGGGAGTGGACCAGGGCAGTATGGAATGAAGTCATCCCAAGGGCTAGAAGTTCCTCACCTCAAGAAAGAGAAGATATCACAGTCTACACTGGGCATCACAATGGAGAAATAAATTCTTATCTGGGGTAGAAAAATATTAGTATTTTTTGAGTGTTTGGGATAAAGAATAGAATGGATTGGGATTTTTTTTTTTTTTTTTAAATAAAGAAAAAGTTTATGTATTGTTTTTTCCTCAATTGTAATAGAATGTTTTGGTGCACACACTAGCTCTGACATTACAATAACAAAAGCCAATAGAAAAAAAATTCACCTGTTTTCTATCCAATTATAATTTTTAATGTTTTCCTTCATTACTGTTTTGCTGTTTAGATCTTACATATCTCCTTTAACGGTCCTACATAATTAGAAGAGTCAGTCCTCCTGACCTTGAGAATAGTCAGCTTGATTTTTTTTTAATATTTTCAAAGTTTACTATCTGGCATATGTGTAATACAAATTAAAAGATTTTAATAACAGGCTCTCTTTGGTAACATCGATGTCTTCTACATAGAACAGCAAGCATATTTTAAAATTAAGGCTTCAGCTTTGCATGAATTAGTGAATTTTTAATTTTGCTAAGCATAAAACATTGAGTGTTTGCTAAGAATACTGAGCAATTCTGACCAGCTTTTTTAAAGTAGTTACTCTAGATTCAGTATTTGCATTCTTTCTTTAATGGCCTTAGGTCAGCATACTTCAATTTCGACATAAGTTTTGGAAGCATAATCATTATATACTAGTGTAAAGCCAAGGGAAATGCCAACTTTGAAGTGTAGAAAAGAAGGCTGGAGCATTGAGTGTAGGTCCCAGCGTAGCCCTGCTCTATACTGAGTATGAACCAGACTCAGTGTCAACTGCTTACATGCACTGACATATCCTTCCTCTGTTTTACTGTGTGGTCACATGGGGGTGATGCCTGATGGGGATCTTCTAGAAGGGCCTGTTTCCTGCCTGAAGAGTGTCAGCAATTTGTGCCCGGTTGGAGCTTAAGCTTTCTTGGAAAGACTTATCATTTTCCCCACAAAGTGTCTGGAACCCAATTTTTATGTGATAAGACTTGGTTAAACCAGATCAGGGATGCACCATGTTTTAGCTAATAATATCGAGGTTTTCTCTGTGCCTGTCATCTCAGAGGACCTCAAAAACTCCCACAGGTGTCTGTTTGCCTCTTTTAGTCTGTATTTTCATACGGTCTCTATCTGAGGTTCAGATTTTCAAATGCAGACAGCTTGGTTAGTGATTTCAGTTTGAACGTTGGCAGCTCTCTATTGAAGTGGTTGGCAGCAGACAGATAAACTGCTGAAGGAAATCAGCCTCATGGTTTTGGGGCAGGAGGAGATCTGGGTTTAGAATGGTGGGGTAGGTCTTCACTGTTAGGAAAATGCTACTAGATTTTTAGTACCAGATTTCCTGAAGAGCAATTCTTAGACTCTTCCTGCAAAAGAACTAGGTTTTGCACTTTTGCATTTGTCAGACCTCAGAAGTGGAAATGTCAGTCTGTATATTTGAAGTACCTGACCTTTGTTCATTTTGATTCAAACCAGAATTTAATTATTTTGTGATTTCACCATCATACGCTAAAAAGTGCTGTGTTGGTGCTGTCTTCCTTTAGCAGCAATATGAACTGCATTATCTGCATTTATTGGTGGCATCAGGTACGATCTAGCACATTTTGGTGTATTCTTAGGGTAACATAGAGCCCAGCTAGTTTTGAAACTGTTTGCACATTATAGAACCCTTTGTTTTATGTATTTAGAAACAAAATGTATATGTATGGGGATCATGCTGCCTTCAGTTCTGTAGGCACTTTACACAGCATGATATTTTATTTTGTGGTAATTATATGGTGGTTTTAAGATTTACCTTTATGTTAATTTTATATATAATTTGATATATAAAAGTAGTTTTATGTATAAATATATGGTAAATATAAAATATTTTTATATTATTATTATTATTATTATTATGCAGCATTAGAGTGAATAAATTCAGAGCTGAAGGCCAAAACACAAAACTCTTCCTCAAAACTTAGTGCTTCTGCTACAAAATTACTTGCCTGGTCAAGGATGACTTTGCAAGTAAAAAAGTCCTAAGAGAGGAACCAGATAGTACTGTACAAAGTAACCTATCAGTTGTAATTGTCCTAAGCTGTTAATTATACCCCTGAGTGTAGTTTCCGGGACAAGCCAGAGGACTCAAGTCAGGTTTAAACCAGTGTAAGAGGCCATCCATCTATTACAATGACTAAACTGATTTATTATGAATTAAGTGGTGCCAGTTCTTTGTGTAGGAAATTCTAAAATGACATTGTGTCCAGTGTGCAAACAAAGATTATGGAAAGGTTTCTGTACTTGAAGTAGCTTTTGCTTCTCTTTCAGATGTTGATGACTATATCTGGAACATGAACATAAGTTTAGATTCTATTATAGAATTAATAAAAAAGCCTACTCAGACAGAGAGACATGATTCCTATCTTGAGATTCTTATAATTTAAGGTTCACATACTTTAACCTTTTAGTCAAATTAAGAATGCTACTGAAGCTAATGATCCTGTTTCCTTGAATTTGAATTTACTGGATCAGTACTCTTTTGGATAGATAGATATAATAAAAAAAAAAAAAAAAAAAGATGGAATCAATGCAGTAACAAGTTTCCCGTAAGAAAGAAATTTGGAGAAGAGGTTCAGATTAATGTATAAAATAATTTGAATTCTGAAGTTCTTTATATTAACGGTTTCCATTTATTAACTTTTTATGACAATTACTTCAAATAGTGTACTTTTCACTGTAAAGAAATAATCTACTGCAGGCTTTTATTTGTTTTATATGAAAAACATTAATATGTTTGCACACCCATGAAACCTTGGATCACTTCTGGATCTAACGTTTTGAATTCATTTGGATGAAAATTAGAAATAAAAATCAGAAAAAAATGCTCTTTCAACTGTGGGATTAATGAAACTTTGTTTCCTCTAGGGAGGTGACCTTCACCTCTGTATTCCTGTCACAGTAATGCTACATCCCTACCCACACTTCTTACTCTTCCAAGTTCACAATAACTTGTTTCTGAAGTCGTATTTCATTCGGACACAGTTATTTCTTTTTCCCTTGTTGTGTGTGTTTATGTCTGTTCTGGAAAAACACCAAAGTTAACTCATGAAATTCTCACTTTTCCTAGCTTTTCATATAGGCATGCCTTTCATGGAGTAATGTGTGGTATGTAATACTATGAAATGAGCCACGTGGAGTAGCTTTTGGCGTGAAATGGACTGCACGTGGGAGATGCTGCAAATGGTAGTTTGCAATCTGTTTGCTCATGTAAAAAGAGGTTGCATAAAATAAGAACATGAAAAGACTCAACTTTTTTCTTTTAAGATGCAGTATACAAAGGTGAATACTGAAGGAGTTATGATAATTTAATTTTATTTTACAAACTGGTGTTTACAACCTTATAAAGCCACCTTTCCAACTTTACTTTTAACTTGAAAAAATTTCATCTTGAACCTCCTGGTTTGAAAAAAGCAGATAGTCTTGCTTACACTGTAATTCTGAATTACAGAAGCCTGGATGCACAGTTTTCTCAGACCCTGTCGTAGTGAGATGAAGGATTTGGGGTGTAGCTTCTGTCATATGGGGTCTCACCTTTGCATGGGCTATCAAGCCAGAAAGCTTTTGATTATGGCTCAGACGAAGTTCTAGCTGAAAATATTCTCTTTCAGTTCTAGTACTAAAGAAAACTTGGAATTATATTTCTGATTTAGTTCATGTTATAGAAAAATAAACTGTGAAGAAAATATGTAACATAAAAATATATATTTTGAATTTAATTTCTTTACTGTCAAGTTTGACAAATATTGCACAGTATTCTAAAATCTTCTCAGTTTTGATTGAAAGGAAAATAATAGTTCAGACTGCTTTTTGGTTATGAAAATATATGGTGTTATACATATACATATGGTAAGCATAAAGAAAAAAATAAGATAAACTGAAATTACAGCAGTATAAAATGCTTCTGATGTCTATGAAAGTGAGATTTAAGAAAATTATGAGAATATTAGCAAGTGTGTACAATAATATATAAACAATGAATTGGTATTAGCACACTTTTTACCACTGGAATTAGGATGGGGAGGTTTTTTGTCCTCCTAGACTGTACCCTTATGATGTAAAGCTGAAACCACTTGAATGGTCTTCAAAAGGTTATACCAATTTCAAAAAAAAACATATTTTTTTTTTAGGTATCCATAAGAATGGGGTAGACACTTCTTTCCCTCTCTTTTCGCTACTCCTTTTCTGCCCAGATTTGAACAGTAGAGGCTTCTGCACAATACTGGAGTATGCTTTCTACAAAGCTATTTGTGTCCCAGATTTGTTGAGTCTGAATACTATATGGTATCAGCTAGAAAATGGGCCCTGATGTTCGGCAATCTGTAGCCTTGATAACCATCTGTGTCCATAATACTTCCATTAATAGGATGTACTATCCTCATACCAGAATTTCATTATGCTGCAGAGGCAGAGTGCCTGAGTAAGTGGTGATAACTAGTAGCTTATAAGAGTTCCATTAAGAACAGACATAGAAGTTTTGAGAAAAATAAGGCATAACTATCTTTGAAGGCCTTTCCTGTTTTCTGTAAGATATTCAGTAGATACAGAAACCAAATGTTTATGTTTTTTATATGTTTTATAAGGATTCTTTATCTACCAAAGTTTTTTATCATTGCTTTCAGTAGAGCAGTGCAGATTTCCATTTGAGGTGTAGATTGCATAGCTACCATTTTCTGGTAGTCATTCAATAGTACAGTTGCAGATATAATCATGAATACAGATCTTGTCTGAAAATGGAGTGTTGCTGCTGGATACATCTGTATCAGTACTCCATCAATGTAACAAGAAAATAACACTTTCCATACCTTTACTCTAAAAAAACTTTGGATGGGGAGACTGTTCAGTATCCTATTTACATAAGTTTTCAGTTTTAGGAAGAATGATGATGTGTTCATAATTTAGTCTACCACTGTTTTGTTCTCCCATAACCAAAAGTGTGTCATCCTGTAGAGCAAAATGAGATCGGGTTCAGGGCAGAAGCTTTGATCTCTTAGGTGAGTTAAAATGAGTAAGGGTAGAAAGAAAATGAGTGCATTTATAAATAGTGACTGGTGAGATTCTTGTTGTTGTTGCTCATGGCTGCCTTGGTGATGCACAAGGATAAACAATCACAGTCCTTTATTATGCTGAGCACTGCAGAAACTCAGAATAGTAGTGAGTCCCTGCCCTGAAGAGTTAAACTGAAAAAAGATGGGGAAAGGGCCAGAACTTACTAGGCAAATCATGAGACCAAATAATCTTGTTCCAACTCTGTTCGTTTTTGTTGGGTTGTAGAGGAATTAAGTTCTACTGAGAGATGGTAGAGCTAGGTGACAAGAATTTGTGATGGCAAGAGATTCTGAAGGGAAAAGGTGTGAAGGGGATACAGCCATAGAAAAGACCCTGAGAAGTGTGGGGATGTGCTGAAGGGTGCAGAAGAGAAGAGTAAAGGACTTTGGAGCCAGTCAACGCAGAGCAGAGGAAGCCCTAGCAACATTTTAACAACTCTTTTGAGTGTCCAAAGATATTTATATGTTTATATATGTTTATATATTTACTTCTGTTAGTTTTAGGATATTATCAGACTATTTTGTTTTCATGACGTTTGCTTTTGGGTTTGTTTTTTTTTTTGGTTTAGAGTTTGGGTTTTTTAGCGGTGTTATTGGATGCTGGACTATTGTACTTCTATAAAAAGAAGCAGGATTGTAGAAGAAAGAAGGAAGACATAGAGGGAGTTAGAGGATGAGGAGAGGGTGGAGACAAGGACAAGAAGCTAAACATTGTGGCCTGGTTAAGTAAAATTAGAGGTTGGCTAATGAGGTGAATCAAAAGGCAATACAGAGGAACTGAATAATTGCAGTGGTAATAGCACACATTTCCAAGAGAGTAAAAGCTGTAATTAGCTTTGAATCTAGCTGAAATAAAAAGAACAGGTACACATTCACCTGTGGATAGAAACAGAAGCCCATTTGGTTCTCATATTTGTGATGGACAAGAGAATTAGGAAGGTGAAACAGGGGAAGTTAATATTGCTATATGCCTCCTTACTTTTGCCTTCCACTGAGCTGCTTTTTAATTTTTTTTGTATAAGAATAGTGTTTCTTTTTACCCATAATGCATGCTTCAATCAGCTGGACTAATTATTCTCCTAAAGTAAGACATTAGTGAACCAGTCAAGTTAGTCATGTTGGTGCAGCTCAGAGTTTCCTCATTTTTGGCCATCTTTTGTAAATTCACCTGTCAACCGTAAGCACTTTTCTCACACACTCATTAACAGATATTCATCAATTATTCATCACTTTATGAAGAGAACCTGGAAATACCACTGGTTGTCTACAACGTAAGATAAATATGCCTGCTAACCTGAGAGTTACTTGAATTCCAAATTAGTGCAGGACTTTCATTTTCATTTCTTTTCACCTTGTGTTTGGTGACAAAGAGTTCACAATTTTGGTGAGGAAGACTTTTGGAAGTAACTGTAGTGAAGAAGTTTCTTCAGCTACATCTTTCTCCCATTTGTCGTGGGTAGACTGCTCAGATCAGGGTGTCCTTCTTTTGTTGCAAAGTACTTAATAGATAATCATATTTCTAAAAATAATCTGAATTAAAATATGAATAAAACTGTTCCTTATTGCTTGGGCATTAGAACAAGGACATTGTAGATGATGTTTCCATAGACATACATCTTCTTGCCCCCCTTTCTAATCCCCTGTGTATGCTTTATATATATGTATTTTATATATTTTTTGGTTTAGAAAATATGGATCTGTCCTGAGCTTCATGGGACAAGGAAAGTGGATGGAGTGGAGGGATGAGGAGACTGAAGTATGTTTGATGTAAGGATGGGGAAAATACAAGATGTGATACTAGATTTCTCATGTGGAGAGACAGGTAATTTAATAGAAAGTAATTTGCAGTTTTGTCGTAATGAGAGAGGTGTAACATCTCACATCTGCTTCAAGGCATTTGCTTGCTGATAACTCTAGAAATTAATCAAATGCTAAAATCCATTATTACTCATCCTTCTGCGACTGTCATAATATTGACTAGTGATCTTGTCAGGAGTTTTCAGCTAAATTCACAAAATTCTTACCAGTGAGGAATGAAGGGTGATGTGTCCAGTGAGGGTCATATTATACTGACTTGCAAAACAAAGTGAAAAGATGGCAGCTCTGTGTGGTCCATTATCCTGTTGTGCTGGAGGGTCGGAAGCCTGAGAGGGCAACAAGCCTTTAGCAGTACCCTCTTAGCTCTGATAGTCTCATACACTTACCGCTGAAGAGACTGCATCTTCCTTCCTTCCTTCCTTCCTTCCTTCCTTCCTTCCTTCCTTCCTTCCTTCCTTCCTTCCTTCCTTCCTTCCTTCCTTCCTTCTCTTTCTCTCTTTCCTTCTTTCTCTCTTTTTCTCCTTCCTTCTTTCTTTCTTCCTAGGTAGCCCCTGAGGGCTTTTTCTAATAGTTGCTGTTTGAACCCATGTAGTGGTGGACCTTCATAATATCTTCAGCCAATTAGTTGAAAGTTGCTTGTGTCAGGAAATTTTATATTATGTCCTTAGTTCTTTTATTGTGTGCCATTGTAAGCAATGGTTTCCTTTTCCTATGGCACTCATAATTGTGTATAGGCACATATATATGTAATCTTGCAGTAGATTAGCCTGTTTTATTTGTCCTCATCAGGTGTTGCAGTGATTTGAATCTCTTTGTTCCTTTCTTTGAACCTTTCTAGTTCAACTGTTTCTTTTCAGTTTTAAAACTGCCTGGGTACTATGGGTTATGTAGCTTCGTAATGGTGGGCTTTTATTTCTGTTTTGTTCTCTGTTCTTTTCTTAGTAACTTGTATCATTCTGCTTCCAGTTCTGACAGCTACTGAGCACTGGGTTGATGTTTCTTTTGAAACATTTCTAGTTTGATTCCCAGATCTCTCTCTGAGATGATAATAGCTAATTTAGAGTACATTCCTGTACATCTATAGTTAGAGCTGGGTTTTTTCTATGTGCATTACTTTGCTTTTATTGACATTGGATTTCAACTGCCATTTTATCATCTGGTTTCACAGCAGTATGAGATCTCTTTGTAGCTTTCACAATTTTCTCTCTACCACTCAGAATAATGTATTTCCATCAGCATATGCACCTCACAGTTCCAGCTCAGTAATAGCTGCAGCATCACAGCTTCCTTGTTGTTGGACATTCCGATTCCCGTTTCTCTGTATTTTGCCCTGTTTATTAGCAAACTTAATACTAAATAAGCTTTACAATTTTGCTGTTGTCTCAGTATGAGAAAGATTATTAGATTTCAGGTAATCCTTGGCTTTTTTTAATTTACTTTTTCTTATCTCCATGTTCCTTTGCAGGGCAAGGATGCTAAAAGCAGATGGGACATACCTGTGATAAGCTAGTTAATTTAACATACAGAAATAATATCACCCCCTGTTGTTTGAAAAGGGTGATTTCTGAGCTGAGTTGGGAATTCTTGTTAGCATATCAGCCTCACAGCTCCAGAATCAGGTCTTTTTTCCAGTCTGGTGTCAGTGGTCAATTGCTGTTGAAAAATTTCTCTTTATCATAGAATAATCAGTTGACTATGATGACCAGCATTTAATCTGATTGCTGTCCACTTTATAATTTTATTCTCTTTTGTCTTTTCCACCTTTCCCTTTCCCTTTTCCTTGTCATTTTTCTGTAATGAACCCTTTAATTTATTGCAAGCTGAAAGGTTATTATGATTATCAAGTGGCTGGAAATACAGTTGAGGCTGCTTATAACATATAATATTAGTTCATGCAAATTCAAACAAAATTCTTAACCTTTAATAAAAATTCTATACCTGGTAATTCATTACCTACAGCATGAATCCTAGTTCTAAACCTTACAAATCAAGATTGTTTCTTTTCTGTTAAATCAAAATACACTGAAACAGTAGGATTTTTTACCATCAGCAAAGTTATAAATAATCTCACAATCTATTTAGTGCCCATGCAAAATAATTGACTCTATAAATCTGAGCTTCTAGCCAAAATGACTTCTGACCTCATATCTCTAAAATGGTGTGTTGTCACGTTTGAAACAAGCTGATGAGAATAAAGAGTTATTTTGTCAGTTTGTTTACTTTGGGTTTTGTGTGTGACAGTTTAAAACAACACTTTGGAGATCACCTGTACAGAAAATAAATAAAGCTTTTGGATTAATAAAACATTAAAACATATTCTGGAATAAGCAATAAAAGAAAAGTTAAGTTTGGGAATTCATTTCTCAAAAAATCTTCCTTCCTTGACATCATAAAATGTTTTTGTTTTATTGTTACTTATTTTTCGTATTTTTTTCTAAATCTAGATTATATGTCCTTATATCTGTATTGTAGAAGATCATTATTTTAATTCTATTAGATTAAAAAGGCAAGTTTTGTAGATATATTACAGGTGTTTCATTCTTCACTATTAATGGTATTTTTGCACTTCTTTTTCATATTTTTAGATGCTAACTGCTTTTATGTTCATTACTGAATTAGTGCTACAACAAGTTATTTTAGCTTTGTTTGAAGCTTTGAAAGAGAATATAAGACCTATTACTTTTGAGGAATCTTCATTCACTGCTGCTGATTAACAAAGATTAATAGTATTTTAAATTATAATTTAATTAGATCTATCAAATAATTCAAACAGGAAATTAGTTCATATATATGTACACTATTAATGTAATTGAATGTCAAACTCATTATATGGTATTATAATTTTGCCACATTTAGGGTAACTTTAAGAAGAAATTCTTGAAATAGTTGGCATTTACAGCACATATAATGTCTCTGCCTTTAGGCATAGCCTAAGGCTTAGAGCATATTTAGCAAGTGGAATTCTAATAGAATCCATTTTCATAAATAAAAACAGAATTTAAGTAATTCTTCCCAGGGATTAGCTATCTGGGACTATTCAGGAATGTATTTATATTAGTGTTAATTTCCTTAGCATGCTAATTTGATTTTATTTCACATTTGTATGCTCAAGTACAAACTCCTCCAGGACCATCCTTATGTCAATCAGCACATGCAAATACTTTCTTTTGGTTCTGTTTAAGCTACTCTTGAAAGAAATTTAGAGAAGTAGATCCCTAAAGTATTTCCAAGGGATTTAATTTCTCAACGGTTAGCTTTATGTTTGCTATCCATATTAACAAAGTAACATAGTCACATATCCCTATAAGCTTATCTTAATTTTACATATGATGTTAGAAAATATGAGTCTCTGAAAGCATTACTTAAATAGCTTACTTTTTATAGCTGATAAGAAATATTAGTCCCCTGGATTTCCTTCCACGTATTGTGTCCTAGTAAAAATCCCTTCACAATCCCATTTTCCAGCAGTGGGGATGATCTGGACAGGAGTCAGTTAGGTTTCTGCCTGAACACTATTAGGCCAGTTTTCAAGGAACTCTTTGATTAGCAGATATATTTCTTTTGTCTTTTAGGTGACTAGTGGTATTTCTAGGTCCTGTTTATAAGATTATGAATAAATGATGAATGTCTGTTGAGGGAGGTACAAGAAAAGCATTAAAGGTGGAAGAAAAAAGTAGTAGGGAGGAGCAGGGATTTGGAGTCAATTTTCAAGCAAGAAGAAAAGAGAAGAAGAGGTAGACAGCATAACATTAGAGAATGCTGTGTTTAGAAGATGTAAGTTAGAAACAGAAAGAAAAGGAAATACAGCATGAGAAAAAAAAGCAGGAAAAAGATGCAGTGATTTGTTTTAAATATAGCTAAGTCAATAAATATAAATGGTGGTGTTCAAAACAATAATATGTAGCAAATCACATACATAAATTCTGTGTAATACACTGGGCCTGTTCTTTCTAGAGTATTCCTGTTATCTTCCCTTAGATGCATATGAGCTCAATGAGTGTGCAAATAAGACATGGATTGATGATGTATTAGAGGTAAAAGCATAATAAGATGAACATCGGTATTCTATTGCTGTGAACAAAAAACATATGAATTTTAAAGCCTGACCTGAAGCAGTGGTAGTGCAGTTATTTTCATCTTTTCCTTCAGTATTTCATTATATAATATCTCTTAGTCCTTCTTGTTCTGTATGTAGATTTTCCAAAATATCATCTTTGCGTCATACAAGTCCTCTGTACAGTTAGTGTTCTTCAAAGAGTTGGTTCCATGCCTGCTTCTCTGGCTTCCGTCCCAAGCCTGCATCCCACACCCGAGACCCATGCTCTGTGCGGTCTCTTCTGAGCGTCAACCGCAGCTTGAAGTCTGGAATGGGTGCCACTGAAGGTCAATCACAACCATTTTGTAATTTTCTGGATTATTGACCAAGACACTGCAGTTTCTTCTGTGTGATGTTTTCATGACACATGCATGACTGCTCTTTGGTCAAATCTCACCTGAAGATCGACAGTCAGTATCCCCAGCTTCATGCAGTGGTACAGCAGAGTTTCCTCCCAATTAATTCCTTATTTGTCACATGATTTAAGACCAGGTAGATGTTCTCAACCTAAATTACTACTTTTGAGTTTTCTTGCGAAGTGAGAAGGAGACTTTTTTTTAATATATTTTTAGTTCTCAGAGGAAAAACATTCTTCACATTATTTTAAGAAATTTATAAATAGATTCTTAAGATTTCCCCAGTTTCATTCCTTAAAAAATCCTGTAACTTCTTCAGAACCAGAAAATTAGATGGCAAATCTCTTTAGCAGTAGAAGTCCAATTCTGCCAGAGCCTTTGTTACAGGGAACCGTTGTCTAAGGAAGCTCATGGCATTTGTTCCTTAAATAAAAACATTTTTTTCAGTGATGCTTCTACCAGTTCTGTCACTTGAAGGAGACAAAGTTAACATGCTACCTTGAAAATATTAGTCTGTTTCTGTAAGTTAATAACTTTGATCTTTGAAAATAATGAATGATGAAATTACTGTGCATTGTCTTCCTAAGTATATGATAAGACTTCCTTATGGACTGGAACTTTATTACTGAAGATTTCAAAGACAGGGAAGGCCCTACACTCCAGAAAAGCTTCTCTTATAGATATGTATGTAATTAAGAGGTCTTCTATGTGTAAATCCCACAAGCAATGGGAGCAATAGAACATCTCAGTCTTTTTGTATACCTGTGGGATCTAAAATTCAGGAGTGGGAATAATGGGGACTTGTTTTCTGATCCCTACTTATTTTCTTCTTTTTAAACTAATTCCTGAAATTATTTGGGCTGTGGTTCTAATATCAGACTGGTGATTGTTGATTGCATTCTACGAGATCACTCCTTTCTATTTTACGAAAAGTAGGCTAAAAAAAAAGCTATCAGAAATTCTAAATAATACAAAAATATAGCACTTAAAGATTCGAGGTTTCTCCAAATTTTACTCAGTTTGTAGGACTTTCCGGATTGAAAAGGGAGCTATGTTTTTATATGAAAGATAAATGGTGTGTCCTTTGAAAAACTGAAAGATCTGTATGGCTGTCAGCTGCAGGAATGTTATCATATTCCCTTAAATCTTCACACAGAGTAACTATCTGAGATTGTGATTTGCCAATAATATTGATTGCTGTATTCCCATTACCACGTTTCACTGTTTGGGAGATCATAACAATCTGTCAATGAGTTATGAGGATTCATCAGTCAAAATGAACGAGAGCTTTTTGTGGATAAGGCAATACTAGCTTAATTTAAAAGCTACAGTTACTTTAATGTTTTTCATATTTGCTCCTTCTTTTAGCGACTTAACATTTGAGATTTTTTTGTGTAACAGATTAATTATGCTTCACTCCACAGTGCATACTGAAGTGTAACACTGTAATAGAGAACCAAGCTTAACACCCCAACCGAGGACAGTCACATCTAACATTTATTTCTTTGGATACAGTAGGTATATTTGCCAACTTTGTGCTCAAATGCTTTACATACAAATTAAATCTGTACATATGCAGCTCTTACCGCCTTTATTCATGCTGCTATATTTTGATTTAGAAGTCAACATTTTAGAATTTGACAATTTATAGGACGTGAGAGTACAGAACATGATAATTTCTTTTTTTGTTAGTTGCTTGCAACAGTTGAGATGATGGTAGTTGAGATGAGTCTCGGTGTCTTGTAGCAGACATTACTCTTCTGAGGTTACTGGTATTACGATGCTGGAACAAAATATTTGACAACAGCAAATACTTCACTTCCGGAGCCGGAGATGGAATGAACAGCAAATCAAAACACTTGGCAGAAGTCAGGTATTCCATTTTTCCATTTATCTAAAGAGTTGTTACAAACAAGAATGAGGGAATAAAAACTATATCTAGCAAATCTTACTGTCAGTGCAAAAGACATGAACACCTATCTGCAGTAGCAATATGCAGCAATGGTGCGCCCCACTCTCATAGAACATGCTCTGCCTGCACAATTTACTTTTGTAACTCAAAAAGTAGTAGCTCTGTTTTGTGTCCCACCATCCTGTTTTAGCTCTTTAATGTCCAAATGGAGTATCAACACTTAGTGTATGTTTGAAAACAGGTGGCACCAAGGGCAATGATTTTTTTTTTAATTGTCACAGCTTGTCATGAGTGATTAAAAATGTCTCCTTAAGTTAAATGTATTTACAAATAGAACTGTATTTTGTTAGGTGGCATAGGGAGAATTCTGTTAGTCAACTGAATCGTCACTTAGATTGAAATGTCATTCTTAAATTTCATTCATTTTCCAAAACATGGCTCAGGTTGTTTAAGAAGGAGTCAAGGGAGTTTGGGGGAAGTGAAGTTGCAGTAAATGCAGCATAAGGAAGTCCCTTGGGGCAGCGTGGTGCTGCCTCCCCTGGCATTGTCCAGCCCAGTGCACACCTCGCCTCCTACACTGCTTGAATGCAGTAGAAGTGTACCCTGCTGCTTCTTCTGCCATGGACCGCAACACAAACAAAGTCAGCAAGGCAGCTGGAGCCATTTAATCAAATTTGCATCTCATCTAACCTTTGCCAGAGGTGCCCCATAAACAGAACACAATTGAGAAGAACAAGAGGAATGGCAAAATCCTATTTATACAATTTATTTCTGAAGTCTACAGAAATGTTATTATTTCTACACAGCACTGATGGCATTAGCTACAAGCCATGAATGCAAAAATTACTGTGCTTCTAAATGAGAGTAGGATTACTCTAGATTACATGAGAAAACAGCAATTTCATTGGACATGATGCAGGGCTATCTTTACTCATTTTAATATTGAGTCTATTTAGTTTAATGCTTATGCATAAAATCTGCACCTTCTGATTGAAAACTAAAATATCTGAACAATTTTCTAACATAATATGATATTGATAATATTATGACTATTCAGAGTCATCGTCAGATACAGCATTCAGTTAAATTAGGAATTCCTGTTATAAGAATAAAAAAATATTTCCTTCCATGTCCAATGCAATGAAATTGAAACAGGTAATTTTCATCCAGGGTGTTTACAGGAAAACAGATGAGCTTATTATTTTTTTTTTTTCTTTCTTACCATTTATGTCTCAGCGTACAATGAAATATGTATTGCTTGGGTACTTTTCACATATTGTCCAGAGAAACAACTACACATACCACAATACCACTGGTTTCTTAACCAGATTATTACAGACAAGTTGCAGAGAGCCAGGTGTTATTATAGTAATTTATTTTGAATTTCATACCTCCAAAAAGGAATGAAATAGCCTCTTAGTATAATTGTATTAATATGTTCTCCATGGAATCACACTCCATGATGTGAACAAAAATTCACTATTGGATTAAATCATTGCAATATACTCATAGCTAGGTGGTAACTCAGTCTGAGATTCTTGGGGAAAGTATGCATTTAAGTAATGTTAGCTTCAGCAAACCAGGCTGACCTTAATCAGCTTTTTGTTTTATGACTTTGTGTATGTGGGAGCAGTATTTCCTGAACAGCCTTGTAATTTATGATCAGCTTGAGTAATTCCAACGAAGTCAAGCTAGAAAGAAAATGGAGGAGACAAGGGAAAAAACCCACATAGTAAATCCACTTGCTAATGAATGTCTCGGATATCACCGTCCATTAAAAGCCTTTCTACAATGTCGGAGATGAAAATGGCTAGTATGGAAACCATCTAAATTTAACTGTCTAAAATTCCCTGCCAGTGAAGGGCTAGAGCATACCAAGAGGGACTACTGGGCTCTATGGCTAAAGGACATGGGGTCCCAGATACTAACTCATCAATCCTGCTGTTTAAAGGGAAAAACTTAGGTGGGAGCAGATTAATCTTACTGGATAACACCTAGTTTAACAACTGGTGTCATCAAGATGGACTTGGCTTTTATGACCATAGGATTCACTTTGAGGACTGAGGAGTTCTGGGGAGAGACAGGATCCACCTGATAAAGTGGGGCAAGAACATCCTTATCAACAGTCTGGTCAACCTGGTGAGGAGAGCGTTAAACTAGAAATTTGGGACACAGTGAGGAACTGGTAGAAAGCAAAGGTTTCTGAGTTATGGGAAGAGAGACCTCAGAAATGACAAAAAAAATAGCAAAGGGATACCTGCCTCAGGTGTATGTACAGAAGCATATGCAACCTGTAAAATAGGCAGGAAAAATCAGAGCACCAGGTGTGGTCACGAAATCCAGATATAGAATCATAGAATGGTTAGAGTTCGAAGGGACCTTAAAGATCATTGAGTTCCAATCCCGCTGCCATGGGCAGGGACACCTCCCACTAGATCAGGTTGCTCAAAGCCCCATCCAGCCTGGCCTTGAACATTTCCAGGGATATCTGTGGATAATCTTGTTGATGCTTTTATTAATTACCTGAAGGAGCTGATGGCACACAGTCAAGTTTGCAGATGCTACCAAATTGAGAGGATCAGTTGATATGCTAGAAGGCAGGGGTGCCATCCAGAGAGACCTAGATGGGCTGGAGGAATGGGCCAACAGGAACCTTATGAAACTCAACAAGGACAAATGCAAAGTCCTGCACCTGAGAAGGAAGAGTCCATTGCAGTGATACAGGCTGGTGACTGAGGGGTCTGAAGAAAAGGCTCCGGTGGTCTTGGCAGACAGCAAGCTGAACAGGAGTCAGCAGCTCCACGGCAGCAAAGGCAGCCATCAGCCTCTTCAGCTATATTAACAGGAGCAGAGCCACTGAGTAGTACTCATTAGACCACATGTAAAATACTGCATCCAGTTTTGGCTTCACAATATAAACAGACATTAGCCTATGATCCCACGAAATCCCCCCCATTTAGCCATGTGTCTTTTTTGATTATTAAGAAAGCCCAGAGTGATAAGCTCAAATTTAAACATGTTAATTTGTAGAAATCTATTATTAGATGAGATGAATTCCATTCTCACTTTCTGAAGTCAACAATCACTGGTCTGCAATCAGGGCTATATAAAGTAGAGTTGGTCTAATTTAACTGTAAGTTTCAGAAAGTTTAGCACTTTGTCTGAGCTGATGATGCAGGCTTTGTTAATATTTACTGGAAAGAATCAGATTCTTCCAGAGGGCTCTTAGTCTCACCTGCCTTAGAAAGGTGTTTTAGAATGTAATACACTGCCCTTGGAGAAACTCAGATCTTCTTATTTAAAAAAAAAAACAAACAAACAAACAAAAAAAAAAGTGATAAAAATATTTTAGACTAGGGGTCAAGTTTTGGGTACCTTCAAAGTTAGATGAAATGAGTCCTTTCAGCCTGCTTTTCTTTAGCCCCACTTTCTCTTCCCATTATCCACTCAATAAAGTCTATGCAGAAATCTTATTTGAGAAGAAAACGCACTCATAAAAAAAAAAGTTATTTTTTTTTCATAGACATCATAGGTAAATTTGTGAGGTAATGCTACTATCAGAATGGCAGTAGAAAACATGTTATTCACAGTGGTTTGAACAGTGCTAAAAACTAAAGTTACATTAAAATTTTTAAGGTAAATTCTGAATAAGAATTTTCCTCCCCAATACCATTTTATCTTATGAGGAAAGGAAGTGTAAAAGGCTGGGGTAATCCATTTAGAGCATTTTAAGATGTTTTTCTTTTACCTAATACTACAGCATATAGTATTTGTAATGCAGAAGTATGAGTTCAGATTTTTAATTTTTTATCATTTTATTAACTAAGTAACAAATCATCTTTTGCTTTTTAATCTGAACCCTGGAGTTCAGGAATAATATAAAGGTTTCTGTTTTGAGGGCATTTAAGCAATGTATTTTTCAGTTTTTATGATTATTACCTTATTTCCCTTTTAAATATCCTATAGAACTGAGGAAAATGTTGCTCAAATGTGGGCAAAACAACTATCTTAATTTGGTGAAGTCAATAGAAAAAGTACAATTTGACTTCATACCTCTAGATCTTTTGTGCACATACCAATAAGGCATTAAAGTTCACAAACACTGAATTATATGAATACATATTTTCTGTAGTAGTTAGTTAATAAAAATAGTTAATAAGTATCAAATATAAGAAGTTTAGAAATAGAAATGTTACCTCTCGTATTACTTTTCATCTACATACAGTTCAATGTTAGAGTTTCAGAAGGTTTAGCCCAGTGAAATTCACTGTGAATTCAGTGGATTAGTGCTATAGACATGTTTGAAATTATTTTCTAGTAACAAGATTATACCAGTCACCCCACATCTCTGATGGGAGCACTTCAGAGATGAAAACATTGATGGTGCTGACATTATACTAACATTCTCTTATCAAAATAATTCCGTACCGAGTGCATTCATGTGTAAAAGGTTACAGATACCTGACACAAAAAATATGTCATTTGATAAAATAAATTGCCATAGAATTTAAAAGAAATAATTACTAAGAATCAGATTGTCACACAAGAAATGTCATTGCTACATTCTTTTGGCCTGTAATCAATCTTTGCACTCGGTTCAATCCTGCAGAAAGGTTTGAGGGACACAAGTAATGCTTAATATAAAACCATTATAACCATTAAGTAGGATAGCAGTATTCCAAGTATAGCGAGTTACAAAAGTTGGTCTGCTTTCTGTCACTTTTACCTTTACATTTTACCTCCTGGGTTTTAACTAAATCTTCCTCAGAAAACTCATATTCTTACAAGCTCCTCACCATCTTCATCAGAGCAATTTTACCATAGTAAATTACTCACTGGTAGCAATATACTGCATTTCTCACAAGGTGAGAAGCTTTTTTAAATGGGGAATAAAAGCATATGTTCCTCTCTCCTTTGACTCGCATTTTGAGTCCAGTTTCAAGACATAAGAAAAATGACTCTGCTTGTCTCTCTTGTGGACGGTACTCCAGATCATAAAGCATCATGAATTATTCAGTAAAACTGGCAGACTTTTGGCAAGACAGCCTAAATCCCAGCCAACAGACAAGCTGATTTACTTCATAGGTGCATTCGGGACACCTGTGGAGTTACGATATTAAGAGGACTGAAGAAGCTTATCCTTTCTTATATTCATAACAGAATACAGATAAATAAGAGATTCTGTTTCCAACATTCATAGTTTTTAAAACCTTCTTTAAAAATGAATTCATAAGCTCCTGGCAGGTTGCTGATCAGTTTCTACTTAAGATTTACAAATCATAAAGCAGCAAGGTTTATTTGAAACCTGTGTGAGATTTCCTTTTTTAATTGTTGTCTGTAATGAAGTAGTTCTACAGATTGTTGACTAAAAGAACATAAAAGTCTTAAGCATGCCTAAAAAGAGAATGCAGGGTTTTCTTATTAGTAAAGCATTTAACTGTCTTGTTTGTTTGTTTTCCCTGTCTTCGATATGTCTTCACTCTGTCTCTCTCAAAGACATTGCCTTCATCTGTCTTTATAAGGGATCAAGCTGTAAGAGGTTTTGATCAAATCACCACTCTACGTGCCACAGAGAGGAGATGAAAGAAAACACTGAAGTCCATAAAAGTGTTAGAGCAATCATTTGGACACAAGAGTGTTTCTGTGTAAATCCCAAACAACTTTGCTATTTTATGATTTCACATTTAAATATTAGAATAGCATTTATAATTTATGAAAAATTTATACTATTTATGTGGTCTATTCCAAAGTTTGGAAGTAAGGTAGAATGAAGAAAGGAAAAATAAATAAGAGCGAGTTCTTACTGTTGAGGTAGATTTTACCTGTGACAGAGCTACCTCTATAAAGTAGGCTTGCCACAGCAGGCTGACACTGAACAAGCTAGAGTTCTGTGAGTGACAGCTTTTAAGTCTCCAGAACCATTTATATTACTACTAATGTTAACTTCTGCTTTTAATAATATAATACTAATTATTTTTTCTAGAAAACTGGCAGAAAACTTGCTACCAAGATGATTAGAGACATAGTGCATGACTTATGAAGAGAGCTTGAGGCTAAGGAGCAACGTGATCTCATGGAAAGGAGAGTATAAGTACTTAAAGGAGAGTTACAGACATGACATAACGAAACTTAGCTCAGTCGTGGTAGCTGGAACAGGTTACCTATCCTTACATGTTTTCAAGACTTTAAAATAAAGCCACTGCTGATCTGATCTGGGATTGAAGGTAGTCCTTGAAACAGAAGATTGAATCGTATGACCTTAAGAGATCCCTTTCAATTGAAATTTCTATTTCTAAAATCTTCTGAGATGCATAGACAGGCTGTGAGAGTTGGGGTTGTTCAGCCTGGAGAAGAGAAGGCTCCAGGGAGACCTGATAGCAGCCTCCCAGTACCGAAAGGGGGCCTACAGTAGAGATGGGGAAGGGCTCTTATGCAGCAATAAGATGAGCGGTAATGGTTTTAAACTGAAAGAGAGGAAATTTAGATTAGATATTAGGAAGAAATTCTTTACTGTGAGGGTGGTGAGGCACTGGAACAGGTTGCTCAGGGAAGTTGTGGATGCCCCATCCCTGGAAGTGTTCAAGGCCGGGCTGGATGGGGCTTTGAACAACCTGGTCTAGTGGGAGGTGTCCCTGCCCATGGCAGGGGGTGGGAACTAGATGATCTTTAAGGTCCCTTCCAACCCAAACCATTCTATCATTCTATGATTCTACACGTAGCATTTGAAATCAGATCAAGTAACTACTGGCTTAGCATATTTTCTCTTTCCAGTGACCCAGCGTAGAATATTTACATCCTTGTTTTTATGTGCTAGCACAATGGTCCTGAGAAGTATTGTCACACTCTTTTAACTCCTTTAGCTAAGTAGTGAAAGAAGTGAAGTTATAATTAGCTGTAATGTAGAATACTACACAGAGATTAACTGTCTTTAAGAAGCACACTCTGTTTGACTCTGTAGGTGTGCATAATACTGTATATGCATAATACTACATTAAATTCCTCCCAATTTTTCCCCTTTTTAGTAAGACTTTTTTTTTGGGGGGGGAGGGGGCGGTTGCTATTTATTTTTTTATTTCCCCCCCGCAAAAGAGCTTCCATATGATGTAACGGTCTGTTTCCCATTGTTACTCTCAGTAGTTGCTAACTACTTTTTGTCAGAAAACATTGGTGTTTATTTAATACATTGAGAAGCAGTCATTCCCAGAAAATTATATATATTACAGCACCTCAAATTATTTTCTGCTGCTAACAGATATTGGCAATTAGAAGTTTCTAGTAAGGTATCTAGTACAGGGTCTAATATGAATGATATTGTGGTGAGAACCATATGTGTATTCTTTTTTCTCTGTTAATTAATAAGTATCGCTTTTTTTTTCTCTCTTATAAAAAAAGTCTCGCTTTGCTATCTGCACAAAGTACCTGTGTAATACCTATTAAAATTTAAACAAGGAACAATAAAAATGCAAGAGTCCACTTCCAACAACCTGGCAAGGTTCTTGATTTTGTAAAATTTTTATGTAAAACCAGGTTAAAAGAGATTTACATGTATACGTCTGTATGGAAATGTTACTTGAAAAAATAAGTGTAGCACACATAAAAGTTGTATTTTCTTTGTCTTTCTAAAAAAAGTTACAATTCCCATCCAAGAATGTGACATTTGCATTTTTCTATAACTTCCAGCTTTAGAAAACAGAAATATATGAAAGCCAATTTCCCAAATTTGGATTAATGTTCTATTAAAATATTATTTTTGATAATTTTTCCTGGAGTTTTTTTTTTTTTCACTTTTTTTCCCTTTTTGCCACGAAAAATTGCAAGTTTAAAAGAAAAAAAAAAAGTGAGTAGGCTATTTGATTTTTTGCTAGGAAAGGAAGAAACTGTGTTTCCAAGGCATTTCTATTCCAGCATAACTGTGAGACTGGGAAAACTGCAGAAATGGAGAAACCATTGCATTGCTTACAGGTCCTTATTCATTACCTCATTGAATGCAAAATAACGATAACAGTTTGTTTAACACAATCAGCGTTGTTCTTGATTTCTATTTTCTCATTGTAAGTGTGGATCATACTTGGAGGCCAGAGTATGAAGGAATCTCCATACAAAGCATAATTCATTTACCTGCAAAGCAGTATTTCCTTTTGCAGACAGAAGATGCTACGTACATTTGAGTAGATTGTGGCAGGGAGGGATGAAATGGAGAAGAAATCACAGTCCAGAGAAATGTCAGGATTGAAAAAAAAAATAATGAAAAAAAAAATAATCTCTTAACATTTTTGCTCACATCATATTTAGCAAAGTTGAAAAATATAGGGCAACATTCACTCGTGCAAAGCTCACGGTTTTTATGTTTCCAATACCTGGATCTTACTCCGAGCCAGCTTGAGTATATCCCTACTACACTGCAGTGGGCTGTCTGGATACACTGCTGAATGCTGAGCTTTGTGGTGCTCAGTGAAATCTTAATGAACAACTATGACCCAGCTGTATTCACAGATCGGGACTTACCTGCTGAGCATGCAACATATGACAGAATCACAGCGTAGAATGAAATGTCTCAGTCCATTCTATCACTTGCAAAACACTTTTTGGGGTTTTGTTTCTTTGGGGTTTTTTGTGGGTTTTTTTTTTCCTTGTCAGATTTTATCTGTAATGGTAAACTAATAAATACTTATATAATCCAAATTTATTAGATCTCCTTAGAGAACTTCTAGGTTAAACAGATTTAATTCAACAAGCAGAGTGAAATTAACAAGGTGATCTATAATTCAAATAATCCATTCCACATTCTCCAGGCTATATAAGAAGGTAAAGAAGTTGGTGTGGTATTTGTTCACTGGATGACAAGCCATTGCTGCCATCATTCTCCATAGGGCTGGCCTTAAAAGAATGGGGAGATTAGAAAGTCCAGAAAACAGCTGGCTGGCTCTTGCACACAGGCTCTAGAGAGGAGGGCCATGCTGTGGATGACTTGCAACATCTGCCTGCCAACTTTGGACCTATCAGATAGGTACAATATACTATGTGCCCAGAGAGAGGATATTTTGTGAAATGCAGTTATTAATAACATCTTGAACTGTAGATATATAAGGTGTATAAACTCAGAGTTTAAATTTTCCTAAAGTGCAGAGTACTGGGAAAAGAGTTTCATGGTTTTTTCCACTCTTTATGTTTCTTCAAAAAGTTTTACACTGGCTTTAACTTTTCCAACTTTTATTACACCCACAGAAAAAAGAAGTCAGTGTAAAGGTTCCTTGTCTTTCACACATAACTAACAAGAAGTGTGATGCTCATCCAGAAAATTCACAGCCTGTATCTCATTGTGTGACCCTTACTCTTTCTGAGACATCCACGGTAGCTCTCAGTGCTGAGTTCAGGTACTGGAAGCCACAGAGCCATGTTAAGGTGGGTCTAATTTATCTAAATTATCATCCTGAGGATCTCTGTTCTTAGGATTGTGTGGAAATATCCCAAGTACAACCACCCTGCAGAGCTGAGCTTTAATACTGTATCCCACAGCACAGCCCTTGAAATAATTCACCTAGTTTAATAATTGCTTGTGATTTTGTATGTCCAATTTGAGGAAATCTGAAGGAAGCTTAACTTCCAAAATGTCTTGAATATTAACTGAATTGTATGACCAGTACCAGAAGTTAAGGATCTGACCATTGACTAGAACAAGATTGACATTCTGAAGTCATATAATTTTATTTTTCCATCTACATGATAATAACGCCTTTCACTATCCTGGTAACACAGATGCAGGCATGGCAAAATGCACCAGAACTATATTATAAGTATGTATCACTAAAAATTTATTAGCTAAAAGCACATGGGTTCTAGCCCAAGACATTTAATTCATTTTAACCTTCTCCCCCTACCTGATGAGGAATACACCTGGCAGAAGTCCTTAGATGACTCACAGTATGTGCGTCTTTCTGTTGAAGTGCACCAGTGCTCAGCCATGCTGTTGGAACCTGGGATTAGTTTGAATCAAAAGCATACTTCATGGAGTCTAGGACTTCACTTTTAAGGCATCTTAGTTTCAAAAGACATTATATTCTCATTCCTTATTCTTAAGGAAATACCAAGCTAGTGGTTAACTGTTTGTGCAGTGCATTGGAGGACACAGTAAACTCCACAACAGGTAATAGCAAAGGACACATTTTCAGTTAGACAGAGCCTGATACTCTGAAGTGTCGTCCCCACTAAGGAAGCTCACCTGTTTTAGATCTGTGCAAATCTCCTGCTTTTTTCTATTCAAATTTTTTTTGACTAAAAGTGCTACAAAACAGATGAATATTGTGTACAACAAGGAGGTGATCCCCTAAGCTGTTTTGGGATCATCCATGCCTTATTTTGTCTTTTTCTCACACACGACTGTCTTGCCCTTGACGGCTCTGGTGCTCACCTCGGCTTTCATTCGCTTCATTTTTGTTTTTTAGGAGGATCAACATTCTTTCTTAGTTCTCAGGTGATTTACCAGCTCTGATCATGGTCTATTCTCAGAAATGAAACAATTCCACATGAGCAAAGAGTCATTTTCATAGTTCTGCTCACAGGGAGTGGTCCTGCTTTCTAATTTTAAAAATCTTTACACAAATTAAACTGTTTATGTTAACAAGATTAGGTCCTGAGCTGTGAACAGCAAGAAAAGATAATCCAAAAATGCCAGTGAGGGGGAGGGTTGACAGTTATCATTATATAGGTCTACAAATCCATTAAGCAAATGTGTACCATTGGCTGATAGTAGCCATATGTGTTGGCACGTGTTGGCATGTAAATCTGTACAGCAGATAAAAATGTTTTAACAGGAAATATTTGTAAAATGGCTTGAGAGTCTAGGACACATTGAATATTTACTAATAAAACATGATTACTGATAATATGTCTTTGCTAGTTAGTTTTCCTCTTTAAATATTATTTTTTTTCTCCCAATCTTTGCAACAAATAAGCTTTCAAAACACAGAGAGAGAGGAACAAATTTGTGTTAAATGTGAGAGTTCTGTTGAAAAGATATTGAGATGCAACAGGCTTGACCTATCTTACTTAGTTCTCCTTATTTCTACTTCATATTTATTTCAAAAATCTGTCGTAGAGAAGGGAAAATTCCCTGATGCTACAAAAAGTGTGACTGACAAACGTTTATATATTTTATGAGGGATTTGGTAAGAAACAGTCTCAGAGCCTTTTGGGGGGTCTTGTTTTGATTTGGGTTTATCAAGAGTATGTTCCCTGTATAAAAAATATATTCAAAGTAATTCAAAGTATTCTGCCCTTTTAGAAATTATCTTTCAAAACTAGTGACTCAATCTCCCCGTGAATTTATAAAGTGGAAGTGTGAAAGACAAAGGTGGTCTCGATACTGAGAAGGCAGTTGTGAGTTCACAAATACTGTTTCATGTCCAGCCATCTCTGCCATGTGAGCAAATGCGTATGAAAGTTTTAGTTATTATTTTCAATCAGCCAGTATATAAAGCACTGGCTTTTAAAAATCACCTTAAGGTTATGATGGGAAAAAAATGCACAGATTCTTAGAAATGCTCTTTAGGAACATTTGGATTTTTTATGATTGAAAAACTCTGTTCTGCAACAGACGAAATAGAACATTTTCCAATTAGGTTGTCTTTTAATAAAATAGTTTATCTTGACATTTAATTTCTTTAATATAATAGCTTGTTTCTCCATGTTTTTGAAAAAGCAGGAAGACATGAAGTCATTTATCCTTTTGAAATCTCAAGTATATTTCTGAGATTTTTCTGGAGCCCTGTTCAGGTATTTTTCAAGCTCCTTATTTGACCTTTCCAGTGCTTGAGCTTACTCAGAACAGATTATAGTAATAATTAGTAAATAACAACAATCAATGTAATAGTAAGGAATAAATAAAGCAAAATTCACAACAGTATACCATGTGAAATTGAACTTGCTGGGTGCCTTTGTCAGCAGCACCTGTGGAGCAATTTGGGATTGGGACAATGCATTATAGGAGTGTATTTAAAACAACAAAATATCTAAACATTATTTGACATTCAACAATTTTTAAGATGGTATGCAATAATTTATTAATAGCAGCTCCACTTATAATAATTGTTTATATAATGCTCAGTTGATGCTATGAACAGAGGAAAGACAATCAGTTTCTCAGATCCTCCACTTAGGTGGAGGGGTGTTTTTTCCCCTTGACTATTTTTTTTGCTTTCCTCTCTGTAGTGGTTTGTGTGGAGTTCCAAGAATTACTCATATAGCATTACAGTTTTTATTCACACTAGGTAATGTCAGATGCTTGTGGTCTGTTTGCTTTTTCGCATGCTTTGACAAGCTGGAAAAGTTTACAAAAACTAGCTATTAAAATATAATAATGGTTTATTGGAAATAATGCCATAGGGAAGTGAATAGGGTAGTTGGGTAGTTCATTCCTCCCATAACAACTGGCATCCCTTTATTTTCAAACTTAGATTCCAGGAAACATATTTGGTTTGTATTTTGAAAGTTTTTATTGCATTATTGTTCTCAAGGGGGATTTTGTTGGTGTTGATTTTAGTTTTTAAATTAATTCTGGTCCTCAGAATTGTAAGAGTACAAGTTAGAGATGGTAGTATTTGTTTTCTCTGCATAAATGCCTCTACTCATCCTTGAGCATCTTATAGGTATTTTTGTATCCTGCCACAATTACAAGGTTGTCAGTATTTTGTGATGAAATATTTGCAATTGCTCAACTCTTACCATTTATGCACTATTACAGAATTTCTCTAACATTCCAGATATTCCTTCCTATCTTTTAGTCAACTTAAAACAATTTCATTGTTTAATGCCATCTGGTTTATGAGGTAGTCTCAGTGCAGTCATGAAAATGCAGATTGCCAGAAAATGAAAACGGAGCATATAGGCCATTTCCATCCTATGTCTCATTGGCATCCTGTGAAAAGTAAAAGATACATTTTTAAAGATATAGCAGAGTTAAAGAATTATTTTAGCAATAGAAGTATAACCACTATGTCATAACAACCAAAGAATAACACATCCCTTCATTCTTCTCACTTCTGTTACCCATTTGTGTGCACTGATGCAGCTGTGAAGTTCTTTTGGTTGAATCTTAGATACCAAATTTAGCATTCACACTGACTTACACAGATTTATCACATTCACTGGAGGGCTTTAGCTTTCAGATGCTCCATCAGTTTAATAACGTTATATATGAACTATTTAATTTTAACACTTTTGTCCTTGACTTTTAATTTTTTTTTCATATACAAAACTTAGTATTTATCATATGTAATCAGGCTGCTGCTCACCACTTTAGTTTTTACTTTAGCTAGTGACACGAAGATGGTAATTGAGAGGATTAAAACCAAAACTTGGTGTGTTAAAACTCAGATGATTACTATGTGCAAGTTGGTGATGACTGTAAATTCCTTACTTCTGTAATAATCTTCTTGCATTCTTTAATGTGAGTTTAAATCGTTGTCCTATGTTGCATAGATACAAAGACTCATATTATTTTCTAAGATTTTCCAGTCCTTATAAAAATCTTTCCCCAGATCTTTGTTTTACTGCTGTTTGAGACTGAATTTAGCATGTGATTGTACCAGCCGATTTCACACTATTTTAGGAAGAGTAGTCTTATGTCTTTCTTCGGAAAAGATATACTTCCATTTTCCCTGGTTTGTATAAGTTGAGTGTGCCAAAAATGAAAGAATCATTGATTTTTGCTCCTGACAAGATCCTTTTATTTATTTTTCTTCTTTTTTTTCCACTTTTTACAATTATTATTTTTTTTTTTTTTCTTTAAAGTGAGTTATCTTAATTCTTATGTCAATGCTGCCACATCTCTCTCCTATTTAGTGGTACCCCCAGCAAGATGCTGGAGAAGAAACGAGTATTGTTTATTCTCCAGTGTCCAAAGGTCCCCTGGCATTGGAAGAATTGCAGGGCAGGGTTCCGAATGTTAGATGGACTTTGAAGCAGGAAATGTTTTTTTCCTTTTGATTAGGTTATCGCATTCTGCTTTTTTCTTTTCTTTTTTTTGTGAGTGATCAGAATATACCCCTCAGTGCTGTGTTAGCAACTGTTTTTCTAAGCTAATTTTATTCTCAAAAGTATAAATCTTTCTATCCAGCCTGTACTGCCAAAAATATGTCAGGTCTAGTTGGGTTTTGGTTTTTTATTTTGAGTATACATTAGGCTATGTGCATTATACGTACATTTTTTAGCATATTATTTAAGTTGTCTAACACAAAGGTGGATCTTTGTTTTTGATTCTTTATAACTTTACTAAACTTTATCCTTTTGGACTGAAATTATTCATTCCAGCTGCTTGCCTGAGGCTAAATATGGTTCATCTGTTTCCAAGAAAGAGACTAGGGAAATAATATGTTCTGCTTTGTTAAGCGTGATACTAGGAATGGATAGGAAAGGGAGGTAATTGGGAGAAGCCAGTGGAGAGGAGATGGGAACTAAGTGAACAGAAAGGGGCAACAGTGAAGAGCTAGAAATTAATAAAACAGTTTTATACGATGTCAAATTGAAGAGAACTAGGCATATGGGCTTAACTTGGGTAGAAGGGGTAGAAGGATATTCCCATATAAATGTATTTATGATTTCCAAACTTTACTGTTCTTTCTCTGTTAGTGGACATCAGTGAAACCCATTGGACATCTACATTCTCATCTACATCCAGCTCCTCTGTCCATCTCCCAGCTCTGCGTCCTGCTGGCTCTATGGCAGGGATCTTTATAGTAAGTAAAACAGGGCCAGTAAGTAAAACACCAGCTTGAGCCCTGGCCTGCATTCATCCATCCCGCTTATTAGTGTGGTCCCTGACACATTGGTGGTCTGGGCCAGCTAGTGCTCTTCCAGACAGTACCTGAGGGAGCAAACGTCAGGGGCTATTCCTGAAGGAGCAGTGTGAACAAGATAAAATCAAGTTTTACTCCCTCCACAGTTTTCCGTGACTATCTCAGCACGCTTTTCACCATCAAATACTCCCATGTGCTGTCATGTCTTATCCCAGGGCATACCACACAAGCAGTTGCATGCTAAAAAAAAATACCACTGTGAGTGGCTGCAGTCCACCCTCCTATTACTTCAGACACTTCAAACCAGAAAACAAAATAAACAAACAAACAAACAAGAATAAAAGCAAATAAGAACTTTGCCTTAAAGCCCCATGTTTACTATATGAGGTTCAGAGAAAGTCTAAGTATGTGCCATTTATCTTCAGGACTAAGAAAGGTTCTCTGGGTCTATTTTATTTCAGTGTTGATGTAGACAATGCACATTACTGGTGCTGTTAGTTAATTCAAAAGTTAATTCATCTTTGTCTTTGTGATAAAGATGCAAAATCTCCTTATGATTCTTCTGAGTTCCTGTTGGTTTGATGTCATATCGTAGGATGTCTCATTTTTCTAATTGCTAGCTTTCCTGCTTTCCCCCAAAAAAGTAAAATTATTAAGCAAACCATGGATGCGTGGAGCATAGTTTCCAATCAAGTCATGTCTCATGAAGGACTCAGGCTGCTACCTTTCCTTCTGTAAGGGCACACAGTATTTCTTCCAACAACCTAGATATCTCTTTTGCCAGCATTTATAAAAATATTTGTTGGTCTTTGCCAGCCTTGTTTGAAATCAGCCAAATAACTTTTGAGTTTAAATGTTAACAGCAGGGATGCTCAGTCAGCAATATTCTACAGTACTGTGTCTTTAGGAAGTCAGACTGAAAAAAAGGTTTTAGAAGAATATTATTAAGGTGGCAAAGTTGAAATGGAAAATTGAGACGGGGCTGTCTGTACATTTGGCCAGGCAAGGCTATACTTAACGTGAGCAGACACTATCATGGGGTCAGAGCAGGCAGTGTTGTCAGAGCTCATTCGCTGTGATGTTAAACCTTCAGCAATGAATTAAAGAAACAGAAAATCTGCAGAAAGGTGTGTTTCTTAAATGATATCCTGGGAAATTGAATTGTATTCCTACCAGTGCCACAAATTTCTAAGTAATTTTCAACAAGTCGCACTAAACTTTTCACAAATCATTCATTTAGGTATTTCTCATTTTCTGGAGGAACCTAAATCTGAGGTTGTGTTGCTTCTCAGTACATCAGCCTAACTTCACTGAGGGTTATCCTGTGTCAGGGATTGTCTGACAAGAATTTCCTTAATTGAAAAGGTGGTGAACTCCAAAAGAAGCATCACAAAATGGTAAATCCCAACAATTTGCACTGAGAGGTTACTGCAGGTCTCTGAGGGTTCTTCCCTCCTGCTGATTTCTGTTCAGAGGAAGAGGTTTCGTAACAGTTTGTCTTTTCTCTTTACCAGGTCTCTCGGTGCTTCTCATAATTGTTTATGACAATTGTGACTCAGGTGCTGATCACAGTGTCCCTCTTTCCACTGAAACACCTCAGCAACCTCTGTGTCATTGTGTTTTAAAGTGCTGCAAACATAATACCTTAGAGGCAAGCCACTGTTCAGGTGGCTAAAAAAACCAATCTGGTTCTAGAGAAGTAAATGAGAATTTCTGTAGATTTGTTGTTTTGGTTGTTTTTGTTGTGGGTTTGTTATTTATTATTTTTTTTTAAAGAACAAGAATGGCTCCGAACTTTTCTAAATTTAGGGATGAAATCCTGTTCCAACTGAAATGACTTAACCTTTTGGATTTTCTAATGACTGGGATTTAACGCCCCAATTTTTTGTGGCATACAATGGTTTTCATTCCTTCATCCACCAAAACTTCTCAAAATAGTGGAATTCATCCATTCATCTATTACTAATATGGCTGTTCACTGTTCCTGTGGGCATATGGATAGAGTTCTGTTCAGTGAAAAACAAAGCAATGTTATGAATACTGGGTATATTTATAAATGAGACTTCTGAAATTCCTTTGAGTACGATATATCTTTCATCTGTTCCAGCTACTGAGAAGGAATAAAGTTTCTTAAAACAACTGCTGAGTTAGAATTTGAAAGACCTTTCCTGTATTCTTTCTTGTTCTAATTATAACTTGTTAGCAAGTTACATGTGTTTATATATGCTTATGCTTTATCAAAAACACTGATTTCACCCGAAGAGAGTATCTGATGAAAAAAATAATCACATAATGCTATATCTACTTGAGCGCATTATTAGCTCCATAAAGATGGGCAGCATCTTCCCTAAGCCTGAATAGCTCCTTATAAAAATATCATGTCTTTTTTCAACAGACTATTTTCTGGAGACTAAAATGTACTTTGAAGTGCCCTAAATTTTAAAACACTACCTGATGCAGAAGGTGGTTCCTCTGGGCTTCTTTGATATATGTGTTTTATATTGTGCAAGAGGGTCCTATGTTATAAATACATTATTTTAATTATTAATCACATTTTATTATTGCTTTATCAGTCATTTTGTCATATATTCAATAACTGCTACTACTCTCCAATACTGGAAACTTTTTATTTGAACATGTTCAGAAGGAGAAGAAAAATTAGGTTCTTATGTGGCAAGACAGAGAAAAAAAAATTGGGGTAGTCCTGTATTTGTGCTCTTCATTTTGATGTGTTTATTGTGTATCAGTAAGTGTCTTCGATATTGATATTATTCTCAATTTTTATACTCGTATGTCACTGATGTGTATTTATATTACAAACACTACTTGAATAAAAATGTTCTTCACTGCTTGTACACTGCAGTGAAGTCTACTACTCATTTAATAGAATTCCTTTTATATTCTCACACAGATGACAAAAGTAATCTATTTCTTGCAGTCAAAGATGCAAAATTTAAATTGCAAACTCAGATCCTCGGGTCTTAAAAATAATTCCCTAACATTTTAGATCTACTAATCAGGTTGTCAGAATGAGGAGGACTGTGATGTGGTATCACCTTGTTTCCATGATTAACTTACCTTCCCAGGTTTTCAAGGAGATTCTGCTGTAGACGAGGTCTAAAGCATTAACTTTAATGGATTAATCAAGATGAAAGAGTGAGAGTGATCTGTCCAAATGTGCATTGATTCACCTCAAAAACACTTAAAAATGAGAATGCTACCAAAAGACCAGCAGTTGTAGATTTATCGGTATATAAAACCTGAGAGACCAATTCATTCTGAATTGTCAGATTAGCGGATCAGACGCCATTTTCAAACCCAATTAGATGTGTTCCTCAAACAAGGAGAAAGTCATTTCTCTAAGGGCAGATTTTATCAAGTGCTTCTCAATAGTTTCTGGGATTAATGCTAAGTAATAAGTAGATTTATCACATTATTAACTTACTAATACCATATCAAACAAGCATCGCTCTCCTTTGCCCTACTGTAATAGCTACAAGTCTGATGTCATGCTTATTTTTGTTAAAATTTTAATTAAAATTCCAGACATAAAGAAGAGAAAGTGCTCTGGGCTTGTTAGGTTGTATTTTTATTTTAATTTTAATTTTAATATCAATATTCTTCTCATTATTTATATATCTTTTCTCTAATCCAAAATGATATCAGCTGTGATTGTACTTACTTTTGAATGTCCAGTTTTGCTTTTCTACAGGCAGGTGGCTGCCTTTCACTGCCTGGCAGTCTCTTTCTTCAAACACAAGCTGATCATCAGCCAGTATTAGGAAGATACATCTTTTTGTGATAAAATCTTACATAGCTGTGCAAGGGATGGGACTGGCAGAAGAAGAGACTGTTTCTTTCATAACTTTTGGAATGAGGCATAGTCAGAAAGAGCTTTGTGGATGCTGCATCTCTAGATCAGCAACTTCCCTTGGGAAACAGATTATAAATCTTTCACTTTTTTTTTATAGACTGGACAGATAGCTTTCTGTAAGTACTACTCCTTTACATTTGTAAGAATTGATTTTATAAGAAAGTAAAGTGCCAAACTCTTTAATGAGAGGGACAAATATGACATTTAAGTATATCATTAAAATGCTAATAAATTATTGACAACATGCTGGTGCTCTGGAAAAGAACCCTGTTGGTATATCATAGTTACATCCTTTTTCCAGCTTTAGATGTCTTCTGTCTATCTTTAAAAGGGGATTTTTTATATTGTTATTACATTTTCAACAGCCATGAGTCAGAACACTGAGTCCTGATCCACACAACATGTGATGGTTTAAAGTAAAGTCTTTTGCTTTCCTACAAACTATTGTTTGTTATCCGTGTTGAGAGAACTAAAAGACAGGCTGAAAGATCTAAGAATTGAGGAGTGATCAAATCAAGTATTTGAGTTTCCGGAACAGCCAAAGCTCCTTTTATTGTTAAAAGAAGGAAAAAAAGAGAGTTAGGTGACAGGTTGTAGCTCTTTTGCAACAGCAAGAAAACTTTCTAATCTGTTTTGCAGCTCCACAATTTTGCTACCTCATTTAGATGTAGAGTGGGGGTTCTGAGTTACTGTATAGTTGCTCACAGGCCGAGTGATACCACCTGAACTGTATGAAAGTAGTTCTTGTCTACAAGTAGAAAAAATAACTTCCATTAGAGCATATTTAATTCATCTGTTGGGTCTGTACACTGTATATTGCAGTAATACTAGTGGAAAAAATACCTACTTAGTAACTTTCATGTTTATGATGCAGTGTCTTTCATGGTTATATTTATTAATTATGCATATAAAGATACATTTTCCCCTCTCTTTGCCTCCCTGTTGTCTCTCCATGTCACAAATTGGTGTTTCAGGACAAAATAATCACTGTCAGAATCACAGTCATGGTTATAGTCATTATCACAGATGTCAGAATTAGGCCAGGAGTAGTCAAAATATTTTAAATAAAAATCATTTTGTTGGTTTACCTAGTCTCACAGGAGGGCTTTCACGTCCATTTTTGCACTTCCAATATTCCAGCATATTTTAGAACAGCGATAGCACTGGAAAGTTTAGAATATTGGGTCACTTCTTCTGGTGTTCGATGTAGGTTGCTTTATTTCACTATGATGACAGATACTTAGCATCAGGAATGGAGAACGCACTGAGGCTGTTTTATAAGGCGCTCCTGAAGAGCGAGTGAAGTGTGTGTGGGGCATCGCAGGCAAGAGAAGTGTTGAATCTATACCAGGCTGGTTGCAAGACCATGTGAAAAGTGCTGTCTCCCACTATCCCCCTTTTAAAGGAAAACAGCTATCATCTTTGCATTTTACCTGATATTGTAAGATTATACATATGCATTTGGATTTTGCATGCGTGTATGTGTGTAATACTTAGATTTGCTTTGGAAAGATCTGCTGTATCATGTGAGAGAGAGTACTGAGGTGTACTGCCTAGTCTTTGATTCGAATCTGCTTTAGGTGTCTACAAAGAGATGGCTCTGGGCATTAGGAGCTTTGGCGTGTTGATGCAGTTATGCCACAACTGCACAGAGTGCACAACTTGGATAGAAATTTCTCCTAAGGCTTACAATATCACTTGTTCGGATCTAGCCCAGTGAGACTTTAGGTTACTCTTAAGGCGCTTTGTCTAGTTCTTTTTCTTTTTTTTCCTGAAGTGTAAACTTTCCTCTGAGACTTCCAGTTGTAAAGATTATACATTATTAGCCTCATTAAGAAACCAACAGGGAACTTGCTGGAAAATAAGATCAGATGAATGAATTATTGTAATTATTAATTTATTTATGCTTGAAGGCTGTGTTACCCTCCTATCTTTTCAGAAAACAGTACTCCACTTGCTTTCATTTTGTCTGTTTGTTTTTCCTGAACAGCTGTACAGGATTGTAAGCCATTTTGTTCTCTGTAGAACAATGCTGTAAATCTCTATGTCTTTGTACTTAGGGTTGAGTCATTTTTCATTGCATCAGTCCTATTTTTAATGTACAACATCTTAATGTGTGGTGCTGGAAATGCATGATTTATTTGTGATAGTCTACTGCGGTGTAGGATTTTATTTGCTTTATTAATAGAATCTCATCACCTTTACCTTTGCTGTGGGAGGTGAAAGAGCTTAATTCTCTCTGACTCAAACAGTACTAATCTGCAAACATAACTGAGCCAGGAGATGTTATTTGTCATTCCTCTGTATAAACTCAGGCTGAAAAAGATATAGATATTAATATTTCAAGATAAAAATACTTAACTAGGAGCCCATGTATTTTCTTTTCTTCCCCTAACTCTCTGAGGGAACTAAAAACATGTTATATTATCCAGCTTCTATGTTTTTTTCTTGTTTATTTTATTGTCATGACATTAATTGTAATAATAAACTAAAGGTCAATAAATCAAAATCTCTTACCTTTTCTTGATTAGTTTATGACAATTCTACCCTCTCAAAGACTTTAACAGTATGGTGAGAATGGAAACATCATTTTGCATGCAATTTTTATTTTCTGAATAATATTCTATAAAGCTAACTATTGACAAGTGACAAATAGTGTTACTTGTGTGCAAAGTGTCCACACTTATAAGTGTAATTAATTTTAAAAGGAAAAGGAAAGTAGGATGGAAGAATGAAAGAACGGAGAGAGCAAAGGAGGAAGGGAGAAAATAAATGTAGAGTCCTTCAATTCTTTTTCGACATAAGACAGTGTCTGCCCCCCTTTAAAGGACTGTGGCCAGATGCTTTGGGTCTTAGTAACTATTTAGTTCCCATTTGTAAAGGAAGAACAGTAAATTTCTAAAGATCACAATATTTATGTGTCAGAAAGGCAGGTATCAAAGTACTGTAAGAAAACCACACTAATACTGTATGAAAACCATATTAATTTTGGACACATCGTTTCTCACCAAGTAGACACTCATGGTTTTTTTTATGTTTCCTTCAAATCTCATTTTCCTCTTGACTATAAATGTGACATATTCTTTGCTGACTCTGTGGTCTGTTGTGGCGGGCTTTTGGCTCATTTATGAGTTACCTTACCTCAGTCAATTCATCCTGCCTAGATCTCCTTTCACCTTTGCTTTTATATCATGTTATCCCAGAGAATTAGTTCAAGTAAACAGAAGAGTTCACCTTCAGAGGACTGAAAAAAGCATTTCCCACAGCATATTAGAATAGTGAGGAACTGTCAAAAGGAGGTTGCCATAAATGCACAGTTCAGACAACCTCAGTTCCCCATGTGAATGACAATTGAGTCGCAGTATTGAATAGGCATCTTGTGGAAGTTGGACTCCTACCTTGTTACTAGAATGCTATGTTTGTTTTATCGACATACACATTTTGCAAGTCTGCATTTATTTGTGCATTGATATTTTGACTAATCCATATTAATGAAATTATATACAGAAAACTGTAACTTAATTACATGGTAAGCAGGAGTGATGCATTGCAGTCATCTTAATGTACTTGCATGCCCCCAGAGACTATTGGCAGCATCTGTTAATCTACTCACCATTGTATTAGTAGTGATTGGCAAAACCAGCAAAAACAAGCCCTCCCTCCTATCATTCACATAATTGTAAGTATGTGTTGCATTTTACCTTACACTGGGAAGAAGTTTGAAATAGAAATCAATGATACATAGTTAATGGAAGAATGAATCCCTTTCTGTGTGTTTGAAAATATAACCCTCCTATTTTTATTTTGTGTTTGAAATTTTCATTATTAGGAAGTCAGAAATTCAGAGTAAAAATAGTTAGATCTACTGAGCACATCCTTGGGTCCTTCCAAACACATCTTCAAAGAACAGCAGAGGTAACAAACTGCTTGTTCTTCCTTTAGCACTGAAAAACCCTGGTTCAAATCACAGCTGTGGTCACAGAGGTAAAATTCTACTACTTGTCTTCAGCATAGTAAGTCATTAGATAAAGTCAAGAATTAATAGTTGTAATGTCTAGTGTCCTACTTGCATTTGAGGATGTATTTCATCACAGTACAAATTCAGATGTTTTCCAGTCTCGTAGTACATTCCCAAACAGTGATCATTGCATTGCAATGTCATACATGAGAAAAAACATACTTAGAGACAAGACAGTCAATATCCTCAAAGACCTACTTAGAAAAAATTTTTGTGTTTGTTAGCATATATGCTACGATTCTAGGGGTGACTTCAATTGCAATAGGAACTGATACATGCTGGGGAATTTGGTATGCTCTTATCTGAATTACAAGAGTTGAATGATGCTTATTCTCTCTCTTCTCTCTCTCTTTCTCTCCTGTTTTACTTTTTCTTTTTGGGAAAAAAGGGTCTTAGGAATTTTAACCTAAAAGGGAGAGAGAGAAAGAAATCCATTTTACAAAAAGGAAATTATAGCCTACGATTTATGGACTTTGTTGACTACTGATCAACCTGTAATAAATGCTAACAGTGACACTTGTGAACATTTTTAATATTTGGAAGTGTTAGGTTTTGGGGGGGTTTGGCTGCTGGTGGTGGTGTATTCTTTTTGTCAAAACAACAAGGAAAAGTAAAGTCTGAAATTATAGACCATCTAGAAAATTATAGACCATCCATAACATCTTATAATATGGCATGTGGTATCGTGATATGCCCATTCTAGAAAAAAAAGTGTTTTTTAAAAAAATTCCTGATGGTACTCTTTACTATTTCTACACATATTTCTTGACCTGTTCCCTTTTTGCTTTTAATCCCTTTTAATCGCTTCTGTATATTGCAGTCTCCAAAGTGATTCTGAGGGTAAATCAAGGTAAATTAAATGAAGAGGATGCTTATGATGGAGTTCAGCTTGTATAGAAGTGAGTGTGCATATGAGCCTAAATTAAATACTCATTATACAATCAGAACACGCAGTTTTGAGTTGCTAGAGATAATCATGAGGAATGAAAATGTTATTCATTCCAGAACAGTTCCAGTGTTTTAGTATACAGAAATACTACATATTTTTAGTTTTTGAGGAAATTGGAGATTTTCTGAGAATGAATACACCTACAGCTTTTAGTTCTATTACCTTTTGTACTCAAGTATTCTTTTCATAAGTGAAGTTTAGAGCAGACATGTATGTGATTGGTACAGAAATCTATTCTCAGATTATGGTACAGGTGGGCTTCATGAACAAATAAGGTAGATGGTAGGAGCAACCTCTTTAAGTTGCTTTTCTATGCACTAAATTGTTCCTATGTAAGACGTAAAAAATCTTTCATCCTTTTTAGCCCTATTAGAGGGCATAGTTGCTACCTTCCTGGTCTTTTTAGCAATATGTAAAGTAAAAATCATTTCAGAAGTGACAGGAAAAAAGTGATTTCATATCTTTTCTTTCCCAGCATGTACCAAGTTCTGTTGAGAGGGAGAGTTTGTTATGCAATGGCTATTAAGAAATTCTGGAGAACCTGATGCTAGGAAAGCTGCAAAGGCTCTACCAGTCTAATTCCATATCAATCAGCCCCTATTGGGATTGTCATAACAGCTATTTATTGTTAAAGGAAAAACACTATTTAAATAACTAAATGACTGACACAAGCCACTTGATCTTTGTAGGGGTCCTGGCCAATTTACGCCTTGTGCAAGTCAAAATTGGGTTTGTCACAGTTGTCTATGCTCAGCTTTCACTGCACATGTGTAAATTCTCATTTGAAAAATACAGCAATCCTAGCTGTTGAAGTTACACCCCTGAAATGAAAGCTTCACAGAAAGCAGCTATGCAGGAAAGAAGTGCTTAGAATTTGTTTGTGGCTACACAGTCCTAATATTTACAAATAAAATGCAGCCCTTTGGCTTCTATAGCAAACACAGGTAAGAAGACATTAAAACTATCTTTAAGATGAAGTAAAACAAACAATACACCATTCAAAAAATACATGTAAATAATTTCAGTCCTTAAAAGTGGATGTGAACAACATAGGAGACTTTCATTTTCAGTCAGTCACTCTGTTACACTACCCTGTCAGACCAGAACATGACCAGTATGGACTAAGAAAGCGACTAATTTGAAAAAAAGAACTTCTTTAAAAAGCAATTAGTTTTTGACGTCGTCATTGTTTTTGCCTAGTAAGAACTGGAATTTTAAATCATTCTGTGTTGGCTAGTAATTCAACCTTATGCTAATAGCAGTCACATTTTCAACTGAGAACGACAGTATGTGCTATAAAAAATAGTGAGAGAGCAGGACATCAAAGTGAATGAAAGGAGAAATAATCTTCTTTTATTCACTTCTAGCTGTATCTTTTCTTCATCCATTGTTTGGTGCTTTCATGTACACTGATCAACTCATTTTCACAGAATCACAGAATGATATGGGGTTGGAAGGGACCTCTGGAGATCATCTAGTCCAACTCCCCTGCCAAAGCAGGTCCACCTAGAGCAGGTTGCACAGGAACGTGTCCAGGCAGGTCTTGAACGTCTCCAGAGAAGGAGACTCCACCACTTCTCTTGGCAGCCTGTTCCAGTCCTCTGCCATCCTCAAAGTGAAGAAGTTCCTCCTCATGTTTAGATGGAACTTCTTATGTACAAGTTTGTGCCCATTTCCTCTTGTCCTATCCCTGGGCACCACTGAAAAAAGACTGGCCCCGTCCTCTTGACACCCACCCTTTAAGTATTTATAAGCATTGATCAGATCCCCCCCTCAGCTTTCTCTTCTCCAGACTAAAGAGACCCAAGTCCCTCAGCCTCTCCTCCTAAGGGAGGTGCTTCAGGCCCCTAATAGTATTTGCAGTCCTCTGCTGTACCCTCTCCAGCAGTTCCCTGTCCTTCTTGAACTTGGGAGCCCGAACTGGACACAGTGCTCCAGATGGGGCCTCACGAGGGCAGAGTAGAGGGGGAGGATAACCTCCCTCAACCCGCTGGTCATACCCTTCCTGATGCACCCCAGGATGCCATTGACCTTCTTGGCCACAAGGGCACATTGCTGGCTCATGGTCATCCTATTGTCCACCAGGACTCCCAGGTCTTTTTCCTCAGAGGTGCTCTCCAGCAGGTCAGCCCCTAACCAGTACTGGTGCATGGGGTTATTCCTCCCCAGGTGCAGCACCCTACACTTGCCCTTGTTGAATTTCACCAGGTTCCTCTCTGCCCAACTCTCCAGACTGTCCAGGTCTCTCTGTAAGGCGGCACAGCCTTCCAGTGTGTCAGCCACGCCTCCCAGTTTTATCGTCAGCAAACTTGCTGAGGGTACATTCCATCCCTTCATCCAGGTCATTGATGAAAATATTGAAGAGGACTGGACCCAGTACTGACCCCTGGGGGACTCCACTTGTTACGGACCTCCAGCTAGATTCTGTGCCCTTAATCACAACCCTCTCAGCTCTGTCTTTCAGCCAGTTTTCAATTCACCTCACTGTCCATTCCTCTAATCCACACTTCCTAAGTTTACCTGTGAGGATGCTGTGGGAGAAAGGACTAGATCATGGAATGTCACAAAGACAAAAAATATCAGTAAAAACAGTAGTCACTTTTTTGCATAAAATATCATTACCTGAGTCAACAGGATGCATTGTTCATTGTAGCAAAGACATTCTTTGTTGCTGTACTAGTCAGATCTCAGCCTTCAATAGCTCAGTTACTTCAATAGCATTTAGATCCCTTCCTCTTGTACAACACAATACAAATATTCACATATTCATCATTTGACTCTTCATTTTGTTTATGTTTAAAATAATAAATTGGCATAGGTGCAGAGAAATCTCAAATCTGTGTATTTTATTTTAAAAATTGTAAACTTATTTTTTAAATGCACCTCCTTCTTAAGGACTTAGTTATTTTAAAGAATTTGGATTAATAACATAAACTATAACTATAATTTCTAAAATTTTGAAGAAGATGATAGTAATTTATGTCAAATGGGATTCTGAAGACAGTGGGGTTTTGTCTCCTGGATTGTGACATCCATAAACTAAAAGTTTTCTTTCAGTTCATAAGAACACTACTACACCGTTAACTCTCTCCTTAGTCTGACAAATTTATTCCATCACTGTACTTCTCAGGTGTTCCAGCATACAAAATATAAGATTTTTATGAGATTTGATCTAAAATGTCTTTTCAGACTTCTTGCATGACCTTGGACAGACGGACTTGGATTCATCTCGCTTAACTTCAGACCACTGCATCTCAGCTAATCATCCTAAACTCCCTCTGTTGGTTCATCTGACCTGTTTCAGACAGCCACTTTTAGATGAGATGAATGTCTGAAGTTGCAAAGGATGTATTCCATCCCCTTTGTTGCATTGCCCTTCTGGGAAATGAAGAAAACTGTGCTGTTCCATAACTGCCATATCAACATATAAGAAGGGATAAATAATAGTAAGAGGTGACTGAACCTTGATAGTCCATCAACCCCTAAAGATTCTGATTTATCTGTCCCCATAAATGTGCAGCCGTATGGACAATGAGTCAAACAAGAGGGAAGGTACAGAAATGGGATGAGTAATACATGACTGTAGACTAGGAGATTGATCTAAAGTGCTGAGGCACTCCACGAATGATGGGACAGCTGAAAACTAAAACGTGGTGGGATCATCCCACCAAATAAGGATTATTTTGGATTAAGAATAGGGATAGAATAAATTGAAATGACAATAGGAAGAAGGTGGTATAGTATGCCATAAATAAGCATATGCAAAGAGGACATATTTTTCTTAACTATTGCAGCTTATTTAGTGAGAGATAATTTTAAAAAACTTGTACCGCTAAGAAAAACTGGTTCTGTGTGTTAATTCTGATCACACATAGGGGTGGTAACAGCTGAAGGACAATGTGAAATCCTATGTTACATAGTAAAGCCTGTTCCTCACTCTCTGGCAGAGCTTGCACTCTCAATTTGAAGCTGTTCTATTAAGAAACTTTTCTCCTGGCTACACTGCTTCTCATTACAGAAATCACCTGTGTAGCACTCAAACAAATCTATCATTTCCAATGCTAGCTTTTGGAGATTAATATTTTATAATAAGTTCCTCTGACCTCATGGACAGGTGTTTTGTATTAGTTTCTCAAAATGAGAAAACAGAATAACCTGGGGAACTAATGAAAAATGAGGCCTTCATGGTCCCTAACTCGGAATCTACATTTCAATATACATAATCTTAAATGATCTCTGCTGTCCTGTATGTAAAAGTACAACATAGAAAATGAAATATGATAAAAATGTTAACCTTGGGCATAGTGTGAAAACTACTTGCATAGCACTTCATTGGTGTGTAGAGCTACAATCTCTACTGATTAGCTACATTAACAAGATCTTTCTCATATTTCTACGTTCATGTGAAACTCCACTACTAAATTTATCTCCTTTTCATCCATAGCCTGAATGGATGTTATCCTGTGCTACAAGAAGTGTGAGGCCTCCTGAGAGCTCATGTGAAGAGTTCCTGTGTAGCTGACAGGCTTCCACAGACCCTAATTGAAAAGACCAAATTCATACTGTGGAAGGGGTGAGGGTCTGCTCTCCTTTGGGTGGGAAGGAAGATTACCCCCCCTCCAGTAGGAGAATCTAAAGTTAACAGCCTAAAGCTCATAGCTGATTTCCTTTCTTCATCTTCTTCTTTCCTCTGTTGTTACCCAGCTTTAAGAGAGGATTACTCAGTGAGTGAATTGCACTCCTCAAGAAATATACAGGAATCTGTCAGGGGATCCTATTATTACTGTCTGAAGAGAAGAAAACTTCTTTGTAATCAAGCAGTCACTATCAGAGGTTTTTTTGTTTGTGGGTCATTTTTTCGTTGCTTTTTTTTTTCCTTTGTTTTGTTTTTTTTTTTTTTTGTCATATGTACATACTTCATGCAATATGTATAGGCTTATTGTTGTTATCAATATTTAAACAAACCAGACCACAAAAATGTTGCTGTAGTAAAACATTAGGGCAACACAACTTTTCATGACTCAAGTAAGGCCTGACAAAGTGAGAAGAATGGAAAGAATAAGGTAGAATTTCTTTTTTTTTTTTTTAATTCTTTTCTCTCTACCAGTAAAAAGCAATTGGAGTGCTTAGTTAAGGTTTCTGAAGCTGCTTTCATGACGTTGATTGACTGACTCCATTGTAGTTGGTTGGGTACATTTCAAGACTAAAACCAAAGCTTCTCTGGAGAGTATGGGAATTAGGTCTGTAGATATAGTGAGCCAAGGATTACAATTTAACAGATATTATATTCTTTCCCATGGATGATTCTCCAGATGCACGTGTATATTGAAGATAAATGAATAGTAAGAGGGCCTTTTTTGTCGTTGTTAACTAATTCAGAAGTGGTTTATCAGATCTGTTCTTCAAGAGTGTGAGAGGAGGAAAATTCAGTAACATACAATCAAAGTGTCAGATTAGCAGAACTGGGAATCTGAATACCCTTTTTAACAAAAAAAGACAAAAGCCTAAAATCAAATAGTTGCTCAGCCTGTGCCAATGGGAAATTTCTCACTGACTCATATGAAACCAAGCTTTTATGTCTTGTTTTCTCACAGAATAGGCAATGTCAGTTCATTTCGTTTGTTAGCATATTCTGCTAGAATTTGTTTTATTTGTTTTGAACTAGGTATCATTTAGACCTCAGGTTTTTTTTGTTTTCTGTCCAGCATTATTATAATAATTACCACCTTTGAGTTTTTTAAGGATTGCATTAGACTGCTGTAGCAATACTACATGCATTTAATTAATCAGGTTTTATTTCATTATTAGGGTTAAAATATTTTAAATTATTTTGCCAAGATACAAAATTCTTAGCAGGATATAGAAAAGAATATACTCATAAAATTCATGACTGCTGTCCCACAAGTTGTGATTACTGCATTCCAACAAAATGCTATTTTTACTCATAAGTAGGAAATACAATACAATGTTCTGATGCTTTCTCCCTTTAGTATTATATCTAGTATCCTTTTGGTGTAATTTCATGTTACACAGTACCTGCAGGAAGTGTGATTATTCACTCCTCATACTGTTCACCATTCACTTAAGCAAATAGCCTCTAGTCATCATTTTGAAAGTAGATGTGAAGAAGATTGCATTTCCATAATTAAAAATAAAAATCAAATCCCTCTTCTGTCTTCATTTTTAAATTGCTGCTGTCAAACTGTACAAATGTACTGAAGAAAAATGATTGAAGTACTTAAAAAAAACATTCATAATACTTAGTCTTGGACGAATAATAAAAAGGTAGATCATTACAAATTGTTATTTCCTCATTCTAATTAGATTATACAAATCCTTAATGCTTTACATGGGTCCACTATGGTATAGCAATCATAAATCCTGTGCATTTTTAAACTGCTACACATATGTTGCATAGCTAATAGGTAGCTCAACAATCAATGTAATCATGCAATTAAATCTTGAAAAGTAATATATTTTAATGGTAGCTACTTTAAAAAAAAAAAATCAGGATTATGCTCATTAAAATTTCCAGTATCTGTCTTGTCTTGTGTTAAGACGGAATCTGACTATATGGCAATGTTTTCCTTTTATGTTGTATCCAGCTGTTACTGTGTTGTAGATTGAAAGTGCTTCTTCTTTGTATATTTTATTTTACTCATGATATTTTCTTTGACTTCCAATTAACATTTATTCAACATTTCAGGGCTCACTGATATGTCCTTTTAAAACAATTGCAACTTTAATAGGTCACAGAGCTGACATTTGTCTACAGATGACACCAATTTCAGTCAGAGTTTTGGTTTCAAATTATGTAGTTTGAATACTATCGTCTTGTCTGTCTCTGCACTTCCTTTAGCTTTAGTAATTGTATTCTGAAGACAGGATACTTCTGATACGTGTTTGTCTGTGTATTTTTACCATTCATGCAGCTTTAGGAAATATACGTATACCTGATCATGTATTCCTGAGTAGAAAGACATCGTGAATGACGTCTCTAAAGAAATGAGTAATATAACTCAGCACAGCTATGCTGAGGTTAGTGAAGATGTACTGATTTATGCCAGCTGAGATTCTGGCCAATAGGGATAGCAAGCAAACCTTTTTTCTTGACTTCTTTTGTGCTTTATTGCTTAGTGCACCATGAAGCATCCAGAACTAGGATTTAACGTTGACTGTAGCAGCAGTACAGCAGTGACTGACAGATACGGTTACTATCACCCCCACAAATGCTGTTCCGTACTCAGATAGACTTTCATCTGTAAGCACCTGCAAAATGGAAAAACTAGGTTAGAAGTATATACATTTAATATTAGAGTCCACAATCTCTATTTTATTCCATTATAATTACCAGAAACACATTTTAATTTTAAATTTCAGGAGGAAGTTTTAAAAAATATTTTTTTCTGTTTTAAATGAGGCACATATGAAATTAATACTATGAAAAAGAAAAACAAAATCATCAAGACTGCTTTGATGCATCGAGAAGTGTGCCATTTACTTACCTTTATCACCTTTAATTGTTTGTACAATGTAATATAAATTTCCATGAAAAGGCTGCAATAAATAGACAGCAAAGGAAGCAAAGCAAACTTCCCACAGGCATTTGAAACAGAGTTAAAAATAAGTTTTAAGAGGCCAGCCTCAGAGATCTCTAATTGGGCATCCAGCTGTGACAGCTTTGCCCACTGAGTAGCCACTCTGTGCTGAGATATATGTGCTCTGAAGGAAGTTGTTTCAATGGATTGAGTCCTCTGATTTCTTTTGTAGTAGGTGGGATGACACTCAGGGTGACTGTCTAAGAGTATTAACTTGATTCTTGTGTAAAACTACATGCTATGAATTGTACAAATATAGTTCCCAACTGAATGGTGTTACTGGGCATTACAGTGCTATTTCTGTGTAATCACACAGGCAAAACCAAAAGTAAGAGCACAGATGCAGGAAGTAAGTAATAATGGCGTAATTATTTTGGTATGCTGGTACCAGTAAATTTCCCTGGACGAGGTTGTAATATTGATAAACCATCTTTGAGATGAAAGCTGGTATTCATCAAAAAGTATTTGGATTCAATTGTAATACATTATCACCATTAAATCACTCCTTTTTTTGAGTGACATATTTGAAAACAGTGTCAAAGACTAGGAAGAAGCATGGCTGTGGATCTATTCAGATTGTTCATGTCCTTCCTTACATTAGTAAGCAATGATTCATAAAAAAAAAAACAAACCACAAAGAAAAACCAAACACCACACCACCCCCTCCCTCTCCGAAATCACCACCAAATGAACCCGCAAATAAATACAAACTAATCTTTTATCTGTCTGATAAAAATTCAGATATAATCTGAAAAAAACTTTACGCATAAATGTGGTACAGTGACACCTGTAGCATGAAGCTTTTGTCCTTTGCTGGAGACGTATATCCTGCCTCTCTGTAAAGTTTAAGCAAGAAGTTCAAGCTAAACAAAAATGTTTGAACAAAAATGTATTGATTCTTTTAGATCTGTCTGCCTATATATTGATTTATCTACCTCTTTATTTACATACACATGGACATACATGAGCATATATGATAGATGGGGCAGGTGAGAGAAAGAAAGGATTATTTTTTTTTCTTAGCTAGACAGAGCACATGTATTTCATTTCTGCAACTCCTTTAAATTTCCAGCTTGATTTTTAGTTTTATTTTATCAACACAGGGTCTCCATCTCCAAGGATAAACCCCACAGTTACTAAGTGGGAGCAGAGGATTTCCAGAGATAAGCTCTGTTATGGCAACCCTAATCCAACCTGGTGGACTTTCCAGCCCAGGTGATTTCTCCTCTCAGTCCGTTTGCTGCCGTTCCCATTTGCAGGTCCAGCCTGTGGCAAGGACGGCAAGTATTCCAGAGGTGTACACACATACACACAGGTGCACATGTACACATACACCACACACTGTGAGGCACAACCAGCCACATGGACCAACAAAGAAAGTTGTACCTGAAGTGGTATCCCCATGAACATCCACAGCACTCTTGTCCAGCTGATGAGGATAAGAGCTTGCTGGTGGTCATAGTCACACACACACACACATGCACACAAACAGATCGGGAGCTGGCCCCACACGTGGTCTATCCAGCGCCAAGAGCCAAATCCCTGTCTCCCCAGTTGCTGGCCTCGGTGTTCCTGTCCTACATCCATACCCAAACTTGGTATTTATCATATCATTACCTAGGTAATCTTGGCCTTTTATGGCATTACTTGATATGGCCTTGCAAGGCTCTTCCCTCTGCAAAAGGTCCCCTGTTTTCCCCTTCAAGTACCCATACAATTTGGTCTTTCTCATAGAACTCCCCTTCACCACCTCTCTGTGTCCCTTTTGTCACCTTCTCACAACAGTCTTTATTACCTGCAACAATTTCTCGTGTTGTGTTCAGTAGTTTCTTGTGGCCCACTGAGTCAACCAAATCTCAGGTCAGGACATCTGTCTGCACGTCATAACAAGCTCACTCCGTGTGTTTGTAGGTCACGCATGCACTCTGTATGTTACTTGATTGACTTGGATGCTGCCTTGGGGACTGCTCCTTTTCTTCCACATCCAGACATTGCGGAGTGATGTATTACAGGTTATTCCACTGTTATTTCCATCACCAGTATCAGGATCCTGCTTTTTTACTGTTTCATTTCATGTTTGATGCCAGACCATTCCTTTCTTTTCCTTTGCCCTGTTTAAGCAGTTTCTCTACTTCGCTTACTCTCAACTGCAATCATCTTGTAGCTTGGTCCCAGCCAACTGACAACTGTCAGCAATTATGAAATCAGTGAGAATATGCTTGCCAAAGCTGAAATTTATTGAGGACGCTCTGCATTCCTCCTGTAATGTATGCTACCCTACCACCATCCCAAATTCTTCCTATGCAGAAAATATTCAGAGGATTAGGACCACTCATACATTTTCTACACTTCTGCTTTCCTGTTCTCTGGTGAAGGTGCCTGATTAGGAAGAGGAGCCATTGCTAGCAGTGATTTCAGTCAATCTGAAGCTTCAGCAAGGAGACATAAATGTTAACACCTTGAGTCCTTTCTAACCTATTTTGGAATCCAACTTGGTAAACACTATTAGAAAGGAGAAGGATATGCAAAAAAAGACTTAAATTCACCTTTTAGCTTCTGGGCCCAATGCGTTAATTCCAGTCAGGCTTTGCTGAATTGTATCTCTTTGTGCTGATGGAAAGCTTTATAAAATTAAGCACACATTTTAGGACTTCCAGGTCCCCTGAGATAGTGCCACTTGAATTTGGAGCTAGAGGATCTTTCAGATAAACCCTGTGCTTTGGCTGTTCTGTCAGTAAAAGTATTTTACAAAGCTCCTTACTTTTCCAGGAATATCACTGGGTTATTTTCTGCTGAAAGAAGAACTTAGATTTAAGCAACTGTTATTTACATTGGTTAAGAACAGTATTAGAGCTGTATACAATATGCAGGATAAATACTTGTTACATTAGGGTTTACTTAGATTCAGAAGAGCTTTCATTCTTCCAAAGCTGCCCCGAGGGAGAACAGTAATACGGTAAACAAGTTTTATGCAACCAAATATATATGCTTTTTGTACTCATTTTACATGTTTCTAATTAATCCAGATTGAAGTTTAAATTGTTTTAAATAATTTCTTATAGACCTTAAGTCCAATGTAAGTTTTGAGAAATTTAGAGAAAAGTTTAGAGACTTTTTGGATCTTTTGAGATATTCCATGAGTAGGAGGCAGGGTGTACTTTATCATAGAAATACTTTTATGGAAAATGAGAAATTCAGGAATAACCTGACATTGTCAAAATATGTTGCATTTATTTATTCCAGAGCTCTGAAGAATTAAAAGTATTGCCTAAGATGGTTTTTGCCCAAAGAAGCTATTCCTAAAACCTATTGTCTTAACCCAAACACTGTGTCATACCTTTTGTAAAACTTACTATGGAGAAACAAATATCTTTGCTCCATCCACCTTGAGCAAACTGAAAGTCAGTGAGAGGAAGTTTGTAATTCCCTCCAGTCTGACGACCCAAGTTACCTGGCTGGAAAAGTAAAACATCATAATCATGTGGAAGTTGTTTCTGCCATCCATGCATTTAGATAGTTTCAAAATACTGAGAAAAGATAGAATAGCTACTGAAAGCTACCCAAACTTTCAACTAATTATGGACACTTGGAAAGGTGAATTAGAAGAGCTGAAATAAAAACTATTTGTTATTTTTTTGATAAACATGCATATGCTCTCTTAGAGGCCTTACTGATTGAGAGTGGTTCATGGGAGGTGGTCACATTACTCTCTCTTTGAAAAATACCTGCATTCCTATTGGCTTTTCAGCTAAGCAGTCATTTGTGGTGAAAAAACATCTTTCAATATGTCTCTCTGTATTTAGACATCAATTTTGTATGTATTTATGTTTTATGTATGTACATATGTTTAATAAATGACCAGAAAAAGTGCAATGGAAGTGGGAAGGCGAGAGCTCAACAGAAATTATTTTAATCAGCTTTCTTTTCTGCCCATCATTATCATTTGTTTTTTCAAGTCCCTATTGCATTCACAGTCAGATCTCCATCTTTATTATACCTTCATTAACCTTTTAAATCTCCTGTCTGTGTACAGGGGCCTTTATTTCATTTAATTATCTTTTTAAAATTCACAAATGGTAGCTGCTGCCATTTTGGCTTTTTGACATTTTTCACCTGCAGACTGTAAGAAACAGATTTAAGAGTCTTGTTCTGCTGTTTTATGTTGCATCCTGATTTTAGCTGAAATACTGAGGCTGGAATTCAGTCATTCATTGTCATTCAGGAGTTGTTTGAGTTGTGCTTTTGTGCTTTGTGGGATCAGCAGACCTCAGCTGAATTATAGTCTTGAATTTTGTTTTGCAACCATGTATTATTTTCCTTGGGATGTCACTGTTTCTTCCTTTTTAGTATGATCATAAAATATCCCAGCTTGAACACTTTATACAGGAATTCCATTTCTTTTGCTTGTAGATAGGATCACTTGGTTTGCAAGTCATTCAGTTCTTTTATCTATCAGTCGATCTATACTTTTTAAGGCACACTCGTCACTCTGCTATCTAGCACACTGCTACCTCGCAGCAAATATGAGATAGCAGGGTTTATTCCACCATGCATTATTCGATGTACTTCATTCCTTTTTGATTCGTGTCATCAACAGTGTTTTCAGTTGCATTTCCTAGAACATCAGGTGTAAAGATATGCTCCCTTATCAGGGTTGCTGCAAACTGTTTCTATTACTTTTTAGTCATTTAATCAGTTCTTTCTTTTCTCCTAATCATATTATTAGCACTTAATAGCAGTTGCTATGGGAGCTGCAGAACCAAACAGTGGCTGAGGCTCAGTGGCAATACGTCTATGTTAAAGGTAACATCTGGTCTTTACTACCTTGAAGGTAAGAGATGTGGTGAGAAGAATTTTAACTACTCGTTCACACACTAGCTTGTCCCTCACTATACAGTACAATTCCCTGCTAGGGAAGAAGTGGTGTTGCCAAACTTCTGTGATCACGGTTAAGGATTAGAAAGGTAGGAGGCAGACTGAGTTTCTGCCGTGGCTCCTGTCTAAAATGAATCGGTTAAAAGAACACATGGTACTTTTCCTGCCTGTCTGGATTATTCATTAATGTTACCACTCTCTGGCTCATAACCTGCCTTCTTCAAACATACTTTCTGTTATAAGGAGCTCAGCCTGACTGAAAAAGTCCTTGTCAAAATCTGCCCTTCATCATCTTTGTCGACTTTCTGCTTATTCCCATCATGTTGCTTTTCTCATAGACGCTCCTTATTGTAACACATACGCACACTGCTTGCCAGAATTCCCATGAGATAAAACCTTAGCCTTCTTTTACAGGTATCAAATATCTCTTTAATAATCTTCTGTAATTCTGATAGTTCATCTCTCTGGGTGCAGTTCCTTGAAACTTGTGCTTTAATAGTTTTGCATGTCTGTTAAAGAACTCTGAAGTTTAACTCCTGTAATATCCATCAAAAACTCTAGGAGCGGAGGTGTATATTTTTAGCTGTCAAGCTGGTACAGATTTCTCAGAGGTGCATTTGTTTCAATGTCCTTTGTATTTTCTTTTATTTTTCTGTGAAAATACTGGAATATGTATACATGTGAAATAAGCTAGCCAAAATAATTCTTTATTGTCATGCTACAGTCTTTGAACCACAATTTCTGCAGTGCGTGATGTCAATTGACAACCTCATCATTATAAGCAAGCTTTCATGTTATCCTTAAAAGTTTTCAATCTTCTTGTCAGACCAATTATTTTTACTTAGACAAAAGGGTCTAATTTTATAGGAAAATAACTGACAGTTTAATAATATTTCACATTTCTACAGTACCATTCTAAGGATTGCTCAGTACTTCACACACATTAATGAATTAAACTTTCCAGTAACCTTATGAGGAAGTGTTATTATCTTTATTATACAGACATGGAAACAGTGGCATAGAGAACATAGGAGACAAATAAATTCAGACAGCTTATTTGGAGCAAGAAAGGAAACAAACCCCATTTTGACTGCTAGGTCATGACTTTTGCTCAAAGAGAGGAAGGTTAATCCCTTTCTTTTCTCTGCTGTTCTGGCTTAGGTAAACAATATCCGTCCTTCCTTCCTTCCTTCCTTCCTTCCTTCCTTCCTTTCTTCCTTCCTTCCTTCCCTGCTTGCTTGTTTTCTTGCTGGCTTGGTTTCTTCAAAGCTTTCTTTCTTCTAAAACCTACTTAAAAGAATAGGTTGAACAGGCAGCCTTTTAGAACTGGAAGACTTAAGATCCCTGTGGTATGCTATGAACTCTTTAAGATTGATTGGACAATGAGTATGATATTTCATGAGATGCCCATCCAATCCATGGCTGCATGCACTCCTTTCAGTGTGTCAGCAGTGCTTAGGGCCAAGATTGATCCCACCTAAATTCAGGTGTTTTTCAGAGGCCCCAGTGTTAGGACCTTGGTCTCTTTAAATATCCTTTATCATCAGTAGAAAGACATAAGAATCTTCAAAGAGATGTCCTGAGTTGTGCTGAGTTGCTTTCTATGGAGAAAAGCATCTCTCTCGATGCGTGACAAAGGAAACTTGGTTGACCATGCTCCTCATTTAGGGTAATCAGTGAAATACCTAAAATCAGGGAGGCTGCAGCAGGAATTTAGTGCAAAGAACTGAATGAATGTGCAAACAAATTTTTTTAGTACATACAACGAAGACTAAGTCTGAGCTGATCTTACCACAATGGAAACAAAACTGCCAGTATGTCACTGAAGGTATGTGGCATCTCTCTGCTATAAAACCTTGTATTTTGTGAATGCATGTATAAAGTCACAGAATATTTTCCTACATATGCAGGCTAACTTTGTGGCAGGAAATGATTAGCTGAATTACATTAGGCTTTTAAGTTTGGGTTTTTTTTAATTCTGATGCATAGGATGAAGCAAAAACAGCATTGCGGAAGATCGGGAAGACGTGCAGAAATCAACAGATGAGTAAATCACAAAGTGAGAAAAATCACGGGGTAGCACTGCTTCTGTAAAACTGCTAAGATACCGGTAAATTAGATTTCTGGGTTACATTAGTGACTCAAAGAAAATGGAGAAACACTGATGTTTACCTGCATTCTGAGCAGTAAGTCTGCAATCTCATGTTAGTATTTTCAGTCGTACTGCTTTCCTGTGTAATATTTTACTCTAAACTTGAAATACAATTTCATATTATCTTTGAGCGCTATGCAATCAAAAGTGCTTAGATTACTCTTTGAACCATTTTCTCTTAGCTATCATCCCTGGAAACTTAGTCTGGACTCTCAAGAGACAAATTCTGTATTTTGCATCTCATTAAAAAATGAAGAAAAGGAAAGAAATACAGAGTATACCTTCCCTTCATTGCTGTACCCAGGCCTTTGAGTTATATTAGTAGCTCTTTGCTCTTCCTACTGCCTTCAGTGGATTTGCATGTGTGTCATTGATTGAAACACCACAGGTATTTCAGTACAGAACAAGCCGGCATGGAATGTGCTTGTTCATTTAGTGAAAACTATTTGCTTCACTTTGCTACAGGCAGCCAACAACTGATGAAACTCAGCTTAGTCAGAAGAAGAAATATGAGACTAAACAGATATGGGGCAGGAGAGCTGTGCTAATTTTATGATTTTAAAATAGATAAAACAGGATCCATTTCCTAGAGATCCTAGTTAGAGGCAATTAGAAATTATACGAAACTGGAGTCTTTTACTTTTTGAATACTATCAATTTGCAGTGATAAGAAATGTAATTATTTTTTTCATTTGCATTGGAACACAGTTGCTTAGTGCATGTCATAATTGCAATTCTTACTCTTGTCAATCTCATTCTTTAACATAATATCAGTATTTGTACTTGGGCTGCTTTTTAATGATGTAATTTATGATTCTGAGAAGCAAGTGGAATTTGAATTAGAAGAATATTTCAAACATTCCCACCTTTTATAAAAACCTCTGTTTGTTTTTCTGAAACTTAACATTAATATAAATTATATGATGAACAGTCATCACAGTCAGAAACCACTAATGTCTTGTAAATGTTGCTGAAAACTGTCCAAAAATCTGTCTTAAAAAAGAACAAAATCAACATTTCATGCAAGTTAGGGAAAAATTCCTTGACTCTAAAATCCGAATAAATCTTGATGATCTTCTAGTAATTGTATGTATGTGTTTAACCAAAAAGGAAATTTTGAGGCAATATGTGGCAAAATACGATATTGATTTACATGTATCCTAACAAGGGTATCAGAGAATTAGGTCATTATGTTTGACATAAAGAAGAAACTGCAAATAGAAACAGTATAACAATATAGGCTGTTATTTCTAGGAGCTGGAATAGATTCTGGACTGTAGAATTTTAATAAGTGAACATATGGAGTTAAAACACTGTTTCAGAATTGTATATTTTATTTTTATTTTTTTTTTTGTTTTTGACATTTTGGAGTTTGATAAGCCCTCCTACAATAGTGTTAAGCACTTATTTTTTTTATTTTTATGAAACAATAATCTGCACAAACTCTGTCCATATTGAGAAACAAGACAAATCAGGAACTTTATGTCCAACGTGTAGGTTGTTTTCCTTACAGAAACCTCATAATGCAGATCTGAATTGTGGAGAGAAATCATGCAGTTGTGTAGGGCATGAGAAGTATTTAGATACATCTTGGGGTGAAATGGAAGACAGCAGAAATTTTTATAAGAATTTTTTTTTTTCATTTACAGAAAAGAAAAATTGCATTAACAATCAATTAAAATGAATTCAAGTTGGGGTGCTTAATATTTTCACAAGTTTCTGTGTATAAGATACACTTGCAGGAGAGAAACAGCAGTTTCTGTAAAGGACCATGCATCAGTAGCTACAGATTTTCCCGATGTGCAGTAAGCTGCGGGAATGCTGCACAGACTGTTCCTATGCATTCCTGTAATTTCCCCCTAAGTTCAGTCTCTTAGCTGCTTTTATTTTGGTTTAGTTTTTTTTGGTTGGTTGGTGTTTTTTTTTTTTCCTCCAAGGAAGTTGGATTGAAGTAGGCAGTGTGAATTATTCTTGGCTTTCATATCAGTCATAAGTTTGGTGATACTTCAGTATAGAAGAGAAATAATAATGAACATCTTTCAAGTTTACTCTCTCATGGCTATGTATGTTTGTATAAATCTACTTAGGATAGGTTGATAAATAGTTCCAATTCTTTATTCAAAATATACAGGTAATTTAATTTAAGTCCCAGTTTTACTGCTTTGAAAAGGCTTTTTACTCCATTCTAGACCCTACTTGCCAGGACGTGTTTCAGGCTGGGATCAAAGCCATTTGATGGTCAATTCTCTGGTTTTGTTGTGTGGCTGCTGATTTCATTGCAAGCACCCGACAATGTGGGCTGGAGCCTTGGCCAGTCAAAGATGATAGAAACTAGTTTATGCTCTGTAGGCAAAAAGTTGGAGCAGGTGTTTCTAAAGCTTTTTCAGTTGTCACACCACTTGCAGGCCAATAATTTAGTGTGATTGTAAAAACTAAACAGCAAATAACATTAACTTTGTTTGCAGCTCTTTTGTGCCTTTCACAAAATGACACCAAGCCTGAACAGAGAAAACTATTTGAGAGCCCAGGTAGGAAGGAGATGAGAAGGAAATAGCCATATGTGATAAATAGGTACCAGGTAGGAGAAGCTTGAAGAGATTGTGTCTAGATTAAGGGTTGTCAGAAGATGAAGTCCAAGGAACAGTATAAGGTGTTGGAAGTAATAGGAGAGAAATCTTCAATAGAGATTTTGAGGTTAATGAGGAAAGGAAAGGGGTTGAGGACAAAGCAGAAAAAAAAATGATAAATGGCCTCAATTATCTCTTTTAAAAAATTCCCTGAGATTCTTGACAGAGACGGAAAGAAAAGCTAAAAGTGCAGAACAGCTCTTACAGGCCTGCATCTTAAAAAAAAGAAAAGCTTTAATAGCTGTAAGTAACATTTATTATCTCAATTTTTAGTGGTGTGCTTGACACACAATCAGCGATACCACAGTTATATCAGGTTGCCCTAACAGTCAATGCTGTACATGAAAGGTGAGTGCTCATTACTTCGCTTTTTAAAAAATCTTTCCAAGTGAGCTGCTTTTGATCAAAGACACGTAATTAAAGAATTAAGTAAGTTTACATCTAATAGACTGCCTGCAGTTCTCCACTGCATTTTTACCAAGCAATAGTCTACTTTACATGATTGTCTATTATACTCATTAGGAAACTAAGCAAGCTGATTGTGTTTCTCTGAGAGGAAAGTAAATGAAAACTAGAAAAGGTGTGTAATGCTTTAATGAGATGAGTGTGGTGCATGCTCACAGCCTGCTTGTTTTCATTTAGCACATGCATCAACTTGTAAATTATCTTCAGCTTTCGTGTGGTGTAATGATCTTTTGCCATTTTGGTTGTGTTTCACTCAGTGGTTGGCAAGTCATGGAGATGGCTGGTGTTCTGGAAGAGGCTTTATTCTCCCTGACAACAAAAGTAACAGTGATTAGTTCAGCTTCTTAGTTGGGGCTCTATGCTATAACCCAGCTTGACATCATAAAGGCAACAGGTTTTTTGTGGTGTGGGATTTTTTTTCCCTTCTTCTTTCTCTCTCCCCTCTGTCTCTTCTGGAATGCTTTCTGAGCAAATTCCTTGCTTGTGGAGGAATGTCACATTCTCTTGCATTGGTTGATAAATATTTATGCCTGAGAACAGCATAAAGCTCTCTTTTGGATGGTTTCCCATTTTACAGTGTGCTGGCTTTTGGCCTGATCTCTGTATTTAGAAAACACTGTGTATACCTGCATGCTTTCTTGACTCAATTTCCTATTCCTAATGGGTCTACAGCCAGTACTGCATGAGAACCATAGTGCGTATTGCAATATTTGAATGAAAATGAAAAATAGGTGGCTTCTTTTCTAGGTGTATAGCCACATTTTGTGGAGAACTTTATAGTTATGCCTGGAAAGGATATAGTACACAAAACATAAAAATATTTTGAAGCACCTCAGTACTCTGATAAAACTGAGCAACTATGAATGGGATTAAAACCAGCAAAACTTAGAACTCCTTTGGCAGTGTTAATTCAGCCCCATTTCACAATTACAGAGTTTTTTCCTGCTTCCTTTCTTAAATGTACTGCTGATTTTTGCTTTTCTGCTTAGATTTTCTTGTTAAACAAACTCTGTGTACATCCAGTGAAAAATATTTTCATTGTTAAATAAATGGTTTTACCACTAATAGGATGTTGATGCTTTCTAAATGTATTGGTTATGGAAGCTAACTTCCTTTTTCCTGGAGAAAAAAAAGGAGCAACAGTCTATTCCAAATATAGAGGGTGTTCCCTGTCCTCAGTAAGGGACCTCTAACAGGTGGTTCCACAGGAGAAAAGCTGCATACATCCATACATGGTGTTCCATTGGGTGGACGGACACCTGTGAGAAAGGCAAAGATGACCGGTTTCTATCTACACTTACCTCAAGGCTGAGTATACCTCTCCTTGAAACTTGCATGAGTCCCATAGGTCGTCTGGTGTCTCCAATTTTGTGTATTATACTGGCATTTGAGGTATTGGTATGTGGCCAGAAAGCTTTGGTTCCTTCCTGGAAGGCTACTGGTTTCTTTTGCTGATAGGGCAAAGAGCGTTTGTAGGTCGCCTGGGCTCAGGCCATCTCTACAAGCCAGTGTGGAGAGGCAGAGCTTGGCCAGGGAGCTCCCCAAGCTTCAGACCACTGTTTGATGTCAAACAGCTTAGCTAGGGTAGATTAGGCTGGCCAGCCTTCATGGCCACACGAGCCACATTTCAACATCCCCATCTGGACAAGCTCCAGAACTATGTGCTACGTGCTTAGTGGGGCTGCTTCAAGGGGTTACTCTGAAAGCAGCTCTTCAGGGGGCTGTTTAAATTCCCTTAATATCTACTCTGCTGTGGGGTAGGGCTGTGCTAGGTGTCTGGCTCAGTACCGGGGCAGACTGCAGTGTTGCTCTCACAACCTGACTGCTTCGTTTTGTCTGACAGAATTTGGATTACCCCAAAATCTTCATGTCAACAGACTGGCCACATACTGCAGTCCCAGCATGGGAACCAGATGTAAATTGCTTGTGAACTGTATGTGGCTACCTGTTTGTCATCTTGAAATAGTGCCGCTGACTGACAGGGCTGTGAAAACTCCGTGATTATGTACCCAATGGGCAGTGTGATCTCTGTGTGTGTATATACACACAAACATACGTATGTACTCCTTAAAATAGCTTACAGGATTGGGACTCTAGTTAAGGGTCAAAAACTTTCACTTTGATATAGGTTATACAATATCGCCTCTTGGATGGGAGATTTCATGTCAGTATTTAGATTTAAATAAAATGTTAGACGAACATCTATTTTAATGTAATTGTTTTATATATTGTTATTTTCTTTGTTATTTTCAAGTAAGAGAGAAATTGAAACAGTTTTTCTCATTTTAGAATTTAACCATCCTTAATTGGTGGTGAGATTATTTTACTGACACAACTGGTTGGAGTTGGGGTGAAATTCTGGCATTTCTACTAATGCTGTTGTTTTGCTGGGTAACTTGATTGCTAAGATTCATTCACTTTTGAAGAGCAGGTTAATAGGGCAAAAAACATATCAGTGTATACTGTAATAAAAATATTGTTGCAGGAGGAAAGAAAAAGATTAATTTAGAAAAGGAAAGAGGAGAAGATTAAGTTTTGAAATATGTAAAACAGCAAAGACTAGAAATACTTCAATATTACTGGACCAAATATTATTTTATCTCACTTGCATTTCTCCCTGTGTCTGATGCAAAAGCAGGCTTGGTCTGTTTGGTTTTTGCAGACTATGGCTATGTGTTTCAGTGACTCAATTAAAATTTGCCTCATGCAAATTGTTCCAGGAGCAGATGTGCCTGCCAAGCTGGGCAGAGAAAATGTGCAGCGAGGTCACAAAGAAGATGGTTCTTCATTATGCTCTGCCAAAATCTTAGCAGATCATCACTGAGCATGTCCAGATGTAAAATTTCAGTCACTGCCTGTTTTATTTTTGTATTGCATTTTTCATTTCCTGCATTCCCATCTCTACTGATGGGTGAAATCAGTTCTTCCCCTGTCAGCCAAGCAAAGTATCAAGTTGCAGTCTCTTGTTGATTTTGGTAACTTTTTTTTTCCTCTGGAAAAAAAATAGGGTAGATGCATTGTTTATGTGTTTTTAAATCAGGACAGTGTCTCCTATCAGCTAGGCTGGTACTGAGGGGTTGAGGGAGATGTAGCTATGGTATAGAGCAATCTGCACGTAATGTGCTGTGGTTGCTTCACTATAAAGCTCTACTAATCATATGTTTCCACCCCTCCCAATCACTGTGTCCTGTCACGTCAAATTAGTGAGCATCAGGAAGACATTTCTGATTTTCTTTTTTAATTATTTTTGGGCTGAGAATGAGCTTTGACAGTCTAAACTGAAGCTGAATTTTTTGAAGTCATTAAAATCTGGAAACAAATGGAAACCTTTTAGCAATTTTATAGGGTCACTGATGGCTTAAAAAAAAAAAAAAATCACTTCTGCCTGAAAAATAACTAACTAGAGATCACCTAAGATTGTAGTAACTGCAAAAGATCTGAGGAGGAAAAAAGAAAAGAAAAAAAGCCCTTTTCAGTTTCTTGTCTTTCAGAACCTGGTGGTATATCATATAAAATGCTTTCCCTGCTTCTTAAGGGGTCCAATCTTCAGGGGAAAAAAAGCCCCAAAACAACAGACCAAAATGAAATATTACCCAAATGATAATATCAAGTGCTTGCAGACTTGGTACAAGCAATGAAAATGTCCACTGTTTTTTTAAGCCATTGTTTAGGTTCTCACTTCAAGTAAGAATTCCTGTAAGTAAATAACTGCACAACAGAGATTTTATTATTACTTCATGACGTTAAATCTTGCTTGTAGGAACCCTTGGTTCTAATATACGTAGTCTTTCAGGCAGCCCCCAGATTTTTTATACTCTCTAACATATCTGAAAGAAAAATAAATGGGATTTGAGACACCGAAAACCCTGCCTGCTTTTATTAGGAAAGACATTTTTCATCTTCAAATTTTATGCACATATGAGCTAATTAAGAGTGTAATATGAAATAAATCCCTGGCAGTGCAGATGTTTTAGTTGCAAGAGCAATAGCTTGAGTGATTTCCTGTAGGTTTTTAGAAGAATAAATGTGAATCTCAGGCATTGGTCATGTACTCATTTATACTGGCATAATCTATTACCAGAGGAAAAAATGCAAATCAGCAGGGGAAAAAAGCCTATATACTTCCTGACTTTTGTTCTATTGTTTGCTTTTTTTGTTTTTCCAGATCACTTAAGATTGATAAATTTTAGCTTCCTTCTTGGCTGAGATGCATTTCATATTGATTGAATGACTATCCATTGAATAAAAGAAGTAGCATTGGCAGAATTTCCAGCAAAGTATCTTGCTGTTGATTAGGAGACAGGCTGCTTGTATCTGTCAGATAAAGAAAAAGGCTCTGTGTTTCCAATATAGTTTCATCCTGGACTATTATTTCTTCATTAACTTGTTAAAAGAGAAAAAGCATCGTTGAGGCTTTTTTTTTTCTCCTCAGGCATCCATGCACAAAATGAGTATGAGCCAAAGGGGAAAAGAAGGGGAGTGAAGGGAAGAAAAGAAACAAGCGAACAGGGAAATGAGTAAATCATAAAAGCCAGACAAAGAATATCAGTATTTTTTTTTTATTTCATCCCTGCTTTCAAAATCAGGAGTGACCTTTCTGAATGCTGAAATGAGTAGGCATCTTCAGCAAGGTTCATTTGAGGAAAAATTGGGCAGTTAAAAAAACACAGTAGCTGTGACTATGCAATAGCTCCTCAGGGACTTCTGATGAAGTCAAGCAAGATAATTTTATATTATATAAAGAATATTGGATCAAATCTTTTGGGTCAAATATCTTAAGACTCTTATTAAGTATTTTTTCCCCTATATGACTGTGGGATGCGTGACTGATCACCTTTCTTATAGCAGGCTAGAACTCAGATGGTTTTAAGAAAGGCCCTTAGGGCTATGGAGCTGTTTCTGTTTGACAGTCATGGGCTGGATTCCCTCATTTATATTTAACTGTAATCATCAGCTTTGAGAAGAGATTCTAATTTTATACACATGGTGCTCCCCCCACCCCCTCCTTTTCTCCTCAGGAAAGCTATAATTTGCTTGGGTGCATCTCTACTTTTGCTACCAACACGCCTGAGCCCCAGAGTGGGCTTCACGCGTGAAAATTGTGCTGCCAAAAACTGTTACCTTCTTGTGCTCGTGTTTGTTTGCTACTGCTTTTTTTTTTTTTTTTAAATGACTTCTACCTGGGTCTTGAGAAACATTCAAGCCAGATTGTACTGTTGTCTTTAATGGCCTTGATAAAATATCATCACTTGAGCATGGGTATTGGCAGATATGGATATATAACTCCTGAATATTTTTCTTATAAATTTGTCTTAAAATTGAAATAATCAATGTGTAAACAACAAAGTAAAAGTGCATTGAATTGTTATTTCTTGAACTGGTAGAGAACCAATTAGATATCTCTTCTTGAGCTATATATGAAACAGAGGGATATCTTAAAAACAAACAAACAAAAAAAACCCAAAACCCAAAAAACTCAATTTCCATTTTTGTTCTAGCAATGTTTTATCCAAACTTAAGTCAAACACCCACTTCTTAATTAATCAACCACATATCAGTAAAAGGTTATGTTTAAATAAACCTTTACTGCAAAATTATAACATTTGCTTAGATGTCTATGTACTTAAACATCAAAAAGCTTTGTAAACTGTCTGCCTTTACACTTCCTGCTAACCCCAGAGGGAGGGAAGAGTGAAGGGCAACAGGGTTTGTTTGTGTTTGTACAGATTGTTGTCCTTTTAACAAAGACCAACACAAAACATACAGATCCATATGTTTGGGTTTGTTGCTGCCACATTAATTATACATGCGCTCACAGTGTAACACAGTGCAAAATAATCTAAGATGATATAAAAAAGGAATTTCAGGACTGGCATCTTTTCTTTTTTTTTTTTTAGTTAGAAATCCCAAATCGTAAACTGGCTTTTCCAAGAGTATCTTTTGCTTAACAGTCTGTGAGAAATACTATTAACAAAACGTTTCCCTGATATTAGTTTCACCACTGGCTCTAAGAGTGTTTGTCAACCACAGAATTGCAAGCCAGAAGTGAGATTTTTCAGCTTTGTGAAAAAAGTTCATTTACTTGATTTTTTTGGCAACGATTTTGCACTGAGGCAGATAATTCCGTGGATAAATCTGCCAAAGAATCTAAATCTTGCAACATTCAGTGTTGTGATAAACCTACCTAAATTTTGGTATCTTAATGCCTAGTCTGTCATCAACAAAGTGTAGAGAGCTATTCAGCAGGAAATAAACGTCTACATTTGATCAGGTGAATAACTCTCTAGACTATTTGGAACGTCTGGACAAAGGGCTCTGTGGGTTACCTCATGATCGGTGTCTGATACACCCAAGATGCTCTACAATGTCGAAAGCATCACCCTGAGGCTGGCAGTTTCGGCAGCAGAGTTGCAGGGCATCTTTGCCCTTTTGAATCACCAGCTGGAGGCCAGGCAACAGAGGGGCAGTTCAAAAAGCACAAGATACCTGTGTGTAAGCAACTGATTAGAAGCCTGGACTCAGAAAACCAAATTTGGTCTGGAGTTTAGTTCAACTCTAAATCTGCCTAAAAACAGATGGTAGTGAGGAGTCTAGTTCTGCTCATGCTTATTGTTGGGATCCTTGATATTTTTTTTTTTTTAAGTCAGACTAGTAGTTAGTCCTAACAATTTGAAAATAAGCAACCGTTCCCTCACCTGCATAAGATACTGAAGCCATGTGGTTACTTGAGTCTCCCATTTGTGGTCAAACACACATTTTGTAATATTGTTCTCCCTAAGGTGAAGCACCATTTTGAACCTACATCACTCAGGCTGCAGGGAATTAGTCTTCAGACAGGGGTTGTTTTGGAGTAAGCCTGTCCCAGTCCTTTCTGTTGCTTTCTGTGCTGTTCAACTTGGTAATTTGTTTTTTAAATAGTCATTCAAATAAAGAAGGCTGAAGAGAAGAGGCAGCTTGAAGACTAAAGCACGTACAGCCCAGATCCAGGCTCCACTTCATGTTAGCACAGGAACTTGAAAACAGGGATACTGCTTCTTTTTTGACTCTCCCTCCCACAGAGCCATTGGCTGTTGTGTATGTGCCAACAAACAAGGTCACAGGTGGTCTGTTCCTGCTGCCAAACCTGTTCCAGTGTCTGTGTTTTACATACACCTACTTGAGTGTGATAACATCTGAGGTACAAAAGAAACAAACTGGCTGATCTGCTGGCATTTGGTCACCAGAGGTCTTTGGCGTATCAAGACTTAGTTGTGTGCGTGTTATTCAGCAAAAAAGTTGGCTTCTCTAGGGTTTGCGATGATTATGGGATTAGGGAATAATTTAACAGGACTTTTGTGCATCTCATTGGCATCTGAGCAGATCTTGTTATGGATTTAGGCTTAACTCTGCAAAAGTAAGTACATGTACAAATTACATCGGGGCTTCTATTTCTCCTTCAGCTTCTAAGTCCCACTATAATTTAGCAAATAAATAAGAAGTACAAATTTGACTGTCTTTGAAGACCTGGTCTGTAGACCCTGATAAATTGCATGTAGATAGATACAAGATTTCTGAAAAATAATCAAATAACTCGAGAAATATAGGTACTCAACAAAATTGGGCCACCTAAATTAGCTATAGTGCTTAATTATGTAATTAACTGATTACATTTAGATTGCCCCACTTCTAAAACGTTATCCTGAAAGACTCCTTTCCTTCGTTTCCCCATTGGTAAAAATGACATGCTGTTTTGCTGTCCTTCAGAAATATGTAACTCAATTGGTCGTTTACAGAGATCTATAATTGTATATCTGAATACAGTAACAAAATGCCTGTCTGCAGAGATGTACAGGAAACTTTAAATGGCTGTACCAAATGTCCTTGAGGTCTTTCCACTGATCAAAGTGTTAGTTGTATTTGTTAGTGGAGAGAATTCACAACATACATCATTAAACCTCATCATCTGTCTAACCAAAGTCATTTAAGCAGACAGAAAGTGCTCAGCTTCCTCATTGTTACTAGGTGCAATTTTTATTGGAACCATCATAGGGTATCCACATGCCTGAGAAATTCATTTTGCTGTCAAACAGCATGTGTAAGTGAAGTAGCATTTTCTTGTAAAGATTACTGCAAATTGATATAAATTAAGGTCTGCTTTCTGAGAAGAACGAAGTTAATCGAAGTGGGATTAAAGCTATAGGTCCCTTTCATTTAGTAGAGGTGCTTCACTGATTTGTTAAATAATGGGTTATTTGATGTACTGTATGGAGAGTGATGTAGGTCACTTTCAGCATGCAGTGCTGCAGATTTAAAGAAAAAAAAGAGGAAAATACCAGTGCTTTCTAGTTTCCCAAATACCACGTAGTAATCTTTGTTACAAACACATCCCTTCAACCCCCCTTTCCCCCCCCCCATTTTTTGGAGTTATTTCAAGGCATGAGTTTCTTTTTTATATTTGCCTTATTTCACAACCCTAACATTCAGTTAGAAAGGCCTCTCAGGAAGGTGGCTTTTACTGTCTTTCTCATCAGAGAGTATGTTATCACCATCTCATTTGGCCAGCAGATTTGTTTTGGGTAAATATGAGCCTCAAATTGTTCATATGACGTTGAATTATATTTCTGTTGATGGGTTCAGAATATTTAAAGTGATATTGTCCTTCCATGTGTTTTGTTTGGTTGCTTTTGTTTTGTGGCTTTATGCTTGCAGACTCCATGCATTTCTGTATAATTTTTTGACTCTTGAAAAAGCTCTTATGATGCTTGTAAAAAGAAACATAACGCCTGAAGTCTCTGACTTTAAAAGATTATTACTGCTCATGGAGATTTTTTAAAGTCATCAGCTTCTGTTCAAATCCAAGTTATGGTACGTAAGCCTCCAAACGCACCCATCTGAACTGATATGAAAAGAATGAGAGGTCAGTTCAATGGCTAAGAGAAAACAAGGGTGGGTTTCAGCTCTCAGTTGAAAACATCTGTACTAAGGTATTTAAATTCAAGTATCCACAGACATATCTACATGTCTAACCTCCCATTATAGTTGATGGGGCTCTAGCATTTGATTTACTTGTCCACTTATGAGCATTTCTTGCCAAAATACCCGAGTGTTCAAAACATTGGGATTGGTCTGGCAGATATGAGATAAAATTTTCAAAACTTGTGCCCTCCTGGAGGGCCAGAGGGAGGGTAGGCAGAGCTCCCTGTACCATTTCAGAAGGCACAGGATGTCTACGTGTGAAGAAATGAAGCAAACCCTACTCTACTCAATGGAGCACAAGGAGAAATTCAGTTTACCTAATATTATGTGTTTACTTTAAGGTGAGCTGAACTGCCTTGAACTACCTGGCTGTATTGGCCACATTTCCACTGATTATATTGCGGACTTCACTACCATTTTGTATGTAAAAATCACAAGTAGACACTGGCTCCCACACTGCAAGATGTCACAGGATACCGTTTCTGTTAATGCCAATTTGTACTTCTGTTGACTCTTTCGGCAGAGAGTCAAAGGCTGGCTGTAGAGTTTCAGCATAGAGACAAAAGATGATATTGGAAACAAAAATTCTCTCTAAGAAGGGTGTCTACTTGCACCCAGATAAATGTTTAGATGCATCAATAAGCATTATAAAAGACTGTCAGTGGTTTCATCTCTTTTGTTTGATAAAGAATCTAATTCACACAGGAGTAGTTTATGTCTTCACTGAGAATCTGAATCATCAGTGATCTTTACTTGATTCTGTTCAGGAATGTGTTTCGGCTCAGATTTGGCTCAGTTTTAAAATATGTAATGTGAAAACATTGTATTTTTACTAGACTGATTTTCCTGACTAAGCAGCATATTTACCGTGAGAAAGTAGGAATTTGCTTGTACAGTCAGTAAGTTCACGTTCAAAATTAATAATCTACATATGCAATTCTTATTGTAAAGGTTACCAATGGAAACATTCTCAAAGGATTTTTTTTTTCCATAATATGCTATAAAGTAGCAATAAAAGTGCAAAGTAGCAATATTTTTATAGATGTGATTTGAAAAAGTAATACATAAACAGTATGGTAAAAAAAAAAAATTAATTACAGATGCCTGTTTAAACAAATTCTTTCAGTTAACTATAGATTGATTTGTTTTAAATTATTTCTAATGTGGACAAGTATTCACTGTCTGGTTTTCTCACATATCAGTGCTATGAGAAGTTGGTAAAGTCTATCTCGGAATTATAATTTAATGTTATAATGTGAAACATAAAGGAACTTTGCTACATATAAAACCTTAGTGAAAAACAATTGCCTGGAAAGCTACTCTAGCTTAAGTATGTATTTATACATACTAATATCAGATGGCATGAGAATTACAGAGCATTCTTATCTCTTACAAGGAGATTGTAGAGATTAATTCATTATACTAACAATTTATATCAGGGTGTATAAAAATAATTCAATTTCCATTAAAAAAAAGTTAAAACCTGATATATGTAAAGCTGTGCTGTCCATTTCCTTATTGTTTAAAAATGTTCTTATTCAAAATCACACATAATTATTTCAGTTTTGGATGCAGCATGACTCTAGCACATGGTATTTTATGGCAGAAGACTCAGCATTAAGACTATCTAAATGAATCTACTGTTTCATTAAATTGTTTCTGGAAAGCACAGCCTATTTAGTAAACCACCCTTGTAGGTGGTTTCAGGCAAAGCAATACTGACTGTAAATGGCCATTTTAATCTAGGAATCAGGAAAGCTGGCATGGTTTCGAAACAGAATTTACTTCATCAGCTAAGAAGGGGTTTGCAGAATGTGCATGGAGAAATTAGTCATCAAAAAAACTGTTTTGTGGTAGTGCCACTTGCTTTGTGGGAGCCAAACGGTTGTCTCAAGCCTTGTGTCGGAGTGGGCATTTCTTATTTCCCCTCAACTGACTAAGTGGTGAATTGTGTCTTCCTCACTGATGAGCATTCAACACCTGAAAGGATTACCATTGCTAACACCAGATTTCTGGCTCACTTTGGTCAAGACCTGAAACCTCACAAGATCTAATGAGAAGTGAGTGTTGTGTTCATTATGAAACAAAGTGCATTTTGGAAAAAGACTCCGTATTCACCTCGGTGTGAGGACAGTCTTCCCTTCTTTATTCACAGCAGCAGAGTCTTACTGTGCTGTTTCATTACCACATTGTGACACAGTGCTGGGATTCACTGTACATGCCCTAGATTTCTCTCCTGAAATTGTATAGCGATAGTCATGGTTTACAATAGCTACATCATCTCATTTCATCCATGGAAAAATCTCGTTGCTTTCCTGAGATCATGGAAAAAACCTTCCAATTAAGATAAATATAAGGAAGAATTAATCACCTGATTAGAGTCAACAAAAAGTTAAGCATATTTTTCCATTAGTTGCAATGGATTCTGCAAGTAAGATGCTGCCTTGTTGTAGCTGCTAATTCAGTGTGAAGGGGTGTTCCCTTCAGAGACGTGATGTTGATATGGCTTTCCAAGGTATAGGAAATGGCCTGCCTGAGTCCATTGGCATGGACACTCCCTCAGGCAGATCTTTCATTCCTAAGTACCGTTGTCCACAATTGCTCTTTTGCTATTGAGATGTAAAACGTCTTATTCTTAGAGGAATGACTCATTTGCAAATCAGAACAAAAGTAGGTTATAGTTTATACTTTGAGTGGAAGTCACAGGTAAATCAGTTTAATTAAGATAACAATAACATTTGGGGATACCTGCAAAAACTGGAGAAAAACAATAGATGATTTATTATTTATAATTGCTAACATGTATATTAATATTTTTTTAAAAAAAATATCAGAGTATTTTAAGTAGCTAGTAATTCTGTTTACTTGAGTAAGATTCTTTAGTAGACCAGAAGCAAAGTCTTAAATTAAATTACATGTCCACTATGATTTGACACCAACTATGTGGAGGCATGCAAAAATCACCCTATATATTACCTCATGTTAGGATGCATGAACTACACAAGTTAACTGAGGCCCTTCCATTCTGAATCAAGGTAAACTACTAAAAATGCCCAGAGCTTGTTTTCATTAAGGATTTAGACAGGCCCCCAAACGACAGCAAATGCCAGGATTATGCATCAAACATTCTAATGTCAGGGAATGTAACAAGTGATGGTCAAATGATGGCTGCCATTGCACATTACCTTTTCCACCATACCTCTTCCCCACTCGCTATAAAAAACAGAACATGGTCTCTACATGAGTTAAAAATGATGAAAGAACCCATAGGGTCTATGCCACAGTTTTTCTGTGTTAGGAGGTATTTGACAAAAAGCAAGGGATTGGTGGGGGAGGGTGCGCAGGGAAGAAAGAGTAACCTCAAGGCAAAGGCAGTGAAAGAGGATACTGGATGAGCTTCCTGCTAGTGCTACAAGGTTCCTAGATATTGCAAATCATTTAATCAAGCTTTCCCACAAAGTGACTGGTGACAGTCTTAGGTTATTTGTACCAGCCCCGAGAAGTACATGACACATTTTTCTGGTGTTTCAGGTTACCTGCCACTGGAAGGATTCTTGAGTTTTATAAGGCAATATCCTGCTGTGGTTACAGATCCACCTGCTCCTTGTTGCCCATCTGAATCCTCCCTATGCTGACTTCTTCCACTACCTTGTACCAGTTTTCTGTCTTTGAGACTTCAGTAATAAGAACAACAAATTGTGAGGAAAATCCTTCTTGGGAATGGAGCTGCTGTCCTGGCCCATGAAAGAGCTCTGCTCAGAGATCATTAATATGTAGGTGAACTATGAAGAAAGGGAACATATTCAGTGAAGAATGTATCTTTAGAGAATTTAGCAGCCAACTCCTTAATTTGCTAAATAAAAACAAAGTTTTTTTTTCAAGTTGAAGGGTGGGTTGTTTTTTGTTTGTTTGTTTGTTTGTTTGTTATTTCCCCACAGAACATCTCAGACATAGTTATAACATCTGAACCCACTATTAATTGCCTGTTGATAAGCACAGAACTATTAGAAATCCCCAATGAAACAAACGGAGGACACTTTCTTAATATAAATGACACTGTTTTTTTCTTTTCCTAATTTCACTCTTAGATACGCTTGAAACAATGTTTTAAAATTTTCCAGACCCCATCAGCCCTAGGCAATTATGCATTAAGGAAATCTTCAGGTTCAATATTTTTGTTTAGGTGTTATAATAAAGCATTTTATCAAAATAGTAGATTATGGAATACTTCATAAACATGCAGAGCTCTTACTTTGGGTCATCTTAATTTGAGATATTTATATTTGCTTTGAATTGCAGAGTATTTTTTTCTGGATCACTTTGACTATCCAATTATTAATACCACCACAAGCAACAGAACATAAGCAGGGCTTTTTTGAAGGGAGAGGAAATTAGTTGTTCAGGCAGAATGATTTCTCATTCTCAGATAGCTCAGATATTCTCAGATACCATCTCAGACAGAATTCCACATTGGGGGAAGAAAAAAGCTTGAGAAGGAAGCTAGCACAGGCTGAGGTTTGTTTACCTTTTTAAAGTAAAGATATGGAGCTAAATTTGAAATATATCCTATGTATATATATCAGTTCAGCACTGGGTGGAATTACCGATTGCTTACAGAGGAATTTTGTCTTGCTGTTTGAAGAAATCCTCATTTTTCTTATCTTTCTGAGTTCTATAATCAGATAAAGGGCTTAGGATATATTGTGGGGATGGAAAGTCTAGATTATCACTGAAACTAATGCTGCCTCCACTGCAGACACCTCCTGCTGCTAGCTCTTTACTTCCTCAGTTGTCTGTTCTTGAACTATTAGTAGTTTTTTCAGTATTACAGTTAGACACAGTGAGATGCCAGAATTATTCAGCTGACTTGCTGGTTTTCAATTTGCATTCAAAATTAAAATGGATTTTTTCTCTCTCTTTTTTTTTTTTTTTTTCTTTTCTTTTCCCTCTGGGAGCATATATTCTCATTTGTAAATATTTGTGTAATGCTTAACAAGTAGAAATAAGTCCAAGTGTACTTGTGATTTTCCAGCATAATTGAGTTACTTAGGGATATACTTTCTATTTTTCACCTGACACTGCAGACAAAGTTGTATGTACGTCTGGTTTTACTGATATAATTTATGCCAGTCATAGCTTGTACAGACCTCCCATGTATATGCTAGATGGGTAAAAGCATACTATAATAGCACCACTATTTAAAATATTGATTGATTTAAATATATCAATATATTTATAAGCAAAAATGTCATCTGGCATAGGCAAGGCTTAAGTCTCTGGTTTTGACATTTGCAATCTCATCGACATGAGTGAAACTACCAGTGTATATAGAGAGAAGTGTTTGTAGGACGGAAGCTCAAATGGAAATGGTTGTTACTTGTACATAAAGATGGTTTAAAATTTCCTTATTATTGTTATCTGCCCAATATTAGAGACATTAATTTTCTGCACTTCCTTGGCATTCTTGTCATGTTTCAATAGAAGTCATGAAACATGAAGAAATGGGCTGAATTCACTTCTGCAGAAGCTGCCCTGGAGCGGTGTTTCCAGGGAAGGTGGCCCATTAAGTTTTCACATTATTACAGTTTCTTTGAACTTCTTTCCTTTAATATTTGTGGTTTCAAAGGCTTGAAAATTCGTTGCCTTTATTTTTAAGGATACCTTGTCCAAATGATGCAATGGGCAATAGCTTGAACTTGGAGTTTGTTGTATCCAGTAACAGCAGCATACTTTCATATCAAAGACTGGGATCATACAGCAGTAATTCTCATTTTAAATGTGAAATTTTAAGATAATGTGGAGTTGTTTGTTAATTACTTGCTGGGTAAAATCCTTTAGCCACTTAAGTAAACAAGGTTTTTGGCATTGTCTTCAAATGGGATTAAACTCTATGAAAAACAGACAAAAAATTTAAGAGGAGTGCTTTTGCTTGCTGCTTTGGAAAATGTTCATAAATTCTAGGAAGCAATAGTTAAAGTATGTTTTTGATGGATCCTTATAGCACTAATAGTAAGATTGGCATCCCATTATGAATTTATTATCATTTAATTGAAAATTTGGTAATTATGAATTAGATTTTTTTTTTGGTCATAAATAACCATCACAAAAGACTAAAGGTGATTAGTAAATGTCTTTGGAGATTTGTGTATTATCCACACTAGAATAACTTCCTTTGCAGATAAAAGTGCGCCTGGTTTTCACAAAAGATCATAAATTATCCAGTGACCTTAGCTGTGTGCAGCAGCATTCTTCCAACTTTCAAGTAAATTATGTTTGAAAAACTATTGAGGCTGTATTATCTGTTTACGTTTGATATGATATAATCTTGGTTATTCTTTAAGCTGTTGCAAATAGAAACAAGATGCAAATAAACACACTGCAAAAGTGCAAAAAAAGCAATTGTTGGTAAGGAAATTTTAAGTAGTGTAATCAAGCATAATCAGATCCTAATCAAACAATGTAAGTCAATGCAATAACCAGCATATACATAAACTCATTTCCAATAGGAAAGCATCATCTCCTTCAGAATGACCTTACTGTCATAGAATCTTGTTCGGAAAATTTCTCACTACTTTAACTTAACTTAAATGCTGACATCAGCATTGAAACATTATGACTTTGATGAATGAAAATGCTTCAGAATTTTTTGCTTTGCAAAAAAAAAAAAAAAAATCTGCTTCCTATTTCTTTTATTTAAGCATTGATAGACAAACAGATGAATGTGTTTAGGGGTTTCTTAGAACTGCAGTGGAACATCACTAAATGTCACTTCTTTGAAGCAGTCCTATCTACTCTATCTACTGCTGTTTCAAAATAAAATAACCTGGTGGGTTTGGGTTTTCTTTACCCTAAGTTATTCCTTTGATTAGAAGGCTTATAAGAGCTGATGAGACCAATGGGCAGTATTCTAGTTTTGTTAAAAAATGTAAGGAGTAAGTTGTTACTTATTCTAGTGCTGCATAGGATTCTATCACATATGAATGACGATTAAAAGAACAAAATCTTTTTTAGTTAGTCTAATGAAAGAAAAAAAAAAACACAAAACAACTCACTAGCTTGTAGTCTGGTAATCACCACTTTGATTAGAATGATTTGTCTCTTTAGGTAGTGCAAACTACAATTGATTTATTTTTGGCCATTTCCTAAGACAAGCTGATGTAGCACTCAATTGCAGGTAAGAAGAGCTTTCCTCTCTCCCCCACAGCTAGTGGTGAAACTGTACCAACAAATTAGAAACCATTTTAGGGGACTTTTAGTGGGAAAAGATATGGATGCAACTAATGAGCCAACAGTAGAAAAGATATAAATCATGATTGGTGATTTAGAGATATAATATTTTCTAGCTACACAATAAGAACTGGTGATTCTTCTTCAACCTGTCTTTTCCAGGAATCTTTCTCTGAATAGAAACAGGGTGTACCTTGTCTTCAAAATATGCATAGATCTAAAACTATATTATCATACAAATGAAGAATAAAGTTAGTTTATTATAAAACAAAACAAAGAAAAACCTATCCTGAAGAACTCAAGAAGGACTAGGTGAAAGCTGAATTTATAAGATATTAAAGTCAATACTTACCAACACCATGCCTTTTCTCAATCACATATCTGTCTTGTTTTTATTGAACCCTTCCCCAAAAAAATTTCTTTGATTTTTGCCAAAGAAGGAAAAAATGTTAGGTTTTTAATGAAAAGAATAACACCAGACAAGTCTTTCTAGTATAAATCTAGGAAGGCATGCTATATTTTAATTACTAACCATCAGAGGTGGGAACCCCAGGGTATCTAAGTCAAGCCTCTGTATTCAGTTCTTGTAAATTAAATGTTGTATTTTCTCTTTAAGGGCAGTAGAAGAAGAGACTTTGAAGGTGTTCAGAGAGTGAACTTGTCTAGCTAAGTTGGACACTGGACAGTATGAGAAACCAGTGACAGAAATTTCAGTCCTCTGGAAATTTCATCTCTATGCTGAATGAAGGCCCAAAATATCAGGATCAGATCTTTTACAAAATAAGGCAGTGTCATTGTTCACCCACCTTTCACTTAATAGTAGTTGGAGCACTAACCTAAGAAATGGGACAGAATTGGAGTCTTCTTCAACCTGACAAGTTTTGAATCGATGTCAGAATAGAAAGCACTATTCACGAATTCCTAGGGCACTGTGGTATGTTAAAAGCATTTACTATTTGTACCCTATGAAACTCAGCTGTTGTGCTGTCATAAATGCCAGAAGGGGAGCAGAGACAGGTCAGGTCTGTACCTATTGGAATGGAAATTCAGTGAGTCTAGAAACCTTACATCTCCCATGGATCATTCCTCTTATCACTGAATACAAGCAAGCATCATAGGATCAAGGTATTTTTCGGGTATTTGCATCCAGAACAAGCACAGATGAGATGCATAGTGGCCTAAAGCATTTTCAGAGCAAATCTCCCAGTCATCCCCATTTACCGTGATTTACTTTACATTGCAGGCCAGCCTGAGAACTTACAAGCTAAATTCTTTCTGGGTGACACTCAGCTGGAAGACGTGTTCCATGGTTGCATCTAGCGTGTTCCAGTTATGAGTGGATGCTCAGTGTGCTGAGGCGGGTTAGATCTAGTCTGGAGTAAACCCCTGAAATCCATATATGGTTGATACTGGGTTCTTGGCACCGAGTGTCTTACTCTGCAGCATTGATCCCATGAGTCTTACTGAATTTTCTATACAGATACAGCCTCTGTGTGCTCCCAAGGACCCTGCCTTACCTGAACTGAACTACATCTCTCCTTTATCAGGACAGTTTGAGCTTTCAGTCTTGGCAAATTCCCCTAAGTAAAAATCTTCTTTCCACAAAACACAAAATAAGGAATTTTTAGTGCTCTGCATTCATTGTTTTCTATATATATTTGCTCCTCATTTCAAAATATTTTATGAAGCCGTCACAAATCTGAGAATGGCCAAATTTTTGTGGCCTGTTTTTTGAATGCTGTTGTACTATATGTTGTGTTTCTATCCCATAAGTTGAGAATGCTCTTAAGAATGCTCCAAACTGAATAAAAATTTAGTAAAATAATTTCTTATGAATACTGCTGTTGGGACTTCACTGGTGACAGTTTTTAATCCAGAGAAGCCTTATCTGAGATTTACTGATAGCCAGTAAGTGATAAGAGAAATAAACTCCTAACTGCAATTGTGGTATCTTGGTTTTGTTAAGTCCAAAAAGCAATGTCAGCAGTGCACCAATAAAATTATAAACATGCATCTTGTGCTCTGCCTTCCATTCATTAAAATAAAAAGCGTTTCCAAGAAGCCAAACCAAAACACTTGCAATCTTTTTAAAATATTAATTTAAAAGATTAGAGTCTAGCTTTGATGTGCCATATTATATTGATGGATTACAGGGGATAAAAAAGCCAGTGAAATGACATCTAAGATGCAGGTTTGAAGCGCTATGCTTTAGCAAATTTCTTGTAAGCCAAGATTTTTTGTCCCCCTTTATTCCTTATGTTTTTGCTTAAATTGACAGCTACCAGATGAAATCCATGGCCTGACCCATGTTATATCCACCTCTCACTGGAAGAAATGTCGGTTATTGCTGAGCAATGAGTGTGTTGTATTTTATTATGGAGCTCTTCTGTATCGCTGCAGAATATATTTTCACAAAATTCTTCAAGGCTTTATGCTGTATTATTTTATAAAACCTATAAAAGCAGGTAAAAGGAGGAGGGTCAGCTTCAGAAGGCCTTAGAATTCACTGTACTTTGCTGTTTTGCTTTCAGGTTCTTGATTTCACAGGTAGCCTTGATTCGAAATCGATCCTTGCAATGGTGAGAAAAAGAAAATCCTGATTTTTATTTGCACTGCAGCTCTTTTGCAGCTGCCAGAGTATGAAGCTACTGCAAGACTGCATGAACTGCATTCCGAGGCTGCTACCTCTTAGCAGATTGATACAGTGAAGCCCTATTGTAAATGCCGGTTGAATTCAAATTAGTAATTTTTTGTGGTCCCGTATTGTGCCAAAGAGGAGGTTTTGAGTCTGCTAGTTTATCTAGATAAGTTTGATCAGTAGAGCTAATAGAATATATTGTTTCTTACTACCAAGCTCGCTTTGTTTAAATGCTATATGGCATTCCAGGCAGCCCCCTTTGTCCTTAAGCAGTGGAGTGGTTCCTGAGTGGTGGAAACAGTGAAACTGAAGAGCTCAGCAATGTCGAGAAAAAGTAAGAAGTAATAAACTTCAGCATATTTCATTGGAATGTAGTGAATAGTTAAACAAGAATGTTTCATAGAAATGGTCCAATGTGGCCAAAATATCAAGAAGAAATTATACTGACAAAGTGCCAAGACAGCCTCTTAGCTGCAGGAAATCTGGGCTTTCTGAGGCTGCAGCCTTTCAGGAGCTGACCTTGTAACCGGGATCTTTTATGCAAACCGCTCCAGGGCTTTAACATCCAATAAATGCATCCCCTTTAACTGAGCATTTCAGTATTTGAATTTTGTTGTTGTTGTTGTTGTTCTTAATCAGATTGAAATTAGATTTTGGAATATTAAATTCCCCCATGAAATGGAGTGACCTTCTTCTGCATAGATATGGGGAATAATCTTGTGATACAAGGGAAACACTGTAATTTGCACCAGCTGTTAGACTTTTCAAAGATGTGTCCTTTTATTGCTGGCTTATTTATGCAGGGACTGATGGGGTTCTCCATCAAACATGCACAGTTAAGTAGTTGGACTGCTGATAACCAAGTCTGTATTTTACAAAATATTATACCTGTAGCGCAGAAGCATCCAAATCATGGCTTTCAAGTGCCTTTACCACGCTTTTCTTAGGTGACTGTATTGTCCATAATGCTCACAGTATCTGCAAGTAAACCTGATGAAATTCAAGTCAGGTTTTATTCTTCTGCAGCTTAGTGAAGCTTGGAATAGTGGCAGAGGCACTAGAGCTGGCTCTTGTGAGGATTACAGAGTCCCAGCTACATCCATTTACACTCAGTTCACGTTTGGGTGGCTGATGCTACAAAAGAGGCCCAGAATGCTTGGGTTTTTTTCAAATGAAAAGGAAATCCTGCAGAATTTGCACTTGACTAAGAAAGAGGCTGCACTAAAGGTGCATGCAGGTGAGCAGATAATTCATGCCAAATCCTGATGCCATTTTGTGTCATCATTTTGTTTGCATGTTCAGATACAGTATCACAGCACAAACAGCAGGAATTGTAAGAATTTCAGCAGTTCCCTAGACTTACAGGGGTGTTTGAATATCAGCATGTATATGTAACACATCTAGTAGTGAACCAAATGGGAAAGAAGATGCAGGAGAGACTATAGGTAATCTATTAATTACCACTGATTATAACTGTAAATAGATTATGTAACAAAGGCAATGAGAAAACCTGACAAATGTCTTTTATGCCTAAACCTAGAAACCACCAAAACTTCTATCTTGTTTATGCTGTCTGAGTTTTCTCTCTTCTTTGTCAGACACAATTCAGGGGTGATTCTGTACATTTATGTACTATCTGTGTCCTGGAAAATGGAAAGTGAGCTTTCTGTGTTGACTTCCTGGCCTTTTCTGAGGAGAAGAAAAACAAATAGCAAGGTTGACTTCATAGGCTGTACTGCTTGGCAACATTAGGGGAAATAGATATACTTTTGAACATTTTAGCAATGTGTGCAAATTTTCCATGCTTTTCAGAAAAATGCCGGCCATTTTGCCATTTATGGCATATATGAATTTAAGACCGTGTAATGGTATGTGCAGAACTCCAGTGCAATCCCACAGGTCTTATTCTAGATGATTCATTTTTTCCAGCTGTTGGTTAAAGTAAGCAGATTCATGTGTTAACAGAAACCAAGAAACTATAAACTCCAAGGAAATAAGTTCAATTTGCATAGCACGATGAAATATGGTGTTACTTTAAAAGGCATAAATTTTCCAGTTCAGAAGTATTTATGTCTATACTGTATTTCCAACATGTTTATTTAATGTGCTTGCTTTCTTGTTACATTGCGTTCTGGTAATTTTAAAGAGCAGAGAAAGGTACGGCTCTTATGTAAATAAAGAACTGAAGAGGAACACAGTAGCAGCCTTGGCCTGTGATGCAGGAATGTGTACCATCATGGACAGTAAAAGTAGCAGAGCATGGAAATATAAACCTTAGAATTTCTTCCATCTCTGGCATGTCTGTGCCCAAGGAATATGTTTGTGAGAAGCCTGTTTTGCCGTGTGTTCAAATATGTATATAGAACTCTATGGACATGTACTAATTCATCCTTCTATCAACGTAGTGTAGGTTGAGAGGCTTAGTGGCACTTGGAAGGATAGTATTAATAGAAGTATGAAGCAAGAATGTGTTATATGTTGATATATGATATATGTTATATGTTATAAGTATGAAGTATGGTATAATATGGGAACTGTAGTGGGAAATGTGTCTAGTACCGAAAGATGAAGCTGGGATGGGAAAGGATAAACTGTGGATAAACCAATAATCTAAGGGAGAGGAGCAGACTAGAGGTGGGGTGATTATACAAGTAGTACATAAGCCTGAATGTCTCATCTTCTTGTGGGTTTTTTCCCCTAAGTATAATAAATGGGCTGGCAAAGGGCATGTGATTAGCAACTACCTGATCTTAGTTCTCACCTGCACTCACATGCTTGCATATTTTGTTCCTGAATATGATGGAAACATCCATGTCCGGGGTAGATGGGATCATGAACGGTCTTCTGCATACCCTTCTCTGTAGCCAGTTAAGCATCCTGGATTATTTCTAGATTGTTTCATTTGTTGATATACGATCACAATACAAAATATGAGATTGAAGGTAGGAATCACAATCAACTCATTACATGAGACAGATTTAGTTTGAGACTGTAGTAACTACTCTAAGGTGATTAGCTTTGTGTCTGCTCAGCCTGCTTTTACTGAAGGTAACATGTCCTCTAATTATCATGGGGAAACAAAAGAGTAGATTTGCATGGTGTTAGCCTACTCCATAAAAAAGGCACATGTAGTTTAATATGCTGCAAATCCTCATCCTTATTTCCTGTGATAACTTTTTCAGGAAACAGTATCCAAAGAGCACTGTAGATTATTTTTGAAGGAGGAGTAATCTCAAAAAATAGCCTGAAAGCTGTTATACTTAAATTGCTGATAATTAATCCCTCCAAGCTGATCTAAAATCTAGTAGCTCCATTTATATATTTGGGATTTTGCCCCTTATGGGAAGTTAAAGCCCTAGCAAAATATATCATCTGCAAAATTTTCTTACCCCTCCCAATCAGACTGTTAGCTTTCTGAAAATATGCTGAAGTAATAGAGGGATCTAGAGAGTAATGAGCCATTCCCATAAAAAGAGAGAAGCTTTAAATCTAAGCACAGATATGTACCAGACTGAATTCTGGACATCTAATTTTTCAGTATTCTGGGCTTAATTAACATTTCTGCCTCAATTTCCCTATTAAAAAATGAGAAGCAATAAAATGCTTACCTTTATAGTCATAGGGATGCTCTGTTGGTAATTAGATGCTGTCAGACAGAATTGCTGTAAATTACAGTAATTACTGTTCATTAATTAATTCTGACAGTTTTATGTTTTATTGTAATGCACTGTCATAGTGCTATAGTGTTTAAATTGGATGCCTTTAAAATGAACATTCACATTAAAAAGGAGTGAAAGAGAACCTTTTATTGAAATTAAAAAAAGTTCCAAAGAAATATTTTATTATGATCTAATTTTGGCTATGGAATTCTGAAGCTGAAAGGTACTGCATACTGGTAATTGTGTGTATTATAATAATTAAAAATGATAAAAAAAAAATATGCAAGAGACATTCAGTATTTAAATTGAACTGCTTATTTTAGAGCAGAATGCGGTATTTAATTGTAGCATTCTCTGTTGAACCAGGTGTATTTCCAGAGAATGTTTCGTGCCAAAGAGAATTAAGGCAGGAAAGTTGACATTTCCCTCAGGAGCAAAAGACTAAATACTAAATCTGTATCTTCCACTTACTGGAAGTGAGGCTTCCTTTAGCTCTTACAGCACTAAAATACTGTGCATGTTGGTTTATTGTAGCAGTAGTAGTGTAATTTACACCATTGCTATGTGGTGATGGTAATTACAGTATTGCTATGTAATAACATAATAATTTCAGAGAAATTATGTTATGATTTTATCAATGTTACGGATGTGTAAACATGGAGAGAAAAGAACCTGCTGTTTCCATCCCTAGGTTAAGGCATGGTTGGCAGAATATGTCCATTTTGAACATGTTAGGTAGAAAAGGACCGAGGAAGTGAAAATGCAATGAAATAAGGCAGTAAATTAACAGGGTAGTAGATGTGCTCTTTACATAATGAATTAAGCAAACAATGTAGCAAGTTCTACAGTAGGTGAAAAAGAGTTGTACTCATCCTCTGTCCATGGAACCTGTGTTGTAATTTAAATGAGATTAGAAAGCAGAAAATAAAATTATGACTACCCTACACAGATACAGCCTCTGCCTGCCCAGGAGTTCTGTGACCCATCAAGTGAGGAGGAACATATGCCACACCAGTTGGTGCCAATGTACGAACTGCATGCAGACTCTTGGGTTTCTCTAGAAAATCTGTATAGGTGTCTGCAATACTTATAAAAAGAAGCACCTGTTCCAGACTCCAAACATGATCTGCATTAAAAACTAGCAAGCTGAAATAGCCACTTAAGCAAATAGTCAGCCAAAGTCAATATTCATAAGTACCGCACTTCACAATATAGATCTCCTAACTAATGATGTTTTCTAGAGCAGCATGCAAAAATAAACCTCCTGTGTTTCAGTTTATGGCCATTGCCTCTTGTCCTGTCACTGGGCATCCTCTTTGCAGTCTTCCTTCAGGTATTCAATATACATTGATCAGATCATCCTGGGCATTTTCTTCTCCAAGCTGGACAGTCCCAACTCTCTCAGCCTTTCCTCATATGAGATGTGCTCTAGTTTCTAAGTCATCTTCATTCTCTTGCTGGACTCTCTCCAGTTTGTCCATGTCTTGTACTAGGGAGCCCAGAACTGGGCACAGTACTCCAGGTATGGCTTCACCAGTGCTGAGTAGAGGGAAAGGATCATGTCCCTCAAACTGCTGGCAAAGCTCCTCCTAATGCAGCCCAGGAAACCATTAGCCCTCTTGGCTGCAAGGACACATTGCTGGCTCATTGTCAGGTTATTGTCTACCTGGACGCCTAGGTCCTTTTCTGCCCAGCTGCTCTCCAGCTGGTTGGCCCCCAGCATGTACTAATGGATGGGGTTGTTCTTCCCCAGGTGCAGGACTCTGCACTTCCCTTTGCTGAGCTTCATGAGGTTCCTATAAGCCCATTTCTCCAGCCTGTCAGGGTAAAAACTCACTAAAGTAATTGCCCTGGAAAGGAGAGCTGGAAGAAAGGTCAGTTCACTCTAAGAACAGTGAGCAGGGATAGATTTATTTCCAAGCATCTCAAGTTTCACCCAGGAGTTCAGACACTTCTGTGTTTTAAGAGTTATTTTGTTCTGGAGTTTTTATTATTCTAGTAAAACATACCTTAAGGGAATGAAAGCCGAGTATCATTTGATGTGCTGACTTCAAGAAGACAAGGGAGACGAAGGTAATTTTACTTCAAGGGTCTGGTTGATTTGGGTCCCATAGAGCAGAAAGTTCCCATAAAAAGCAATCTATTGACACTCAGATTTCTTTAAACTGGGAGGAATTTAGGTTAAGCCTCTCTGTTGATACTAGCTGTGCTATCATTTCAAGTAGGTAGAACGTAGCACATTTGGAGCCTCTTCAGATCAAAGCCCCCTTTAAGTTAAAACCAAAGTGGAAGCTGTGCAGGTCATGAAATCCCGGATCCACACTGTGACTGTACAACACTGTTACCCAAGCCAAATGGCACTTTTTGCTCTGATTTACTTTCTACATTGATCAAAAGTTAAAGCATTGATTTGAGTGGAGGTAACCGAGGCTGTGTGGATATGAAGTCCTAGTATAGCAAAGACAAATGGTAAAATGCATTCTAGAATATTACTTTACTGTTCAGTCCTTTAAAAGGAGCTGCGAATGGAGTGAAACTGCTGGTCTGCCAGTGTAATTCATACTGGTAAACAGACTTCAGCAGTCAGTGGGGAAAGAATCCTCGTAACAATTTAGCTGCCTCAAACATAGAAGTGCATTCTCTGTTTTATCTAAATAGGCATCAATATATAATCAATATTCCAGTCTCTCAGTAGTAGGTCAATGATGTAGTAGATCAATGATATTTTTATGTGTCCAAATTATTACCACTATTTTAAAGTTTTTACTCATTTTTTTAACAAAGTAAATAAAAAATACATAATGGAAATTAGCTCCATGGGAACTTGAGTTTTGGCCTTGTTTCCTTGTTTTCTTGTTAGTGTTTTGTTTTCTAAACTGATATGATCTTGCTTTGCTAAAGATTATGTATCTCTTCTTAAACAACTTCCCCTGAGCTTTGTTTTGATGTCAGATGATGAGATAAATTATTACTTCACTAGTTTTAAAAAAGAATGTGTTGCCTAATTTGAAAGTAAAATTATATTGAACAATAATAAAATCAAATCCTTTTGGTAATCTGAGATTTTCTCAAAGGTTTATTTTCAGAGGCTGCTTGAGAAAAATCACACTGACTGATCTGTTTGAGTCTATGTAAAACAAATTTATTTTTTTTTATAGAATCTTCTATTTAAAGGCACCTGTTAAGTGAGATGGAAGGCATTTTTATGTGTTTGTGTTTGTCTGTTGCTTTGAATTATATTGCTAGCATGTGTCACAGCAATGAATGACAGATAAAATAGTTTCCTTTGTGGGTATGTAAACAATGGTATTTGGCTACTTAATATTATCAAGCAGCCTTCACTTTGGTTTTAACTTTTTTGTTCCTTAACAAATTAGACTTTCACCATAAATGCCATCTCAACTACTGAATGAGGTCAATGTTTTTTCTTGTAGTTTACCTAATGGTTCTAATTATAACAGCCCCTTATATTCAAAAACTTTTTCGTGTCTACAGTTATGGAAAAAGATAAACTCATATTAGATGAAGATGACAATGGTGAAATACTTTGTTACAACTGGAGTTCTTTATTTTTGAGGTAGTAGTAGCAAATAACTTCTTTCTAAGAATTTTAGAATACCCAAGTAGAAGGCTCCCTTCTCTGTCTATCATTATGGTGTTTAGCAAGTCTAAGAAGTATGGAAGACGACCATGGAAAAGTAGAAAGAATTAATGGGAGTGGAGGTTGAGCTTGGTTATTTTTGTTTGATAATCTAATGGCAGCTTGGGACAAACAATGGAATGTCTGGTACATGTTTAGATAAGTAGTTGCAATAGGCAAAAAGGTAATTCCAAGTGATGCAATGCCTATATCTTTAATATGTCAAAAGACCACTTGTGTCAGTGATTATTCTGAGGGGGAGTTTCTTAATCAATCCTGCTGAAATTATTCTTTCTTCTTTAAATTACTAAATATTCATTGCACTGGAACGAACTATTTGAAAGTGATTCTGAAAAGGTATAGGGTAGCATATTTACTTCAATCAATATATACTAAAAATAAATTAAAATAATAAGTTCAATTTTCATATCTTTTGGGCTAGTTTCAATTGCTGTTTTTTAGCTAGTATACTGCTTCCCACCTATTTTTGTCTAAAATCTATTACAGTTTTATGTAATAAAGGTACTCTGTGGACACAATAATTGGAGACAAACAAGAACAATGTGAAATTAAAAATAATCATGCCATATAATAAGTTAAAAAAGTGATTAATTAGTAGGTCCTGGTAGTAAATGTAAATGGAAGTTCCCATCAAACAGCTATATTTTTGATGGAAAACCATCTTTTAATCTGTAATACCTAATATTCTTTGTTTTTAACTTGGAAGAAAATGTGAAGTTACTCATGGTGTTTGTGGATGATTCACAAACTGAAAGGAGGTAAAAAAATCCTTGATGGCTACAGTAATTCTAATGGCTTCACTCGTCCTGCTGTGCTAGATGACTTCTTCATGTGACCCCTGTGATGGCACTACATGCTAAAGTACCTATTTACGTTCCTACTGCCAGCCCTTAAGATGACCTCAGTCACTGCATACTGCAAAGGAAAGCTTTCAAGAGTGACAGGTACCCCACGATGCCATTGCTGCAATTTCAACACAGCCTTGCCAGAACTTGCCCCTCCACCAGCTCCCCTGCGTGGTTCAAGCTCTGCCTGTCATGCCTCTGTGAATACCTCATTTGTGCTATTTTTAACTGGTGCCTGCTGGCAGACCTAGATGGGTAGGACCAGGCAGCACCAAGCAGTGGGTCCACAGGGCATCTAATGTATGGACAAAATAAGGACCATTTCTGTTAGCTTTTCTCTACTGTGTGTTGTATCGGAGTTGGTCAGTGCTGCTGGCTGTCAAAAGTTGGATTGCAGGTCCAGCTGGCTTCTGGTTGCTGGCACGAGGAGCCAAGGTTGAGCAGGCTCCGTGTGCATCTGTTTTCTGTAGCTGCCAAGGAACAAGATGATGCCATGGGAAATAGCGAACATACTGTGATGACCCTGTTACACATGCTGACATGGGTGGTTGCTAGACAGATTTGAGTTGCCTGGGAAACCCCCATTTCAGCTTTCAACCTACAATGTCAGGGCAAGAGCCAAAGTAAAGACTAGCATTTGTAGAAGCAAAGCTAAGCATTTGTAGAAGCTAAGTGCTGGAAGGTGTGAGGTTGCTCTATTCTTAGTGAACATTATGGTCACTTCTTGTAGCTCAGACTCTAACTGTGGTTGCACATGTAGTACTTTTCCTGTGCAGTCTCATGTGGTGTCGCATGCACTATTGGGCTCTCTCAAGTAAGGTTTTTACTACGTCCTGCCTGTGAAAAGATAAACCATATGTGAAGTCATGAAAACATAGAAGGATGATATGGCAGTGCAGTTGTGTGGGATCTGCTGCATTGAGCTGGAGGATTATGCCTTCATAAAGTCAAGTAATTCTAGGCAGTCACTTCTGAGTGTGGGGTGATCCAGAAGGTATGCAGTGGAGATTTCTGTAAAGGCTACCCAGATCAATTTCCTCCAAAATGTTTCAAAGGCCAAGACTGAGAATGATAAGGAAATTTATTCATGAATGCTGTGGGGACTTGTCAGAAAGTAGCCTGTATGTAGGCGTGTGGACTGTATCTTTTAATATGTTGTGGTGGGTTGACCCTGGCCAGTAACTTAAGAACCCACCATCTGGTTTCTCAATGAACCTCGCCACCAGTCCCCGTAACAGGGTAGGAGAGAAGAGCAAAAGCAAGAAAATCTTGTGTGTCAAGATAAAGACAATTTATTAAGTGAAGAAAAGAGCAGGAGGGAGCAGTGCAAAGGCAGTCACTCACCATTTCCCACAAGCAGACCGATGCCCTGGCAGTGTGTATACCTTTGAAAAACTACCCCCTGTTTTTTATTGATAAGCATGACATTGTATGGCATGCAATATCCCTTTGGTCAGTTTGGATCAGCTGTCCTGGCGGCCTCCCCTCCAAGCCTCTTGCTCATCCCCAGCCTACTCACTGTGAGAGGGAGCGTGAAAAACAGGAAGCCTTGATGCTGTGCAAGCACTGCTCAGCAATAGCTAAAGCTCTGGTGCGTTACCAGCGCTAGTTTAGTTACAAATCTAAAGCACAGCACCATGCCAGCTACTATGAAAAAAAATTATCTCCTAGCCCAGACAAATCCAGTACATAAGCTAAAATGAAAGATCTGGAAGATGGACAATGTTCATAAAGGTGAACATCTTACAGACAACAGCCTGAAAAAGTTAATGTGGCCTTGGGTGAATATGGGAAAACCTATTGTTACACGTTTGGGACATGGGGGCGATTTTAATAGACTAGTATGTCCAGTTCTGGTGTTCACAATTCAAGAAAGATATTGAAAGAATTGGAGAGAGTTCAGAAAGCAGTCTTGGTGATGATGAAAGAAACATGCTTTGCTGTATGAGGCACAAAGACTCAGTTTGTACTAATCAAGATGTAGATTAAGAGTAAAGAGAACTAGAAATCTCCTGAGGTCTCTTCCAGCCCTAAGTCTGCAATACAGAGTCATAGAAACAAATGTTGTGACTTTGACTTTAAAAAATGCAAAACAAGCACACAATTTTCGTAACAGCAATTGCCATTATCCTTTGGGACAAGTCACCAAAGTTGCAGTTTGAAAATTTTAAACTCAGGCTCCAGAACAGTTCTCTAGTTCTACTACAGCTACTGCTAGCTGTGGTAGGTAGAGTGATGAATGCAGGGAATTCCTGTGGGTGACATTGTACAGGAGGTCAGAATATAAAATTACAATGGATCTTGCTGGTCTTACAGTCTGTCATCCATAAAATAACAGCTCCTGTGTTTTTCAGTTTCCCGTTTTTTTCACTCAGCTTGTATTGTTTTTATATTTCCATATATTTTTTTTTTCTTTCTTAACCTGGTTAAGTACACATATTTTAGTAATTGTGATTATTTGTAGTTTTGTACACAATTCATTTCTGTTTTTATTTGCTGTATTAGGATCAACTGTTGCAGTTAAGACATGAATTGCAAGCTTGCATTTTCTCTCAAGTAACACAGATTTCGAATTTTCTAGTTTCTGAGAATAACTATAATTTTTTTTTATTTGTAAGATAGGTTCATGTGTGTGTATAAACATAAAATCTTAGTGAATGGAAAATCTCAATACTTAATAAACACAAGGAGTTCTGGATTTAGCAGTGATGTAAATGGATTTCTTTCATTCAGTGGAATTATTCTGGTTTATATCAGCTGAAAAAAAGGCACAAATACTCTTTATATTGGTAATAATAACCATTAAATCGCATCTCACTCTAGTAGCTTGCTACAAGAAATCACAAAGGATATAAAAGCAGAGATCTTAAAAACTGTTGTGAGAAGTTTGGAAGTATACTTCAGTGATTCTTGCTGTGGGATAGTCATTGAGAATTGCTTTTCTGCTAAGCCTTTGATGTTAAATCAGACTCAGTAAAAATGTGAAGAGGTTTTTCCTAACCAGGGCTTATTTTTATCCACTGTTATATTCAGACATTTCTCTCTACATTATCTTAAAAATCATCTTTCAAAATTCTTCTTAAAGGTTACTTTTGGCACACTGTTTTAATTAGTCAGTTTTATAACGACAAATTACTTATTTAGTTGACCGAGTTAAGGCCATAGCTAGTTTTGCTATCTTTGACTGAAGCATGAATCCTGGAGCTCTTGAAAAAGTCCTCCACTGATATATATCTTTGGCAGCACACTTCACTGCAAGACAAACAGGCAAACTTGTCTTACAGTGCCTACATCACCTTACCAGAAAATGTTAAATCTGATTTACATTTTACACCATATCTTAAAGAAAGTGACTGATGTAGCCAGTTTAGTCAGAGTATCTAGAGGAGTTCCAGGCCCCGGCTTCACAAACAGCTGTGAAAGCACGAGCTCTCAACATTCACAAAAGAGGAAGGAAGCGGTGCAGCTTTAGGAGATATTCTAAACGCCAGAAGAGCTATCATGTCATTCATCTAATGTGTACAGTCCTGATGAAGCTATTGAGAAAAGGCTACACATTTTCTAGGATAAATATATTACACATGTAATGGCATGCATGGATATTTGTCATGATCTATGCATGAAATGCATCAACAATCTATGAAATTATAGGATTAAAAGTAAAAGAACACGCTAAAGGATATAAGTGTTTTCCCAGAGAGTCTGCCAAGGGGACACAATTCCTCATTTTACAGTTTGTTTTTTTAACAGAATCAGAAAAAAAAGAGTTTCTTAAGGCAGCTCCTCTCTGTTAAATCATGTGCTAGACCACTAGCACCCCAGGTGGGGTAAAATACGCAGTACAGAGCTGGATGTTAAGATCCAGAATTCTTTTTAATATTTTATTTTCATGTTCCCAGTGTTAACACTTGGCTTTATTAGAATACCTGTGGATTTGTCTTTAAAATTGTCCAGCGTTAAGAGTGGGTGCCAGAGAGCCTGAAGAGAGCAGTCATGCTCTTTTTCCTGAAGCAATGAATCCAAATAGAATAGTCTGTGCAGACAGAGCTTTCGGATGCCTGAAACCTGGGGTATATTTAGGAATTTCAGGAGATGAATGTGATTTCCTTCAAAATTTGAGAGTTATTTTGAGAACTGCTATGGTTGAGAGGATAGATGTTTGGACAAGTGTCTTGAAGTTAATATAATTAAACACATATTTATTTACAAGAGTGGGCAGGAATGAGAGTGCATTCAGCAGCCTCATTTAGCATGTGGCTGTGCTAAGGAAAGCAGTCAATGCCCTAACTTAGACTGAAATAAATTTTCCAAAGAATTAAGGACAAGACTCAGCACCTTTCACTCTAAGTACAGGATTTGTTTCGTTGACTTGCTTTCCCTAAGTTATATATATGTGCATTAAGAAAAGCAACAACAACAAAGTGTTGAACAAAACATTCACCGCATATACTTTTTTGTCCTGGGGAGTGAGAGGGTATGTGATAAATGTGAGTCATGATGCTCATACCCTACCAAGAGGCACTCGGTCCAGCACTATTGTGTGCTGTGTGAGAAGCTGAATAGGGCAGAATAGGGTATTAGCAAGTCAGGCTTATTCATGAAAGATTTCATGTTGGGGGAGGAGAATAATGTGATGTTAGTATGACATACCTCTGTTCAGGCAAGAAGTGCTGTCTGTGAATAGAAAACCTTGCAGATTCTATCACACAGCAATTTTTAAAAATCTATTTCAGGCAAGGAAAAGTATGCAGTATGGATGATTTTCCTACAATGTATAAAGGAAGGTAGAGCAGGAATAAAGACAATTTTCTTTTTTAACTGCTTCATGATGCAAAACACACATTTTTGTGAAGTATTAATGGCAAACACAGTAGTTAATGATGTATACAGGCCTGATGCTGAATTATGTCTCAGGCAAAAGGATATGTGATTTATCATATTTGTTTTTGTGTGTCTGTAATTTTTCTGTGATTAATGTGCGATGCAAATGCAATGTTTTCTGTATTACTATGGAAAAAAAAAATTTTCCTCAAATTGGCAATGTAAAATCCTTTTTAAAAAAAATATTCTCTTTTAAATACAAATGCACGAGCATTTATAATGCTATCAATTTAGATCTATTATGACAAATTCTCCTTGGGATAATTTATGGTATTATGGCTTACAGTACACCTCAGGGGATCAACAAAGAAGTTAATTGTTCCTCAGAGATGTACAATTTCCACCCTTTGCTCCTCAATCAACAGCTTGCAAAGCAGTAACAGAGAAAATGTGGAGAAACAAATCCGAGCATTTTAAATTATTTCTTCTTGGAACTGTTCTTGCTAGAACATACAGAAGTAGAGATGGCTGTCTGGTGCAGGGCTCTTACACATCCCTCTGGCTACTCACAGGGACAGGATCTTAGACTAGACTGATTCAGGTCTGATCCAGTATAGTAATTTCTGTGTTGCTTACCCTTAGCCTTTGTTATTCTGGGTCAGTTGATCAACTCATTAGGAGCTGTAACCAAGAGTCTATCCATGTTTTGACCAACTGGTAAGGAAAAGCTTAGCAGCAGGCTGTACTATGTCTGCTTATTCAGTGTGAAATAAAGGCACACAAGAGCCTTTGAGGGGTCGTTTCTTTTTTGCTTCTTGTTTTACCAGTGTGTGTTGTGCTAGTGGGAACTCAGGGTAAAACATTCCAGACAATGTTACAGCTGTTACTCAATGATCAAGTTTATTAGCGTGTCACAGGGCTGTGTAGTTCATGTATTTGGAAATATTGCGTCTATCTGATATTGAAGATGTTTTGGGGGCAGTTAGATTCTCATATCTATCCTAAATCTTTATATTACTGTAAAAAGTCTTGATATTGCTTATATGCCGTTATTACAAACGGGTTTGTGTTCTGTGTTTTTCTGACTGACTCTGTGCTACTCACTTTTTTGCCTTGTGGAATTGCCTATAAATTATTAGGAGAAAGTATAAATCATTTCCATTTTCGCTTGTTCTTCTCTAATTAATATGATTGTGGCATCTACAGCAACTATAAAGGAAGAGTCTTACCTCACGGGGAACCTCAGTGTTCGTCTTAGTGCTAATGGGGCAACTTGATGTAGTACCAGCAACCAAATCCACCAATTTCTAGTGTAATGTAGCTGCAAGTTCTCCCTCCTTCTCACTTACTGCTCCATGTTAGCAATATTTTTAGGAATGACTGCTGTAAATGACTCAAGGGTAATCACTGTCCTTTCTGTGTTTTGTCAATTACACTTGTGACAAACCTAAAAGTGTTTTTCCTATCTTTACAGCAGGGAAAAAATAAGAAAAACATCCTGTGGAGGCAGTCTGCCTTTTCCACACAAAATCCTGCATCTGGTTGTTAATATGCAATTCCCGATACCATGAACTTTCATAGAGGTTAGAGATGAGAAAGATCTTTTAGGTCACCTAGTCCTCCCCTCAGTTGTACATACAGTAGATTCACATAAGGCACAGTCGTGTCCCCTCTGCACTGAAAGGGAGCATTCTTTTCACATGGCATGAGTGCTTCACTGATACTGGAAAGAAGAGAAAAGACCTTTTTCCTGTAAAGGGTGTGCTAGATGAAGTTGTACCACGTTGGCATAAAAGGCTCTTTGTTAATTGCTATTGTGCTAATGGTGCTTTGAATATGAATGTTTTGTAAGCAAGAAACAGGCAATGATTCAGATGAGCAGTGCCACAAAGAAAATTTAAGCAGGACTGGAAGTGAAAGAAAGTCTTTGGCATTTTGCAGTCTGTTTTTGAATGGGTTGCACAGATTCAAGTAATCAAGACCATACATATAATAAACACAGTACTGAAGCTCTAGCGTCCACTGCAAATTCGTAAAAAATAAAACAACAACAAAAAAAGCATTCATAACACTATAAAACTGCTGAGGAATTTGCTGGCAAATTTGTGTGTGTGTGTGTCTATTATACATGCTTCTGTCACAAGTGAAACAAGGGTGAGGCATACATTTTCAGCAGGCTGAAGTGCCTGCTAATCCATCTGGTAGAAATCACCAATCTCTATATTATCAGACTATTCTGTCTGTTTTCATGGAACGATTCTCTCTTATCTTGAATATTTTACAGTTGGTGAACTTAGAAATCTTTGTAAGATACAGTTAAAAATAGCTACCTTTCCTCTTGGCTAGCCAAAATTTAGGAATTCGTGGATTACTCTAGGACACAAAACATACTGATATTGGCATAAGGTATCTGAATAATCTTCTCTTTACTAACAAAAATATATATAATCCAGTTGAACAAAGAGGAATTAGAAAAACACTGTGACCATTTTCCTTCCTACTTCCAGAAAGCCAGTGCATTTACTTGCCCTCTCTTTGGATTTAATCTACATGCTGCAAATTTTACAGATAGGGATACCTGATCTATCTTTAAACAAACTTGCTCAGGCATGGAAAGCTGTCTATAAAAGCAGCAGGTAATGTATATTGATGAGCAATATGCTAACAAAAGTGCACCTCAAGCTGTAAAAAGCGAAGTTAGTGAAGAGTGGCTAGTGTGTTCTAAATTCACTATTTAATTTTCCAGCAGCTAGGCCATGTAAAAAGGCTCTAAACTTTTAAACACAGGTGAAATTATGAAAGTGTTTTTTCAGTCCAACAGTAGAAAGTTCTCTTTATTCTACAATTTAATTAAAATTATTTGTTAATCCCATATGACTACAGTGGTTAAACAGGATATTCTGCTGACCAGAGATAAAACATTGTGGAGAAGTGGTGACAGCAACTTTTATTCCTAATACAGTAGATGCACAGATCCGTGCATACTTACATGCTTTTATAATTATGCATACAGGGATAATTTAAAGGGTCATTTTTAGATCTGCTATGTGAACATACAGAAAATTTTTGAAGTTTCCCTGGGAAGACCTCTTGAAGATTATTTTATTTTGGTATGTTTAAAATGTTGAGACTATATGAACACTTAAGTAGTTCAGTATTGTGCTTAGGAGAGGCATAGAGAACTAGCAGTCATGGTTTCTTAATCTGCAAGGGCCTATTTCCAATCTGCGGACTCAGTTAAGGAGTGCTTTGTTGAGAGGAACCCTCAAGAAACCCATTGTATGTTTTGCCTGAGTCAGCACTGCAAACTTGTACTGTTTGTATTGTTACACAATATAAATATTTCCAATAAGGCTTCCCCCATTGCTTCTGTAAAACAAGAGTTGGTTGAGAAAGCTCTTTTGCAGTTACTGTTAAAAGAAGACAATGACATTCCTGCAGGTGGAGTATTCTAACTTGCTTCCATCAGCATCTTTAAAAGCTAAAATTATGGATACCCAAACAAGCTAAGTTTTGGGGGTTTTAAACTCGTTTGTGTCCAGTGTTGATGTGCAATTTTTTTTATTTTGCTTAAGATGCTTTTCAAAGTGAAAAAAAACATCAGCAGGAGATTTAAAATTTAGATGATTAACCTTTAGGAACACTGAGTGTTTTGTCAGAGACATGGCCTTATTATACCTGACAGCAGACTACTCAACCATTTAGTAAGGAAAGATGAGTATACTCCTATGAGAGTTAAATAGGAGTCCCAAAGAAATAATACTGAAATCTATAGAACTGAGGAGTTTTGCCTTTGCTATTGAATTGTATACACTGCCTTAAGAGTTTGTAGAAATGTGAGTATTCTCTGATAATTAGTACTGGATGTCTTCCTAAAAGCTATGTTGTATCTCAACCATAAATTTCTGAGATTATTACATAAATTGTTGCAGTAAATTTTACAGCCTTCATAATGTGCTTTTTCCCAAAAAAGGTGAGGGGATCAATAGCCCAACTGAAGTGCATCTACACAAATGCATGCAGCATGGGCAACAAAGAGGAGGAGCTGGAAGCCATTGCGCAGCAGGAAAACCATGGTATAGTTGCCATCACAGAAACATGGTAGGATGATCCACACAACTGGAGTGCTGCAATGGATGGCTATAAACTCTTCAGAAGGGATAGGCCAGGAAGGAGAGGCAGTGGGGTTGCCTTGTACGTTAGGGAGTGTTTTCATTGTCTAGAGCTTAATGATGGTGACGATAGGGTTGACTGTTTATGGGTAAGAATCAGGGGGAACAAGGCAGATACCATGATGTGAGTCCATTATAGACCACCCAATCAGGATGAAGAGACAGACAAAATATTCTATAAGCATCTGGGAGAAGTCTCATAATCTCTAGCCCTTGTTCTCATGGGGGACTTCGACTTACCAGATGTCTGCTGGCAATACAATACAGCAAGAGGAAACAGTCTAGGGGGTTCCTGAAGTGTGTGGAAGAGAACTTTCTGACACAGCTGGTGAAGGAGCCAAGTAGGGAAGATGCCCTGATGTACATGTTGTTTGTGAACAGCGAAGGACTTGTGGATGATGTGGTGGTTGCCTCCAGTGCCAGGGAAGGTTATGGAGCAGATCTTCTTGAGTGCCATCATGCACCGTACAGCAGACTCAGTCAGCATGGGTCTATGAAAGGCAGGTCAGGCAGGACAGGCTGCCCAGAGAAGTGGTTGAAACAGCATCCCTGAAGATATTTAAAAGATGTGTAGGCGTGGTGCTTAGGGACATGGTTTAGTGGTGGACTTGGCAGCACTAGGTTAATGTTTGAAATTGATCTTAAGGGTCTTTACAACCTAAATAATTCTATGATCCTATAAAGCTGAAGATCAGATTAGATTAGTGGAGCTGGTTGTTTCTGTCCCTAAAATCTGTGACTCATCATGTTTTTTGTAAAGGAGTGCAATACAAAAAAGTAGTTTTAGCTCTCAATGACCTGTCCTGGTCAACTGCTTTGTGTCTGGTGGTCTGATTTTTAACAATATGTGAGCTGTTGCTGCAGAACCACAAGTGCTTATGGCACCTTGTTTTCAGAGTTCATAGTTTAAAAAAAGAAGTCAGAGTGTATTATCTGTGCTCTTTTGTATTACTGTGTTCTTTGGCCAGCCTCCACTGTGCTGCTTTTGACAAGGGACAGGACTCTTGCTTGCAAACACAGTGGCCATAGCACATAAGCACGTGCATTGCCTGCCCTGGGAAAGAGGCAGCATTTCCCCCTTTTGCACCCTGTGACCAATCCCTCTAGTCTGATTTCACAAAAATAATTTTTAAAATTTCAAATTATATTTTCTGATGGTGAAGGAGACCATGAGACTGTTGGCCTTTAAAATGCCTTCTGTGGCTGTTCATAGATTTGCTGGATGCATTCCAATAAATAAAATGTTGCCTGTTAGGTGAAGAAAGACTGTTCCTTCTAATCAGTGACTATTTCTGTTATAGAGTTTCTTCTGAACTGTACTTTATTTACTACATAAAACATCTGAAGAATTTTTATGAAGTAGAATCTGATGAATCTTTGAAAATCAATTCCTCTGTGCATTACATATACAAGGTAAAAACATCCATGCATTAGATGAGTTTTGGAGATGAATTGCATTATTTTTCTTTTTAAGATATCCTTTTCCTGATACTATGTAGAAATTATAAAAATAAATTAAAAATAGAAACCTTATATAAGACAGTAATTTGTAATTTTTTTATTTATTTATTTTTAACAACTCCTAAGGTGTATACAGAGAGCTTTAGTAAGTTTTGAGACCTGTAATTGCTGAAATTGAGTACAAAAAGGAGGAAAAATGTTTCAGATCATATGCATTTTGGGTAAGGAGCAGTAATATTTTATGTATATATGAAAAGTTACATTAAAAAAAATTCACATGGATTCATATGTCAGAAATCATGTTCTGCATAGTCATGATGTCAAACTGCTGTCTGACAAGATGTGTGATTGACTGTGCAGTCGAATTATAACACATCCACGAGTAACGGGGTTTCCCATGAACAGTGTACCAGTTCAATGCATGTTATATAGACTAACATCTACATCTGTGTTGTATTTAAACACATTTGTTCCTCTGTTGGTCAAACACTGGCTGATGAAAGCAGAAGTCTTGAGAAAAGGCCAGTTTCCAAGCTATCTAAAGGTCAACATTACAATGGCAAGTTTCACTATGGCAAGTTTCCTGGGGCACTGATGAAGTGATATTTATGAACATGAGTTTCAAAAGAATCACGTGGTTATATTAATTGTATTCTCACTGTGAAAGATGATGCCATATAGGTGCTTCCTTTCACTTTTTCAGCTGTTTCACTCATTTTGTTAAAATTTTCCTTAGTTTTCATTCATGTAACATTGATGTGTGTTAAAATCCCCAACATAACCGTAGCCTATTTTTACTATTTGATCAAAACAAAAAGTCACAACCTTACCGCAAAGAGCGTACAGTTTACTGTAACACAGCATCTAGTCATGTGCAGTAGAAGGATATCGCAGGGGGTACGGGATAAGTACAGCCTCATTGCTGAGTTTCCTTTTCTCATACTTTTAATTATTCTCATAGCAGCAGCTGTTCCTCTCCTTCTGTGCTAGTCATCGAGCTCATTTCAACTCAATTCGCTTGTGTGTTCTGTTCTTACATACGTGACAAAAGGAGGGCAAAGTTTCCCATTGCTGTGGTTGTTGACAAAGGAAGCCCATTGTACTTGAGAACAGCTGAATTATTATCTCTTTCAGCGCACAATAAAATGTCACCACCATGTCACAGCAGCAGTGTACATGCTGAGATTGGACTTGGAAAGTACCAAAAGCAATGAGGGCCAGAGCAGAACCACTCGGCTGAATGCTTGTCCTTTGAAAGCACATGGAGAACATTAAGTAAAATTGCCGGAAATAGCTTTAAAAAGAATAAAAACTAACAGATTTCACTTCTCGTGCACATGGAATCTCCCATTCTGATTCTCACTGCTTTGTCCATGCGAAAGCAGTTGTCAAATGAAGAGTGCTTTTTTTCTTTGTCTTTTTTTTTTTTTTTTTTTTTTTCCCCTCCCTACTGAGCATGTGCAGGGTTCATTAAACGTACGTAGTAATCCTGGGTGGATGAGCACTCCAAAGGTAGAGTCCCAAGAAGGACCTTGATACTTGGCCATCATTTTAGTGTGTATTTCATGAGTACAGAAACAGATATTGTGCAGTCGAATGTGAAGCTGCAGATAGGGTGAGGTGTCCAGAAATCCTTTGCGCCCATGGTATCTACACTCTGAGGCTCAGTCTGTTTTCAGACACTTGTTTTAAGGTTGATTTATAACCTTCCTGCCACCCTTCCTGCACTCTCTTTTACTACCAGCCTCATAATCTTTTATTCCCAGCTTCTTTCCATGGCACTAATCACTCTCTAACGTGTAACCTAGAGCATATTTTATTCCTACTGTGGCTTCCTCCTTTAAATTCCTGCTTTTCTGTCTACTCAGTGGTTAACTTGGTATGTACACATGCTTCATAGCCAGGAGTTCTTGGGGTCCTTCTCCCTCTTCCACAGCTGCGCAGCCTTCCCTGCATAACATAGGGATGGTCATGAATATCTGCTCAGTTCTTTCACGTGCTTCTTTTAAACACATTTCTACTGCAGTACTCTGCTCATTTCAGGAGGACTGAAATTGGGGTACTTAAGAGAAAAAAAAATCCAAACAAATAGTTCTGATGTTTAGCCTTCACTTACCCACATTGTCTTACTCACTCCACTGAACAAGTTGCAGAAGTTTTTGACCTTTCCCATCTGCTTCAGTAGCTACTACATATGGCTGAGCTTCGTCCTCTTTTTCTTTCCATCCTTTCTTGCCTGATTCTTTATTTTCTTTTTTTCTATTATCTGTTTTGTTACTTTCCGTTATATCCCTCCCTTGACTCTATCCTTTACAGTTGCCTTCAGATTATCTTCTTTGGGTCTGAAATTGCTGTCCCTCTCCAGTTAAATTTGCAGTTCTCAATGTGCTGGCAGCAAAGTGAAATGTGATGAAAACCTGATCTCTGAAGGCTTCTTTGCTGGCACATCAGAGATCAGATTTTTAGTAATTTTTACTTTGCTTCCAGCACACTAATTGAATACAGCAGAGCAGAACAGCAGGGGACAGAAACAGAAGACGCTGAGTCCTGACAAAGGCTTTCTCTAGGGGTAGGTGTTCAATTAGCATCTCTTATTAGACGGCAAACACTAACTACCCACAGACAATGAAGCACTAGATCATTCACAGATTGAAAATCAGTGAATATGTACATCTGTGGTTATTCAGGCAAGGGCTGAAATCCTGGGCAAAGTTGTGGGCTAGTTTGCCTAAAGCATTGGCATTTTACTATATAGCTAGAAACCACCAACTTAGAAGAGGCTGGGAGGACATGTACCTAAATAAAATTCAATGTGTAGATTTTATCTGTATTTATTATTTGTTATGACTGTCCTGGTGCTGTGATTTGTGACACTGTGATTTGGTAAATTATACTGGATTATTATTTTTTTCTGTTTCTGTTAGATTGCTTTGTAAGAAGTAGAAAAATGTGTTATATTTGCTGTATTACTTTTCCATGTAAGCAGTTGTAGTAATTGCCAGTGAAAGGCTAAGGAGTTGAGAACAAATGCAGAGAGATATTACAATCTCAAATGAGAGCAATTATAAATAGAAGAAGACTGGCCCTTGAAAATTAAAATGGAAACAGATATAAGTTGACTGTGAAGCTTATTTGTAGGACACTTTCCATTTTAGGATAGCGCTTCTGTCATGCAAACATTTGAACATCTGGATGTAGACAAATCTAAGATACCTATCACTAGATCACTGAATCACATAGTATTAAGGTTTTCAAAGAACTGAAAAGAGAGAGGCCGGGTAAATACATGCTTGTTTGTACACTACAAGAAGATCAGGTATCTTGTGATCCTGAGCATTTACTTTCATAGGTTTCTTTTCATTGTTTATTTATTTATTGTTTGGGGCATCACAATGAGGAAATTCTGCTATTTGGAGACACAAACAGGAAAGATAGGAGCTGTTGAATTTCATGAGAGTGCTCCTAGAATCTAGATTCACCTTCAGCTTTTGTTTGCTTTATTGTGGTGGGGTTTTTTTGTTTGTTTGTGTTTTTATCCTTTGTCTTGTGTTCTGGGGATTTATTATGTATTAATAATAATTTCTGATTTGTGTAATACCTTTGGACTTTCTCTCTCCTAAGCTGTCAGTATACATTTATTTTACAGACTCTTATGAAGATTCAGCAAAACATTAGGTACCTTCTAATAATTAAACAGATGCCTGGATGCCTTGCTAAATGCAGTAGTTTTAAAGTTAAACTTATGCCTCTGTGATTTATTATGTAAGTTCCTATGCTTAATCCAGCAACCACTTATGACTGCATAAATTGGAGATCATCTCCTGTATATTATTCTGCTCCTCCCAAATACACGTTGTGCATGGTGCAATCTGCACTGCTTGAGGTAAACCAAGATTTTCATCCTTTTTCTGGGAACAGGTCAATACTGAAGGTCTCTTCTCAACCCTGGCGTTACAATAAGATTTCTCCCTTACTGGAACTATGATTGGGGTGAACTGCAGGAAAAGCCTCTGCCCTGTCTTTCAGTCTTTTCCTCTTCATCTAGTTACCTGTTCTCAATTTGTAGCCTCTCTGTAGCCTGCAGGAGATCACTTTTTTCCATGCATTTCTCAACTTCAGCTCAAGTATCCCTCCCAATCTTGACAGCAAGAGCTAAATGATAAAATGGGTGTCTAGACATTGCTATATAGCTGTTCTTAGAACTAAATAGTCTTTGGTCTAGATGCCCTATAAATAATTGAGACTAGCTAACTCTTTGTGAATTAACACTGCTTCCAATTTTTTAAGTGGAGCAGAATGGCTGCTGTAAAAGGTATCTAAGGTTTGTGATGTTTCCTTGTTGTATAGTAAAATAGATTAACGTTTGGGGCTTATACACTATTACAGTCAAATTGCTGCTCTAAAGACAGTTCATGATTGCAGTGTCTTATTACAGTGCTGTGATTTAGTCTGTGTTTTTGCTGGCCTCTTTCCTGCTGCTGCAATTTAACTGATATATGTTTTTAAAAGCCTATTAGTTTGCATATTATTTTCTGTTGTTGTTTAATTTCTTATATATATATATATTAAAGCACACTTTCTTTCTGAAGGAGAATGGGACAGAGAAAGGTCTCCAGGCTAGCAACCGCTAAGAATTCAGAGGGTTTGTTTCCAGCTCTGCAACAAGTTTCTTCTGTGACCTTGGTCAAGTTGATTAACCTCTGTACAAAATGGGGACAATGAACAGCATTTAACAGTCATACGTAAAACTAGCTAAACATAGTAAGTTCTGCAAAGTGTTTTGGGATCTTTGACAGGTAGATGGTGTATATGTACTGAATCAGGGAGAGAAATGGTTGGACCAAAAGGCTACAGCTGAAAAAATTGGAAGAAGGAAAAAGGAAAAATATGAGGTAAAGAGAACAGAGAGGTTTTGAGGGGAATGGGATGATGGAAACAGTTGGGATCGGTTGGACGCGATTAATAATAAAACATGTGGGTCCTTTTCAGAGTTAATACAGCAAGAGAGGAAGCCTAGGATAAATTTGTGTGTCTGGCTACATCTAAACTGATGAATCCAAAGGCATTTCTGAACTTTGGGAATCAGCTATGCCGATCAGCTTTCTTCTAAGTTCACAACAGTAAAATAATGTAAGAAAATCAAAAAGGAAATATTTTCTCTAATGCATACTGTATATCTTGCAGTAAGTGCTACAAGTTACCATTGAAAAAATAACATTAAGGAGACCATCATTCTATAACAAGTATAGGTGAGCTAAGCTCTCATTTAAGAAGCATTTTTCAAAATGGTATATTTTGCTTGGGCTTAGGAGAAATTTTCCCTACTCCTAACTACAAAGAATCTTCCATTCATTACTTCAGGCATCTGAAATTGACTGAGAAACATCAACTAAGCCATCTTTTTTTTTTTTTTTTTTCACTTTATTTAGGTACTTGTACCATGGTTTTCATTATGATTTGTAAATATTCATTTCACATACTACCTTTTATGCATAGGAGCATGTATTTTGAAAGTCTCAGTATCCAAATGCTGTTTTAATCAATATTCTTATCTGATGAAAAAAAAATATATTTTTAATTTTATTGCAAAATTCATTCTCCAACATAAAAAAAAAGGAGAAAAACTGTAATAATCTGAGTGTTTTAATCTAACATATTTTATATGACTGTAATTTTTTGCATTTACTGCTGCTGAACAAGATTTATCTTACTTTTTCGCTATCACAAAAAGCTCATGATTTTCAGCTATGAGATTGACTGGAGATGCAGCAACTGATAACTGCCTGAATGTAGAGTGAATGTGTGAAAAGAAGGTATAGAAAATAAAGCTGATTTTCTATAGAAATGTATATATAATGTTAAACCAGGTGAGAAGCTGAGTGACAAAACATATCTAGTTGCAGTATTTAGCAGGAAATAATCTGTGGTGGTCTGTTTTAGATTGGAGAATGCTGATCATGAATAGAAACTTTTATGTATTTTGTACTAATAACTGGAAATCCATTGCGAATTGTTCTATCTTACCAAACGGTTGAGAACACTTTGGTGGGTAGCTTGGCATCGTGTTGATATAACCTCTGCCTGCCTGAGACACCTCATAACTGTTTGTACGAAAAACCTCTTGGATAGACGCCATTTGTTCTCCAGTTCAAATGGTATTACCTGGGAAAGCAATTCTACCATGGGCTGAGCACCGTCAGTTCCTATTAGCTTCAGTCTAAGTGAAGGGGCACAGCCCTTCTGAGGAGATGCAAAGTCGTGTCAGCTCAGATTCTTAAGATGAAATTCGGTTCTTTGCAGAAGGTCTGCACAAAGCCTATGTATCATTTAAGTGCCACTTAATTCTTTATAATGGAGCTTGGAGTGGATTTGAAGAATCTGATAGGCTTTTTGCTGTCTTGTCTGCGGAGGGCTAAGTTTCACCCCTGGTGAATACAGCAGTAAAAAGGCAACTATACTGCCTCAGGAAATACACTGTATTCCTTTGCTTTGACTAGTGTAACTCAGGTTCAATTACTGATAGAAATTCTTGATATTATGCTTATTATGCTGATAAAATCGTTGTATATTTTGCTCCCTGTATAATGTATTTACCTTCACTGTGATACTCTGCTATAATAGGAAACTGAAAAGGGAAAATGCAAAAATAGATGTGACCCCACAGACACGAATATGGCCTCCCTTTTGCGACTGTGGCTGCATGTGTTTAACAGGACAGTGTGTCTGTACAGGCTTTAATTTATATGTAAGCACGAGGGTGCCCACCTGGCCTGCATTCGGCAAACAGGGCGGCCCTGGGGCCAGAGCCCCTGCCTCTGCCCAGGGGGTGCGGGGGGCACCTGCATGGCCGGCAGGGGATGGGGAGAGTGAGGTGTCTGTGCCTGTGTTTGGGATTAGTTCTGAGGGGGTGTTTAGGAATTCCCAAGTATTTATGAACATTTCGCGTCTAGTACTATGGTCTACTTTTGTGTATGACTGGTATTGGTCCTGCACTGCTGCTGATTGTGTGTCATTAATAAATTAATAAACTGTTGTGATACTGATTTGTTTTAAACCATATGAGCTGAGTAGCTTTTCCCCACAAAAGAAATTGATTCTGATTCTCAAGGGCTAAATGCATGAGCTAGTCTATACACTTAACACAGAAATGTTTTAGACTTTATGTTCTGTAAAATACTCTTTGTGTGTTCTAAATTTGTGTGGTTATAGCCAATACCCAGAGAAAGGACTCCATATATTTGTGATATTACCGATAGGTGCATTCTGAGATAGCAACCAAGCAAACACTAAGAGTAATTCACAGAGGAGATAAATTTTTTTTTTTAAAGAATAGTTCCAATTATGTTTCCAGGAAAATCTCCAACCTGAGAGAGTAGAGGCAATCTAGTACATATTTTTGAGTTTAACTGACTATTCAGTCTTTCAGTGATCCTTCATATTGAAACATTGATAGAAATAGCCATTTCCATATGTGAATTGCAAAATATATGCATGCAAATGGGTGAGGCTTGGTGTTAACATTTTACTGAGCTTTTTCTGTAAAATCTGCAACTGGATGCATGCCTTCTCTCAGACAGGATGAGGCCATTATCTGTTACATAGGAGATGTTTGCCTTGAAAACTGATATGATTCAGTTCTCAGTAGTGCAGTACCTACAGATCCCAAGCACAATCCAGATTTCTGTATATTATGTCGTATAAAAACTTAGTGGATTTGCTTCAAAAAATTGTAGTTATGAAAATTGTTTAGGAATCATTCCTCCAGCGACATATATATTTTGCCTAATGAACAGTGCAAATTCCTATGTAGACGGTTGGGAGCTAAAATGTTTTTTATAATGAAAATCTTAATATGAATTTCAGATTGAGTTTCCACTGAAAGAAATCAGTGTTCATTATATTGCTAGAGCTTACCAACAATTGTACCGGGACTGAGGACACAACTTGTTTCATGTCAAAATATTGGAAAGGATTTTATTAAAAGACTTTAAATTACATTTCTATTTTTTGCCATGATCCAGTGGCACTGGGAATCATATTCTTAAGTAGTTCCAGACAGCAGAGGTCAGGGGCGTAGGGAGGCTGAATCACACGTTCAGGTAAGCATAAAGAGCTAAAACTGCCACTGGGTATAAATGACCACTTTTAAGCTCCTTGGACCCAAAATTAATTTGGAGCATCATAAGCCTCTTGCATGCATATCTTGCTAAGTATTTCTCCTGTAGTTCTCTTTTTGTTGGGCTCATGACTGTAGAAGGTATATTGCACATCACACATCAACATAGAGGAGGATGTGATCTGTGTCCTTCTATGTGGAACTTGTTCCGCCCTTGAATCCCAAGATGCTTATGTATAAATTGAGCTGGTGAAACTTTTCTATAGCCTAGCGCTGGATTGCTGAGATGACCTCTGAAGGAACTGAGGACCATTTTCTGTGGACTGCGAGCCTTACAGTCTGAGCAAAAGACAGATTGTTTGGGGGCCCTTACCTTGTTTAGCATGAGTATATGGCACCATGCAAGTTAGTGCGTCTCTGCATATGTGTTTTATAAAAAAGTATCCCAAACAAATACTCCACCCTACAATTTCACCTGCAGGGGGAGAGTGAAAGAATAATGAAATATTAGATATTAGTCATATTGCTTAATATTCTATGAAAAGGAACCCAGATACTACAGAGGTGAACTCCAAAGAAGTAGTGTTATAATCCAGAAAGAAGTGTACAGGAATTAAAGCCCTTTTTGTCCCTGCCTTGAAGAAAAAATTCTCCCTACATCTCCTCTGCATCTACTTTAATGCATTCAGAGCTCTGTTGCTCCAAGACTACTTGCTGTGTGTGAACTTGAGGAAATTTTACAGAACCAGCTTACCAGAGATGCAAGCATTAAGGGGAGCCACAAAGCGCACAACACACCGCCTTTCAGTCAGTTAGGGCCCTGCCTCACTAGACTTCCTTTCCCTTGTAGTAATAGGGTAATAAGGTGTTTGTTCTAGTCTTTTCCCTCTGCTTATCGTCTCCTTCTCCATAATTTCTACACCTTTACTTCATTCAGCACCCATCCTTCTTATGTTCTGAGTTCCTGCCCCTAACTATGCCCCTACCATTGCAAGTACCACAGTTTCCCAATTGCTGTCATTATGTTGACCCCTCTACCCATTTATTATAGCTTTTTTCTCTCCGCTCTGCGTCTTGTCTGTTTACACTGTAAGCACTTCAGTATAGGGAGTGTCTGCTCAGGTTTACAGAGAGTGTAACACAATGGATCCCAGTCATAGCTCACTTTTAGGCTACCATAATCATCAGTTAGGATAGTCTTCAGTTGTTAGCCCCCTCCCCCCCCAACAATATTTCCTTTACTGTAAGGAGCATGGAATTAGAAAATTAACTAACTTTTATGTTCTTTCAGTTTACAGCAGAGCTGTCTTTTTTTTATTGTTGTTTTTTAAGTTCTATTTTTATTATAAAATTTGTTGGCACAGCAGGTGTTGTAAATAATTTTGTAAATTGCCTAGGGCTGTCTACATCATAACCTATGGCTGCATTATCAGATGATGAAAATAGACAACTGAAATGAGAAAGTGTTTAGAGATAAGTGAAATGTGAATTCTCCTGCCAATTGTTTTGGTTGTTTGTTTTTTTCTTTTCTGTTCCATAGCACGAATTATCAAAACAAAACAGTGGTGTGAAATGCTTCCATGTTTAGAAGGAGAAGGCTGTGATTTGCTAATCAATAAATCAGGCTGGACCTGTACACAACCAGGAGGACGGATAAAGACAACCACGGTAGGTCACTTCTCTGTTCTATATTTCTTCAGTTTCTCATTCACTTTAGTTTGTTGAAAAACAAAGAGTGAGATTTCTAATTGTTTTTTGGCACAGATATGTAAAGTCTGTTGCCTTATAATAAATCTATGTGCCCAAATGTTCTTATTGAAATACACAGCAATGTTATCACAAAGACAAGAAAAATGTGTAATTCCCACAGTTACTAAGAGTGGAAATTATATCAAGGTTTTCTTAAAAGGCACCAGTGGTTTAACTAACATTTGTATTCAGCCTGAAGACAGTATCTTGTTGCTTCACTGCACAAGAATTTTCTTATGCTGAGGAAGTGTAGGGTATAAAACTGAACACGTGGTCTAACAGGGTGAAAAGGAAGCTTTCATTGGGAATTGGGGAGAAAATATTTTTGCTATTCCCACTGTACTGGAAAAGCAAGATGCAGAGATAGATCTCTAGTTTTCAGTGAGACAATCAGTGAGACCTATATAAAACATACTAAAAGATCCCTTCTCTCAGCTTCTGTTTGGTCCTCATTTGTTGATAAAACCCTCAACTGTCTGATTTGGTGTCCTGGGACATGTGCTTGTAGTGAAGCCGAGAGTATATATGACAGTAATAGTTTCTAGGGCCTGCAATATATCAAACAGATTTCTAGAAAATGTTCTCAAATGCCAATAATTCTCTGACTTCAAAAATGGAAAAAATCTGAAGAGATATAATAGAGCGATATTCTGTTAGCTTGCTAGACCTCTTGCAATGATTTCCCCCCCATAATCTTTTTTTTAGATTTACATGGAGCTTGAGTGTAATTTAAGTAAGTGCAATTTCAAGAATATTTAGTCTTAAAAGTACTTATCAGTGAGAACTAAATTAAGGCCCATCATCTTCTACACAATTTCTCTGTCTGAGCAGGAGACAGACACCAGTACAAAACCTTTTATTGTTTTAGAATGACTATATTTTAGAAAATTAACATGTTTTTCACTTTTTCAGAAAGAAGGAAGATTTGATAGGGCTTTATAAGATACTTGGAAAACAAACTTTATGAATTGTGATCACTGTTTTGATGCTCCTGTATCTACCAGATGTAATATTCATTATGGACAGGGCTATAAAACTTAACTCAGTCTCTGAGGTCTTACTTAAATATTGTTTGCCTTTAGATCTTTTGCATTAAAGTTATGTATGAGTGACATAAAAAAACAAAGGAAGGAAATAAGTTTTTGAAACATTGATGCCAGCTTCCAAGTTCAAGGAGAACTAATACAGTAACTTTGTCATACTTGAAATACTAACTTAAATCTTGTTATTACAGGGGTACTTTCTGTACCTGAGGTAAATGCAAAACCCCTGTACTGTGACACGTTGCCAGCTGTCATTATACTTCTTTATTTGATGTTTTATGCTAATGGCATGACTGAGTAATGCAAAGTAAGCAGAGGATCTATCCTTCAGTGTCTATCTTTAATGAAGTTTTTCAGATATCCTTTCAGATTAAACACCACAAGCCTGATTTTGAACTCTTACTTGTCTGTATAGCTCTTTAATGCTACTGACATGAATGGAATGACTCATGATTTTGATTAATGTAAATGAAATCATAATTGTTCCCCATCAGTAAAATTAAGGCCATGGCAAGTGTAATGTTATAAAACAGATTCTCCCACACACAGAGACGTCATTGTCATTGGTGAGGAGAGATTCTGCCAGAGAGCCAACTGTAGAACAGCTCTGAGCATAAGCCCTCATCTAACATCAAGCAGTCTTCAATGGTTGGTGTCATACATGCAGACACACAACAAACACACAATACTTTTCAGTCAAGCCAGACTAGCAACTCAGAATACTTAAAGAAGCACTGAATCCAGAAGGGGAAGGCGGGGGAAAAAAGGAAAAGAAAAAAAAAAAAAAAAAAGCCTAGAACCCCCCAATCTATAACACAGTATTACCAAAATTTGAAGAAGAAAAAAAAAAAGTACATTTGTTCTTTAGCCTCTTGCTTGAAGGGTAAGATTTGGGCAATGGTAATGGGTTTAGGAACTATGTCTTAGGCTGACTCTGTGAAGTGCATGACTGTGATTAAAAGAGGTTTTCTAACAGAAATGCCAAGAGACGTTATTTACTGTAGCAGTACTCTTAGGTCAACAACTGCTGATGCAGTCAAGTAATTCCTATTTCTGCTCCTAATAACACACCTGAGCTGCCAGGCCCATCATGGCATCTAAGCACAATGGGTAGGATTTCTGGCTGAGAAGGGTCAGAAAAATGGCCACCAAATAGTATGGGGAAATAAATGTCCAAACATATTGAATTAATTATTATACACTAAATGTCTGTTATTAAGTAGAAAGAATTCTTGACCACGTCTCCAGAGACAGCCAGATTAGGTCCTTAATTTGTTAACTATCAATTTTGTTAACGCACATTTGTTAATCTAATATTTGCAGGCCTTTCCTGCTAATGTTAGTTTGTATTTTGGAGATACTTGGCAGTAGGTCTTGCATTATCATAGCAGTGGTAGATCATATAGCAGAGATATCACTGTTTGGTGAATGCTGAGACAATAATTTGCCACCCATACTAAAGCCAGAACAGTATTGAACTCTGATGGACTGAGACCAGCTATTGTGATAGTGCCAGCTTTGGCACTGATTCCAGGAAGACGTGTAGAAGTGTAACTTTCTAAGTACTGGGTTTAGAAGTAGCACGTGGAAAGGTAGAACCAGTGGAGATGTTATGTAGGACCTTTTTACATGAGAATATACATTAGGACTCACAGTTAAATACATTTATAACAAAAAAAAAAAAAAAAGGAAGAAATAGGATTCATTTTCTGTAGATGAGTTGAACATTTAGTATTTTTTCTATGAAAATACCAAGCAAACAGCACATGAAAATACCCATTGCTCCAAAGCAAAAGTGCAATTTCTGTAAATTGTTTGGAAAGCGCTGCTGCTGCTTTATGTTTTGTGTCAAAATTGTTTAGATTTTCTATGCAGAGCCAGATTTTTTCACTGCCTAGTACTTCTTGTGATCACCTCTGGAAATAATGCAATCAAATCAGAATTCTCTCCTCACATGGGTAGCAGTGTTTTGTATCCGTTTTGTGCTCACTTTGCACAGCTATAAATGACAACACAAGGTGCAAGGCAAAGGAAAATCAGACTCAAAGTACACTCTAAATGGATCTGGATGTCACTTCTGCCCTGTCATCCTTTCTACAAGGTGTGAATGAACCAAAGATTTTTCATCTGCTAAGAGGCTTTTAGAATTGAGGACTGACTGGGCTAACTGCCAATCTATGTATTAAGCAGCTGACTGTCAATACAAGGAAACAATATGGCAACTTGTAAAAGTAGATAGCAAGAGAATCTACACAATTGTTAGCACTTTCAACATACTAAGCACTTTCATATAACAAATGTCCTTACAGTCACTTTAAAATCATGTGCCCTAAAAATTTCTTCTCCTTTTGCTATTCTCATTACTCTTTCAATTCTTTAAAAACAAAACAAAACAAAACAAACAAAAAAAACCCCGAGAAACAGAACAAAATTAAGCCATATGATTTTTTTTAAAAAATACTGTGTAGTTTCAATAATGCCAGAAGATACGCCTTTTTTTTTATACATGTTGCTGAAGGGCCTGTACATTTTATATTTCAAGTATAAAACTTGCCAGTGTATAGATGAGAAGATACACGATGTATTGGATTTACAGGGGAGATTAATTTTAGCAGCAAAGTGTATATATGTTGTCAATGATCCATCACTACCTAATTGTTACTTAATTAATTCCTTCTTCTACATGATGTGATTTCAATGCATGGAGCTTAACAGAACATTCATGCGCCAGTTCCTCGGTAGCTAACCTTTTAAAACCTTTGCGATTTTACTGCTAAATTAGCTGAAGTGGGAAATTAAGGAGTATGAAGAAGCTAAGAGAGAGCTCACAGTGGATAAAAGGTGTAATTACTCTGACATGGAGCTCAGTGCTTAGCCAGTAAAATTTACTAAGGATCTAGCTTCACCAAGGGACGTGACTTTCTTAATAGAGTTTACTTACACACAGAGCAACTTAGCATTCCTCACCATTAATATAAATGACATGCTGGCTGAGTTGGAAAGGCAATTTGTTCCTTACCCTGAAAAATACAATAGCTGTTTGTATTGGCTGCAATTTATATCAAGATTTTTTTGCTTTTCATCATTGACTTATGAGCAATGTGTTCTCATTCATACCATTACATTCAAAGTAAAAAGAAATATATATATGTTACATATTTGTAACATACTTGAGAATTTACTTTTTTTTAGACTGAAGACCAGCTGGAAATGTCCTGAGGCCATGGTCTAGTGGTCTGAGCTTGGGACTGGGAGCCAGAAACTCCTGAGCTCTAATCCCGGCTCTGACAGTGACTCCCTCTGTGGCCTTGGGTAAGTCACTGAACCTCTCTGCCTCAGTTTCCCCAGCAGTAAAAATAAGATTAACAATCGTTAGCTACCCACCATAGTGAATTTGGGAGTCCTGAGCTAATATTTTAAGAGGTTTAGAAATTCAGAGTAACTTAAAAATAAAAATACTGTTATTTATAAATGTCCTTATTGGTGATATTCATGTTGTTTTTAGATATTCACATAACCCTGCATTCCTGTACTTAGCGTCACCTACATTCCAGCTCTGAGTGTTTCTAAATGTGCATTTCATATTTCAACAGGTCCGCTGATTTTATTTGGTTAAGCTATTTTTGGAGGGTTTTTGACATCCCGCCAGTTCTAGTTCCATTTCATTCCAGGACACAATACCAACCAAAATAAGCTTTCAGGCAGCACCAGATTAGAGCAGTGGAATGATGCTGGCATGCATGCCATGCCAAATTAAGTTTCCTCTTCCACTTTGTCAGAAGTGGTCAATTTATGAAACAGATACATTAAATCCACTTGTCAGCAGTTCATCTACCAAGTTCCCTCACTGTCCTAACTGTAGTAGGAACCCTACATTCAGACCAAGATTACAGAGGATATTTTTTCAGGGGACTGGTGTATCCCCTTATCCCAGTCCAAAGCATAGCTTTTAGAAACAAGCAGGAAGATATGATCCTGAATTTTCCATCATTCATAGCCAAGGCTGTTGGTGAATCAGATTCTTTGGCTATACTTAAACTATGGGACCAGGAGTACATCCTTGCTTAAAGGTCCATATACATGCACAGTTGTGAGTCCCAATGTCTTGTCTGTCTTCTCTTTTTCTGTGTGGCCCTTTTCATGATGGCATGCTTACCACTGCTCGTGAGAGATCTTAGCAGCAGCAGAAAGGGCTCTCACAAACCCAGCCTGATTCTCTTGCAGATCATCCTCAGCCATGCTCACTCCAAATTTCTTGTTGGATTTCTAGAAATCTGGTTTAAGAAAATCACTATCCTTAGTTTCACTAAGAACCATCTGTATTCTTAACTCCTGCTGTCAGCCAGTTAGGCCTTCATGAGCTCTGACACCATTGCTTCAGCAAGCATTATGCATCACAAAGTCCTCTAAAACTAATTCCTGTCTCAGAAGAGTGATCCTGAAATTGCTATTTGAATGAAGTTTTCTGAGACCTCTACCACGTAATTGGAGGCTAGCCTGAAACACCTTTCATATGTTAAAATGTTTGTATGTTCTACCTTTTATATTTATATACCAAGTTGATAAAGGGTAGAACATGAATGCCTTCTGCAGAATATCTTCTGCAGGTATTGTTAAGATCAAAAAATCATGATATTTGGATGTGTGACTGTACATGTGAACTACCATACCTAGGTTATTTGTAATTAACATCTCATTCTAATGAAACTGCATATCTTCAGGATCAGCCCTAGTCATGATCCAGTGCTTTAACTGAGCTTTCTAATATTTTTTTACTCATTTGATATTCTTCCCAGTAGCACCATGAGTAATTATGAGAGAAAATACCAATTCTTGACATGTCATAACCATGTGCTTCAGTGTACACTCTGTAGATTTGTACCCCAAGACTTAGATTCAACCTGTTGTTTGTTTCCATGGCTTTCAAGAGATTTTTGTGCTCTGAACAGAGTTTCCATTGCTCTAATTGTTTACAAAAGTTATCATAATTTGCAAATGGGTCATCACTGCAGTACTGGAACTAGATTCCTTCCTGTTAATTTCCAATCAAGTCAACATGTGAGCTGAATGTCTTAAGTCTCAGGGAGGTTAAATGTCATGTTTCTAATTCTTGTTAGAAAAGAACAGTGGCTCAAGACAAGCTTACAAGTGGTGGGATGGTCTTCGTGGCCCCATGTCTTAAATTCTTCATGCACTGAGGAAGCTAAATGGAAATAAAATCCTCATGAAGCTGAAGAACCTAAATATAGGAGGGCCAGGCTATTGCTACGTAAATTGCAAGTTCTCTTGCATATTAGTACTGCTTCAACTCATACAGTCTTTTCAAAGCTGTGCACTCCTGTGTGGTACCAATGTACTGAAAGCAACCCATTCTATTCTCCGTCATCCTTGTCAAAATACACATCTTTGTGGCAAATAAATGATATTCAAGTTCTAAATCCAAAATGCTAGCAAAGGTAGACTTCATGTTGGAAAGAGCTGGCAGAATCTTGACGAACCACCTGAGAGAGATTAGGTGCCTTCCTCTGTCCTGAACGCTGAATACTGGTTCTACTGATGTTCAGTGATTCACACTGCCTGAAAAGAGACCACAGATTACTCCAATAATAACTTGGAGTAAAATGTCTAAGTTGAAATCATGATTTGTTAACATCTCAAATAATTCCATGGAAGTATAGGGAAACATAGGGAAACAAGGGAACATATGTTTTCAGATTTTAATGGGGAATTATAATAACCTCACATTTCATTGTGCTTTATAAAGTTACAGAAAATATGAATACCCATTTCTGCATGGGCTCTTTAAAAGATGTTGCAATTCCTGTGCAAATAAATAAACTCAATTTTCAGATAGATTTCTAGAGATAACTTTCTTTCAGGATTCCTTTTTCTTAACTCATATTCATATTGAGAGGTTGCTTCTAGCATTCAGTCCCATCTTACTATGCCAAGTTAGGGACATGACAGATTTAGATTCAGTGACGTAAAATGGTTTTATTGATTAAAGCTTAGGAATTTTTTTTTGTGTTTGTGTGATATTGGTTAATCTATATTTAAAACCAGTTAGTTCTTTGTAAACTGAGCTACATTCTGATCCATTTGAGGTGTGAACTGTAACTATTTGGTTTGCTTTCAGTAAGTAAACTAAAGCAGATTCTACCCCAGGCAATAATAACTTTGACACAGTTCCTCACAACATCCTGCTTGCCAAATTGGAGGGATACGGATTTGATGGGTGGACGGTTTGGTGGATAAGGAATTGGCTGAATGGTCGCACCCAGAGGGTGGTACTCAATGGCTTTAAGTCCAGATGGAGAGCAGTGACAAGTGGTGTCCCTCAAGGGTCCGTCCCGGGACCAGTACTGTTTAACATTTTTATCAAAGACATAGACAGAGGGATTGAGAGCACCATCAGTAAGTTTGCAGATGACACCAAGCTGTGTGGTGTTGTCGATACACCAGAGGGAAGGGATGTCATTCAGAGGGACCTGGACAGGCTGGAGAGGTGGGCCCAGTTGAACCTTATGAGGTTCAACAAAAGCAAGTGCAGGATTCTGCACCTGGGAAGAAACAATCCTCAGTATAAATACAGACTGGGGGATGAGGTATTAGAAAGCAGCCCTGAGGAAAGGGGCTTGGGGGTGCTGATGGACGAGAAGCTGGACATGAGCAGGCAATGTGCTCTCACAGCCCAGAAGGCCAATCACATCCTGGGCTGCATCAAAAGAAGTGTTGCCAGCAGATCCAGAGAGGTGATTCTGCCACTTTACTCTGCTCTGGTGAGACCTCACCTGGAGTACTGTGTGCAGGTCTGGAGCCCTCAATATAAGAAGGACATGGACCTGATAGAGAGGGTCCAGAGGAGGGCCACCAAAATGATCAGGGGGCTGGAGCACCTCTCCTATGAGGACAGACTGAGGGAGCTGGGGTTGTTCAGCTTGGAGAAAAGGAGGCTCCAGGGAGACCTCATAGCGGCCTTTCCAGTACCTGAGGGGGGCCTACAGGAAGGCTGGGGAGGGTCTGTTTACAAAGGCCTGCAGTGACAGGATGAGGGGCAATGGTTTTAAGTTGGAGAAGGGGAGATTTAGATTGGATATTAGGAAAAAGTTCTTTACCATGAGGGTGGTGGAACACTGGAACAGGTTGCCCAGGGAGGTGGTTGAGGCCCCTTCCCTTGAGATATTCAAGGTGAAGCTCGACGAGGCCCTGGGCAACCTGGTCTAGTTGGGAGTGTCCCTGCTGACTGCGGGGAGGTTGGACTAGATGACCTTTGGAGGTCCCTTCCGGCCTGGACCAATCTATGAATCTATGAATCTATGAATGTTTCAAATCATGTTTGCTGGTTTTGTGGAATAAAGTTTGTTTACAGTAAAAAAAAGACCAACCAAAAACTGCATGGGTTGTTTTTATTTTTTCTATGCTTTGAAGCCAGAATTCTGAAATATAAATAAAACCACACCTGTAACTTAGAGAGCTCATTGACTACTACATCACAGTATGAACCCACCCAATAAATTGCGGACATCTAAAAATGTTCAAGCGTATACAAAACTTTAAAAGCTGCATTTTAAAGAATGCCTAAGTTATTAAGTTGGTCTTGATAAAAAACAAAACAAAACAAAACAAAAAAACCCAAAACTTTAATTTGAAATTCTTTCCAAATCCCATAATTTTGCAGTATGTCAGTAAAAATTATATTTTTATACAGGGGTAGAATTCTCATTAATCTCCTCAAAAAGAAAAAAAAAAAGAACTTGACTTTTAAATATGGAATGCCCAGGGCATAGACAATTGAGATGTACAATGAGACAATTGAGATGATTCAGGTCTCTGTGTGGGAAAATTGCAGACCCATCAAAGAGTGGATGTGAAGAGGCTGATACTAGATTTAATTACAATTGTTTAGCACCTTAGTCACCATTTACATTTATGTTGGCCTTTCCAAATACTGAAATAGCATTGCAACTGGTATAAGAAATTAACATGTTAAGAATTAGTGTATTATTAAACTGAGATTGACAAAAAGGGAACAAGAAGAGCTAAACCACATTCATATTAGTAACGGTAATATTGGGTCTTTCTGTGTTTTGACGATTCTTAGCGTAACCGATAAACTTTCTAAATTGGATTTAGTTTTCTCAGCTTATCATTTTATTGCATTCAGATACGTAATGGTATTGAAGACATCTTGCATAGGGTCATGCATAATTGACATAGAACCTATAGACTTGGGCCGTTGTGGGGTGGCAGCTGGAAACTTTGCAGGAGACGCTGGTTCACTACCTGCCTGTGTTAAGGAACTCAACCTCATTCCTCATCTGCTAAACCAGACAATTTGATACACTGCTTCCCACTCCTACTGTGTATGCTTCATGATAGATTGACATTGTCTGAAGGTTCTGATTTCTTGCATGAATATAAGAAAATCAATTTTCATTTAATAAGTAATTGCAAAGAGAAACTATCTGAGGAAACAACCCTGAAGATTACTTGTGCAATTTCTTGATTCACTATAGGTAGCACAATACACGTAACAAGTGATTCAATAGATGCTATATGCCATGTGGTTGAACTGAAGGGGGACTATGGGGTATATTGTACATGTGGAAGAAAAAATAAATTTGATAATGTAAATGAGGAAGGAAGCTGGAAAAGACAACACAGAACTTGAGTTTATAATTTAAATCATGTTTTTTGTGGGTGTGTAATAGAAAACTATGAAGGATGGGAATTGGTATGTCACATCAACATCAAGAACTTAAATGATGCTAAAATTATTACACACCCATTTCAGACAGTGAGAATGTTCATGGTACAAGTGTTAGAAGATGAAGCTGTTGCACATGTATGTCCGTTTTGGAACATTTCTTTTTTAAGAATACCCCCAAAGATTTCTGTTAAATCATGCAAACCAAGCTAGAATTCTTGGACTGAACAAAACAAGCAGTGAATAAAGACAATGAAATAGGTGTTACAGTACAGGGATTTTTATAATACATTTGACACATTATTTCTTAAAGTCATACTTGAAAATTAATTCAGAAAGGCCTGTCACATTGAAAACTGCCATTTCCACAAGGTACTGATGGAGGGTCTGTGAACAGCACATAATAACAGTTAACGGGAGCATATTGATCTCGGTCAAGGTGGCCCAGGAAGTGACAGATTTGTGAAACGTCTAATGTTATTTTATTAAGAATGGTTTCAAAAGCATAAAAGATGTTAAGCTCTTAAGTGTTTTTGAAAATCTGTGGAAGGCAGGCACATAACAGACGCTTCTGTTTTCCGATATTCCCCTGCTATATTTCCTTAAGCATCCGGAATAGAGCTCCGATACTTAGTAGCATTATGTCTGCTCACAACTTTGCCTTGATTGCAGACCTAAAAGATAAGGTTGCCTGTGTTTTGATCTAGTTAACTCCTGCCTGTGAGACTTTATTCTCACCGGCTCCTCCTGTTCACTTGCCTATGAGCATGATATCACGGTAAAGCTTGGGCGATTCCTCTGTTTCACTAGAAACAGTCTCATTGCATGCCTGAGACAGGAGGATGGAAGTGAACAAAACTGGCTCATCCTTGACCCAAATTAAACCAGGCAAGGGTGGGACAGTAAAATCAAACAGCAAAATATAGAAGAATAGGACCTTTTCTTTCAACTGACAATGCAGCTTCATGGTAGTCTAAACCAATCTAAATCCAGACTGCCCCAGTCCCATTCCCCACCCCACCCCTTCCCCCCGGCTGTATATGCCTGACCTCTGTGTTGGGCAGGCTCTAAGTGCTTGCGGAAATGTCTGGGATGCCAAACAGGCATCGCTTTTTGCCAGGTTAGTTTTCAGCCACATCAGCTTCTGATTACAATAGTGCAGATAAACCCAGAATAATACAGATACAGAACAGTTTAAATTATTGTGGGCCAAAACCTATGGGGTATGCCTTTATTACATAGTTCCAGTGCCTGTGGGGTTATCAACAAGTGCTGCTGGATACCTAGTTAATTTTTTTCAGCTGATGTTGCTATTCTTCCTCATTTGCACTTACCAAAGAATTCTAAAAGTTGCCTCTGAGGTGCAGCAAAGCATATGAAATTTCACTGAATTTCACTGAATTTTTTTAGAGTTGGAAGGGACCATATAGATCATCTAGTCCAACTCCCCTGCAGAAGCAGGATTGCTTAGAGAATGCTACTCAGGACTGCATCCAGGCAGGTCTTGAAAATCTCCAAAGAAGGGGACTCCACAACCTCCCTGGGCAGCCTGTTCCAGGGCTCTGTCACCCTCACCGTGAAGAAATTCTTCCTCATATTCGAGTGGAACCTCCTATGTTCCAACTTGTGCCCGTTGCCCCTTGTCCTGTCACTGGGAACCACTGAAAAGAGTCTGGCTCCCTCCTCCTTCAACCCACCCTTGAGATACTTATAGGCGTTAATAAGGTCTCCCCTCAGCCTTCTCTTCTCCAGACTAAAGAGTCCCAGCTCTCTTAGCCTTTCCTCATAAGGGAGATGCTCCAATCCCTTAATCATCTTTGTTGCCCTTCGCTGGACTCTTTCCAGTAGTTCCCTATCCCTCTTGAATTGGGGAGCCCAGAACTGGATGCAATACTCCAGTTGTGGCCCTCATATAAATACATCCCTCATATGAAATATACTGGTGTACCCTACATGAAGGGGAGAAAATATTTGAAAGCCCATGTCTTAAAATGTGGAGGATGCCATACTTGAGTGAAGTGGGGATTTTAAAGGTAGCCTCTCTACTGTTTTATACACTTCCCCATTTACATTAAAGCATTTGTAAGGACATACATTGCAATTCTAAATTTGCATGCTGTCCCTGTGTGCTGACAGATTGATTTCTGGATAAATATTTATCCCTACTGATGGATATTGGACATCTCTAGGTACAGTAAAGAAAACTGGATTTCACTTAAGACTGAAAGATATTCCCTTAAGGAAATAATTTTGGTGGTTGGAAAGGAAGCAGGACTTTGGTGTGGAGAAACTCTTGGAGGCACATTGCTGGGACCTAGCTGGATATAGAATCATCATAGGATCATAGAATAGTTTGAACTGGAAGGGATCTTAAAAATCATCTAGTTCCAGCACCCCTGGCATGGGCAGGGACACCTTCCACTAGACCAGATTACTCAATAGATGTGTGACAATACAGCCAAAAACAGCTTGCAAGGAGCCAGTTCTGACCAGTGAGTCATAAAACTAAAACAGAGAGGAAGGAGGGGGAAAGCATGCTATCACTAAAAATTAAGTATTTAATCTCTGTAAGTAGTTAAAAAAAAGTTGGCTGAGATCTGCAGGGCTTAAGTGTGTTGTAAATTTTGGAGGCCAAATGCAAATAATAAAGACCCTAAATCTTGTGATAAGGGCCAAACTCAGGAAAGTAATGCACTTAGGAAGGGAAGCACGTAGACCCAGTATGGTGTTTCCTTTATTACCTGAGATCCATATCAACCCAGCAGAGATCAAGGAAACAACATAAGAACATTCACATAGTATCCACAGTGTAACTAGAGTAGGTTGGCACACTACTCCACAAATCGCACTACCTGCCAGACTGGGGCATATCCCAGGTGAGGCCCCTTTGTAGTCGTTTTGGAAACTCTTGTGCAGAAAGCAATTCAAGACTGATGGGTCCAGATGGTGAAAATAAGTAAAAAGAAACTTAAGTTTGTGGCCTGGTAAGAAAGGGATTCCTCTGAGTGAGAAGAAGCGCTGAGTACTGATCCTACTGCTACTTTTTTTTGTTTGTTTGTTTCAGTGAATATGTATAGGATTTGAGAGATGTACTCCTCTCCCTTGGTCATGTTTTTGTGCTGGATTCAGAGCTGTACAGGTGACTTGGCATAGTTTGAGCATTGGTAGCAGATTAGAAGTCCTTTAGGAACTCAGGCATATTTTAGCTGTTGAAACACTCATTTCAGATAGTGTTAGAGCTTATTTGCTTTGCTTCTCAAACCAAGGTATTTCTGAATACCTCTGGAACTTCTCTTTGTGTCCTGTTCTGTCTGCCCCCAAAATTATTTTCCTTCAATTTGCCTTGGGTGGAAGCTTGGCAACTAAAGGCTGACTAGGTTAAGACTTAAATGGAAATTCAAAGAAGGATACCCATAAAAATTGAAAGATAATGTAAAAGTCCCTGAAAGAGCTGAAATGTAACTGATGATAGCTCCTGTGAAAATATAGGTAAAACTCACCCTAATCCAACAGGAAAATCAAAGAACAACCAAACACATGTAGAATTGTCTGTGTAGAGTTACATAAAGCACAAAAATTTGTTGAACTGACTGAAGTCGTGGCTAAAAGGGGAGACAGAGATGAAGCCAGTAACAATCCATGACTAATTCAACATTGTAAAATCATAGAGGAAGAGGAAGCATATAAGGTGGCCTGCAGAGATGAAAGTATGGATAGAGAAAAATTTAGGAGAAAAAAAATTAGCAGTTCAGTCTATTAGGGTATGAAATAGTTTCTCAGAGCTGGAAACTCTGACAATTGTTGAGTTCAAAGCTTGCTTGGACAAAGACCTAGAAAGACTACTGTAGGGATCAATCTTGTATTGGTAGGATATGAAACAGACTAACTGTTTGGTCTTTACAAGCTCTAACGTTCTGATTATTTTTTAACCATCTTTATAAAAGCCATGGTGGAATAACTCACAAACCCTATAAGGGGAAGATTGTGATACTCAGAGATTGCTTTGAGTCATCAGACAGACTTAGTTTTTCTGACAGAGAAATTTTTCTGTTCAGACAGACAGACACTGGTCACAGAAACTTATTGAATTGTGCTGTGGAGTAATATTCCATCTTCTTTTAGGTGACTGAAAGGGTATGGGTAGGTGGTAGGGTTTGTTTCAGCAGTACATCAGTCTTATGCATCCTGTAGCCTGAATTAGAATGAACTCACTTCCTATATCCTTGAAATCATTAACAATAATAAAATGACCAACTAATTACTATAAAATAAAGTGAGAATCAGTAAAACTCCACATAGACCATTTTCCCTGAGGGCTTCTTGTTGTTGTTCTTTTCCTTTTTCTTCCTACCTCTTTTCCTTTCCTCCATGAAGACCTGAGAATCTCTTTTGAGAGTGTTTTTTTCCCTTACAAAAAAATTCTTATAATTGTTCCTGATACAAAAGAATTATACGTTATGTGGTGTGGCAATGTCAAATATGTAAAAAGAAAAAAAAGTGTCAGTTATGTGAACACTGATATTTAGTTCTTATAACAGTAGAGGTAGCCTTCTGAATCCTTTTCCCTCTAGATAGCCCTTAAAGGAATTTCATCACCCATTTGAAAGACACTTGAGACTAGATGGGGTGAGGTTGAATGATGATGTTTATTATGCCTAATAACTGATATATTTTAATGAAAGATGGTATTTTGCAGACTTCTGAGGTAAATTCTTGTCTTCCATGTGAAGTGAGTCATACAACTGAAGGTGCATTTAGTGGTCTAGGTGATGTCTTAAGGAATGGTACCGTCCTTAAGGTATACAGATCACTGTAGCTGAGAGGTGTGCAGGGCTGCTTTGGGTGAAGAGGGCACATCCTCGTTCTGTAACATCCGCTAGATGTTTGGTACACAGCTCTAGTGTGGGAAAGATCAGGTACAAGCCAATTATATGAGTTTTTCAATTTGGCTGAAAGATGACATACCTGGGACTTGGACTACGACATCAATTATATGATAAGATTTCTTTCTGAGAAATATGAATTTTGAATTTAATTCATAACAATGCACAGCCTAGGTGTCTGAGCTTTACTATCCAGCCAGAAGAGTAGGTGCCTATCTAGATCCCTACCAGGACATTGAATTTTCTGTTCTCATTTGTTATGTAGACAGGTTAAGTATCTCCAGAAGATAATTAAAATCTCTTCAGGCTGTTTTTTTTATCTAATGTCAATATAAAAATGCATATATATTTCATGGAGAGAGGTCTGTATCCTCTGTTCTGTTCCCTGATGAGTGTCAACTACCGGGCTTGGACAGATTATCCTGTCTCTTCTCCATGGGACTTCAAGATTTGCTGAACAGTGGTTTAGCTTTTGGAAGAAGAGTGAAAAATAGTCTGATTTGAGGTATTTGCCTGGTGATCATGGCATTTTTGTGGAATGCAGAAACTGGGGATTTAATCCCTTTTGCCATAAACAGGCCTAGATGGATGGTCTAACTACTAGACTGACATGCAAAAGATCCCTGTAGTCAACATCCTTAGTTGAGGTACAGCCATGTCTTTCCTGACTCCTCCTGGTGGTTTACCCAGACTTCATATTCTTGCCTGCCTAAATCTGGAGGAGAGCAGAGGGGCCTTAGTTTAGAAAGACAGATATCCATCTCCTCAAAATTCCTCCACTTCTAAGTATATGTTACCTATGAAATTTTTAATGTCATTAAAATGTAAATTTCATACTAATTTCAGAGATATCTAATAAATATAAATTCCAAAAGACATGCAAATTAGATTGGATTTGGCAGGTTTAGAGTTTTATGATTTAACCTAAAGTTTTAGGTGGCTTGTCTTATCCCTTCATGTTACTTCTCAAGTGGTCAGTGCAGAGTTGTTTACTCAGACTTTTGAAATTTTTCCATAGTAAGTTGTTGTTTATGGAAGAATTTGGAGCCATTAGGAAATCTGAACCAGGCTGTGGCATGTCTTGGCTGCTGCAGGCAATCCAGAGGATCAGATTTACCCATCTAGCACCAGAGTAAGCGTGTTGAGTGGAGGCTGGGGGAGTGATGCAAAATGTATTTGAGGGAGGCAGATTCCAAAAATTTAAGTTTGATGCCTAGCTTTACTTTTGTAGTCACACTTTATGTCTTTATTTTTAAGTCAAATCATCCCCTGGTGCCCTCATTCCAGGAAATTATTTGACCTGGAGGAGGACAGCTTTGCTTTCACCTCCATTTCATTTGTTGTTTGGGAAGGGAGATTAAGCGTGTACTGGCACTTTTTAGGTATGGCAGCCATCCCATTTTTCAGTAGGCTGTGTTACACTAAATACAATGCCTTTCATCTCTGTTTTTCCTTTGTGAACTGCTTTCTTCTCTTTCTTCTCACTCTTGATGTAACTAACTCTACTGAAATCAATGGTATTACATCAAGAATAAATGTGTGTGTTTATATAATAACGCTAGATAGTAGGTCCTCTAATTACAATATGAATGCTTTGTCAAATGGCTGTGTTTCATCAGTATTTCTTCATCCTTCTTAATAACTGATAAAAAATATAAGGCCACAGGCAGATGTTTAAAGTTGTATTAGTAAGTCAAACCAAGAGTACTTTAGTAGCATGCTGTGCAGCTGTTCTGCTCAAGGGAGTGTGAAAATGTCTCTACCTGCGTTACTGAAATACACTGTTCTGACGGGTTGTCAACTGAGTATTACGAGATCAATATATATATTTAGTAATGCAGAAATCCACTCCCATTCCATCCCCTAGAAGTAATATTTTATTTTTCATTAAGGAAAATCAAAAGAAAACTGGGCCAAAACATCCTCTTACTATAGGTTTTGTGCCAAGCTTTTATTTGTTTTTGATTCAACATATGAAATAAAACTCTAAGTCTAATAAAAGAATAGATATGCTGTGCCTTTAATGGTGAACTTGAAGGAAATAAAAGGCACTGACAAAATCACATTCTCTGCAATATAGACATTTTAATGGAAGCTAGAAATGCAGGATTTTATAATGTATATATATTTTAAATGTGTCAAATTAATGAACTTTAAAATGCAACAAAAAATTTTGGAGCATCTCCCAAAGTGTTGCAGAAGTTGCTGACAAGGCAGACTATATTTGAGTGTTATCCCTATTGGAAGATACAGTACTGAGCATATTTGCCAGCTCTTAACAAAATTATTGAAGTACAGGGAATTTGCATAGACATAACACAATTTTTGAAAGGAAAACAAAAAATAGAGACGCACAAAACATCTGCCATATGAATGTCTGTATTCATACATAGAATTCTGCCATGAAACCAAGCATTGCATAAAAATTTGGCACCATAGCTTAGAGGAGTATTGTAGCTGGGTTATAAAAAGTGAAATATCTGCACAGCAGGGTTTATATGACTTTTCAAGGAAATCTTCATTACAGCGTTATAAAGCTTAACCAAAATAACGCAATCTGAAAAAACAAAAAAAAAAAAAAAAAAAAAAACCAAAACCAAAAAACCACTTATTTGCTTACACTTACCAGATGTAAAAGAAAAAGAAAATATTTTTTTTAATATATGTTACATTACTAATTCAAGTGTGTGGTATTTTAGTTGTCTTGTGAACTGTGGGGCTAATGAAGCTGTAGTCTTTATTCCCTGATATCCTGAAGAGTTTTCTTTCATGTTACCTACTACTCCAAGACCCCAGCCCTTCTCAGAACCTGAAAATGCCTCCAGTTCTCTTCTATGTCCCCTGCATCCCCTCCCTAATATGTCCTGTGCTCCTTCCCTCCTACAAAATCTCACATACCCTACCTGTCATTTTTGGCCTTCTGGCAGTAAGAATGGGCTGCTTGTGCTGACTGACCATCCAGCTGCAGTCCTTCCCACACCAAGAGCATCAATAAGCATTAATTTGTCATTAGTAATTTTTTTACTCTGCCCTGTAGCCAACCTTTGAAACATTCAGGGAATTAGTGTTTTTTGAGATCTCTCTCAAATTTAGTTGAAAGTGGTCTGCAGACTCAAAAGTTAATACTTTGAGAAGGGACAATTAAACCTCATGATCAACAACCAGTTTAGGAGTGCTAAGTAATAGAGTTAGTGTGTTATTGTTGATGTTTTCAAACTGATTTTTATTGACTGATTTTGTATGTATCACATGTTTTTAAAGTCCATAGTTGTCACAGCTTTGCTGACAAAACGATGCACTTGAAAAATATAATGGTTCTCCCAAGAGGACTGTGAATAATTCCTACTTTGGGGTTTTTTTGTTTTGTTTTGTTCTTTTTTGGTTTTTTTTTGTTTTTAATGAGGCCTTGGTGCAGGCACAGACCTATTCACCAATCATGTACAGGTTGCGAAATTTTTGCTAGCATCAACAAGACTGAAGACATACTGTACTGTATTGACTACAGCATCAACTATGAATTGTTGGTACAAGTTCTAAGTTGTCAGGATGCTGCATTAATAAAATTGCATTGAATTCTCTATGCATTAGTTCAAGAATAGCCCCCTAATTTCATATTCAGAGAGAAGAATGTTCCCAAATAAACCTTCTTATACGATGAGATTTCCTTTTCAATGATAATCTTGTGTGTACTTACAAATGCAGAGGTAGAAAATTATTATGTCAGGAATATAGACCTTGTCTGTAATCACATAGTTCTGGGCATGAAGGCACCTTCTGTAGACCTGAGAGGCTCAGGATTTAGCCGGTCTCTGCTCCTCCACAGCTGGGTCTGGCCTATGCTATGGTCCAGCCTTAAAAGACTTGACCCTTACGCGTGGCCAGTGGTTCTCTTCATTCTATTACTTCTTTATGTTCTGGTTATGATTTCTATGTGTTGGGGTTTTGGGTTTTTTTCTTCATAGTATGCGTAGAAAATTTCTGTTGTTGATGAATAATCAAACACTTTATAAGATCTTTAACCTTTTCAGTAAATGAACAACATCCATTAAAATAAAACTGAGTTCTGTAAAAGCCCGTAAGATAGAGATAATACTGCTCACAAGTTATTTCCAAGTGGTTTATTCTTAAGTGTTCTAATATCAAAGCAGAAATAAAATAATAGGCTATATTTCTTAATTCCCTGATACTATCTTTGGACACTATGAGTTCTGGAACAATCTCCTTTAAAAATGGTATTCCCTTAGGAGACAATAAAGAGAAAAAGATGAAAGAATAAGATAACTGCAGCAAAGATTATTAGCCCCCTAAAATAGAGCTCATGCCTGTGTTTGTAGTTTTTATAGTATATGTTTCAGCAGAATATTTTGGTCCAACTGTGCCTCTTAGCTCTAGGAGTCTTCCCATAGCTCTTATGATATAATTGCCACCATGAAATTATATCCTTTCCTGCATTTGACCCCTAGAGGGGACTCCATGGTGCAGATGACAGGAGTAGGAACTGAACTGAGGGTTTGGAAAGGGGCAAAAAGTATTAATACATTAATACAAGAAGTATTAATATAACTATATATGTGCCAATGCCCTCCTAAACGTTTTCTGGAAAAATCTCATCAAAGTTTTCTTGAAAATCTTAGATTGCCTTACTGCTGCCTTAAAGCAACGTAAACCCTGCAGTATCATCTGCCATCTTTCAGACAGGTTTCAGGTGAGATGGTTACTGGCCCACAGACACACATCTAGTGTTTCTTCAGTGAAGGTCTTGCTGCAGATCCCCCTTATCAAGCAAGTATTTGAGGAGCCTAGGACTAGGTCTCACATTAATTTATGTGAGGAATGGTACATTCACATTAAAATTAGTTTTTGCATACACTTCATTGTTGTCCTTGATAAAGTAGTTGATGTATCTGAAACATGATTTTAAAACTTGTCTTCTAGAGAGAAAGCCCTGAGTTACAAAGGATATGTGGTCAAAAAGACCTTATTTTTGGCCAGTAATAGGCTGGTTTTCAGACTGATCTGAGGATTAGATATTTACTTTACAGGTAACCATAATGTGTAGTAATAGTTCTTCACCTGAGAAATGTGTGGGATAGGGTGTGGGATCCCACACCTGGTAGGGTATGGAAATGGAATACGCATATGGAAAGGAGAGGAGATGGCTGGGACAGAGGTGATGGCAGGGGAGTGAGCATGCTGAGGTGGTTTCAGCTGGGTGGAAGAGGAAGGTGGGCAGACAGTGCAACAGAGAAGCCAGTGTCTGCTCCACAGTCCAGTGGCTGCCACTGCAGTGCTGACATCTGCAGCGGCCAGGGAAAAGACGTTTGCTACAAAGTTTCTCTGGTCTTTTTCATTTCAAAATGAGTTTGCAAAAGTTAGGAGGCGAAGGTCTTAGTGATTTATCTCCAGATTCCTGAATCTGACTGCTCATTTTTGGTACAGTGCCTTTGTTGGTTTTGGAAGCTTGCAAATGCATAATTTTTTGCATTCAGGTTTTCTGAAATACAAACAGGAATTTCCTTAGCTCTTTGTGAAGCAGAGGAATGCCTGGGACCAAGGATGTGGACAAGGGAAAAAAGCAAAGAGGCAAAAACCTTGTGGGTGATAGGTTGCTGCCATCATAGGTCTATGTAAATAAAGAACTGCAAGTTAAAGGGCTTGTCAACAGTCATTTGTCTCTAGGACTTTGCAGAGCAGGGTGGTTTTTAAAGACAACATTTTTGTTGGATGAACCTTTATAGAAGTGAAGTGGATATGAGTTGTCTGTTCTTCAGATGGACATACTATTATTTCAAAACATGAATCTGTTACTATTAGATAATTTGGACACTCCATTCTCAGTGGAGGAAGACTACAGGTGCTTTTTCAGCCTGAATAAAGACTTTAGTATTTAATTTATTCATACAAATGGACATTGAGTAAAATAGTTTGACTGAAGCAAAAATATGGCAGTTGCATATTAGGCTGGGCTTTCATTTTTGGGCTCTGAGTGAGTTAAAATGGATGAGACTTATTCCACCTTTGTGCAAACAAACTGTGAATATAACTGTAATATAATGGAATTATATTACTGCCAGACGAACCTGATCTCCTTCTATGACAAGATAACCAGATTATTGGACGAGGGAAAGGCTGTTGATATTGTATACCTGGACTTTCGAAAAGCATTCGATACTGTCCCCCATACAATTCTCGTGGAAAAACTGGCTTCACATGGCTTGGATGAGCATACGATCCGCTGGGTCAAGCAATGGCTGACTGGAAGGTCCCAAAGAGTGGTGCTCAATGGATTTAAATCTAGCTGGCAGCCGGTCACGAGTGGTGTGCCTCAGGGCTCAGTGTTAGGACCATTTCTGTTTAACGTCTTTATTGATGATCTCGACAAGGACATAGGGTGTATCATCAGCAAGTTCGCAGATGACACCAAGTTAAGCAGGAGTGTTGATTCCCAGGAGGATAGGGAAGCTCTACAGAGAGACTTAGGTAGATTGGATCATTGGGCCGACATCAATGGTATGAGTTTCAACAAGGGCAAGTGCCAGGTTCTGCACTTGGGCCACAATAACCCCAAGCAGCGCTACAGGCTTGGGGAAATGTGGCTGGAAAGCTGCCTGGAAGAAAGAGACCTGGGGGTTCTAATTGACAAGCGGCTGAATATGAGCCGGCAGTGTGCCCAGGTGGCCAAGAAAGCCAGCGGTATCCTGGCTTGTATTAGAAATAGTGTGACCAGCAGAAGTAGGGAGGTGATTGTGCCCCTGTACTCAGCACTGGTGAGGCCACACCTCGAGTATTGTGTCCGGTTTTGGGCACCTCAATACAAGAGAGATATCGAGGTGCTGGAGCGAGTGCAGAGGAGGGCAACGAAGCTGGTGAAGGGCCTGGAAAACAAATCATATGAAGAGCGGTTGAAGGAGCTGGGACTGTTTAGTATGAGGAAGAGGAGGCTGAGGGGAGACCTCATCACTCTCTACAACTACTTGAAAGGACACTGTAGAGAGGTTGGTGCTGGTCTCTTTTCACAGGTAATTAATGACAGAACGAGAGGGAATGGCTTCAAGCTCCAGCAGGGTAGGTTTAGACTGAACATTAGGAAAGAATTTTTCACAGAAAGAGTGGTCGGGCATTGGAATAGGCTGCCCAGGGAGGTGGTTGAGTCACCATCCCTGGATGTGTTTAAGAGACGTTTCGATGTGGTATTGGGGGATATGGTATAGGGGAGAACTTTGTAGAGTAGGGTAGATGGTTGGACTCGATGATCCCAAGGGTCTCTTCCAACCTACATGATTCTATGATTCTATGATTCTATGAATTTACACCAACAGTTGCCAACCTTCAGAATAAATGTAAATTTTTAGCAGATTCTCATTATTTTTTTCTTAGGATTCAAAAAACCCCATTTTCCTAGTTAAAAAATAACCAAAAACTAATGTAAAGTAAACCAGCATTTAATATGGATCACAAATAATCAACAGTGATGGTTTCAGAACACTCTGCATTGTCAATGTGCATAAGTGCATGTTTTTCCTCAGATTTAATATATTGTTCCTTGTTTAAATTTCCACTGTTCAGTTTCGGTGATAGAAATCAAGACGTGAAAAATGCTAAGGGAGATGATGCTGTAGTTCAGGTTATTTGTCTTGAAGCCTCACAGAACAATGAGTTACTGCCTGGTGGAGATAATTTCTTGTTCTAGGTTCAGGGCTAACAGATTACTTGAACTGTTCAGCATCATATTTCCATCTTCTCCCTTTTAATGTTCTATACTAACACGCTGGAATGACACTCATTGGCTTCTTGTTAAATGTGAAATAGAAGAAATACACTGTTTTATTTATTTTAAATAATAAAGAAAAGAAAAAAAAGTCTGCTTTCATCTTCATGATATGAAAGATGTTGTGGGATTTTATATCACTGCAGATGTTAGCAGATTTACGCCATGTAAATTGGGTATGTTAATGATGTTCCAAAATGTTCTAATCAGTGTTTATTCTGTCATATTTTATTTATATTTGTTTTTCAAAATGTATGTGTGCGTGATACAGGAAACTTGAAAATCATAATAAAGCATCCAGATTGAAATATAGGTTTCAAGTTAACTAGAGAGACATGTGTTTTAATTAAAACAGTTCATAAACATGTATTTTGAATACTCGGAGGAATCCTAATTTGTTTAGCAAAGTAATGTTTTAAAATATTTCTCCTGCACTTATAACAGAAGCCTTTTCAGCATAAACTGGACAGTCTGCTTGCTGATGGTCCAAGAAAAATGCATTGACCTGCTTTAAAAATACCTGAGAATTAATATTGATAAATTTTTATTCAAACTTCTAAGCTGAGCTCTTGGAAACTTTTCAATGTTTCAGGCTGTGAATGTAAAGTTTTATAGATGTATTGCAAGGAATACGGATGATAGCTGCTAGGTTGCTACCTGGGAGTTAAACACTGTGTTTTCCATTGCTTTCCAGATTGTGGCTGAACTGTAAAAATTTTTGTGTGTTTTCTGAGGAGTTAGGTGAAATTTAGGTTAGGCACAATGGATGATAGAGAAGCTTAGGCAGAAAAAAAGGCAGGATTCTCCCCAGAACACATACTTCCCTGTGTATCAGTATGAACGCACACACACTGATATTTAATAAACAACACAGGGAAATTTGAGCTCAAACTGAGAAATGGGTAGAGAGTATAAGTGCTTTCAGGACTAGGTAAAACTGGATATTAGATAATGTGAAAATGCTGTCTTGATGTAAGGTATCTAAATATTACTTTAGGATTAATTTAATTTATTCTGTTATTACTATGATTTTAGCGATACCTAGGAAGAGAAATAATTCAGTCTTTATTCTGAGTATTATTGCACAGCTATACATTTGAGTCTCTTCCATGGGCATTGCATCACAGTAAGCCCAGGTGACACAGAATTCATATACTGAACTTGCTAGTAAGTTGTTTATGTCATCCTGAAATTGGTTTTTGAAAAAGAAGCAATTACTAAAGACTGCAGCATTGTTCAGCATTTGTATACTTAGCTCTCGTGTGGAAGTACAGGGTATATTTTGGGTGACACTTGAAAGCCAAGAAGACAGAATCTCATGCTTTTTATTTAACAGGTAAGAATGCTACACATTACAGAACAGCTTGAATTTTATTCTGTTTTGTGTGAAAGAAATTATTTTCTTTCTCTCCCTCTTTCTATACCCTCTCCACATGTGCTGTTCTGCTGGGGGTTTTTGTGGGGTTTTTGTTTTGGTTTGTTTTTTTCTTTCTTTTTAATCTTTATTGAGTGCTTGTTTTAATTATTTGCTTAAAGATTGTCTACACAACTGTCATTGATTAATTTTTTCTTTTTTCTGAATGTACAAATTAATTTACTGAATGTTAATGTAGTGACCTTGTTGAGGTCACTGATTGGTAACAGGATTTATGGTGCAATCCCTCGAAACATGTTTTATAGACTCCATGTGTTAAACCATGATCCTACTGAAATCAATGGAAGACTTCCTGTTCACTTCAGTGGAGTCAGAACTCCACATCAGTTTGAAGAGCAGCACAATCCACATGGTGTCGTGTGGTATTTGTCTGTGAGGCAACTGAAGGTGTAATATTAAAATTAAATATAGCAACATGGGTATTGGAGGAGCAAAACTAATGGGGAGATGGATTTGCTGAAACCTAAATGCAGTCCCAGAGAACAGACTAAAGCAGGAACAGGCAGAACTGAACAAGGTATTTAAAAGCTTGACTGCATAGAACTCATGTTTTTCCTTCTGCAAGTTTGATGGAAAAGTTATAGCCATCTTTGGATCTCTTTTGAGCTAAAACTACAGGCACTTGCTTGGCAAATAACCTCTGCAGACACTGACTGATAATATTTCAAAGGTAATATTTGTGCAAGAATGAACTGTTCTGGAACAGTTTCTCAAGTGAATGAGAAACAAACAATTTTCTCTGAAGATCAAACTATTTGTTTCCAATTTTTTGTTTCAAACAAAAGTATTTTTCTACTCGACTAATGAAGAATACGGTATTATTTTGAATTTTTTGGCTGTTCTCTTTATTTTTAATTTTTGCCTGTCTGGACTTCTTTTGTTACATCAAAAGACAGCTTTGGACTGTTTTAATTGAGGGTTTTCATTAATAATCATCATTCTTCAGTAGTGAAGGGTAAATGCAAATAAATAATAAGGCTTTTTGATTTTTTTCTGTGTACCAAAGAGATTCCCATCCTGTATTATTTACTACTGTACCACTGCTCCACAGCTGTCTTCTGTATCACAGGAAATGAAAAATCACACTTCATATTGTGGGAAAGTGGCTTTAAGAACACTTGAGAGAGAACACAAAAATATTAAAAGATCCAGGCTAATCACATAAGAACGGCATGATCTCAGTGCTTTCTCCAGAATTCCAGACAATTTTGTTTGATCATGTCACCTTTTAAGATGTACTTGAGTGCTGGATTACCTAGGAAAGAATAGTAATGTCTAGAGATTTCATTCATGGCTTCTGATCTTTGCAAATTGAGATTGATTTTCTTACCTTAACCTGTAACTGTATCCATGTGCCGAAGCACTGACCCAAGCCAAAAACAGCCCGGATTTTTGCTAGGACCTAGAATTATGTGCAATATTCTCTGATTATTTGATTATTCTTCCGCTTGATAATAAGTGAACTTTATAGGGTTGTTAATAACTACACTTTCTAGCAAACGGACAAATACTAAGTTCCAATTCCCTTGTTTTCATTTCCAGTTGCCACTATTGTGTTTGGTACATATTTAGTATGTGTTACTATTCTGTTGGCTAGCTCAGTCCCCACTGCAAGCAGAAATCAAGTAAGCAATGAATTGAAGTCCGCAAAATTTAAACTGCAGTCTTGTACATTAGAACAAAAACCTCGGTGTTTGTTCTTCACAACTGAAAGTTTGTAACACCCAAAACTTACTTTCCTTGCAATGCAACTGAATTTCCTCAGTAACAATGGAGAGAATTTGTTTTCTAATATGCTTTGGATACCTTTTTCTTCTGTATATCTGTATATATATATTCTGACTGTAGTTTCACTGCAGATTTTGAACTTGACTAAGATATCACAATTGCAACGACAGTGCAAGTATTTAGAGCACAGCACTTTGTTACTGCAGAGCACAGAATTTGGGGAACTGATCATTTTTCTTCTCTCCCCCTTGTGGTTCAGCTTCTGGCAGGTCGGCTTGCTGCATACAGAGCCTGATTGATCTCTCATTGCATGGAAATGGCAGGTGCTTGTTAGGCCCCCAGTGGGACTTACTTCAGTCTGCAGTGATTTCTCTTTCTTCATACAGAACTGTTAATAGGCTCCATCTTTTGGTCCCTCAGTCTTTAACCAGCAAACAAAATTGAACCTGTTAAATATATCTAGCATTCTATGTTTTAATTATGGTGCTTTAGTGCTCAATCACAGACACCTGGACTTTAAAAGTGAATGACTGCTTGCCAAAAGATAGAATATTTTATTGTTCAAATTATCTGTAGTCCACATCCTACTACATTTAAACAAAAATAAAACCTGAATAGACAGGATTTTAACTCAAAATATTGCCTTTCCAATTGATGAAATTAAAATGGATGCTATTTTTTAAAGAACTGTGGACTCATGAATAAAAAAATAGACTTCTTGAGAAAAAAGAAATTAATCTTCATTTAGGAGGTTTTGCAAAAATGTGTTTAAATCACAAAACTATTAATGAAATACAGGTTTATAATGCTGATCTTTTTCACTTAAGGTATTGGTGAATTATCCTTGTATTTTCTCTGAAGTATTCACTGAATTTACCCTTTAATATCAGAAGGCATAGTTATCAGTTGTCTGCAGGTTATTAGTTTGGAAAAGAACATCATGTTATTAAACAATGTTCTAAAAAGCAAATTTTAGGAAAAATTACAAAACTGATTTTAAACCGTCATGGTGAGACTGAAAAGTAATACTAGATAAATGCTTCTAATAGTCTTCAGTTAGAAGATTTCACTACAATCCTAGGGCAAACTTGTCTATTGTCAACTGCCAGTCATGGGATCTTATTTTACTTTTGTTTGCTGGATGGGAAAATGTATGATAAAAACTATCTAGATCTTTACAGGCTGTGACTGAGTCACTCCATTAATCTTTTCCTTTGATAAGATATGTTGGACTCTGAATTGCTCAGAAGGTCTGTTTTCATTCCTTTAATTATTTTCTCAGATGTCCTCTGAAACCCCTCCATTTTAACAGAGATCTCCTAGATGACAGTTTTAGCAGAACTGAACAGACTGTTCCAAAATTGGTTGTATCTTGGACAGCAGTGCTCTACTGACTCAGTAGTGAAGGTCCTCCCTTTATATACACATTAGATAAGTCACTTACAGGAAGGTTATGTTCAACCCAGTCACAGTCCCACAGCACTTTGCAGAGTTGTTTTAGCCCAGAAGCTAGTATAAGATACTGTAAGAATGCCATTCAGTCTTTATGCATGTAGATAGATATATTTTCATGTATATAGATATATTTCATAGATTCATAGATTCATAGATTGGTCCAGGCCGGAAGGGACCTCCAAAGGTCATCTAGTCCAACCTCCCCGCAGTCAGCAGGGACACCTCCTACTAGACCAGGTTGCCCAGGGCCTCGTCGAGCTTCACCTTGAATATCTCAAGGGAAGGGGCCTCAACCACCTCCCTGGGCAACCTGTTCCAGTGTTCCACCACCCTCATGGTAAAGAACTTTTTCCTAATATCCAATCTAAATCTCCCCTTCTCCAGCTTAAAACCATTGCCCCTCATCCTGTCACTGCAGGCCTTTGTAAACAGACCCTCCCCAGCCTTCCTGTAGGCCCCCCTCAGGTACTGTAAGGCCGCTATGAGGTCTCCCCGGAGCCTCCTTTTCTCCAAGCTGAACACCCCCAGCTCCCTCAGCCTGTCCTCATAGGAGAGGTGCTCCAGCCCCCTGATCATTTTGGTGGCCCTCCTCTGGACCCGCTCCATCAGGTCCATGTCCTTTCTATATTGAGGGCTCCAGACCTGCACACAGTACTCCAGGTGAGGTCTCACCAGAGCAGAGTAAAGTGGCAGAATCACCTCTCTGGATCTGCTGGCAACACTTCTTTTGATGCAGCCCAGGATGTGATTGGCCTTTTGGGCTGCGAGAGCACATTGCCTGTTCATGTCCAGCTTCTCGTCCATCAGCACCCCCAAGTCCCTTTCCTCAGGGCTGCTTTCTAATACCTCATCCCCCAGTCTGTATTTATACTGAGGATTGTTTCTTCCCAGGTGCAGAATCCTGCACTTGCTTTTGTTGAACCTCATGAGGTTCATCTGGGCCCACCTCTCCAGCCTGTCCAGGTCCCTCTGAATGACATCCCGTCCCTCCGATGTATCGACAACACCACACAGCTTGGTGTCATCTGCAAACTTGCTGATGGTGCTCTCAATCCCTCTGTCTATGTCTTTGATAAAAATGTTAAACAGTACTGGTCCCAGGACGGACCCTTGAGGGACACCACTAGTCACTGCTCTCCATCTGGACTTAAAGCCATTGAGTACCACCCTCTGGGTGCGACCATTCAGCCAATTCCTTATCCACCGAACCGTCCACCCATCAAATCCGTATCCCTCCAATTTGGCAAGTAGAATGTTGTGAGGAACTGTGTCAAAGGCCTTACAGAAGTCCAGATAGATTACATCCATAGGTCGCCCCTTGTCTACTGGCCTAGTCACTTTATCATAGAAGGCCACTAGGTTAGTCAGGCAGGACTTGCCCCTAGTAAAGCCCTGTTGGCTGTCCTGAATCATCCCCCTGTCCTCCATGTGCCCAAGCATGGCGTCCAGAAGGATCTGTTCCATGATCTTCCCAGGCACAGAGGTGAGGCTGACAGGTCGGTAGTTCCCAGGGTCCTCCTTTCTACCCTTTTTAAAAATGGGTGTGATGTTTCCTTTCTTCCAGTCTGCAGGGACTTCACCTGACTGCCATGACTTTTCGAATATCATGGAAAGTGGTTTTGCAACTTCATCAGCCAGTTCCTTCAGGACTCTGGGATGGATTTCATCAGGTCCCATGGACTTGTATGTCTTTAGATTCCTTAGGTGATCACGTACCATGCCTTCAGTTATAGTGGGATGGACTTTGTCACCTGGATCCTCAACTTGTGGGCCATCAATACAAGAGCTAGGAGGAGAGGGGTTGCCAGTGAAGACTGAGGCAAAAAAATTATTGAGAACTTCCGCCTTCTCCTCCTCTGTTGATACAAGTTTCCCACTGCTGCTCATTAGGGGGGGTACATTTTCTTTAACCTTCCTTTTCTGGTTAATGTACTTGTAGAAGCCTTTCTTGTTTTTCTTTATGTCCCTTGCCAAGTCCAATTCTAGCTGTGCCTTGGCCTCCCTGACCTTATTCCTACACAGCCGGGCAACATCCCTATACTCTTCCCAGGTTGCCTGTCCCTTCTTCCATTTCCTGTGTAGCCCCATCTTGCCCCTTAGTTTGACCAGCAGGTCCCGGCTCAACCATGGTGGTTTCTTGCCTTCCTTACCCAATTTCCTACATGTTGGGATTGAGATCTTTTTGGCCATATTAATATTTTTTTTTCCTTTTTTTCCTATTCACACTTGACCAAGCATTCATGGTTGTTCTGTAGCAGGGATCAACCCTGCCCATTTAGCTGCTTACGTTATTTGTGTTACTATATGTTTGACCTGTGATGATATAGGGTGTTCATTGTGTTGCAAAGTCTTTCGTACAGGTTAAAAATCATAGGGCCAAGAAGTGACATATTTGCAAGAGAAAAAAGTTGTTTTCTATATGTATAGTCAATGAAGGTGCTCCATTTATATTTGTAATTTAATAGGCAGCCAGCTAGCTAGTTTTAATGTTACTTTTTTTTTTTTAAAATCTTTATTACTTTTTAAAATCCAGTCTTCCAAGTAAGCACAATTTCCAAACTGAAGATTATCAGCATTTTGATTGAATCAGGAATTCCTTTGCATGCACAGAGAAAATGTAAATGCTATGAAATAAAAGTTCATGTATAATGTATCTTTCCTTATGATCTTCCGCCTTAACAGTAGTCTGGGTAGAAACACAGTTAAGTGGGGCTTTCTATTTATACTACATTGAAATTCTCATGTCTTCTACTTTTTAGAAGTTGGTGGGAGAAACTTCTTCCTTTTGAAAAATTAAAAATCATAGTATGACTTTTAGTAACTAAGAATGTGAGAGAATAATTATGATTGGGTGCTGGCTGCTAGTTATTTCTCCATGAGGTTTTTAGATATCATTGATTTGTATAAAAGCTTGGCGACGCTTTGTATAACAAGAAGATTCTAGTTCTACAAGTGGATTCTTTACTAAAAGTCTAGGTTTAGATTTTCTCATTTTTCATTTAAAGAACAGAAGTGTAGACCTCTACATTAAAAATGATAAGGTAGTTAAGATTTAGTTTTGCTGTTGGAGTATCTCATGCCTTCAGCATAAATTTACAACTTAACACACACTACTTTTGTGGAAAGGAATAGAAAAACTCATAGAGTGTCAGTCTGTAAGAGATATTTTCTACATGCTTAAAATGTTGCATAAAAGTAGGAAAAAACCTATGCAGAATCCTTAAGCACTGCTTAGGGAATCTTGACAGTCCTACTCCTGTCCATTCTGATTTTATTGTAGGAAAGTCTACTTCTTTAGATAGGTACCCGTGGCTGTGAGAAAGGCAATAAAAGACATAAGTTAATCTACCAAATCAAAAGTTAGCCTGTGTGAAATATTCAACTTGCAGTTAAGATATAAGGAGTTGAAAGACCTCATCAAGGGGCTCAACATTTCATGGGAATCAGTCTCACTTTCGCAAAATGTTATGAACAGGAGGAAAGATTTCTCTCACCCTACTAAGAGCATTTACCACCAAAGTATGACATTTGCAAGGTCTACCTGTCTATGTAGACTCTCAGATTTATGCCAATGAAGGACAGAGTCAGAAACATCGTTGCCATTATTTCTATTCACTTACATGCATAGGAATGCTGGATTGGATTTCTACACTTAAGGTCACTCATGAAAGTGAAATTCACCGTTCTGTTCCTTGACCCAAAATATCCAGAATAACAACCATTCCTGCCATCACTTAAGTACAAAGTACATTTGATTTCTCCTCTTTCTCACAGAGTGAGTAAAATTTAAAATGTCACTACAAATTTGTAAATTTGTGGTACTGAACAGAAACATGAGCATTCAAAAGCATGTAAAGAGACTGATATTATTCAAAAAGACAGATATCTCAGACCATGGCACAGGACATTACAAATCCTACTAAGCCAAATGTGAGGTCTTGTCTTGTTTTAATTCATACTACTGTCCATGGGACCTGGCCTGAATGAGGGCAAAGTGAAAATGAAGTCAGTTCCTAGGAATGTGATCCTCGTTTCATCTGTTACAATCAAATAAATGAGCCTGGATTCTCTTTCTTACAATTTGTGTCATTTTTAAGGTACCTGAGTTGTGCTCTCCAGAGTTGTGCTGCTAGTGAGATTTCTGTGTGCCAGCTTGGTCACTCCATGGTATCCTAAATTCCTAGAACAGAAATTACATTAAAAAGGGAACAATGAGCTCTGTTTAGACTAATGTGGAGACACTTTTCCTGAATTCAAAAAATTCCTGTCTTGGCTTAGTTACTTCTCCTTAACTGGCCTCAACTGCATTTGAAATACAAACGTAGTATCGACAAAGTAAAAGAAATATAATTGTTGTGATTTAACAGCAAATCATTTAAGAAATAATACATTAGTGTTCTCATACAAGACAGGCTGCTGTAGCAATAAAAGAAAAAACAATTAAAAAAACCCTGCACTATACAAATGGGTCAATCTCCAGTGACCTTACACTCTGTTACAGCATCAATTTAGTTTTCTCACTTTTAGTAAACAGAATAAAGGACAATATTATTACCTTTCATTTCCAAGTTGTTGTTGTGGCTTTATTTAAAATGTTTTTTGTTCCTTGAATTAACAAAGGTTATACGAATTTGTTAGTTGCATTCTTTATTCAGATAAAAATATAAGTTTTAAGAATTGTGAGTATTAAAAAATCCAGGGATTTTAACTTTCAGTATGAAAAAAACTCACCTGAATGTGCTGATCAAGCTGACATTCATCTGTGCTCCAATTTGGGGTAACACAGGGATGGAAAACATTGCCAGTACATTCCCAAAGGCTATTACAGTAATATTACAATATTAGTATCAATTTTTCCTAAAACAGTATTTCTTACAATAATTTTGGATGCATAAATGGTAAATAATTGAAATTAATGAAGACATACATAACTCTTCATTCACCAGCAGACTTTTTAAATACAAGGCCTTTTATTTTATGCTAGACAAGGCAGTGCACATGAAATGCTTAGCTCAGTAAATAAAGAGGGATGATCTTCTACAGGAAAGTAAATCTTGCTTGAAGGTATAATCAGTACTGTACTGTTAGTGCAAATCCAGCTTATGTACAACAATATAGGAATCAAGTCAGCTCACTGGTGCCTTCACATTCAAGACCATTTTCAGCGACAAAAGGCGCTGCACTTAATAATTTTAACCTCCTAATCTTTGAGTCTACCTCAGGAATGACAGATATGTTCCTGTTTTAACAAAATATGCAAGCTTTCAGACAGTGAGTGTATTTAACGTGCTGCACTGTATGAAGGGCCATTAGGACACATATGTATAGTAGAACACACGTATTCTTTGCAGTACTGAGAATTTATTTTGATTTCACCTGAGGCAGCAGGATTTTATTCTGGCAAAATCAGAATGCAAAGTCACTTGATTTTCATCCTCTTTGAGCAATATATAGTCAGGAATTCTTAATGATGTTCATTTTAAAGCTGAAGAGTGGTATTAAGTACTTCACGTCTAACACCAGGAGTCCTTTCACAAAGGAAAAACAAAAGATGTGATTCTAGTCTCATTTCTAGAAAGTGAATTGAGTCATCACCACTAAAATCAACAGAACTGACAAAATTTAAAAAGTTTTGAAAGGACCTTTGAAAGTTAAAGGTATAATTCCCGAAAAAATAGTTCTTTCTACCTTACCTACTTGCACTGTTTCTGTTATAATATGTATACATAGACTAAAGAAAGAGCCTCAAGGTATGGGCTTCTTATTGTGAACAGGAGTCACCACTAAAAGGTCAAGATTTGCCAACATTTTCAAATACAGCAGCATACCATAATCACTTTCCTATTCTAGGCATAGAATTGGGTTGTAACTGTTGGCAAATTCAGATTTTTTAATGGTGCCTGCCTTAAGTAACAGCCTTTCAATTATACGCACTAGCAAAAAGCTGCTGATATCCTGTTCTAGCAACCCAGGTATAAAAGAGCATTTTGAGGTGCCACATGAAATAAGATAGTGGTGAGTAATAAGCTACAAAATATGCTTAAGGAATCACTTTACTATCGTTACCATGTACAAATTATACAGGAAGAGCTGAGGGCTGGCATCTGTTTTTAGCTCACTTCTGTGCACTGCAAGCTTAGTATTGTTGTTTGCCTACAGCTATTTTTGCAGTTATTAAGAATCAGTCAGTCATACAGCTCCTAAACAAAAGAAAATTATTTGGTGGCTGCATTTACTTAGATGGCTTTCCAAATGTCCAAATTATGGTTTTCATATGCAAGGTGGAAAAAAAAATTGAACTTCATACATTTCTCCTAATGGCATGTATTAATGTTTTTTATTCAAACTGCATACTGTTAATAACTCTTTGTAACTTCACAGTTTGACTCATTAGAAAGAGAAGGTTTGGTGCTAGATAATCAACAGCGTTTTTTATTTAAGAATGTTGAGAATTATATCTAGGTTTGCTTTATCAGTATTCATCCAGCGATGTCTTCTCTCAGATACAGACTGATGTAAATTGTTTCCAAGAAATATATCCTGGCTTCACTGAATTTTTGCTTTTGCATTTGTTCTTCTTCCTGAATAGAGCAGACTTGCGAGGTTAGAAGGAGCCATACCTTTTCAGTATTTCTCATTTGGAAAATAATTTTTGAGAACATTATTACATGAGTGTTCAGCCATAGTACTTCAGGATTTTGGTTTTCTGGTAAGGTCACTGAGCCATGCAGTTATCCATACACAATGCAAGGCTACGTACTGACTTAGATCTTCATTCAACTCTAAACAGCAAGCTGAATAAACCTCATATGTAAGATATTACTTATTTCTTGAAATTATACTGTCTCAGTACTGATTCTTAAAAAAAAAATCTGTTTACATTCAACCTAAACCAGGCCCAAACACCTTTACTGTGGGAAAGGCAAGAGAAGTAGATTAGCGTTTTAAATTCTCAGTGCTGTTGGTTTACAGTATAGCTCCAGTTCCATGCATTCCTGGATTTCAACATCAGAATTTCTCTGCTTGGTCCCCAACTTACTAGAGTCATTGGAGAAGGCTCCTCAAGAGCTGATATATCAGGAAAGACTGATCATATGATTTGAAAAGCTCCTTGAGCTGCCGTTCAACATGACAGTTTCTTTCTAAACATTCTGGGTTTTGTTTTCAAATGTGAATCAGGAAGAAGTGCAATTCTGAAATCAGCATGGTTAAATTGCCTAATTAAATATGATAAGAGGGTTTAGTTTTCAGTTGTTGACTAGACTCCTGTAGAGTGATAAAGGCAAGATTTAATTGCACATTAGGTGAGTTGTGGATGAAAAACACAGACATGAAGCGGGACTCATGAATTGTAGATATTGAGACTCCCATTTAGATTCTATGGAGTAAGCAGACCCTAGCAGGCAGTGATTTCTCTCATCCTTAAAGTATTTAGTGTATATGGGTAAATTAATAGTTTTCTACAAGTTTTTGGCTGTAAAGAGGACCTGAGCATGGCTATCTAAGGATAGAAATATTGTATATGTAAGCTGAAGTCTAACTTTAGTAAAATATAACAGAATATATCATTCTGTAGAAGGCACTCATATTCCTTCAAAAACATCTCAGATGAAAAAAAAGGAGTATATATGCAGTGCAGCACAGGTACATTTAGTCTACAAGTCACACAGCGTGCATAGGCAAACGACATGGGATAAATATGACATCCCTGAATGACATGGTTTGATGGAGGAGGAGAGCATGTCCCCAGAAGTGACATCCTTTGTAAAGAATGGCATGACTATTGCGTAGTTCCTGCACTTTTTTCATTTCTTAGTGAGAAATCTAAGAAAAATAAATCTGAAAAGAGGGTTTTTATAATTACATCAATACCTAGGTCTTAGAAAGTTTAACTGCATTTCACAGTCTTTAATGATTCTAATGCTGATGAGCACAAGGATGAAATAACTGATCCCACTTTGTGAAGAATCAGAGATAAAATGTCAATAACTTTAAAGAAAAACAAAACCTCCTCCAGTTTCTCACTTATGACATATTTTCAAATAAATTGAAACATTTTCTTCACTTTGTGATTAAAACAGGATATGATTCTTTGGCCCTCACTAAGACTAAACTGTGCAAACTGAAAATTAAACTGATGGCAAAGCAGGCTTTCTGCTTTTCTGGTAGATTAACAAAGAGGAATCTGGTGAAGCCTTAACAGTAGTAGTCCCAAGAGAAAAATAATACTATTAACTGACTTAGACTTTCCTACATATTATTATATTGTCATTTCTTATGGACTTAGATAAACCAAATCACAGACTGATTTAAACTGAAAGCACTGTGGGAACAAAACAAGGATGCAGAAGGCAGCTGTTGGGTGCAGAAAATAAAGATTGAAAACCCAGAACATATTTTTTTTCTCTCTCTGTGAGATGATAACCTCAATTGTTCTTTCAAAGAATAGTAGCTAAAAACAGTTCATAGAGAACTGTGAACGTTATGCTGGAGTTATCCCTGTAAATGGTTACTTGTTAATAGGCAGTCTGATGGAAATCTACATTACAGTTAGGTAGATATAGGTAAACTATATATATTTTGCCAGATTATGGCAGACACCAATTAGAAGATTTGAAATAAAAGTTAATCAAAACTTCTTGTTCATGTTCTTACAATCTGCATTTTTTTGTGGCAGCTTTGGTTTTGAGAAGAAAGCTCACTGCAGAGAAAGAGATGAAGTGCTGAAGAAAAGCTGGTTAATCACAGGGGAAGAGAGCCCTTACAGAAAGTTGTAGGTTTCCAGATAAAAGTCAAAGGTGTTTTGCTATTAATGCTTCAATATCTAGTCTAAAGAAAGAGAAAGGGATGCTGGAAAAAGAGTTGCTGTTCCAAAGTAACAGCAGCATCTACTGCCCACGGCGTTGTGACTGCTGTGGGTGTGGGTGCTAGATGGGCAGCCTGAGGATGGAGCTGGCCATCATGCCGCGCTATACTTACTAGTCAGCAATCAAAGTGCAAACCCTAATCTGACTCTAGATTGGTCCTACCAATCCATTTTGGTCCAATTGAGGTGATATACTGTCCTGTGCTCTGTCATCAAAGGAGTGTAGCAACAGTAAATGTCAACAGTCTTTCTTTGTGGCACCAAATTGTCTTCCTATGATTTCAAAAATAGAAAGGAAATAAGTAATGTAAAAATGCACTTAACTGATCAGTGCTGTTCAGGTGGAAACAATGACAGGCAAGTGCTTACATGGACTGCTTTATGATGGGCTTGTAAGGAAAACAGTGTACAGTTCACACCTATGGAGGAAGCAAGGATGTATCATAGGAGAAAGTAATTTAGTGAAAATGTTAATGGTGATTTTTGAAAAGAATTGCAGTGTCTTGAAGCCAAGGAGGAAGTTGATAGGCTTTTGGAAACACCTGTACAACCCAAGTCTTTTGTGCCTAAGCTCTTTTTAAGCTGGAATACAAACCAGGGATTTTTGTGTTTGGTTTTGGGTTTTGGGGTTCTGGTTTGTTTGTTTGTTTGGTTGGTTGGTTAGGTTGGTTTTATTTTGCTTTGTTGGGGTTTGGTTTGTTTGGGTTTTTTTTTTGTTTGTTTTGGGTTTTTTTAATATGAGAATACAGGATATGGTTTAGCAGGAATATCGTTGAATATCCAGTAAGATCCTCACAGTCCTTTTCTTCTAGTTAGGGTTTGGTGGGCTTGGGGTTTTTTCCTTAGAGATTTACATTTTAAAGTGTAAAGTCCTTTTTTTAAGTTGCTTCCAAAAAGGATGTAAGACCTCATACAAATTCTGTAATACACTATGACATTTATTACATTGTCTACTTTGTCCTTCAATAACAGTCTACCAAGAACAGTAAAAATACAAAAACAAATGTATAGCCCTTCTGCATCACTGCAATAATTAAGCCCAACAAAGTAACTCCTAAAAGTGCCTTACTAATGTCAGGGGCCAGTTTGGTTCCCAGCAGCCTTAAAAAATTAAGAAAGTGACAAAAAGGTGGAGGAAAGCATGCATGACTTACAATGATTGGTCTGTCTCAACAGCCTGCTTTTGGCATTATATAGTGTATATTGCACAAGCTGACCTCTTTTCAAAGGGAGTCACAGCTCTGGAGGGGGCATGCCAGAGGGGGAACTCTGTCATTTTTTGAAAGGGTTATTAAAGGCCACTGGCTGAGTAGATGGAAAAATGAATGAGAATTTCAGAACCTGGCCTAATGGAACAATCTGTGTGACAATTACTCTTATGAGAAAGTTTTTGGGAACAAGAGCTCCAGAAGGAGTCAAACATAATAGGATTCTATCATAAAATCCTACCTTGAGACAGTACTTCTTTTCATGAGTGGTGCAGTATTTCCCACTTTAGAGATAAGTATTTATGGGACCTATTGGGTGCAAGAATAGTTCTTTTTTCTTTTGCATATAAATTTCCACTTAGCCCAGTTGTTCCTTTAACCAACATAGCTATACCTTTATTCATTAATTTTTGGAAAAGACCCCAGAATTCATACCATTCTGTAACAGAACCTATACTTTAATTACAAATGAGTTTCATGTTATAACTTTCATGTAAAATATGTCACTGTACTTTAAAGTGCCACTGGCAACACACACATTATTCAACGACTTGTCCATATGATAAAAGTAACTCTTTTTTTCTAAATTTACTGTCTTCTGTCTTTGCTGAAAACTGCCATTACATGAACTCTTAAAACTGCTGAAAGGATGATGGAAGAAGTAGTTTGTATGAAGCAAACTTTAAAATCAATGTATGTGGTGTGTGTGAAAAAATCAAGGCAGATTAAAGGTAGTGAGTTTGACTGGATGTATGAGTAGTGAATATTTACCACATGGGATTTATAAAATATTCCAGAAATACCTTTAAAACATTGTGACTAACGGTAAAACTTCTTGAGACAATGGATAAGCTAACTAAAGACTAAAATAAGACAGCAAATAAAGGACATACCTTAGAGAGGAGTAAGGTTGCCACTTGAAGAAGCATTTGCATTTTGGACACTAGGGATCAAAGAAGAGCTGAGCATCATCACAGCCATATTTAGCAGATATTTAGTATCCATATTCTCTTGAGATGAGAAAGCAGGAGGCATTAAGGGTGAATTTTTGTGAAGCAAGGGAACATGTTCAGCATAAAGAAAACATCAAATACTCTCCAGTCTGTGACTGACCACACATGAGGAGACAGATGTGTTCCCTTCTCTCAGACATTATTCAGTGGAACAGAGGGATGAATTGCCCTTTGAAACAGATTTACTCTTCCAGTTGATTGTAGGGATAACTTAAAGGACTGGATTAATTGACTTCTCAATGGCTGTAATGAGTTGAAGTATTAATCTTGTGAAGTTCAACAATTGAAAGTGCAGAGTTTTGCAGCCAAAGAAGAATAGTCCCATACACCAGTACAGCCCGGGGGCTGACTAGTTGGAAAACAGCTTTGCAGAATAAAGCTTGGGAGTCTTGCTGGCCAACAAGTTGTGCATGAGCCAGCAGAGCTCCCTTGTGGCAAAGACCAACAGCTGCCTTGGCTACATTACACAGAGTGTCATCATCAGGGAAGAGGGAGGTACTTCCTTTCTGGTAAGCACTAGTAGGACACATCAGGAGTGCTGTGTCCAGTGCTGGTCTTCACCATTATGGGAGAGACGTGGACTTACAAGGGCAAGTCCAGCAAGCGACCACAAAAATTGTTAAGGACTTGGAGCTTTGGTCATATGAGGAGAGGCTGAGAGAGTTTGGAATTATTTAGCTTGGAGATGAGAAAGCTCAGGTGGATCTTGTCCATGTCTATAGGTACTAGATGGGAGGGTTATAAAGAAGAGGGAGTCAGACTCTCATCAGTGGTGCCCCATGAAAGGAGAGGAGATGACAGGCACAAGTGGAAATACAGGAAATTTCACTTATACGTAAGAAATTCTTTTTTTTTTTACTTTGAGGGTGGTCAAGCATGGTGGAGTTGTGGAGCCTCCATCCTTTGAGATATTCATGACCTAAGTAGACACTGCCCTGGACAACCTGCTCTAGCTGACCCTGTTCTGAGCAGAGGTGTTGGATCAAAGGATTTCCAGATGTCCACACAAACCTCATTCAACCACTCTGCAATACTGTGATTCTGTGATGAAGTCTATGTAAAAAGAGAGGAGGACGAGCACAGGGGTACATTTTTTAACTGGCATTGGACATTTGGGTTTGTGTTGATTTCTCTAACCACAGATATCAAAAATGTACAAGTCTGAGATATCCACCCTAGCCTCTACCTGTAATTTACACAGAAAATGAACACTTAGCAATGAGCTGAACTATCTCAGATGCTCATCTGAAAATAAGCTGGATTGCTCTCTGGTGGTGGTTTTTTTTTTCTTCTGGTGACTGCAATGTGAGCACAGTGTCCAGTTTGTTCCAAGGTTTCTAAAAGTCAGATATCTAGGAAACTGTGTTCAGTCAAGAAAAACATTCAGATCTTCACTGTATTTTATTAACTATCATATACCTACTGTAATACTTTTTTCCTGCTAAAAAATATGGAAGATATACCCTATTCCAGTACGTAAAGTATTAACAAAAACCCAAAGAACAAAAACTCCCAACTTGGACCAGCTGAAAGACACTGGTATTTTAACGGTTAAAATATACAGACTGTTAATCTGAGAATTGTTCCATGAAGGTTATATAAAATCATAATGCACATCCTCCTAATTTAATCAGACATTAAAGGCTAGATTCATTGTGAGTATACCCTAAAAAATGGAGGTGTATTCATTATGCAGATGCAAACATCTGTATTTGCGTGCAAATCCAGGGTTTGAATGTATGAACGTGGTAACTGCATGCACTGTGTTACTCTAGAGGAAACAAGAGACAAAGAGAACTGTGCAACAGTGGAATTCCCTCAAGGAATACTTTCTGATTCATCCGTCACATACTGAAGCCTTTTCAGAGGGTGCCAGACCTCTGGAGAGTGGATGCTGGAGGAGGAGCTCAGCCACAGTTTGAAATGGTTCAGAGCTTGTTTATTGCTGCTCAGCTCAATTCTGCTAACCTTGACTGCCCTCCCCAGTATTCCGGTAGCTCTCACCTGCAAGGTAGCTTTTTCTGTCATCTGTACACCCATGTGTGGCCAGCCACAACCTGGAGAGTGTTTAATGCTTTCTTTACGCTGAACATACATGATTAAATGAATCCTCAGTATAATCCCATTGAATTCAATACCACTTGTGTTTAGCCCATTCTACCTTGTAGTCATCAATGGAGATGTAAGATCTAAAAACAACTAAACAATAGCACTGGTTTTGGAGGAGTGAGATATCATCTCCATTTTATGCTCTGTTGCTACACAGCAAACAGAGGGAACTAATTTTAACTAACTACATCCAGCACCAGTGTTGTGCTGACATCAAGGTCGATGTGCAAACAGAGTAAACAGGAAAATGACATTAATGTTGAGCATCATCAGAAATGAAAGCATATAGAAAAAAAACCCAACCCACCAACAATATGTTTTCCAAATGCAAAAATAACATCTATTATAAAGCATTCAGCAGGTGATTGTAAGTAAAAGGGAGAAAAACCCTTTGAAAATGTAACTGAGGAAGTAATTCAAAAGTTGTGCTGCATTCTACCAAGAGTAAATCAAGTAACTTAAAAAGAGATACAAGCATTACATATTTTTTGTTATTGTTTGTTCCTACTTTCAGTTACAATGAAGTCAGTGCCCATATTTTAATATAACCAGACTAAGACAGCAAACTTAGGCCAACAGCAGGGTCTCTGTTCTTTAGCTATATTATCAGTTGCATTTTAGTTTTCTGTAGAACAATTTCTTTAAGTCATGACTATAGCTCTCCAGGTTAACCACAAGGGTTAACGCAAGTCTATGTGTATATACAAACATATAGGCCAGCCTGTGTGTGTAAAGCTGATATATATTTAATATCTATCATGCAACTGTTTTTTTATGTGCCAGGAGCAGAGATTGGTGGGGAAAAGAGAAGGAAGGTGTGGAATGGTGGAAGGTATTTCTTTCAAAGCTTCACGCATCATCAATTCCTGTGACTTACCTGGCCTGTCTATACAAAAGTCACTGTACCTACAGTATGTATGATTGCAGAAGTGAAAGAATAAGTTAAGAGTAAAGGAAACAGCATTGTTTTATTACATATTTCTAATGTAGCCTCTCAGCCAAAATCCGGAACTTCATTTAAGAAAGACAGTAAAAGATGTGTTAATACAAATTTCATTCCATTTAAAAAAAAAGTGCATTATAAGCAATAGTAGGAAACATTGTCATTCCCCTCCCCCCGCTGCTCCTTCTTGGGTGAGACCTATTTTTGAGCTGTTCTCATTCAGAGAACGAGTTGCTACTTTTGGCTTTGTTCCCAGAGTACTGCATACTTGGTGGTGTGTGAAGCATTGCCTCTTGGGGAAAAGGGAGGAAGGGGACTGAATCACGGCATTTAATTCTTAATGATTGTTCTGCATGGTCAAGAGGACACAGAACAGGCAATGCTCTTTATTCATTACTTACTGTTATAGCTATTGGCAGCCAGCCCTTTTAATTTAGTTATCAATACTCAATACCTTTAATCTTCTACTTTAAAGCCATTCCAAAGTAAGTACAAGCCGGTGAGCACCTGCTAAACAGAAATATTGGTGGATAGATATGATTTAAGGCAGTGCTGCTAAGGGCCTACCAGTGTGAGTCCTGAGTAAGAGTTATTTGGTATTCTCTTGACAAATCTTGTTTCTTTATCAGTATAGTTTCTTTTCTGACAAAATATCTGACAACTAATAGCATGTGGAAAAATTCACAGATGTTGGTAATAGATAAGGTCTTCAGATTATCCCATCTGTCTCCCTGTTGATATTGGACACTCTTCTAAAGTACATTTTCAGTACCTCAGTGGACAAGGAAAGAGATACAGATGTCGTCTATCTGGACTTCTGTAAGGCCTTTGACATGGTCTCCCACAACACCATTCTCTCTAAATTGGAGAGAGGGATTTGATGGGTGGGATGGGAATTGGTTGGATGATTGCATCCAGAGGGTAGTGGTCAATGAATCAGGTGGAGATCAGTGACACGTGGTGCCTTTCAGGGGTCCATATTGGGACCAGTACTGTTTAATATCTTCATCAGTGACATAGACAGGGGGACCGTGTGCACCCTCAGCAAGTTTGCAGACAACATCAAGCTGAGTGATACAGCTGACACACCTGAGGGACAGGATGCCATCCAGAGGGACCTGGACAGGCCTGAGAAGTGGGCTGGTGGAACAGAACCTCATAAGGTTCAACAAGGCCAAGTGCAAGGTCCTACATCCGGGTCAGGGCAACCCCTGTGGTCAATACAGGCTGGAGGAGGAAGGGATTGAGAGCAGCCCTGCTGAGAAAGAGTTGGGGGTACTGGTGGATGAAAAGACAGCAATGTGCACTTGGAACCCAGAAAGTCAACCTTATCTTGGACTGCATCAAAGGAAACGTGGCCAGCAGGTCAAGGGAGAGGATTCTGCCCCTCTGCTCTGCTCTGGTGAGACCACACCTGGAGTCCAGCTCTGGAGCCCTCAGCACAGGAAAGACATGGACCTGTTGGAACAGGTTCAAAGGAGGGCCACAAAAATGGTCAGAGGGATGGGGCACCTCTCCTGTGAGGGCAGGCTGAGAGAGTTGGGGTTGTTCAGCCTGGAGAAGAGAAGGTTCTGATGAGACCTTATTGTGGCCTTCCAGTACTGAAACGGGGCATATAAGAAAGATGGGGACAAAGTTTTTAGCAGGGCCTGTTGTGATAGGACAAGGAGTAATGGTTTTAAAGTAAAAAAGGGTAATTTAATTAGATCTAAGGAAGAAATTTTTCACAACAAGGGTGGTGAAAGACTGGAACAGGTTTCCCAGAGATGTAGATGCTCCATCCCTGGAAACATTCAAGGTCAGGTTGGATGGGGCTCTGAGCAACCTGATCTGATTGAAAATGTCCCTGCTTGTTGTAGTGGAGGTTGGACTAGACCTTTAAAGATCCCTTCCAACTCAAACTATTCAACTATTCTATGACTCTCTGATTTTCTATTACTAAATTAAGCTTGGATTTCAGTATCCCATGGAATGGGATTTCTACATTTCAAAGGTTACTGAATAACTAGAAAAGTGTCACTGACTGGAATGTTTCTCTTTATATTTCTTGTCTTTGTTTTCACACTCTGGCTTCTAATTACATCTCAAAGTAGTGTACACTAGAATTCCACTCTTTTCTTGGGAGTTCTACTATTGCAAGCTGATACTATTCCTCCTTTTCATCACTTGTCCGTGGTAGTTAGAGCACTGGGTTCTTTGAAATATTGAAGTGATTTACGAAGTAAAGATCTAAGTATTTATTCCGAATGTCTTATGTTCTCTGAAAAACTTCCATTTTGCCAATCTATTTCTAAGAATACAGTACCTTTATTTGAACAAAGTATACCAAATAAAGTGACTTCATAAGTCAAGATGATAATTCTCTTTCTCTCCAATGACTTACCTGCTAGACTGTAAAATTTACTGCTGTGGAATTTCACCTGGTTAACAATGAATCCAAGGCTTGTCTCATTTGTAGAACACGCACACTGCAGAAAAACCTTTAACCAAGCACTTAATATGTATGCAGAGAAGAAAGAAATGCACACCATTGAATTGATCATGCTGATTTCATCCTGCAAGGGCACGTAGGGAACAGTTCATTTGATCTGCTGTAGATGTCCACTTCGGAGTGGGTTGAATAGTTCTCTGGATCCATTGATCAAATGGACTAAGGCTTCATGTCAGTTGTCCATGTCCATGCATAGATGTCTAATGCTATTAGAGATGCCTCAGGTATATCTGTCTAGCCTCCAGCCTCTTCTTCAGCAGAATGTCCCTGAAGTCCTCTGTCATATGTGCTAGTCCCATGAGGTTGTCTCAGATACCCTAAGAAGGCATTTTAAATGGAAAAGCAATAGACTTCTGTCTTTAAACAGCTGACTGAAACTCCGGGATTTTACTGACTAGGCTGGGATCTTGTATATCTAATTCACATGTAGATACCTAAATTTGGTGTCTTGATCTGCGAGTCAAATCTCATTCACCTCAATGTTTGCAGCTGAATGTGAGGAATCTCATCACCAGATGAGGTGATATTTTGCTGTCTGAATTAAAATACCCAGTAGGTACTGGGTAGAACAAGGGACATTTAGAGGAGAAGGGTTTACCACCTGGCTTACTTTTTGTTGCCTTTCTTTTCCTTGATCACAATTTGCAATGACATAATATTTTGCTACATTTTGTTTATTACAGGTACTATGTTTTGTTCTCTTTATTGCTTATTTTGTAAAAAAGCTACTTTACAGGTGAGGTCAAACATGACAGCTGTCCCAGTTTAATAGTATAATCTCTCATAAACTGGTACATAATTGCTCTCACATTGTCCTCTGTTGTTCTTTTCAAAATCTTGTCTTCACATTGAATGTGTTTCTCTAATAGATTAGAGCCATTCTTTTCACAGCAATTCCAGTAACACTATTGCAAAAGAATTTTCTCTGAATTCCACCAGTATATTTATTTATTTGTCCATTTATTTTCTGACAACTGATTTCTTTTTCCCATAGTGAGTTCAGTACTGTCAGCTTGGAGCCCTAAAGAACTTAATAGCAGCTTCACTCAACATTTGCTATAAGCAGAAAAGCAGTATCAACCACACCGAAGGGAAATTTAGGGATTCTCATTAAAATTCATGTGTTTTTTAAAAGCTCTAAAACATATCTTGACATTCCTCCTGGACCTCTCTGACTGTAAACTGAAGAAAACACACCACCAGTTTACTATGAGATCACATTTGAAAAGGTATCTCTAAATCACAAAAATTAAAAAAAAAAAAATGCAGTGAATGCGTGGTGCTACAGAACTTGATTGTTCTCACTTGAGAACGTTTTCTTGTTTCCATGGTTCAGTTGAATTTTCAAGGTGTCTTGTCTGCTTTTTTTCGCTTTTGATCTACCTGGAGAATCCAGGCCATTAAGAGTGACTCCAGCATCTTTGGGAGTACTTTAGCCATGAATTGAATCTTATGCCCTGTTTCACACACTTCTGCACTTCCACAGTGTAGCTGTTCTGTCCCAGCTGATTAACTGATGATGAAGGACTGAGTTCAAGGAAACAATTGTATAAAGACTTATGTAAAATGTCATTTAGACAGATGCTCACAGATGTATTCTTCAATTGGCTTAAAATATGTCTTTATATTTAACATGTTTAAACAAACTTCCTGCATAAAGATGCACCAGATAGCTAGCTGCTTTATGGAGTAAAGAAAATACTGATGATTGTAGGTAGATGTAGAGATGAAGACTAACAAATTAACAACTTAATTCCACGGAAGTTTCTGTGGTTTTCCACTTCACTCATTCTTTTCCCAATATTAACAGCTTTTTTCCTACATCCCTGTTATAAATGTCACAAGTATCAAATATGACCTCCAGCAGAACTTCTTTGACAGACTGTCATTAGCTGTTAGTCCCTCTTAGGAGGGAGACAGCTAACTAGGCCTGTGAGTGTCACCAGAAAATTCGTTGTCAAGAAAGTCTTTATACAATGTGCTTCTCATATAGTTGTTTGTTGGAGTTTTTTTCTATTCACTGTTTATCAAAGTTGGAATAATTTTGGATGGCTTCGTTAAGAGCCATACAGACAGCATAAACTGTGTGTCTGCACAGATTTTTTCCTTTAAAGAATTTTCAAATATTGCCTCTTACCCTTTTTAGAAAATGAAAGTGTACAATCAAGCTTAAACTTTATCATACATTCAGGTCTTTTGTTATTCCTGCATGTATACATCTGTGAATCTTCTGCAACAGAATAGAAAAAGAAAGAATGATAGCACACCTAAGAGAATTCGAGAGAATCTATTTTTAATAGATACACAAATGTTTTCTTAAAAAAATTAAAATGGTTTAGATTTTTTTAAAGTATCAATTAAACAAAAAGAATGTCAGTTGGTATAAAGTGTTACGGGGTTGTGACCTGTCAGCTTCAGTCTCTGTTGCCTTGGTTGCTCTGATTGAAAGAACTTGTGCATAGCGCTGCAACCAACAATGCCTTGGGAATCTCAGGGCTACCACAGAGAGAGCTTGTAAATAACAGCTTCAGACGCTGACATTTATTACAAGCAGAAATCAGTGGGCATTCTGCAGTTAGGCCTGCAGTTCAGTGTGGCTTGACCACCCTCTAGTTAGGGGTCGACTTTTTCCCATTTACAGGAAGGAGGATCCATTGACCCACAGTCCCAGGAACTCTGGTAAATATATCGTAATCAAACCATCATAATTTCTCCTCCCCAAATGACTGCTTTCCTATCTGTGACAGGGTCTCTCATCACAGTGTTCTGTTCAAAACTGTTGGCTGCCAATAAACAGCTCCTTTTTTAATGCATTTCAAACAATAGCGTTTGTAAAGGTAGGTACTTATAAGAGAAGTACTCTTTAAAGTCTAAGAAATATTTTAAATTAGATAGCTCTTTCTTTAGAAGCAGCAAGAATAAGCATGGTCTGATGCAGTGTTTAAATGCTTCTCCACTGCGTTAATTTTCCCCAAGTCAATTTCTAAAGCTAAAATAATCTTGCTTTGGCTTTATATAGCCAGCACTTTAACTGTAGCCATTTTAAAATTAAGCTCCCTTATTGTCTATGCGTATGTGAAGTAGGTGATATTACACAAAAAGAATGGGCTTAAATTAGCCTGATACAAATATATATTTAAGTGCTTAACAAGTCTGCAAGAAAAAGAATGGTATTGATAAACATTAGAATGGCTGACTTACAAGTCTTTTTGTTTAGCTGCATTTTCCTACTTGCACTTTCAAAGGAATGATGAAATGCACAGAGTAAAGAAATAGAGCCTATTATAATATCCCAGTAGAAGGGAAAAGTTCATTTTAGTTCCACTAACAAGTTTAGAAACTCTTGAATTAGATTTGCTGTGAATTAAAACATGCAATGCGTATGAAAAAAAAAAAGCGAGAAATTGTGTTAAGCATATTAAGATCTGTTATGCTACATAAATACATCTATACCTATATAAGAAACATTTCCCCAAACATCCTAACTGTACAGCTGATTATGAAGTGTAGACTCTATTGTGTATATATAATTTTTTCTGGACTTCTGTTACAGTCAGTAATTAAATAGGATATTGATGGGTTTATTGCAAGTACGAGAAAGTGCTAAGCAAAACAGAAATTATAATGAAATTTGGGATGTCAGTGACAATTAGCTGTGTTATGAATATTCATTTCATATTCATTCTGGATAGTGCCATTTTTCACTATCTTTAATGACTGAATAGTGTTTCAAGAAATAGAGATATAAATAATAGTCATGTGATAATTAACATGGTCTTTCCTGAATGTTGTAGCACTTGTCAAGTACCACGTGGGCTGGAGCAATGACTAGAAAGTTAATTTTCAGACATGGCCAGCTCAATGTGTTTAGCAGGACCATTTGACATTCTTGCAGAATTGCTAATTTACAAGGAGATAAAAATCTGCTTGTAAGTGTTTCCGCTCATGCTGCAGTCTCATTATAGAGGCTGAGTGCTACGCTGGAATTACACAAGTGTAAATCAGGACCCCACATGAGGGGTGAAAAGAAATGGAGTAATATGAGTAAATGGAGTAAATGAGTCCCCTTCTTTGGAGATTTTCAAGACCCACCTGGATGAAGTCCTGAGTAACATGCTCTGACATGCTCTGGGCAATCCTGCTTCAGCAGGGGAGTTGGACTAGATGATCTTTATGGTCCCTTCCAACTCTAAAAAATTCAGTGAAATATCGAAGAAATGCCCCCAAAGAATGGTCACCTCCAACTGATTTTGGGAAATGTGATTCACTGTCCTGCTTTCAGACTGGCACATGCATATTGACAGAAATCTAAGTGTGTGCTTAAGTGCTTTTTTTCAGTCAGGATGAAGGCATCTGTGATAGAGAAAGGGGTAGCACTCTCTGTGCAAAAGGTTGTCTTTGGCTATATGATCTTAATCTATTTTGGATACTTTTTAACATTAATAGTGTTCTACTAGTATCCCCTACTAAGGTTGTGGTATAACCTCTCAATGGTGTGCTATAAAGTACTGGTGTGCACTCATACTGATGAAATGCATTGAGCCTTTCATTCAGTACCAATATGAGAAGCCACACATTCCATTGACCACACAAATATAAAAATCACAGAAGAAAAAGATAAAAATAAGATTAAGGACATTAACAGTAGTACCACTGTAGCCCTCAAATTAAATTAATTTGACGCTGTTTTCAGTACGAGTAATGTTGAAACGTAATGGTAAAATTGCTCTAAGTTTCAATGTCCTAAATGTTTTCAAATTGTTCTGTTTAAGAAGTGAAGTTAAATTACATAATGTATACTACATCCTTATTGGAAACACTGGTGGCTAATCAAACCAACATCATAATGGGAGACACTAAGCAAAGAACTTAAAAATGCCTAACCCCTGCCTTTAACTATAACCTCATAGTCACACTGCAGGACTGTTTCCATCCTTGGTTATTTGGTTTAAACTACTTAGCTAATCTTATTTATATTTATCTATTTCCAACTGTAATAATAACTCTTATTTCCCAATTTGCTGTTTTTCTTTTCCCAAGGCTAAAACAAATATTATTTTAATCTAGCTTATCTGACCCAATGCCTTAGCAACAACACTTGTCTTTTATTTGTTTTCTCCTTTAACCCAAAGTTAATAGTCTTATTATAACAGTTTCCTCCGACTCCCAAGGAGTATACTTGTGTTCATATGCTTTTTTTGTTATTAACTCCATCACTTCAGCATCGGGCCTTTCAACAAATATGAGTTGCTGTGATAAGGTAAATGTTACTTACCCTTGGAAGCACCAGGAAAACCACATCCTCGACTGAAAAAGAAACACTAATGCCATTGCACAAGACACAAATGAAACTTCATCTAGAATGCTATGGATAGTTGTACTCACCATTCAAGGTTATTTCAAACTGGAACATCTAAAGAAAAGGGTTACCATAATAACAGGAGAAAGTCTTTTCATAAAATAAGCTCTTTTTTTTTTTTTTTTTTTTTTTTTAAATAGGCTTTGTGGCTTAGTCTAGAAAACTGAGGGGGCATGTATGAGGGGGCATGTGAGGGCATGTGATTGTACATAGAGACATAGGCAAGAAAATAAACACCAAAGAGCATGAACTGTTTTAAGGACAATAGGGGTACAAGAGCATTTAGATTATAATAGTAGCCATGAACAATTGTGATCCTAAAATTAAGAGGTTTCTGATTGTCAATGGAAGTAGGCTTTGGAATAGCCTCTAATTAGAAGTAAGCTAAAACAGTACAACCAGTTTTCCAGTTTTAGGGTATAGTGTGATTGGTGCAATGGGTGCATGAAAGGGATGAAATATATAGTGATACATTATATAGATAATTATATTATAATATAATATATTATATTATAAATATTATATTATTATATATTAATATATATTAATATATAATATATAGATGATATATTCAGGGTTCTGATGGACCCTTGCAGTCCTGTTTGCCTTTGCTCTTTTTAAAGGGTACAATTTTTGTTCCTTGAGCACTGGCCTTTCTCATTGCCTATACTGTGTAATTGAAAAAATCAAGATAGAGGGTCAACTGAGGCAGAATATTTAATTTTATTGTCATTGTATCCTTTTTTTGAGGGTACAGAGAAATGTTTTACTTGAGTTTTGGTGTTTGTTTTTGAAGTGATGGCTAAATCTAGTCAAGAAATCCAAACTACATTTGCTAGTATTTTTGGTCTCTTCTGGATTGTATTTCTGAGTGAAGTTCATAAAAAAATGGCACCTAACTTCACTGCTGACCCAATCAGAAGACCATGGCCTTAGTTCCTTTTTTGGCTCTCAGTGCTTCTATAAATATTAAATACACCAATTGTGCACATTCAGAGCTCTACTAAATCAGGGCTGAGATTGTCCCTTGTGGCTGCCCCTTGCCTGGATGCTCAAGGAAACAGGAAGAGCTCCTTGTACCCTTTTGTCTGATTCACTGCAAGACCATGCAAAGCCAGATACAATCTAGCCCAGATTTATCATCTGTCCTTCAAGTGCCAGGGGGAAATACGAGGAAAGAATAACAGATGTAGCCATGTGTATAGTATCAAGTGGGATATAACTCTGAGAAATGTTTTGCATTTAACTTTAAAACGTTAAGAGAATCACTTGAATGACTGTCAGGCGGAAGGTCATTCAATCCTTGGAGAAAGAAGGAAAAATGTCCTATGCTGTGTCTGGAGATAGCTGAGATAGATACAGATGGTACTTAAAGCAAGCTCTCTGACCCAGAGCTCAAAGTTGATATTGAACTGACTCTCAGACCTAAATATTTTCTGTTCAGTCTAATAGGGCTGTGTAACTTGCAAGATGGTGTGTGTTTACACATTAGAATCTAGTAGATCTCTATATAAAAAATGACTACAGACAATTTATGGCAAGTATATTTCTTCCTATGTATATCTAATAAATCCACTTCTATAAAAGTTGAAAATTATTTTTACGTGCCAGAATGTGTCTTGATATTATGTAGATACATATGGGAAATGAAGGGCTTAGAGAGTTTTCCAAGCCTGTGAGGACCTTTTAAGGACTCGGCAAAATTACAGTTCTTGCATTCAGAGAAGTATAAAGGTTTTTTTCCAGTTTCACCTGGTATCTTGTAAGTTGGAAATAAGGTCTGGTGGTGGCTCAGCTAACAGTGACTGGTATCCCTAGCATCCTACCAGCTGTCAGAAGGGCATAGTGAGAACAATTGGTAAAACAAGGGCTGATACAGGGAAATAGCACCATGAAAGACTCTGCCCCTGGAGGAAGCTCAGGTGTACTGTCTGCGGGAACAGTGAATCAGGTGCCTTGCAAGAAATGTCAGCCTGAAATGTTACAGTTCAAAACACTGCAGAGCCAAAGCTCAGAAGATTGCTATTGACCAGTGTAAGAGCGACAGCAACAAAGCTGTGTGGTCAAAATCTCAGTGCTGTACGTAGGGGCCTGTGCACTTAACAGCTGCCACTGTCAAGCTAGCAAGGCAGAAATCATAAATGGTCATTGTAGTAATCAAATTTCCACATGACTAGGCACAACCACAGCATTGTCCAGTGTTCTGTACCAATATTCCTAGACAAATCATGACCCAAGCTTCTCAAAAAAAGGCTATGCCCTTTTCTTAGTACACTGTTTACATCATCTCCTACTTTTGCTCTGTGTTTATGAGATTACTGTTCTTTTTATCTTTGCTCATTTTGCTAATAGCACCTCACAGTTTGTATTACAGAAAACTGGTGCTATTAAAATTTGCATTATTTTACATATTCACTTCCAGTTTATTTCTTCCATGATGTTTTCACATTGTGCCTTTACACCTTCTGTGTGCAACTGAGAGGATTTTGCTGTTACTTTAAGTGTATATAAACTTTTCAGAGAAATTTAGTCCAATCAAAATGGTTAATGTTTTCTTAGGAGATATTCCAATGAGCAAAGCTCCAAAACATCACAGACTGATCCAAAGACAATTCACCAGAGAACATTTTTTTTTTTTACAATTAACTCTTTTTCTGTATCAACAGTTTGCTGAGATGTTTTGCAAGTTGTAATAAATGGAGTATGTGCTAGACAGCTTTTATTTTCCAATTAGAAAAATAGTCTGACCAAGTCAGAAAGAGCAACATGGAATGAAGGGTGTAAGCAAGCCAATAAAAGAGTTAGAAGATACAGGATCATTATAGACAATAGTTTGTTAAGAAGCTTGTATTGGAAATGATGAATCTTCAATAAGAACCATGTTGCACAAAAATTTTTCTCTTACATTATGTCATGAGATCAAATAAAGAAGATCCTGTGGAAAACTCTTTGTCTCTTTAACTGTTGGAGGAAATGAGAAATTTGATACTGAATAATCTCAAAGTCATAATTCAGTAGAGATACATCATTTATGCAAATAAAATATTTTTTAAAAATTTGTTTTGAACAGGGGATCTCACATGTAAAGGAGAGAAGAAGTGTGTGTGCTCAGAGTGTGAGTGCCAGGCACTTATGCAAGAGACATTTTGACATCTCTTCCTTTGTGCTTAACTCACGTGCACTGAAGTAGCAGTGAGAGATAATAAAATTTCAAAAATTAAGCCTGCAGTGAAAAAGTAAGAAAGAGATCTCTGGCTGGAGACCAGCACAGCTGGAGGAAATCTGTAAAAGACACCATGGCAGTGGTCCTTTTTCTGTGTAACAGCACATTACTCAAAAGGCCAATGCAAATGGCAGGGCCTTCATTTTCTAACCCAAGACCTGGAGCATGAAAATGAAAGATCTTTCCTTCTCCTTTGCATCCATGATCTATGGTGGGCAGAGAGAGATGGAAATGTTGATCCTTCTTTCCTACCCACTTGCTCCAATGAGAGCTTTAGGAACAATACAAGTGTTTACATCTATATCAGGGTTAGAGAGAGATCTTAAGATACCACCAAGGCACTGCAGCCCCTCTTTCTTACTGTGGCTGTAAGACACCCTGTGGTCTTTGCAGAGGCCTTTTAGTGCAAGTACAGATGTTGCAGACCCAAACACATTCAGCCACACGTCTGTATCATGTATTACCTGCAGGACTGGCCATTCAAGTGCTGAAGCTCAATTCCAGTGCATCCAAGTCTGAGTCTTTTATCCATGACAAGGCATCGACCTTGACATTCTGCTTCCTAGATGCCAAAGGAAAGTGAAGGGGAGCACAAAAAGAAGGAGGCCCAGTGGACAAAGCAGGGAGAGGTTTTGGTGGGTGGTCATCACCTTTTCAGTCCCTCTGCCCCCTCACAGGTGTCTTGCCACTCCTTAAAGGCAGCTTTGATTGCCAGGAGCTCATTATCTCAGGCATAATTCCTCTCAGTGGGGTGAGCTACCCCCAGAAAATAAGTACAGATTAGAGCATCTGTTCCTACAGTAAAAGACCAGGGTTAGGACAAAAACTACAGTGAATGCCCATTTTACTTTCTCAAAAGCTGCTGGTGCTTAAGGCATCCATGAAAATCAAACCCTTTTCTGGGTAAGTGCTGTTATGGCACCCACAATACCAGAAATCTTCATGAACTGCCCATAGAGGCTGGTAAATCCTGAACACCATTGCACTTGTGATAGAAGGGGGCTGCCAATTTGGGCTGTCATCAGTCTCCTTGGAGTCTATGTGCAAGTCAATGTCACCCACAGTTACCCCAGGAACTCCAACCTCTGTTGGTAAAAGGAACATTTCTTCAGTTTGGCAGAGTCAGCACTGTTCCAAGTGATTGAAAACATCCTGGATGCCAGCAGAGCATACCTCTCAAGAGGTGCAGAATACCAGGTTGTTATCTAGGTATACTGTGGCATAGCTATGAAGCAAGTCCCTCGGGCCAACATTTACAGAATACTGGAATGTGGCTCAAGCATTGCAGAGACTGAATGGCATCACAGGATGCTCATAGTAGCCCGTTGTAGATCCACCATGGTGACCTAGGGAGCCCACTGGAGATGTTTAGAGCACTCCAGGGTAAGAGGCAGGGGGTGCTGGTTCTTCACTCTGATGTCTTTCCGCCTCCTGTAATCCATGCAGGGGCAGAGACTTCCAGGCTTCTTTATGAGAAAAAACGTGGAAGCCCTCGCAGGGGAATTGGAGAGGTAGATGAATCCATATACCAGATTGCTCTTGAGGTACTCCTCCAGGGATGCTGATTCAGAATGACAAGGCACAGGTGCTCCCAGAGAGTACCTCCTGCTTGAGTGGGGGGTCACAGGTGACAAGTGTCTCATACCATCAGAATGGTGAAAGGTCTTTTTTGTATTAGATGTGGAAAATGTGGAAGGCAGCACTTCTGTAATTCCTAACATTATTATGGCATATGCTGTGTGTGCATATAGCTTATCAAAATATCTCTCTCAAACTAGAAGGATACTGGGGTATTGAAAATGCTTGTCACTGGGGTAAAAGCACTACTTTGATAACATTTAAAGTGCTAAGTCTTGATATACACATTAAATCCTGTATACACCCTCTAAAGTTGCCATAAAGAAACCTGAGTGCCCCTGTTGGAATGTAGCATGCTGTATATGGTAGATATATGTAGCCCATAGAAATCAGTATATCACCTCAGCCTGAAAATGCCATCAGAATGTAATGCAGGAAAAACCAGTAGTGAAATGATGCAGAAATGAATGATACCCGTGGCCTGCTAATAAAACAATATTATGCCTTCTTGGTCAGTATGCCTAGTATACCTTATAGAAAATCCTTATCTAAGATGTACAATATAGACTGCGAGTAGCCCTGTGTACAAATATAATCTTGAAAAGTAGCATTGAGTTGGAACACCAAATGCACCCATTGTAATTGCTAACACCCACAGCACTCATTACAACCTATCATGACCGCCTTTCAGTCTTCTTGGCAGCTTGTTCTGTTTGAAGGGTGATTTGGAAAAGGAGTATTTTATGAAAAGGACAAGGACAAATTGTTCCAATGACGGGCCAGGGGACAAAATGGAAATGCAGAAATGTGATGACAAATATGATGTTTGGCTTTGCTTCAGTCACTTCAGTACTACAGTGTGTAGCATGCTCAGAACTGCCAGCTTCTGAAAGAATGGAGATTTCAGCATTGTCACAGTATTTAAAAACAAGACATCTGACAGTGAACAAAAGAATCTCTAGATTTTTCAGTCCTAGTGGATCAACAAGATTTGATTACTTAAACTGGCACTGTCAACACAAATGCCCTTCAGGTATTTTCTTTGGTGTCTCTGTATTGCATTAGTGTAAGGTATGTGCCATTCCAAAAGTTTATACTATCTTGCACCATAGAATGGTTTCTAAATTTATACAGCCTGAAGCAGCTGTTGAATTGAAAACAATGTCATTGTCAAAGAACAATGCTTTGTGTCATAGAAGGAAAAAACAGTTCATCTTGAATGCAGGAAAACTAGCTACATAGTGATTCAACTCAGAAAGTCAACTTTTACGGCAAACTTCTAGTTTGAAGTTTCTTTTGAAAATATTTTACATTTTTGAAAGAAGGTGCAAGTAAATTATTTCAATAAACAGGGAAAAATTAGATACCTTTAGCTATCATATCGCTACCTTTAGGTATCGTATCACTATCTTTAGGTGATATGACAGTGCATCCTTCTGTACGTACACTACCACCTAAATAGTAACACGTATGAATAGTAACCTGAATACATGGATTTAAAAGCATCCCTTCCGGTAGCCAAGTTCTTGATAAGAAAATCAAAAGAAGCATTTAAAATGGTGATTCATATTCCTAGCTAACAGTATTAATTCCTTGAGTAGTTCAATGTCATTGAAGTCTACGTGGTAAGTTCTTAACTGTATTGCTTTGACTCTTGCATAGTGAGTTCTTTCCAATAGAAATGCCTCTTTGGACTGAAAGGTAATGTGATGACTTTTTGAATTAAGGGCAGAAATGTTCATTTTCATGCTTGATCAGCCATGTTCCCTTGCTTTTTGCTGCTTGTATTCATCTGGGGTGTTTACCCAGATATCTTGGTCCTGTAAAGTGAATAAATTCTCTGGAGTGAAGCATGCTGTTCATAAAGAGCAAAACTGTGGCAGCTATCAAACAGCTTGGAAATCAGGCTTCTTGAGAGCAAAGAAACTATGGGTTTTTCTTAGCTCATACTATAGTGAGGGAACTGAAAAGCCAGCAGGAAAACGTCATGAACTTGTTAATCATAATCTGAAGGAACTTCAGAGGCATCTGAAGGGAATTGCATAGGGAAGTATGCATAGGGAAGAGTGTGGCTAGTAGGTCAAGGGACGTCATTCTCCCCCTCTACTCTGCACTGGTGAGGCCACAACTGGAATAGTGCATTCAATTCTGGGCTCCCCGATTCAAGAGGGATAGGGAACTACTGGAAAGAGTCCAGCGAAGGGCAACGAGGATGATTCAAGGATTGGAGCATCTCCCTTATGAAGAAAGGCTGAGAGAGCTGGGACTCTTTAGCCTGGAGAAGAGAAGGCTGAGGGGAGACCTTATCAATGCTTATAAGTATCTAAAGGGTGGGTTGAAGGAGGAGGGAGCCAGACTCTTTTCAGTGGTTGCCAGTGAGAGGACGAGGGGCAACGGGCACAAGCTGGAACATAGGAGGTTCCACTCAAATACGAGAAGAAGCTTTACGGTGAGGGTGACAGAGCCCTGGAACAGGCTGCCCAGGGAGGTTGTGGAGTCCCCTTCTTTGGAGATTTTCAAGACCCACCTGGATGCAGTCCTGAGTAACGTGCTCTGACATGCTCTGGGCAATCCTGCTTCAGCAGGGGAGTTGGACTAGATGATCTTTATGGTCCCTTCCAACTCTAAAAAATTCAGTGAAATTCAGTGAAATTCAGTGAAATCTGTGAGAGTGTTTTTTTCTATTGATCCACATAGTGGAAAGAGGTGATTCACTAATCCTTTCATCCTAGGTCCTGTGGACAGTGCAGTACAGGTTGAGCCATCCCAACAATAGCTGACAAGCTTGACCTCTTACAAGACAATAAATTCAAAGTTCTTCAACTAGGAGCTGGATGTGCTTAGTCTGCCTCTGAAGAAAGATTGTCCAGCTTGAATTGTAAACATTTTATCCTGTTTTATCCACTGTAAATCAAAATGTTCTCACTGCTGGCAAAGAAAATGAAGCATTGTTAGCTTGTTAAATGACAGGGACTGAAGGCCAATACTTCTCTTCCTCATTAAACTTTATTTGGAACAGGTTTCATGGATGCTGGATGACTCTTGTAAATCCTCTTTAAAATCACAAATTGCCATCTTGAACCTTGATATCAGCTGTTACTTTTCCTATTAATGTAGAAAATCAATGCAGATTAATATAGAAATCATCTAAAATGATCAGCAGCCATTATGTCAGCTCATGTACAGGTATGACATGAGATATGACTTGTCCCCAAAACTTTCAGTTCCAAATGTGTGGGAAGTGATATGTCAGATAAATAGAAGAGGAAAGGAGATAAGTAAAAGTTAAGACCATTTAACATCTGGTATGTAGCATTTATAAAGTGAAGTAAATTTTACTTAATGAATGATTATTGTATGAAAAATATGGTAGTCTGCAAATAACTAGCTTCTTCCTGGGGAGATGGGAAACCCAGTCCTCATTAATATGACCTTTTTAGAAATTATGTGATAATTGTTTCAAATATTGTAACCTTCTGCTGAAGATTATGGTTCTTGGAAAGGCCAATTCCAATATGTGAATCCTACATATCTGATGACATGGTCTCCTTTGAGTCCTGTATGTACAAAGTATTTGTAAAAAGCAGTAGTTATTTTGCTTATGTAAAAGCTGCAAGATAAATGACTTCTGATCACTAAGTTTTTCTAGCATATTACATCTCCCAGTCATTACCCTTGTATTTATCTTTCTCAGGATGTACTGTAAATTGCACCTAATTCAGTACAGCTATATGTTGTCTCTGAAAAGGAGGTTTGAAGGCTGACTGAAAATTCATGTCCATCTCTTGCAAATAGCAATTGTGTCCATAAATTTCTCAATCTTACTGATCTGACAATCTTTTTCCCCTTTTCTTAATGAGTTCATTTTCTATCAGATCAGTGAGCTGTTTCATTTCAATAACAGTGAACCAAATTATATTATGGAAACATAAAAAAAATGTTTTTGTTACAGGATCCCATACAAATCCTACTATTTGTGTACTACTGTCAGTATCTATCCTGTGTAGCAAAGTTCTATGTTATTTTCCATGCTGTTACCAGTTTGCCTCATAAACTTATTTTAGATTTCACCCTATCCATATCACTGTACACTAGTAATCCTGAGTTTGTATTCTAAATCAGATACAGTTTGCTGGCCTTTTTCCATGCCAAAAAAATGCATGATTTCCATTTGCATGAACCACGTTATGGTGAATCAGCTTCATGATGACTTTGATTATCTGACAATGTAGTGTTTCAGCCTGGATTCACCAGCCAGCTCTTCACCGGAAAGGAAAGCAATAATAATGAAAGTACACCATATTTTTTTTAAGGGTTGATGGTAAGGAACCACACAGATGTGACAGTTGTCACTCTAGAAGTAATAGTCTTAGAGAAAACTAAAACCATCACATGTTATTGGATTATTAAAGGAATGGATATTACCTTATCTGTCGCTGTTTTCAGATGGTTTTATCCTGTATTTCCATAATAAACTTCTGAGGTTTGATAAGTTGTTTAAGACTGCGGGTAGGGAAGGTGCTTTCATCTTCAAGGTCATAGTTTAACCTAGATCTCTACTTTTGTTAATGTTCATTTCAACTGTGGGGATCAGTACAAAAATGTTCATGCTTTGCTTCCGTTTTCTTGGAGAGTGGTAAGTAACTTAGAACAGAATTGTCATGATTCTTCTGGGAGCTGGCAGAAGTCATTGTTGAGCTGCTCTCCATCATCTTCAAAAGGTCCTGGAGAAAAGGCGAGGTGCCTGAGGGATGGAGGAAAGCCAGTGTCATCCCAGTCTTCAAAAAGTGCAAGAAGGAGGACCCGGGAGACTACAGGCCGGTCAGCCTCACCTCCATCTCTGGAAAGATGATAGAACGACTCATTCTGGGCATCATCTCAAAGCATATGGAGGAAAAGAAAGCTATCAGAAGTAGTCAACATGGATTCACCAAGGGGAAGTCATGTCTGACTAACCTGATAGCCTTCCATGATGGCATGACTGGTTGGATAGATGAGAGGAGGGCAGTGGATGTTGTCTACCTTGACTTCAGCAAGGCTTTTGACACAGTCTCCCACAGCATCCTCATAGGTAAGCTTAGGAAGTGTGAATTAGAGGAATGGATAGTGAGGTGAATTGAAAACTGGCTGAAAGACAGAGCTCAGAGGGTGGTTATTGGGGCACAGAATCTAGTTGGAGGTCTGTAACAAGTGGAGTCCCCCAGGGGTCAGTACTGGGTCCAGTCCTCTTCAATCTATTCATCAATGACCTGGATGAGGGGATGGAGTGTACCCTCAGCAAGTTTGCTGACGATACGAAACCGGGAGGGGTCGTTGACATGCCGGAGGGCTGTGCTGCCATACAGCAAGACCTGGACAGGTTGGAGAGTTGGGCAGAGAGGAACCTGGTGTACTTCAATAAAGGCAAGTGTAGGGTGCTGCACCTGGGGAGAAATAACCCCATGCACCAGTACAGGTTGGGGGCTGACTTGCTGGAGAGCACCTCTGAGGAGAAAGACCTAGGAGTCCTGGTGGACAATAGGATGACCATGAGCCGACAATGTGCCCTCGTGGCCAAGAAGGCCAATGGCATCCTGGGGTGCATCAGGAAGAGTGTGACCAGCAGGTCGAGAGAGGTTATCTTCCCCTTCTGCTCTGCCCTGGTGAGGCCCCATCTGAAGTATTGTGTCCAGTTCTGGGCTTCCCACTTCAAGAAGGACAGGGAACTGTTGGAGAGGGTATAGCAGAGGGCTACAAAGATGATTAGGGGCCTGGAGCACCTCCCTTATGAGGAGAGGCTGAGGGACTTGGGTCTTTTTAGTCTAGAGAAGAGAAAGCTGAGGGGGGATCTGATCAATGCTTATAAATACTTAAAGGGTGGGTGTCAAGAGGTCGGGGCCAGTCTTTTTTCAGTGGTGCCCAGGGACAGGACAAGAGGAAATGGGCACAAACTTGAATATAAGAAGTTCCACCTAAACATGAGGAGGAACTTCTTTACTTAGAGGGTGGCAGAGCACTAGAACAGGCTGCCCAGGGAGGTGGTGGAGTCTCCTTCTCTGGAGGCATTCAAAACTCACCTGGACAAGTTCCTGTGCAACCTGCTTTAGGTGGACCTGCTTTGGCAGGTGGGTTGGACTAGATGATCTCCAGAGGTCCTTTCCAACCCCATATCATTCTGTGATTCTGTGATTTGCACAAGTCAGTAGGTATTGGATAGATTCAGTAGAGGAGCTCAAGAGCAAGCACAGACCGCACTTTCGCAGTTCAGGTCTTTGCAGAAGAGAGACATGACAGTGAAGAGGAACTTGTACTAACAGTACTTATTCAATAGTTATTTGTGACCTAGTAGCAATGCTGTTTTAAATTACATCTGTGCACATAAAATCATTAATCTGTACTTTTCCAATGGGAATTTAGTCTATACTCTCTAGCATTATAAATCAAGCAGCTTTGAAACTAATGAAATACATTTTTAATGGTTTAAAATGCTATATTATGGACAGTATCAATTAGATGCAAAGGACAAGTTGACTAGCTCAATTTTCATTCCTTTAAAACTTATCTCAGGATAGCATTACATCTACATATAGTATGGCTTTCCATTTTTATGGGTGCTCTTGCAGTGTCATCTATTGTGATTTAAACAAAGGTAAGGAATGTATTAATTGTTGCTGAAGATGTATTCATACCTTTATTTTAAATTTCCCAGTGATTTTGTTGTGTATTTTTCTAAGTAATGAAGAGATTTTCTTGATTTGTTTTGCAACACATGACACTAGGGAAAAATAATGGTTTAATCATCTTAGAAAAAAATAAGAATAGTAGCAACATTTATAAATATATTAAAGGAGGAAAATGTTTGGAAAAGATCTATTAAATTGTATTTCCCTTGAGGAAATATAATATAAGATTGCATGATTAATTTACAGCATCTCAAGCATTCTTTAAAAGCCATCTTAAACTTCTTTATGTGATCAATTCCATTTTATTGCTGTGAGATTTATGCAATAAAGCAAATAAATGGTTGATTTATCTCACTGTTCTACTTGTGGGACAAAGCATAAGACAGAATGGATGAAGAGAGATGAAATCAGCTGATGTACAGATAAGAACTGATTGTATGCTAATGTTTAGATTTGTGAAAATAGTTATTTTAGACTTTTTTGTCACTTTGAATGTTTATTTAACATATCAGGCACATGAAATACATGATTCAATTAAAAGAATTATTTTTGCATTCAAACTTGAATATCATGTGTGTATATTTAGTCCCAATGTTTTAGAAAGTTCAAGAATTCTGCCTTGTGAATGGAAATTGAAGTTCTCTGTTTAGGTCAAGAGTACCTGGTGCAATGGAAATATGCTATAAGCTTCTGAAGTGTTGTCCAAAGTGCCTGAACAATGTCCTGGTGATACCATCACTATGAATGACAGAGCCATTTAGTTTCTGTAGATATATTTCTCTCAATAGTTTTTTTAATTGGCCAGAAAAAAACCAAGAATGAGCGGGAGTGATGCTTGTCTAAGACAGAAACCAAAATTAAGTCCACATAACATAAAAATTTGGAAATGACTCTGTATAAGGTGAACATTTGGAAAGCTTATTTTCTAAATGGAATGTCTTTTGTCAAATAAACTGGGGTTAAAAAGGAATCTTTGTGGTAGACTTTTTCTGAATTGACAACCAACTTTAGTAATAAAAGGCACTGTAGTAATTGTGGCTGCTAAAAAACTTTTTACATAGACATTTCCTCAGGTCACTGTTATGATTTTTAGTGATGTCAATTTTCTATATACTCCTTTGTTAGCAGAAGGTATTGTAGGCCTGGAGCCTGCAATGTATAGCAAGTAAGAAGACTTTTGTATGGAACTTTCCCCACCTACACATACAGCCAAAGTCAGGATCAGCAAAGCTTCAGCCACTAGTAGTAAGCACAGAATGCAGCTTCTTGCTGATACAAGAGTTAGCGGATGACCACATCTTCCCTGGATGCTGCCTTGGCATCTCATTTACTTCTGCCTGCAACTGAAGGTGCAGCTGATTTATTTGTATTAAATGTAAGTAAGTTGGGCCCTAGCTATTCTGATGATCAGCAGGGATCCTTTACCTGCAGCACCATTGTATCAGCCAGAAACTGCAGTGAGGCAAAGGGCTGAAGAAATGACAGGTCAGGAGCTGAGTGGAGGACTCATCAGTCTGCTGAGTAGATTTGGGATGATCTCTTCATTCCCCGAGCTTATTAGTAGAATTGTATATTAAAACCTCTTAATATTCTAATTGTGAGTTATCTTTTTTTTCTGTTTTGTTTTGTTTTAGTACATATTTAAAGATCCCATATGTTAAGGGACTCATGGTTTAACTTGAGGTATGTAGCAAGATTTCACCTCCAAAGAAGATCTTTTTTAAGCCTTCTATGAAACACAGGGCAGCATGCCATTCCACCTCCCATTTTGTCCCTCATTTATTCCACTTACATTTCAGTCAGCTGGGGGTAATTGTGATGTGTGTTTGAGGAAGATGGAAAGAGACTCCCTTGAAAAGCAGTCTGCATGTGCTTACAGATATTTGGTTTCTACTGGGTATCTCCCTGTCCTCAGAAGATCTGGTCAAACACCTGCATTGCTTGCAAGTGAAAATCACAGAGGAGAAAATAAACGATCTTCTGCAAAGTAGCATGCAACCTGTACCATTAAGCAGCTAGGTCAGTATGGTAGATTTTTTTTTTTAAATATGTATATCATAATTCATAACTGCCCTTTGTTTCTGATATTAGCATGAACTCAGCTCCCACTAGCAACATAGAACTGCATATGGACTGCTTATACTTTCATTTTTTTATTAAATAAGATATGTGAACAAAATGAAATTTCACTAGACTCAGCTGGGTTTTTTTGGTGTTTTTTTTTATACAACATGAATGTTAAAAAGAGTCTTGACGTGGAGGAAATGCTGTTCAAAACCACAGAGAAATTTTTGGTACATCTGCTGCCCTTGATAGCTACTCACCCACAGCAGAAAAGCCTTAAGTTTCACCTTCCTTCTTTTCAAGAGGAAAATAAATGAATGGATGTGACTCTGAAACTAGGAGGAAGTGGTTTGAAAGCAGGAGAATAGGTTTTAGGTTTGGGCTTTTTTCCTTTTTAAGATTTTTTCAAGCTTCTCTTAGTGGTCAGTCAGTCATGCACCTTTTATACCCTTAATTTTTCATAAGGAGTCACATGATTTCCATTTACTTCCCTGGGATCAAACCAAAGCTATGAGGTTGCTGTGTGCTGATGCAGTGGCTGAAGGAAGGATGCTTTTCAGGATCATAGTTTGTGTCTCTGTTTTTCCTATTGAGTGGGAATCTGTCAATCACTTCAAGGGCATTAAACTGGTGGGCAGTACTGGACCCCAAATTAGCTTTAGAAATAAATTGGGGATTGACTGTGTCGTAATGTGAGATAGACCTTGGTGAGAGGGAAGCTGGAAGGTGTTATAAGAGGTGCTGGGCTACATATGAGCTCCGTCTCATGTCCCTGGGATGCACCACAGACAGGCAATACTTTATTTCTGTATGGGACAGAACAACGCTCACCTCCTTTTATGGTATAGACCATTGTTGATTGATGATAAAGGAGATGGAGCTGAGACTCCACTCTTCCCACCCATTTTTGTGTGCTTGTTACAGGTAAGATGTGATAAAAAGCATCCATTTATGTCTCCTTGTGTTTGAAGCTGAGATTTGAGACAGCCTGCAGGTGTTATACAGGAGTAGCACATATCCTGTGCTATCTTGAGCAGTTTAAAAATTACATTGCATAAAAGGTGTTTTAGATGCTACACCCAGTCCAAGGGAAAGATGTAAATGTTGGGGGAATTTAAAAATGTAATTGTTTCAAACGACAGAACAAGATTGCTGCAAGAAGTTGCCAGCATCTCTTTATACAGTCCCTTTCCCTTGTATTTTCAACTACATATTTTTCATTACTCTCGGTAATACAGAACAAATGCTACAAAGACGTATTATTCTTAGATCTAACACATATTAGAATCATACGAGCAATAAGACAGAATATGCATTAGCGAGTTATAAATGCAGTCCTCAGAGGGTATGATACATTTACGAACATTTCTGTCATTTTTTGTCGCATCTTAGTCTTTCCAGAACTCTTATAGAGCTTGTTGAGAGCATCTGGTTGAGCTCTTTGAGAGCAAGTCTGACCTTAGGCATTCCAGTCAGTCCTGCCTGCCTTCAGTGTAGCTTTGCTATGAAAAACATCTGCAAAATGGCTTTGCCCATTTCCACTCTCTGTGCTTCAGCAATTCCAAATCAGGTTAACTTCATTAAGAAAAGAAAACTAGGTCTCCTGAATTCATTCTTGGTGTGAAACATCTTTTGTGGAGATATCCTTCAAGGACAATGTGGAAGGTGAGACTGGTGAATGCTGAGGATGAAGAGATGTGCAGTAGGATATCTGCTCCCCCATCACATGCAAAACCTGTCAGCATTCCTTGCTCCTAGGGTAGACATTCCTCTTGAATCTTCTGGTGCTGTATTTATCACACTTTCACTGAAAGGCACCTGAGTGATATTTACTAGTAAATATTCTATTACGCTATAGCGTCAAAACATTCAGGATCATTTTCAAAAGCAATGTAGGCCTACAGCAGCTAGAACCCATTCTGTGGGAGAATGGCTAGCTGAGAAGGGTCACGTAGACATGATCCAGCTGGCCGAGCAAAAGCTTGAGAAACATCGGATTCAGCCCCCGTAACTACTGGGCTGGTAAAGACACCTCGTCCTTGACTATAATTGTTGTATGATAACAGAGAGGTTGCAGCTGCTCAGGCATGGGAAAAGAGGATGAAAGTAACTGTAAAGAAGGAACCAAGGGCGGAGTTGATCTTTCTAAGAACTAACCAATCATGAGCTTAACTTTTGTAATATGTATGAGCTAATTATGTTAGAACATAAAAGGCCACTGTGTGAATCAATAAACGAAGCTTGCTGATCACTCATATTGAGTGGCCCTGTCTTCCCTCCGTCGCGACAAATGGCGCCCGAAACAGGGACCCTACAGAGGGCTGAACCTGCGAGCCACGGTCAACGGAGTCTCAGTGCTGGTCCTGTAAGCAGCGCAGGAGGCGAAAGGGATTAAAGGAAAAGGTCCCCGCGCCGAAGAGCGAAAGGGATTAAAGGAAAAGGTCCCCGCGCCCTGGAGCACCTATAGAGAGTGTCCTGCCGGCTACGCGCCGCCGAAGTCTGGAAGGCTGCAACAGCGCGCTGACGAAGGTATGAATAGACAAGCGGCGTATGATTTGCTCAAATGCTTTTTAGAAAAGCGGAGCATTTAGGGTATAGATAACGAAGGTATGAACAGACAAGCGGCGTACGATTTGCTCAAATGCTTTTTAGAAAAGCGGAGCGTTCAGGGTATAGATTGTATAAGGGAGTTGCTTGGGTTATCAGCGTATGGAGTAGCGAGAGGTTGCTTTGATAATCCAGATACGGTTTTTGAACACGAGGAATGGCGTAAATATGAGGATAAATTGTTTGACGAAGTTATATGCGATAATAAATCAGCCAAAAAGTTGATAAAGCCGTGGCGGGCAGTCGCTAATGCCCCGTTGCAAACCGAGCTGAGGAAAAAAAAAAAAAAAAAAAAAAAAAAAAAAAAGAAAAAAAGAGAATCCCTTCACATATGGGTATTAAGCAAGGAAGAGAGGAACCATTTGGCCTATTTATCGATCGAGTAGCAAACGCCATACAGGCGGCCGGGGTGCCCGATTATCTCAGAGGCACTATACTAAAGCAGTGTGCTATACAAAATAGTAATCCGGCCACACGCAACATCTTGGCTACATTGCCAGGGACATGGACTATCGAGGAAGGACTAGAAAGGATGGCTCAGGTACCGGTAGGGCCACAGGCAATGTTAGTTGAGGCAGTAAAGGAACTAGGGAATAGTTTAAAGGAACATGCGCAGGCTACGCAGAGTCAAGTTCTTGCAGCCCTTGCTCCTTTGCAAGCCTCCGTTCAACGATTAAATGCTACTGGATCACCTCGCCCAGGATGCTACCGTTGCGGCGCTGCTGGACACATCAGACGGAACTGCAACGCCGGCTCAGTATGGTGCAGAAACTGCCGGTCGGACAACCACAATGAGACTGCATGTCGCGCTTCCAAACCGGGAAACGGACGATTCAGCGGGAAGAGCCGCCCCGCGCCAACACAAAAAGCGGCTGCATATCCGGCAGCACTCAATCCCTTCAGCTCAGACCAGCCACAAGCGGAAGCCTCGGCTTGGACCTGGCAACAGCAGTAGATTGTACCCTGTTGGACTCAAAGCCTGTCAGCATTGCTACCGGCACACAGGGACCAATCTGTATCAATGGACAAGCTGTTGGAGCACTACTTATAGGCCGTTCATCAGCCACCATGCTGGGACTTAATGTGTTGGTGGGACTGATTGATAAAGATTACCACGGTGAGATCCAGATCATGGCCCACACGTTATTTCCACCGCTCTTCATCGCTAAAGGCACCAAGGTGGCGCAATTAATTCCCCTACCACATCTTGCGGGAGCCCTTCCACCGCTGCAAGAGCAGCCACGAGGGCAAGGAGCCTTTGGATCTACAGGACAAATGGCCTTACTAACTGTCGGCTTGCGCCAAAGGCCACAACCCCCGGTTGCTGTGCAATACGCCAACCTAACTATATCACTTGTTGCTCTTCTAGACACTGGCGCTGACATTTCCATAATCAGCACGCATAAGTGGCCGGCTCAATGGCCGACCTATGCGAGCAATGCCACGGTTGCAGGAGTAGGAGGATTGACCCTTGCTCGCAAATCACCCCTTCTACGATGGACCATAGGGGACAAGGTACCATCTGGGTTCCCAGCCGTTGGGTAAGGCCTGCCATCGACCACCCTGAAGTCGCCGCTGAAGGTGACCCGACTAATCACCATAAACCAACGGACTGAGACCGCTGCGCCTGAGTGTGAACCATGAGGTCGCAAAGACAGAAATTAATTGTACAGTCTGTGGGGTCTGTAACCCCTAGGTATTATGTGCATGCTATTTGCTTAGAAGTTGAAACAGAGAAAATGGTTAATTTAGGTATAGAAAGCTTTATAGTAGTTGCCTTAGTTGTAAGCATAAGAGCCATCCCATATAGTGAGATGTTTGACCCACGAGAAAATGTGTGGATAACTTTAGCTCGATCACTCAACACGACCAGCTTTTGTGCAAGCCTAGCAACACCCCGCTCCCCATTTACTACGTGCCTTATAGGGGTGCTCTTGGAGTCTGGTTGGGTCTGTCTGGATGGCTGAGAAACCTTTTACAGACAGGATTGCTAGTCTTAATCACTGTACTAATAGCATTGCTTTGTGTGAGTTGTGTGTTGTCTTGTATGAAAACCCTTGTGTTACGGATGTTTAACCAAGCCTGTGTCATTCAAAATAAAAACGGGGGAATTGTGGGAGAATGGCTAGCTGAGAAGGGTCACGTAGACATGATCCAGCTGGCCGAGCAAAAGCTTGAGAAACATCGGATTCAGCCCCCGTAACTACTGGGCTGGTAAAGACACCTCGTCCTTGACTATAATTGTTGTATGATAACAGAGAGGTTGCAGCTGCTCAGGCATGGGAAAAGAGGATGAAAGTAACTGTAAAGAAGGAACCAAGGGCGGAGTTGATCTTTCTAAGAACTAACCAATCATGAGCTTAACTTTTGTAATATGTATGAGCTAATTATGTTAGAACATAAAAGGCCACTGTGTGAATCAATAAACGAAGCTTGCTGATCACTCATATTGAGTGGCCCTGTCTTCCCTCCGTCGCGACACCATTCAGCTTTATTCACTTTGACTTCCTTTGTCTAATTCCTGAGGAATATAGCCCATGGTCAGTACAGAGGTGAGTGAGTACTTTCTAGCAGTGAGGCCCAGTATGCGTATTTAAAATGATTTTCCGTAGATTTGGTGTGGTGATTAAGGCACAAATGTTAATGGAAACAGATTATTGGAGGAAGAAAACTGAGAAATAGGCTTCCTTGAACAGAATCATGTTTTAACTTGAATCCTCGTATATTTGTGCATATACTGTTCCTATTTTATTGATGAAGCTAAAATCCAAGTCTATGTTCAACCAATATCTTGCCTAGTATCTGCAGTCCTTGTGATTTTATAAACAACCTCTTTTTCCTGGGAAACTTGCTTGCAGGCATATCATTTTACTTCTGCACTCACCCAGGGGTGTGGCTACTGTGCTTAGCAAAGTTGAGCAATTTAGTGCCCGTCTTACAGCCAAGTGTGTTTGATACCCAGTAAGTGCAATTCCCTCACTTAAGTTGGAGCTGAGGCTGATCCAGTGCATATCGGTACTCTGGGCTTCTGTGCACGACACTGAATCCAAAGGTAATTTCTTCTAAAACCAGAGCAAGAGAAGAATGCACCTGCCACCTTTTTGTAACAATACTGCAGAGGACTCAAAGTCAAAGCCAGAATTCAATCCCTCAGAAGGTTTCATGGAGTCTGAATGTTGTTTTGCAGGTTAACTGCCTGGGGACTAATTGTTCTGGGTAACTTTGGGGTTTTTGGGCTGTCCAAACTTCTACCAAGTCAATTTATCCAAAGTCAGGTATTCTGTTCTACCTCTCTGCATGCAGACTTTTGTCACATAGTACTTGTAAGGCAGAAAGTTGTCAAAGATTGATTTTCTTCAAGGAGGTGGTTGGTCTGCTGCAATTTGAGGTAGTTCCCACAGCTGCCAGTCTGTTTTGCTACTGGTGAAGAAAGGTAGGCAGGCATCCATGATCACTGGAGCCTGTTCAGGTACATCAGCATTCAGTACACTAAGGCACCTGCAACCTCCTTGCTGGGGGTAATGAACTGAACCCTTAGTCTCAGTGGTTAGACCTAAATAAAAATAGTTACTAATGAGGCAAGAAACTCATGTTCTATTCTCTTGTCAATGTAGGAATTGAAATCTGCTTTGTCTCTAGACTAGAATTAAGGTAAGGGAGAACAAACAGTAAACCTTTCTTGGTTTAGATGTACCACTGTGCAGCCAGGAACACTGCAAGGAAGAGGGAGCACATGATACTGCAACCTTACACAGAGGATCTTCTTTTGAAGGGAGTAGTTTTTGAGTAGTTCTTTACACATCATCTGAATAAAAATAGAATTGAATCTGTGAACAGGTTGTTATTGCACTGCAAGACTTCAGCCAAAGAAATACTAACCAGAACCTGCAGACTCGCACAATTCAGCTAAGTGCTTCTCTGATGTAATAAAATTTAATATCCCTGCTATGCTAACAGCCATACTGCTTCCAGATACTGCACCTAAGTATCTCCTTAGTCCCCTTATCTGTTTCTATGATATAAAGTGTTACAGAAGCATATACCTTATTCCCTCTTTAGAATTCCAGTGAATAACTTTCTTTTCAGTTTATATGTGATAGATGTGAACTATGTTTAAGGTAAAGTATGGACATTAGCTGATGTTTAAGATACTACAACAGACCATATGCCTTATTTTCAATAGGAATTGAAATGTAATATCTACAGCCTTTCTTCATACAGTCAATCAATCATAAATCAAAAGCTTTTTATTATAGATATTAAACAGAAGAAATTTAATCAAGTAAATAATTACATTTATATAGCAACAGGAACATTTATTTTAATTATTTATCACTTTGTAAGCCTTAAGGACTTAGCCAAGAATTCAATTTGTCTTTCTTATCTTGAGATTGAAATACTTCTTTCCACTACCTCACAAACTTGCCAGACAGAAGTGTTCTGCCATGCTTTTCACTTTAGGACACTATATGTTATAATTTCTATGAGCAGAATATCCTTTACAGAGATGTCTGGGAAATATGCCAGTTATAATAGTCTCAGGAGAATCTGCAGGACTGCAGAAAAACAAAAAAGTATACTTGTATTTAAGTACATGAATGTCTCAAATTAGCACAGCAAATGGCAATTGACAGCTTTTGATGAATCTTGGCACTAATTTCAGATCAAACTATGTGTGAGGCTTTAAATCAAAATGTATTTATCTCTTTGTTGACATTAATACAGATCTGAATCTGTGGCTTTCAAATTATTTCTACTTATAATCCATATCCTTTTTCTTCCAAATTTTAATGCTGTTTGTGTGGTTTTGGCCTATCAAACAACTGTATATCTCATAAGTGAGCAGAGCAGTGTCATTGCTAGGAATGACAGGATCATTTTCAAGTCACTCTGTTTTCTAATTTTGGTGGCAAAGTGCTCAAATTGCATTTTATATGTGCTTGGCCATGGATGCCTGGTCTATCTTTGAGAAAGATGACCTCTGGCAAATATTGCTAAATTATTTTTTTTTTCTCCATCTGGAGTCAGTCCAACGCATTCCAGATGTCAGAGCTCTGACTTACCACAGTGCCAGATTTTGAATGAAAATTCCCAGGAACAGAGTTTATTGGTAGAATATGCAGATACTCTGCTATTTATAGAAGAACACTAATGTTAATCAAGTATCAACATAAGTACACCTTTAAATGGAAAATCATGGTGAAAAGGTCTTCTATTACTCATTGATATAGCTGTTCAGCATTTTGAAAGTCTGTATGAAAAACAAGTACCACAGGTTAATTAAGCACAGTTTATCAGAGTAAGTTTAAAGACTTGACAGTACATTTATTGTAAAAAAATGAACCCTTCTCACCCTTACCTTTTAGTCAGATAGTGGGTTGGTGTGCAGTTCTTAAAAGGGAAGGGAGGAGATTCAGGAATAATTTCAAACTCTCCTTACCCAAATATTAAATCAACAAAGAATGAGAGTGAGTATTTGTTAAAACTTGGAATTTTCACTTCTTTTTCACATTTAAGTATTTAAATATTTTTAATTTTGGGATCCAAAAGAAACTTTTTAATTGTATCACATTATTTCTCATTTTTGTTACTCTTATGACATTGTTTTATGGCATATCAGTAGCAATTATGATGTGTTTCATTCCTACTGATGTGTTATAATAGGATGTATTGATCAAATCAACTTCTAGGTATGCATTTTATTTTGTGATTGTCTTATTTTTAAATTATTAGGGCTTAATGCTACTTAACACTGACTAAAACATGTAGATCAAAGTGTTCCCTGTCTGGGCTGTAATGAAAAGAAGCTAAGCATCAAATGTACTAATTAGAAAAACAGCTGTTTTCCTATTAATATCTTAGCTTGAAATAATTTTTTCTAGGAAGATGAAAACATCATCTTCTCTTTAGAAGTTACATAGCATACAGTTGTTTATTAAAAAACAAAAAAAAAAAAACCCAAAAGGAACATATTTTTTAAAAAATCAAAACACATAATTAGTGACATCCAGATCCATTCCTCTATATAGGGCACTTAACCAGTTACATGCCTTCAGAAACTAGGTGCTGTTAACCTTCTCCATGATCAAAGGAGAGACAGGTCCTTCCAAAAGGTAAGGTTTCATTTAATTTACATGATAAAAGCAATTGTATTTTTTCCTCAAAGATTACCAGACTATCCATTTTCAGAGCATTTTATATGATTTATGTATTCTAACTGGAGGCATCTAAATAAGATAACCAAGATATGTGTACATAGTTGCAGTATGCACTAAAAAAAATGTATTACCTCCTCAAAATACCTGTTTTTACATAAAAAGTGTCCTTGACTAACAAAATCCTAAGTTAGGCTTTTAGATGCCCAAAGGTCAGCGGATAATTATAAGAGCCCAGGTTTTATTTTTCAGATAGAGATATTACATAGTTTCCCCACAGATAACACTGTGACACTGAAAATAAGACAACCCAGTCAGTTCTAACTAACAAGTGATGCTGATTATTTAAGTAATAAATGTCAGAATTAATAGTATATACTCGTTATAGCATATGTTATTACACATTATTGCTTCTGGGATGCAAAATGAAAAAGTAATTTTTTCACTTCAAAATGAAAGTTTAACTTTTTGCAATACCATTTTTTTTCTTAAGCAAAACTATTCAAAATAATTTTTACATGTTCTTGCACCTATTGAGTCTAGCAGTGATAGAACACCTTAGGAGCAGAGTTAATCATTGTTTGTAGAGGAGAGTTGCAGCTAACCTTACAAACAGATGTGACTGCTGGGGCAAATTTTATGCTTGTAGCTTGCAAGTCTGTCTTTCAATAGCACTTTCCTGCTGTGTTGTCATTCCCACAGTGGTCCCTGTGAATCTTACAGAATCTGTGGAACACACCCACATTGTCTCCTACACAGAGCAGACTTCCTCTCCTACGTCAAAAAAATTGCTTCTTTTTTCCATTTCTGTTTAATTAGTGAAAACCAGCCAATGGAAGAGAAACACAAACTATTCCTTGTTAATTAACCCTGATACAGTGACATCTCCAAGAAACCCGTAGCCTAAGCCAAGGCCTATTCTGAGGAGAACATACAGGTCTCCTATCTGACAGCAGAAAGTCAAACCATATGATACCATTTGTGCATTAGTCCTGTTCTTTATGACATGTAATTTCTGACCTAAAAGGAAAGATTGATCCTGACTTCTTCCATCTGATATTTATGAAATGTTGCCTAGCATGTCTGGCAGAGTCAGCAATACATTTTCCTCTTTTTCTGTTTTGTCTCTTGTTTCTATAGCATCTGAGTTTTGTGTGATTTCTCATAAAACATTCTCAAGTTTCACCCACGCAGGCCATCTGGACTATAGTTAATATTTTAGGACCTATCCCCTTAACTTTGATGTACTTTCCTGTAACTGCTAAAACATGGTGATATCTCTTCCTTCTGTCTTGAGAACCTCCCCCTCACAAACCCAGACATATCAGAGGAACCAGGGGCTTGATACTGCCAACAGCTGAAGTCTTTGAAATCTCTTGTATATTTTTTCAAATCTGAGAAAATCTATGATGAGAAAAAGAAATCTGTGAATTCTCAGCAGCAAAAAACTTACCATAATGAAAGGAGGGAAGTCCTAAAGTATAAGATATTATATTAAAAAATAAGTTTCCTGTTAGTGGTTCCTGGAGTTGGTTTGTTGCATTGGATTATGAACTCAGAAATGGTTCTGTGATGAACAGCACAAGTACTGTGTGATCCACCTCCCTGGATTCAGTAATGACATTGTCAATAGTATATCTTGATCCCTGTCTTCACCTGAAGCTTATTTCCTTCTCAGGTTCATTGACTTTCATCTGAGTAACTGTCTTATGAACCAGCAAGGGCTGTTCTACACCTACGATTGAAACAAGTGGGGAATGGAAAACTGCATTTTACTCTGATTTAATCCAGAAGTATCTCTTAAATAGCTCAGTCATTTTTGAAGTATTCTCAGGGTCTAATGTTACTATTTGTCATTATAATGTGAAAACAAGCTTGAAAGGTAACAAAGGTCCAATAAATGTTTCTAAGAAACAAATTGACAGCTCTCATAACACTTGTAATGACAGGTGCTTAGTGTAATAAGACTTTTATCTGTGATCCCATTCTCCTGAACTTCTAGGATCACAGCAATGACATTTCTCTGTTAAGGACAGACCCACACAAATGTTTCATGGTCTGTCTTGTAGACTTAACTAACTGAACCGTGATTGCTTGCTTCTTAAGCACAGGCACTGATCACAAGATTGGTATCTTTTTCCTATTCCCTGTCATCTGTGTCACTCAACCCAGAAGAAATGCTCAGTCACAAGAATATGTTTTGGGCAGTGATGCATGTGGAGTTACTGTAGGGTCTATTGGGTCACTCATGACCAAATGAGGCCCACTGAGTCACAAGCAGGAGCTGCTTAGGACTCTTCAGCTTGAAAAAAGATAGTAAGGGCAGAATTCAGTTCCCTGAACTCGTGTGTCCAGGGCAGCCTAGGTGCTCCAAGAATCTAAGATGTGTTCAGGAGCCCAAATGCTTGAAGCAGCATATGGAGATCAGGAGAGATGTCCAAGGATGTCCCACAGGCATGAAGCATCAGTGTTTAGGCAGAACTGAACTCTGGAAGATTGTAATAACACAAGCCCATTGTAATAATGGGGAGTGGAAGGGCTGTCATGGAAGAGACATTGGGCTAGGCATCCCTAAAATCTGATTGAGAAAGGTTACTACAAGGTAGGGTATTCACCCCACTCTATGAGAGGCGCATGAAACTAGATTAGGTGGTAAGATTCTCCAAGACTGATATCTTTTTTTGTTGAGAGAAGATCAAATTCACTTCCTCTCCTACTCTCCAAAAGTTGTATTGCAGCTGCTTTCACATAGTTCTGTCTTTTGTGCGTGTACAATTTATTGAAAATTACAGAAAATTCCTTGACATTTACCACAGTTTATTTTTCGTCTTTTGTTGTTTGTTTTCAGTCTACTGCAGAAATCTGATCACCACAGCACTGCTTGCCAAAATATCACAGAAACGGGGTAGGGAAAGTAGCAGTGACCTTGCCAAAGAATTTAGATCCAATATGCTGCACAGTGTACAGAGCGCTCTGCCTCCAGTAGACAGTGACACACTGGTTGGTTTTTGAACAACTGCATTGTATGCATTCCTAGTTTGTGTTAGGTTTAAATATATTTGCACTGTTAATCAGAATGCTACACAGTATAATGCATTTAGGTGTCTGCTTTGCCACCAAGGGATAAAAAATGTTTTAATTGGCTAGTTAGGGATAATGATCCTTAAATTCCCTGTCACGTCATTCTTTGCAGCTTTGCCATAGTCATGCAAAACCTAAAACTAGAGGATGTGCATAGATGTACAAAAGGTTATTATAGTTGGGATTATGAGAATATATCACAAAACAAACATAAAGTCTTTCCTGAAAGGAAGTACAAGAGGACTTGAAAGTCTAAAAAGGTGTATGGATATGATCCTCATTAAACAGAGGATCAACATATATTGCTGTATGCAAAATCCTCTACTCCTCTCAATTTTCCCCTTACCCTGTTGAGGAATATCCTCCTCCTCCCCAAATCTTGAAGAAAATACTTTATTAAGTCACTACATTTTTCACTGTCCTTTCAGAATGTTTATGGTTAAATGAAAGACTGAAGGATACCTAAAAAAAGTCAGTTTTAATCTAATACAAGACAGGAATGTTTACTTTTTAGGTATATACATTTCACTTTCCTGAAGAACCTCACTGTTTCTGTGGTGAGGTGCTTGAGGGAGAGATTTTTCACATTTTATAACGTGTCTTTGAGGACAGGAACTCATAAACCTTTTAACAAGGATGTAACAATCTGTTAGGCTGGGAATTTTTGGTTTTGCACTGAAATTGAGTAGAATCAAGGTTTAAAAAGCTGAAATAATTTGTGCTGATACATGCTTGCGTTGTTTAGCATGTACGTATTAAAGGACTGTCTAAGAACAATTCTGGTTTAGAAAATTTTATCTTTAGAAAATGTGCCCTTCTTTGCAGTGGGCTTAAGGACTAAGAGCAGTGATCGGGTTTCTTCTATTTCCATGTCCACATACATTTGAGCTTTGTTGAAGACCCCAATTGCTTTTCTTTGTTTGCAGTGGATGCCTGTATGTTATTTCTACAGAAGAATGCTATGTATGTTCTTGTTTTTGTTTTCAAACAGGGCTATGAGAGAATAAAACTCTCCTGCATTCTTCTTACCTGACCTGCATATATATATTCCTCTACCCCTATTCCCCGCAGTTGTCCACTTACTACTCTCCCCTCAAGTCACAGACAAAAACTAAAGAGAGTAATTTTAAATACTACAACTTATTTCCCATACACAACATATTTATAAAGATTGCTTGTTAAAAGTCGTCTACTGTGCAACATTGCTTTTTTGGAATGATGTGAAACAGGACTGCTTTCTCAAGCAATAAGTTTTCAGATGTAAAGCAGACAGAGTATCTCATTGGCGAACGCTGACTGTTCAGTTCCTTCACTAGCAATTGAACTTCCTATTTAAAGCTCATGATTTGTAAGTCAGAATTATCTCTTTTATTGGATGTAATATCCTAAATATTCCATCTAAAAGCATGTTGCCTTTTCAATGTATTATTCATTTAAGTTTAACTATTTCCACCATCAGTTTTAGGAAATCACTATTTAATTTTTTATTGTGAATGTGAGGCTAACCTTGCACCAGACCAGCTGCCTGTCAATCAGATGTCACTCACAGACAATCTCCTCCTCTAATTAGAGAAGGAAAAGTAACAGTTCAGATTTGTCTGTGGACTTCAGCACTGGCTGATGTGGATTGTTGTTCTTTTTTCCTTTTTTTCCATTAAGTAGACTAGTAAACTTTACCTAGGCAAGACTTTTACCAGGCAAGACTGTTTTTTAAACTTTATAATTAAAACTCACACCACCTTCTCCATGAGATATTCTTCTGTTGTGGCAATACAAGCATTATTTTATGGAAGATCATTGTATTTAATAGACTTTTATTAGCATACAAAATTATTTAAGGCATTTTCTCAACAAGAAGGTTTAATGTCATTAAAGTTATGTCTTTGTTAAGATTTGTTAATCTGTAAAGAATATGCTTTCAATACAGGTGTATAGGTATGAATATTCAGAATTCAGTATACATTAAGGTACTACATTTAAATAAAAATAGATTCTTAGATGCGTTGGTGATTTTATCTGAACCTGTCTCCTACCTTAGAGAAAAGTCTCAGGAATGGTAAATCTAGGTTATTTTTTCAGTACCCTGAGGAATGCCCCTGGCTATTCTTCTACACTTTCAGTCGAGCTAATATTGCAGTTCCTTTTATTTGGAGAGTAAAAGTGAGGTAGAGATGTAGTCATTTTTCAAGTTTACAATTTCATGCCAGTTACAAATCTTTCTTAGTTTTACCTGCTACTACGCTTCATATAGGTGCATGCCTCTAACCATTTTAAAAGAGCAAAAAGAAATCAGATACAAATGGGTTACTTGCTCAAGGCCTTTAGCTACTGTTGTTTTAAGTGTATTTGGTTTTCACCCACCACATGAGACATGAAAACACACTGGTTTGCATTGTTATGCCTTACATGATGTGTGATTCCCTCTTTCTACCCATGTTGCTTCAAGGAGCTGGCTTTAGACTTTCATGGGGGGCAGAATGAGACCTGGCTGGCTCTTCCATTATCCACAACAGCTCCAAATGCTACTCCAGCCAAAAATCCCCCATGATCACCTTTGTGCTCAGGTGCTTTGAACATTCTGAGCACAGATGTTCTTGCTGAAGTCTCTTCTGACACCTCCACTGCTTTTCCTCTATGTTCAGATGCTGCAAAGCAAGCTTGCATTATTATATATGCCTAAGCCTGAGGTCGTAAACATGTGTCACCTACATGACCCAGGATCCAATGGGTCACAACACTTGGTTCTAACATTTTCATTCACTGTAATGATTATCTAATTATAAGAGCAGTCCCACTACCTTCACTAGTATTGTTTACAAAGTAATGGGCAATTACGTAGAAGGAAGAAGCGTATGATCTGAGCCAGCACATTCCAAGATCTGAGACAAACAGGATTTTAACAGAAAAGGAAATTAATAATCAAGATGGTAGCTCTGGCAGGTGGTATGGGGAAGTGGAGAAAATAGGGCTAAGAGTGTAATTTAAGGGGAAATTAAACTTTTGGCTTTTAGTTCTGGACAGATTATTGATATTAAAATAATTTTTATGGGGAAAGAAAAAATCTCATTTGCAGAGTTTCAGAGTTGGAATAATTACTTCTTTCTGTGTCTAACTTGAATAGTGGAAGTGGAAAAACCCAAACAGTGGGTGTTAAAGAAAAGGCATGTTGTCCTAGAAGGTGTCTAATAATTGGCTTCTGCTACCTGTAATTCATGAATGCTGCTTTGTTGGAGGGCAACACAGGAAAGCAGACCTCCTTTATACACTATCTACCTAATACACTAGGCTGCTTTTTATAAACATTCACCCATAAGCGCAGACACTAAATTTGACCAATCTTATTATTTCTAGTTCTGCAGGTATTGCAGTTTGAACTCTGAAGATATCCTTCTTGTGGCTAGCTCAGTGAGACAGAATGCAGCATTACTAAGTATAGTAGTTCCATACTTCTTTTTCTTATTCCTAAAAGCCACAGGCACTTTAAAGTTAGGTTAACTTGTCTTTTTCTGAAAACTAAACAGTTCAATTTGCATATATGAACAACAAGGAGAAAGGAAGAGGAAGGGAGGACAACGGAATACATTTTTAGGAGGGACTATGGGAGTTCTCATAAATGCAACAGGTCATTTCTACTGCTTGGATCCTTGCCAGAAATTTACATTTTTATTCCTGTAATGCATGAGGTATTTTGCAAGGTAGTGTAAGGTTTTCCTTGGGCATTTTAATGCTTTCATATCTTTCTTTCTGCACTATACATGCTTAGTTATTCAGGGATCTAGAACAGACAGCTGCAGAAGCAGAGGGGAAAGACAAGCTGTTTATCTGACTTGCAGTGGGTTGGTAAAAGGTTTGGAACTGTTTCCATCATGAGTAGGTTTGTGGGACAGAGACTGGCCCAGCCTGCATCCATCTATGTGCATTATCTTTGTGCAAAATGTTATGGGGTTGGTTTGGTTTGGTTTGGTTTGGTTTCATATAACAGTACAAGAAGAAAAAAAAACAACAAACAAAACAAAACCAAAAGCCATTTACACTGATGGGTGCTATACAGAATCCTGACTCCCAGAGGCATTTTTAAGACTGTAGTTGAAAGTGTAAAATTCACAGTTTAGACAAGTAATTCAGCTGTTAGGCAACACTGAAACTTCTTTAATATGACCAATTACTTTGTAGGCATCCAGAAAATTTTCAGAAATCAGTGCTGGAAACATGACAGTTCAGAGTTGTCATCACAGAGTGCCAGTATAACTTCAACAGGTGGTCATGTAAAAGTACTTGGTTACTGCAGCAAAAATAGCAACTTTAGTTCACTCTGACTTTCATTTTTATTCTAAAAACACAGAGTGGAAACCAAATGAAGCTGATAAAGCTTTACCAGGCTTGACATGGAATTGTTGGTATTTATGTGGATTCCATTTAAAATAAAAGGTCAGGCCAGACACGCTTGAAACTCAGTCCTGACTCTGAAAATATTTGCCAGTAAGAAAATATTTATAGTAAGCCTGGCTCAATTTTCTGGTTTGTGATAAGAAATTAAAACATTTTGCCACTAAATTAAATCCTAGATACTACACTGAAAGACAGACACAGGTTATTGGGTGGGTTTCTTTTGGCAAAAGCCTGTGTAAGTCAGAAGAGTACCACATATTCTCATCTTCTCAAGGTTACTTGCATAACTTTTTTCCTTTGATCATAGGAATGAACCAATGAATTTTTTATTAATTTTTTTTTTATGTGACATTGGGGCACAGTTGGAGATAGGCTGTCCCTTATTTTGCTCCCTCCAGAGTAAGATAAATTAAGTGGACTGTATTATAATTGCTCTAATAAGCCAAACATTCTCAGGACATATTCAAGCCATCCTAGAACAATATTAAGATATATATAGTCATATGAAATATATTGTTTCTTAAGTTTTGGGTTATCTATTAATATGCACTCAGGTAAATAATTTTTCCTCTTGAGCAGAATTCTGTGGAGCACACAGGAGCTTGGGCTTCCATCATGAAAACAGTCAGATAACGTATAATAGTATTTTAATGTCTGGTATTAGATACCTGCTCATCATCTCAAAGTTGAACAAGCTCAAGACTACTCCAAACTTACAGCCAGAATGTCTGGCTCCTTCAGAAGGAAGCAGAACCTGCTCTCTGAAGCACTGGGAGAAATTCGGACTTCATTGAAGTCAGTGACAAAGAAACTTGTTCAATGGTACCCAGAACTGACATGAGTCCTGGGTAGAGATGGACAGCAAAGAAAATCTTGTACTACATGATAGGTACCCAGTCTCTCTTTAATTTGATGCTGCTGCAAATTTCCTAATTGAAGGGGAAAAAGGAACAAAACAATGCCAACACACCTTTCCCAAGCTTTAAAGCAGTTTTGTGTATGCAGTTATTGAATTTGCAGCTTTCATTGCAATTTATTGATCTAATTAGCATTCTAGAAATTGTTGCCAGTCATCAAGACCATCGTTTTCCTTTAAACTTGCCCTTCAAACCATAGTTCATGGTTTGAACTTTGAATATAAATATAAACAAGTCCTTTTTATGGTCGTTTTGGGAACCCTTCTTTTCTCTGCTTGATCTGTCTTGTTTTGTGGGGAGTGATTAATTTACCTGTAGTAAGGAGTGAAAGGGGAAAAAAACAGGAGGTGGGAGGGAAGGTGTGTATTCTTTCTCTTCTCTGGACTCTTCATGCTCTCTCCTATTCTCTCTCTTCTTTTTATCTGTTGTGCCTGTTACCTATCTTACTTCTTTTTCATGCCTTCATTAATTAATTATGTTTAAACTTCCCTGACTAACCTATGCCTTTTCCTCACTCTCATTCCATTTTCTCCTGTCATTGTCCAAAGCTGTAAATTCACCTCCTGTTCTCTAATCCATTCCTTTTTCCTTTTCCTGTCATCACTTTATTTCAAGCCGTCTCTCTGCCCTGCTTCAGCATTTCTGAAATGTGTAATTGTCTCCCCTCTCCTTCTCTTAAAGTGTTGATACCATATTCACACAGCAGGGATGTGCAAAGTGGAGACAGGGATAGCAAATCAGGAAGGAATCTTTTATATCCATAAAGTGACAAAGCAGTAGGTATCTGAAAACAAATGTGATTGTACCTGAATTCTCTCTCCATCCTGGGAAAATTATGGTAGAGATACACACTATGAAAACACTGAACACACAGTCCATCAGCAGTTTACGCTGTTGCTTTTAGCTTTGGGCCGTTCCAGCGTAATTCAGGAAAGATGGAGCTAAGTCAGCCTAATTCTTAACACAATAGTAGTTTACCTTCAGACCTAATAAACCATAAATCTTTTGCTTTGTGTCTCGCTGCCTAAAAAGTATTACTATCTTAAAAGTTGTGTTCTTTTCTAATGGGAAGAAAAATAGGGGGCATAGCAGAAACCCCAAGAAAGAGTATAAAGGAGAAACAGAACAATTAATAGAAACAAAACTTTAAAACAATTTCTCTTGATGAATGTATATTTTAAAAGGGGAATATACCACAATAATCAACGAGGTTTTTTGCCTTCAGCCTGTCTGAGGCCATGTGGTTTGGAGATCTGATCACTAGTCCGAAAAGGAAAGGCTGTTTGCAAGATTTCTGGGGTGTTTTTTCCTGGAAAAGGTGAGAGGACAAAAGCAGAAATCTATGACATACACTTTATGCCTTATAAGGAAAGTATTCATCTATCTATCTCTCTGTATCTCTGTCTGTCTATCTATCTATCTACCTATCTTTCTATATACATATAGAGAGATCTATATGTTTCAAGCTGTCACTAAATTGATTTGGAGGCAGGTATTTCTTTCATTTACTGTTCTGAGGGTTAGGTTAAAAACTCTAAATTTAATACAAGGCTTGAACCATGTGAATTGGATTTTTTTTTTTTTTTTTTTTTTTACTCTTTCACATTGACTGTTCTGTATTTTTTGGAGTTATGCATGGTATTTCCATCAGTAATAACAGTTCTCACTATTTGAAGACAGAACAAAGCTAAAGCAGAAGACAGTGTTTGAACATTCAAACAGCATTTTGTAACAATCATGCTTGCTTAATACACCTCAAAACATTTTGTCTTGTATAGTATCTGTGTAATTTTGAAAACATTTCTAAACTGATATTTTGGTTGAGCATGAGTAACTGAGTCCTTGTTGTATAAACCAGCCATTACTTTCTCATTTGTGTTTGTGCTGTCTTCAGTATTCTTTCTTTTCTTTAATAGTGTGAGCTTTGGTTCTGTTTCGCTTTCAAACCACTGCTTCCATTCCATTTTCTTTTAAACAGGTTCATCGTACAGTCCTTTGTCCAGTTCCATTCTTTTTGGTTTTTTGGGGTTTTTTTTTTGCTAACTAAAACAATTTTCTTATTCAATTGACTATTAATAAACTTTATTTACATTAATTTGCACTTGTAATAGCATCGCTAGAGGGCAGTATTGATTAAATTAGGCACACTCTAGTGCTCATTGGAAACTTAAAGGCAGAAAAGCCTCCAGTATAAACATCTTTGCATTTTTAACAAATGGTCATGGCTTTCGTGTCCATTTTTCATCGTGTCGTACACGTAAAAAGTAATAGTCATCTAAATATGTATTGGACATTTTTATATGTAACTTTAATGCAGGTAAAAGAATATTCTGTGATATCATTTTTATGAAAAAGAATGTGCATGCAGCTTGGTAGAAAGTAGACGACATTGAAATGATTGTAAATTATCATTATAGTAATTACTTTATTAGAAATAATGATTAAAGTGTTAATTTTTAATAAATTAAAATACAGGTTTGTTTCTATGTTGTATCTCAGGGAAAATGCTGTTAAAAATAAATATCTTCTAATTCATGAACTGTCTCCTTGAAAAATCTGAGTACAGATTTATATGTACGTAAATATATGTACGTAAATATGTACGTAAAATATTTATATGTATGTAAATAATGGACCACAAAGATAACCAGGATTGTAAATTAAGAAACTGACTCATTTGTTCTTATTGATTTACAGGTCTCCTGACAAATGCAGCAACACAGAATCTTCGTAGGAGTGGTTTAGGCTCTATGTGAGCTACTTTACTTAGTCAAGTTTCACTGCTGTGGACCGTCATCCGTTATATGTCATCAACTCAACTGTCTGTTTCTCTGTATCTCATGAATGACAGCATAATTCCTCTACATTATGAGCTAAAGTTTGTTCTACCATACTAAGGATCACTGGACTAAGGAGTATAGAAAAAGATATATGCTTGGGCATTAGCAATACAAAAAAGTTCATGGTTAACGTTTCATCTGCGTTATACACCACTGCTGGACTTGCTGTTACCTACATGTTTTAATCCGAAGAGTCTGCTACAATGAAGAGTATCATCCCAATCAGCCTTAGAGAAGACTGTTTTGCCTATGGGAGGACACTGAGGTGCAAAAGAGAAACTCTTCTTGTGCCCTAAACTGTCTGAATTGCTTTTATTTTCTTATACTTTCAGTATATACAATAGACCAAAGAGCAAAATCTATTTTAAAGTGGACACAATCTTACTGTTAACAGAGTTATGTCATTAAATTGTAGGAGGTCTCCACAAAGACATGATTCCAGCTTTCACAAAGCTGAGATGTTGTTGTCCAGCAGAAGTCTTTATGGAAAGCTGCAGTAAAAACTAACTCAGAGACCTGCTCTTGAAATGCCACGTTCAAGAGAACATAATGGACCACTGAGAGAAAACGACCTATGGTTGAAAAACTTGGACAAAAAGAACACAAACTGTCTACACGGCACCTTTATTCCTCTGTACTTAGATTGACTTTCTCGTACTAAAATCATTTTCAGTTTTAACCAGTTAAACATGCCTCTTCTACAGTTCCATTTTTGATAGTTAAAGTTGGATAATACAGTATTTGCAAAGAGCATGTTTGGTCATCTGTGGCCTATGTCTCATCTGATACACCATTTAGCACCAGAAAGCAAATTAAAGAGAAAACAAAAGTAACACTTGTTTGAAAGAGATCATTAAATGTATTTTGAAAAGCCTAAAGTTATATATTTAACAGTTTTTATATGTTGTATATTTGTAGAAAATCCTATTTAACAATTAACGTGATAACTCTGACAGTCATGAAAAGTGGTTCAGAGTTAAGTTGTGTTTTATTACTTCAGTTGTCTCTGAAGTGACTGGTGTCGTTTGCTTTCTTCCATTGGGACATTCTGGATGTAAAGCATGACCAGAGAGGACTGTGTAGAAAAAGCAAAGAATAATGTTGTTTATATTACATAAATGCATTCAACCATTGCACTGTTGGAAGGCATTTTTTATTTTTATTTTTATTTTATTTTTATTTTTTGTCTTTATGTACTGATAAAAACAGAGTGTAAGATATTTTACCCATTGCTCTTCATAGCAAGGTTTGGTTTCTTTCCTTCCTTCCTTCCTTCCTTCCTTCCTTCCTTCCTTCCTTCCTTCCTTCCTTCCTTCCCTCCTTCCCTCCTTCCTTCTTTTTCTTTCCTTCTTTCTTTCCTTCCTCTCTCTCTCTCTCCCCCCTACTTTTATGTAAGGGTCAGTTTGAAGCCTGTTCCTTGATCCCATTTTCAGTATTTTACCTCATTGTTAGAAAGCCCACTTTTTTCAGCATTATTGGTTAGTGAAAATTTAGCAAAGATGGCATAGATGAGGGGGAAATTATGATAAAACAGGGAAACAAACAAAACCTTGTTCCCTTTTACTGTACCTTTTGGTATATAGGTTTGGAACATATTGGTATGATGCAATCAACAAGGGAGCTTAACTTCTTCCTGGCAAATGTATTATGGTTTCAAGTATACTACCTAATACTCCAATTAACTTTTAGTGTTATGCTAGTTCTATTCTACTAAAGAAAAGTATATAGAAATTGTTCAAGTGACCATAGATGAAAGGTACAAAACCGAAAAGTTGATTAAAGAATTTTTTTTAAAGCCTGCTCTAATACTGAGGCTTATTTAATGCAACGGTTGCAGGAAACATGAACTATAGATCTTTTTGTCTTCAAGTAAAATAAATATATACAAAATTCTTATTTAATCTTAGGATTTTGACCACTGTCCAAGTAGCAATTAAAGCCCAGTCACTTGAAAAGTGTTATGGACTGACTGCACTATAGATGACCAATGTCAGGTTTAACATGTCATGCAATAAATGATGGTAAATACATTTACTGTACATGTAGACCTCAAGAGCCAGATCCCTCATTCTACCAACTCTCTGTTTTGATTTATTTTAAAGGGAGTGTAGTAGCCTTATTTAGTAAACACAGAACAATTAAAGATGTTTCATCATTTTTGTTGCTTTACAGTATCCAGTTTTGTGTTGGTTCAGCTAAATTATGAAAAATAAAGAAAATCCTTTTATAAGTGAGACTTTTGTTCCCTGAGCATGACGTTACCAAAGGAATTTCACGAGAGGATAAGTAAGGTGGGGGCACAGAGAGGAAGACTTAGTGAGGGAATGGGAAATCAAGGACATGGGTTGTGTTTTGAAATTTAAGGTTTTACCCTTCCCTATTCAGGTGTTGGGTACCTTCATTCTGGTATGTTCAGTTATAAATTAAATTCAGGTCATGTATTTTCTGGAAACCAGATCCTGCTAGAGGATCTAAGAATGCACATCTGAAATCTTTGCATCTAAAATCATACCTTCCAATCAGTTCTGAATATGCAAGTTTACGTCTTTGTTTTCTGAGGACTTCAAATGCTCAACGAAAGGTAGATGTACATCGGTTATAAGGTCTACTCTGGACAAGAAATATCAAAGACAAAAAATTCTGATTATTCATCAGAGATGAATTCTAGTTGTTGAGTCTTCTGTGTACAACAGACACCTCAAGGCACTTAAAAAGTGTTTTGTATTTTTCCCTCCTCCCCCAAAATGTACAGTTGCTAACAAACAAAATATACTGGCTGCCTTTGTCACTGTGAATTACTACTCTAAGAGCAGTGGTGAAATGCTTCTCTCTCAGGAACAATATGTTTTCAGAGTATTGTGAACTTCTAATTTTACAAAACTAAGTTACATAAAAAAAATTGTTTGTTTCTGGAAGTATTTTATGTGCCTCTTCCAAAGCAAAATTTGAAACACAGAGGGGAATGTCTTATTTGAATGCTATTAAATATCCTTCATTTCTCAGCTTGCAAACAAGTAACTTTTTCAAAACACGTTTGAAAGGGAACAGGAGAATACAGAAAAACACATAATAGACCAATAAAAACAACCTCTAGAAATGCAGTAAACCCTGAAACTTTTTTCAGAAAAAGCTTCTCTGTAGCTTTCTCTTTTCAGATGCAACTACTGCTTTAAACATCTGGGATATTTAATGGAGGAAATATTAATATACTATAGCAATCAATATGACATATCATTCACGAATTTAATAATTATGCTTTTAACTTCTTTTTTTCCAGTTAATTTCTTCTCTGCAGTAGCTCAGGTTTTATGCATGTGGTATCCTCAGTCATTCACTTGTTTACTGAAACTGTTGCATAAATCTTTAACCCAGGCACTTACTATCTAATATAGCCTATTCATCACCATTGTGAGTACTAATTAGAGTTTCCAGAAGAAAATAAAGAATTCAACACTGTGTCTGAAGAGCCTATATGGCTATGAGGAACAGCTGAACTAGAAGGTGGTAAAATGATTAGTTGACCGGAAAATCACAGCACTGAGTACCTGGGCCACTGAAGTAGATGAAAGGAAAAAGCACAAGTGAACAGTGGATGTAGACACAAGAAGCCCCACCCCCCCGCCAAAAAAAAAAAAAACCACAAAAATGAAAAAAAATAAAATAATCGGAATATTTGTTCAAGGGGAAAAAAACAGAACCAGCTTTAATCACATAAACCTACATATATGCAATATCTCTTCTGATAAATAAGTACTTAAGGCAGCATTGGTTTTTAAACCTCTTTGGATGATTTGTATTAAGAATAACATATACATGAGTAGCAACCAAAGCCGAGGAATGGGTTGAGTAAGGGTGTTGCATACTTCTACACAAGCAGTCGCTTCTCCCATTACAGGGACAAAGTGAGATGACAGGAAAATGGAAGCCTTTAGGACATAACCTTCCCAGATTTAAAACTGTTTTAGATGAAAGACTGGCTCAGAAAGACGTGGAATAGCATTTTCTATGAGGTTTGGAATGGACTTCATGAAGACTGGGTTAGAACTTCCACGAAATAGTGGAAAATAGCCCTAGTTTCTGATTCCAAAGCAACCTTTAGCAGAACAGGCTTAGTCAGAGAAAGATTCTTCTAGTGGTGAGAATCCTTGGAAGGTAAAATACCCTCTAACTACCATACTTCTCAGGGAGCACAGGTTACCATCGCTAAGGCATGTAAGAGCCACTCTCCATCAACATAAATTAAATCAGCCTGCTGACCAGCTTGTTTTTCAAGTAATTTCAAGATGGGCTAAGGATGAAATTGTTTTCCAGGTACTTTTATTCCTCCTGCTCCAAACATGCAGAAATCAATTCCCTGACATCCCAACAGGGGCAGTAATTTTGTGGCTGGAATTGGGTAATGACTCTCTGAGGAGAATGATGAATGCAAATGAAAGCGATTTGCCACTTTTGTGGTGAAAATCATAAATGCCTGAAGAAGGTGGTTCATATACCTAATGCAAAGAAAAGAAGTAACTTGTGCTTTCTTTTTCCTTCTTCCAGATATATTTTATAAATGATCTTTTTTTATTTATCCCACCCTCTTCAAAGAGAATTGATATGAATGGAATCTGGGAACTGTCAAAGCGGTTCAGCCAAGTGCTTCCTCTCAGTTGTTGCCATGTCTTAACTGGAATCTTTTTAAAATTACTGGGATCTTCAGGTGGCAAAATATATCGTAGCCTTCCCGAAATTGAAGTTTCTTCTGATCTTCCAGTTACTGTTTGGTGTAAACTTTACAACCTAGAAGAATGCAGTCATTATATATATATTTTTGCCTTACATAATTACAGAAGGCACAGCTAACCGATTGTTTTTTGATTCTTTTTCCTAAGTTTTTTTTGTTTGCTTTTTTTTTTTTTTTTCTAACATCACAGAATTGATGTTACATTGATGCAATGAATCTTGGACTGGGCTTAGGCAAATAAGGATGGATGGAAAACACCTGATTTCAAGCTGGGACTTGAATGAAAAAGGAAGCCCAGAAGGAAATTGAAAAGAAAACACCACCAGAGAAAATTAAATATTTTTTCATTTCAGAGTATTTAGTATTTTATTAATAAGCACTTTTTAGTATTTTAGAAGTGTTAGGGGAGCCAAAAGGAGTAAAATTTGAGACAGGAAAAGAGGAGAGAAAACATTATTTTAACTTCAGAGATGAGAATTTTACAGATAACATGGTTGTCTTCTTTTGAGTTAAAATCCCATTACAATTTGAGACACATGGGTAATAAGTTAAAGCTAATTCTGTCACCAGTTAAAAATAAACTAAAAAATAGGAGAAAAGTGGAAGTAAATGACAATAAGCCAGAATAGACAGTGACTAATAATGAGCCATTCTGTGGGAGGCTCGACACAAGTTCCTGTACTGCTTTTGACTATGAATAAAATATGAACATTGAGATTGAATGGGTTTTTTATCAGTAAATTACAGAGATTAGTGAAGATATGGGAGTCATATGAAGATCTTCAGAGACAAAATGGGTGACAAAATATTACAAAATATGGAAAACTTAAAACCAGGAGTTTCAGTTTATCATTTCTCATTGCAGCAAAGCTGCTGTGGCCTATGTACGACTTTGCGAATATATGTGAAAAAGGGGAAGATTTCTTTCATTCTGATCTTGAGACTGATATTAATTTTGTTTCCAAGCTGCTCAGTGCCAAGGTCAAGTCACTGGTTTCCTATGATAAATCTTTTCAGAGCCCAATCAAGCCATTGGAGGACCCCTAGGATATATTTTTATAGTCACAAGGTACAAGGTGCTAGAGGCACTGATGTCCTCCACAACTGGCTCAGGCAGACCATGACCACAGTTTTTTAGGTTTGATGTTGCCAATATTAGGCTAGTGAAAGTGATGTTAAACCAGTCTACTGTGCTGCACTAGTCAAAAATGACCTGTGCAAATGAGCAAAGTTGATTAGCATGTAATCAAAAACCAGCTTTTCTAAAAATATTATTAAATGATATGCAATGAACAGCTGAAGTAAAAAACCTAAAGGCTGTTAATGTGAAAAAACCTAAAGTGGGAAAAAAAATTAATAAAGGGAAAAAACAAAAGTTATGTAAGGCACTTTCAGAACCACCATGAAAAAGTTTAGTAGTAGAAACTTCAGTGTCTATGTTAGAAGCATTAGGCTCTTATATAATCAAAGGAACGAGGTAAGCATGTGCAAAGAGCAACTTACATTAGCTAAGGAGCCTGAGCACTACCTCAAACAATGGTTTAAGTCACCATGAGCAAGAATCTGTCTTCCTTCATGGCCAAGGAAGAAGCCTATGTGTATTGCTATACACTGAAGGATAGAGACGGGTTGTTTAGCAGGGGTCCTTACATGGACGAAGCAATGTATGTCAACCACCTAAGGCAGAGATAATAATGACAGGAAATGTTGCCATCAGCTGTCACCCAAAATTACTTACCGAGTTGTGAAGATGCAAACAGAAGGTTGGCAGTAGCAACCTGAGCCAGTTGTTAATGCACAAAACCACTGCACAAAACAGGAACCCACAGAGCTCCAGCGGCAGTAAAGAGAGCCTTCCCACCGCAATAACTAATGCAGATGCAAGGGTAATATATTTACTCCTCTATGTAGGGTAATATATTTACTCTTGTATACACAGAACATCTCCACACGGATAGATGAAAACAAATGTGAGCTGCTTCTGTCCACACTTCTCAGTCACTTCTACACAAAGGTATTTAGGCAGCCTCTAGAGCAGAAATGCAACATAGGCCACAACTTTACTACATATTAACCTGACTGATATGCTATTAGCAAACAATAAAAATGTATAGTGAGGCTTAAAGAAAATTATGTTTAATTAGGCACAAGTTAGATTCTTCCTCAATGAAGCCTTGTAGCACTTGGTTTTCAACACAGACAGTTTTTTTTCTTCCCAGAATTTTGAAGATAGCATCATGACAATGATAATGTTAACTTCCAGTCCATGCAAAGCGAATCAAATGAAGGTGATCTCTGGAAGGGCAGGAATTGCAGCTGAGTAAATAACAGGAAACCAACACCCACAAAAATGAGAAAAATCACAAATAATTGTAATGCCACCCAAGCTCTTTGTTACCTCATTCTTACTCAAATTATAACAATCATAGGAAAATTTGCAATATAATATACTCAATAGCACTTAGAATTCCATTCAATCATGTGCTTGTTTTCATTTTAATAATTTTTAAAAGCTGATAGGACATGTCAGTCTCCACTTCTCCAAGAAAAAAAGAAGACAGGGCTCCATTTACCTTACTAGAAAAGAGGAATGCAGAGAATACAGGCTGCACTTTAGTATGTTCCATCTACTTCTCACTACATAGAGCCTCTGGAGACAGCAGGACAAATGTGGGAAGAGTAGAAAGCTTTGCCTCAGAACAATTGAACCCTGTGGCAGGAAAAAAATCTATTTAAGGGCCTGAAGCCAGAAGCTTTGCAGATGGGTTAACCAACTCTCTGTCCAACCAGTCAAGAGAAACCTGAAAGGACACGCGATATGTACAACATTTAAGGGCATTATTCTCACTTTAGAAATTATAGTTTTTCTTATTCAGGTGATTTTTAGACAGAAAACATTAACCCAAGGTGAATGTAGTAGCATCCAGTATCTTGTCAGGTAGTGAAAAACGAAAAAAAGGAACATGTATGAAAGATTGCTGGAATTCTGAAAGGAAGGACTTTTTGATAATTATTTTTTAAAATAGTATTAAAAAAATGTAGCAAGCACATAGTGCTGGCTCAGTTTAATTTAACAGGAATAATACTGGGATCGTTCTTGATGGTAAATGCCTCCATAACTTCGTCAGGCAAAGCTTCTATACAGACACCTAACCACAGGAGCAGTATCAAGTTATCCCCATCAATTCTGCTGTCTGGAGGCTGAGCTGGGATCTTGGAGATGCCAGATGCAAATAGGAAATACCTGTTACCAATATATTAACACGGCAATCAGATCGTTTGGAAATTCATTGGTACAAAAGTGATGCCAAGTCTTATTTGTTATATAGTCCACAGTTAAGTTAGTATCACATAGTTCAAGTCCTTCACATCCAAAGAATAGCTCTCAGAATCTGAAATATCACATGTGATTGATTTCTTTAGACTGTAAAGATGTTTCAGTGTTTATAGGAATTATGGCTAACTGCAACCATACCTTTAAGTTTCTGGCACAGCAGAACCAGAGATGAATGCCAGCATCTGCTGTTTTGGACATACTGACTAGTGACACTGGAGTGTGACTGAGTGGTGCCTTTTAACTGTTATTATGTGAAATTCCTTTGGATTATATTCTCCCATAAACCTCTGGCTTGGGAACAAGTTACTTTACAATGGAAAGTCATTCTTGATGCACAGTTTTAATTCCCTTATGTATGCCCAGAATTGCAGTGAGCCATGCAGAAATCTAGATGAGTTAAATTGCTTCTCAGTGTGATCAGTTATATGTGTTCTGGTGACAAAGCAAATTTTTTATTGAGCTAAGCTGCTAGTAGAGAAAATCTTAGCAACAGGTTCTAGTAGAGGTGGAGTCGGAGTAGCCAAGGATAGTCTAAGTCCATCTCTTTTCTAGATCATTGCAAATACCAGGGTATTCTCTTCTGGAAGGTCATTGCTAGCAAATTGTCTACTTCTTGGTAGTTCTCTTCCAAAATAGTCACTTTGTAGCTGAATAGACCTTACCAGTGCTTATGAGATGGCTGAGCAATTTAATTTCAGATTATGTTTAGCATACTGGTTGTATATTAAAAGGAAGAGAGGAAGGCTGCTTGCTTGCTTTGTCCTGTCTGCTTCACTCTGTTTCAAATGTTATCATGGAGGAAAAGAGCAAGTTTGGGAAAGCAAAATGCAATGAAGAGTCACAGATGAACACAAAGAGTGCAGAACTTTAGAAACCAGGAAGATCCTGAGAAGAACAAGTGGCCACGTCTTCTACATCCTGCAAAGGAGACTTCTAGGAACCTACATGGGTATGCTTCTCCAGAAGTCTTGTATCATTCTTTCATTTCCTGTCTTGTGGAGAAGAACTAGGGATATGAAGTCTAGATATATACACATTAAAGTTTGTTGGCTTTCTTCTTACTTGTAAAGATGCCCTGGGTTTGGAAACAATAGAATTAGCTTGTAAGACAATTATTTGCATCCAACAGCATTTTTTGATGCTCTGAGAACAGCTCTTCCTTAAGAACCAACTTGAACTGGAGGTAAAAAGGAAAGAATGTGGTTGTTGCTTCTCATTCCATTTCTTAAGATTATGCCTAAATTATGTTTAGAGGCAAGAGCTTTCCCAAGTTTAAACATTTAATCATTCAGTAAAATAATTCAGAGTCTGTGTATAATGATGCCATCCGGGTTACACCTGCCATAATGATATTTAGTTTTGTCTGTTATTTTTCCAAACACAATATAAAAGCCATACCCTGGGTTCATCAGCTGATCAGAGTGCTCCTAAAAAATATTGCCATCTACAAGAAAGAATATTTTGCAGAGCCTTCTAGTATTAATAATGAGAGGCATGTGTCTGAGGACCACCCTGCTTTCGTTTTACCTTCATGTAATGCACCAGTTCTAAGGGCATTAGGAATGTATTTTTTCCTTAGACAGTGAGGTGGCTACAGGGAATATATGCTGCGCAGTAATCTATTGCTCTGCTGTAGCATGTATCAGATTCCAAGGCAATACTGAATTGCTATATTCGTTTCACTGAAAGGTTTCCCTTACTAGAGTGCATTGGCAATATTTTAGTCCAACCATGAGCTAAACCAGCATGCTTACTACTGTACTGAAGTAATTAATTCAAAATTTAAAAAATAAAATTAAAGTACACCTACACTTAGTTATTAAGAAGTTCAGCAGAGAACTCTTACAGTGACAGATGACATTAGCCTATAAGCCTTTATAACTTACATGGTAATAAAATGGGGTTACGTTTTTGAATTAAATTGATAACATGACCAAATCGATTTCATTAGTGTATCTGTCATATTTGCTGTTAATGATGTCTAACAGTGGAATAGAAACTGACAACAATCCCTGAAAAACTGTGCAGATCAAAATTATATTATACTGGCATTCATGAATTTTAATACCCTTTTTTATCATGGTTTTTTTGAACTTTTTTTTTAAATTTGAAGCTCACCAGAAGAGAATTAAACTTTCTACACCTGTCTCAGCTCTTATTATTTCTATTGTTACAAGTTAATAGGCTCAAGAACGGAAGACATTTCCACTGACTAAAACAAAAAAAGGCCCTGCTTGAGAGCCTGTTGTGAGTGCTTATGGGGGAATGGATGAATCTCTCTGCTCAAGTGTCATTTCTCTTGAATGACTAGAGAGATTTAGGCCACCCAAATTGCTGTTTAGAAGACTGTTTGTGGAAGACTTTATTTGTATTAATAGACTCGTTCTCTAGCGTGTAACTCCCTTTAATGCTAATGGAAGTTTGGCAAAAATCTACAGGAGAATATACCTACTGTCATGAATCATCATAGCTCTCTGATCCCATTAGTAGGGCTTATATGTAGGTGAGTTAAAAGTGTGCAAGTAATGAAATGCTCACCTCAGAGCACCAATTGAGAACATCAAAATACCCTTACGTAATGAGATAACTTGACCTCTCTGATACTTGAAAATGTGACAAGGTATTAGATATGTCACATTAACTGAAAGACCATTACTCTTTCCTATTTCAAATCCCGATTAGGACCTCTTTCTTGAGTTAAAATGATGTGAAAATGGATAAATAATAAGCAGAAACTGTGGGGTTATAAGGGGTAAGGTATAAGTTTATCTTAAATATATTACATATACATCTATATATATATATATACATAGTGAATGGCATTGTGTCTGGTTTGAGTTTATTGCCTTTCTTGCTCTTTCTTGCTTTCATAGGTGATGTCTCTGTTACAATCTGGAGCCATGACAGCAACATAGGTAAACAAATTCAGAGATGTAGTCCATACAGTTTAGGTGGCAGACGGAGAAATATTTAGCCTACTATATGTGGGGAGCTGTTCTGGCCTTGTGGGAATGTTAGTCTTAGCAGGAAAAACTTTGTCTTCATATCTTCTATGCTACTATTAACAAAATTAGTGAGATTTTAGTGAGATTCTCCCTATACTGTACATATACTCATAGGCTGCAGATTCTTCACAGAGAGAATATCTTCTGTCTATGTGTTGACAATGTCTACTAAAATGTTGTTGCTTTTGGTACTCAAATTAATATTTTTTGCATTTTATGTATGTGGTGGGTTAACCTTGGCCTGCAACAAGATGCCTACTCTCACTCCTGGTCCTCAACATGAGAGGGGGAGAACATATGATAGACCCATTACACATTAATTACCAGTTAACATCATGGGCTAAACAGACTGAGCTTGGAGAGAATTAGTTCAATTTACTGGCAATTAAACTAGGTCTGGATAGTAAGAAAAAAAGACAAAATTAAAAGAACACCTTCCCTCACCTCTTTTTCTCAAGGTCCAACTTCACTACTTCATTCCCAGCTCCTCTACCTACCTCCTCATCCTCAAATGGTGCAGGGGGTTGGAGAATGGGGGTTGTGATCAGTCCATAAAAGCTCCTCTCTGCCACTTCTTCCTCCTCACACTTTTCCTTGCTCCAGTGTGGCCTTTCCCAATAGGCTGCAGTCCTTGAGGAGAAACCTGCTCCCGTGTGGGTCTTCCACAGGCCACAGTTCCTTCAGACCATATTGACCTGCTCCAGCATGTTGTCTTCCACAGACTGCAGTGTGGATATCTGCTCCAGCATGGTCTTTCCAAAGGCCGCAGGGAAATACGTGCTCCAGCATGGTCTTTCCAAAGGCTGCAGGGAAATACATGCTCCACCATGGTCTCCTGCACAAGCTGCAGGGGAATCTCAGCTCTGGTGCCTGAAGCACCTTCTCTCCTTCCTTCTTCATTGACCTTGGTGTCTGCAGGCCTGTTTCTCACATTTATTTTTTTTTTCCTCACTCCTCACTGCCATGCAGCGTTTTGCCCTTTCTTAAATCTGTTTTTCCAGAGGCGCCACCATTTTGACCAAGGTGCTCAGCTGTGCCCTGCGGTGGGTTGGCTGGACCTGGCTGGAAATGGCTGAAACCAGCACAGGGCAGCCCCGGCCTCTCCTCACGGAGGCCACCCCACAGCTGCTGGTGCCTGGGAATGGACACCCAATGCAGTACCGTCTTGCCGTAAGTGCTGTTTCATTGGTATCTGACACTACTGTGAGAGTGTGAAGTAAGAAAAAGCAGAAGAATGCAACAGGAGGAGACAAAAGGACAACTGTGGGGAGAAATTAACATTTCTTTACTGAGTAATTGGAACAATCTAATGCCCCTGGTGGTGTGCTCTGCAGAGATAGCAGCAACAACATGCACGTCCAGCAGTGCGTATCCAGCAGGGAAGTTATCTCATTTGGGTATTTCCAGACAATCTGCATGTTCCCTACCAGTGGTTCCACTGGACAATTTCATCCAAAAAGCTGCACAAAACCAAATGCTTTCCTACCTGCTGTGAGTGTGTTTGGGTGTTTTCTTTTTTCCTTTTAATTGCTTTTTTTTTCCTAACAGCTTTCTTCATTAACTGCAATACAGGGGATTTAGCCTATAATCCAGTAAATTTTAATAGCAACTGTCTTCAAAAGAAAACTCCACTGATCCTCAGTGCCACTTAATAACAACTTTTTTTAAAAAATTAATTTCTGAACTGCAGACATCAATATAAAAAATTTTGGTACAGTTTCTTGATGGAGGTGCTGAGGCCTGAAAGAATTCAAGAAATAAGTAAATTAGTGAATCCAATGGAGTCTAGTTTTACTTCCCTGACAATCTCATTTTGGACTGAGGAAATTTCCATTCTCCCAAGTCTGTTTCATCTCCTATCTCTTGGATTTCTGTTTTTCACAGAGCAGACCATTGATCCAACTCACTTTTGTTTATGTAGCATTCCAGAGCTTGCTCACAGGACCATCTTTCACTCTTTTGTGTGATGGAATTTTGTGTTGGCTTTTGATCGCTCAACAGCCAACTTGAGGAAAAAGACTTGCCTGGAAGTATAGTCAGATCTCCACCAGTGAAGGGATTTCTCTTCTTGAAAGACACTCATCTGCAACATAAACAGGAAGAAGTTCAATGATCCATAGAAAGTAAAAACAAAGATAATATTACTACTTTCAAACATAAGTTGTCTCTGTGTGGAATTCTTGTGTCTCTCTGAACGACCTCCTGAATCCAGGCTATCTTAATAAGTGACAGCTGGGATCACCTGTATACCAGGAATAAGCACCGCACCCTATGTAGTATAATTACATTCTTACAACACAGATCCCTTGGCAATAAGCCCCTCCAGAATTCAAGTGCACAGGGGAATTACGCATACTACTCAGCAGTCTGCTTGGGGCTGCTGCTGTTCTATCAAAGCGTAGAATCATAGAATCATAGAATCATAGAATGGTTAGAGTTGGAAGGGACCTTAAAGATGATCGAGTTCCAAACCCTCTGCCATGGGCAGGGACACTCAAAGCCCCATCCAGCTTGGCCTTGAACACTTCCAGGGATGGGGCATCCACAACTTCCCTGGGCAACCTGTTCCAGTGCCTCACCACCCTCACGGGAAAGAATTTCTTCCTAATATCTAATCTAAATCTCCCCTCTTCCAATTTAAAACCATTACCCCTCGTCCTGTCACTACACTTCCTGACAAAGAGTCCCTCTCCAGCTCTCCTGTAGGCTCCCTTCAGATATTGGAAGGCTGCTATGAGGTCTCCCCAGAGCCTTCTCTTCTCCAGGCTGAACAACCCCAGCTCTCTCAGCCTGTCTTCATAGGGGAGGTGCTCCATCCCTCTGATCATCTTTGTGGCCCTCCGCTGGACCCATTCCAACAGGTCCATGTCCTTCCTGTGTTGAGGACTCCAAAGCTGGACACAGTACTCCAAGTGGGGTCTCAGGAGAGCAGAGTAGAGGGGCAGAATCACCTCCTGTGACCTGCTGGCCACACTCCTCTTGATGCAGCCCAGGATGCAGTTGGTTGGCTTTCTGGGCTGCCAGTGCACATTGCTGGCTCATGTTGTCCTACTGTCCATGTCTTCAACAAAGATGTTGAAAAGCACTGGTCCTAGTACCGACCCCTGAGGAACACCACTCGTCAGTGGCCACCAATTGGACATTGAACCATTGACCACAACCCTTTGAGTGCGGCCATTCAGCCAGCTCCTTATCCACTGAGTGGTCCATCCATCAAACCCATGACTTTCCAATTTTGAGACCAGAGTGTCGTGCGGGACAGTGTCAAACGCTTTGCATAAGTCCAGGTAGTTGACATCTGCTGCTCTGCCCTTGTCCACCAAGTCTGTGGCACTATCATAAAAGGCCACAAAATTTGTCAGGCACAATTTGCCCTTGGTGAAGCTGTGTTGGCTGTCTCCAATCACCTCCTTATTTTCCATGTGCCTTAGCAGCGATTCCAGGAGGATCTGCTCCATGATCTTGCCAGGCACAGAGGTGAGACTGACTGGCCTATAATTTCCCGGGTCTTCTTTTTTTCCTTTTTTGAATACCAGGGTTATGTTCCCCTTTTTCCAGTCAGTGGGAACTTCCCCAGATTGCCATGATTTCTCAAATATGATGGAAAGCGGCTTAGCAACTTTGTCTGCCAGCTCCCTCAGGACCTGTGGATGGATTTCTTCAGGTCCCATGGACTTATGCACCTTCAGGTTCCTTAAGAGGAACCTAGATGTGGTTAGAGCCCTTGCCGGTGAAGACTGAGGCAAAAAAGTTGTTCAGTAGCTCAGCCTTATCCATATCCTGGGTGGCCAGGTCTCCTGCTTCCTTCCAGAGAGGGCCCACAACTTCCCTAGTCTTGCCTTTATCCCTGACATATCTATAGAAGTTTTTCTTATTGTTTTTTATGTCCCTGGCTAGATTTAGTTCTGCCTGGGCTTTCGCTTGCCTTATCTGGATCCTGGCCACTCAGTTTCTTTATATTCTGCCCAATCCACCCATCCCTGCTTCCACCTGAAATCACAGAATCTTCATGGTTGGAAGGGACCTTTGAGATCATCAAATCGAACCATACACACACAAAAAACCACCCAACAATCTTGGGCAGTAGAGCATGCTCTGAAGTGCCACATCTACACATTTCTTAAATACCTCCAGGGATGGCGACTCCACCACCTCCCTGGGCAGGCTGTTCCAGTGCCTGACCACTCTCTCAGTAAAGCAATTCTTCCTAATATCTAATCTAAACCTCCCCTGCCGCAACTTCAGACCATTTCCTCTGGTCCTGTCATTATTTCCTTGGGAGAAGAGGCCAACACCCACCTCTCTACAGCCTCCTTTCAGGTAGTTGTAGAGGGCAATGAGGTTTCCCCTCAGCCTACTCTTCTCCAAACTAAACATGCCCGGTTCCCTCAGCCTCTCCTCATATGACTTGTTCTCTAGACCCCTCACCAGCTTGGTGGCTCTCCTCTGGACACGCTCCAGCAGCTCAATGTCCTTCCTGTAGTGAGGGGCCCAGAACTGAACACAGTACTTGAGGTGAAGCCTCACCAGGGCCAAGTACAGAGGCACGATCACTTCCCTACTCCTGCTGGCCATGCTGTTCTGATACAGGCCAGGATGCCGTTGGCCTTCTTGGCCACCTGGGCACACTGCTGGTTCATGTTAAGTCAGCTGTCCACCAGAGCCTGGGTTACAGTTCTGAGGGGGCTGCAGCTGAGAGGTGTCAAAGGGGTTCACATCCCTTCTACACAACCTTTCAGAAGGAAGCCAAAAAATCTCAGGGTCATTAATACGACACAATATTATGCATCCAAAAGAACACGTTCTTAATAGATCATGCAATAATCTTACACGGACCATGAAGAACTATTACTACTTGTAGGAGCCTGGCATAAGTAATATGTCAATATGCTTTACTGTAGCAGGGAGCTGGTTCTGAAATCAGAGAGCTCTCCCTGTGTGACAAGGGATCTAAGCTGATAAGCTCTGTTGGATGCACATTGGCTCCGTGAAGGATGATTTTGTGACGCACCATTGTATATGTAACATGGAGAGATATATTTGCTCATTTGCTTGGTACCAGCTTGGTAGATGCTGGTGTAGCCACAGCAACAGACATAGCATAACAAAAGGACAGAAATCATAACCTATTGCTGCCGCTGTTACTTTGCATTGTCTGCATACTTGGAACATAACCTTTAACAATGCATCCTTATATGAGTTTTTTTTCCCTTTCTTAAAAGAGAGAATAGTATATTTCCCCATAATGCATTTAAAAGTACATTCTACTTCAAAAAGCAATATAATTTTAGAGAAGCTTTGCAATGTGACTAGGGGCATATATTTCTAATGTATATAAATCCCAAGCACTCAATTTGACTAATATTTAAAAATATACATAAACATTGTTCAGGCCACCATTTAATGCATACAGCCACAAGATACAATAGCATTGTTTATAATCTAAATTTAATTAAAGGGTATGCAGGAATGAGAAAGGGATCAATATCTAATATGTTTTTTCCATCTGCTTTCCTCATCACTGCTGTCAGAGAAAAAGCCAATACTTTGATCTCATACATGTGCTCTGTTTCTTTTTCCACTGATAAAGACAAGGTCAGTTGTGATATAGGATGCTCTAAATTCTCTGAAGGTTCCTCAATTAGTAGGTGGTTATCAGACAGCATATTCAAAAAAAATGACAGAAAATATAAATGGATCTCAAATACTAACTCTGAGATATCTTCAAACAAAATACATTTTTGATTTTAAGCATAGAAACACCACCTGATTACCTGCAAAAATGTTTATAGTTCAGAGGTTAAATACTTGTTGGATGTTTTTCTGTTGAAGGTGCCTAAAAGCTGTCAGTTTTATAATAAATTTCCATGAATGCAGTTTCACAAACGTGCGGAAACTCTAGTGGAAACTTTCCTGTGATATAGCAGGCAATTTATTGAGAACACAGGAATGTAATCTTTATTGTTCCAAAAACGCAGTTGACGGTCTTGATAGTGGTAATCAACCTTCCCCTCATGCTAATGGTTGCTTTTGTTAGACTGAGCTCTTTCCCCAATTGTGCAGAGGTTTTTATGATTATTTCATGCTAAACTGTTATTAAAGATGACTTGTGGTCATACAAATATAAGAAATATTATCTACATTATTGTTCCCCATTTTTATTTCCTCATGTTGTTCCTCCAGTTTGTGTGGCATCCTACCTCTAGACTTTGTGAATGGTTCTTTTCACTCAGTGTTTGACTCTTCATTTTTTTCAACATAATGTAGCACTTATAGAACTAGGTACAATATTTGCTAAGAATTAAGAGTGTCCCTATGCCCCGGAAGGCAACATGTTTGCAAAGAAATTTAAACAGCATATGGAAAAGAACCCAATATTGTAGAAGCTGGCTGACTGCACCTAAGCCGTCTAAGATATCAGATGGATATAGTTCTGACACAAATACAAATGAGATTTCTTTCAGTGCTTTCAAAAGGGCTGGGATTTCATTCTTCTGTTTTGACTTCCCTCAACTTGTTAAATACAGAGTTAAATGCTTGTAATAGTGAAAGAGTTAGGTCCACTGTGAGCTCAGGAGTAGCACTAACAATGGTACTTCAGACTCTTTGAGGGAAACAATCCATGAAAGGCAAAAGAACACAAGTAAGGCGAAGATCAATGAAAGGATATAAAAATATGGGTGTATATGGAAAATTAATCAATCTGTTTTCACAGTAAGGGTACCGTTTACCCATGAGGTTGTAATGGGTGTGAAATAATAAAATGCACCATTTGACTTTATTTTCTTGTAACCTTGGACTTCAACAAAAATCTTACAGCAACTTCTGTGGAAACTTATGTTAACATCTGTAAAGTGTTTTTACAGTAATTTCAGGTGAGTGCATGTTTTCTTTTTAATATTTTTTATTCTTATGCTGAACTTAAACCCATCATCTTAAGAGAAGACAAGTATATAGTCACATTATGTTTTTTTCCCAAACATGAATATAACATACTGGCTAAATGACTACTTCAATCCTTGGCAGAATTTTTATAATAAATAAATAAATATTGACATTTTTAGAATTTTAACTCCTATTAGACCTCAACTGTTGTAAATAAATAAATGTCACTCAAATAATACTTGTGTGAAATAGATTGTGTTTCATTAAACGTCTTATGGATATTGCCTAAAGCATTGTACCTGAATTAACCTTTAGAATTTAAGTACATGGAAGGAAAATAATACATTCACACTGATAATATGAGTATTGATGTATACGAGGTCAGTAATAAAAAACTGAAAGAATTATGTGGAAATAGGAGCTATGTGATATGGCATAGTCATATAAAAGAAATTTCAAGATAATGGACAGAGAAAGGTCTAGTGTGAAATAAGTAATGGGTAAAGTTAATCTAATCTAAATTTATATACCTAAAAGTTAGGCATTTGAATAGGATTTTTCTAGCCACAGCTTTAACTGCCTCAAGCACAGGTGAGCTTTTTTCAGGGCTTCCCTTATACTCAGTGGAGATCTTGTAAATACAGTTAATACTTTACTGAGAACAATTTACCTTATCTTAAGGGGGAAAACAACATTTGGCCCAGTGAATTGCCTACAAATTACAAACTTGGTCTCTGTGGACAGTAATGAGAGCTTAAATGACTAGCTATGTAACTGCTTACATTCTACACTACTAAAATTAGGCCACAATTTTCCCCTACTAAAAGCTGCTTTTAACCCTTTTACAGCCAATAGATCAACTCCAGAAGATAAGTTACATCATCTAGTGCAGGATATGTGTGATATTCTAGTGTAGGATATGTGCCAGTGGCCAGGGAACTGAATCTCTTTGTAGACACTGCAGAGGAAGCTTAAGTGTGTAAGTTAAGCCAGATATCTAGCTTGCATTATTCGTACTTCTGCATTTCAAGACTGGTAGGTGAATAAAAGTAACACAATTCTCTTCTGCCTTGGTTTAGAGTATCTTAGTTTCCATAAGTACGGTCTTTGCTTTATAGAGTAAATCATTATGATTTTATGTTTGATTTTCCTGACTAGACACCTTTACATTGTGAAATGGATGATAGAGATTCTATAAAATATAGAAAGTAATCTAGAACTGTTAATTTTTATGGTGTTTTTTTTTAAAAAAAAAAAACCTGTAAGATGAATTGCACTTTTATGCTCATGAAATTCATGAGACACTAGTGGAGACAGATCACCTACAACACGAATTTTATCCATCAACCAGTTCAATTAGAGGAGAAAAAAGGATAATATTCTATATGGAGTTTCTGTAGTTCCTTCCATTGATCCTAAAGATGCTGAAGGTGGCTAAGTTGGTTAGTTACAAAACCGGGATATAGGATTGTTCTTTCCTTTTGGTAGTGTAAATGTTCTAGTCATAAAATTTGTAAAGATGAAGGATGGATTTCTAATCAGCAGTGAACACACCTGCACATGCGTGTGCAGACACACACAAAAGCTCCAAACCCAGCTCTGTGAAAATCGCTTGTTCTGCTCTTGTAAATTACTTGCATAATAATGGTGGACAGACCATAGTTCAGTCCACTGAGTATAAGGATATCGCAGGACCACCAAAAACGGAAGCATGAATTATCTTTTTTGCCTTCATCATGTTAACTTTGAAGTGTCATAAAAGCAACATAGGTGGAGGTCCAGATCCTACAAAGCATTCACATGCATTTGAGAACTTTAGAAGCTTTGCTAATTTCAACAGGAATTCTAATGTTTTCAGAATTGAGCAATCGCTAAGGCTTCAGTTGAATAATAATGCCACTGCTGGCCATGATAAATATGAGCGTTCATCCTGACAAAAATTACTTCTTCCTCTTTCCACTACCTCTTTACAATCAGCTGTTTAACTATAATGTAACTAGCTGGTGGTCAATATGAATAGCATTTTACTATTGTGTTCTTGTGTCAGATGAGGTAAACTCGAAATATGTTGAACGCGTCACTGGATTTCACCATAAAAGCTTCCATAAATTACTATTTCTTCTATAGGCAGTGGAAAAAATCCCACGGACAGCCAAGGATTTTAGCCTTTGACTCTCATGCTCAGTGGCTTAAATGGGAGTTCTTTGTGTAGATGTGTTGTAGAATCGAATCCGTAATCTGTGATTCAAACAGAAATGTATAACGCAATCATCCCTTTCCAAGAGTATTGAATAACAATGTAAATCAGAGGCTTCTGAATCAAATAATTCATGTGCTTCTCTCTTCATAGTCTGAAATAAATGAACGCAAGGTCTAAAGGTTCATTAAGGTGTTGCGATTTGAGAATAATTTATTGTGTAAAAGAGTAACCAGCCAAACAATGTTAATTATAACATTGTTAAAAGCTGAAATGCCTAAATCTAAATAATTTAAAAGTTTATGTGATAGATATTAAACGCCTCTGAGATGGAAAAATGCTGTAGGCAAGCTTTCTTAATAAGTCTAGTTTGGTTAATTATTGCCTGAAGCATTTCTGAACTAATTATTTACCTCCAAAGGGGGCTCTATGTTTTCAGCATTGAAGTGCCAGATATTGATTTTCTTTAATTGACAGGGCATAGTGCTAGACGGACCACACAAAGCTGAAGGTTAAGCCATTTATAGAAAGTGATAGCCAGGTGCTCCAGTGTCACACACTTCACCAGCGTGAAAGGGAGACCCAGGCCTTGAAACTCTGCACTTTCAGGGAAAAGGTTTATTTGTCTCTGTCATCTGCCCTTTATGGTTCATTTAACATCTTAAATAGCCTGTGTAAATTAAGTGTGTTTAGTAGCTGCACAACTCCGAAGTAAAGATAATGTTCTGTTCAACAGGACAACGAGTATTTTAGCCTTTTAGTTAACAAGATGTACATTGCTCAACAAATAATAAACATTGAATTATGTTGTTAAACAGTTTTACTGACTTAAAAATTCGTTTAAGATGTTTTTTCATTTTCTGCACACTTTTCCCCCCACCTCTTTTTAAGTGAGTGAATATACATATTGCACAGTTTATTCATGGGAATTTTGATATTGGTCCTCAGTAGAGTCTGGGAATTTACCAAAGGTGCTTAGAGAATTTTTGCCTGCCTGGATGTGACGAAACAGGAAAAAAGACTTCACTGAGAGGTTCAAATTAACAATTTATTTGGACTTCACTCACAGGTCCAATACGTCACTATTGCGAGTTCTATGTGTACAATGGTGATTACACTATTGCAATTTAAAAGCAATTCGCGGAATACACTATTGCAACCTACAAGTGATCCTGAAAAGTAACAACACAAGCCACAAGCGTGCTAGATATTAATACCTAAAAAGAGTGCACAAATCACAATCTTAATAGCATGCCTTATACCATACGTATGTTTCTTAATCACTTACCTTCTCTCTCAGGTAAGGTCGCTCAATCCCTGGGAAGTTACCCTGTACAGCGTCCTGGACAAGGGGTGGATGAATCTCCTACAGGCCAGCTGTATCGTTGGAAGATTCCCCATTTTTCTCCTCAAACCTTGCGGTTTATATTTCCTGATTCTATGGGGGTGCAGGATTATGCCTGAGTGGATTACACTATCTGGGATATTTACCTCTGGTGGTGTGACGGCTAAGTCTCTGTTGCCAATTTTGTGATGTCTAGCACTCAAAGTCATGGGAATAGTGGTGGGATGGGACCCAGGGCATTTTGTTTGTTAAGGGAGTTAAGGCTCCATTCGGTTTCGGTTCTTATTGTGATGCAATCTTGAGACAACCTGGGCTGAGCTGTTTTTGCAGCTCCCCCCAAGTTATATCTGCATAGACAAGGCAAGGCAGAGATGAAGCTGAGTCGGATGACAACTCCCTGCATCTCACCTATTGTGGTCTGAAGCTGGTTTGGCTGGGTGCTCCCATACACTGGAGGGATGTAATTTTTGGACATAATTTGGGATGTTTGAAATATTGCAAGTGCCAGCATACTTCAAACCATCACCAACTTTACATATCATCAAACCATATGTGATGCATGGACAGACATTTGCCAATTAGCTGGAGCTATTCCAGCCTATCATAATATAAAAATAATATAAACAGTAATAAATGCAGTATAGCCTCTTAATTCACTCTATTAGTGCCAGCCCTGTTCATTCAATCTTAAAAATGAAAAGAAAGGCCTTTTTGTTGTTCTGAATTCCTTGTGATTTCTTGCTTTTTTCTTCAGTCTTTCAGTTTTCTTTATGTGATATCTCTCTTTCATGGTGATTAACTTGTGTTTAACCTCTTCTCTTTCATGTTCTTTAACTTTTGCTCATTTCCCAACTATCAATTTCCATGACCTACTACTTTCTTGCCACTCTGCCCCCTCTTGTTTAAGCTCAAGTATGCCTACAGGAATAAAACTGAAATACCCTAGCTGGGAGCAAAGGCACTACAGGTTTTCCCTGTAGTTAACAATGTGAGACATACCAACAGAGATTATTTGGGTCTTAGGTGGGATAAATTGCCCTCTGAAGGTTCCTATGTCTAATTGTTTTTCTGTAGGGGGAACCTAGAGTGGCTGATGTTCCTAACCTAACAGGCTATCTCAAGTGGAATGATTCCAGACCTTGTTCATCTCACTTTTTTTTTTTTTCTTTCCTTTTTTTTTTTCCCCCTTCCTCCCCCTTTTTGCTTCTGCACTGCCTGCCTTCACTTAAGTTTGTTCAGAATGAGCTCAGACTGCAGAGACCCTTAACTGTCCACATACCCAAACTAGGCATCAACATCACTGAACTAAGGTATCTTCAGTTCCTATGTAGGAAACAAAGAAAGGCAGACACTTACAGAGAACAGTTCAGATGACAGGTGAATTGAACTCTCCCTTATAATATCTGCATCTCTGCACTGGTTGCATATATAAATACTAGAGTGCTTGTGATTATGGTTTAAGTTTATTTTAATGTGATTAATTCCCACACGAGCTATTATGGCATTCATTCTCCTGGGCTGTGTTAAAATGGAAAACTTCGTGAAGAAAATGTATCTAATCCCCATCATCTATGTTTTCACCAGTTTCACTCTTAAAGGGGAAACAAATACTATGTGTTAAATATAGAGTTGAGATACTGTATTGGGGAATAATACGTTTATTTCTACAAATAAGCAAATCAAACCAAATATTCTGCAATGCATTTCCTTTCTAAAGCCACGGCATTTGAAATAGCATATGAAAATGACAAGCTTTGTAGAATATTTTGCTTAAATAATGACTAATCCACTATTTTTATTTTATTATTATTATTAATATTATTATTATTATTTTATTTCTGCCTTATAAAGTTGTTTAATTACTTGGGTTTTTTCCCCATCATGTCAGAGTGAAATCTATTAGGGAGTTTCCTATCTAAAACTATTAGCTTTATTAAGCATATATACATCCTCCCCCCAAGCGCTAACATGTCCCTTTTTTATTAGAGGTCATAATACTTGAACTGCTGCTTTCCTTTTTATAAAGATAAAGCATTTTTATGGGGAAGATACACAGTAAACAGAAAAAGAGGCCTGGATAAAAGCAGTCATTCATTCTCTCCCATTCCTTTAAATTGGAAAGTACAGCCAAGTTTTATGTTTATAGCAATATAACAAAATAACTGTGAAAACGTATTGGCCCTGTCACAATTGTCAGTTACCCGTTCTTTAGCATAGAAAACAATGGTAGGAAGAAAAATATACATTTGTCTGTTCTTTTTAATATTTAAAATGTGCTTATGTGAAAAATGTGTTATGTTTAAAGCAGGCTGAACTCCAAACTAAATGCCAGGGCCTAGTTTGAAGACTTTTGGATTTGGTTCTTATTTCACATTTGCATCTGGGGTCCATCTTGAGCTAAAGGGCATATGTTTGTGTAGACGGAAGTGTAAATACCACTGTATGCTGAAATTATAGCGTCTTAGAAAATGCTGAGTGTCTTTAGTGGCAAACAATAGTGTCTTTGAAATTTGCTTCACTACTTTTGAAGACTAAATTAGAAACAATAAAATGGCTGCTAAGCATCTCTTACACGTTTATGGGCTTATGGAGAATGTGCACTGTTCTTGGGTAACCATTGATACCATGACAAAATAGACCTCTGAGGCTCTGATTTGCTCTATAAATAGTATGAATTTCCTTTCAAGCTGTTGAATTCAATGAAAGTTCAGCATTTTTTTAAGCTATTCAAGCCTGTTGATTGTCGTTCTCTTTCAGTGAGGTACCCACTACATTCACTTACAATACCAGGATTAAGAATTCGACACGCTCTATTACAAAGTAGTGACATAATTGCAGATATTGTTCTCATACAAAGGATTATTTAGATGCCACTGAAATAAAGGTGTTGTCTATCACTCTCAACTAATGAAAACATTTCAAATAACCTTATGAACTTCAGTAAGGAGTAGACCCATCAAGATCTCATGATGATTGACTTTCCATCTAAATACTTCCTTCTGAAGACTACTCATTGTATTATTTGCTGATGTACCAGTTGGCAAAAGCATTATAAAAGGATTCACGTAATCAGTATATGTAAACTAGAGTAGATGAATACTGAAAGATGGTTCCCAAATCTTCTAAGCACATATTGTTGGGAGAATTGGCTTATATTTTTCATATAGTATAAAACAACGGGTATAATTCTCTTTCTTGAGCTTTGATTCTTCATTTTGGGAAATGATGGTAAGAAACACGAACAGTAGCCACAGATACTTTCTTAGAGAAAGATTTTCTCCTAGTTTGTGAATTGAAGTATGCAACGATGTTTCAGATTGCAGCACAAATATTTATATGAATATATATGAAGTATGAATATATATAAAATACCACAAGTTAACCAGGTAAGCCTCACTGTTTTCTTGGCCATTCACTTTTTGTAACTAAGTATTGCACATTGTGCAAAGTGTATGGGTATCTGTTTTCATGCTGATGTAATGTAGGCAATCAAAGCAGTTTTAATTTAGGAACAAGAGTAATAAAGTGTATGTGAACAACCAAGAGATCAAGCAATAGCAGCAGATATTCTGCAAAAAATTAAGCAAAAATAAATTGAAGTGAAACAATCAAGGGTTGCTCACCAACAATTTGGGAGCAGGAAAAGAAGCAAAATTAAATGAGTTATCAGTCACAAATATTCAAAGTATGACTGTCTGAATGCAAAATTCACCCCTCCACTCCCAGAGATTCTGTTGATTTTCTCTGATGTTTTATGAAGCACATCCACAAATTATTTCAAAATTTTTGCTGTTTATAACTCTGTATTGATTCATCTTCTCAGAGACTTCCTGAATTTTATGGAGACATTTAATTCTTTTCCCAGCAGTCTTCTCTTCAATGATGTCATCTAACAGAGCACTTTTTTCATTTTATTTTTTTTAAATCTAAAATAATGTAAATGGTCTTTGGAAGAATATATGTCTGATTTTGTAGGGTATGACATCTTTCAGAATTGCCTCTCTACTATATATTAATTAATAATTAATTAAGAACTACAATTTTTCAAAAGACAGAAAATATTTTGAATCATTATGTGGGCTAAAATTTTTTGGACGATTTGGGGAAATTAATAAATTAAAAAGTCACTTCTAAACCTCAGATCAACACTACATGACATATATACTCAAACTGACAATTCAAAACTGAATGCTAATTTTTTTCCCACTATTTCTTGTCTACTATTTATTATTTATTTAATTTCTATTTAAAAGCAAATTGGTGTTGTTTTGTGGCAGCAAACAGGCTACATCTTAAAATGTTACTTTAAAAACAAATTTAAAAAATTCTAGCTTCTTCATATGTCTTCCACTTGTCTCATTTTCCAGTACCCATCTTATTTTAAAACAGAACTAAGAAAGTAGTGATTTCTTCTTTCAACACTAGGTGGAGTTAGATTAATTTCTGAAGTCAGTTCCCAGGAGTCTTAACGTTTTCTGGTCTTCAAGTTTTTTTTCCATAGACAGTAAAACTACAGTATGACTAAATGAGGAATCCGAGTCAGGTTTTTTTTTTTATTTCATTGTAATCTTACACGATGCAAACGCAAAGAAGTAAAATCTTTCTAACCTTCATTCAGATTTAGCAGATCTGTGCTGAGCCCCATGGAAATAAATTGGGAAGAGGTGAATTTAATTAATCCAGTGATGAAGCTTTCTCTTTAAAACATTTCCTTGACAATCTCTGTGTAGATGGTGGTTTTCAAGCACGTCTAATTCTACTGTGATGTGGTTCCAAATTATTAACTTTTATAAATAGTCAGCTTGAATTCATAACTGCAATAGGGGAAATAGAATAACATCCTAACAATTTGTTTAATAAGAATTTGTAATGTTAAAATCTGCTAACCTAAAATATCTGAAGAACTCTGAAGGCTCCTGTTTATTGATGTGAGACTTGGCATGCAAATAATTTTACTTATTTTTTCTGAACTGATTTCAGTTCTCCTTTAAGACATGTTCCCCCTGGGAGTTACACAAAGGATTTCTTTCGGAAAGTGGGAATGGGATTCTCATGTTTATGATTTTTTCTATTATTGACTGTGGTGAGTTGGTTTTGGCCAGATGCCACTCAGCTTCTCTCTCACTCCCCCCCGCAATAGAACAGGGGAAGAAAATATGAAAAAGCTCATGGGTTAGGATAAAGACAGATGGATGACTTACCAATTTCTGTCACGTGCAAAACAGACTTGACTTGGGGAAAATTTATTTAGTTTGTTGCCTATTAAAATAGATTTGGATGGTGACAAAAAAAAAGATGAAATTAAATCAACACCTTCTTTTTTCTCAGGTTCAACTTCACTCCTTCATTCCTGACTGCCTCCTCCACTCCCCCATCAAGCAGCACAATGTGGGTGGAGGGGCCATGGGCAGAGGATGGGGTCAATGCCTCTCTGCTGCTCCAAATACATTGAGGTATACCTATAGACCAATAGCCTGATTGTGAGCAAAAGCAGGTTTGGTCCACAGAGGAACTCACTCAAGCATTCCCATCTTTAGGGAGTCAAATCCACAGACTAGATCAGAACACGACATTTCATTAAGGAAATTAATGCTCTATTCAAAAAGATGTATCAGTTTTATATTGCTCTCTGCAGTTAATTAAATATCACATGGTAATGCAACAAGTGATTTAATGTATATATGACATTTACTCCATCATAATCTCCTTAAGGTATTGTTATGAAAGATATATTTGTTTTTTGTAGAATAGAGTTGTTTCCATGAATTTCATTACATCCTTTGAAAGGAGCCCCAGGAAAAAGAAGGCTATATCAGGACAGTGCAATGTTAAGGACTCTCAGATTGAGCTCTAAGCTATCTGATGGACTAGTATAGCTCCATGAAAAGATGTCTGCTCAGGTCTTGATGGCTGTATATTAAGTTGCTACTGAGCACAATTAAAGGATGATTGCATTCTCAGCTATTCTCACAGACAGGGAGATGTGAAAAGAAAGATTTGCTGTAAGAGAGTGTGATACTACATATTTCAAACTATTATTTGACAAGGGACAAATGTAGAGACCAAAAATGTTAGATTCTAGAAATAAAGTTAACTCAAAATTGTTATTGAAAATATATTTTGGGAGTAAAAATGTTTCACTACTTGATTTAAAACAGATATTCAAAAAATAACAAAGGGAAAAAAAAAGATCTGTCTTTGTATTTATGTGCCACCTCATCCGTAGCACAGAACATTTGTTAACAAACAGTCCCTTGCACTGTGTACTCAATATTATAGTGTTTATATGTGTAATCAGCTGTATGAAGCAATGAGAACTGAATTCTTAAACACTGAACTACTGAGATACGTCTGGATCATGACGTGAAAGTACATAATGGGGTGTGCAAACATGCTTTCTTGCACACACACGGCTCGTTTCACCCAGATAAGGGAGTTAACAGCATAGTTGGCCCTATTAACATATTTTCTGAGAGCTGATGGGCTCAAGTTAATGCTTGGCATAAGCTGGATGAGCTTCAGAGGTATTCTAATTTGCAGTGCCAAGCAGTACCTTTCAAGTTGCTGATCTTAAAGCCAGGATTCTTAAAGCAAAAAATGAAATGTCTTTTTCCAAGTGCCTTAAAAACCTATGTCAGAGTTGTTAAAGGGATACAATGCCTTGAAGAAAGGCCAAAGATGCATGAAACACTATAAATACCACCTAGACACAATGCAGAAATTATCCAAATCCATTAGAAGTATCTCAGTCTTTTCAGTAGTCTGGGAAAAAAACATTATTTTACTATTAAGCAATTCTTGATTTACAGTTATGCAGTCATTATGGTCTACATGTATCATAGAATTCATAGATCTGAAGAATATTGAAAATGCTTTGTACTCTATGTATAGTTAGAAAAGTCATGCAGAAAACGTAGCTATTATCTGTTCAAAATACTATATATGTGCAAACTAAATGGATATATGCACTCTCCTCATTCTTTCTTCATCAAATGTACATAGAGATGTATGTAAGATAATTTGCAACCTTGCTACATGTTATAGAGTATGCTCTTCACATTGATTTGTTGACAGATTTTATGTATGAATCCTAATGAGTATAAACAACAGGAAGATTTACAAACAATAGTTATCTGAATATAATATATAAAATCTAACAGTACTGGCTGAGATCTATTTGAAATTTATAAGACTCACACATGGTCATAAAGAGAACATTTTTTTCTAACAAATATACATGTTTCTCTCATTTAAATAGGCCAACTACAAAGTGGAGGATACTAGTATGTTATAAAATCCTTATATTTTAACCTCTCATTACAATGGTGTTTGCATGTTTCACTAATTTTATTCTACGGGGTTTTGTCTCATTCCCTTTTGTCCTTGCACTTAATCTTGTTCTTCTTTCACAACTTTAAGACTTTCATTTAATTCAGTGTCTCACACTTTCACATCACCATTCTTAGTAGAAACCACTGCCCTTTTATTGCTGATGCTTTGTCCTGCTTTGTCCTTGGTACAACCTCTCTTGTTTTTTCTTTTAACCCAAATTTACAGAGATGCTATAAGTTACTAGAAACAATATATTCTACCAGTTGCATAAATAATTTTAGTTTTAATTTAGGATATGTGAAGAATAAAGGCATTTATTTGGCTATCAATTCAAACTCACTAGTGACCATTGACCAAACTGTCATTGCAAATGTTCTGTGCATACTGCCCATGAACAGTCTTGTAGGTGAATGTGGTTCTCCCAGACACAACAGAAGGGCATTCAAGCCCCTAATTTCTTTCTGATTATGCTGATTACCAGCCTAGTGGGAATGTTGCAGTGGCACTTCAGTCTTCCATGCAAGTCCTATTTGTATGAACAGTTGATAATAGCCCATGCCACTGGACTGTGTGCTTAGTTGTTCATTCTTTGCAGTGTAATATATATGCACTTAGAAATATCTACAGAGAGACAGGAGTTTTTCAAGGTGTTAAACTCATAGCCTGATGTTTATGGAACTCATTTGAGATGGTGATGCACATGTTTGCTCTTAAGTAATCCAAACCTCTCTGTCATATGTTGAGTACCCTAACAGTCACACTGCCTTCATGCAATCTCTGTTACTTGGCTTGTTATTTTAGGTGGGTTTTTGAAAAAATGCTTATCTAAGAGGATGACCTAATTCACATTGGTGTCCATCTTGTTGGCTGTGCTACTGAAAGCAAGTAAGGGGCAAACAAGCATTTTGGCCTTAGGCTTACAAGAAGCTGTGCTTATGTAATTAAAGACTTAGCAGACTAAGGAATTAATTAAAATAATTAGAACTGTATATGCTTCTCTCTCTCTCTGTCTTTATATATAGAAACATTTTTTTTTCTATCATTAGCTAATACCACATGATTTTTTGATTAGCTTTGAATAGAAATTACTTGACTGAAATTGATGAACAGCAGGAAACAACATAGCAATATGTGTTTTTTTTTAGCAGAAACAAAACACGAGAAATTAAAAAAAAAAGAATTTGACACTGAAGAGTAATAAAACTAAGGACTTATAAGGAAACTGATGAAAACAGGACATTTGTGAATTTAGTCAAGTACAGTGAAGAATTAACTTAAGAAACCCAAAGATGAAGAAGACAACTGAAAATAACAAGGGAAATAATTACACTGTGATTTTGAAGAGATGGGAAGATAAGAGAAGAAATATTCTACCTTAGAATAACAAGGGATATTTTCAAGGGTTATAGTATTTATTTCGCCTATAGTTTTATTACTCCTCTCTCTAATACTTCAAAGTTTAACAATTCCTCTGGCTAATCAGGAAAGAAGCTGAGCTATACATTACCTTAATACATATTGATGATTGATTATAGATCATTAACTGAGCAACAAGGACAACAGGATGCTTCTTCTAATTTCAGAGAATATCAAACTGAGGGAATTATCTTTATAAGGCTGTATCCGCTCTCCCGTAGGCACATAGACATGTAGATTGCATCCAGATTAAATGATAGGGGAAAAGTATTTGAAAATATTTCATTCCATCTTTAAATGCTGAAGATAGATATAAGAAATGCACAATAAATCATGAGATGTCTAACGCTCCCTTGAGTGTGGCCAGAACTGTGAAGATGAGTTTAGATTACATGACTGATTTGTAGATGGCTAAAATTAGGCTAAAAATTAGCTAATATTATCATCAAAGTTAAAGTCATTTCAGAGGCTTTTACTTTAAGCTGTTTCTCATCTCTCTCTTTCACCTCCCTCTACTGTTATATACCCGCATTTTGTGGTATGGTTATGACAATTACAACCTGATTATCTGGATATAAATAAGCCATATAATCATAGAATGGTTAGAGTTGGAAGGGACCTTAAAGATCATCTAGTTCCACCCCCCCTACCATGGGCAGGGACACCTCCACTAGAGCAGGTTGCTCAAAGCCCCATCCAGCCTCGCCTTGAACACTTCCAGGGATGGGGCATCCACCACTTCCCTGGGCAACCTGTTCCAGTGCCTCACCACCCTCACAGTAAAGAATTTCTTTCTGGTATCTAATCTAAATCTCCCCGCTTTCAATTTAAAACCATTACCCCTCGTCCTGTCACTACACTTCCTGACAGAGTCCCTCTCCAGGTCTCCTGTAGGCTCCCTTCAGATATTGGTAGGCTGCTATGAGGTCTCCCCAGAGCCTTCTCTTCTCCAGGCTGAACAACCCCAGCTCTCTCAGCCTGTCTTCATAGGGGAGGCGCTCCATCCCTCTGATCATCTTTGTGGCCCTCCGCTGGACCCATTCCAACAGGTCCATGTCCTTCCTGTGTTGAGGACTCCAAAGCTGGACACAGTACTCCAAGTGGGGTCTCAGGAGAGCAGAGTAGAGGGGCAGAATCACCTCCTGTGACCTGCTGGCCACACTCCTCTTGATGCAGCCCAGGATGCAGTTGGTTGGCTTTCTGGGCTGCCAGTGCGCACTGCCGGCTCATGTTGAGCTTCTCATCCACCAACACCCCCAAGTCCCTCTCCTCAGGGCTGCTCTCCAGCCATTCTCTGCCCAACCTGTATTTGTGCCTATTTATTCAGAGGTATGCCACCTAATAATAATTAATAATTATTATTAATAATAATATGCCACTGTATATCAGTGAAAAGAAATAATAAATAATAATAATAATAATAATAAAACAACTAAAAAAACCACTTAAACCTAAACTCCCAAGATTTTAATTTAGATCACTTGGCTATAGTCTTCATATTCATGCTCTTTGGGCCCTTAATTTGGCAGTGGGATAAAGACTTGCTGCTCTCTGCACCTGGATACATACCATGGAGTACCTGATCTGTTCTGGGTCCTGAGCATGAATCAGCTCAAACATGCTCCCTCTCCTTCTGTTCTGTGCTTCCAGATTTCTTTCCCATGAAAATGAAGATCTGGGATGGGAAATATAATGGGAAAACTACAGTTTTGCCTTGACATGGGGCTGGGATACAATTAAAACAGAGACCTAAAACCAAGAACCTTGGAAGATTCCTTGCTCAATGACTTCAAATAGTGTGGTTGATTTCAGTAAACCCCATGGATGGTCTATAAATTGCCAAGACTGTTTTTAGGATTAAAGCTTTATTTAGTCTCAGCTGGGTCTCAAATATGTTATTTTTAGAAAAGTGATGCTGAAATGACACAATCAATTTCATACAAATCACAAAGTTATTAAAGCAGATTGTTATGATTCTATGAAGTTCTGGAGATTCTCACTATTTTTTTCTGTTCTTCCCTGCCTCTTACTCTTTGTACTTGAAGGACATGGCGAGTTTTCAGGGCCCTACAATGACTGACCAACTCTAGAATGCTGTGTAGAATGGCCTCACCAAAATTACTAGGTCCTGATGGCCACTCACCATTAACCATTTATGTCAACTATTCCCTTACGTCTAGGGAACCAGATGCCTCATCAGTCTCCATGACGTAGTTCTCCAGTAGTTGCTTCCAGTAACCATGTTTGTTTCTGGTCATTCGCAGTAACCATGTGCTGTTTGAATTGCAACTGATCTGCTAGCAATGGTTTTGCTCTGCCATTGCTTTAGGCTGTAATTTACTGTGGAATGTAGAAAAGATACATTGTTATGCAAGATAAAACCATCAGCCTTATAAAAACCTAGCGGTTTCTTGACAAATCTTTCCTATCTTGTCAAAACCACTCTGACTCTTTGACCAAAATGTATTTATTCAAAGTCTACTAAATGCAGCAATTTTGAGAGAACTCATAAGTACTGTTTCACTCTTGCATTTCATGGCATAAATACAGTTCTTTGATTTCCCTTAATGTTAGTTGTTTTCAACATAAACATACATGAAATGTTACAAACACACATGTAAAGTTTGATCCCTTCCTATGCACATTCTAGTCAACTCTTAGGTGCAACATATTGTAATATGTGTTTTATGTTAGCATGGTTTAAATTATATTTATTTGTGTGAATTACCATGATGAATGTTGTAAAGGAACAAAACATATTATGCACCCCAAAATGGCTGGAACTGTTGCCAAGAAAACAGCAGATGTTCACTCAATCGATAGCAAGAAAACTGATATTCAACATTTAGAGAACTTATTTCAGAGAATTCATGAACTTTTACTGGGGATTTTGGAGACAATGTGAACTGAAAGACAAGAGACTCGTTCTATTTTTGCTGTGTGGTCTCTAAGCATCACTTCACCTTTCTCTGTCTCCATTCCTTGTTTCACCCTTTGTCTCCTGTCTTTAGAATTTAAGGTCTTTGAAAGAGTCTATATTACACATTTGTGGCATGCACAATGAAACCACTGCAATATAAATAATAATTATAATGAGGCCAATTTTAACTCTGCCCTCAGCAGACAAATGAAAGAAAATTCCTCATTTTCTGTAATTTGAGAAAAATTACTTGTTATTAATGTTCTTGTGAACACAACAGGAGGAACTGGAGATCGATCAGGCTCATGTCTTCATTCTATAAACTTTTTGGCTGGTTTCATGAAACCAACTCATAGCGGAGCTGGAGTCCAACCAACCAACAGAAAAGACAGGCTTTTAATCAGGCTTTTTCTACAATGGAACACATCCATTTGATAAATGAACTAATTAAGCAAATGAATAAGTATAACCTACCACTGTGAATAACATTTATAACTATGAAAAAGCTTCAGCTCCACATTAATAGTTCTAGAAACCCAGAGAAAAGGATGGAAAAACTAGAAATTCAATTCATGAAGCACATTTACGTAAATGGAGTTTTACCACGGCAGGCGGTCCAGTATAATGTACACTGTGTTCGTATAAAGATGACAAGGGGGAACGAAATCTGAAATAAGTTTATTCCACTTCTGAGGGTTCTTTTAATAGCAGCCATTTCACAGACTGCAGAACGTAGTAATGACTTATGCTCTTTCTGAACTTCTTTTGTAAAAGCAAGTGGAATGCCATAACACCTGTATCCTTATCTTTCCTAGAATATCCCAAATCCATGTTTAACTTCTCTAGCAAAAAAGATCACATGACACAGAAAAGATGAGGAGAATGAGAAAAACAACTCAGACTCAGTTAAATGTAGCTTTATAACCTCAGCTGTACTTTTCCTGCTTTGTGTGATTACACATTTCTAGGACTGATCTGACAGTTTCGGAAACAACAGAAGCCAGCTCACTGATTTTAGGCAAAGAGCAGTGGCCCCTGGGGTTGTGTGATTTTTTGCCAATGCAATGTCTCTCCTTAACAGAGCCCTTGAAACTGTGGGTTTCTCTAAAATATTATATATATCAAACAAGAAGAACTACCAGTCAGGTAACTGAAATCATATGAGGAGGTAAGAGTTTGTTACTGGAACTGAAAAATGGAATTTCTATCAGTCTGATACAAATACTATATGCTGCTGATGGCTGTGTAATCTTCAGCTACTTATGCAATTCAGGATGGTTTCATTTTAGTGATGTTTAGTGAGGTGCTTCTTTTCCTATTTTAATCATTACCTCTTAGTGAATTGTTGTGGGTTTTTTTCTTTAAGACAGTACACATATTAATAACTTCTGTGATAGGGTTTGTTCCCAGGACATGCTTTTTTCATTATGAGATTAAGAATCATCAGTGACATATCAACCAGGAACACAAATCCAGTTAGCAAGAGTCTCTGAACTGAACCTGTTGAAAAATTACCATCAAAATAGACAATTGACCTAAAAAAAGAGCAAGAAAAAGGAAAAAAACCCACCTCTAAATGTCCACACTTTCTTTCTAGCTATGATTTTTTTTGCAAAGAACAGTTTTTTCCATTGTACACTTACTCTAAGAATCTCTTTATTCCAGAAAATGTGCAATAAGATACCAAGACCCTCATACAGCGTACAGGCAGATAGTGTGAAAAGTGCTCTAACCATGCTTGTTTCTACAGCGTGTGATCAGAATGAGTGCTCCTGAGGGTAGGAATTGATTAGTCTGAGTTTGTGAGGGAACACTGACAAATCTAGTTTGAAAGGAAAAGGCTGCTGGTTTTTGTGCTGTATTCAAGCAGAAGGCTGACCATGACCAGATCTCATCATAATGCAAATACAATATAGCACAACAGTGCTATAGTTAAAAAAGGTAAATCACCCAACTATAACAGTTTTTAACACAATAAATTACTCTTCTATAGATTGTTTTGGATTTTGCATCATTACTTTACTGGGGTTATATCCATTAGCCTTATTTACCTTTTCCATTTTCCATACATCAGCCCTCTTTGTCATCTGCCTCAGACCTGTCTTTTGCTCTTCCTACCCATGCAGCACAATTTTAGGTGAAACACCAAGCACCATGAAGTAAGAGCCCAGGAAAAGTAAGAAACCAGGGTTTAGAAACTGCAGAAATTAATTACAGCAAGCAATAACAAAAAGAAGGCATAATTTAGACCATTCTTCAGGAGAGAGACTATGGTTGCACAGATAATACATTGTTAAGATTCACTTCTATGATATGTCAAATCTTTTACCATTGACTTTACGGTAATGTATTAGTACAGTGGTAACTTGTTGAAACAACTACAGCAAGTGGAGTTTGTTGTATGCTTGGCAAATATAATTTTAAAGCAGGTTAAATTGACTGTAAAGGTGCTTTATGGGTTATTAGCTACACCAAATTCATGAATATGGGAAATGAAAAACAGTCCTGTTGAAGTCACTTGCTATGTATGGAATAATAATGACTTTCTGTGGTTATCCTGCAGAACATCATGTAAGGTAGTAACATATGCATAAAGTACAGTTGTGTAATAAAGAATTCTTAATTATGGTAGTTTGGAAAAGTGGTAAGGATCTCTGATACAGTTGCAAGTTCTTCAAACTGTAGACTATTGCATTTACATATCTTGTAGTATATTTCAGTCTATTTAGCAGCTGTATAATGTGAATGTCCTCTTTAAACCTATGATGTGAACCTATACATATTATATGGCATACAGTTTGTCAGCATTCATTCTGTGATATACATATATATTAGAATTAAAACTAACTGAAAGTTAGCTTTTCATTCCTTATAAATGCTTGATTGGAAAGTGGCTGTTGAGTTAAAATTAATAAACACAAGTGACATTTGTATGAATCTGTATGATCATTCTTTTTTTTTTTTTTTCTAAGAAACCCTTGTGCTCCACTGGCCATAGAAGTGAAAAGGAATTATGAAGCTATTTTGGTGGCAAGTCCTCCTTTATTCAAGAAGTTCTGTTTATTTCCTGGGACATCCTAATTTGTCATCAGAAAACAGCCAAATGACCTTGAATAACAGTTTTTCTGTTTTACTGTCAGCTTGTTTCTTTTCTTTTGTACCATATATCCAGTAGCCAGTGTACCAGGTTATGCTAATCTCTGTTGTGGTACATTTACCTTTTTGCAAACTGCTCCATGCCATGAGACTGAGGGATAGGAAGTAAACATCATTCTCTCTGCTCAGTGCCTCTGTGGCACCTTAACACCCGTGTCAGAGGTTCCTGGTGTAAAATTGCATTAAGTTAAAGTGGGTAGCAGTGTAGAGAAATCAGAGCTGGAAACAATCAAAATGTTGTGTTGCAAGCTGAGATCAATGCTCTTTTGGGAGAAAGAAAGGGAATGTAAAATGCTAGGCAAAGTCACTTAGAAATTTCAGGACTGCTGTGATGCTTTCAAGAGTATCACAAGGGAAAGACATTTTCTTTACAGCAAACAAGCTGCCAGTTGAGACTATTAGCCATTCTGTTAGCCCTACATAATAAAGCTAAATCACGTAAGCTGTACAGATAACAGATGGACCAACAGAGACAAATTATTTGTGATGTAACTCATAACTAGGTCGAAGCTGAATTATTGTGAGAAATGGACTGTACTTTAAGAGAGCAGGAAATAGTTTGTAAGATTAGTGAAAACTTGACTTCCCAAATGAAAGAAGTGAGAGAAATGAAGTGCATCTTGTTATGAACACACACCGATTCATAAAGACAAAATACAGGGGTAAACGAATGACAGAGAACAGATTTGTTGGTAATAAATGTGGAGGCAATCACAGCACAGTACAGTTGTCCAGTGCCAAGGACATAGAGTCATGGCAACAATTAAAGCCATCTCCTGCAGACATATATAATTTCCTGAACAATTTGTAATGTACGAAATGATTTTTTTTTTTGCTTTGTATACACACAATTGGATGATAAAGCTGTGATGACATCAGTAGTCTTCATAGATCTTGAAACAGACATAGCTGATTGCTTGATTAAGAACAAGTGACAGAATAATGAATACTGGAGGTGAGCATAGCATGACTGCAGGGAATATATGGAAAACATGATATTTGTCCAATGTTAATATTTAAAACTAGCTCACTTTTCATAGCAGAATCAATTAGTGGTTCTATTGTTTTGCAGTATATTCTACTTTTTATAATTTAAATCTCATATATACTCTTTGTATTTGGTTTGGGAATACACAATAGTCATTGCTGGATACTGTCTTTTGTCATTGGGCAGAAATATTAATCTTTTTTAACTTGCCTTATGCTAATAAATAAAGTTTAATCTCTTTCTAGCTTTCCTACATATCACATTTTTGTTACATTGCTGATCTGTATATAATGAACTTTTACCAGACTCCAAAGATAGATATAAGTTTTCTTCATTGTAAGAACTGACTGTTCTGAAGCCTGCCGGTTTTATTCTTTTCTTTTCTTTTTTTATTGAGCCAACTCTGCATTGTAGAGTGATTTTTACTCAGAGTATCCCAAAAACCTCACTCAAACCAATAATCATGTGTTGATAGGTGAAATTAGTTTCAGAATTCTAATGAAGCTCAGCAGCTGGGAGACAGACAGCTCATCTGAAGATTAAATGAGAAAAATTGCCACTTTTGCTGGTTCCTTTAGAAACTCATTTACATTCTGTCAGCTCCCATTAGGAATGGGAACTGCGAATATTGAGGGAAATATGCATGAATTCAGTGCTGAAATGGCCAATCGTGATCAGTTCCTTCTTGTTTACAAAGCTGCCAGAAGATTTTATGTAGTTATGCCTTCTGGAAACAGTGGGTGATAATCTGCTTGCTTTCAACTGTCTCCTAACATTTTGAATGTAACATAACCAAAAGAACCAAAACCCAGTATAACAAGGAGAATAGAGGATAACCATGTAATCCTAAAGTTTGGGATTAAAGTTTCTGAAGCCGTCTGCATACTATTCTGTCCCATTTCTTTTTCTTGCCCCGTTTTGCATTCTGGCACTTGCAGAACTTCAGCATTTTGTCTTATGTGACAGTACCGACAGCAATGAGAAGTATTTTACTTCATTTGGTATCCCTACTGCACCACATCATTCTTCTTTCTGTGTCATTGTTATAGCCCTGAATTTTTGTGTAGTTGGGTCCTCATCGTATCGACAACTTTTCATGAGTTCTGCTGACAGAGTCAATAGTAAAATAAAAGTCTATAATCACGGAATTGTCAGAGTTGAAAGGGACCTCTAGAGATCATCTAGTCCAACTCCCCTGCTAAAGCAGGACTGCATCAAGGCATGTCTTGAAAATCTCCAGAGAAGGGGACTCCACAACCTCCCTGGGCAGCCTGTTCCAGTGCTCTGTCACCCTCACCATAAAGAAGTTCTTCCTCATATTTGAATGGAACTTCCTATGTTTCAGCTTGTGCCCGTTACCCCTCGTCCTATCACTGGGAACCACTGAAAAGAGTCTGGCTCCCTCCTCCTTCAACCCACCCTTTAGGTACTTGTAAACATAGATAAAGTCTCCCCTCAGCCTTCTCTTCTCCAGGCTAAAGAGCCCCAGCTCTTTGAGCCTTTCCTCGTAAGGGAGGTGCTCTAATCCCTTAATCATCTTAGTTGCCCTATGTTGGACTCTCTCCAGTAGTTCCCTGTCTCTCTTGAACTGGGGAGCCCAGAACTGGATGCAGTATTCCAGTTGTGGCCTCACCAGTGCAGAGTAGAGGGGGAGAATGACCTCCCTCAACCTACTGGTTACACTCTTCCCTATGCAGCCCAGGACTCCATTGGCTCTCTTGGCAACAAGGGCACATTGCTGGCTCATGGAAAGTTTGCTATTCACCAGGACTCCCAGATCCTTCTCCTCAGTAGTGCTTTCCAGAAGATCCATCCCTAACCTATATTGGTGCCTGGGGTTCTTCCTCCCCAGGTGCAGGACCCTACACTTGCCCTTGTTGAACCTCATTAGGTTCTTCTCTGCCTGGCTCTCCAGCCTGTTCTCCAAGACCTCTCAAAAATGATGGAGAATGGCTCAGCAATAACATCTGCCAGTTCTCTCGGCACTCGTGGGTGCATCCCATCAGGGCCCATGGACTTATGGATGTCTAGTTTGGCCGAGTGGTCTGTAACCCAGTCCTCCCCAACAGAGGGAAAGTCTTCCTCTCTCCAGACCTTCCCCCTTGTCTCCAGGGTCTGGGATTCATGAGGGACAGCTTTGGCAGTGAAGACCGAAGCAAAGAAGGCATTCAGCAACTCCGCCTTCTCTGTGTCTTCCACCACCAAGGTACCCACCTCATTCATCAGTGGGCCTACATTTTCCCTAGCCTTCCTTTTTTTATTGATATATTGAAAAAAACTCTTTTTGTTATCTTTAAGTGTGGTAGCCAAGTTAAGTTCTGCTTGGGCTTTTGCCCTTCTAATTTTTCCCCTACATATCTTCACTACACCTTGATATTCCTCATAAGCAACCAACCCCCTTTTCCAGACTTTCCTTTTGTAGGCTTTTCTTTTCTCCCTGAGGTCCAGCCAAACCCCACTATTTAGCCAGGCCCGGTCTTCTTCCCTGTCGGCTCGTTTTATGGGGCCTGGGTATGGCCTTCTCCTGTACTTTTGAGAGTTCCTCCTGGAAGTATGACCAGCCTTCCTGGGCACCTATGTCCTTCAGGACTGTCTCCCAAGGGACACTCTCAACCATGCTCCTAAACAGGCCAAAGTCTGCCTTTCGGAAGTCCAAGGTGGCAGTTCTGCTGGCTCCCTGTCTTATTTCTGCAAGAATTGAAAACTCTATGATTTCATGATCACTCTGCCCAAGATGACCTTCAGCCTTTACATCCCCCACAAGACCTTCTCTGTTAACAAGCAGCACAGAATCACAGAATCTTCATGGTTGGAAGGGACCTTTGAGATCATCGGGTCCAACCACAAAAAAAAAAAAACAAACACCAAAAAACCCACCAAAAAACCCCAAAACAAACACCCTCCCATAACACACCCACAACCACGCATCACACCCACCCACAAACAGACACAAACCAACAATCTCAGGTACTAGAGCATGACCTGAAGTGCCACATCTACACATTTCTTAAATACCTCCAGGGATGGCGACTCCACCACCTCCCTGGGCAGGCTGTTCCAGTGCCCGACGACTCTCTCAGCAAAGTAATTCTTCCTAATATCTAATCTAAACCTCCCCTGCCGCGACTTCAGACCATTTCCTCTGGTCCTGTCATTATTTCCTTGGGAGAAGAGGCCAACACCCACCTCTCTACAACCTCCTTTCATGTTGTTGTAGAGGGCAATGAGGTTTCCCCTCAGCCTACTCTTCTCCAAACTAAACATGCCCGGTTCCCTCAGCCTCTCCTCATATGACTTGTTCTCTAGACCCCTCACCAGCTTGGTGGCTCTCCTCTGGACACGCTCCAGCAGCTCAATGTCCTTCCTGTAGTGAGGGGCCCAGAACTGAACACAGTACTCAAGGTGAGGCCTCACCAGGGCCGAGTACAGAGGCACGATCACTTCCCTACTCCTGCTGGCCACGCTATTCCTGATACAGGCCAGGATGCCGTTGGCCTTCTTGGCCACCTGGGCACACTGCTGGCTCATGTTAAGCTGGTTGCCCACCAGTACCCCCAGGTCCTTTTCTGCTGGGCAGCTTTCCAGCCACAGGTCCAGTAGGGCTCTTTCCCTGGTTGGCTCGCTCACCAGCTGTGTTAGGAAGTTGTCTTCCACACACTCTAGGACCCTCCAGGACTGTTCCCTCTCTACTTTGTTATAATATGCAGGCGTTATCCATTTCTCCACTGACTTTGGAACTACTTATATAGACCACAAGCAGAGGTGACCATGCCAATGAAAGTAATGTATTTAGGACTAACCAGGGACAGACAAGACAGGGCAAAAGTGAAGACAAAAAAAAAGTAATGCTACTGTTGAACTTGTGGTGCTGCAATTTTCTGTTGTTTTCAATTTAGTTTTATTTAAATAAAGGTTGCAGAAGATTTATGATGACATAGAAAGATGGCATAATAGGTTCAATAAATGTTTTCCTACTGCACATGGATGACAAATTCATAGTTTCAATGAAACAGCCATATTTTCTACTTCAGCAATAATTAGGAAAACTGCTAAATAGAAATGGTCTTTTTTTTTAGATCTACAAGATTAAATAGTTTATACCTAACAATTCTAAAAGAAAATAAGATCTCTAATGCTCTTGATTTTTAATAAAGCTGCATAGATCACCACAAATAGTCTGGCACTTGTGAAGAACACACTGGCATCATTGGAAAGGTACATGAAATGTACAAGTCAGTTCTACAGAGTATGCTAAATGTCTTGAATCACACAAGTAGAAACTTAACGTTTACATTACACTTGAAAGGAAGTGATTACCTTAAAGCAAATGATGCTGCAAAAGCAGTCATGATAAACAGCTAAATTAAACTTACATTTTGAGCATGATGTGGTGCAACTTTATGGAGATACTAAGTGTGAATACAGAGATGGCAAAGACTGAGAAAGTTTAGAGATGTTAAAGGATACTTCATACAGCAACAGATGTAGATTTTCAGCTGGTGCGTTGTTTTCAGTGTATCACCTGACAATCCTTCCCTCCTTACTCCTTACTTCCACTCTTCTAAAGGACAGAAAAATAAGACAGGATTTAGAAAAGACCTATAAGAATGACACAAGTCTTGAAAACCCCATTTCAGACCTTTGAAGAGAAGGGCTTAACCAGCTAACCTTTATAAAGTAGTTTAAGAAATGACGTGATCACAAACTTGTAAGTGTTTCAAGCACTAGAGAAATCTGGAAATTAAAAATAAAGATCTCAGCACACTATAGATGGAACTACTGGTTCTGGTACTATGCAATATCTTTATTACGTAGATCAATATATATCAATATATATCTTTTAGGCAGTGGGACTGAATGCACCATCAGCAAGTTTGCAGGTGATACCAAGTTGAGTGGTGCAGTCGATTCACTTGAGGGAAGGCACGCCATCCAGAGGGACCTGGACAGGCCTGAGGAGTGGGCTCAGGGGAACTTCCTAAAGTTCAACAAGGCCAAGGTCCTGCCACCTGGGTTATGGCAATCCCAAATATCCATACAGACTGGAGGATTAATGGATTGACAACAGCCCTTCTGAGAAGGACTTGAGGATATTGGTGGACAAAAAATTGGACATGAGCCTGCAATGTGTGTTGCAACCCAGAAAGCCAACCGTATCCTTGACTGCATCAAAAAAAATGTGGCCAAGGGAGATGATTCTGCCCCTCTACTCCACTCTTATGAGACCCCACCTGGAGTATTGCATCCAGCTCTGGAGACCTCAGCACAGGAACATGGACCTGTTAGATTGGGTCTGGAAGAGGGCCACAGAAATTAACAGAGGGCTGGAAAACCTCTCCTAAGAGGACAGGCTAAGAGAGTTTGGGTTCTTTAACCTGGAGAAGGGAAGGCTCTAGAAAGATCTTATAGCAGCTTTCAATACTAAAAGGGAGCTTATAGGAAAGATGGAAAAAGACATCTTACCATGGCCTGTAGTGACAGGAGATGGGGCAACAATTTTAAATTGAAAGACGATAGTCTTAGATTAGATGTAAGCAAGAAATTCTTTACTGTGAGGGTGGTGAGATACTGGATCAAATTGCCTAGAGATGCTGTGGATGCCCCACCATTGGAAGTGTTCCAGGTGAGCGGCTTTGAGCAACAAGATTTAGTGGAAGATGTCCCTGCCCATGGCAGGAAGGTTGGAGCTGGATGGTCTTTAAAGGTCCCTTCCAACTCGAAACATTCTTTGATTCTATGTTTCTGTGATTCCATTCTATCTATCTAGTTTATATATCACTCCTTTCACATTTTTCCCATTTGGATCTAAAGAGAGAAAGAAATGTCTTAATATGTCCTAGTATTAAGATATAATTAAGTTGGCCTCAGAACTGAGAACTGATACTGGTTTTAGTTACATTTGAATTTACATGCAAGTGCTGTTTTAGAAGGTTAGTGATTGGCAGATGTTAATTTTTGAATGTTACCCTATGTGATAGTGAATAATTTTTTAAGATTGTTTTCTTGTCTGGTTTTGGTTTTGATACCTGTAATAGAGTGCTTGATATAAAAAAATAAGGTTGAATTAATTGATTTTCATCTGAGATTTGATTTATATAGAGGAGATTTACATAGATAAACATGATCTGTTTGCATTGTTGGCATGTCTTGTTTTTTCACTGGCACTCATAAGTTAAGAAGCTTTCTTCATTAATTTCCATATAGGTCAATGACCTATATAACAGCTCTGTACTGTAAGCACTTTTAAACTCTATAAATTGCATTATATACTAAAAATATTGTCTCCACATAGCAAACTATCTGTTAATGAATAGTTGAGTGAGTAAAATGCATGCTGAAAAATGAGTAAAGATTTCATAAGGCAATTAAGCTCAGCATTATGTTTGCATTATACTGATATTTGCATTACAAAAGAGTATTGTACAGTCAGAAAAGTGATATGAAGACAGATGTGTTATTATTGTGAAACTCAACAGCCTTCATAACTAAGTTCTCTGTTCTGTTTATACCATGATGAAAAATAATTTGTTTTGAAGCTATAACATTCAGTATGTCAAGAATAAACATTTATAAATGTACTACTGATTTACAAAAGAGGCTAATAAGAATGTGAAAACATATTGACCATTTGTACTAGATAACTATTTTACAAGAGTGAAAAAATGAGGCTGTCATACAACAGGCAAATATATTATCCTCTTTCAAGTAAGAAGCCAAGTCTCTTCTGATATAATTGTATTTTGCATGCAATTATTGTTACTGCTATTTAACATTTGCATTGAAGTATTGCCTGAAGAACAACTCATTGCACTATAGGGTGTATAAAATAAAACTCCCCAGTCTATGATATAGTATTTCTTTGAAAAGGAATGTGATGGAGGAGCAGAGAGGTGGAAGCTCAATGAGGGCTTTACAGTAGAGAAACAGATTGAACCAAAGCCTCAGGTAACTGGCATGATGTACACTTATTTGGCATATTATCCCCAGTATTTTGTTGAAAATTAGGAATTCTTCAAAGAATAATCTGCTGGAACCCTAATAAGCTTTGTAAATCAGTCCTAAATATATGACATGCATCTTTTGGGAATCTTGCTTAGGCTTCTGGTAATTTACGTGTACAATCCATCAGCAGTTTTGGCTTCCCAGGTGTGCGATTCTGCAGGCATGGCTCTGTGTGGTGCCAAGAGCCGTGCTCTGGTGCTGAGCAAGCAAGACCTTGAACTGCATTCAATATAGCTTTGAATATATTGCTTTGGGATTTGCGCTAATGTATCTGCATGGTGTTACAGTGTGCCCTGTTGACATTTTACTTAGAGATAGGTTGGCTGAGGGAGATAACTTGGCTGATGCAGCTGCCAGCCACTTTGATTCCCACTGAGCTGAGGAACCCACAGATCCCCTCTACTGTAACACCAAGCAGTTTTTCAAACTAATTACCAGAATCTACAGACTTATGACAGTTATCCATGTTGGTTAATCTTGAGCCATGTGGACTGAACACAGAAGCATGAATTCTGGCGTTTCTGGGATACAAAATTTTAAGGGACCCAGATCTTCCACCATTTGAGATAGGGCTCTGTTTTCTTTCACCAAGAAGAAATGGTATTTTTGCTTTTGTTCATATTCTGGATTCAGCCTAAATTTCAAAATATAAAATCTTTCATGAAATGGAATCACTCCTTTCTGCACAGTTCTAAGTATGAAGGATGGGAAGAACAAGGAAATGATGGGAGCATTAATGATGATTGCTTGTTACCTTAGGGCCTCTACCAGCTACCTTATTTGAAGCTGTGAGGTAGAGAATGAGAATTATAGTAATGAAAAAGAGGCCATAACAAAAAATGATAGTAGTTCCCCTAAAGCAATGTTTCTCAGCCTTTTCAAGTAGATGTCTGCTTATTCAAAGTTAAATTTTCATGACCATCTTCCTTACAGTTGCTGCAAAAGCAAGTACAAAAATATATCAGTGGGAAGTCAATAAAATTTACTTCTGTGACTCTGTTTGGAAAGGTCATCAGAGAATATTTTGTCCTGAGATTAGGGTGTTCAGGAGCAGGGGAGTGAGATTATCTTCACTTCAGATGGTAATTACATTTTCAGTACTTCAGATGCACCCAGTTGCCTCTCATGACACCATGACTCTGGAAAGGTAAAATGAAGTACCTTTTCTGCACTTGTATCTATTAGATTGTATACTGTGATCCCCATGTGTTTGGTAATGTGCTGAACCTATAAAACATTATTAGTCTGGTCAGTAAAAGAGCACCATTCTTTTTTCCACTGTCATTTAAAACTTCTAGGAGGTTTGAAAGGTTTGCCCGAACTCTGTTGCCTTACTCTATTGGGCTATAATCGCATAAATGCTCTATCACTCAGTCTTTAATTAAATTCGGAACCAGTTTCCCTGGAGCAGATATAAGACTCACTGGTCTGTAATCCCCAGGATCATCTATGGCTTTTTATTTTATTTTTAACCTAAGGTAACAACTTCCCAATCTTTAGGAACAGTGTGTGGTTTATTGAGGATATATTGCATATCTTCATTGCTACCTCTGCTATTTCACACTTCAGCTCCTTCAGAATTCTTGCATCAGCACCATCTGGTCCCAGTGATTTACTGCCCTTGAGTTTTTTTGAGTTGCTCAATAACATCTTTCTTAGAGACATCAGCCTTTGTTAAGTCCACACATTAATTTCTTACAAGAACTATCTTTGAGTCAGGAAATTTCCTCGTTGCCCTTCCTAGTATATATGAGTGTAGAAAGATACATTTAATTTTTGCCTTGGTTTCCTTGCTTTATTCATTACTTGATAGTTCAAAGGACTGGTAGTTGTTACACGGTGTGTTTGCTGGTTTCTGAAAAAAGCTTTTGGTTTCTTCCCACTTCTTAAAGATGTTTTGATGATCTTACTCAAACTTCTTCCTCCTTTATTGTCTTCCCTAATTATATTTTTTTTCCTTTTTTGCACATTTATTCTGGGTTTAATGGGATGTGGGTAGGACTATGTTTATGCTGATGTTTAGCTATATACTAAGTTCTCAAAAAAAGAAAAGACTGGGTACATTTTGAAGCTCGGGCCTGTATAGTGTGAAGAACTAGTAGTATTATTATCTATTTCCTTTGCAGAATCAACTATACTGTGCTACATGATGTGTGTTTTTGCACCCACCTTTCTTACCAAGTGTCTGGGTAAATTATCCTAAAAATTTCCGCCTATTTTAAGTTTGTGCATATGTGCATACGAGCAACTTGGGGCAGGGACAGAGTCCAGGGCAATGCCTCTGCACAGGCAATGCCAGATTTCTAAAGAACATCCTTGGTCTTTGTCTCTGATCTCTGTATTTCACCTAGAGTGCAGGGGAGCTTCAAAGTTTTAGAAGAACAGGTCATCATTTTATTTCCATCCAATTTACTAGAAGGAAAACTATCCAATTTAAGTGAATGCGATCAACTTGAAAACTAACCGGAACCTGGTTGCTTCAGAGGTCACCTTGCCTCAAACTTTCCACTCCAAGCCCCTTACTTTAATAAATATATTTCCTGATGTGTTGCTGTCATTTATAGAAGAAAAAAAAAAAAAAAGAAATATTTTCCTCAGGCTGCAAAGAAATGCTTCAGTGACTTTGCACATCTATAGAGGTCTTCTGAGCGCAGCAGAACTTCTTGTGTGTATAAAGTCATTTACATAGGAATGTTAAATATGCATATGATGGCAAGACAAAAAGCACAAGGCAGAGTACCAAGTTAAGGCTGAAATATAAACAGGAAAATGGAATATAAAATTTGGTTCTTCTCCAATGTTTATAAAAACTACAGGACTTCAAAAAACTGAAATCGAGGCAATAATATAAAACCATCGGGAAAGAAAAGTTGCACTTCATGCTTTTCATAACTTCAATATTTAAGTACTTAGAAAAAAGCATCTAACATAAAGCTGGTGCTTTTACTTCATTCAACTAAAGGTGAAGTCATATGAACCCCATACAGAACCCTCTGTATTGGGCTGGAGCTAAGTTTCACCATAGCAACCGATATAGCTCTGTGCTTCTGGCTATACGTAGAAGGGTGGTGATAACATGTCCATGTTCTGGCAGTTGCTGAGCAGTGCTCAAATAACATCAAGAGTATCTCTCCACCACCGCCCCGCCCCCCGTAAGGCCTGTAGGCTGGGGTGGGCAAGAGGTTGGGAGGGGTCATAGCTGGGATAGCTGACCCAAATTGACCAAAGAAATATTCTATATCATATGATATCACACTCAGCAAAAAAAGAGAAGAGAAAGGAGGTGGGGGGTGTTAATTATTAAGGTGTTTGAGGCTTTGTTCAGTTTTATTTGTTTGTTTGTTTAATATTATTTTATTTTTATTTAACTGCTGTTATCTTGACTCACAAGGCCTGCTGAAGAGCAGACAGTGAGAGGATGGCTTGGCCAGCCAAGGCCACTGGGTGTGAGCACTGACAGAGCCCTGATCCCAGCTATGCTGTAACTACAGCTGTAGGATTAACTGTAATTTGATCCTTATAATTTAAGTTCAACAGCTCCTGCTGCAATGTCAGAAAGTAGACAGTACTTTGTTATGGAAATTACTGTTTTCTGTCTTAAAATCCCTCTGTAAACCAGCCTATACCTTTGAAATGCATAATTCTTCTTGTAATTACACTGGGCTTGAAGGCTAAGAAAAATTTTCTTCTTTGCTCTTGAGAGTGTAAAATATTTTCTTCCTGCATACTTTTCTCTAGGTGACTATATAACCAGCCAGATCATTAAGCATGACAAAATTTAGAACTCTGATCTTTTATTTTGAGATCAGGGCAACAGATTATCAGACAATCATGTATGCATGCTCTGCTTTCACCACTTCCTGTAGCTCATGATCCTGAAAGGTCCTACAGTCCTCTTCTTGCTCTATGTCTGTGCATGTATATGGGAAGGCAGAGGGTTTCTTTGCTTCACTGAAACTCTATATATTACTAGGACCATGTCTGTGCTGGGCTTTTGTTTCTCTTCATTATTGTAACTTAATTCCATTTTTTCCCCTTTTTACAATTCAACCATTTACACAATAAAACATATATGCATAAGAGTGTTTGATTGCAGAGGGAAACTGAAAATCCCTTTAGATTGCTACAGTCTGAAACTGAAGCTTGAATGCACTTTGTATAGCCTGACCAACAGGGTTTGGCAATCCTAGCAAGAAATCCCAGGCTCTGCACAGACCTGAGGGTGCAGGTCTCAGTGATGGCCTTGGCTCACCTTGGCTGGAGCTGGGCTGAGCTGGTCTCTGCGTCTGATGCGGGGCCAAGTGCCTGTTGCCTCCCCAGCCTGAGCTTGAGCTCTGCTAGTGCCTCCGTGGGAAGGGTCCAGCAAACCCAGGGAGTCGCTGCCCAACAGACAAGAGACCCTGATGGGTCTGAGCCTGGGGAGCCTGTGAGGCCATGCTCACGCTCAGCTGGGAGCAGCCAGAAGGCAGCAGCCTGGGGCAAGGAAGAATATAAAAGTTGCCTGAGCAGGACCGTCATGGGTCAGCGGAGGGGAACCCCACCATGAACATCATATCCATCCCAGTGAAGGTCTTAGGATATTAATGGCATATTATGGATCATCTGCTTATATACACTCAGTGTTATTTGAGAAAGACTGAAATTTTCAAACTCTGGATCCAGAGGGAGAATGGAAAGGTGAATATAAACCAGGAGTAGTAGTAGGTATTACATTGTTTACATACGATTCTAATTGTATTATTACTTTTTTTTTTCTGTTTCAATATGATAATTTGGACTTTTAAACTGTTAAAACATTAATTCTACTGTCAATAAATCTCTAGCTCCATATATCTAGTCTCATTCCTTTTGCCCATAACAAGATTTTGAATGTAACATTACTAAGCCTTGTGTCTTGCTTTGATCCAGCAATTTCCAGCTGTGTCTTCTTTGAAACAAACTCTAGATAATCACCTCTCAACCCCTGGCTGCTGAGCCTGCCCTCTGGTTCATCTCAGAAAGCTCCTTCTTTCTCTAGGTGTCTCAGGTTCCATCACTACTGTCTTTTTGTCTGCTTGCCCTACCCTGTCATTTTCCATATGTGAACAACTCCCCTCTCACCTCCACTTTCTGGAGGATTTGGGTGACTCAGAGTGCAGGAGCTGAAACACAGCAAAGGGGTGACTTTCCCCGACAATCTAGCTGCAGCCTGCTAGAGGAAAAAAGCCCGTTGGAATGAGCGACCATACAATAGCAAAATAACGGAGTCCCATGATCCTTTTGTAGTTCATTTCACACTCAGACTCACATCATTCCCTGAGAAAGCTTTTTCTCTTCACCAATCATTTTTAACCATAGGGTAGAAATTTTCATAATACCTGAGAAATGTATAGACTATCCTGATGCAGACAGACATGCTGTAATGATGTAAATTGCTTTCCTTTGATTGTACTATTTCATGAAAGCATACTGTCAAAAGGATGTTTAATGTTCCTATGGTGGCTTTTTTGACTAGGAAAACATGAATTTTCTAAAAGCTGTTCAGATATTGTCCTGATATTTTACATTACTATAGCTCAAGATCAAACCAAGCATATAAGAAACAACGGAAAGTGCTAGTACACACTGTGAAAGTCGACCTTTTTTTATATGGACACAAGTTATTTGGCCCATTAAAATGTTTATTTATTTAATATAGTGCAAACAAACAGTGCAATTCAAATAAGTAATTATTATTACCTATTTGGAATTGCTCTCTATGTGTAATTCACATTCTGTGCAATACCAGCACTGCATCAGAAGCTTGCTCCCATGCCCTCTTCTCTATTAAAATAGTTCCTTTATTCTATGCAGTGCTGGCAGTTAATTTAAAAATAGACATCACCTTTGAATTCACCTACTTGATTTAAAAAAAAAAACAAACTGTAGCACGATTTCATCTATTATAAGCACAATGTTCAAAATCAGGCTTTTCTGAAAAGCTTTTAAGGATTTAAATGTTTAAAAAGTTACGATAATTCTAAGCAGCTATACCACAGGCAGTACCTGGTTGTATTTTGTACACAGATATGAATACGTAAATCTATGCAATTAGTTGGTACTTAAACAGCTATTTGCACAGGCAGCCAACTACATGTATTTTGTGTATTGCATATTTCTGTATAATCATATTTTGACAGCATTACAAATGCAGATATGGTATAAAACAATATACATACACATATATAACTCAGATAAATATTAACCTTTGTATTCTCCGTGAATATGTGTATAATAATGTGACAGTCCGACATCTAATAACAATGTTCAAACATATACTAAAAATAGTATTCAAGGAAGAGCTGTGCATTGGTGGAATAGGTTCACAATGTAAACCAGGTAAATTCTGGAAAGACATAAATATATATATGTACACATACACACATCTGTGGCCTCAGATGAAGGGGTATTGTACTTAACACTGTACAGTGGACGATTAGAAGGAAGAATTCTAACCGCTAGTTTTGTGCTTTAAGCTGAATTCATGTTCACCAATTTGTGAAGTGGTGTTCAAAGACACTTTGCTTGTTTTCCAAACCTGTCTATCAGCTCTAATCTTGACCTCGTGAAAAAAATGTGCATACACACTGAGCGTATGCATTGTGACTTGTGTTCACTGGTTATTTCACAGAATGATCTGTTCACTAATGTAATAGACACTATTATATTTGAATTGTTGAATTGTTAAGTTTTTAAAACCAATTCTTTGTCCTCATGCAATTCATAGCATTATCTTTAAGTAATCACAGAGAAGTCAGTTTTGCACCCAGCAAAACCTTGATTTTTCTCTAGAAATTTGATTTATGCATTTTAATTTTATTTTATTTAAATGATTGTATGTTAGCATTTCAGTCTTTCTGGTGGGAGACCACTTCGAATACTGAGTAGCTTAGGCACTAGAGAATCTTCTTATTTGTCCTCAGTTATCTTTGTATGATTATAGAGATTGTTCCAGAAATGCACAAAGAATTTTCAGCTTTCAGTATGGCTGTTGTGTTTTCGCTTGAGTATTTAGCCAAGTTAAATATATTTGGCTCTTAAATCTATATCAAATTGATTTGCTATTTTAATACTGAAATTCTCAGACCTACCTACAGTGTACACTACCACCACATATTCATTTTACTGTAAAGATTGGCCCTTGCTATATGGTGATACAGGGCATCTAAAATAATTAGTACAGTTATTTAGGTAAAAATAAAACTGTAGTCAGTTTTCTTTTTCAGAAAACCTGAAAAGGTTACAATCATCTAACTCTTGCTTTTCATAGGAAACAAAATGCTTCACATTCCTAGAAGAAATAACATTTTCTTAAAACCATGTAGTCTTGACTTATACCCATAGTAGCTACTGCAGCACTTTTTCAGCTCTACCAAACTTTAATACAAAAGGTGATGTGAATTTGAATCAGATCCAGGCTTTGTACCCAAATACAACAAATCCACCAGAATCAGCATCACTATTTTTTTAATAAAACAGATATTTTATGAAACCTGACAACATTAGTAGAGATTTTTTACAATTGTAGATTAAGCCTTTCACGGGGAATCACTAATGACAGTCAGGTTCAATAGAACAAAGATTTCATCTAATATTAGTTTCTGGCAAGTCAATTTGCAAGGTTATTTTTTCAGATTAAATTAGCTATATTGGGAGGTCACCCTCTTGCTTCTAAATCAAGAAAGAAAGACAGATGCATAATAGCATAATGCTGTAGATGTATTATTAACCAATCTTTCACAATAAGGAAATTAGCTATTCACCAAGAAGGGGTGAATAAAATAAAAAGGTGTTTTATAACATAATAAATATCTTTGGGAAGATGTTGATGAAAGGCCAGCTGAATATCATTAAGTGTGCAACCTGTCTGTATCGCAGCATTCAATCTCTGGAAAATGTAAGTTCTTAGCTAAGAGTCAGAGAAGCAAGACACCATAATTTAAACCAGTTTAGGACCTATCTATTCCAGGCTACATGATGTAATTGTATTCTCAAAAACACGGCTTCAGAATTTTGGTTATTGCCTTAACTAACCATAGGCTATCAGTCCATTGGTATTTGGTGACTTATAATGTCAAGTCAAAGTAAATTATTTGGATTTGAAAATAATTCACCAAATTTAAACTAATTCCTAATGTTTTCTTTATATCTATGTTTTAGAAATAAACTATTTTTTAATTCTAAGAAAGGTCACAAATACAAATATGCAGTAGATTATACCATGTGCACAGAGAATGAGAAAAAATTCTGGGAAAAAAAAGAAGAAAAAAACCAAGCAATCCAGCTTAAAGATGCATCATATCTTGAATTGAACAATCTTTTGTCTGTTTTCCAGAAACTTTTGTCATAAATCAGAAAAAAAGAAAAAACAAGTTTGAATCTCTGTTTTCATTTGACTTTTGTCCAAGGACTGAGTATCTTACAGAGACATCACTCGCTCACACTGAAACAACATTGTCTGTCACGAAGAAAAATGAAAAATCAAAGAGCATAGAGCTTTTTGGTGCTAACTAAAGAACCTTTCAACCCCACCACAAGGGCAGTGGAGCTGAAAAAGGTATGCGAAAAAACCAGCAGGACTGCACCAAGATCCCTCCCCTCACACCTATCTCATCTGGATGAGTGATGCCACCTGTGAGCTCAGGATCAGCCCACCTCTATGATTAAGGTGAGGGTTCAGAGAGTGGCGAAGCCTAGAGATACAGGGGTGGTGAGGCTGAAAGGTTCTTTCTTTAGCGTGAATCTGTATAGCTCCAATGGGTTCAGCAGAAAGCTCTTTAAGTCCAAGAGTCGAGCCTCTGACTCTCAAGTCTTTTCTGTATAAAGTGCTCTTCTGTCTTGCTGAGTGAAGTTGCTATTTTAAGTGATAAGCTCCAGTATCAGTGAACATTCAGTAGAGGAAAATTAATTTAAAAGCAAATTCAGGTATTCTCATAGACTCGGTATAAAAATGGTAAGGTTATTTTTACATATAGCTTTTGTGGAAGGGCTAATGCTAATTAACTCTTCTTTTCTCACTAAGTGACAAGAAAAAGTTTGGAAGTAATCAATTTGCTTTCAAATTATCATTATTGTGATAGTATATTGGGCCTCTAGCAAGCTCTCATAACATCTAGAAATAAATACTCTGCATCAGATGGACCTATAATATAATAAGCACCCTGAAAGATGGTGGGCTGCTAAATCTCTTTGAAATCCATGAAAGTTTGGTTGTCCAAACAAGACTTGAGTGTCCTTATAGAAGAGCTGATATAGCATGGCCTCAGATACAGATACTGTAAAATATATTAAGGAGGTACATTTATTTTATCTGATCTCTGCAGAATCTCCTGAGTTTTATTCAGCTTTTGGCAAAAATAAATGGAACAGAGAACCATTATTTTTATTTGTATTACAAAAGCATCTTCAAACTCTGACCGTGAGTAGGATATCAGTGCATTAGATAGTGAGATGGGCTGTGTTCCTAAGTACTTACAAATTACATAAAGTTGATGAAAAAGGGTATTATTATCCATACTTTGCAGATGTGCCACTAAAACCTAGTGAGAATGTCATTTGCCCAAGGTCAGCTATCTGAATTTTTTTACTTAGTTATTATTTTGATTTACTAGCAATACAAAACACCCATAGAGAAACATTGAACATTGTTATCCGTCTAATGCATTTGTCACAGTGAGGTTCTTGGCTGTGAGTGGAACTCAAAGGCACTGTGTTAGTCAAAGTAAAGATGATAATAAATGCCATGATTTTTCCTCTCAAAAGCATTTGTGTTTCCTCTGAAAGTGCAAATGAATACACATTAGAGAAAGGCATTCCATTTTATAACAGTGTCTAGTCAGTGACGTTATCTCCCCTCCTACTTGCCTACCTCTCAGTACAGATCACTTTGGGGCTCCTTTCCTACACCTTTCAACTGACTTATTCAGAAAACTTTCTCTGACAGTGTGACAGAAGACACCTCTCTGACAGTGTGTTTTCTTCTCTAATGGCTATGTGTGCCATGAGACTGCAGTCCCTGTCTGGTAGGTAGCGAGTAATGGATTGCTTTAGTTTTAGAGCAAATGTGTGTAATGGCTGTGTTCTTGTTTCTGATGGCAAAATCAGGAGGGAACTGTGACCATTATAATAGCAAATATGGTATTTTACTAGCTGTAAGTTGTAACAAATAGACATACAGATCTTTGACTTGCCTTTGAAACAAACAATAAATGGTTAAGACTAACTTAGCCATTGACTGCTGATCTCTGCAGGAAAAACTTAAGCACCAGATTGTTGAAAGAAACAGAAAAATGGAGATGGGGGAAACAGGAATGGTAATGAAGACATGGAATATTTTTAACAAGTGTTTAGTTAATTATATCCTTCATCCCTCTACTTTTGTTGCACTTTTCAGATATCTGTTTAAAAGGCAATTTTCCCTTTACTGCTTCTAGCTAATTTTTGTGTTGTACCTTCTATTGGTTATGTGTCTCACATACTTCAGTTCTCATTCCTTTCATTATCTTCTTGTTCATTGAGCTATTCTCCTTATTAATTTAATTATCTGCTTTCTCTTTCTTTTGATTCAGTTTATCTTGAATTTGTCTTTACCGTCTTCTGTCATGTCACTTCCCTGCTGCTTAATTCTTAGTCCTTTCCAGCACAGGCAAAGGGAACATTTGCCTTGAGTTCAGTGAGCTTTGGAAGGACTTTTAGCTATTTTTAAGGCTTTATATAGTTGCTGAAAGCTATTTGATGACAGTAACTTCCCCTTGGAGTATGACATAAGTTGTTGGTGCTTATCTCAGGAAAAATTCTTCTTTCATCTCTGACATATAGAATATGTACTGTATCAACTCTAGAAGGTTTTGGTGGGTTTGGGGTTTCCTCTCCCCCCTTTTTGTTTTTGTTGTTGGGGTATTGAACAGTAATAAGAAGAGTTCCAGCAATCCAAGATCACGAAGAGCAACTGGAACCTGTGCTGCAAGATCCCTCACAACCTTGCTGACATTACCATGACATACCAAAGACAACAATAGGCTTATGGGACACAGAGATCCAGAGTATGAATAACATGGACACTAATGTACTAATACAATAGTCATGAGTATTGTTTTTGCTAATAGTGAATCTGTTTAGACTTCTGTGCATTACTTTGCAGTGTCTAATCTCCAGTCTTTTCTGTGAAAGTGAAAAACAGCCCTTCCAAAAGAAGAATCAAGAGAACATACCATTTACTCATTCCCCGTAATATGGCAGAAAGGAACCCACATTCTCAGGGAAGGTTTACATACTTGTTCTGTTTTGCTTTAAAGTTTCAACATATTTTAGTGACTTGGGAGAAGCAGGAGAGTAACCTAGTAGTACAGCTGGGATTAAGATGCAGATCTTCTGAGTTTCAATCCAGTGCCTATCCACCTTGAAGAAAATGGAGAAATTTAGTCTCATGTGAACTAAATTCAAATTTCTTCACTTGATCTATCTGTAAACAACAATATGAGACAGTGGCTGTGCAATCCACTCTCGGTCGAAGAGATAAATTATGACTTTACATGTGCACACACATACATATATGCATAGGTATTGAACAGTTTAACTGATCTCAAGCAGTAGGGCTCAGAAGTAAGGCTTAACTTTATAACTGGTTTGTCTTGAATATCTGGATTTAAAATAGAACCAAGTGAGAGGCAAAGTGCCATCAAAAAGTACAAGCAACAAAAATATATCTGCAAGTAAGCAGATTGAATGCTAATTAAATCTTTTCTCCCCTGCCCTAGTCATGAATGTTAACTTATGCTTGGATGAATATCAAAGGCTAATCATCATTTTACTACTTCAACACCTTCAAAGCAGTACCAAAAATGGACCAAGGATGAATAGAATTTAAATTTTGATTTAGTAATAACATATCTATATTCACAGAGAACTTTCCCCCTGGCAGATAAAAATGTGATATACTGCTACTTTATTACTTTCAACTGTAGTGTACTCTACTTATTTGGCCCCATTGCTGCAAAAAGTTCTATATATTCCTGAATTCAGAACATATCTGCAGTCTCACTAAGTTAATGGGATAATCCACATGCTTAAGTGTATACAGCAGTATTTGCATGAGAAGAGCTAGAAGTTTGAATTTATAAGAAGTTATCACTTGAACTGTTAGCTACATTAGTAAATTACTCATTTGATAACACTGATTTATAGAATTCATCTAACTTCCTCAACAGCTTTGTTCTCATAATCTGATTCACAGGATAGAAAAAATAAATGGATAAGTGGAAAATATTTTTTTACTTTTTTTCCCCCAAAACTTAAGTTAGCTTCATGGATAAGGAAAATGAATTATGAAACTTTATCCTTAGGCTTTTCAGTTAAATATCTGGAATGAGTGAATAATCTTTTTCAGTGTTTTCTCCCTCCTGATTTTCTTCACAGCCTCATTCTCCATGCAAAACTATAGAAACTTGTGCTGTAAATTGCAACTGGGAATGGGACAGCCTAAGGAAGGGGTTCACTATATCACCACCCGATAGTACAGCAGAGAAAAAAATGAATTGCAGTTAATAATGTGCCTTGTGTGAGTACTTGTTACACCTTTACTACTGTGGTACCCTTCGCTTTTTTATATCCTTTTAATGATGATACAGCTTATTTATGAGTTAAAACTGTATCTAGAACAGAGTCATATTTGTATTCAGTAATAAAGCCGACAAAATCTCAAATTTCCCCTAAGTCAGGCCTATGTTGTCAGCTCCATGAAACACTAAAACTCAGATGGAACACAAAATTGCAGTTTAACTTCATCAGCTGATATATGCAATATGCAACATTTTAAGAAATATAACTATAGACCAGTATTTTGGTCCAAAAATTCTAATGTTATTGCAGAGAAAATAGAATGTCAATACATACACTTCTAACAATAATAAGTTTAATTCAAGTTTGTATCACATCACTCTCATGCTCCTTTCTAAGGTATTTTAGGGTTTGATCCAATAATAGGAGTCATACCTTATACTTAAAGTTACTTATTGCCCAGCCCCGATGTAATGACTCCCAGATCCTCTTTGTTCACTCCCTGAGTTTATACTCTCCCCACGGCACCAGCACCATTCTTGAATTTTTCTGTGCCAAAAAGCTGGCACAAATAGTGGTCTACACACCCATGAATTCAATCCCTCATTTAAGCAGCCCACAGACAGAGAAGTGTTTATATCATAGTTCTAGAAAAAGAGGAACTGATGAAGAAACATGAAATGTCTTGTCCAAAACCGTGGCGTTGTCAACATTAGTGCCAAGGTTGGATTCACTCATGATTCATATCCCTCTTCTCTAAAAACAAAAAGGTATCACTCAAGGACTGTGAAAACCCCCAAGTGCAAAAAATGAAACCAGCATGTTTCTGCATTGCTGAGATACTGAGATACTGAGATACTGAGAAACACAGGTGATCATGGACCAGGAGATAGGTATGAAAGCCATGGTTAATTCATAAAAATGGACAAAAGCTCAGGTGAAAATCTAAGGTTTTGAAAGTACAGAAGCATGAGGCATAAGCATATAACACTCCACAGAAAACTTCAGGTCTAAAAAAGAATTCCATCCAAAACATAATGAAATCCAAGAAAATTCTTATAAAGGCATTTGGCATTTAGATTTGGAAGCAGGCATGGGTTTAATGCAGGATTTATTGTGGACATTGACAAGGACATAGCAAGTGATATAATACTGTGTCTTCCTTCTTGAAATTTATCAGTCATGATTCAGCTGTTTATTTCTCTCTTCAAACTATATCAGGTTTTTTTGTTAATTATATTCCAGGTCCTTGCTTCCAGTCTTCTCTTTAAATCACATAGGTTTTTCAGTTACACCTAATCTACCTCTGTGCTTCACATTTTAAATGTCTTCAAGTTTTACATCGATCTTATTTGAGCTCACCATTTCCATTGTTCACTTAGAACTGCATCAGTTTTTTGAATTGCTTTATTTTCCCTGTCTACTTCAATTTCTTGGCTTAAATCACATCAGTTTTACATCAACTTTTCAATCACTCTTATCTCAGACATCTATTTATATTTCTTACTTTAAATCACATCAACTTTCATATTGATGTAATTTATATATCACCATCTCTTATTACTTATTCTTGGCATACTGACTTAAAAAGGATTTCCAATTTGTATAAATCTCTGTGTATTTGTTATGTTTTCAGTACCTTTATGTGATATGCTGAATTCAAAAATAAATTGAAAATTATTTTCTATATGGAAATATCGTAACTGGCAACACAGAATTCTTAAAATAGAATGTTTTCCTTAACAATGGACCTAAACTAAATCTTCTGAAATTAATGGGAGTCTTTCCAAGTACCATTTAGGAAAAATGCAAAGACAGCATTTTAAAAGAAATACACTCCCATGCTATTAAATTCAGATACTTTTTCATAGGAAAGATCAGATACAAGATAAATTTAGGATAGAGGTTAAACTTTAAAATAGACATAAATTATAGACTGGTGCTATTTTAGTAACACCTGTTTCTAAATGACAAGATAAGTAATGTAAGCAAGCATAGCTTACCAAGCTGACCTGAAAGAAAGAAAGAAGGCAAGACTGCATTAGGTTTTGACTTAATCAGAAATGCAGAAGAGTTGACTAGCTCCACTGCAGTTACTTCTCCAGGGAAGAAACATATCTGCTTCTTTTTTTGGTTCTGAAGACAAGGAATGCAGGGCCAGAATCAGTGCCATGCCAAATGATCTACCGGTTTTAACGAGTCTGGATTTTCAGCCATTCATTAGCTGATATATTGTTACATTTTGCAAGTTAAATATGGAAATGTTAGAATCTTATTACTCAGCTATACACTCAAATGGATAGAGATGCAGACTAAATCCTTTCAGTTGGGATATTTTCTGCTATTTTCCTGAATTAGACATCAGGTTGGGTGTCCTGCTAAATACAGATTTCACTGAATTTCACTGAATTTTTTAGAGTTGGAAGGGGCCATAAAGATCATCTACTCCAACTCCCTATCCAGATATCCTAGATATCTGAGCTAGTAACACACAGTTCCTTTCCTAGCCAACAGAGAGAAAATGACACATCATGGGTATGCCTCATATTATCAACTGAATGACACCCTAAAAACATCTCTTCCTCTGTGAACAAAAATTAGACTAAACAAATCCTAAGAAGTCTACAAATCCTAAGAAGTCATAGAAGTATACATTGTAGATATCTTCAACTAGGCAAGATGAAGGCCAGCTGTTGTACTTAAAGCACAATGCCACAAACAGGAGGTCTCATGGGGGATAAGGATTTCCATTGTGCTCTACTGTAGACTGATGTGGTAACTCGGCTGCCAGTTTCTGCTGACCACAGATCTTCATTACATTAATATTTAAGAATGATAAACTTCCATACACAAGAAGAGTCAAATAAATTCTCATGTGTAGTAAATGGAAGATGGTTGAATATTACTAAAAAAAAAAAAAAAAAAGGGGGGAAAAAAAAAAAAGCCTTGGTTTTCAAATTAATCTGTTGATCATAAGTCAGAACAGACTTCCAAGGGTGGGATTGCTTGAAAGTTACACAGGCACTGATATTTATTATCTCTGACAGATGCATAGTGGGTACTTCCATTGTTATTATTTCTTTATCTCCTTTTACTTAAATTGCATAGTTTTCCTCTCCCAAATTCATAGTCTTCCTCTCCCAGAATTCAATTGTTTGTTATTTTCCTTTCCTTAGCTTATTTGTATTTATAGTTGTTCTGGGTTTTATATTGCAGTTTTATAAAGTTGTTTTATAAATTTTTTCTTCTTTCACTCGGCCAAGGTGTCACATAAATCATTTCTTTCCCAGGAAATTCATAGGTCTCAAAGTTGATAACTATGACAACCAGACAAAAATAATGTAATGACAGTCATACAGTTCAAGGAGACACCTGTGACACCTATAGGCTAGAAGCGCATTGATCAGGATGTAATTAATGTTATTTTTCCTCAAACCCAATTGTAAGTGTACTACAAGAGCGACCAACAACAGCATATAAGTACTCTGTAATACTGTGGTGGCATAGCCAAATAAAATATATAGACATTTTGCACAAATATGAATGCAATGTGATAACCTAAGGGACAAAGACTTGTGTGGTTACTTGATGTGGAGGATCTAAATCATAGGTCTTTCAAGCTAGAGAACAAAGAACAAGGTAAGCACAAGGGACTGCAGATAGACAGAATTTCTTCCCAAATCCACAAGGATTACTGAAAAATACATATACAACATAGCAGCATCAGGAGCAAATGAGTAGAGTACCCCCTTTGGGTGGAGGTTGAGTAGTATAAATGCATCTGGCATAAGTGAGGAAGATGGAGTAACAATTCCACTTCATGGTCCTGACTTCTTTGTCAGAGAGGTTTAACGCCTGCTCACTGTGACATCAGGCACAAAGCACCACCAAGGACTGTAGCTATTGTTGCTGATAATACAACATCAACTCCACGGACCTGAGTTTTGGTCTTTTTAACATCACTCCCACCACAATTTCTAATTCCCTAACTGATACAAATGTTATTCAATACACAAATATATTCAGTTGTAATACTCAAAAACTTAGCATATAAATTAATATTACTTTGAAATAGATATGTCCAGAGACCTGTTCAGAAAAGCAAAAACAAAACCCAAAGCCAAAATGTGTGAATTACAACTGCTGCAATTATTTGTATGTCAGAAAGCCCTTAGTGTCTTGAAAGGTAACATGGTATGTTTTAAAATTTTATGGTTGAGATTGGAGGCTTAGAGTAATTATAACAAGAGCAGCTGAATCTAGAAGTTATTGTTGCTTAGTGCATAAAATTAAATGTGTAAAAAATCTACTTATAATATAAATATGCTTAATCAGGACAATGCTTCCAATTAACAGTATGAAAATTTTAATAGTAAGTTTTGTCAGGGACTGAGAAGAATTTTTCAGTGACATAGGAAGTTCCTCTAGTCCAGTAAGTTTTCTTAAGGAGAAAAGAACTTTCTCCATAAGCCCATCTCCTTGGGTGGTATAAACAATGAAGTTTTTGTTTCCTAACTTAGATGGGAAAGGAGGTAGAGAAAGAACAAGATTATCAGGTCAGAATCTTTGTCCTTTTAATTCAAGGATATCTCCTTCTCTCTGTTTCTTCTCAATCCTTACATCCCTAGGCAAAGGAAAGGTGATCAAAAGGCTTTGAAATTACTTCCTCCTCCTTCAGTCCTGGATTAGCAATGAGGGTCCTGCTGTAAACAATCACTGCTTCTGCCCCTTGTTGTAGGAGATAAGATGGAAAAATTGGTGGGGAACAGAAGTGAATCTGTCACTATCCAGCTGATATAAAAGTGATTGATGTAGGACCTACATGTGAAAGTGGAATCTGTGAAGCAGGTAGTAAAGCTGAGAAAACATGAGAGCTGGACAACTTAACTGATGAAAGGAAAAGGAATGATGGTCTGAGGAAACAGGACTGATTTGGAGGAAATGGTCTAATTTCAGAGTATTGGCATGAATAGATGTAGGAACAAAACATCCTTCAAAGCTGTCAGGGGGATAAGGCAGGGACCAAACTCATGTTTCTGACATGTGCAAGGCAAATTGTATTATTACACAAATCCCTTTAAGAGTAACCAGGAATTCCGGAAGCAAAAAAAGAGCACACAACATCGTTTTAAAATAAATGATAACAAGCAATTAATTAGTAGCAGAACTAATGAAACCTGGTTTCTTATAACCTTTTTTTGCATGTGTCTGTATCATTCCACTGTAGCATCCATAAGGCATTTCCTGCAGTACCTCCCCACAGTCCCAAGCTCTTTTCCCTATGATGCATTCATTCCCTCTGCATTTACCTGCTCTGCCCTTTCTTCTCAGCATCAACTCCTCTGCTGTATCTTCATCTCCTTTCTGTGACCTAATATTAACAGCTGAGTAAAAGCCTGTTATAGCTGATTCTGACGCACATGGGTGGTGATTGACCAGACAGTGACAAATAGGCCAAACTGAACAAATAAACATTGAGTCCATTCTATTCTATTGCGTTTTGTCAGTTGGGGGGTTACTGTATTTTTCTTTTCAGTATGATTCAGATACAGATTTTCACAAAAGTTGTAGGAACTTCAGAAGAGATTCAGCTGCCTAAACTTAAACCCGCAGTTTCATTTTAGACTCTCTAACTCTGGCAGATATGACACAACTTATAAATGAGTGTGTACCTTTCTGCAGTGGCTGATGGAGACCAGATGAGATTACCTGGTGACAAAATGCCTGTGTTTAGGTACTTTGAAAATACAGGCACAAGATGATATGGGAGGCCCCAGGACTATAAACAACTTATCAGTGATCAACTGCTTCTTATCATAGGAATACCATGGTGAGAGGTGGTTAACGAAGTTTTAGGGAGTAACAGAACAAAAAACAAATATCCAACATAAGTGAAACACGCCACAGATAACAAATTTAGGTCTATGTAGACTTACAGACCAACGAAGAATGAGCAAGGTGTAAAGTGTATCAGCAAAAGTAAAAATATTCCCAGGCAAGTCTCAGAGGGAAGAGGAAGAAACCACCAAGATCAGCATCATAGTCTCAACACACTGAGGATTCCCCCCACAAGCGTTATGCACCCAAATTAAAGTTCCTACTTAGGACTCAGAGGGGCAGTGAATAGATGAGCACTACACCAGAAAGAGGCAGTTTGTGTATTTATGATTTTAACTCTATATAATTTGAACTATCATTGTAACCAGAGTAGCAATAATTCTTTGGTTAGTCTGTTAGGTCTTTAATTAGACTAAAGATATTATCTTGATTTTGAAGTTACAGTATGTTCCTTTTATCCATAACATGCATTTGAATGGAAAAGACTGGTGGGAATTCAAGCAACCTGTTCTGTGTAACTTAGATGCAAGAAATTAATAATGGAAAGCTATTATAATCTCCAAGTTAAAAATAAAAACAGAAAAACAAAACAAAACAAAAACCAAAAGCAAACAAAAAAAAAAACCCAAGAAAAAAACAAGCGCCACTTTGGCTTGAATGAGAAGCAAGGGTTTGGAAGGACATCTTAATCTTAACTAATCGGATGATTTTGGAAGTGGAGTGAGATATGAAAACCATTGTTGGAGCTGGTGTGGCAAAGCCATTTGACCAAAGATAAGCAATGACTCTTCAGGTCTGATCCTGGGTAGGAGACTGGCTGAAGAAGGTTAAGGTTCTCATATGCAAAGATAGGAAATAGAGAGCTCTGAATAAAATGCAAGCAGGTTTGTTTATATTCACAGTAAGGTTCCTCATTTTTTAATATCTGTCAGAGATTTTGGCTGGAATAAGTGAATTTTTTATAAATTTGCATGCAACTTGTTCAGTTACCAGAATTACTCTCATGGTGTGTTGCAGAATTGCCAATGCATATACCGTTACTCAGACGGACTTAGGTCTTTGTGTAGAATAGATTCCAGTTTTGTAACTATACATATTCCTTTGCACTGAATTAATTCTTAATTCTACAAATGTTTTTGTAAGTTTCAGCTGAGACTATTAACTACTTCACATTATTTTAATGCCATAATCTGTCTAAAAGCAGCTTTGCTGATTAGACTGAGCTAGCTATAGAAGCAATTGTTGTTTTTATGGTTGTGGTTATATGCTTTTCTTTAGGAATGATGAAATGATCAAACTTTCTTCAGAATTTAAGAACTGAAAATCCTTAACAGCCAAGAGGTGCACAGGCATTTGTTATCAGCACCTTATACAGAGCAAAGCAGTTTCAAAAAATGTGAATCCTGACTGCAAGAAAATGACAGCAAAATGTACTGTGGAGAGTATTACTGTATTATTAGGGGCATGGAACAAATGACATAATAGATTGATCCCACTTTTAACTTTTGTGGGTAACTTAGAAATGATTCAGTCATCAGTTATGATGTGGAGGAAAGCTAAATTTTCACATTTTCCTTTATAATTCAGAGACAGGTTTTAGTTCTTGTTATTTTTAATCACACCTCTACTTTGGTTACAGTTTAAAATCTGTCATCCAGAAATCCCTGAAGCTTACAGTGTTTCTTAGTCTGCTGAAAATACTTTTGCCTTTGGCTGCCCTTAGGGTTGAGGCTAGAAGAGCACAGGGAAGTATGCCAAGGTCTTGGCTGGATGCAGAAAGAACTCTACTGGGTCTGGGGTACTTTGTAACTTTTCCCTTGAAGGAGGGCAAATGATCATTAGATCATTTAAATATGGGAAAGAAACCCCCTAGATTGAGTGAGGAAAAATAACAAAAAATAAATTACTCGTATTGCTTTAAAGCTCTTCTATCTACACCTGACTGAAAATATTAAACTCTTTTAATAAATATAGAATCATAGAATGGTTAGAGTTGGAAGGGACCTTAAAGATCATCTAGTTCCAACCACCCTGCCATGGGCAGGGACACCTCCCACTAGACCAGGTTGCTCAAAGTCCCATCCAGCCTGGTCTTGAACACCTCCAGGGATGGGGCATCCACAACCTCCCTGGGCAACCTGTTCCAGTGCCTCGCCACCCTCACACTAAAGAATTTCTTTCTGGTATCTAATCTAAATCTCCCCGCTTTCAATTTAAAACCATTACTCCTCATTCTATCACTACATTCCCTCATAAAGTGTCCCTCCCCATCTCTCCTGTAGGCCCACTTCAGGTACTGGAAGGACATGATAGAATCTCTCCAGAGCCTTCTCTTCTCCAGGCTGAACAACCCCAGCTCTCTCAGCCTGTCTTCATAGGAGAGTTGCTCTAGCCCTCTGATCATTTTTGTGGCCAAAATGGACGTGTTCAAGCAGGTCCATGTCCATGGTGTAAGGCCTCTGAGAATGTAATCTGTGAAGGAACTAATTACTAATTACTTTGCTTGAAAAGAAAAAAAATAAAATCCTCCAAACCTTCTGGTTGTACTAGCTTCTAGATCTGGTAGTAAATTTGTATTCAGTAGGATCAGCAATAACTTTTATATTTACTCATGAAGCAATTTTGTTACCTTATTATCCTCTCCTCATCTTTTCTCTTGGTTGCAAAAAAAAGTCAGAGTCCAAAAGATAAATGAAACAACACTGTTTTCTTCAAATGTATAGCATGTGGGTTGATTCATGCACATTGTGCATTTGGATCATTATTGTGTGTTTGTGCATTGTTAGTGATCATTACTCTATATATTCAGCAATCTAAAGTGTGTCAGCCACTTCACAGAGCAGCAGCTAAGATTGTGTCCATTTTGTGTGGTACTTACAATTCAGCTCTCTGTCTGACACAGTTCAGATGAGGATGTGAAACTCTAATAAGAAATAAAAAAAGCAAGGCCACGGTCAAACATAGTTCACCAAAAGTTGGTCCTAAATGGTAAATGTCTACAAGGATAAAAAAACCCATCAAATGATATTAGAGAAATTTCTGAAGTATTTATTTTGGAAAAAAATTCTACTGAACTAAACAATGTGCTTTTTATGGCAGTGTGTATATGGAATAGTTATATCATCACTAAAGGAAGCCTTAGAGTGCTGGACAGCTATAATAGCTATCTGATGTTTGGATGTCCCGAGGAGTGTCTGGTTTCCCAAGTTCTTTGAATTCCCATTGGGCACTCTATCACAGTGCAGCCTGAGGATTAGAAGCTTGGATGTTCAGAGTTACTGAGGCTCTCTGTGTCTCCCTAAGTGAATCTGGTCACTGTCCTTAAAATAAATTATTTTAAATATATTGTTCACATCTCTAAACATTAGTGTTTACTGCTTTTCTCAGCAAGAGCAAGGTTCTGATTCCTTGAAGTGTTGGATTTTTCTAGGATTGTCACAGTAACCTTAAGGTGAGGGGCTCCATGAGAATATGCCTGGCACAAGCTTGGCACATGTACCAGTCAAAAAAACATAAAAGCAGGCCAGAGTAGGAGAAGAATTAAAATAGATGAAGCAAGGTGATGGTATAAAAAGGACCTAGTATCTCATTCTAGAAATGACAGACACACAGGACTTAACTGTTTACCAGTCCCACAACACTAAATTGGAAATATATCTCTCTGACTAGGAATGGCATAAAGCTCAGGAACTTCGAGCACTGTGAACAGTGTAGTGGTGCTCTGTCATTACTCTGCAGAGAAGTGAATTTTTTCTATTCAGAAAAAAAAAGATTTGATGGGCGTAAATTTCCTTCAGTGAATTTCCTGTTTATATTCATTTCAGATTAAACAGCAAAAGGTAGTTGAGCTTGTGGGCATGCATGTTACAGGAGATATGTAGATTTCTATGTCTTTGATACACCAAAGCTGGGTTTGTGGACAAGTAAAAGTGAACATCATAGAGTGAACATTGAAATTTACTGCTGGCACATCTAGGCAGAAATTTAAATAAGTAGGTAATTCTGATATTGGATTAGAAACTTATTTTCTAAAGTTAAAGACCGAACAGAAGAGATATCTTTTGTTCTAGGAAAGGAGAATGTTAGAAAAAAAATCTGTGCTTTGTTTACTGTGTAATGACAATGTTTATTTTTAAGTAGGTAGAGTATGATCTGTATATTTAAATCTCATGGTTTGTTGAGCCACATGTAATAAACTCAGTGAATCACTTTATTTGCAGCCTTGAGAAGAATTAATTATAATCCTATATCCCCAACAAGCTTTAAACGTTTATGTTTGCATAGAAAATGCAAAAGCATTTTCCAAATCTTGACTATCTCTGAAATATAAATAATTATATTTACAGTGAGGAGAAGCTAGGTATTCTACTTATCTGTTATAGAAGCATAGAATCATAGAATAGCTTGGATTAGAAGGGATCTTTAAAAGTAATCTAGTCCAACCTCCCCTGCAATGAACAGAAACTTCTTCAATGAGATAAGGTTGCTCAGAGCCTACTCCAACCTGATCTTGAACACTTCCAGGGATGGGGCATCTACAGCGTCTTTGGCCAACCTGTTCTAGTGTTTCACCACCCTCATTGTAAAAAATTTCTTCCTTATATCTAGTCTAAATCTCCCCTCTTTTAGTTTAAAACCATTACCCCTTGTCCTATGGCAACAGGCCCTGCTAAAACACATCTTTCCTGTAGGCTTCTTTTAAGTACGGAAAGACTGCAATAAGGTCTCCCCAGAGCCTTCTCTTCTCCAGGCTGAACAACCCCAACTCTCAGCCTGTCTTCATAGGGGAGCTCTCTGATCATTTTTGTGACACTCCTCTGGATGTGCTCCAACAGGCCCTTGTCTTTCCTGTGTTGAGGGCTCCAGAGCTGGACACAGTACTCCAGGTTGGGTCTCACAAGAACGGAGTAGAAGGGTAGAATCCCCTCCCTCGACCTGCTGGCTGTGCTTCTTTTCATGAAACCCAGAATACAGTTGGTCTTCTGGGCTGCGACCGCACATTGCCAGCTCATGTCCAGCTTTTCATCCAGCAGTACCCCTCTTGGCTGGGCTGCTCTCAATCCCTTCATCCCCCAGCCTATATTGATACCAGAGGTTGCCCAGACCAAGTTGCCCGACCCTGTGCTTGGCCTTTTGAACCTAATGAGTTCACATGGGCCCACTTCTCAAGCTTGTCCAGGTCCCTCTGGATGACATCCTGTTCCTCTGGTGAGTCAACCACACCACTCAGTTTGATGCCATCTTGCTGAGGATGCACTCAATTCTACTCTCTATGCTATTGATGAAGATATTGAACAGTACTGGTCCCAATTCAGACCCCTGAGGATCACCACTTGTCACTGATCACCATCTGGACATTGAGCTGTTGACCACTACCCTCTGGATGTGACCATCCAACCAATTCCCTGTCCGCTGAGCAGTCTACCCATCAAATCCCTATCTCTACAACTTAGAGACAATGATGTTGTTGGGGGACAGTGTCAAAGGCCTTAAAGAAGTCCAGAATATCTGTAGCTCTTCCCTTGTCCACTGTTATAGTCACTCCATCATAGAAGGCCACTAGTTTGTTCAGGCAGGACTTGCCCTTGGTGAAGCCACAGTTGCAGTGCCAAATCAACTCCCTGTTATCCATATGCCTCAGCGTAGCTTCTAGGAGGATCTGTTCCATGACCTTCCTAGGTAGGTACAGAGGTGAGATGGAGAAGCTAGTAGTTCCCAAGGTCCTCCTTTCTACCATTTTTAAAAATGGGTGCAATATGTCCCTTTTGCCAGTCACTGTGGACTTCACCTGACTGCCATGACTTTTCAAATATGAGGGAAAAATTTGACAACTGTATCAGCCAAATCCCTCAGGACTCAGACGCATTTTTTCAGGTACCATAGGCTTATGTATGTTCAGGTTCCTCTGGTTAGAGTGATGACTCCCTCCATCCCTAGTGATCACACAGTTGAAAATTATGATCTCAGTCTTTCTTTTCAGTTTGTTCTCTCAGGGTATCAGAAATACCATGTCTACTAATAGCTTGGTAACTTAAAAAATAGTAGAATATACTGCTTAGAGTTGCATGAGTCAGCTATAACAATGTAGTGACTGCTGGTATCTTCTATATTCATGCCTGTGTTTTATAACATATTTTCTAGATAAAAATATCTGTGTAAGTAAAAATGTCCATAGCTCGCTAACATGCTAATCGAATTCTTTATTTTGGAATTTAACAACAGAAGAATTTACATGGATGTGTATTTAAAATTCTTCTGGACACAAGCATGTTATGTTTACTCCTTGTTTTCCTTGATTAAATCTGGAAAAATAATCAGGACTCTAGGTATTTTTCTTGATGTTGTTTTCAGCATGTGCAGCCATTGAAGACATTTTCAGTCAAATAGAATATAAAAGTAAGGGTTTAGAAGTGTACAAAGACAGTCATGAATATATCATATCAGAAAGAGCTAGTTATTTTAGGACATCAGAGATGTTTTTCAGTTTAAAAATGTTTTACTATGATACCACATTGCTTCATATAATGTGTTCATACAATTTTCTCTAATTGTAAATACACCATGACAAAAGATTCCTGATTGGATTTTTCATATATTTCTATGGAGCTCTGCAATATCCTTAATGATAATTCTACGATGAACAGAAATTTGCAAATTCATTTTTTTACTTTGTTTACTCTTCTGATTGTTCTCCTCTCACAAACATAAAAGAACACTGACTCAGCGGTAGTTAAATTTCCCTCAGCACACTGGATAGTTAAGCATATTATGCAGTTAGACTAGAAATGCTGGTAATTAGAGTTATTGAATCTGGCAGGAAACAGTTACATTAATTTCCGTTGATTTTATCACAGTGCTCAAAAATGTTATCAAACATAAAGATAAATGTATGAAATCCCACTAATATAAGTTTTTATTAAGGCTGTAAAACAAAACTAGACAAGGAGGGAGAGAACGTAAAGTAACCCATATTTTTAAAGGGGTCACTTTGTTTTTCTCTAATCTCATGACAAACGAGAGGACACAGGCCTGGATTCAACCTTGGTGTAACTTCACTGAAGTTAGTTGAGGTACACCAAACGTACTTTGCCCCAGAGGGTTTTAGATTCATTTATTTTAAATTAAGTCTATACATATTTTAAAATGAGCATTGCCCTTCAGAATGCTGAAGTAGTGACTGTAAAAAGAAGACATCCTGAAAGATAAAAGAAAATGTGTGTGATGGAAAGTATTTTAGTCCAGAAAGTCAAACAATTTAACCACCTTTCCAGTCTCATTCATTTGACTCTCACTTAGCTTATGCAATGGATGTGAATTAAGCTCTGGGGAAGATAGGAGAGGACAATATGATACTTGTACTTCTAACTGATTTGGATCCTTTGTAAAAGAGACTGCATCAGTCACTTGTTGGGTATGCTGCCATACTCAGAAAAATAGAAAGAAAGAGATTATGTCTTCAGATATGGCGCCATCCCCAGGATAAAAGGGTGATTAGAGTCTTCAGCTCACTTTTTTAATGCAGTTATAGCCATAATAACTCCTGTCTGAAGAGAATTATGGAGTGTATGGAGTCCTGCATGTTCAATCCTTCCTCCAAGTCTTCCTTCTCAGTGCATAGAAAGGTGGGAGAAAATGTAAAGGTCATGGAGTACTACTTGACTCTGCGGTTGGAAATGGAAGTCAATTTGTAAAAGTATGAAAGGATCAATTGCTGTGTTCATATTGCTAGACGAATTGCAGATCTAGCAATGAACTTTTAAGTGTTCAGAGTCACTTCTTCCATCCATACTGTTGTTTGTTAGCCAAGTGTACACTCTAGAGATTCCCTCCTGGCTTCCAGCTGCTGGTCTAAAAGGCTGCTGGTTTCCTGTTAAGTCCTGAATTGTGTCTGTCACCTTCATGTTAATCTGCCAGATATCATAGGACATAGCTGGCTATGTATGGTTTACTGTATCTCCTCTTATGGATCACAAGGAGGGTACCATTACCATTTGTTATAGTCTGAGTGGGATGGAAAGGTAGATACAATATGTTTCCTTTCTGCTATCAAACTGAAAGAACTGAATCTACTTGCATGTGAGGGTACAGCAGAAACCATATCTCCTTGAACATGAACCACAATTAAAGGACTCTTTCTCTGAGGCCAATAGCGAATATGAATTCCTGCTACTTGTGAGAGGATTATAAGGGGATATAAGTCTGCTGAAAAGTAAGGAGCTTTTTGTAGGTTTTTTCTGTGTTTTTATGATTATGCAAGTCTGTTTGTGATACATTCAGCAGGATTAAGTTTTCCTACAGCAAAGGAGAGTGCTTTCAGAGTCAAGCTAGACAAATTTACAAATACATACATTATACCTAAACAGGGAAGAAGGAGAAGAGCTTGTTGGGCTGTAGCCCGCCTCCCATATCAGTGAGCATATATACTGCTATCAGCATGAAAGTATAGCCAGCTAGGATGTGTGAGCAAGCTGCTTCTGTTTTAGAGATGAAACTCTGTTGTGTTCTTGAATATGTGTTGCCTGGAAGAATCACTCTGAAGAAGGCAAATTGTTCACTTACACTACTGAAGTAAACAGGGTTGGATTTAGCTGTATATTTAAAGGTCTATAATTTATAAATTCTACATATTTTGTTGAACATGTCTCTGCTTGCATTAATTATCAGTATTTACAGGAGCTACAAGGAACCTAGAAGACAGTACTGAGAGATCAGACTTTGGATATACAAATTTTTATGTTAGGAATTCACTAACCTGGATTAATTTCTCATGTTACCTCTACTAGATGCTGAAAAGTGGGAGCCACAAGAGCCAATGTCCCAAATGAGAGGAATTTGAGAGTCTGACAGTAGAAAACACTAAAGAGAAAGAAGGCCGTAGCTAAAATATGTATGTCTCTTTTCTTTGCTTAAGTGTCAAGCTGAAATATTGAGTTAGGCTTTCAGGTAAGACTCGGTTTTAAACCAGAAAAAGTCTTTTAGCATAAAGGTATTTCAGCTATTCTGTTGCAAATGTTCAACTAAATGCCTTTCTAGTAGAATATGCAGACAGGGTGGAGATGCCACTAAATTTTGTGCCATAATCTTGTGCCTTGAATGTATATGTTTTTTATGAACTCTTCAGCCAAGATTCAGAGGAGGTTAACCTCTCATGTTCCATTTGTCTGGAGAGTGCCTTGAACTCTGACACTGTAAAAATATGGGTTGAATAAAAGAACAATAAAAGGAAAGCAGGAATTTGCAGCCCAGGGGTGAGGGATTCCTATGAGAGGAAGGAGTATTGGGGTCCACTCGCTGCTCCATGGGATTCCTGTGCATTTTCCATTACACAGAGACAAGATCCAGCACAGAGGAAATCATGAAACCAGTAAGTTAAAGTGTCCCTCAAAAAGCAGTGTTCCCACCACAGAGTCATACCAGAGACCAAAGCAGGTGACACTTAAGTGTGAGGTAGTCATTGAGATGCTCTGATCAGCCAAGGTGACAGCAGTTCTAAGAATGTTCTATAGATATCTGGGTAAGTTTAGTGACCAGAGCTAAAAACAACACAGACTTTGTTATAAGGCAGAGATTTTGGGAAGTATAATTTTGGATTTACTTATTTGGATTTCATTAGAATTGAAATTCAAATTGTCTTATGGGTGATTTTGGATCTATCCCTAAGTGTGTGTTAGCTCAGTCTTGAAACTAACGTGATTCTTATCTTGCTTTGTTGCATTTGCTAGAAGAAGCAAAAATAATATTATATTCTCATGCAAAAATTAGCCATTATCCAGTAATATCTGGAAAGGAAATAGCCGGTATAAGGAAAAGCTTTTTTTATAATAAGAGAGAGCACTGGAAAAGGTTGCTCAGGGAGACTCCATCCTCGGACATTTTCAAGACCACATTGGGTAAATCCCCTGGGGACCTGGTGTTTCTTTATTGTTGACCTTGTTTTAGCCAGAAAGTTTGACTAGAGAACTCATGAGAACCCTTCCAAGCTGAATTATCCTATGATCCTATTATCCTAACACTAATGAGACAGACCAAAATGGCTGCTTTGGACACAAGTGAGAATTAATTTCAAATGATACATAGACATTTCCACTGCAGATGTCTAATACATAGGTGCAATGCTTTGTACATTATACCTTAAAACTTTTTTAACAATTTAAAATAGATGTTTCATTGTAGTATGTTTCCACGGCAAGCAGAAATCGTATAATCATTAACATCTGTCAGCACCTGGAACTCATGGGATTGACTAGACATTCTAATTGTAGATCTTGAATTGTTGTTATCTCAGCCATTGAACTATAACAGGAAACAATCGAGTTATTTGTTAGGGCACAATGCTATAAAATATCTGAACAATATGGCTTAGTGTCTTGGAGTTTAATCCATAGGTATTATGTAAAATGAAAGCTTTACATTTTTGCCTTAAATACCAGTCAATTTCTTCTGAGTTCTATAGTTAGTTTAGAAAACGGTCATAGTTACATCATAGTTACACAGCTTGCAATATATTTTGGGATGAGATTCTGCAGATCATATTTATGCTGGCATGCTTCTAAAGCAGCAGGTATAGACGCGGTGACTGGGAGTCTATCAGCTATGCAGACACATTTCTCTTCTTTTTGTATTCTCAATTTGCTATTAGGAAGAATGATACTGACTTATGTTAAGTACATACAGATGCATTAGGAGACAGAAACTCTTACTGAATGACTTCCTTTCCGCTCAAATAAGTTTGTAAACTCAATCCATCTCATCTTCAGCCAGAGAATGCTTATATCAACAATCTTTTTCTCTTTCCTATAACTTTTCTCTCCATCTGCAGTTTTCATTTTGATTTCAGGAGTGGTAAAGACCTGTAAACTGCTAAATAAACCCAAACTCCATTATTCTTAGATTGAGGAGCACTACAGTGTTTATAATTTATTAAAAACAATGGTGCTGTTTCAGATTTAAGCAGACATTAACACCATTCTAACTCATTTTATTTTTATACTTAGAATTAGACCTGAACAGAAATAATACTTGGGTGATGAAGATCTCGTATCCGAACCCATACCTAGATACATGATCAGATATCAGCTCTTGCTGTGAGTTAGAATTTTACCGGGGGGAGGAGTGTTGTGTTGCTTGATTTTGTTTGTTTGTTTGTTTGTTTTTGTTAAGTATTTCTGTAAATTGCTGCTTTTTGTTTTCTAGAAAAAAATATGAAAATAAATTGTCCTTTTAATTTTCTTAAATTAAAAATGCCTGCAGTTAGTCTCTCTCACTGTTTCACTAAGGGCAGTACACAATCCTGTAGCTGTTCTTCATAAGTAGTACACTCAATTATAGCTATGCACTGTATCCTGACCTCTTTATTGGTGCCCTGTATGTCCTTTTCATTACATCTGGGATATGGTAATCAGACTCCTGACACAGACTGAAATTTATTGATCACATTATCCCTGAAATGCTTTTTTTTTGCACTGGCTCAGCTCCTTGTTCATTGTGCTGATTTTAAAATGTGATTCCACACCAAATAGTGCATGTCATTAGTTAGCATTAACTTATGAATTCATGTCTGAGTCAAAGAATTCTCAGGAGTCCTGCTTCTTTCCTGTGACTCCCTTTCTGCAACATCCACTGTATATATTTCATTGAAGAGTTTCTAAAGACCTTGGAAATTTCAGGAGTAAGAAATTTGTTTTCTGGTAGCCTAGACCCACCCAGGGAGCATGATTTATACTGATTTCTAACCAGCTTCTAATTTTGATTTTGTTACAGAAGAGTCTCTGAAGAGAAAGAAGGAGGATCACACTGCACTCCCTGGCAAAATTGTTCTGGGGAGCTCTAATAAGCGACAAGATCTGGTCTGGGATTCAGAAAGGTGAAATGTGACTTAGAAACATCTTTGCTCCTTTCTCCACTCCTGAGACCTTTCAACTTATCACAGAGGTTCTGGCTCCTAATGTGTGAGAACGTTACATTGTCTTGGTGGTATGCATTTGCATTATGTCCCTACCTACGGCTCCTTCGACCAAACACCCTTAAGGGAGCAGACATTCTCCTTCGCTATATCCTCACAAATTGTTTTTAACCAGACTAAAGCCACTTCAGAACAAAGTACACATGTAAATCATACAATACAAGAAGACAGAGCAGAAGAAACAAGGAGGGAATATTATTGAACATGTCCCTTTATGAAACCAGTTTGGATTAGTATTACCTTATATAAAGAAAAATAATCCTACAGTTAATGATTTAGGAGGAGAAGTGTCAAAAACAGAGGAGGAAGAGGTTCTAGAAAGGTTTTCAAGCAACTCCTTTGATAATTCTCTCAAATGATCTCATTCTTTCTGATATGTGTAATGCTTGAACAGTACTAAAAGACTCAATGCATTTACAGATGAAAGGTGAAAAACACTTAAATAAGTACACTTTATAGAATTGGTTAAACTAACACATTTTAAAATATAAACACATATCTGACATTTCTCTATTTCGATGCTCTTTTATGATGAAGTAAATATCTCAGAAACAAATTCTGACATTTTTTTCCTATAGGCATTTTTCTCTGAAATGCAAGTTTAGGAAAAAAACCCACCTTTTGAAAGTATTAATTTAACAGAAAACCTGGAAATTACCCTGTGCACCTCTGCTCATTCAAGGATCTACACTAAATATCTTAATATAGCAAATGAAAATGTATTTAGGCTTCTGGTGTTGATAAAGCAAAGAGTAACAGTAATTTCTTTTTCTTCTCTGTCTGACATATTCTTTCATTTGCTCCTTAATGAGTACCTTTACTGAGTCTCTTTACCTCATTTCCTTCTCCATTCTTCTATAACTCTTGGACTTGGTTGTTATATTGGCTGTTATCTTCTTTCCCCACAGCTATAACTTCTGAAACAGAATCTTCTGGGAGAATGATTTTCTCTTGCTGTGCTCCCAAGGGTCTAGTTATGCCCCTCATAGTGATGTCCCTGGTTACTATTTTGTTTAGACTTGGAGAATATCTGTTTTACTTTTATATTTTAGCAGTGAAAAATAGTATCAGTCACAGCAACAATAGCAACATTGAAAACCTGCAGGGAAAAAGAAAGAAATCCACCACAGACAGGTCAATAAGCAAAATCCAAGAGGAAATTTTAGCCCCAACATATCAAATGTTTCAGTACCCAGATGCCAATTTGTAGGTTAAAAGAAGATAAGAAGGAGCAACCTCCTCATTAACTTGCAATGTCATCCTGCAGTAGTGTTAGAGATGGAAATTTCCCCTCAGTTAATCTTGGACTGCCACTTGTTTGGAAATCATATATTAGATCCTCAGGTTTTTTGAATAAAAGCCCAATATGTGAGCAGAAAAGCCTGTGCAATACACAGAGAAGTTAGATACTTCATAATACTCATGTGCTGATTAGGGATTTAGAAAATAAGGAGGACCAGAGAGTTGGTACCTGAAAGCTCTTCAGGCTTAGGTCTCTGACTTAACTGCAGGTAGATATCTTCATCAAATTCAAAAGAGGAGATGGGACTTCTCTGTATTTAAACGTCTACAGCTATTATAGTGGCCCATGGCCACTGCTTTCTTTCAAAGCATAATAAGAAAAAGAGAAAGTCCTGCCAACTTTTTATATAATGTTTTATGAATCATGCAAGAAATTTGTGATAAAGGTAAAACATCCATTTCAGCTCAATGACTTCAGATCCATATCTCACCATGACCACTTGCTATGGACTAATTATATGACAAAGCTGCGTCACTGTACAAATCAAAGTATATGATTCATGAGACCAGGGGAAAAAAGAACAAAGTGGAAGCATAGATGAAGCGCAGTTGTTATGAATGATAACTTAGTAAGAAGGCAGAGGAGCTTCTAATTGTACAATTTTCTAAGCCAGCTTTTTACTAGAGTCAGAAACCCAGTCATTGCACCACTGCATCCCCTGCTGTGCCAGAGCTGTGGAAATCTGGGCTCCCTTTCACTGCCAGCTCCAGAACGAGGAGCTGGGACAACAGCTACTGCTAGAGAGTGAGAAGACACTCCTATTTGAAGCTGTCACAGTTCTCTCTTTTCTTCTTCTGCTCCCCCCAGGTGTGACGAGGAGACTACAAGCCTTGCATCTCCACTACATCCTTTCTACGGTATAACTGGCCAAGCCAGTTCTTCATTCTTGCAGTAGCAAAATTACACTTCATTTGAAAACTCGTAAAACATCTTAAGAGGAAGCCCAGAATTTCAGTGCCTCCTCAGTGGGCTGCTAATGCCTTTTATGCTGGATAACAATTGAGAATTTCTAAGTTCTTGCAACCTGGCACTCTCAAAAATGAATTTTCAGTCGTTTAGACAATGTATCAAACTATGAAGTGTAAAGTCAGCTACCAAAGTTTTAAAAATGCAAAAAAGGAAGCTTTTGGGGCTTGAATTTTCATTTTTGTTGAGAGCAGAAGAAACATAATATCTACTTGCTGTTGACTATTTATGCACAGAACTCTGTTTTTATCAGCTTAAGAAGGAGATTTTTTTAAAAAGACTGTAAAATCAAAGAAGTATTTTCATGTGTATAATATTTAGAATAGTTGTTCACTTTTTGTAGCTCTTGGTTATTTTAAAAAATAACCAGTAGTAACAAGGATTGATTTTATTTTTAAGAAAAACAAATTTTTCATTTTTTTAAAGAAAGAAAAGTGTGCAAAACAAAGCAGTGGTACTTTTTGTTGCTAATTCCTGGCATGCAAGTTTCTTTAGGTCCTGAAAGATTGCATTAGTTACAGTAACAGCATGTCATATCTGAAATGCTAAGGAAACAAAGTAGGAAAGTCACCAGAAGTGACACATTGCAGTACAGCCTAGCATGAAGCAATACATCAGAATGTGTAATGGCTAGAACCAATTTATCCATTTATTCTATAATCCTTTAAAAGAGCAATTTATTTAAGCGATGTTTTGGGAATGTTTTAAATCATTTTTAAAGGATCTGCACAACAGCTTCCTGTATTGTATAGCAAGCTGCTACTACTCAAAAGTTTTGGGGCCAATTCCTGGTTCACACGAGAAAAGTGTTACCAGGATCATAAAATAGATGGAAACATATGTTACGAAGTTAATGCTAAGACAGAAACAGATTGGGCTGACAACATCCTGGAGACTGCGTTAATGACTCATTTGCATAAAGTCACTTCAGTGGAAAACTTTCTATGCAGTTTACTAATTTTCTCAGCCTGAAGAGAGTTTAAAACAGTAGTGAAAAGAAGATACCTCAGAGAACTGGTGATAAAAGAGCTGTACTGTGTATGGTAACATAAACATTTCCTCTGCTGTAACTCTCTTAGTTTTTCTAGATCTTCTCCATACTCTGTCCCAATACTTTTCTAACATCTCCTTTCCTTTCTTTTCGATACAGGAAGACAGAGTCCTGCCCATTCAAATGGTCTTCACATCTCTCAGCTTTCCTTCCAGTTTTAGGGATCTTCTAACTCATAGTTTTTGCAAAGTGTGTGTGTGCGTGCATGTATGTACAAACCATTCCTTCCAGTATTTCCTGATTTGACAGTCATGAACACAAATAAATAAAAATTTCATTTTCTAATGACGTTTTCTTTGTTGTTTGATTTTCCTTTTACTAGATGTTCCCATATTTAAAGACAAATAAGCTAAAAATTATTTTGTAGCACATATGTACCACCTCAAACAAGTGCTTTTCTGGTACCATCTTTTTTATGGAAAAAAAAAAGTTATTCTGACAAAACATTCTATAGAATCATAGAATCATAGAATGGTTAGAGTTGGAAGGGACCTTAAAGATCATCTAGTTCCAACCACCCTGCCATAGGCAGGGACACCTCCCACTAGACCAGGTTGCTCAAAGTCCCATCCAGCTTGGCCTTAAACACTTCCAGGGATGGGGCATTCACAACTTCCCTGGGCAACCTGTTCCAGTGCCTCACCACCCTCACAGGAAAGAATTTCTTTCTGGTATCTAATCTAAATCTCCCCGCTTTCAATTTAAAACCATTACCCCTTGTCCTGTCACTACACTTCCTGACAAAGAGTCCCTCTCCAGGTCTCCTGTGGGCTCCCTTCAGATATTGGTAGGCTGCTATGAGGTCTCCCCAGAGCCTTCTCTTCTCCAGGCTGAACAACCCCAGCTCTCTCAGCCTGTCTTCATAGGAGAGGTGCTCCATCCCTCTGATCATCTTTGTGGCCCTCCGCTGGACCCATTCCAACAGGTCCATGTCCTTCCTGTGTTGAGGACTCCAAAGCTGGACACAGTACTCCAAGTGGGGTCTCAGGAGAGCAGAGTAGAGGGGCAGAATCACCTCCTGTGACCTGCTGGCCACACTCCTCTTGATGCAGCCCAGGATGCAGTTGGTTGGCTTTCTGGGCTGCCAGTGCGCACTGCCGGCTCATGTTGAGCTTCTCATCCACCAACACCCCCAAGTCCTTCTCCTCAGGGCTGCTCTCCGGCCATTCTCTGCCCAACCTGTATTTGTGCCTGGGATTGCCACGTCCCAGGTGCAGGACCCTGCACTTGGCCTCATTGAACTTCATGTGGTTTGCACAAGCCCACCTCTCAAGCCTGTCCAGGTCCCTCTGGATGGCATCCCTTCCCTCCAGCATGTTGACCATGCCACCGAGCTTGGTGTCATTGGTAAACTTGCTGAGGGTGCACTCTTTCGCACTGTCCATGTCTCCGACAAAGATGTTGAACAGCACTGGTCCCAGTACCGACCCCTGAGGAACACCACTCGTCACTGGCCGCCAATTGGACATTGAACCATTGACCACAACCCTTTGAGTGCAGCCATTCAGCCAGTTCCTTATCCACTGAGTGGTCCATCCATCAAACCCATGGCTTTCCAATTTTGAGACCAGGGTGTCGTGCGGGACAGTGTCAAATGTTTTGCATAAGTCCAGGTAGATGACATCTGTTGCTTTGCCCTTGTCCACCAAGTCTGTGGCAGTATTGTAAAAGGCCACCAAATTTGTCAGGCACAATTTGCCCTTGGTGAACCCATGCTGGCTGTCTCCAATCACCTCTTTATTTTCCATGTGCCTTAGCAGAGATTCCAGGAGGATCTGCTGCATGATCTTGCCAGGCACAGAGGTGAGGCTGACTGGCCTATAGTTCCCTGGGTCTCATTTTTTCCTTTTTTGAATACCGGGGTTATGATCCCCTTTTTCCAGTCAGTGGGAACTTCCCCGGATTGCCACGATTTCTCAAATATGATGGAAAGCGGCTTAGCAACTTCATCCGCCAGCTCCCTCTGGACCCATGGGTGGATTTCATCAGGTCCCATGGACTTACGCACCTTCAGGTTCCTTAAGAGGTCTCGAACCTGATCTTCTCCTACTGTGGGCAGTTCTTCATTCACAGAACCCCTGTTTTTGCCTTCCATGACTTGGGCAGTGTAGTTAGAGCCCTTGCCAGTGAAGACTGAGGCAAAAAAGTTGTTCAGTAGCTCAGCCTTATCCATATCCTGGGTGGCCAGGTCTCCCGCTTCCTTCCGGAGAGGGCCCACAACTTCCCTAGTCTTGCCTTTGTCCCTGACATATCTATAGAAGTTTTTCTTATTGCTTTTGATGTCCCTGGCTAGATTTAGTTCTGCCGGGGCTTTCGCTTGCCTGATCTGGCTCCTGGCCACTCGGATAGTTTCTCTATATTCTGCCCAGTCTACCTGTCCCTGCTTCCACCCTCTATAGGCCTCCCTTTTGGTCTTGAGCTTGTCCAGCAGTTCCTTGTTCATCCACACAGGCCTGCTGGCTATTTTGCCTGATGACTTCTTTTTTTTGGGATGCACTTCTCCTGAGCTTGGAGGAGGCGATCCTTGAATACCAACCAGCTTTCTCGAGCCCCTCTCCCCTCCAGTTCTTTTTCCCACACTACCGTGCCAATCAGTTCTCCCATGAGACCAAAGTCTGCTCTTCTGAAGCCCAGGGTAGCGAACTTGATGCCCTCCCTCTTCACTGCCCTATCAATCTTGAATTCTACCATTTCATGATCGCTGCAGCCAAGGCTACCCTTGAACTTGACATTCGATGATCTCAAAGGTCCCATCCAACCAAAAATATTCTGTGATTCTGTGATTCCCCACCAGCCCCTCCTTGTTGGTAAGGACAAAGTCCAGCACTGCTCCTTTCGTCGTTGGCTCCTCAATCATTTGAAGAAGAAAGTTATCATCAATTCATTCCAAGAACTTCCTGGATTTCTTATGCCCTGTTGTGTTGTCCTTCCAACAGATATGGGGGTGGTTGAAGTCCCCCATGAGGACCAGGGTGTGCAAGCGCGATGCTGTTCCTATCTGTCCATAGAGGGCCTCATCCTCCCTGTCACTCTGATCTGGTGGTCTGTAGCAGACCCCTACTGTAACATCACCTGCCCCTGTGCTCCCTTTAATCCTGACTCATAAACTCTCTGTCGGGTCTTCATCTGCCCCCAGGTGGAGCTCCACACACTCCAGCTGGTCATTGACATAGAGGGCAACACCCCCACCCCATCTGCCCAGCCTGTCCTTCCTGAAGAGTCTGTAACCCTCCATTCCAACACTCCAGTCATAAGAGCCATCCCACCACGTCTCGTAAGATCGTAGCCCTCGAGGCGTGTGTATGTCTCTAATTCCTCTTGCTTGTTCCCCATGCTGCGTGCATTTGTGTAAAGGCACTTCAGCTGGGCGCCCAGTGGGGCTGACTTATTAGCTGGAATGGCTCCATTTCTTTCATGTTGCTCTTCAGGTGGCCTTCCTTTGTGGTGTTTTATCTGTGATTCCCGGAATCCTTTTCCCTCAGGAGTCTCAAATACAGTCCTGATGTTATCACCCCCCTCCCCCTTCACATCTAGTTTAAAGACCTATCAATCAACCCCGGAATCTCTTGGGCCAGAATATTCTTCCCCCTTTGGGAGAGGCATTTTCCATTCCCTGTCAACAAGCCCAGTGCCGTATAGGTCAACGCACTATTAAAGTACCCAAAATTATGGTGGTGACACCAGCCACGGAGCCATGTATTGACTGATTTGATCTGTCTGCTCCTCCCAGCATCATTGCCTGCCACTGGAGGGAGTGATGTGAAATCACCTGCACCACAGATTCCTTTACTAAACTTCCCAACTCCCTGAAGTCTCTCTTTATAGCTCTTGAGCTCTGAGTCGCTGTCTCCTCTGCACCTACATGGAATATCAGTAGTGGATAATAATCTGAGGACCGTACTAAACCAGGAAGTTTCCTGGTGATGTCCTTCACCCGGGCTCAGGGAAGACAAAAGACTTCCCTCTGAGGAGGGTCCACCCGGCATATTGGGCCCTCTGTCCCCCTCAGGAAGGAGTCCCCAACAACTATAACCCTTCATTTTTTCTTAGAGGATGTGGTGGTGATCCGGGTTATATGCTTTATTATATTATATTATATTATATTATATTATATTATATTATATTATTTATTATATATATTATATATATAATATATATATTTATTATATGCTGTAGTTCTTATTCAGATAAATGAACATTTACTTTAAGAAAACCACTTTTGAAATAATGAACATATAAAATTGGAACGGTTTGGAATCTCCTTATCTCAAAATTTGTCATGAAGATATGTAGTTTGTTGCTCTTTTGTATTCCTATGCTGCAGCCAGGGGTGTTACTGAAGAACAGAATCTACAGTGGAACACTTTAGGGAAGTATAACATTTTTGTTATTGAGAATTTAAATAGAGTCAAAAAAGAATATGTTTTTTCGAAGATCCAAAGCAAAATCCAGCAGAGATCAATACCTGATAAAAAATGGGAGGGTTTTCCAGGAAGATGTGGCCTGACATGAAAAGATATTGCAAAATATGCACAACACAGAAGAAAAATGTTACAGTGTTATTCATGAGAGAGGACTCCGAAAAGGATGAGGCTAATAAATCAAAGACATGATTTCCAGGGAATTAGAAATGAAATTAAAAGCTAATTCATCAGGATTTTAACACTGGAAATTCCAAGAGAAGACAAACATTTTCTATGCAGATTCACTGTGAAGTTTTATTATATAGGCTTTTGATTAATTAACACACATTTAAATCTCTGCAATGAGACAGTTCCCATGTGTTTGCTTAAGTACCTTTCCCCAGGCCAAATACAAAAAAGAGAGAATTGGAACACAGTTATAAAAAAAGGATGCCAAGCCTTTTTAAAGTGATACTTTAGAGCAGCTTGTAGCTGCTTATAGCTTTCGACTTTGCAGTCGAGTTTTCACTTCAGGCTGCCATGCCAGGGCCACACCACGTGGCTAGCAGTGGGATTCTGCCAGCAGGCTGGATGCTGAATAATTCAAATTTCCGAAGAGGAATAAGAAAAGTAGCAATCACTCCAGTTCACTTCTATCTTTTGTCCTTGTGGCTGTCATTTGAAGAAGTCTGGTCACTGTCTTTAAAAGATCAATTCCTGTATTTAGACAATGCCTTGTCCATTCTGTATTTTTACTTCTTGAAAAGTATTATTTGTGTTTTGAGACACCATTTAAATTGAAAACCTTTTGAACCTGCTATAAGTATTAAATCCAACTAAATAATTATTCAAAAGTAAGCAGCAGTTTAGCATGAAATATGAACAACTTTTTTTTTTTTCCTGAACAATTAGCAGTTATATGAATTACTACAAATAGCAAATATCCAGAATTTTTGATGAATGAAAAATGAAATTACACACCCAGATAACTTCTTGGGATCTGTATCTTGTAATCTCTGCAAGATTGTCTTTGTTTTCTTGAAAACCTGGAAGTCTCTTTTGATCTATTATGAAAAGAAAAAAAAAATCAGAAACACAGCATTTAATCCCAGTTCCTATCTCGATTTATCCACTATCTAAAACTAATTAGTATGGAATACTTCAGTTTGTTTTTCTCACTATATTGTATCAAGACAGAACTATCAACTTCTGACCCTAAGTTTTTTCATTCATAGAAATGTGTATAAAAAGCTTCGGGAAACTTGACAATATAGATATAATCACATGGAAAAAAATTACACATTTTACATTCTGTAAGCCAGCAATTTGTTGAACTAGTTTCCAGGGCATACAGTAAACTCTCCATTGCTTCAAAATTTTAAATTAAATTTGGCAACCCCACAATATGGCATGGGGTGGAATCCTATTCCCATTGAAATCTATTGAATGTTGACTTTTGGGTATTTTTTGGCAGAGAGGGGGTTTCACTTAAGGATGAAAATAACAACTGTTCACTGGTGTTCTTTTGGTATGGAAGTTATTAAAAACAGCTATTGGACTTTCAGGATTCAAACTTGTATTTCAACAACTACAACATGTACCTGAGCCATCAGCAGCTATATCTGTATTTTTTCTGGTGTGGCCTGCAAAATAGTGCAGATCTGCCCATAGTATGACACTCATATTTTCTACAGCTGTAGAAAAAAAGACATTAGAAGGTTCTGTATTCAACACATTTTATGAAATCCAACTGGGAAATACAAGCAGTCAAATTTTCATTCTAGAGCCTTTCTCTTCCATGTAAACTAGTAATTAAAATAACAAATATTTAGAATATGGTCATTACCCTTTGGTAATTGTTGTAAGATGGCAACTATGGCAGAAAGTAAAAGCTCGTTCTCACAAAGACAGCTAAAACCATGACTGAAATCGTACCATCAGGTTTTGTAGTCATTTTGCATTCTTTCCCACTGAAAAACCCTGTAAGAGCTTTGGGATGTGACCAACTAATCCACTTAATACTTATTTAATTATCTTGGTACTCTGTTTTATAATTCTCCATGAACTATTTAGATGTGAACTGATATCTTCTCATCACAGAGCTTAGTATACAACCTGCACAAAATTTAATCAAGGGGAAAATTAAAGTAGAACAATATAAGAAAAATTTTATTACCTATATGATAGCATTTTTGTTCATTTACAGTTATTCACAGAATTTATATGAATGTCATTTTACATCTAAAACTCATAATTTCATTATAAATTCCAATGGAATAAAGGCTTTTAAATAATAAATTGAAATCTCATACATAGTAACAAATGAAGAGTATAGGAAATCATAATGGTAATAATTTAATATATTAATACTTGATACATTAGATAGAAAAGATATGGGGTTTTTTGCAACTATATATATTATCTTCAGGATCTTGACCTATTACAGTTAAATTTGTAAGGTGAACAGCAAGCACTGGGGCCCAGTCTTTTTTCAGTCATGCCCAGGGATAGGACAAGAGGAAATGGGCACAAATTTGTACATAAGAAGTTCCACCTAAGCATGAGAAGGAACAACTTTACTTGGAGGGTGGCAGAGCATTGGAATAGGCTGCCCAGGGAGGTGGTGGAATGTCCTTCTCTGGAGACATTCAAAACCCGCCTGGACACATTCCTGTGCAACCTGCTCTAGGTGGACCTGCTTTGGCAGGAGGGTTGGACTAGATGATCTCCAGTGGTCCCTTCCAACCTATCATTCTGTGTGATTTTGCGTGTGTGTGTGTGGTTAACCCTATTAATTATAATAGGAAGTAGACCTAATGCAGTCGGGTAAATTGGATAGGTGTCAAGTGTTCGACCAGAGCTTCAGCAGCAAATGTTGAATTGACATTAGAATATGTACACCAGCTACTGAAGACCCACATGAACATATGATTGAGAGCAATCATATCAAATTAGAAAGATTTCATGATCTTTTGTAACAGTTACTGTTTCAGCAAGACAAACTGTGTATTGTCATACACATTCTAACACATCCATGTCTGTAAGACTAATTTATTTTTCTGTCCTTAACTGACATAAAAAATAAGCAATCATCTCTTACAGAGCCTTTTTTTTTTTTTTATCCCCAGGTTCATTCAGACCAATTATGAGCATGTAGTTTCAGAGATGTGATCACACTTTTAAGATTTTAATTTCATGTTCTTATTCTGACTATGGAACTGAAGTTGAAATTTTTAATATCACTTTGGAAATCAAACTGACTACTTTCACTTATGAACTATTGTGAAATGTTGCTAAAATATAAAAGGTGCTGAAGAACATTTGTGTGATTTGAGTCTTTCTTACTTTGCTTTATCTCTGTTCACTAGGAGTGACTTGATATTAATCTTGAATATGCAGCTTCAGAATCCGTTCTTACATCTTCATCTCCTTCAGCTTCCTTTTAAGAGCCACAGAACTATTAAATTCAGCTGTCTACTTGTGTACATCTGTGAAAAATATATCAAGAAGTGTTTGATAAATAATGTCAACAGTCTAAAGTCTGTAGAATTTGTATTTATTAATTTTTTTCTCCCATGTTGAGTTTTTTCATACTTGGTAGTAATTATTTTTTACCCAAAGGAAAGATTCAGTGCATATGCAGATGCACTCAATCTATTTAAACTGGAATTGACCCAAACTGTATATGTTTTGGTTTGACTATGTATGATTTGTTTGTATTGGCTTTAAAATCCTTGCAGAGTAGCCTTTGGAGTTTGTATACAACTGTGGTATAATCAAATCCAGGCAACCAGGTCCCACTCTGATTTGGAATATAAATGTGAACAGGTGTGAAAGGTTTATTGGTGATTTTTGTCACTGACTGGGAGTTCCTCAAAGAAGAAATAGAACTAGCTACATTCCATAGATTCTCCTTTAAAATGATTCCTAGGTGGCTCTTAGCCCTCCAGAAGTCATCATCAAATGAGTGCGCAAGGGCATTACGTAACAGATGGAGATTAAGGTATGCAGCCAAAATTCCACTCATGACCAAGAGATATTTGTCCTGGAAAGTATTTTTATCTGCAACTGCCAAAGCAAGAGACCATTATATTACTCTACTGCAATAGGTGAAGTCAGTAGTAACCTTGCTTCATATGGGACGTTCAAAATCTTTAGAGCAGAACATTCAGACACTAATCATAGAAAGAAAGAGAAAGGAACTACACAATCTCACTTTACAAATCTGCTTTTACTGTTTGTTTTTGGTTTGGTTTTGTTGTTGGGTTTTTTGTTGTGTTTTGTTTGGTTTTTTTAGTTTTCTTTTATGCCTGGCATTGTCCTGCTGGCAATATCCATTGTCTTCAAGTTATTCTTCAATATATGGATTATATTGTCCTTTCTGCCTACATCCAAATTCTGCACCATTTCACCCACAGACTGTGTGTTATCACAACCTTACAGAACTATAAATGACACTGAACTATAAGGCTAGGCTTATGCTACTATTTCATTGGTCCTGCAGTTAAGGACCTGCAGTTATCCTGCAGTAAATACCACAACCCTGCATATGTTTGCATAGACTTCTATAAACAATTTCCCCATGTTGTGTAACTCTTCTGTTCATTGTGCTGATAAATATCTTGACCATAACCATGAACATTATCAAGTATCTTACCAAGGTTTCCCTCATTCCAAACAGTTTATTAAAGGAACACATCCTGAGTTCTGAAACTTTGACCTTGATATAAATTTTTTTGTGTACTTCAGCTCAACTACACGTTCTTAGAATACTCATCTCTTACAGAAGAACTGGATAACAAACAGCACATAATTTTAAAACATTCTGTGTTTTCTCAATCTGATAAGATGGAGTTTATATGTTTATAACAGTTTTTAATAACTATTAGTAGTCAATAAAATGTATTTTTTTCTTCGTACTTTATACTAAATTGAGAGAATGCCCAACACAGCAGGCATTGCAGTGAGAGACCTAGTTTTACATACAGTTAAAAGCATTAAAGTATGTATCAGATTCCATATTTTTCAAAATTCAAGTGATAATACGGTGAAGAACAAGTTCATTAAAGCAAGGTATTCAAAGATGAAAACTTGTTCTCTGAGCACAGAGTGACATTATGCTAAGAGAAACATTTGTATGAATCAATTTATTGCAAGGACTTCATGAAATCTCCTTTAAAAAAAAAGGAAAAAGTGCACCACATGCCACTATGTTGAAAGAAAACCTGGAATCACTTGGGTAAGAGAATTGGAAACCGACTGTCTATGGTTGACCCTCTGAGATTTCTGCATTATTTCAAGCTTCCTATGCTCATGTTTGAATGATTATGTGTTTCAGGCTCACGACTCTAACTATTCTTCTATATCTTTTTCTGCCAAGAAAAATTTCTTGGAAACTGTAACTGATATGGAATTGCATGTTTACTTGATTCAATTACCATCTGTGAGAAGTGATTTTTGCTTGATAAGTGATTTTTTTTTTTTGTTTAAATCATATCATATTTGAATTATATCTCTTTTTACCTCTTAAATCAATACCAACCAAATGATACCGGGTGATATAAAATGCATTTCCATTTGAAAATGTTACTTTATTAAAATTAAGTAGATTTCATCTCTATTTTAAAAGCAGGATATATGCAAATAAACCAAATCTATTATTGTCTCACTTAGAGAAGAGACAATGGCCAAACCATGATGGCAGATGCAATCTCTTTAACAGGTTATCAAGCAACAATAGCTGTTATTAGTCTCATCTGTCTTATCTCTATGAATGCATGACAGTGGTTTATAATTAAGTTTCAGTTTCTAGACTATGCAGCAATTCTAGAAATCAAGAAGTACAGTCCTGGGTTCAACATTCTGATGTGATTAACCTATTATGATCACAGCTGCACTAAAGAGACTGTATCTTGCTTTATTTTCACTCTGGCCAACACTGGTTTGTGTAGACTAGATTTTAAAATGGAAATTATTTAGATCTCTGTCTAGTTGTATCTAAACCATTAACATTTGAGAATGCTGGAGAGAGAACAGCTTAGAATTTGTAATCAAACAAATTTGTCAAAATACATCTATTAATCAAAACTGAAAAAGTTAGTAGATTTTATTAAATCTAAGTGGTTTTTTAATTTGTTTGTTTTGGTATTTTTTTTATTTAGAAAGTATTTTCTGGTCAAAACAAATGAGGATTACATTTATAGCCTAAATTCTCAATTATATGATAGCTTCAGTTAGAGCAGCTAGAGTAAAAGCTTGACTGCGCCTTTTATTAATCTACATATCTTTACATGCATTTCTTTTTGAAAAATTGAAAGATCTCAATTTCGTACAGTCACTGAGTAAATTGCACATTTCAATAATTTTTCTAAAAATCCAGCAGATTTTCATTTTATGATCAGTTGTAATAAATTTCAAATATTTCATTTCTGATCCACTTCTAATTCAGAAAGTTCTGGAATATTACAACACACAACAGATAAATTTTTCTTGCATATTTCTGACACACTATACAACATATGGACAGCTAATGTGTTTGTATTGACCTTGAAATTCCTTTTCAAAGAGAAATAATAAATCTATAGATCATTTGACCCAAATACTGTTATATCTAATACATTTTTTAACAAGGAAGAAAGTATGTATTTACTTTATGTTGAAACAAATTGAAGTAAAGGAGAAACATTTTTCTTGATATGTACGTAGATTTTTTAAAACATCTCTGTGGCTTGCAACCTGGAACTATTTTTTTTTTTTTTTAATACTATTACATACTTTTTTTCATTTGTTTGAAAGGAACAGAAATAGTAGTTTATCATGCAGTAGCATTTTCATCTCAGACGTGGATCCTTCAGAATAATTCTTGGCTTCTGTGCAAAAGCCCTATTGCTATAAGCCTTTGTGCAGTGCACAAGACTTGTACTCTATCTCAAGTGTGAATGGAAGCTGCACTTGGGCACAGAGTAAAGCACTAAGCTTTATCCTTTGCACTCAGCAGGAAGAATTCCAAGGGTGTTTTTCTGGACACTGGCTTTATTCAGATATGCTGAGAATATAAATCTGCCCTGACTCCGCAGGGAAAAAAAGTAAAATTCTCCCTTCATCTTGCTGATCAGGCACCTCAACACATACCTCCTTTACTGACAGTAGTGAGTAGAAATGATGGCTTCTCAGCAGCCTCCAGCATGTAATAGCAGACTTCTCTGCCCCACACTCCATCTTCTGATTATACATCAAGCTGTGCCCCACTGACTTAGGAAAGACTAGGTTAACAAATAGTGACTGTGTCAGTATTTCTACAAGAAAAAAAATATGTATGCATTGTTTAGAGTGGAGCAGTCTGGTTTTGACATTTTCTTGCCACCGAGAGGGGTCATTTGAGACTTTAATTAACTTGGTTGTTTCTATATTAATTTTACAAATTCTTTTATTTGAGGCTTAGACTTTCAGTATATAAGCTACTTTTATTAGTTTTATTAATGCTTCTAATGCAGTAGAGACCAATATTCCAATGTAACATGCAGCTTTTTGAAAGCCTAAGCAAATTAGAGAAAAAGATCCATGAAGAAAAGGTCAAGATACCTATGACACTTCAACAGAACCCAGGACACCCCCCATCCACCCAGATGTTTAAGTAGCAGGTTTAATTAGAAGAAGGTTCAAACTAGAATTCTTGATTGTATCAGTTTTTAGTACTGAGATTATTTGACTGTAATCCTCAAGCTATCCTTACCTCTGATCAGCTTTAGAGACTTTCAGTAAAACTTTCTAGATGCATCAAAGTGCTACACAATTTTGAAAATCCTTCCCATCCCTTGCAGCTATTGTTATACATGGGCACTTCTATATTCCTCTCCATTTCTTGTCACTTAATCCTACATGTATAATTTATTCTTCTTGTCCATTCAATGCAATGTCAATGCACAGCAAGTGCAACCACTTACAGAGTGTCGAACCTGTGAGTATACTATTGGATTAAGATTAGGATTTAAGAATGACTGTAATTCTAATGTTAAGAAATGGCACTAGTATGGCAAGAAGAACTTCTCTTAAAGGTAACATATTTCTTACCAGCCCAGTAGGTGTATTGTTTCTTAAGATGCATATAACGATGTATCCTCCGATTTTAATTCTTTTTTTTCATGTTGACATTCCAAAAGAGTGAGTAAAGGAGGAAATTACTAAGAAGAAACTGATGGCTTGTCTATTAGCATTCTGGGAAAAGGAAAAAAATTCTTCTATGTTTCTGAGTAAAATACATGAATGGCATATTAAGGCAAACCGTCAGTTGAGAAGAAAGATGTCATGTGACACCTGAAAACAGCAGCTTGATGGTGATGGTTATGCTTTGGAATTAAATAGGAAGCCTCACATTACCCTGAATTTGATTTGGATCAGGCAGCAGAAGGCAGATTCCTCAAGACAGTTGACATACACAAGTATAAACAAAGTCCCATTGTATGAATCGTTAATTTGTTTAGATTATTGGACAATAGATGTGTCTATCTGTATCCTCAATTAAGGGAAGGAGTACCTCAGAGACAGAGTACTTAGAAAAGCAGCCAGTGCTATGAACTCACAGTTTCTGGCTTCAGTTTCTGACTCAAAACTCATCTCAAGTAAGCCCTAAACTCAAATGAGAAAGACAGGTACTTACAAAAGAAAACTCCTCTCACCGCAAGTCATGTGTCTGAGACAAGAGAAAAGAATTGCATTCAAAATTTCTTAGTTAATTTTTGAGAGCTTATCCAGCTAAAGGAAGGAAGGAATCCAACACTAATTATGTGAGCTCAACCTGCAATGAAAATTTTCCTATCTAAATAAATTCATTTATGAATATATAAAATAGCCTGAGTGGAAAAATTTCTGCTCCCTACCTCAGGAAACTCCATAATCAAAATTTGCAGTATAAAAAGTCTAAAATCTATTTGAAATCAGTATTTCAAACATTACATAAGCAGTGTTATTGTTAAATTATTAAAATGATTTTTTGAACAAAATTATGTGAATCTTAGGAAAAATAAAGAAATATGTTGCTAAATGAGAACAAAACATTAGCAGCATTGATAAATAGCAACAAAAAGGTATGTATGAAGCAGCATTTTTAAGATTTCAGCAAAAAACATGCATAATACAGTCATAAGATATTTGGTTTTAATGACTTGTTAAATAACTAGATTTGTGTGAAATTTATAGTGTCACTTGAGTATCATTTTTCCAAAACTAACACATTAGGCCCCAGCTGGGGCAATTTAGTTTAGAGATGGTATTTCCACAGTGTTGCTTTTGCAACTTTTTAAAAAACTATTTTGTTTAGAAGAATTTTTTTTTTTTCAAAAATTACTCCTGTTCTTTAAGATATCACTTACTGTTATTTTTTTTTTTTTCTTTTTTTTTCCTGGTCATAGCTTCATATGGCATAGCTTCATTCTGGCACATGGTGCAATATTTAATTAACAAAAACTTAATTTTCTTATGAATGATGGGATGGCAGCAAAAGGGAAGGTGGACTGGGTGCTGAGCACCAAATAGTATTTTGTCCACACTTTGTATTCAAGCTTTTAACTTTGTTTTCAGCTCCAAATTGTTTCTAAGGATGTATCTACAGGGATTTGCCAACATCCCTGCTTTTCTGTGAAGCTAGAATTTACAGAAGGAGAAAAGATGAGATTCTTTGTAGCTGCAAGAATATACAAGGCCATACATAAGCTGAAAGACTCCCTAAAGTGATAACGTACTTAGAGTTTGATTATGGGCTACCAGGCCAGTACAAGGACAATACGATGAGAGTAGCTGGACAGTAACAAAACCAGTCAGGTTAGCTGATCACAGGGGAAGAAAATTTTTGGTGGGAAGGGAAATGGCCGCTTATTCCTATGTCTCAGCCTCTTCCTAAGAGAGGCCGTACAGACAAAGCTGTGAAAATATGATTGTCAGAAAGCTTCTGAAATTTATAGCAGTTTGGGGGTGTTGTGGTTAGAGAGTCTGTTAAATAACTTTATCGTTACTCTGTAAATGGGAGACAGAGACATAGATCTATCTGTTATTGAATCAGGAAATGAATACTGAATACCTGAGTGCAAGTCCAGCACCTGACCTGCAAGTCTTTTTTTCAGAGAACATTTTCTTTCACTGCTTCTGCCTTGTTTAACACCTTGTGACAAATTATTACATCTATGTGAGGTCAGTGAACACATCTGAATGTTGCCTTTGAGGATGTGCTGTGGATTTGTTCACACATCTTCACAATTCTCTCTCGCTGATTTGGGTGGCTCCCTCTTCAGTGCTGCTTGGATGCAGCAGAGATATATGCCACTACAAACCCAGAAAACACAGGTGTTCTCATTTCAGTTTCAGGAAAGAGGCAGAACTCAGCTCAGACTAGACAGAAGCAGTATTAGAGGGAAAATAGTTTCCCCATTACAATCCTGATTGAACTAGGAGGAACTGAAATGAGGGGAAAGGCAAGAACAAGTCTGCTGTAGAAAGGTGTTGTGATAGAAGGTGGATATACTGATTTTATGTAGTAACATTATGAATAACCACTCTGGTCAGCTTGAGGTGTTAGGAAAGCTTGGGCAAGCTCAGCGAGGGCCTGTGAGAAAACTGCTAGCTTTTCCAAAGCTCAGATTAATTTAAGAAAAAATTTAACATAGAGGGCAGATTCTTGACACAATTATTATACTTTTTAAAACTGAATTTGCTACTACAGACTTAATAAACAAAAGGACATTCAAAGGAAAATTTTACCAACATGTCTTGCAGTCTGAGGGAAAAAGTCATCTCTGTCTCCTTAGAAATGGCTAACGTTGTAAGAGAAATTCAGACAGGGCAGAAAAGAAACTTACAAAGAAACAAAAATTGCTTGACTAAGTTGCATAAGTGGTGCTGGTATTGTTCCTGCAATAAATTTTACAGAAAATATCAGCATCCATTAATATTGTCTCCATCACACTGGAGGCTGAAAAGGACTAATTATCTACAAAATGGTACAAAACACTGGCAAAAACTGTATAAGTTAATGGTCACCTTAGAATGAGATAATTTGTCACCCTCTCAGATATTAGTTCTGTGTGTCATGATAAAGCAAGTTGTTGGAATGAGACCATTACTGATTCCACCCGCTCTTAATATTAAGATTTTGAGGAAAGATGAAAGCCATTGTGTCAATAAGAATACTTGAGCCATATGCTCCCTCAAATATATTTTTAAAATGTACTTATTTTGTAGAGTCCTAAATCTTAACTTCAACAAGAAAGCATTGTGTTCAGTTTCATTTTGAAATACTTAAGAAAATAAACTAGTATGGTTTTTCATGCATGCATGTTTAGTATTAAGAAAGAGTTTTCTAGCTAATCATGCATAATCTTGGTGATTATATTGCTACAGGAGGAAGATAAGATCCAAATAAAAGTTTCAGATTATATTAAAATTAATTTACTTCAGGCTAATTGTCAGTGTTTCTAGATTTATAATTCAGTAGGTAATATGTTCAAAAATGAAATTAAGAATTCTTGCTTGAGGACATCAATATAAAGCAGTAGAAAGTTAAAGATGCCTAGGACAACCACCTCCATGTATTTGTGATTGCAGTTACCTGAAAAACAAGGTATTTTCTGGCCCAAATTAAAAGAAATGTTGGGGTTTTTTTTCCTTTCAAATATCAGCGCTTGAGAAGCTCTGTGCAAATTGGCTTCAGAGACAGACTAAGAGATGATTTCAACTCAGCTGGCTGTATAGAAACAACTTTAAATACTCGGCTTGTGCCATGTCATAATTTATAGTTTTCAAGAGAATAGGATGCTTTTAAACCTCAGACTTTGTCTACTGGAGCCATAGGAGTGGTTGATGGTGTGTTCAACTACACAGGGAACTGTCAGTTCATGCTGGGTACACACTCTTGTATAAGCTGATTAGAGATGTATTAGAGCTTTTAGTAAAGGTCCAAACACTTTTGCGCAATTCATGATATATCTTCACACCTGGACTTACTTTTTAATCTAAGTCTCAATTCATTCTGTTCTCTTGTCCATATGAGTTTTATTCAAGACATTTTTACATGCACTTCTTTGTGTATAACGTTAGTGAAATAGAGAAAAAAAAAGAATTCACCTATTTTCCAAATGTCAGTAGGAAAAAATATACAATCAAGAACTTTTATATGTGATAAATCTGGAATCTTATTATCTTCTCATTTAAGCTCCTGATGGACTGGCCAACAAAGTAGACAGCATTATGGATGCTGTTTCCATAGGTAGAGAGATTTTCAACTGGTGGTCAATGGTTCTCCTTTGGTTCACGAAGAACAACCAGACTACCCAATTTAAATTACCCAGAGCTTACTCATCACCTGCCTGGTATCTCAGCCTTCTCACAGAACTTATTCTTCCTTGTTCTGGGCACATGTCAGCAGGGACATAGCAAGAAGGAGGCTGTCCTGGCAACCCTGGCATGCTGTAGGGATGAAGGTAACTACTATCGTTTCCTGAACATAAGGGAGTTAAATTTAAGCCAAAAGCTTGGCCCATTATGCAAGCCTCCTAGGACAGGTATAGATAAACTGATTTTCCTAGCCTGATGAAAAGGTAACTTCACTGGGTAGTTTGTGAAGATCAAGTTATTCTTGCTGTGCTCTTGCTGACAGTGTAGAGAACCTGCATTTTCCAGAATGATCCCCTTAAAAAAGAAAAAGAAATTTAATTGAAGTTCTTCCTGTAAAAAATGCCACTGGTTTTGGTTTACTACTAATCACAATTGATGTTTACTTGAATTGAAATATGAGCACAACTTGTCCACAATAATGAGCAGCTGACCCTGACTAAGTATCCAAACAGATACTTTGTGATCAACAGCCAGCCTTAGCCTTAGATGCTCTTTCCTGTGTCATGTCTTTTGCTGTGTCATTTTAGAGCATGCATAATATTGACCCACCTTATAATTTTGCAGTCAACATATCAGTATAATAAAAGGCTTCAGGCCAGTGAGATGTATGACCAAAACATTGCAGTTGGAATAGATGATCATTGTAGGTCCCTTCCAATGGAACTATTCTATTCTATTCTATTCTATTCTATTCTATTCTATTCTATTCTATTCTTTAAACATATTCCATGGCTTAGTGCCCTGACTGCGTGCCAGACTGAAATTCCTTTAGCAATACACTCACCACACAGAACAAAGATAAGGCTTGTATTTAAAAAAAAAAAAAATCCCATCCCAACCTCAGCCCTCTCAACAGACAACAGACTGTTTCCACATTCAAGGGCAGCTACATTGGCTATATCCATACAGATGGTGTTAGTTTGGAGGGATCGCAATAGAGACATTTAGCATTAAAATTGTTACCCTTATCGTCTGATGTAAATGAGTAATTGTTCTAGTATGAGCTTCAAGTTATCATTACTAGGATCATCTCTTAGGTATGATCACATTCACAATGCCTGTATATGGCATAAGTACTTCACTAATTTCACACTTCAGTACCTTGGCAGTGTGTGTCTGTGAAATACCTAGGAACCAGGTAACTTGGTACATTCACAGTGATTTTGCTGCTTTTTGTCAATCAATTAATAGCAGAACAAAGCATTTTTAGCTTGTTATAAATTCATCCTCCCATGAGAATTTAACTCTGGCATTGAATCTTTGAAAAGCTGTTTTCTTATATGTGTTTCTGCTCTTGGAGAAAAACTTCTCTTTCAAGAGCAGATTTCAATACCAGAAATTACCAAATTTCAATAGCGGTAATTAAGGAGTCCTATGCAGTATTTAATTAAAAAAGTCTTTTATTAATTACTCTGTTTCAAAAATAGCATTCCTTACTTGGAAAGCCTATAGATATTTGCATAGGCTTTACTTTGCTTTAAATTGTTGGTACCATATAGTAGCATTGGTGCTGCAAGGCCAACTCAAATTTTGTATTAAGCTTGGTTTTCAAAATATCTTTATTTTTCAAGATTTCTTCAGGTTGGATGTTAGATTGCTATTGTTTTCACAGTCAAAGGACAACAGTTGAACACTCAGCACTGAAAGAAGCAGTTATTTCTTCAACTTCTCTTTTGGTCCTGAATTAGTCAGCATTATGGAATCATGTCTCTCCTCGACACTGCTGCTTGAGAGCTTTAGTGAGTATCGTGTTGAATTCAGTGGAAACTGATATGGACAACATTCAGTAAAGGAAAAATTCTATGGTGGTAATATATTTGATATTTGTATATATTTGATTCACAGAAGTTCCTTAGAATGGGCTGGGAATGCTGTCAAACAATTGTGTATTTTAGTGCAGAATATGAGATCTGAAGTCTTAGAGAAGCAGGAGGAGTTCTAAATAGGTTGCTGTATAAACAGCCAGGTGAAACTGAAGTACTTCTAAGCATGGCTTTTTAGTCTTAAAAAAAAAAGAACACATATTCTTTTATTTTTCAAAATACAGAAATATATACTATTCTCTAGAAATCAAAACAAACATTTGGAATATAAATTGTTCTTGTGTTCTGTTCCAAAGAAGGGCAAATTTGTTGCAGACTGAATGAAAACTAGCTAAACAAAGAAGAAAACCATGGCTTTACACATTGCAGTCTTACTTTCTGCTGCCCTGTCTGTGCTACTTCTTTTGCTGCTGGCTACAGATTATTCTGCAGATTTTTCGTGTTTGGTTTTGGGTTATGTTTTTTTTTGTTTGTTTGTTTGTTTGGGATTTTTTGGGTTGTATTTGTTTTTGCTTTTGCTTTTGTTTTTCCGTTTTTGGTGAGTAAGACAGCAGCAAGGGCAGGGAAATAATCATTCCATCATCTACGCTGTCTATTGCTGTACACCTTTATGAGATGGGGGTATGGCAGAGAACTTGAATGTAGATCTCTAACTCTGCAGAAATATGAGAGAACTGTGTCCATTCTCTTACTCCCCTGAGTGCTCAGGCCAACAGACACACAATGCCATCTTGTGCAATTTGGGGTAAATTACCTAACTTGGGGATATCAGTAAAAGTAGATTGCTGGTATTTTGCAAATCTCTTTCTACTTGCTTTCTTAGCTTCTTCAAAGCCATTTCTTTGTCTTCTGTCAGAATTGGCATGCTCTAAAAAAAGTTAGAGATCTCTCAGTCTAATAAGAGGCCATTGTTTCATGAGGCTGCTAAATCATAAGTGATGCGAGGTCAATTTCATTTGATATCTTGTGTAACACAAGGCACAACATTTTCCTGAATTAATTCTTCTTTGAACTAATTTTTGGAAAATAGTTTCATCTCAATTACAAGTCTCTTGTGGATGGAGAACCAACCATAAATCTTATCAATGCTGTTGAATTCAATAGGACCCATGAAGGACAGTACATAGCAAGAGCAAAGTCTGTGGGACTAATATATCAGTGCTGACTCATGCAAGTCAATTAGTAAGGGAAATGATTGCAGTCAAACAGGCTCACAGCTAATGATTTAACTGCACTTTGTGTTAGAATTGTGTCTGATTTTGGGGTGAACAAAATGAAGCTTCACTCTCTGGTGAACAGATTCCGGTTATCACATTTTTCCACAGCCGTATTTCTGTTCTGAATGTAAGTACAAACAGGTTCTGGTCAAATGAATCCTTCACCTTCTTTTATAATTCTTAAGCAGATTGAACTGTTTGGGGATAGTCACAAACACTAACTTCTTCCTGCAAGCATTGCTGCTATGTTTTCTATGCTAAAAGAGGTGAAAGAAACTGATGCATCAGAAAACTTAAAGCATTTCCTTAAGTTTAGGCGTAAGATTTATTTTCTGATGTTTAAATAATTTTTTAATGTTTCTTTATACTTGTTTTTCAATATATCAGTGTCTTTCTTTAGTTGAGAAATACAGAAATAGACTTGATTTTCTAAGATAGAGAGTCTGAATGCTGCACAGGTCAGGACTACATTAGGCTTTTCCACCTGTAGTATGTTACTGCTTGTCATCCCCAAGGTTTTAGAGTTTTAATTCTCAGGATACAGTTCCCATTCCCTAAGTGTTCTTTACACTGTTGTCCCTAGATACATCATTTCCATTGTCTATAAAAAAATAAATTGTTGTATCCCTGATGACTGGTGGATGCCAACTGCTTGTCAGCAACCTTTCCTTTTCCTCATTGACTGCTCCTCTAGTTGCTGTGTTATCCACAATTTTTTTAGTAATAATGCTGTGGTTTACTGAGGCTGCAGATAAGGCAAAAAATACCCCCTCTGGCATTTTATTAGAAAAACACATGATTGTTGATGGTTCTTCAAATACAGTTGCATATTAAAACCTTCATGATAAAAGCTTTTATTCATTTAATATGTATAATATTGATGTTTGCAATTTCTTTGTTAATCAACACATTCAGTATGAAACTAAATGACCTATAGAAGTAAAACAAGACCATCAGCATCATCCTTATCAGTCCAATGATAGCTTTTCCTGATCAGCTTACAAGCAAGTTCAAAAGTATGTCTTTCCTATAAGCCCATGCTGATTGCCATTAATTATATTATCCTCTTTTAATAGGTTATTCATCAAATCCCATATCTCTTGTTCCATAATTTGTCTGGGATCAATGTCAGGATGACAGGCCTATAATTAGATGTCCCATTTATACTCTTAAAACATTGGCATAACATTAGCTTCATTCCAGCCCTTTGGAAATGCTCCAGTGCTCCAAGACTTATTGAAAATCATCACTGATGATCAAGAGATCTCCTCAGCTGACTCTTTACAGCACTTGGAGGCAAAATTACCTGGACCTGCTGATTTAACAACATCTAGCATACTGTTATTTAGCAACCTTGTTATTTCCCAATACAATGAAAAGCCTTTTACAATTTAAATCTCATGCAAGTATGTCTAGCTTTTTCACAAAACCGTAGAGATATTTCATGATTCCTAATGCTATAATTCAAAACTGGTTCTCTATTTTCTAGAGTTTTTCCCTTCTATGTTTTTGCTTCTAGTCATCTTTTTTTTCTTCCTATTTCCAATTTCTGATTTATCTGAATATCTATAAATTTCATTTTTCTTTCATATCTTTTACAGTTACAGACACATTCTCACTTTGTATGCATATACTGAATAAAGTCTTCTAGGCTTTGGGGAATTTAGCTAAGGTTCTGCAAATAATCTTATGACTCTGACTTTCTCAGGTAAACTATGATTAAATGCCTAATCTACTGTGTGTTTGAAAAGGCAGATTAACTCAGTATGAGGAATACATAGGATTCTTGAAATTTGGTTCTGTTTAATACCACAAAATTAATAAGTAAAATTAATCAGGTCCTGCGGTCTGCAAGGTATAATCTGGTATCTTTATTACCAAACTTAGATACAAAATTCAAAAGACAATAATGTTTTTAAACACATAGACTCCATTTGAACACAGACTCTGAATTCAAGATACTAAAAAAAGACAGTGTAATCGCAACTTCCTGCACTTTATCTTTTTGACTCTTAACTGATTCCACTGTTTCTCTATTTTTTTTTTTTTGTTTGTTTCTGAGATTGTTCTGTAAGAAGACATGGTTTCGATGTTTGTTTTTCTTCTGTATTCACTAATCAAACTGAAAAACCCATCTCTTTTACATAGTTTCAGAAACTTTTGAGACATCATTCAAGTAGCTGGAAGATCTATAGAAGAAAATACAAAGTCATTGCTAATGAAGTCAATGGATGACATAAATACTGGCTATCTTACAGACGACTCTGTTTTACTCAGCAACTAAACTCAATTGCCCTTTACGACAGTTAAATATAAAACCAACTAACCAACCAAAAATCATAGGAAACCACAAATATTTTTCAGAAGTGAGTAATCAGAAAACACTTGGAACTTCCCATGGCAGGCAATAGCTCGAGACTATTGAGTGTCAGTAAGCAAGAAACCATTGAGTAAAAAGAGGGAGATTATATTACCACAGTACATTACGTTAGTGAGGTCATTACCTGAATACTGACTGTCTGAAGGTCTTTAGAGCAAAAATGACAGATTGGAACAGCTTCAGAAAATAGATATGAAAGTATTCAAGGTTTGAAAGTGTGCCTTAGCAGACATGCGTTTTGGTTTATTCAAGAAAAGTTTAAAAGGTGACTTCATCATAAACGAAACATACTGAAAATTGAAATGTAACTGTTTAGTGATTTAATGAGCCATTGGAACAACTTATCAAAGGTCACGGCAGGTTCTGCCTTATATGATATCATTCATTCAAGAAAACATGATTTTTGGAAAGAGGTGGTAAAGTTGAAAGTAACGAATGCATTACAAGAATGATGTGAAATTATATGCTCTACGCTACACAAGATACTAGATTAGCTGATTATGCAGATTTCTTCATGCTCTAAAATCTGTGAGTTTAGTGAAGAATTAATACATGAAGCATATAGCTAGAGAAGAGTATTCAACTCTACAGTTTAGAGAGTGGAAAAAAAATTTTACTTTGCCAGAGATGAGGTTGATACTGGACCATTGTTGTCAATGAGAATATTAGTGCAGAAATCAGTGAAGCAGTATCAAGCCCTCTATGAAGCCGTTCACTTAGGGGGAAAAGAAAAAAAAAAAAAGAAAGAAAAGAAAAGATTACAAAAACAGAAGTTAGAGTAATGAGGGATGCTGGATGTAATAAAGCATAAACTGAGTCAGAGGTAAAATTAGACGAGATTGTCAGAGGGATGGTTTTCAGTTTATTAAAACTAGGTGCTGCACTTTGCCTGTCCTCTGACACTGCACATTTGCTTAAGGGTATGTTTTCCATAGCCTATGAAACTTAATGAGAAATATTGCCTAAGTTGGATATTGGATATTCATGCTGACAAGATAATGTCACAATCAATACCAAGGAGCTCGGCTTGAAGGGTTCACCTCCAAAGAGCATATTAAATTCTGGAGCTTTTCCACATTTACAGTGAGCCAAGATCTTAAATTTCCACAGTGAGAAGTTTAACTATATAAACATTCAGACCCTTTTTTATAAAGAAGAGTGGAAATATCTCTTTTTTAAAAATGTTTTTGACTCACCTCTGGCAGAAAAAAAATAGCTGTTACTCATGTTCATGTACTGCAGAAGTTGGAAACAAACAGTTGTAACAGGCAGTGGCAGCTTTACTGTTTTAATAATAATTAACTATGAATTTCCATGTAATGGAAGCAGAAGTTTTCAGAGTGGAAAATAAATTTAAATCCATGTATTTTGTGATGAAAAAGAAAATAAGCCTAGAGCTCTTATTCAGTAAAGTTCTCAGTTACACGATTAACTAGATGATTATAAAAATAAACAAACAAGAAACCTCCATGCGTTTGAGTTGTTTTCATATTTTTGAAGGGTAAGCTTTAAAAGACAAAGGAAATTGACTGACCAGACAAATGAGCTCAAGATGATCTCCAGATCTGAATGTACGCAGAGATGTCACATTATTATAAATCACAATGGAAGTGTTCTTAGGAGGTGGCATCTTGCTCTCAAGTGAAAAAAAAAAAAAAAAACAGACAAAGAGCTATGGCTAGTCCCAACTAATAAGCCTACTACAGAATGGATATCTCAAATTTCTTGGACAGGATACTAAAAGATTAAACCCATAAGATATGCCAAAGATTTACTAAGAACTGTGTCTTGAAAATTGGAAAAGCTCAGAAATCAAGTGAGAGAGAGTGGCCAAAAATTACAGAATTGCAGAATCATAGAATGGTTGAGATTGGAAGGGATGTTTGGATGTCTTCTGGTCCAACCTTCTTCCTCAGGCAGGGCTGCCTAGAGCCAGTTGCCAAGGACCATATCTAGATGGCTTTTGAATATCTCCAAGGATGGAGACTCCGCAACTTCTGTGGGTAGCCTGTGCCAGTGTTCAGTCATCCTCACAGCAAAAAGGTGGTTTCAGGTGTCCAGACTGAGCCTCCTGTTTTTCACTTTGTGCCCATTGCCTCTGGACAACACTGAAAATAGCCTGCTCCACCTTCTTTGCATTCTCCCTTCAGGTATTTATAAACATTGATGAGATCTCCCCCAAGCCTTCTTGTCTCTAGGCTGAGCAGTCTCAGTCTTATGTCACAGGAGGGATGTTCCAGTGCCTTGATAATCTTTGTGGCCCTTCACTGTTCTGTTCTCCAGTACATCCACATCTCTCTTGTACTGAGGAGCCCAGAACAGGATAAAATACTCCAGGTGTGGCCTCAAAATTTGTTACTAATATGATTTTCTCCATAGTAAATTTTTTATGCCATCTTAAGTTACACCATGAACTCAAATAAAAAAAAAAAAAAAAAAAAAAAAAAAGCAGCATACAGTTTATTCAAACTTGCTTTTCTAGAAAGTTAAAAAAGGTATGAGAAATGGTTCTGAGAAAAGTTTCTGATTTGTCAGAGCAATCTTAATTGTGTGGTAACTCTAATAAAACAGAACCATTTCATTAGACATACAGACTGTTATTGGTTGGAACTATCAGTAATACCTAGACACAGTGACAGTTAGGATTGCTAAAAAGTCAGAAGCAACACAGAAAGATGGCTGGAGAAACATTTTTTGATTGAAAAGACATTTTTGACTTTTGGGACTTTGTCTTCAATAGTAGAAAAAATTAGATTTCAATTAGTTTGCATAGTTTGTAGTGAGTCCAGTGAGAAAACTAGAAAAAGAAGGCAGGTGTTATAATTCAGTTTGCTTCAGTTACTAGACTTTGCATTAGCTAATATGTATTTTTCTTTTTTTTTTTTTTTCTTGGATTTCTTAGCTCTGTCCATCTCTCATGCATGCTACTATTGCAACTTCATTGAAAGCCATTCACAGCGATTTGCACAGAGAACGTCTTCCAGCCTGATAAACACTTGTCTTATGTAACCCAGTCTCTGCTGAGTTTTCAAGTTTTGCCCCGAAGATCTTGGCTGCAGCTCTTGACATCCTGGGAGAGGCAAGGGGAAAATGGTTTGCTTTCTCATACTTAAAAAGGTGTTTGTTTGTAATACTTTTCTCAGATGTACCCTGTTATCTCTCATTCTGATGTTCTTGATATTATTTTTGACCTGTGGCTTAATTGTATTACTAACAATGAATCTGATTGATTCATTCACCATATGAGTCAAGAACTAATGTAATTCATCATTCAGTATCATAGACATTGAAGTATGAAGTATATTCTGCTATCACGTGCTTTCCAACTAAGAATATTTATATACGTACGTATACGTTTACATATAAAAGGGTTTTAAGTTTGTTTACATATAAAAAAGGAGGACAGTTAGTAAGTAAGATGGGGTTTAATGTTTCTGTTCTTTCAAGACTGTTCACTAATTTACTTTTAATATTCTTCCTACAGAAGGAGTGAAAAGAAGAACTTCCAAAGTCTCCTGAGCTGTATTTTGTACAAAGGAATCTCATTATTTGAGTATCAAAAGTTTTTTTAAAAGTTTGCATTGCAGTCTGCTAACCAGTGTTGAAGGTAAAATATATAAGATAAATGAAGATAGAATATATAAGATAAATGAAGCAATACTTCTTAATGGTATCAGTGAAAAAGGAAGAAATATGTTCACCTGTGCTCCATATCAATGTAATAAATCACTTAGCTTTCATAGTAGAATCTTCCACCATTTTATACAGTAGCACATAAGAATTATGTCTTGCACAGATTTAAAAGACAGGATTCTTTGAGCTGCTTGCTTTCTTACTGCCTAGCTCCCTGAACTGGAACTCCTACCACTGCAGCAGATTCTGCTGTTAGGGAGAATGGCTGAGTGAGTACTATAGTCCTTTAAAATAATATCTGCTTTAGAAACAATACTTGACCTTGCTCTGTACCACATGACCTTTTCCCAGACACTATTGGCCAAGGGAACTTATTACCTATGTGGTTCATGGACAAAGGCCTCACATTTAAATTCACATCAAACACACAAACTTTCTCATCCCTCTGAAAATGAGCAAGCATTGAACTGTGTTGTGAGAAATGTAGTGATGTTCACTCATTAATTTCATCAATGAAAATATATTCAGGAAGGATTTTTTATCCATTTTCTCCTCAATATCCCTAGTATCAGACAATTTTTCTTTGAAATATTTTACCTCTATGAAGCATTTCAAGAAAACTTTTCTTTCAGATGAGGAGCATGAGAGATAATACAATACATGCAGATCAATATTGCTTGGATTACTCAATGCCCATGCAATTGCTAAAGCAGAGAAAGAAATGAACAAGCTAGACTGGGATGTTTTAAATGACAGGGCAGATTTGAAGCTGGTGATCTCCTGACCTTAATGAAACTGGGGCACCAGATGAATAACTATCCTGAACAGCCAGAAGTGAAAGTATAGAAATTAAGAAATGCGAGAAATACAGTAGACATCTATTATTCCTCTTCTTCTTTCTTATCTTCTCTCCTATTTTATCTCTTTTTCAAGGACTAATTATAAAGCAAAAAGAGAAAAAAATGTATTTGCAATTGAGTATAAACTAGTGAAACTTATGTCATAACTACCATCTCTTTGCTTCCATGTCTACCACCAATTTTCTGTTGGATGCAGCTATAGGCAATATCTGCCACATAGATTTTTTTCACTTCATACTATTTGTTGAGATTTTGTTTGGTTTGACAACAACAGCTTTGACAGTAACTCTTCTCTTACCCTTTGAGTATGATTTCTACTCCATTTAGTGTTTGCATGAGAAGAACAACACTGGAGGTTGTATGTGAAATTATCTCCTACCATCTGTTGAAGGCAGACACCTGGCTAATGCGATCTGCACAGGTGGAATCCAGGGAGGTTTCACTAGGTTTAAATAAGTGGTCTTATATCTGTTTATCCCAGAAAATTGTCCATAGGTATGGTTTCATACTGTCCAGTGGTACCCAAACATTTACCCAAATATGATGCTTTACCCTGAATTTTTGTTCTACAAGAAAGACACGGCAGGGTTCTATGTCTGATCTAATTTTTTAGATGGAAAATTTCAGAGTATTTGTAAAATTCTATCGATTACTGTCATTTTTGCAAGTAAAATTGCAGTGTGGAAGTCAACCTTTATTCTGACTGACAAAAGCAAACACAGAATTTGATCCTTCAGCAAGTAATGGTCTTTTTGCTCTCAAAGCAGATGAAAAACTCATAGTTCCAGAGTAGATACATGTTTCTGATGGAAAATTTGTGCTCTTGCTTTTTCTTAATCTAAAGTAAATGACTGCTAAATTTTTTATCAAAATCATATGGCTGCTCTGGGTGACTAGAAAACTGAACAGTACCCTCTAAGCTGTGAATTCAATAAGTCATTCTTCACATATAAGTTGTTTTACAACAATACGATGTTATCATTTTTTTGTAGTAAAGGATGGCGCATTTACATCCATATAGATTGTATTGAAATTACCTCAGGCAAGTTATTGTTTACTCGGGGTAACATCAGGAGTTTGAATTACTGAAGGAAAGCAAAAACGTAAGCAACAGTTTTGAGTATTTTCTTCTTTAGTATTCGGATAAATATTGGTTGCGTATCTGTTCTCCTGTTAAATCTGACAAAACATGCTCCTTTTTTTACAACCGTTTATATTTAAACAAATACTCCAAAGTGTTCCCAAAGATGCTGAACACTATTATTAAAAGAGCATTTGTATTAAATGGATGATTCCTTTATAACCATTGTTTGGTGTGTAAAACAGGCTTTCATTCTTTATTTGGAGCTCAGATAATTTTATTTACATTTCTGGTTGTGGTTTTTTTTTTTTTTTACAATAAGTTTTTCATATTTTTTTGTGTTGCTGCAAGGGAAGTAAAAGCCTACAAGATGTGATGCATGCTCCTAGCTAATACAATGAAAACAATTTATATCGCTTTGTCATGTCCTCCTGCTTTAAGTTTTTCTTTCTTTCTTTCTAAAGAAAATAAATTAAGGAAATACATTCAGAATAATAATTTTGATTTTACTAATAGCATCTTAGACAATCTTCTCCACATAAAAAAAATAGCTGCTGCCATTGCCACAGCCAGTTTTGCTGATGCTTTACATGAAAGCTCTAAACTTGCAATGTGGAGAAGCTTCTGGAAGGTCACACAGGGTTCAGTAAATGCCTCGTATTGTCTTTAACTGTTAATGTATTGGGTTGACATGGCAAGGTTTTGGTAGAGGGATGTGCTGCACGAGTGGGAGGAGGCCAGGTGCTTCCCCATGCTGAAAAGAGCTGCTTCAAGCCATTTCCAGAATGGACCCACAACTGGACATAGCTGAGCCCACCAGCCAAGCTGGTGGCCCCTCTGTGATAACACATTTAATAAAGGGTAAAAAAATGTTATGCAGCAGCTATGAGAGAATGGAGTGAGGGAAAAATGAGAGAAACAGCCCTGCAGACACCAAGGTCAGTGAAGAAGGAGGGAAGGAGGTACTCCAGGTTCCAGAGCAGATATTCCCTGCAACCCATGGAGAAGACTAGTGAAGCAGCCTGTCCCCTGCAGTCCATGGAGGACTCCACACAGGAGCAGGTTTTCTGGCAGGACCTGTGGCCCTGTGGGAGACACACACTGTTCCTGAAGAACCGTACCCCATAGAAAGAACCCCTGCTGGAGCAGTTAATGAAGAACTGCAGACTGTGGGAAGGATCCGTGTTTGAGAATTTCATGAGGAACTGTATCCCGTGGGTAGGGACCCTGCACTGGTGCAGGGGAAGAGTGTGAGGAAGAAGGAGCAGCAGAGACGAAGGTTTATGGCCTGAATACAACCCCCATTCTCCACCTGCCTGCTATGCTCAGGGGGAGGAGATAGAAGAGTTAGAAATGAAGTTGAGTTTGGGCATAAAAATGGGTCAGGAGTAAGTGTTTTTAATTTTGTCTTTGTTTCTCACTGTTGTACTCTATATTTAATTGACAATAAATTAATTTTCTTTCCCTAAGTTGTCTGTTTTACCTGTGACAGTAATTTGTGAATGATCTCCCTGTCCTTATCTAAAGGCATGAGCTTTGTCACCTTTTTTTCTCCTCTTGTCCTGTCAAGGAGTGGGAGTGGCATCTGGCAGCCAGCCAAGGTTAACCAACCACACTCATTCAGATTCGTTCTGTAGTTATGGAAGGCTGATTTTGATTAAAACAATTTTTTATGATTTTTGAGTAAGGCTGAAAGGGTGTTCATTTATGAGCTACCTTACTTTCATAAATACAGGCTCATGGGGAAAGCTAATGTGTTAAAGTATGTGAAAATCATTTCTTTACGAGCGTAGACATATCTTCCCCTCTACTGCTTATATGTAGCAGTTATATATGTTGGAAAGACTGACTGATGAAAATGCCAATGAGTTAATATACTAAAACTTATACTAAGCAGATTCAACATTTTCTTTTTGCCTTGTGTTCTTAAGCTGCTCATTTCTGAGAGCATCTAAAAACATTGATGTATGGAAGAATTTCTGTTTCAACAACCAATAACTTGGAAGATATTGAATGCAATTTCTCCTACTACCACACAAACTAAAAAAAAAAAAGGTTCTTATCCTCATATGAATTACCAGAGATCTGTTCCCCATGGCAATGTTCCAAGGGTTTATAATTCTGCTGTGTTTTTGGTTTCTCACATAATTTTGTGCCTGTGTAGATTAGTTCTGCAAAATTTTAGGACAGGTTTTCCAGTTAGACTTGACCAGCATTGGAGAGCAGCTGACAGCAACGTGAGGCAAAGTACGCACCAATCACTCATACATATTTACTGTTCAGTAGACATTCCCAACCTCCACAGCACTGTGCCTTCTTGCACAAGGTTAAATTTGGATACTAGTATTCAGCATTCCATCCTACCATTCAATATAAAACATCCTAGCATTCAATGTAAACATATAAAAAGAATGAAATGAGTTGGAGATGCCTAAGATTTGACAAGCATGGCCAAATAATCTTAACAAATCTTTTTAAGATTCCCCACTCCCTAGCACTACCATCAATGTCGTACTCCATATCCATGGATGTACCTTCTGTTAAGTTTGATGATGGGAATATAATAATGAATTCTATTTGACTGCAACATCTGGCACTGAGTCACATGCTATGGATTTCTCCATAATGCACATAGTTGTCATGGGTAGACAGACATATTTCTGATAGAGAAGAAGAGAATTGTCTGTTCCTTCCTCTCTCTCTTTCCACAGTGTGGCATTCCCATTATTTAGGTTCTGTAGCTTGTAAGAAACAACCCTGAAATATTGTTTGAGTATTCACAGTTTGAACCAGAACTTTAATAGTGGTTACATATATTGCACAAAACAACATAAGGTTTTCAACTTTCCTCAGGTATTCTTGGAAAATCAGATCTTAACATTTATTTTGGACATATGTCATTGAGCCATAGTATGAATACTGGTAGATCAAAGGTTAAATAAAAAGCATGATCATTGTAATTTTGTTTGCTGATGATGAGTCTTCCAAAAGATGGGCTATGCACAGTCAATACCACAGCTGTATTTTATTGAATTAAATTGGTTTGAATTCCAGCACTATTTTCAATTTAGTGAGGTTTATGTTATTCAGTGCTGTAGCTGTAGTTATTCAACCTATTGTGGATCACCCCCACTAGGGCCCATCCTGTCATGGGTAACAATTAATGCATACGTCAATCGTCTTGTAGCCTGCTACAAATTATATTTGTGTGTTCAGCCCCTTTGCATGTGCAAGGAAGCAGCACTAATCACAGAGCATTGAGCTCTGGAACCTTGAAGACTGAATGCGCTAACTCATTAAGGAAAGTGAATTGTAATGACTGAAAGGATTCCCAAAACTAAACTTCTGTGAGTGCAAGTATTATCAAACTAATCCTAAAAGAAGTGTCACATTATTTTTTACTTTGTGTTTTCACCTGCTTTGTAATAACAGCTTGCTTTGCTTTACTGTTCCTTTGTTATCAAAAATTTTAAAATAAAAATCACAATAAAAAATAAGATAATTACTTCTTGAGATTTTAGCGATTCAAAGTTGATTTGTTAATTTATTACTTGCATGTAACCTCAATGAGTTTTCAAATACTCATGAAATTTAGAGAAGTTACATTAGGTGACAATATTTATGTAAATTGTGATATAACTGTCCAATCTGAATACTGACCCATCATGTGATCATATGAAGTACAACTGTAGATGGTGACAGTACTCTGTGTAGATTACTGGTAGTTTCAGGACATTTTGGTTTTAATCCTTGAAGATAATACATGGACATCACACGAGGAAGTGCAAGACAGTTTTGTATCCACAGAAACTTGGAAAATTGTTGCAGCCTTATGGTGAAAAGGAAATCATTGACATTGGCTAGATTTTTCTTCTCAGGTCCAGGGATTCCAATTGCATTTGACTTTGCTGAGTGATGTAAATGAGTGATATCAGGGTTTATTTAATAAAATTTTATTTATTTTTCAGAAGCCTTTTCCTTTAAAGGAGAAATTAATTTGAAGCGCAACCAGATGCAATAGATAAAAATGCTTATGAGATCTTTTAGTGGACATTTCAAGAAAATAAAATCTTTGTAAGAAAAAAAAAACTAAAAAACTCCAGCTGCTATTAGCATTTTAACTCTTCTTAAGTCATTACTAAAACTTATGAAAGTTGAAACTATCAACCTTTCAGCTCCTAAGGGGTCTAATCTAACATCTGATAAAGTCAATGAAAAGATTCAAAGCAATGGCTTCTGTTGCACATAAACTTAACAAAATTAAATCATTCGCTAAGGCATTAGCTTGTGGCAGTGACAGATTTCAGGGCTGGGTGAATCTTTTGGAGTATTTTGTCCTGGTAGTTTCACCTCGTCAGTGACAGTAGTTTCAAGTTGAGTGTCTCAGCTGGAGCAGTAGCACACACGTAATTGCCATTCCCTACATTTGTAGCTAAACTAAGGTGTATTTGGAAAAGCTTTGGTTCCCTTTTCCGAGCACGCTTTAATGGAGCACAGAGCATGAGCAAGTGCAGATGATCTAAGAACACAGAACTGATATAAGCCCTCTGAAACTATCCCACTGTTACAAGCAGTCTCGTCCTGCCAGACAGCATCATTATAAGCACAGCTATATTTCATGAAGTTGCAGAGTGCTTTGTGACATTCCTGCTGCGTGGCTTTGTTTTGTGCTCTTTTACTAACCATCTCTCTCAGGTCTTATCCTGTCTCTGGAAAAATTATTGCAGGTGTCTATACAGTGTGTATTTCAGAGTAAGTGATGCAGGTCCCTGATCCCTGACACAGACAGGAAACCAAAGCGTGACACAAAGGATTGAGCTCTGCAACCCTACATGCTACAAACACCATTGCTTTAAAAATGGCAATCTGGAGCTGCTGACAGGTTTGTGTCACTTAGAAGCAGGGAGGGCTTGATTATCATCCAGCTAATCCCATAAGGAGACATAGTTGAATTTCATTAGTAGAGTATAATTTTGTACACTTCACAGTAGCTGCACAGCTTGCCTTAGTTACTCACTGGCTCTACAAAGCAGATTGCACAAGCCTATCCCCTTACAATAAAAGGTGATGCCAACAGAAAGAGAATGAAAAATGGGTTCAGGTGAAGAGGTCTAATCAGGAAAGTACTGTCAATTCCTTTCAGTTGCTTTCCTTCGGAAGAATTTAGGCACTTAAAGTTAACTCTCTCTCCAGTATTCATTACCCTTTTCAGAGCATCTGGAAAAATGCATTGATAGTTATGTCATGTTACACACTGTATATTCGGAGGACAACTTACAGATGGCGCTATGAACTGCAAAGGAAAGAACGTTAACGTGGGTAGATGGTAAATATTTACACAACACCCATGCGGTCCTACGAATGCACATTTGCGTATATACAGTTATGTACTTGTCTGTATATGAGTTCTTTGTTATCTTTGATACTAATCAGTATAGCTGAGGAAATATGTTTTGGCTAATATAAAAGGAGTTTAAATATGGATTTCTATGTTGAGTATAAAATGTCATAAATTTATATTATTTTAATGAGTACCTTTCTATTGGGGAAAGATGAAAAAAAATTGTGTGAAAAATCATGAAAAAAAATTGGAAATGCTGTAATAGTTTTTTTATGTCTTTTGAAGCAACCTTTTCTCATTTTCTGTTTTGAAATGGAATTAGAACAGAAAATTAAATAAAAGTATTAAAATCTCTCAAAATGAAAACAAAAAAATATATATTTTGCCTGATAAAATGTGTGTAATTGCAGATTATTTTTGTTTGCTGAAAGAACTAAAATTTATAGCTCATTTCAAACTTTAATGATTTATCTCTAGGTTTTTTGCTTTTTTACCTCTTAGGAGAAATAAAATTAACTTTAAGATATATTAAGCTACTGAAAGCTGAGGCAACCATAAGATTCAGCTAGCTGAAGTATTTATTGTCAAGAGGCTTATAAAAATGAAAGTAGAGGCATTTGAATAACTTCTTAAAACTATTTGAAATAGCATCCCCTTTCCCAATAATTCCCATTTTCTACTCTTGTTTGCCCTTGTTTCATTGTCTGCTGCTTGCCCTTTCAGTAAATTTGTGTGGTAGCCTAAGAAGACACTGAAGCTGATTGTGAAAGATGAAGAAAAGGGAATAGTTTAAAAGCAATAAAATAGTATGAGAAAAAGAAATTGAAATGAAAAAAAAAATAAATGTTTTGCAATGTAGTGCTACTCAGGGAATAATTCCAACAGAATTAATCAGCCACAGTACAACAGGGGCTTGTTTTATTGCAGGCTTTAAAAGAGCCTTTAGGGTCTTGAGTATGCAGTAAAAAGGGCCCATGTTTCTCTCAGGAAAATCAACAGGAGTTTTGACATTGCCTTTAGTGCGAGTAAGACTGGCCACATACAGGGGAAAGCTACGCTATCCTTTTTAGCACTGGGTTTGAATTAATAACTCTAATGAAAGTCACTATGCAGAAATTAGAGCATGTATGTAAATTATGGCATTCCTGGATATTTACCTGAAACATGGCAACTGCAAGAGCAAATGAATAAATAGAATTTATTGTATTTATCATATCCAAATGAAAGCTAATCTCAGAAAACTTTGTGTTATATTACTGAGGCCAACCAGGCAAAATAGGAAATTTCTCAATAGTAAAACATATCCCCATAGCTCACATATATGGATTGATGTTTCACAGAGATTCTTTGTATCTTTATGAAAAAAACAAAACAGCAAAAATGAAGATTTGTTATAAAAATGTGTTGGGTAATAGTCTAACAATAAAGTATACAAGCAGCTCTCAAATTCCTACTATTCGATTACAAGACAGTTCTATGCAGACACAAAGCTGTTTTTCAGCTGTTGTTCTTTATTGGCCTTTTCAGAGTGCCTGCTTCAGCTTTTTAAAGGTACATCCCAGAACTTGCCTCTGGAAGGACATACACTTAAAGCAGCCCTGGCCAATGGTACACCTTCCCGATTTTTGGGTTCTTGGAGCCTGGAGAACCTTTGGAATAAATTAGGAAATCCTGAATATTTCAGTTATGGCAGCTTACTGAGGCCAGCTCCAGCATACACTTGCATTGTTTCTAGTCCTAGATAAGCTTGTGACGCTGCAGCTGTGATAAGGCTTTTGAAGGGCAATGTCATTGCTGTTTTTTCCCCTACCCTGAATGAGAAGGCTCCTTCCATCACTTTGACCTTCAGCATTTGTTTTAATAGAATTGTTTTGCATATGATATGAATTGATTAAGGTATATCTGCAGATAAATTTGTTATTTTTCAGTGCAACAAATCTTTCTAAAATTCTATTTCATGTTGCAGGCATTGGGATAACCTCTTGAGATGAGCATTTACACCTTCTTTTCATTTGTATCCCAGGGTCATTTGTCTTAATGAGAAACATATGAATGTCTCACCTACACAGACCTGAGAGGTTATGTCTTTCTTTCCACAAGAGACCTGCAAAACTTTGAACTGCGCAGCTACAGAAATTGAGATGATCTATAGAGTTCAATTCTAAAACTATAAATCATGGTGGCAGAGCCTTCTGGTCCATAAGCTCATATGAACTTGTTTCCATTTCTAACCTGCATGTACTTACATCATGTGTTCCACACAAGTTCTTCTTTGTCCAACTTCAGGGACTTTCACCATTCACCTGGCACAGACATAGGACTAAAAAACAAAAGGTCACATGCTGTAAATTTGCACCACAATTGCTGAGCAAAAATCTCAGTCAAATAGCAGTGACGATCATTTCTGCTGGTATCAAGAAATGGGAAACATTAATAAGAATAATTATGTACGACTGCAGTGGTGATATAATATAACCATTGTGACTTGAGTAAGAGTTTTGAAATTTTGTAGGCCCTAAATAAAGATAAAGGATTCCAGTTTAAGGAAGTTACATTTAAAAACCTTGACCTGTGGGTATTTACTTTACAGTAGTAATGTAATTAACATTTACAACTCTAGATCCTAATGACTGAGATCAATGGTATAGCTCAGAGAAAACAGTTAGAATAAAGCCACACTCAATAATTTGTCACTGTTACTTAAAGAAAAAGCTTCTTTTGTCTTTTTGTACATACTGTTAAAGTTCATAGGGGATGGAAGACTCATCTACTTTGTACTGCTGAGAGAGAAGGAATGGGGATCTTTCTTGAAGTTTTTTTTTTGTTGTTGCTGTTTGTTTGTTTTTTTTTTTTAATAATACTTATAACTTTTGCAAATGGTCAGAGTTTTCTAGAATTTATGAAGATTTAAAATTTGTGTACTATGACTTCTTCAGTCATTGAAGATAATGGCTCTGCATTAGAACAGTAAGAATTCCAATAAATTCTTTTGATATCAAGTGCCAAAGGTGATGGTTAATGAATTAAACAATTGTTATTTTATTTGTGTTGGGACTATATGTTATGAAATACATGAACACTCTATGTTTCCTTCTTACTGTACATGACAGCATGTCTGACATTGCATTCTAAACTCAAATAAAGAGGTATACATCTGTTTTGGCTATGACATAAAAAAAATAGCAGCCTTTAAACTAAACTGAACAGGGATGAGGAGGGGACCTTAAAACCCAAGAGGATTTCCCTTGTTACAAGTGCTCCTTGATTGCTTTCTGCTAGAGGACTGCATATTAAATTGATGATATATCTAAGCTTTTTCTTGCTGCAATTCGAACAATAAATGGCATTTTAATAAAGAATTAATTCCAAGGGTCACACACAATTCTCCTTGAAATGTCCACTACTTCATACTAAATACATCCAATTTCCTTCTGAATTATTATATTCATAGACCTATAGATGCACATCAGTTAGAACAATTTCTCATTCTTCTTTTTTTTTTCTTTTTCAATCTTTCTTGTCATGAAAGTCAGAAGGTTAAAATCCATCTTCCCTTTTCACTACTTCTTTAAGCTTTTACAGGCCTAAAAAGTAGTAGTTGATGAGTGCTTTTTCTTCACATTTGAATGCAGGCAGTCACACTGGCTCATGAATGAGCAGGTAACTCTGTAAATATGTATCTTTTCTCTCCATGATCTCACACACTGGGCACAACAGGGATTCTTGTTGCAAAACAGCAAGGACCAAATGGTGTTGAAAATGCTCTCATCTAATTCTACCACTTTCATCCACTTAGCAACGTAGTGCCAGTGCTCAAACTCAGCAGTTCAGCATTCTGCAGGCCCTCAGGGAGAAATTCTTACGAAGTTACCAGTGGCTGGCTGGTAAATTATTTGAAATCACCAGGGTCCTATTAATCTAAAATGGCTTCAAAAGAAGAATGATGGAGTTCTAGACCTGGACTTTCCTTTTTTTCCCCCAAGGAGACAGCCATCTAATAAAGGTAAATGATTATTGTGAAGTATTAAAAAAAAAAAAAAAGAAGTTGTCAAATACCCTTATAAAATTTTGTTTATAAGACTGTTTTTAGATTTTGGTCATCATTCTGTTGCAAAAAGGCCTGCTGCACCAATTATAATTTAAGATATCTAAGGGGCCGCCTGTCGGTCTCCTCATGCCAGAGGTATTTTTCATTTATCAGGGACATACTGAGGGCTCAATTTACAAGGTGGGGAAAAAGCCATTTATAGAATAGTACATTCTTGCTGTTACTAAATAGCAGGCCCATTAATATCTCTTGCTGGTTTTCAGCTCTGAGATTGTTTGCCCCGTGATGTATCACAAAGTATTTTTAAACTGAAATTAGCAACAGAAAACTGAAGGAAATGAAATGAGAAATGCAGAAAACTTTTTACACTACTTCTTCTTGATCTGGACACTGTTGAGTTAGCTCCCTAATGAGAAATTGTTTCCTCTGGTGGGAAAAAAAAATTCTGTTAAAGAGTGGGTAGAAAGTATCTAGTTTGATTAAATTGTTTTGTATGGACCTCAAATAAAATTCTGAAATAATCTGTTTAATAATGCCACTTGAATTGTAAAAAGTGGAAAGTACAGCTCTAATCTTTATTTTGTGTCCTATACAACCATATGTATCTGTAATATTAAATGAATATAATATCAAACCAGAAACTATCACTACGATGCAGGTAGCATTTTAATCTCATTTGAAGAATTATAAATGACTTTATGAAAAGTAAACCATTTGAAATCTGGCCCTAAGTTTCTTCAGAAATCTCCTCCTTAATAAGTCCTCAATGGTGGCATTGAAAATGTTGCAGGAAAAGTAAATAAAAGCTATAGCTCATGATACATTGGTCTCATATTAATACGTAGAAAGTTTTTTTCTTTTTTTTCTTTTTTTTCTTTTTTATTTCTTCTTTTTTTTTCCTTTTTTCCTTTTTTTCCTCCCTTCCAATCTTTTTTATTTTGTATAATTTTTTTTCTACCTTTAAGGTTTTTATCTTTTCTATCTTTCTATCTTGTTTTTTCTATTAATCTGATTATTACTACCAAACATAATATACAAAATATGAACTCTATTTCAGTGGTGCAGGTGTTTGGGTATTTCATACATGTTTTCCATTTAGGTGTTTCAGGACCGTGTTCAATGAGGGACTTACGCAGACTTGTATATCCCGTTAAAGTCAAGCTCTAAATGGAATGAACCCTAATTGTTGAAACTGATGAAAATGCTTCAAAAGGCTTCAAAAAGACTTCAACTATAAAACTCTTGCTTCTATTCCCATTGCAATTAGCAGAGTAGAGAATTGCTGGTTTCAGGCATATACTAGACAGGGACAGAATTAAAGACTTGTACACAGGAAACCGAAGATGTGTGTTAGATTCTTAGGATTCTTGTAGGGGGTGAATTAAGTGCCTCACATTGGGTTTAACTCTTATCTTTTGCCCTGAGCTCACTCACTGGTTGCGTGGTGTAAAGTTGTGGTGGTAATCTGTGCAAGATCTAACACCCAGAGCCCTCTGCTAAGTGTAAACGCCAATGGCTGTTCTAGCAAGAAGGAGTTACAGGTCTGCCTTTGACACGCAGCTGCCAGAGACACTTTCCCGTTAGCCCAATGGTTGGTAAATTCACACAGCCACATCAGGGGATCGGATTTATATATCCTGTATTCTGTGAAATGTCCCTACTTATCAGACCAAAGCGTGCATGCAGATTCTTTGCTCTTCCCTTGACACAGGGCTTTACAGGCCCAGGGAATGATTAAAGAAGAAATATAGTCTTCGTATTGAAAGCTTGTGGTTATGGCAGTCAGTAGCTTAAAATAATCAAGGTTCTAGCTCTTACTGTCAATTTTGTCTAAAACCCAATTAGTGTTTACTGTAAGACATAAATAGAACTAGAACTGAGTTTTTCTTCATCTCCTTGTTGAATCCAGCATTGGGTTCAATCCTGCTTGACTCGCTTTGGTTTTTTTGACTGCTCTGAAATTGTTTAATTCCTTGAATTTCTTATGCTTTGTTCATTAATTTGTGGCTATGTGTTCATATTCAGTGCAACCTCTGAGGTTTCACACATGATACTATCATTTGCATTTCCATAGTGTTGGATTTGTGCTGAGAATGAGGACCTCTTCTTATACAAGGCTCCATACAACCACGTGCTACAGTGTGTTATCCAGAAATTACAAAATGCATTTGTGTTATTTCTATTTGCTATTTCACAACATATGCAACTATAATCAGGCTATTTGAAATATGTTAAGTGATGGTGTGGACTGAATTCATTATTAGAAAGTAAGCATTTACACTGGCAAAAAGCCAGATAAGAGACTGATAACAGGGTTTGGCAAACAGAACAAAGTAACAATAATTTGCATGTCAGTAATTGGAAATATATACTCATGCATGCCATTTACCTTATCAAATATGTCATTGATGAATATGTAAAAGGAAATACTTAAAGCTCTCTTCTCCAGTATTTTTCAGAAACATAACATTTGTTTTATTGACTAAACCCCTGTATTATTTCCTGCATAAAAATATAATTGCTTTTTTTCTTGGCTTAAAAAAAAAATTCTTCACATTCCTTTCTAGCACTCCTTGTCCTTTTTCCAAATTCAGATTTCTGTCTAGTGGCTTCGTTTGGCTTGATTTTTATTGGTTCAGTGCTCTAGAACCAGGTAACCTGTAAAGCAAAACTTTAAAATGGCAAGAAATTTCTTTTTTTTTCTGTGACACATGCCTAGCTTGCATATAAATATACAGTCACTAATTGTTATTATCTTTTTGCTTTTCTTTCAGGAATCATTATCTTGTGATTTAGAAGCTAAGAGTATACAGGGCTTACACATAGTCTGAAGTAGGTATTATAGACACCATATTTTTTCATAATTTTGTCTGATATATGAATGTTTTTATAAGAATATCTTTGAAAACTAGGCATTTTTGAAACCCAAGACCCAAAGTGAAATGACCTTTTAAATTTACAAACAAACTTATGGGAACTGAACCTAAAGAAAAAAAAATATTACTTGAACTGAATACTAATAATTGTTCTTTGGAGATATATTCAGCTGCAGAATATCAGTCAAATTGGGAATATCCTCCCTAGACATGTCAACATGAAAAAACTTGGAGAGGACAAAAAACTAGAAGCACTGACTCCTCACAACTATAAAGAGAACAGTGCTATATAATGAAAAAATCAGATCTTCAAATAATTCATCTATGGTGATTGGATATGACCAGCCTTAACCTCTGTATATCTCCATTATGCATATGTAAAATGTGTAAAACGTTCATCTCACAAGACAGTAAAGTCACTGAGAAACAAAGAGAATTTATCATAATATATGGGCAAGAAAACTCCATAGCAATGTTGAGAATCCTCCCTTCAAAGCAGGTTTTGAATAAAGAGCTGTAAATTTAGTTCAGATAGGAAGGAGCATTGAATAACATATACATAACAAAATACTGCATACCCACTGATTCACTGAACATTATGCATTATATGCATTGACTGCAGCATCAAATGCTATAGAAATTAATATATAATCTTTAAGTTACAGGTTGTTCCATCATTCATAACATTGAGAAAATTTTTTTTTCCAATTTATTTTTCTCCTACTGAACTTTTTATGTTAAAAATAGTATTTTTAGATAAATAGTATTGTTTAGATAATCAAACTCATGAAAGGAAGGAAGCAACAACAGGACGGATACTTTCTAAAAACCTGTGAAATTTACCTTTAATTGTCTTGCCTTCCAATGACATGTAGAAACAGAATTCTAACTTATGTCTGAGCATCTGTCTAATAAACTGACTTCAATGTCATTATTATCCAGCTCAACTCCAGTACCTTAACATAACAGCTAAATAAAAAATGGAAATTATTCCAATTAAATTAAAACATACAGAGTTGCTTCTGTGGCTGTTGTTTCACTCAGGAGATTCCAATGTGAATAGTTCCTAAAGAGGGACTTTTGAGAAGATTCACCTACTCGCAAAAATAAGAGGATGAGTTGGATTTTTGCAAGCAGTGGGAGAGAAAGAATAGGTAAATTAATTATGTCTATTCATATCTCTCATTCACACATTCTACTTAAACCACTTAACCAAAACACAAGTTTCCAGGCTTTTTTTCTGAATCTGAGCACTCTGGGTTAAAACTGTTACAATACTTATGCAAACCTAGGATAAAAACTGTGGGCTGAATTCATGCTAATGCAGGTCTATGCAAGTCTGTTGTGATAAACTGAGCTCACTGTTGTGTTAAGCTCCATAACTGAAGACCCTACAGTACGCAGAGTAGACTTTGTGTGTCAGAGAACTACATTTAATCCTTGTTGTTATGATCACTATGGAATATTCACCAAGAGAACTTTGTCTTAGGAAGACTATTAACAGAGAAAGATCGCTCAGAACAAGTTATGGGCTCACACTCCAAGTATTCCCTTAGAGAATCCTCTTTTTCTCTACTGAATAAAATCACAGAATCACAGAATCTTAGTGGTTGGAAGGGACCTTTGAGATCATCGAGTCCAACCACATTAAAAAAAAAAAAAAAAAAACAAAACAAAACACAAAAACACACAAACAAACAAAAAAACACAACACAAAACCAAACAAACAACAACACCCCCCCAAAAAAAAAAAAAAAAAAAAAAAAAAAAAAAAAAAAAGCAAGCAGCATCCATCAACTAAACCCCACACACAACACCCCACCACAAACCAACAATCCCGGGCACTAGAGCATGCCCTGAAGAGCCACATCTACACGTTTCTTAAATACCTCCAGGGATGGTGACTCCACCACCTCCCTGGGCAGGCTGTTCCAGTGCTTGACCACTCTCTCAGTAAAGTAATTCTTCCTAATATCTAATCTAAACCTCCCCTGCCGCAACTTCAGACCATTTCCTCTGGTCCTGTCGTTATTCCCTTGGGAGAAGAGGCCAACCCCTGCCTCTCTACAGTTTCCTTTCAGGTAGTTGTAGAGGGCAATGAGGTCTCCCCTCAGCCTCCTCTTCTCCAAACTAAACATGCCCAGTTCCCTCAGCCTCTCCTCATAGGACTTGTTCTCCAGACCCCTCACCAGCTGAGAGGTGAACATAAAGAGGGAACCTAGGGAGATGCGACTGCAAGGTAAAGAAACGCTCAGTGAATATTATTTCATCTTTTGTTTTACAACAAGGTGTTTTGATACGAGATCTATTATTTGTTGATAGATTCATAGATTGGTCCAGGCCGGAAGAGACCTCCAAAGGTCATCTAGTCCAACCTTCCCGCAGTCAGCAGGGACACCCCCAACTAGACCAGGTTGCCCAGGGCCTCGTCGAGCTTCACCTTGAATATCTCAAGGGAAGGGACCTCAACCACCTCCCTGGGCAACCTGTTCCAGTGTTCCACCACCCTCATGGTAAAGAACTTTTTCCTAATATCCAATCTAAATCTCCCCTTCTCCAACTTAAAACCATTGCCCCTCATCCTGTCACTGCAGGCCTTTGTAAACAGACCCTCCCCAGCCTTCCTGTAGGCCCCCCTCAGGTACTGGAAGGCCGCTATGAGGTCTCCCCGGAGCCTCCTCTTCTCCAGGCTGAACAACCCCAGCTCCCTGAGCCTGTCCTCACAGCAGAGGTGCTCCCAACCCCCTGATCATTTTAGTGGCCCTCCTCTGGACCCGCTCCATCAGGTCCATGTCCTTTCTATATTGAGGGCTCCAGACCTGCACACAGTACTCCAGGTGAGGTCTCACCAGAGCAAAGTGGCAGAATCACCTCTCTGGATCTGCTGGCAGCACTTCTTTTGATGCAGCCCAGGATGTGATTGGCCTTTTGGGCTGCGAGAGCACATTGCCTGCTCATGTCCAGCTTCTCGTCCATCAGCACCCCCAAGTCCCTTTCCTCAGGGCTGCTTTCTAATATCTCATCCCCCAGTCTGTATTTATACCAAGGATTGTTTCTGTATTTATACCAAGGATTGTTCTCAAGCTGCAAGTAGTCCCCTACATATAGCATACCAAAGATGCTTGGTAAAAAAGGAGGAAGTCACAAAAGTCCTCATCTCCCCTTGTCTCCATGTCCCACGTCTGTTCCAGTTAACACATTTATTCTGTGCTAATGAAGATGGATGGATAGGAGAAAATTAATGTCAAAGGCTTGGTCTGGATCTCAGTTAATCTGTGGTGGGCACTGACTCATTAGATATAACTGCTCTTCTCCTCAAAGGCAAGTCTGTATCTTCTTCAAAACCAACAGGGTGTGCCTAGTTAGCACAAGGCTACTATGCTAAACTTGAGCCAGCTCCCCAGGGATTGCTACATAGAGGCTAAAAGCAGTGGAGAGAATGAGTGGGCTTCCGAGACCTGCAAGAGGGTAAAGGCAAATGAAGAAAGCCATCCAAACTGCCTACAGATAAAAAAAAGCAGAGCCTGGTCTGAAAGCTGGAGAACAGCTGTACCTAGGCTGTATAAAAGTCATAAGAAATTAATAATTCCTGCCCAAAGAACATGTACTGGATAAAGAGCAATAGTGCACACAGATACAACAATGTGCTTCTAATCAGGTTTTTACACCAGCTGAGAACACACTGATCTAGGATTGAAGAAAGATTTCTCTGCAAGGAGGAGAGCAACAAACAGTTTTGTTCAGAGTATTCAATATTCCTTTCACATTTTGCATGTTTTCTTCCTTAGCTTATTTCCTTTATCCTGAATGAGAAAATGTGTTGAACAGCTGCCCACAATTCAGAGGTGGAAACATAAATAAAGGCATAGAACGGAAATGAAATAACCTCATGCCCTTCTCTGTTGTGTATCAAAGGTCAATGTTTCTGTTTTTCAGCACATTCAGAATACCATGTATATGGTTTATTTCCTAAGATATAATTCAAAACAGCCTATGATCTTGGGGCTTGCTATGTAAATTATCAGGCATACCTGGCACTCTTCCCTTGTCTGTTGTGAAATTTGTATTGTGATCAATACCCTGAAAATTGAAATCCCTTCATATCAATATTATAACTATTTATAGGATTCCCTTAGCTACCTCAACAGTTTCTGATCTTTCTTATTCTACCCTAGAGCTCTATAATAAGCTGCCTGTGAATACTGCTTTCCAAATTTAACTCTCCCCACACTCCAAACTGACATCACTGTAGTTATAAAACTATATACGCAATATCATCTCTTTAGATACAATGTTCTCCATTGCTTATATTATTGCGCTCATGCTTACCTTGGTTATGCTCACTTTTCCATATATCAGGGACTGAGATGTTCCTATCAACTTCACAATTTATCTCAGACTTGATTGCAACAATAGTTCGAAAATCAATTTGATTCCATATACTTTCAACTGAAGTATTTGTTTATTTGTTTATTTATTAAGCTTAGATTATCTCCAAATACATTACTGTTTTCTTAGTCCATGATACACGTCAGAGGCATTCCACACATTGCTTCCACTGTGACCTCCAGGTTCTTTTTGTATTTCTATGAATTAGGGAAGCGTCTTTTCTTGTTTCTAGCAATGTAGCTGGAATCACTTTCAGACAATATGGAACTTATGCTGGTTGGTTATAAATATAAGTGTCTTCATGTGGAAAGATTATGAATGTGTTTCCATGTCTTCATAAGAAGAAAACAGCCAGTTCGTCTTTTTGAGTGGGAATTGTTATAACTATTGAGATTGTTTTATCTAAAATGTTAAGTAACTTAGGTATATTCAGAAGTCACTGCTGTTAACTTTGTGTCCCAGGTATTTCTTGACCTTGTGATCCACAATTCATTAAAATCTTTGGGTACTGCAGGATATCCAGCTAGAAATTATTGCTAATATATCACACTATTATAAAAAAATACTTATTAAATTGCTATTAAATTTGAATTAGTTTCTCATTACCTAAACAAAAAGACAGGGCAGCACTGAAATTCACTATTTGTAATTCCTCATTGTCCACTGTTATGTCATCAGCAAACCTATGCATTCAGAAAGTCACTTCATACAGGTTAAATAAAAACACACAATGTATTCTAATAACTCAGTGCATGATACAGGCAGGTGTATAGATGTAGGAAAACATCACTTGCGATTAAACTGACTATGTGAATATGTTGCCAGATTTGGAATTTAGGCATCTTTTAATTCTGGTTCGATTATATTAGTGTTTTGGGTTTTTTTAATTACTCTACTGATATCTGTGTAATTATTGTTTTGTATACTAGCAAAAACAAGATATCAACCTAGCCCTTCATAAACAGAAGGTCTTTTGTCTCTTGGCAAGTGATATAAAAATGGCTTCACAACAAGGGAAATGAGGAACACTTAGTTGAATATAAGTAACAAAATGTGATAATTATTTATCTTCAGTGTCTTTGTTTTTTTTTTAATCTTGTTCATAGTGTAAATTAAGAGAATTTGAATGTTTAAAAATATGATCTTAATGTAGTTTTATGTTAAATTATTTTTTGCCTCTAAAATTTACAATAATTTGTAAACCAGACTCAACATGAAAAACATGGGACTTTTCAAAATGGCTTATGCAATATAAGGAGGGAGATCACTACGTTCAACACTGGAATTCAGCTTGCTTCCAAAGTGTTGATCTGTTTTCTGTGCACAGCAATTTTGTATAGTTCAGGAAAGAAATTAGGGATAACACTTCTCCCTTTTAATAATATCCATTAGTATCATTAGTTCACCTACTATTTGTTTAGCTCACTCACCAATATTACACGTAATTTTAAAATTGAAAATTTTTACAATATTTGCTCTGCTTCAGCTCAGAGCCTATCACTGGAACCTGGCTATGCTGTTTGGCATATTATTGTGGAAGAGCATCTACAGTCCCCCAGCCTCTGGTTGCTCCTTAAAGTTTTTTCAGCTAAACATTGACCTAGACAAACTCTGCTTAGTTTATGACATATAAAAACACAAACCCAAATGCTATGGGTGCAAATCTTAACATACCGCACAGAACTGTGTAAAACTCGTTCTTTCACTCCATATGAAAGTAATCGCTGCAAAACTTTTAAGGGAAATGATGGGGAGATCCCTCTACCCTGAATTAAAACGTAGACAGAGACAGTCAAGTTCATTCACAGGTATACACTTGCATGTGTGATGCCACATGTATATTCTGTTGCCCTGCAGATCTTAGCTGCCTGTCTTCTTAGCCTTGCATTTCTGTGGCCAATGTACATTGGAAAGACAGCCCTTCTTGGAAAAAAAAAATAAAAAAAAAATAAAATAAATTGCACTAAATCCTCAGACACAGAGTGTATGAGAGCAGATTTGAGGAAAACAGAGAGTCTGTTACATAACTGTGACTTTAATTAATCTTTCCCTTCCAAGATATTCATTCTCATGTGGTGCATGCAGAATTTTTTCATCAAATTGGGAAAACAGAGAACCAAACAACTTTGTTCTTTAGCAGTTTATTGCCTTGTCACTATGTTCTGTTACACTCAAAATCTTGTAAGCAAAAAGGAACGTAATACACATTCAACTATGCATTTATTTTTAGTCCAGTTAACTATTTAACAGCCCAATGGTTGAAATAAATAATACTGAGAGGTCTGTAATAATATTCTTAAAACTGTTGTATGTGAACTGGCTAGGATCTGCCCCTTTTACCTGATTTTATTCTCATTCTTACAGTGCCCCTTTGGAATCTATGTTCAGCACTTCAATATGCCTCATGAGCTGCGGGGTGGAAAGGTTTTAATGAGTTTGGAACATCACAAAGTCTACATCAGGACGAACAGGTTATTTATGAAGTGCATGGGACATTTATGTGTGGAGTGGGATAGGTTCTTCCTCCTCAGTTTGATAGACTTGGATTTATTTTTAAATGTTTCCTTACCTCAGGCTGCTGCATTCTGGTTGCCCCCGGCTGAGGGATGAGTGTGACCCCCACAGTTTCCCCATACTCAGACATGGGGACACCCTGGGTTTGCTGGATCCTTTCCACAGAGGCACTGGCAGGGCTCAAGATCAGGCAGGGGGGGCAACAGGCACTTGGCCCCGAGGCAGACACTGAAACTGGCTCAGCCCAGCTCTGGCCAAGGTGAGCCCAGGCGAGCCCTGAGAGCTGTGCTCTCAGCTCAAGGCAGAGCCTAAAGCCTTTTACTAGCAATGCCAAAAGTTATATTTACTGGGTTACAGTTCTGGCCACAGATACAACAGTAGTTTTTTTTTTTCTTTTTTCTCATCTATCTATTGTTATAGCAAATATGTTCAAAGTAATATCTTACACTTGTGCAAAAAGACCTATAAAAAAAAAAAACCAACTGCATTGACAAGATAGTTTGCACCTAAATATATCTTAATGAAGAGTTTCCTGGAACAGATGAACACATACTACTAAGCTGTTCATGTGGACTTTATTTAGTAAATTAACTGGTAGTCTATTAGCCACCCTTCTAATTAATGAAAGAACCACATTCCTTGAAATTAATTGCATTCAGATTTGCTAAAGAGCATTGGAACTTTTTTTCTAAAAGTAATAGGTACATTGTGTACTCATATATATATATATGGTAAAATATTTTTGTAAAAATTTTCTTACACATTACTGAATAACATGAATCTAAAACTGTGATTTATTGCATAGTCTTAGCTATGCTTTTATCTGAATGCATAGCATTTATATTTAATGCTAATGCATCCTCTCTGGAAATATCACTAGTCTGTAATGACGTCTTTCTTTTGGTTTAGAGATGGGCATGCTTGCATGAACTCAGAAGGAAAAGTTTCTATTTGTTTGCATTATTGCTGTTGTGTATTAAAAAGATGAAAGATGAAATGTACAAAATGCTTTATAAAACTTTAACATGATGCATGCATAAATTAAGTTGTAAAAATGGGATTTCTTTTATTGAGACCAAAAATACATGGTTACAGCGAGGTGAGGTCCAACTGAAATTATTCACATACAACAAGAAATAAAGAAAAGCTGTATGTTTAGTCTGTACTCTTCTTGTTCAATGATCTTTGGACAGTTGGTTTTTGTTTTGCTTTGCTTACTTTCCCTGTTAGAATTGCTGTAAACATAAGCCTTTGCATTCAGTAAAGCAGTATTGAATTACGCAGAATTTTTTTTTTATTTTGATCTTTCACAGTTGATTAAGAAACACCAAGTACTGCTAAACTAATATTTCACAAAGGAGAGAAATGATTGGTTGAAGTCAAAGGTGAAGGATACCCAAGTAATAAGAAGACTTTCAAAGTGTCTAATTTTTTTTCTTGTGATTTTTGACATGAAGTTAATGTCAGATTACATTGATTTGGAAGAGGTAGTCTGTTGAATGTAATGGCAACCTGTGATACTTCCATAGACCATACAAAGACTATTATGACTTTTAGAAACATTAGTTAATTTCTGTAATGTGCCATATTAGTATAACAGAACTTAGACTGGATGGTTGATACATCTGAAAATGGATTAGAAAGACCTTTCATGTAGGCAAGCATTATGCAAGTACCAGAAAACTGAATGAGCTGGTCACTTAGCTTGAATATCTTTCTAGACTTGTGAACTTGTGTAGGATTTTCAAAAGTGTTTATCAGTGGTCAAGATTTCCATCATTGCAATCAACAAGACAGGACAGGGGGTAAAAGAAAGAGAAATGTACAATGTTTTTCATGTCTTTCCTTTGGCTTAAGATCCAGCTCAGCATAATTGACTTTCCTGGAGATGAGACATCTACTTCCAAGCTACTTGTCTGACCATCTGGGGAGAGGAATCTGCATGAGGGAATTCATCCTAATGTGGCTTAGGTATATAAAATAGTTAAAATAACTAATAATAAGGGGTTAAAATTAGGTGAGATGAGACTTTCTCTTAGGGAAAACATTTCTTTGAAGGCACCTGATCTGACAAATTGATTCCAGTGTTCTAGTGTGTACAAAGACAATTGAGATTTTGCCTACAGCTCCACATAAGATGAAATTTCTACCTTGAATTTAAAAATGGCTTTCTTCAAAAGTCACATTACAAGACTGAGAATTTGGCCTTAGAGTTCCTAAATACATATAAATATGAGTTTGTTGTGAAAATTACTTGTCTGTTGTTTGAGTTATGTGTGTTTTGTTAGGATGTTTCTGAGAAGCTAATTTTTTGAGGAAGAAAGTGTAAGGAAAGAAATATGGGCAGCTAAAGAAGAGTAATTTTTTCATCAATATGTGTATGCTGAAAAACATCCAGCTGCACCATTAATAAAACTGTAAGACAGGATTTAAAAACCAAAGGATAAAGGAACATGCAGTGTGAAACATCATTAAGTTATCACTGATTCCATTACTAAAAAACATAATTTTGAGTCATGTATTTTAGCAGTATTAACAAATATTTCCAGCAATATACTGCCAAGAAATAGCCCATACATAATGGACATAGTCTTTTTCTTGTATGTCTTCCAGACTGAAGAGGAAAGCAACTGTAGTAAGGATAAATACTCCTGGCTCATGGAAAACACAGTGTTTAAAATCTCCAGCACTGTTCACTCTTATTATTCTATAGGAATATATAAAAAATAATTGTGAACCTTGCTGTACACAACAGCCAAAATCAGGATAATGCAGTGACTCACTGCAATGCACTTCTTGTCTTACAAACTCAGTGAAGTGACCGGTAAATTTGTGTATGATGAGTACTGATGTTGAGGAGTATTCTAAGGAAGCATAATACCAATTGTCAGGACAGTTATCACCTGGAAACAAAACCAAAACAAACCCCAAAACCAACCAAAACACACTTAAAATTATATGCCATTGATTTTTCTTTGTATGAAGCTGCCCAAGTTAATGGGATCATAAATATACTAGCAAGAACAAAGGCATGACATGCAGAAGGTACTTTTGTCTTGTCTCTTCTAAAAACCAGAACTGAAAGCTTGCTTCTGTTTCTTGTTCAACAAAGCATTTAAGACTGTTTCAGTTTAGAATTCTGTAGGGTTACTGACTTCAAAGAAATGGATGTATAAGCTTCTATTTAAGCATGTGCTTTAATTCTTGGCTAGATGAGAGCCAGAATTTTCAGCAATTTACTGGATTAAAACTTTGAAAACTGAGATATTAATGCATAGTATTTATGAGAAAAGGAAATGGAAGCAAGAAACTCCTTTACATTTTTTGTATGCTTTCCTTTCCAAACATTCCTTCTGTCTATTCTGTGTTAAGTCTCTCTTTTTCAGGTCTTAAAATGTAGTGCAGGCTATTATCTTCTGAAGATGAGCATTAAGAAGGAAAATTAGAGTAAGATGAAAGGATGATGAAATTTCTGTAGTGAAAACGAATAAAGACAAACTATAGGCAACAGCAAAAGAACACTAATAACCAGCACTGGGAAACAAGGCATTCTATATTAATGAAATCCTTTTCTTTTTACTTTGCAATACCATTTTCTCATCATTAGTATCAATAATAATGGTACTTTTCACTGCCTGGGAATGCACACAGAACTTTTACATGGATAATCACATGGTTTTATGAAGACGCCCTGCTGCTCCATTGCTGCAGTATTAAACTAAGTGGACCATTTTTTAAGATGCATAACCCTAGCAGACAGGACAGAAACAGCTGATTAAAAAAATGTAAAGAATACATATTCCACTAGAGAATATAAAATCCGTGTGTTACATATTTTTGTGCATTCAAAATAAAATAAAAAGGGACAATTACATTTCAATATATATTTCTTGAATTTTTGACATTTTCCTTTTTGCCTTTTAGTGAATGGGCTGTGTTATTCATATTTTGATTCCAGAAAAGTTTGCTTTTAATCCAATCACAACAAAAAGAGTTTCAGGAGAGACTGCAGCTATGTCAGAATAAGTAGATGGTTTATCGCTTTTAACATTTGCTTTAGGGACAATTGTGGATCACAAAGGATGCTGCATTGTTCTCATAAATTTGGATTTCCTAAGTCTCTGAGGGACTGGCTCCATGGACTTGCTACACAAAATCAGAATTATTAAGAAAAATTGTTTTAAATAGTCTGCATAGGTAGTTATCTGACATCTTCCTAACCTGGTAGATGCTAGGAAAAAAATCACATACTGAGAAAAGTGACAAACAGTCATGAAAGCTGCAGAGTTTTAGTCCCACCAGCAAGGCTTCTCAGACTCCCTCTGAGATGTATAGGTAACACAGAGAATGATTTTTTTGCTCTTAGTTTCTGTACCTTGTTATACTGCTTGGGTCCTGTGTACTGTGCTGAACAGTTCTGAAGATTTCCAGCTAAGCCTTGAGATCTTAGAGTTCACAAGCCCAAGTGAAAGTGAATAAAGACCTCCAAATTTGGCCAGTGATGATGAAGTGTTAATTGGTTAATTATCAATGGAATGAATATTTTTATGTCACAAACTATCTAGTCTTTCAATTGAGAATGCTTCTCTGGCTAAATACTTGGAAGTTGCATGGCCCACAATCTTCTCCCCTTCTTGACTCAGGTAACAGCTCTTGCAAGTATCATGTTCAGAAAGACAGGAAAAAATATTTTCTCTTCAGATCTTTTGCTTAATTTCTTATATTATTCTCTATTTACAATTTCATAAAATAAAATAGACCACCAGATTAAGATATTAATACAAATTCAGTATTAAACTAGAGCTACACTAGGCAAAAACAGATGCCACGCCCTCCATTGAGGTTGAGCTTTTAATGGGAATTTCTTATAGCGGCTGTGTTTTCTGATTACATTCCCCTTCCTTCATTATGATGAGATTAGTGAATTTGCAGCACTGTAATACTTCGTAAAAACGATAGCCTCCCTAGTATACAAATAATCAAGCACATCCCTGGCCTACATTCCGAGTGCCTTTTTCATTATTATGTAGCAGAGTATATGCTATTCCTCAGAATCACGAGAGATGCTCAGTTCTAACTAAAGCCACAATGCTAGGGAGCCTCAGAAAATGCTAATGCATTTCAGAGACTATGCTTTCTGGCTATGGTCCCTGAGCACGGTGACAGCTATTGTGCTGATGCTTCCCATTCTCAAAAGTCTGTCAAACCCAATTAAAAACTGCATTCTGGTAATCCCTGTCCTTTGCAGTAGCAGCTTGCTGTGGAGATATTTAGCATACTTTCTACCTGCTACAAATAAATCCTTCTGTGTTTTTTTTTCTGATCCACTCCCCATATGTAGACATATGTGTATGTACACAAATCTCCTAGAACAAAGACGACTGCCTGTTTGTTCTCTTATCTGTGTCAATATTTCATTATGCATCTTATTTTTCCAAAGTAAAGTTGTTAGGTTGATCACATAAAACTGGTGATCACATAGCTTCCCTTGCTGATTACCTGTTTTTAAAATGCATTCAGGAAACATATCAGGTTGTATGAAGCTTTCTATAATGAGACATCTAATTTAGGTGTCTATGTTATGATGTTCTTTTCCAATTTTTCCAATATTCAGAAACTGGCTCCTCTGCAGGATGATTTGGAACACCACAGATAAATGCCTGCTCCATATTGACTTCTGGAGGAGTCTGTCTCTCTCCATCGGCCGCAGAAGGAGACTAGGAAGATTGGTCAATCATACCGAGCCACAGGTTAGTTACCCTTTTCAATGTGATCACTGTCTTAATTTTGCTGAAATCAGTAGAATTTTGTAATCTCAGACTACAAGAAAGTATTAAAACCTCGTTAAAGAAATCTATTGAGTTCCCTATACTTTAGTGGAATCCAAACTCCTAGGTGAGAAACAGAATTTTGTGTTTATTCTAATGAAATCTGTGAAATATAAGATCCTGAGGATATTTTCTAAGTGGAGAGTTGCATACCTGCCAGATGAAATTTTTGATCTTCATCTGTCTCATTTTTAATGTATTTCCAGCTTGGCTGTTTAAAGCCCCTTTATGGTGAAATTAGCCAAAAGAAAAGATTGTGCCTCCACTCTTTATATTGACTAATAAGAATGTTTCTGACTTCTTTGGCTTCTGGTACAAGTCCAGTGTATAGAACTACTTCTAAAAATAATAAATATTGTTATACACAGAGTAGCCAAAGGGTCAAATACCCAATTTCTCCTGTTTCGCTTTAATATTACTGCATTTGGTGAAATTCTTCGAATGAAAATCCATTGAGAGATTCTAATTACAAAGAAATTCCTTTTAACTCAAGAGGTTTCTATACCTTGAATAGTTGAAAAGCGGGAAAGTAGCTGGTGGAAATAAAATGTATGCATATACACATGAATTTCATTTTCTGCTTGAAGTCTCTACTTGCATCATGAGGTGCTAGGAGGCAGCTGAATGAGCATTTGAATAAGCAATGGCAGTTAGATGTGTCTGAATTCTGCTATGAATTTAATGCTAGCGTTTATGCTGTGAAACATTACTACAGACGCATTTAATAGATATAGTTCCTTGCCTCAAAATACAGTACTCCAATATAAAACTCTGGATATACCAAGTTATGGTATCGTACAGTATGGATATCTAAGATATCCAAGTTCTGTTCCAGAAAGTGTGAGAATCTAGAGTGGGAATTACAGGAAAGTGGAATTAGATTCAGTCTGTTAGTCTGGATTGCCTACAATTCTGTGTGTTTTGTGGATAACACAGGGTGTGTTAACAGTGATAACTCATAAATATGTGCATATTCCACACTTAGCTTATTAATGATATTAAGTTACCTTTTTTTAGGCACTTTGCAAGGATCTTTCTTAGAGTGTTATAAAATGCAATTGACAAAGAGTTTTGTTATAACTACTTTTTTCTCTATTTAGTATCTTGTGAAGTTGGCTTGTTCATTACTCTGCTATAGAAACTAAAGAGTAGAGCCAAAATTATATCAGAAGGGAAAAGAATGAGTCACAATTCACCCAACACAACTCCTCTTTCCATCCCAATTTTGTTCGTGCATATAAAGTTGGCAGGTACAATCTGGAGTTTTATTCCAAACAAACTTTACAATAACATAATTTACTTGCTAATGATTGCAGCTGAGATGGTAAAGAAATTATCTGAAAAATGTAGAAAGCCCCTGGCAAATAGTATGTCTGAAAACGGATATTATTCTGGGTGATCAGAGAAAGAAAAAGAAATGCCAACTGGCTGAGGAATGTATGGCCTGTACAACTAGGAAAAGTTTAAAATATAAATGTACATATACATTAAAATAATGTAAGTTTTTAATTTTATGTGTACAATATTATTTTATATACATATATCATGCTTTGAAATCAACTGATTCCGTATTTCTGAGAAAACCTGGATTCAATACAAAATAAAATAAACCCAAACCAATTCTGAGTCAGCTAAGTAAATGGTTGTTGGGCCTGCTGGATTAAAAGTAAAAAAAAAAAAAAATAGAAAAAAAACAACACCCCAAACCTTAAGTTCTCTTTATTGCTATAATGTCTTCTCTTTTCCCCTCCTGTTGTGAATGACTGATGGCTATATAAGGAGAAGCTAAGCAGGAGAAGCTCTCTGTTTGTAGTAATTAGTAAACTTTAAACTCCATCCAAGATTTATCTGCTATTGTTCTTGTATTACAGCCAAAAAACAAAAAAAAATTAGTACAAAGTTGGAGACATGAATTTCCATATCTGTTGAGTTGCTGGGACAGATGACTGTTAAAGCTAAATGACGATAAATTTACATAGCTTCATTAGGATACTGACATCAAAAAAATTATTGAGGAAGAAAATTGGATGCAAATTCCTAAGAGACTTTTTGGATTAAAGAGCTATCGTATCTACATGCATTTCGTAGGAGTGAGTTCAACATGTTGTACTTAATAATTCTGAATGAGATTCATCTAATTCATTCATCTTTATTATACATCAGGGTCGCAAGGTATCAGTTGCTTGTAGAGATCCAGCCATGGTTGCTACCCGGTCAAAGGCTGTTGGAAAAGCTGTGGGCACCCAGACAGAGGCCTCACGCAAACATGTGGGCGTTCAGGCCTCTGGCTGCAGAGAGTGCCGGGGCCTGGCTCTTGCGATGGAGGGTAGGGGAGACAACACCTGTATCAGATGTGAACAAGTGAATGATCTGCTCAGCCTGGTGGCCAGGCTGAAGGATGAAGTGGAGAGGTTGAGGAGTATCAGGGAGCGTGAGAGAGAGATTGACTGATGGGCCCACTCCATGAGAGTAAGGGAACAGGTTGAGGCCCCACATAAATCAGAGAACCCCCTCCCCTCTTGTCAACAAGCAATAGGAGGAGATCTCAGAGAAGAGGGGGAATGGAAACAGGTCCCTGCTCAGGGAAGCAGGCGAGTCCCCTCCTGGCCCCTCCCACCTCCCCAGTTACCCTTGCAGAACAGGAGTCCTGCAGGAGGAACTGGCTGTGGGAGAGGAAGATAGTACACCCAGGCTGGAGAAGTCAGAAAGAACAAGTCACCATAGACCCGGTATCACTACTAGCTCCAAAAGGAAAAGCAGACGGGTCATTGTTGTGGGTGACTCTCTACTGAGGGGGGCAGAGGGACCAATATGCCGCCCTGACCCACTTCACAGGGAAGTCTGCTGCCTCCCTGGGGCATGGGTTAGGGACATGTTGGAAAAACTTCCTGCCCTGGTAAACCACTCTGATTATTACCCCCTGTTAGTATTTCAGGTGGGTAGTGAGGAAGTGGGTAGGAGGAGGCCAAAATCAATTAAAAGAGATTTTAAAGCCTTGGGACGGCTGCGTAAGGGATCAGGAATGCAAGTTGTGTTCTCCTCTATCTCTTCAGTGGCAACTATGAATGAGGAAATTAATAGGGAGAGGCAACAGGTCAACTCGTGGCTCCGGGACTGGTGTTATCAGCAGGGTTTTGGGTTTTTTGAGCATAGGCGGCTATACGAGACACCTGGCTTGCTGGGGGCAGGTGGGATGCACCTGTCCCAGAGGGGGAAAAGAATTTTGGGGCAGGAGTTAGCAGGGCTCATTGGTAGGGCTTTAAACTAGATATGAGGAGGGATGGGGAACTAACTGGGCCTGTCAGGATTAAATCCAAGGGAAGCATGCCAAGGCTTGAAGGATGCTGGGTTAGTGAGGACTCTAGCTCTGTCACTTCATTTGAGAAAAGGGATAGACATTTAGAAATTTCTGATTACGAACAATGGGAAAACCCTATCCCGAAAGGGGAAAAGGGTACTAGGCCAGGAGTTAACAAAGCTCATGGACAGAGCTTTAAACTAGAGGTGGATGGGGAAGGGGATAAAACCAGGCCCACTGATAATGAGCCTGGGGGTAAAGGGCAAAGGATGGGGGTGAAATCAGGAGCGCAGCTCAAGTGCATCTATGCTAATGCACGTAGCATGGGCAACAAACAGGATGAGCTGGAAGCCATGGTGCAGCAGGACAGCTATGACGTAGTCACCATCACGGAAACGTGGTGGGATGACAGTCACAACTGGAATACTGCGATGAGTGGCTATAAGCTCCTCAGAAGAAATAGGCAAGGAAGGAGAGGCAGGGGTGTGGCTCTGTACATTTGGAAGTGTTTTGACTGTACAGAGCTAGATTCCAGTGACGATGAAGTTGAGTGTTTGTGGGTAAGGATGAAGGGGAAGGCTAACAAGGGGGATTTTGTGCTGGGAGACTGCTATAGACCACCCAACCAGGATGAGCAGGTTGATGAAGTATTCTATAAGGGGCTGGATGAAGTCTCACAATCACCAGCCCTTGTTCTGGTTGGGGACTTCAACGTACCGGATATCTGCTGGAAATCTAACACAGCAGAGAGCAGGCAGTCTAGGAGGTTCCTTGAGTGTATGGAAGATAACTTCCTGACACAACTGGTAGGAGAGCCTACCAGGGGAGGTGCCTCGCTAGACCTACTTTTCGCAAACAAAGAAGGACTAGTGGGAGATGTGGAGGTCGGAGGCCGTCTTGGTCTTAGCGATCATGAAATGGTCAAGTTTTCCATTCATAGTGAGGTAAGGAAGGGGGTTAGCAAAACCTCCACCTTGGGCTTCCGGAGGGCGGACTTTAGCCTGTTTAGAACCCTGGTTGGGAGGGTCCCTTGGAAGATAATCCTGCAAGGCAAAGGGGTCCAGGAAAGCTGGACGCTCTTCAAGAAGGAAATACTAAAGGCCCAGGAGCAGGCTGTCCCCATGAGGCGCAAAATTAAAGGGAGGGGAAAATGGCTGGCCTGGTTGAACAAAGAGCTTTTGATGGGACTTAGGGAAAAAAGGAAGGTTTATCACCTTTGGAAGAAGGGACAAGCAACTCAGGAAGAGTACAGAGATCTTGTTAGGTTATACAGAGAAAAAATTAGGAAGGCAAAAGCCCAGATGGAACTCAACCTGGCCATTAATATAAGGGACAACAAAAAAAGTTTTTATAAATACGTCAACAAAAAGAGAGTCAGGGAGAATCTCCATCCCCTACTGGATGCAGGGGGAAACATTGCGACCAAGGACGAGGAGAAGGCTGAGATACTTAATGCCTTTTTTGCCTCTGTCTTCAATAGTCGGACCAGCTACCCCCAGGGTGTACAGCCTCCTGGGCTGGAAGATAAGGATGGAGAGCAGAACAACCCCCCCGTAATCCAGGAAGAAATAGTTAATGATTTGCTTATGCACCTGGACATGCATAAGTCCATGGGGCCAGATGGGATTCACCCAAGGGTACTCAGGGAGCTGGCGGGAGAGCTCACCAAGCCTCTCTCCATTATCTATCAACAATCCTGGTCAACAGGAGAGGTACCAGATGACTGGAGGGTGGCCAATGTGACGCCCATCTACAAGAAAGGCTGGAAGGAGGATCCAGGAAACTATAGGCCTGTCAGTCTGACCGCGGTACCGGGAAAGATCATGGAGAGGATCATCTTGAGGGAGCTCTCACGGCAAGTGCAGGGTAGCCGAGGGATCAGGGCCAGCCAGCATGGGTTTATGAAAGGGAGGTCCTGCTTAACCAACTTGATCTCTTTCTATGACCATGTGACCCGCCTTCTCGATGAGGGGAAGGCTGTGGACGTTGTCTACCTGGACTTTGGTAAGGCCTTCGACACCGTCCCCCACAGCATTCTCCTGGAGAAGCTGGCGAATCATGGCATAGACAAGTGTACTCTTCTCTGGGTAAAAAACTGGCTGGATGGCCGTGCCCAGAGAGTTGTAATTAATGGGGTGAAATCCAGTTGGCGGCCAGTCACCACTGGTGTCCCTCAGGGCTCAGTTTTGGGGCCAGTCTTGTTTAATATCTTTATTGATGATCTGGATGAGGGGATTGAGTGCACCCTCAGGAAGTTTGCAGATGACACCAAACTAGGTGGGAGTGTTGATCTGCTTGAGGGTCGGAAGGCTCTATAGAGGGACCTGGACAGGTTGGATCAATGGGCCAAGGCCAGTGGGATGAGGTTTAATAAGGCCAAGTACCAGGCCCTGCATTTCAGTCACAACAACCCCAGGCAACGCTACAGGCTTGGGGAAGAGTGGCTGGAAAGCTGCCCAGCAGAAAAGGACCTGGGGGTGTTGGTGGACAGCCGGCTTAACATGAGCCAGCAGTGTGCCCCCAGGAGGCCAAGAAGGCCAACGGCATCCTGGCCTGTATCAGGAGTAGCGTGGCCAGCAGGAGTAGGGAAGTGATCGTGCCTCTGTACTCGGCCCTGGTGAGGCCTCACCTCAAATACTGTGTTGAGTTCTGGGCCCCTCACTACAGGAAGGACATTGAGCTGCTGGAGCGTGTCCAGAGGAGAGCCACCAAGGTGGTGAGGGGTCTAGAGAACAAGTCATATGAGGAGAGGCTGAGGGAACTGGGCGTGTTTAGTTTGGAGAAGAGGAGGCTGAGGGGGGACCTCATTGCCCTCTACAACTACCTGAAAGGAGGTTGTAGAGAGGTGGGTGTTGGCCTCTTCTCCCAAGTGAATGACAGGACCAGAGGAAATGGTGTAAAGTTGTGGCAGGGGAGGTTTAGATTAGATATTAGGAAGAATTACTTTACTGAGAGAGTGGTCAGGCACTGGAACAGCCTGCCCAGGGACGTGGTGGAGTCGCCATCCCTGGAGGTATTTAAGAAAAGTGTAGACATGGCACTTCAGGGCATGCTCTAGTGCCTGAGATTGTTGGTTTGAATCTGTTTGTGGGTGGGGTGCTGTGTGGTTGTGGGTGTTTGTTTTGGTTTGGTTTTGGTGTTTGGTTTTCTGGGATTTTTTGGGGGTTTTTTTTGGTGGGTTTTTTTGTTTGTTTTTGTTTTTGTTTTTGTTGGTTGAACTCGATGATCTCATAGGTCCCATCCCACCAAAAATATTCTGTGATTCTGTGATCAGAGATAGTTGTCCAAACTCCCTTTAGAGAGCAGGACAAAATTCATATCATCACAGAGTAAATATTTAAGTTATGTCTGAGGAGCGTCACCCTAAGAAGCCTTTTGGTCTCCACTGGTTAGCAGATGTACATGTTTACAGTGAATGAGAGGGATTCCAATTTCTCACTACCAAATTTCTCACTTTCATCTGAGGTGTATCCTGGTAAAGCCTATTTCATTTATATGAGCCAGATTTGATTACATGCCAAGATATCTCACAGGATAACTTTTTGTAGTAGAAGGTAGGATTTCTTTTTGAGTTTACTGTTAAAGTAACTTTTAAAGTTTCTTTTGAAGGGTGAAAAATAGTATAAACCTTTAAGATATCTACTGTTTTCTATGTTGTCAAGAAATTTATATAATAATAAATGCCGGTCAGTATACTCATGTCAGAGAAACTTGGTCATTAAAAAACATTACCTCTACTATGGACTTTTCATTATTATTCTCTGTGCGCAGATTGGGTATTAGTGGAAATATTATGAAAAAATCATGTTCAAATGTCCAATTTGTAGGCAACACCTATTGCACTGTCACAAATGCATGCTGGTATGTCATAAAATATGTGATTAGACAAGCTTCTTGACTTGATAATTTTATATTTTTTTTACAAGGGCAAGCTCAGAAAATGAGAACAGATACAAAAACTTGAGAAAAAATAACTGATAAGCAATATTTAACAAAAATTTTGTGTGAGGAGATTAAAGAAGAGAATGAATCACTTTTAAAACTTTTTTTTTATAAGGACTGTTACAGTAAAGGGATATTTATGTTAAGAAGGAAATGAAAATCTGAATATAGGAAGAAATGATACCACGTTTTTACCATTTTAGGTTTTTTTTCTGCAAAAAAGGTCAACATAGCTAGTGTCCTCTTCACAAATAGCAAAACAGTTTTACATTTTCATTGATAAAATTGAAAATTTTGAGAGTGAATTCATTAGGTTTTTTAACAGGCATAACTTTCCCTGTCACAAACTCCCCTAAGACTGAATATAAAAAGGAAATTGATTTTTCCTGTAAGGAAATTGAAAGTGAGATAACACCATCAAAAAACAGTTTATAGATTCCATAGATTTATAGAAAACAGTTATAGATTCCATGTCACATAACTAGGCCTCACTCTCAGTTTGAATCAAGTATTATCAAGTGTTTTATTGCAGGTCAGTATCTAGACTTCATGAAGTCACTTGCCAAATGCCATTGAGAAAAGCTCTGTTCAATTATGCTTACTGATTGGCTTTTAAAAAAGATCAGCATTAAAAGGGGGTCTCAAGGGAGTTCTCTGGCTCTGCTACTGCCCACTGTGTTATTTCTCGCATGATCTTTATGACAGCCCTTGCAGCAAATACCTCACATGAGAAACCTTTATGAAAGGTTCTGGCACTGAGTACCTTAGGACACAAGAGTGCTTAGGGCCTCTGAGACAAATCTTACCGCTTGGAAATAAACCCTTTGGCAAAACAACAGAGCTCTTTCTCAGGCTAACAACACTCTGGAGGTCTCTTTCACCCCTTTGCATTCTATAGTTAAAATATCCCTGGAGAAATTATGCAAATTAAATTATATGGGACAATACTTTTCATTTTTCAAAAAGTGATAATAAAAGCCTCTCTGGACCTTTTGGCTTTCAAACTAAAAATCTGAAGTAAGCTTTGTTACCAAGTAAACTCAAATAAGACTGGATGTGTCTACTTCTACTTACAGGCCAGCATGAATTTCATGCTGAATTTGGCACTGCTGCATTTAGCACTGCTGAATGTGGTACCTTGCTAGCACATTATATTCTGGATTTGTCATTATGTTTTCATGAAGAAACAAAAAATAATTCAGAAGTTAGAAAATAAATAAAGGAAGACATGATATTCAAGCTACTGATTTAGGAATGTAGATTGCTTTGTTTTATTTTACTGTGAGGGTGGTGAGACACTGGAACAAGTTGCCCAAAGAAGCTGTGGATGCCCCATCTCTGGAGATGTTCCAAGACCAGGCTGGATGGGGCTTTGAGCAACCTGGTCTAGTGGGAGGTGTCCCTGCCCATGGCATGGGGGTTGGAACTCAATGATCTTTAAGGTCCCTTCCAGACCCAACCATTCTATGATTCTATGATTTGCATGTTCAGATAATAATGCATAGATAAAGTCATGTAAAATTCAAACTATATCTTGTCAACTCTTATTTTGCTTTAAACAAAATTGGTAAATGGTAGTTTCTCATAGCTCTGTGACTTTAGGAACTATTTTTTGAGACACAGAATTTGAAAGCATATTTGAAATTGCTTTTCTCTAATGAGAATCACAATTTCTTGACAAACAGCAGGTCACAGGTAGAAATCTGAACTGCAGTAGGTCACAGGAATAAAAGAAATATCTGAAAGTCAAGGCAACTAATCTCTGTGTTCCTACTGCTTGCTGCTTACCGTGTATTAAAGAGACTTTGTCTCTTTGCATGTTGGGGAGATTCTTGAGACTCCAACTTTTTCTACATGTGCTTTCAGCTAAACCTAAGCAACAGGACTTGCATCTAATTTAATTTAGCTAATTGAGACAGCAACAGAGGATGAGAATGTTCACTATAATAATGAAAATTTTTAAATGGTATTAATTTTCAATTAGCTTTTTATTCATTCTCAGAATTGTCTTATTTATTCCTTAATATTCTAACACTTTTGAAATAATTCACAATAGACCTGGAGGAAAAAATCAGATACTGGCTAGATGAATATAGAGGATAATACAATTTTCAGTAAACAGATATGGAAGCAAGCAAGTATTTTACTAATGGAAAAAGAAATATTTGATTATTCAAAAAATATTTCAGCTGACCCACTCTCCAGAAGTAGTTAGTGTAAAATGCGCTTTCCTCTTTTGAAACTTCTTTTTGATTCATTGGGTTTCTTTGTTTTTCTTTTGTTGCTATTTTTTGGTTTGGTTTGGTTTGTTTGTGGTTTTTTCCATTGTAGTTTTTGTTTTGTTTTGTTTTGTTTTTTAAATTATAGCCATTACAGCAGTAAAATTCTACCCTGCAAGAAAATCCAAATGACAAATTTGGAAAGTGTAGTGTTTCAGTATTTTTTATGTGTAATATTTCTTTTAAGCAATTTTACTTTTTACAAATTCCAATTTTTTCCTTTCTTTCCTTTTCAGCTAAAGCTATTTGGCAAATTTTATTTGAAATGTCCCCAGATTCTATTTTCAAAAACTTTCTATATGTTTAAAGAATTCCATCCACTGACATTGTTTGTTTTGTTTTTCAATTCCTGTCATGTTTGCAGGTCCTAGTTGTAATTTAGAAGAATATTTATGCTGTCCTGAAGTTTTTCTGTCTTCATTCACTGCTCAGTCTATAATTCAGAGAGCCAGTTATGTATTTATTATAGCATAATGGAAGACAGAAGTAGAGTTGATCGGAATCCCCTTGTGTTGTTAGATGGAACAAAGAGGATACACTCTTTAAATAGAATACAGGAAAAGAACAGTCACTGCTTAAACACGGTCCTGTCTTCCATCTCTTTCCAGGTCTCTTACTGCATTCAATGAAAGGTGGGGAATGAACACTACTTCCAAACTGAATTTCAATAGGAAAGCCAAGTTCAGCTACCCTACTAGCTTCATAATATTAATACTGTTTTTTTATGAGGTAGAAAGTGATGCTGCTGTTGGCAAGACCTACCTAGAACTGAATTATTAGAATTACCAGAGAATTGATAGTTTCCTTTCTTTTTAAGATATTGGCTAAAGAAGAAAAGCCTGATTTAATCCTTAGTCTCATTTCAGTGCTGGATCAGTTATATCATTTTGCTTGATTTAGTTCTTCTTTCACAGTCTGTGAAATGTAGATGTGCATGCAATAGAGCCTAAATCTAAACTCTCTCTGAATATGAAATTTACAGTGGAATCTGTGAAAATGTTATGCAAGAAAAGCTTTTTATATTGATTGAATATGCCTGATTCTGAAAACTATGCATTCTTTTTATCTTTTACACCCAAATACTAATTTCTCTGTAAGATGCACTGGAGATTTGTCTTTGCTAATCAATGGGATTTTTATCTCCTGTAAACTTGGCATAATGGCTGTTCTAAAAACTTCATCCTTTTATCCTGAAACTGTAGCATAATCCTTGTTCAAAGGTAATAATGTTTTGCATGCCACTTTGCTCCCCTTTCTTTTTGACAAGGAAGCCCCTTCCATTGTCCTATTGCTCAGGTTTGTATCATATATTATTTTTATCATTACTATTAATAAACTCAGCCTCCTGACAGCAGGGGTTAAATGACTCCACTGATAACTATGTTGAATACATAGTGGAGTTGAGAATTAGCATCAGAAAATTGTCATTCTGAAATGACACTAACATATTCTCTTTTGAAATATTTTAACAGAAGGTATGGAATAATTTCATAAGGAAAGACAGCAACGATATGTATATATGCTGCAGTTGGTCTTACTTGGTTTTGATTTTGTTTGTACAAGCATTGACTTTTCAAAGACGAAAACACAAATAGCCTCTCTTATTGTTTGTATAGTGCTGATTTAGTTTTAAATGGCACTTATCTGACATGGAGAAAGTGAGTAGTAAAAAGTTGTACACTTTTATTCAAGTAAAGTAATGTCTAAATTTCTGTCACAATATTCATACATACAATAATCCTTATAACCTATACTATTGTTCCATTTCTTATGAGCCAATTAGTCAGTCTAAATAAAATCTGCTTTGCATTCATGTTCTTCTGGTTTTATTTTACATTCATAACAAACAAATATGAATGAATCATTTAAATTCATGTCTAATCCATTCCTTAGATATGTTATGAAGTGTCTCATTTCCTTTTTTATTACCTTGGATTTTCATTTGATCTGCTTAAGCATTGTGAGATAAGTATCTATTTTAATAATCATAAAAAATACATTTCAACTTCATTTTATAGTATTCTGCTTGCTGCTTCGAGATAATTTCTTTAACATTAATGATATGTTTTCTTCCATGTATTATGGTTCCCTTGTGTATGAACTTGGGATAATCTTGTCTCCAGCTTGCTGAAAAATGTGTTAGGGAACTATGTAGTTTTATATAAATGACATATATAAAGTTTGCACAATTGGTGTCAGCTGAATTTCCTTATTTACGCTGAGGAAATAAATAATCATACAAAAGGAAAATAGTTCAATTTTTCAACTCTACATTCCAATTTAATTAAGATTCAACATATGAAACAGAGTAGAATTCTAGTGAATATATTAACAATTATACATAGCCAAAAAACACCAGAAAAACTTGCCTGTAAAAATAGAGGATATTGATCAGAAAATTTTCTGTACCTCAGAAATCTAGAGGTACCTTTCTATCTACTAACTTTTAAACTGTTGCAGGCTGTGAGTTATCTAAAAGATTAGTATAGGGATACACATGCAATTGAACTTAAGTATCGGCTGAACTGGGATTGCACTGTATCATAATTCAAATTACTGCAAGTGCATACTATACTATTATAGGAATAGATTTAGTAGATATTAGGAAGAAATTATTTTCTATGAGGGTGGTGAGGCACTGGAACAGGTTGCCCAGAGAAGTTGTGGATGCCCCATCCCTGGAAGTGTTCAAGGCCCTGTAGGACAGGGCTTTCAGTAACCCTCTGTAGCGGAAGATGTCCCTGCCCATGGCAGGGGGATTGTAACTAGATGATCTTTAAAGTGCCTTCCAATCCAAACCATTCTATGATGATTCTATGACATATCATTCAAATTTTCTGTACGTCTTTCAGCTAATTAAAAATAAAAAAGGAATTAAAGACTGAATTGAGTTGATCCTCAAACAAAATGATAAGCCAAAATTAAAGTATATATCATTAAAATATCTGAAATATGTTACTCGGGGTCAATGAAAGCATTTTGGTTTTTTATGATTTCAAAATATTTCATCCGAATTTCAGAGTAGGAGGTTCTCAAATCAAAATTCAGAATATTTTCACTCACATATGCTACAGTACTGTATGTCTAATATTCTAACCAATAAATAATGTATTTTTTTAAAAGTGCTGCTAAACTTAATCACGTTTTAGAAAATTTTTTGTCACTATTGTATTTTAGAAGATACAGAAAAATCAATTAGATGACTTTTCTCTGATACGTATCATGACCAATGTTATAAATCAGTTATATGCTCCAAATATATAGATATTCATCTAGTACTGCTTAAAGTGTACTGGATTTTGTACAAAATACAATCTCTACTAACCTGGAGTTTTTGTTTGTAAAGAAACGCCATTCAACAGAAATTCTAAATTTTTATATAATTTTCTGCCTTCATCTTTTCTGAAATAATTTAGGCTTTTTCCTGTGCATCCCTGGATATATTCTGCACTGCCTCATCAGTAGACTATCATCCTTCCTGGAAACTCCTGCTTCCACCAGGCATAGTGTGGGTGGATGACAGGAGGCATTCCAGGAATATTCTTCCCTCACAACCCTTCCACTAAGCCACCTGGCCTCAAAGTATAGCCAGGTGCCCTGTAAATATACTTACTTCCTCCCAACCTGACCCTGGAGTTGCAGTCACTTCCTGCATATCTCTGGCCTTGGACCCTCCTGTCAAAGCATCCTTCACCTTTTTCTTTTCTTGTGAAACTCCTTGGCATGCTTGTACCAGGGATGACAGAACATCCTGTGACTGGACTACACGCGGGCTTTGAAGGAGCTGGAAACTCAGGACACGGGGCTTTTAAAGGCAGCTGTGCCACATTTGGAAGGAGGAACCTTGTGAAAGCCAGTGCTAGATGTAGGACAAACGCAGCATATGGGTATTTTTGAACAGCTAATTCCTTCTTATAATTGCTTACCTATATATAGAAACATACAGGTGTGCATGCATGTATACACATATATTCCATCTTTCCTGTTGGCTACTTTGGTTCACTCTGCTTTTTGCCTAGCAATCTCTTTAGCACATTCTGCTTTCGGTCTCACTTGAACTACTTTTCATTTGCTGAGCACGCTTTATCTCTAAATCCGTTCTTCTTTAGGCTCCTCTCCTCAAACCATCCTTCCTCCTTCCAGTTTTAAAGCCCACAGCAGCTTTCTCTTGAAACATTATGCTGATATTTGTCTCCTGTTAAGTTACACGTGAATTTTGTTGGAGAGTTGCTGAGTTAATATATGTAAAGCACTTCTGTGCTCTGTTCAATCTGCTTGAATCCTAAATGGATATAGCATGCCGATTTCCAGCTCTAGTGCACACAGGAAAACTGATATTAAACTCTAACCTCCTTATATTCTACAACCTAAAAGATATAGAACATAACTTTAAGGCACTGTGCATAATAAGTGTGAAGAACCAATCTACTTGGCTGGTAACTTTAGAGACACTATACCCGAGACACACATGATGTTGCTGTCATCATTGAAATACTACCAGGTTGTTCCCAATACACCTTTCAAAGGAAACAGACTTGTTATCTGTATAGCGATTCATTCTTTATACTTCTCTTGACATTTTCTTTTAAATACTTGTGTCTGTGCACTCTGTAAATGATTTTATGCTGTGCAAATGAGAAGTACATGACCTATGAATAGCTCACACTACACTGAAACTCTGTTTTGGGATTTGAAGTGAGTTCATAGACCTTCTTGTGCATTGCAATATTTAAGGCATTTTTAATGCTTATGCAAAATTTAAGTGAGGTGATTCACTGCTTAGCTGAATCCTCAGGACAAAATTAAGCACCGAAGCTCACTATGTTGTGTATGAAAGGAAGCACTTCTTTTTTTTTTTTTTTTTTTTTTTTTTTTTCCTTTGACAGCACCCAGGGAAGGAAGCCTGGTTTAGGTGGAAGATATGAACTTCTGGCACAAGTGTATAATGGGCCTACTCAGCTGGTGAAAATCTAAAATACTAATCATAGTCCAGTGGTCTGCCTAAGTACTGGTAAGAAAGGATCATTATGTATTTTATTAGCAGAGCTGTTTTGCAAGAGGAATTAAAAAAGCCTCACCTCAAAATACCTAATAATCCAGTGGTCTGAACACTTCATGAGGCTGTAAGCCATTCAACTCACATCGCTGCATCATGCTTATGACTTACTTCCTCTCTCATGACATACTTCCTCCTGCATTCTCTTCTGCTCTACGTATATAATGTTTTGCATGTGCCCTGAACACTTTAAAAATTGAGGTCTCTGTTGATCACTGCTTCTCCACTTCCTTGGGAATCTGGAGGCTGACTTCAGAGATGTTAAGATTTCCTCAGGTTTAGGGTCACTGCTAGCTTTGGTCTTACAAAAGAATCTCACTGGCTAAGCAAAGGCACAGAATTCAGCAACAAACCTTTAGATGAAAAGGCAATAATCAGGCTAAGGACCATAGCTCTGATAGTTAAAGTTTATGTGATTCCTTTTGAAAATGTTTGTAAGGACCCGTCACTTCCCAGTAAGGGGAAGATAAGAGAAAGAAATTGTGTGTTTTCTTATGCATATTCCCTTTCCTTGACCTTGCTTACGCTAACAGAAAGGGGCAAGCTGGTTTCCAAATTCATTATCTTCTTCATCTTTGGCCTAAACAGAAATCTCTCCACTAGAGGAACAGCCCCCTGTGACTGCAGATTTTGGCATTTCTGTCATTCCTATTTGCAATTTGTTAAAACTCATCCAAATATACATTTTACATCACAGTAAATCTTTAACATGTGAAACAAAGCATTGGAGGGAAAAGTGTGCTTTGTTATTAAATCCTCAAAGGCTTTCCAGTTCCTTTTTGTGTTTTCATAATAAGATAAAGCTCTTCTTTAAAAACTGCCAGGGAAGTTAGGCAATTTAAACAAATGCATTATCATCTGTACAGTGTGTGTTTTCCCAGCAGTAGCTTCCCTTTGGAATGTTCATAGTTTTAATTTAATATTTGTGTCTGAACAGTGACAAAATCATTTCCCTTCTCCTCTCCTTGCCTTGCCTTGTCTCCTGCTGTTTCTTCTCTCATTGAATCTAACGACAAGTAGTTTCCTGGCTTCAGTGGGATCAGAACTTGTTTCCTACATTTAAATAGAATATGGAAATACACCAAGCATTTACAGAGCTCTAAGAAAATGGACTTGGTGCTCCAAATGTACCTGCTTTACATTTCCATGAATGGTTACTCTATCACTTCCAGAAATAATACAGAATAATTTTAGTTCTGAAGAGGAGGACAGATACAAAGTCAGAGAAGTCATGCTGGCTCAAAGGATGCCATGAAGGTCATCTTTGTCTGAGCTTCAATGGATGGAAAAAGTTCATAAGATAACAGCATCCTTAGTCCCAATGCCCAGAAACAAGACCATAGCAGATGTTTCTGTTTTGGTCCCTGAGCTGTGTGCAAACCTCAGTGGTTTGCTTGCTGTTGGGATGAGGGAAATTCCATTTTTTCTGAAGGAAAATTACATGTATTAAAAAGTGTATTTATTAGAGTCAGTTTATAAAAATGTATGAAAATAATTCATTTTTAAATTACTGTCTGTTTCTTCCTTCTGTCCCTCCCGCCAGCTTTTCCAGTTAAATATGTATTTGAAGGTAAAAAGCAGTTTGGCCATGAGTGACACCATTGTTGGAATAAGTTGAACTAAAAGGTAGAATTTCAGGAATGCTGTTAAATCGAAAAGCTGTGTCAAGCCTGAGAATTTCTTCCCTGGAATAGGATAAAAATTGGTGGCACTCATGTTACTCTGGAGAATCACTGTCTGGCAGAATATCACCCTTGCCCAAGGGTGTTGCATAACCCTCTTCAGAGAAAACTTGTTTTCCAAAACTCTTTGGCTGACTGATGATGATTTCTTTTCTAGGGATATGCAAGTCTTTTGCATAGTCATGAAACAGAGGAAGGATCCTTCCATCCATTTGATTTCAGAGTGCAAGTGCCGTCTGCTTCAGCTCCGTCTTTATGCAAAGAAATCTTTCTCCTCTTGGTGATCCATGAAGTACATTTTGAATTTCAGAAAGGGAACAACACAAAGGCCACCCGCAAGAAGGAAACATAACTAGGGAAAAAGTCAGGGATTTTTTTCTTTTCTAACAGCTTTAAATCTGGATGATTTTTTATGAGAATCCTAGTAAATGTGTGGAGATTAGTGCAGTGAAAACAAGACCACTCTTAATATTGGAGGAAATGAATGCGGGAAAACCTTGTTATCGGGCAAGGAAATTTTCACATGCTGAGGAATTAAAAATATGTTTTGTGTCTTTAACAATAGCTCAAGCTATTCTGTCATTTGCAAAAAGAATAAGATGACTCAGATAAAAATGAATTTTAAAGTGAGTCAGATGCCACAATAGAGATGATTCAGAAAATAGTACCTCCTCAGAAAAGGCTTCCAGTAAGCAACACGTTATTAAATATTTTAATACACATGGCCAAGTGTATTGAGAGTGGCTTTCAGTCCTTGTCAGTCATGTGCCGTGTTCTAGAACAGAAAGACAATGAATGTCAAAGTACACTTACATACACATAATAATAGACCTTTTGAGTAGAAATATTAATAAGATATATATTAAAGCAATTAAATTTAATTTGGTACATTTTTGTGTTAAAAAATGACCTTTTAATCAAATTTGGAAATAAGAGAAGTCTTCAGAAAACAAAAAGCTCTTGGCATTACTGCAACACGAATAGTATCCCTATTCTATTAAATATTTTTCTAAAGAATTGTGTGCTTGCATACAATCTTATTGCTCACACTTAAAAATACTTTTAAAATGCTTTAATAAATGAAATTAATATATTCTGTACATAATTCTATGATTCTATCCTTATTGGATAGATGCTTCAACAGTACCTGTTTTACACACTTCCATAGTCATATGGTCTTTTTTTATAAATTCCTGTGATAGCTATGGTTTGAAGTAAATTCCTGTGATACCTATGGTTTGGACAAGTAAAAGGCTCTTGTGGCATGGATTGTAAAAGCAACATGTCAGCGTCCACATGCCTTTTGGACTAGATTCTTGAAAAATAATGTATTCTTTCTTCATGGCAATATGACCTTCTGTAAGGATTACCAAAAACTGTCATTTACATTACATTTCAAATATCCAGTCTTTCTTAGAGGTCTTTGAAGGGAGGAGGTAGAAAATGAAATGATAGATTCTTTTACTTGTTGGTCAAGCAGAACATAAGTGCTCCAGTGTGAAAAATTGAACTCATGTTGTCTTATCTGTTTTTCAGTTTACATCCCTCTATATTTTCTCAACGCTATACGTTTATTAAATAAGTAACAATGTCCTAAGTATTTAATTCTTTCATGTCACTGCTTAGGTAGAGGCTTGTCATACAAGAATACTGTGTGTGGAATGTTTTGGTCTCTGTTCTGATATAAAATGTCTGGTTGAGCAGAATACATGAAAAGAGCTTATTTTTTACACTCCATTATACAACAGCCTCAGTTTCAAGGGAACGCTATGTTCTTCTGATAATAATTTCTCAAACAACTTGGCATGTTTAAGATGTTTAAAGTGAAATTACTTATATCTGTTTTGCTATCTTTGGAAACTGCATTTTGTTACTGGAAGGCTGAAAAATTGAATTGTGAATCAATAAAATGAAAAACAATAGATGTAAGTAATATCACATACTGCAAATTTTAATCTGACAAATTTCAGGACAGCAATTTTGATGATCATGTTTATTTGGAGAATGGAATGCTACTGCATATGTCCTCATTTTTCTAGAAAACTTACATATGTGCTTATCCGTAAGTTATCCCTCTCGGTTTATCAAATCCCATCTGTGTACACAGCAAACATTTATCCTATTGAAAGGCAGGGTTATGTTTTTATGTTGTTTCATTTTTTAAGGCATCAGAACTTCCAAGGAGGAAAACATAATTGGGATTACTGTTTCAACACCAAAGTTCTGCATGGCCTCCGTTTCTCAGCTTCTCTGAATTTACTTCAATTACAGTGCAGAAATATCTATGCAGAAATATTTATATTTTGGAAAACTGTGTATATGATGTCAAGTGGAACAGCACCAGCAGGAGAGATCTGAGCTATGTGTACATAAGCGAATGACGTGGTTCAGTTGGAATGGATTTATACATTGTAATAGTTGGTGCTGAGAACCTGATGTCCACACTGGTATCATTTCTGAGAGTATACTTTAGGCTGGCTTTAGTGTGGTCTTATGGGATGAACGACTGATAACAGTCAGAGTGCATTAGGCATCCTGGATTGCATTTTCCAATTTAACTTTGTCCATAAGGAATCCTGCTGATGCATTCTGAGAAGGCTGCACAGTGTGAACCATACAGCAAGTGGATTCAACTTGAAGATTCACATCCGAAGTGCATGTCTGATTCGAACTAGGAAAAATTAATGATGTAGATGCAGAGAGTCCTGATTTCAGAATGTTATGACATTCCTAAGGCATAGGATAGCAGTATAAAATCACTGCCCTGAATCACAGAATAAAGAATATTTAAAACCTGATTACCTACAACTTTTAGGTGAACTATTGTTCATTCTGAGATAGGTCTGTCTGGGACATAGCTTGTCAAAAAGATAAATAACAGAGCAGATAGACTGCAAAAAGCAATTTTATCATGTTTATTTCTGACTTGCATGGGGAAAGTTATGAATGCTTAGGAAAAATATGTTCCTAGGAATCTCAGGTTTTGGGGTTTTTGGAGGCTTTTTTGGTGTGTGTGTTTCTTGGTGGTTTCTTCATGTTTTTGTTGGTTTTTTTTTTTTTTTTAAAGAACTTTCCAAACACTGCAGACACACTGAACTTTCAATTCTTAGATTTTAAACCAATCAAGGTAGAAAACCAGCAGCATTATTAGAATTCTCTTGTGGGCAGCGCCATGTTCTGTTCATCAATCTGCTATGCCCATTTTCTTAGCCCTCACTGGGAAATTAAATAATCCTGACTGACAACTGACACATTAATTGCCTTTGAGGGAGCACACCTTTAAAAAGCAGTAATTTAAAGTCTTCTGCTTTGGTGGAAGAACCAATTTGCAGCATCATCAGTCAGGGTTTTGACATGTAACTTTGCACTTGCCATTTTGTTAATAAAGAATCACACTTGAATCCTGAGAGAGTGTTTCCCTAAAGAGAAACTTAGATGTCTTTGTGAAATTAAGATGACTTTGATAGGGACATGTAATGAATGTTTAAATGAGTTATTAACCTTTCATGGCTTCAGTGAGTGTTACTGCAAGACAATTCATCATTATATTGTCATAAACTGCAAAAAGGTGAATATCACAGTAAGATTCATTTCTTTAAAAGTTTATTTCTTGCTAGTTCTGTGCATAACAAAACCAGTTTCATGTGTATCTAATATTTGATAAGCTGCATGAAAAGAGAATATGGCCATAATAACTTTGAATATATATTAGTAAACAAATGAGAAATTGAAAAATATTCCTCAGCAATTAATATTTTCAAATATTTATTTCAGTTCAAATTTTCACAAGCATGTCACTAAGTCAAGAATAGTTATATCTTTTTCCTTTCCATCAAAGATAGCCTATGTATATATATATAAGTTTATCAGAAAAGAACTTTCCTTTTTCCCACCCTATGCAAAATATCAATGAAATGGAAAATTTTAGAAATTTTAAAATTCAAAATACATGTTCACATTCTGAGAGGGAGTACATTTTCAACACTTTAAGCTTCTTGTTTTTAGATGGGTTGGGTGCATTCAAAAGTCATTTTTCAGGATAAAAACTTGGAGGTTTTTATTATTGATTTTCTTGTTGGGCTTTTTTGTTTGTTTTCATGAGCCTAGTTTCCCTCACAAGGTAGTTTTGATGGATTTTCTTTTTACCTTCCTAGTTAAAAATCAGTTTGATTACCTTATGGCTTGGAAAATAGACAAAACTATCATGTAAATTCTTTTCAGGAAGTACAGTCTTTCTTTCTTGAAGAAAAAATCTACCCTTACCAATAAACTTGTTTTCAGTGCAGCTTTTAAGTATATTTAAAATAGGAGTTAATAGGAGGCAAATGATGACTCTTTAATACTTTGTAGAGCATGTCATGTCTTTAGATCCTCTGTTGATATATCTGCAGTTCTATTAAATCAGATATGTTCTTTATAAAGGAACAATTGTATCTTATAACAGTAAGAATTCTTGTTTCTGGGACAAGCTATACGCATTCTTTAATTCTCTTTACATATCTGGAAAAGTGTCTTGAGTCAATGGTTTCTTTCAATGACTAAAAAGGAGTTACTTAATACTAATAAATCCTTATATTAAATTATAATAAATAATAAAATATTATAAAATTCTTTATTTCCTCATTTTCAAAATACTATTTTAAAATAAGGTGGGAAATTGTTAATACTTTACTAAAGTATTAGCAAGTACTAAAGCTACTAAAGGCTGTTTCATTTAGAAATACATTGTAAGTATGTAGGGAAACCATAGATGGAAAAAGTAACTGATGCACAAAACAGAATGTTGGGAATGAAGACTTTAAGCAATAACATAAAGGAGTGTCTAGGACTGGAAATGCACTGTTTTGGGGAGGTGACACTTGTTCTCCAAGAGCTGTAAATTATTATACGCAGTATGAAACTGGAAATGAACAAAGGTATGAGATAATTATCCACAACAGGAGCTATATGTCCTTTTGACACAATTCTGTGACAATTACAAAAAGAATACTGCCCTTTCCTGTAATGTATTTGCTCTTGTTATTTGTCATTTTTGTCATCATGTTAGCAATTTCAAATTTGAAAGTTAAATCATAGCAAATTGTCACAGTGGTAGTTCATGCAGTGTTAGAACTACATTTATGTGATTGTTTTAGTAAATGGCTCATTGGAAAAATATTTTCTGCTCAGTTGAAAGTTTTGCTGCAGGGACTAAAGCATATGAATCTGAAATACAAATTCAAGTTATTCATGCGTAAAATTTGACCTTTCCCTGATATATTTTTAACAAAAATGTTCACTAAGTTGTCTACGAAGAGGAAGTTTGTGTTTCATTTTACTGTTACCATTGACAATAAAATTAATGAACTTCATTCTGCTTAAGATATTTAAAATTTATTTTAATTTGGCTAAAACATAAAATTCACTTAAGTAAAAAAAGAAAAAACAAACCAACTTCATGCTATAGTAATTTTTGCTTAAAAAATGCTAATATAAATTTCTGATGTGCAATGATCTTATATTTGTTATGACCTGTTTATTCCAAAGCAACATATAAGAATAAGAAAAAATGACATTTTTGCCTGACTTTTAATAGGTTTTTTTACAAAATTTTTGTGATGCATACAAAAGCTACCCTAGAAATATTGAGGATGTTTTAGTTCAGAATCTGTTATGTCTGGGATCATCATCAGAGGTATGAAAACTCCAGGAGTTGTGTCATCTCTACTGTTTGCACCTGTGACATGAAGTAAATAAAAAGTTTTGTCACAGATATGTACATTTGCATATTCAAGATATTTTTGATATTACACTCATCTGGCTCCACCTGGAACTCAACGGCTATTGTTATATCATCATACGCAAAAAGCTTGTCACAATATTGTCAAAAGTAATCCAATTATTTTTTCTTAGCTGCTCCAAACTATAATTAAGTTTCATATGAAATGGAGATTCAGTCCTTTAAGAGCTCTTCATACTTGATAATGTGCAAAAAGGTTAAACCACTGCATTAGTACAGAAGAATCAAAAGGGTTAGAAAATATAGGTGAACACTGAATCATTAAGCTTGTTATGGCTATAGACACAGAATCGCTTCCTGCCTATTGCTGTAACCAAGAAAAGGGCGCAAATTTTTTTTTTCTGAAACCAGTATCTAGTCACCTCAACATAATTTCTGAAACTGGGAAGCATCAAACATCCCTAATGTAGAGTTTCAAAGTAAGACCTTTAAAAAATCACAATTATTTATGATTTTTGCCTTACTAATTGGCCAAGTCACCAGCAAAACAGTGCTTTCTTACCAAGTGTCCCGGTTCGAAGTAAAACTGAACCAATTTTGTTCTGTAATTTTACATCTTAGCTAGGCCTCCTCTAACTCTCTGAAATTAACGGCATATTGTGGAGAAAACTGCTCGTTCTCAGAATGATAAGCCCAATGTTTGTGCTCCATGCCAAGGAATGGTATGCAGAGAGGCCCTTGCTTATACTTATTGCTATAACAACCAAGGTCAGCCAATTTCGTTATTTGCCCCTTAGAGGGTCGGAAACGGAAAAAACGTAGAGGGGTCACATCGGTGGGGAGGAGTGGACAGGACAGGTGACCCAAACCTGACCAACTGGGGTATTCCATCCCATCTGCCCCATGCTCAGTATAAAAGCTGAGGGATCAAAGAGTCAGGGTCTTCCTGCAATGGCCGACATCCGGAGAGGACTCTGTCTGTTCATCTGCCTTTGATCCTGATCTGTGTGTTCCTGACTCCAGAGCTGGAATCCAGTTCCCATTCGTCGCTGAGTCCAGTCTGGGACTTCACCAGTGCCTGCCAATGACAGGACTGTCATCCTGGGAGCTTGATACGGTTTTGTATATATTGTATCTATTTCATTATTTCGTTCTTTATTTTTATTTTAATATTAATTCTTCATTAAAGTAGTTTAGTTCATTCTAAACTTCTAAATCTCCTTATCTCTTTCTCTCCTCTCTCTCTCTTGTGTGGGGGAAGAGGGGGGGAAGGGCCATCTGTCAGTCTGGTTTTGGTAAATTCAGCTGAAACCATGACACCAAGTCTACAAGCAGTTGTCAGAACTAAGACACACTGACTGCTGGCTCAACCTGGGTGTATTGGGAAAGGGGTTTGTATGCAAGAATGCCTGTTGGATGCAAGAAGCCTGGGAAAGGAGGGAAGAGTGTATCCGTGTGTTTATGTGTGCACAGGACTGACAGTTCTGGAGCCATAACTTTCTTTCAAGCATGTTGTTAATTACATGGGAGGATACTACTTCCACAAAGGTTTCTTTTTCTCACTGTGTAGGAGAAATGTGTCTAGAAGCTTGAAATTAGCTTCTACAGGGAACAGGAATCTTCTCGTTCTTAGCACTTGAACACTTGCTTTTGCAGTTTAAATAATGTATTTTCAAGATAGTCCCTTTTGATGTGCTCTCAAATAGATAAGTAATAACATTTTTGGGGACCCTAACTTCACTTGGCTGAAAACACCAATCTGCTTAGGTGGTCTTGGTGGAAGGAATAGAGAAATAGGAGAGCCTATGTTCTTATTTCCTTGGAGGCCTGGTTCACTAGATGGATGAGAGGAAATTCTCTTCAAAGTTTGCTGCCAATTCTCCTCCTGCTGGAGGATGGAGGACTGCTCGTACTGCAGATGAAGGCACGTGCTGTTGCACAGATGCATCAGACTCAGAATTTCTGTTTGTAGAGATGCTGTGTGTTTTCACTCCATTGCTCACAAGACTCAGACAAATGAAAGGTAGTGACTTTTGCTAAAGGGAGAAAGCCTGAGTGGCCTTTGGGTGGTCTGACAGCATCATGTTGGAGTAATTTACAAGTTAAAACTTTTCTCACAATAATTTAATGCACAAGACAGTGGTTAAGAATTTGGAACATCCTATCCCTAGGACATCTCTAGGATATCTCTGCACAGAATGAGCTCTACTCTTTTATGCTGAAAAAGGTAGGAATAAAATGATAGCATAAATAACCTCAGGGGATTTTGATTTGAGAAGAAAGCTACTCTAATTCTTTCCTATTCTGAGACTTATTTTCATATGTTTTACTTCCTTCTCCCACACTCTTTATTTTCCTGTACTTAGTATTTTCAGTTGAAATAAAACACAGAGCAGGAGGCAGAATCTTACTTCATTGGTATTGGTGCAACTTCAGCAAAATTGTACAAGAAAAATTTGGTCCAATGACTGAGAAACTTTTCATTAAATGGGAGTTTGCCCTGTAGCACATTTGCAAGCTGTTCAGATTTCTGCTAAGTTAAATTAATCAATCTCCATAATGATTGAATGAAACAAGAACCTAGTTTTGTGGAGTGCCTGAGGCCCTCTGATTCCCTGTTGGTTTCTATAGGGCAAATCTCAGGTTTGGTCAACATTTTCAGAGGAAATATCTTGTTAAGAAGGTATCCACAACAGTATATTCAGAATTTCTGGCACCTTTGTCTGTGCTAAGAAAAAAGTCACTACCAGTTGCTTGGAGTAAAATGTTCTCTTAATTCTTTCTCTATTCTACTGCACTCTGTTTCTGAGGCACACCAAGTCACTTCAGCTATGCCCCTGTTCACCTAGAACTTTGCAAATGCCTCACTATGTTGAAAGAATGCTATTTCAAAGATTTTGGTTAAAATTGTTCTGAAGTGGAATCTAGAAACGTATATATGGGGTTGATGTCTGCACAGAATAAATTCTAAAGACCACAGAATTACAGAACTAAAAACAAAATGGGGGAAAATATCCTGAGCGGGCTTGTCCATGTTTAAGTGAAATGTTTTTATCACAGATCTTTCCTATTCTGTTTTGTGAGACTGAAGACAAAAGAAAAAAGAAAAAATTCATGAGGTCTTGAACAGTTTGTGTCTTTGATGTACGGGAAGCTTAATTTCTGGTCTGGAATTTAGTGACTTCAGAGAAATTCTAGCCATACGGTTGAGCAAAACGAAAGTAATGTTCTATTAAGAATTCAGCTGTTCAGAATAAGGAAACTCAGGTATAATATGTTAACACTTATCTTTCCATGTTGAAAGTACATAGTCTTAAAGGAAGGAAGAAAGGACTGTTGCAAAGTAATATGCTCTGTTTGACATGCTATGGGAGTTTGGCAACAGAACTGAAGTAATTTTAACAGCAGATATTACCGCTTGATTTTTCTAGCCACCAATGAGCGTGTGTCATGTTTGAAAAAGGTGGAGGTGTAATTAAGGTTATTACCAGTGGCATGGTTGTACTGCCTGTACTGAGACTTGCTCTTAGTTTATGATAAACTGTTTTATCTTACTTCACAATGAGGTCCCTGATATCCTGATTCTTTTCTCAAGTCTCTTCCAGTTCTAGCAATACAGAAATAATTCTTTTTTTCTTTTCTTTTTCTTTTCTTTTTTCTTTTTTTTCCTCTTCTCTCTTCTCCTCTCCTCTCCTCTCCTCTCCTCTCCTCTCCTCTCCTCTCCTCTCCTCTCCTCTCCTCTCCTCTCCTCTCCTCTCCTCTCCTCTCCTCTCCTCTCCTCTCCTCTCCTCCCCCTCCCCTTCTCCCTCTCTCTCTTCTTCTCCCTCTCCTCACTCCTTTCTTCTGGTGCTGGTGGTGTGCGGTTTTATTCCCCGTTTCTTAAATATGTTATACAGAGGGGCTACCACCATCGCTGATGGACTCAGCCTTGGCCAGTGGCTCTACTGGATGTAGGGGAAACTTCTAGCAGCTTTTCACAGAAGCCACCCCTGTAGACCCATGCTTCCAAAACCTTGCCTCGCAAGGTTTTGGTGGAACCAAAAGCAGGGAAAGGGAGGGATCAAGGTTGCGTGATGAAGAACAAACAAGGGTAAATAGAGGCATAAAGGATAAAAAAGAGATAGTTGCACATAAACCATGGCCAGCTGGAGAAACTTTGAGGTCTGGAGTTTGACTGAGAGACCTATTTTCATGTAGGCATGTCTCTGTTCAGGAGGTAACTGGAGACAGGAGGATCCAAAGGCCAGCTACTCAGTAGACTGGGTGACTAAGCAGGGTAACAGGAGTCAGCTGCATGTGTGTGGATGTGTGTTTATGTGTGTGTGTGTGTCTGTGTGTGTTGGTATAAGATAGGTCTTCACCAGTAGCTGGAGGTGTAATTAGATGCCTTGGGGCTTTGAGTGCCCAGCTGGGAGAATAAGGATGTAGGGCCTAATACATAGGCTAAGTGTGTTAATCCAGCTCCTGGAGAAATCCCTATTATACAGATACAGATACAATAGCTATGTAGATGTATATAGGTATATTTCTTACTAATGGACTTTCAGCCTACTCAGACAGTGAGGGGAGCAGGATAAGTCCATTGATGCTGCTTGTGCCTACATGAATGCTGTGTTTTCTGTCTGTGCTGATTTGTGTGGTTGGCCAGGTGGGTATGTATGTGTATTAAATATACGGATTTGTCTGTGTGCATGTTGAGAAATGAGCCCACCCTTGCTACTGGTAGGATCTGGGCATGGAGGTGAGTCAGCCTTGCTTCTGTTGGACTACTTGGTTCAGCAATCCCTAACAGCAGTACGGCAATATGACTCTAGCTATAGGGTGTCAAGACTATAAACATTTCCGATGTGACCCTACACTAACGCTGCAGATCAAGATCACCTACAGGATTCAGTATTCAGCCTCACACCGTCTGGTGTTCTTCCTATGTAACACAGTTTGTAGGACCTCAACCCTGCATTCTGTTTGTAGGCTCTTTCTCCTTTGATATCCACATCTTTTAAATTGGAAGTACAAAGCAAACAGAAACTTTTTTTTTTTTTAATTTTATTTTACAACAACTCTTTGAATGCACTTTCAGCTGGATGGCTGTATTTAAAATGAGAAAATGTCAGTTTATATTGGCTGAAAGCATTTCCGATGTACACTATGAAGGCTTCAAAGACAAGAGAATGTTACAGACTTTCTCTCATGATTGATTCTCAGCTGTGTGGAAACTTAACTATCAGAGATTTTGAAAAATAGTTTTTAAATCTAAATGCAGCTAGGCTTTTATAAAGGATGTACTTTTTCTAAGATGAGAATTTCATTTCTCAATACAAAACATATGGAGATCTGAGACTAGGGGTAAAAACTAAGGGTCTGTCTCATCTTTAGCAGACTGCTCAGGGAAGTGGTTGAATCACCATTCCTGGAGGCATTTAAAAGACAGTAGATGTGGGGCTTAGGGACATGGTTTAGTGGTAGTTTTGGCAGTGTTAGGTTAATGGTTGGACTTGATCTTAAAGGTCCCTTCCAATCTAGATGATTCTATGATCTTACTGTGATATGTTTACAGAATCTTGCAAGCCCATAAATGTTTTTTTTTTTAAATGAGTTTAAGTTACTTCCCTTCCCTTCCCTTCCCTTCCCTTCCCTTCCCTTCCCTTCCCTTCCCTTCCCTTCCCTTCCCTTCCCTTCCCTTCCCTTCCCTTCCCTTCCCTTCCCTTCCCTTCCCTTCCCTTCCCTTCCCTTCCCTTCCCTTCCCTTCCCTTCCCTTCCCATTTTAATAGGATGTTTATTTTGCATCATCTCAAATGATGTCCCAAAAGCAAAATTTTGTGCATTCTTACTCTTTGCCCATTATCATCCCCAATTATCTTATTTCATTTCATTCTTTAATATCTTTTCATACGGGGAAGATGCACTCATGCCACTGGCAAATCAGGGAGAAGGCAAGGAGCCTTATAAAGCTGACAGAGTTTATGCAAACTAAAGCCCTTTTGATTCTTTTCGTACAAAGAATACTAGAAAATATTAACACCCACAAAGTTGAGTAAAAATGAGATTATGATTCTTTGATGCCTCTCCTTAGCTGGAAGAGCTTTGTGCAAAACTTTATGTAATTTACTTCACTTCTAATTAAATGAATTCAGAAATAGGTACAATTCGCAAATGCAGCATGATTTAACGAACAGTTCTGTGGCTGCTAATTCCACACTAGCCGGTCACTCAATTTCTCTTTTTTTGATCAAATCAGAGTATTTGACCAAGTATGTTTATCTGTTTTCTCTCATTTCTAATTTTCTTACCACTCTAGCTTTCATATTCTCTTAAAGATTGGATTGAGAGCAGCCCTGAGGAGAAGGACTTGGGGGTGTTAGTTGATGTGAGCTAGCAATGTGGGCTTGCAGCCCAGAACGCCAACCGCATCCTGGGCTGTGTCAAGTGTGGCCAGCAGGTTGGGGGAGGTGATTCTGCCCCTCTACTCCACTTTTATGAGACCTCATTTGGAGTACTGCATCCAGCTCTGAGGTCCCCAAGATACGAAGGACACTGACCTGTAGGAGCGAGTCTAGAGGAGGGCCACTCAGATGATCAGGAGGCTGAAGCACCTCTCCTATGAAGGCAAGCTGAGAGAGTTGGGGTTGTTCAGCCTGGAGAAGAGAAGGCTCCGGGGAGACCATATAGCAGCCTTCCAGTACCTAAAGGGGGCCTACAGGGAATACGGGGTGGGGGGAGAACGACTTTTTACCCAGGAGTGTAGTGATAGGACAAGAAGTAACAGTTTAAAACTGAAAGAAGGTAGATTTAGATTAGACATTAGGAAGAAATTTTTTACTGTGAGGGTGGTGAGGCACTGGAACAGGTTGCCCAGAGAAGTTGTGGATGCCCCATCCCTGGAAGTGTTCAAGGCCAGGCTGGATGGAGCTTTGAGCAACCTGATCTAGTGGTAGGTGTCCCCACCCAGGGCACGGGGGTTGGAACTAGACAATCTTTAAGGTCCCTTCACACTCTAACCATTTTATGATTCTAATGACAGCTGTGGCATGTAAAATGGATGCAATAAAGTGCTACTATGGAAGAATTAAAGCCGGTAGTTTATGCATCAGTATAACAGGACAGAATTTTGACCTACTGCAACTAAATGTTACAACGCCAACAAACAACATTAAGCAGGAAACACAGAATTCAGTCTGTTAATGCAAACTTTTTTTCCTTTAGCTATTTCTGCTACACGAGATCTCACCTTCTGAGACACATGACATTTCCTTTAAAAAAACTGCCTGGGGTGTTGCTACATGTGATGAAGAGAGGCTATGGGACTTGCTTGGCTGGAAAAGTGACAGCTTTGGAGGAACTGAACAGCACTCTCATAATACCAGGGAGGAAGTCATCAAGAAGGCAGAGTCAGACTTTTCACAGCAGTGGAAGGTAGGAGGTCAAGAGGCAATGGATATTCGTTGAAATGAGAGTAGTCATAAACAGCAATAGGAGTGCCTACACAGCTGGATTTAAGGAAAAATGCTTTCACCATGGGGATTGTCAAACACTGGAGCAGGTTGCCCAAAGAAAGAGTTTTTTGGTTTTTTTTTTCCGAAGTCTCCATTCTTAGTTCTTTACCCAACTGTATAAAGCTCTGAGCAATCTGGTTTGGTCTCACCACTTGCCCTGGCTTTGAGAAGTTTTGACTAGCGGCCTCCTAAGGTCTTCTCTAATCTGAGTTATCCCATCATTCTGTGATTTACACTGAATGTGAATATCTGAAAAGGATTTTTCTCTCTCCAGAATATTGGCTAAAGACGATTCGGGGTTTCATCAGAGAAATATGGTAAATGCTAGGGTTTGGGTTTCATTGTTGGATTTGGGTTTTGGTGTTTGTTTGTTTGTTTGTTTTTTAAAAATTTGGTTGGCTTTTTACTTTTTTTAGTTACATTGTGAATGCTATGTTTTGTGAGATCAGGTGTTACCAAGCTGGTGAATTTATGTGATACCTGGGATAACTTGGTAACCCCACATGCATGGACAGGCCTCAGAGCTGTAATTCCAAAAAAGGCACAGCTGCCAGCAAGCAGAGGCAGCTTATGTTATTTTGAAAATCCTAGCTTCCTTCTGGATAACAGCTTATGCAAGAGCTTTCAAGGTCATGGTCAAAAAGCTCATACTATAGGAATATGGAGTTCCATCTAAACCATTACTTTCACAACGCAAAGCACAGTTGATGGACTGGCAGGGAGGGAACTGTAGAAAGAAGAGACAAGAAAGCATCTCTGTTTTTCTGCTCTCAGTAGTACGAGCAGCAAAAAATGCTGTATTGAGGTCTGGCTAGAACAGCTGATCACTGTCCCTCTCTTGTACTGTTTTGCCACCTTGACAATTTGCTGCCCGAATTGTTGCCAGAGGGAATTTTTCAACTGAGAGGCAATGGAAGAGGCATTTGAGATCCACAAGGGCTTTTTCATAATCTCAGCATCATGCTGACCTGCATAATTTTAACTCTTCCAAATTTTAAATCTTTTTTGGACCTGGTTTTCCCAATCTGGTTGGAAAAATCCCATTTTTTGTCATCCTGCAGATCGTACAGAAAAAAAAAAAAGAAAAAGCTTATGATGAGAGGACTTTAACAACATGCAAAGTACTTGGAATTTTATATATTTGTGTATACAAAAATAGGGATGGAATTTAGCAATAAATTTCTGATCTTTGTCAAACAGTTTAAGGATATTTTGTTGCTTACATACTATGCAGGATTCATCTTTGAGAGAACTCTATGACATTTTATTTTGTGTTTATGTTTATATACATCTAAAAAAAACCCCACACCCCAAGCCTTAGAGATAAACCTACAGACCTGCCAAATAATATTTGTCATTGTATTTTGGTAGGATAAACCTCCCAGACATACTAAAATCTCTGAACTGAACAGTGATTTATATTTCAGTTGAACCCCACACTACAAGAAGAGCCATGAGGAAATGAATGAAAACCAAGATTAAAGCCCTGACCTCCAAAACTGAGCAAGGTGAATAAGTTTTTAACTCAGCCTTTCCAAATGTGAGGTGTATTGTTTACATCTATTCCATCTATTTCATTAATATTTGAGTTTCTCTAAATAACTTTCATAAATGTGCGTCAATTTTGACCATTAAGACAGCAGACCATTTTAAAGCTACTGAATGAAGTTCCTCATATAAAAATATCTGATTTTTCAGTCTATAAGTGTAAGTCTATTTGAAACAATGTAAAAGTTGACCCAATACAACATTCATCAGGAAGAAACCTTTATTGTTAAAAGCAGTATTTTTATAAAAAATGTGCAACTTATATTTAAATCCAGACATTTTTTGTCCTATTTCTCCTTTTTTTTTTTTTCTCTTTTTCTTTGAAAGCCTAAATCAGAGTTGGTTTCCTGCAGGAATTAATGAATTGTGAGTTTTCTCCCTGTTTTTAATCTCAGGACCAAAATTAAATTGCATGATTAGAATTGGCTTCCCATTGAGTTTTATTAAGATGACTTCCAATTTCTGTGTGAAACCCTGATGTTCTCCCATGTTCCATTAACAGGATGTATATTTTGGTGGCATTTTGTTGTCCCACAGACTTGTGTTAAACTAATTATAAAGACATATAAGTTTAGATTTATTTTAAATAAAGCCTTGAAACTACATCAAGTGCCTTCTGAAATTGACAAAATTGTTCTATATTGGCAGGGGTTGAGTGAGGGTATCAGATCTTCTCTGTGGTCATTGCTCTAGGCTGCAGTTATTTCTATGCCTACTGAGAATGTATAGTGAAGTAGCGGATGAACATTCTACAAAAGCACCCACCAGTAGGTGATAAACTGCCTTCCCAGACTGCTACTGATTGCCCCTAGGTTGTCCCACTGCCTTGCCAAACCCTCCTCCAGTACAAATTGTTGGGTGAAATCTTCCCAAGACTCAATACGCAGTAATTCAGAAAATACTATATGTAAATCACAGTTTATCTGTGCTTTTCTTGATTGCTGATTCACTGGTAAAAAATTCTTATTGATTTTTAGTGAGAAAGAAATTTTACACCTTTCCTCCCTTCTCTTTCCCTCTCTGCTTTTCCTGTCTCCTCACATTATTTCTCATTTAAGTCAACAACAGAAAGGTTAACCCAAGACATGACTATGCACGTGTATTTTCTTTTGTTGTTTATTAGTATTTCAAAAGAAAACACTAAGGTCACATTATTCTGGAGAACTGCATGATTAGTACTTGAAAAAATACAGTATTTAAAATAAGCACATCACTGAGGTAAACTGCAAGAAAACAAGGAAAGGCAGTAGTTTAATCTTACTTCCAGGAGATAAATAGGAGCTCGGGTTTTCGGTCTTTGTTAAGTTGTTTGTAACCCTAAAGGACCACAGATGATTCCCTCAATGCAGCATGAAAAACAAGAACAGCCGTTGTGCATGGCTACTGAAAACTCTTATTTTAATATGAAAGATTCAGGCTGAACATGAGTCTCTGGAGTGTCTTTCTAAGAATGATGCAATTAAGTCACGAAAAAGAGGATTTCAGGAGCAACCTCAACAGAAGACTTTCAGGTGCTTTCTGCAAATAGTAAAAGCAATCGAAAGGTGACAATTGTGACACCTGAGAATCCTCTCAGGCCTCAGTGCAAGGAATATGCTTTAAACCTCAAAATGCGAATGTTGTGGCTTCCGGGAATACTCTGCAGCAGCCACTAAGCAGTGAAGATGACCTCAACAGTTCCAAAACTAAGAGTTATTCAATGATATTGTTATTTTATCCATTTTGCACAAGTGCACCCTGAAATATATAGCCAGAAGTTTAACACACCTATTGAGAAACCATATTTCAAATACTCTTTCCAGACTTTTAAAGTCATTTTGGGGACATTACAATGTAATAGATACTCACCAGCAAAAGCAAATCTGCAACTTTCAGTTTCAGCAATTTGTGAACTTTAATACATAAACAGAAACTCAGCCATACAGCATATATCAAGTGGCCAAATAGACATTTTTACAGAGTTTGAGGTCTCTTCTGTTATTGCTGTGTGCACTAACTTCTTTAAATACTAATCAAGGCTCCAAGAGATTACTGAATGGATAATTCATAAAATGTAGCTCTTCTGAGGAGCTTTCAGAAGCAATATAAAATTATCATTTCAGCAGACAAACACAACAAAAAAGAAAAAAAAAAAAACAAAAAAAGAAAAAAGAAAACATTAGTATGGCAAAGTTAAGTTTTTGAGTTATATTTAGAGGGAAGATATACAGAACTTGGTAGATATCTAAGTGTACATACAATAACAAAATAGTATGGAGAAAAGTAATGTGAAGAAGCAATAATTAATTGTAGGGAGAAGCAAATATTCTAATCTTATCCAAATTCCAATGATATCTTTACATGAGATTGAAAGACAATACTCTTCTACAGAGTTTAATACAGAATTCTTACTGGAACATACAATCACATGATAGTTTTAAGCATTTGTGTCAGTAGTAAAAGTATCTACACAGAAATACAAGAGCAAAAATAAATTACTAAATTCCAGTCAATAACACCCCACCTCTCCCCTTTTAACGTCTATTAAATTCAGGCACATTTTTAAGTTTATATTTTGAAAGCTCATCAAATAGCTCATCAAATAGCTTTAAAATCTGTGCTACTTATTGAGGTAAACCTATGAAACCTAGTACTATCTAATTGTGCAGGAAGACTACTGGAGTAAATGTACAATTGATATGATCTATAATAGTCAGTTGTTATAAGCCTGGGTGCCTTCCCAATGAATATGACCTAGTTTTGGAAAAAGTACCCTTCCCATTTATAAGGAATAAAGGATGTAATCTAATTTCTTAAGATTTTTTGTATATACAGATATTTAGAATATATAATTAAAAATGATAGAGGCCTTTGAGACCTCCCATGTCTTTAGAAAACTGTATAACAAAATCCTTGTTACATTTATGTTCAGTATAATGGCTTGAGATTACTCACCTAATTATAATTCTTATCCTACTTGAATCAAATTTACAGATTGTCTGCTTAATCATTATTATTGACACACTGAACTGGTTAAAAATCATAAAAGATGATTTTCCAGTGCCCCAGGCAAAGTTCCTCACTTTTAACTACTATGGGTGCATTGGCTGTATCAGTGCACTCACTGCACAAGGTAGAATTGTATTAATTTTACTAAGAGGTCGTACTGAGTGGAAGAAACATATTTACATAACTCACCCTGTTTTGAGTGATTTTTCCTATTCTTGAGCTGAATAAGCATTTTTCTTGACTATGTCAGACCATTTTTAAATTGTTTTCTACAGGTTATACTGTATGTGCAAAATGTCCATGAATAAAATAAAGCTGGAAATTAGAAGAAGGATTTTGACAAATGTGTTTATGAAGTTCTAGAATAATAATCAAGTAGGAAAACACTCAGATTATAATCCAGCTATTGTTAAAATGTTTCCATGTGAAGTTCCACACCATATTTTTTAGGGATGCTGAAATTAGTCTCATACCATTTTGATGCTCTTTAGCCAGGTTCCATCTTTCTTCTTTCTCTCCTATGGAGTTTTGATAAAGAGTATAAAAAGTTTTTTTCTACATCTGCAGTGATAACATCAATTACATAAAAATCAAAGCTGATATTGAGTCACTAGGCTTTTTGTCTTAGGAGTCATTTCCTGATGGCTTCAAAGCCAATTACAATTGATAATTTAGAACTGCTTGTCATATACTTGATTCTTGTTGAATGTCTTGTCTTTATTAAAAAGCATGGACCTTCTAGCTTTGAGGAACTTATTTTCTCAATATTTAAATTAGGAGAAGAAAGTCATGGGTACATACTCATGGCCTATAAATTGGAGATCTCAAAACAGGATGTATTCCCATTTCACAGCTGGCTTTCTTTGTTTAAAGGTGGTTTTGATATTGTTTTTTTGGTTTTGATTTTGGTTTTGGGTTGGGATTTGGGTTTGTGTTGGTTTGTTGGGTTTTTTTTCCTAGTATTGTTATTTCTGTTTTGCCAAGTCTTATTTTAGAGTTGATATAAATTATGCTCTCTCCAGAAGATTTTAGCTTTCCGCCATCCTCAAAATCTGCACAACAAAGGATTGAATCTTATTTTAGCTCTTGTGCATTGAAATGTCTGTTTGATTAGCAGCAAAGTCTCTGCTGGCACAAGTCTCAGGGTCATTGGAACAGATTTCCAAGTACATCTTGTAAGTCTTGACCAGCCAATCCAGTCTGCATAAGTAGCTAAATATCCACTGGCTTAAGATCTCCTAGACAGAGCATTTCCTAGTTGCAAGCTGCCCTCTTTTTTTTGAAGTGACTACTTTTTCTTTTCATTGTTTTGATCAGGAATTGCATCTTACAAATGTGTTATATAGATATATATTTTCAGCTTCAAACTACTGATGTTTCTATTGGTTGTGAAGTAGTACAGAACCACCTGTAGGTCTGAATCACGTAGAAGGGCTTAATGTGGGCCATATATCAGCAAAGATAACAGGATCATGATTGCTGTTAGCTGTGGTTTGTTTATTTCCTTACTCAAATTCAGGCTTGTATTTGGTATATACCTTAGTCAATTGGTTGAATAAAAGAAAACTGCAGCATTTTATATGCTTAGCTGTTTAGGTTGTTCTTCTAGGACACATCACAGAACTCTAAATATTTTAGAAGTTCTTTAAAAATAAAGCTATATTTCTTTAGGGAAGTCAAATAGGCTGATAAAGAGAGAAACAAAATGCCTTAACATCCCCATCATTTTGCTCCTAAAGGGAAAGCTGACAGAGTTTGTGGAATCTGAAACTATCCTCCAGAGCATCGGTTTTACATTAGAAAGTAGCACTTTTTTACTATTGCACTTAACATGTTTTCAAGTCTATTCCCAGTCTATGATTTAGCTTTCTTGCTGAATGAAAAGGTTTTAGTGTCTATGTGCCTTATACTACATTATTTATTGCACTTGCAAAACATTCTGTGATTTTTCTCTACCTAAAAGGGAAAACTTTCCCTGTTTTTTATGGTGTACCTCCTTTATTCCTATGCATACCCCATTTCGTCAGGACCATTTGCTCCCCCTCTCCCCATTTATCACCTACACTGGATAAGAGATCAAGAACATAGTTGCATTTTATTGTCATATTGTTCAACTGATCATACGTATGTAAGAAGCAAAGAAAGACCTCTCTCATAAGTTGAATCACAGTGAAATAATGTACCTTGGGGTTTTTTAGCCTTTTGTTTTTCAATAGGAGTACAACAGAAAGCAATCTCACAGTATTTCATCCTGAATTTCAGAGGATTCCAACCTGTGAAATAAGCCAGTGCGTCAAAATGTACTAAAAAGCTCTCTTGCTTGTAATCTTGAGTAACCATGACTAAATAGGAACAACATCACATGTGAGACAAGACAAGGGTGGCAGGGGCTTAAAATCAGAGAATCAGAGAATCATATTCCAACTCATTTAGGTTGGAAGAGACCCTTAAGATCATTGAGTCCAACTGTTACCCTAACACTGCAGGGTCTACCTCTAAACCATGTCCCCAAGCACTACATCTACACATCTTTTAAATACCTCCAGGGATGGTGACTCAACCACCTCCCTAGGAGGCCTGTTCCAATGATCCATAACCCTTTTGGTGTGGAAATTTTTCCTAATATCCAATTCAAACCTCCCCTGGCACAACTTGAGGCCATTTCCTCTTCTTCTATTGTCTGTTACTTGTTCACCATGTTCCAGTATTTAACAGGTGGCTACAAAGGTGGCTACAGGCTTCTTTCCACATCTTCACTGATGGTAGGTCTGTGTTTGCATCAATTCGGATTTTGGTTCCAAAAGCCTGGGGCCAAATAGTGCTGCTAAAGACAGAGGTGAAGAAAAAGTGTTGAGAACTTCTGCCTTTTCAGCATTGTCAGTGACTAATTCACCTCTCCTGTTTAACAGTGAGCCAATATTTCCCCTCTGTTTCTGCTTGTTGTTTGAAGAACCCTTTTTTGTAGTTTTTGACATCTCTGGCCAATTTCAATTCAAGCCGAGCTTTTACTTTTCTAACTGCGCCTCTGCACACCCTGGCAATGCCCTTGTAGTTCTGAATGGGTATTCGTCTTCTTTTTCATCTCTGGTACACTTCTCTTTTGGTTTTGAGCAGACTCAGAAGCTTGCAGTTAAGCCAAGGGGTTGTCTTGCTCCACGTACTTCCCTTACCTTTAGAGGGAATATACTGGTTTTGCACTTTCAGGAGAGTGTTCTTGAAAAACTCCCAGCACTTGCTAGATCTTTTATCCGGCATGGAAGCTTCCCATGGAATCTCTTCCAGCTGAACTCTGAGAGAGCTGGTTTGCTTCTAAAATCTAAAACCTAAGATCACAGATATAAACCTAAAGTTAGTAGCATTACTTTTGCATAAAAATGAACTTAGAAACCCTACTTTACGTGGTCTATGTTGATGAAATATCTCAGACAAAGCCATATGTACAGGAAGTTAAAAAAAAATAATAAAATGTATACAAGAAATTGCAAGGCTCATATGAAACTAACTGAAAGTACTAAAAGATATCATACATGTATCCTGTGACTAGTATGTTCAATGAGATATGTGTTGGAGGGTAGCAAGTATAGTGTTTCTTTTTCTAAAAGTTTCATGTAATATTAAAAGACTACAAGTTTCTTTAGCAGGCAAATTATTTGAAGACATCATAATATAATGGTGTTACAAACTCTTGTTATTTCCTAGGAGCAATTCAAGCCTCTGAGTGCAGTGAGGGATCATGTAGACAGGTGAGCAGACTGTTACAAGATATTTAGGTTTCTATAAAGCTTTTAAGGATGTCTTCTGCCTAAATTTCTTTAAGAAACTGAGCTGTTATGCAATAAAAGGGTAAGTTTGATTGTGGCTAGATAAGGGATTAAAAGGCTATGAATATTCAGCGTGGACTATAATTGTACATTAAGAAGTGTGGCCAGCAGGTTGGGGGAGGTGATTCTGCCCCTGTACTCCGCTCTCATGAGACCACCTAGATTACTTAATCCATCTCTGGGGCCTCCAACATAAGGACACAGACCTGTTGGAGCAAGTCCAGAGGAGGGCCACAAAGATGATCAGAGGGTTAGAGCGCCTCTCCTATGAAGACAGGCTGAGAGAGTTGGGATTGTTCAGCCTGGAGAAGAGAAGGCTCTGGGGAGACCTTATAGCAGCTTTCCAGTATCTGAAGGGGCCTACAAGAAAGCTGGAAAGGGACTTTTTGCAAGGGTATGTAGTGATAGACTGAAGGGTAATGATTTAGATTAGATATCAGGAACAATTTTTTCACTATGTGGGTGGTGAGGTATGGGAACAAGTTGTCTGGGGAAGTGGTTGACACCCCATCCTTGAGGTGTTCAAGAACAGGTTGGACGGGGCTTTGAGCAACCTGGTCTAGTGGGAGGTGTCCTAGTCTGCAGCACTGTGGTTGGAACTAGATGATCCTTAAGGTCCCTTCCAATCTAAACCATTTATGATTTTATGATTATTAAATATCTGTAACATCCTCACTGTTATAAAGAAGCTAATGGCTTCCATGAACACATAGCTTATGGAAGGGCAGTGGCACTGAAATAATCAGGCAGCAATTTAAAAGTGAGCAATTGGCGAGTCTTATTCTCCCAATATGTAATTCAATTGTAGGACTTTTCACTGAATAAAATTGTGAAGCTGAGCTTTAACAGAGAACTGCAAAGGAATAACAAATGCACAGAGGTTCACACCAAAAGCTATAGTTAAGATGTAGTACAAATGCAATATCTGATACAGAAAATCCCTAGGCCTCTGGCTGTTGGCAGGTGGCAGGGCATACCCACAGGGATAAAATACTGTGTTGCATAATTCTTAGACCCTCTCCTTTAGTGTCTGCCACTGGTCACCGTTTGAGATAAAAGTACTACTGGTCTGACTCACCATAGCAAATCCGAAGGAGTGACCACACGTTCTAGATGCTATCTTGTTCATTCTGAAGTAAATTACAGATCTTTCATGGACCTCACTGGGGCTGTTAGAATATATTTATGCATTTACTTGAGATAAAAACCAAACTAATTAAAAAAACTGACATATAGAGGGTAACTTTCTTCTGTGGCCATGCTGAAAAGATATTTGGAGTATTTACAAACCCTGACTGAGATGAAGTCCAAAGCCTGCTGTGAATGCTATTCCTATCAGAAATGTGATAGGAACATGTGTTACTGAAAGAAATTAATGTACTAATCCTAACAACGTTGACTAAAAACAATCCATCAGGCTGTTATACAGCAGGACCGCTAACTTCCTGCTTTGGTGTTTTGGTTTTTGTGTTTTGCCATTTGGGTTTTTTTTAAATAAAGAGCGTGACTCAACTCTTTTTCTGTGGTGAAACACCAATTAGTTTTAGTTATGACTTGACTCAGTAAGCCTGGCAATTGACCCCCAAATCAGGATTTTATTTCAAGCTCGTTCTTTACAATATCTTTATTAGTATTTATTGTGACTTGTTGTATGACCTTTCTAACTAGCAATGATGACATTTTTCAACTAATTTAGCACAAGAATTTTCATGCATTTTTATAAAAAACTAATGAACACAGACATCTAGTTTCTTTAGGAAAGCACAATGGAAGTAGTACTCATAGACAAAAGAAAATCACAAAAAATAAAAAAACAAAAAGAAAAACCTATTATTTTTAGCTATCCCTATCAGGATTTTCAGATCTATATTTTATGCTCCTTTTTGTATTTCATATGTATTTTACCTTCAGTTTAAACTTAACATTCCAGTGTTGGACATCTTGTCTCAACCAAACTGCTTTTTTGTCTTTTTGGTTTTTGTCACTGTTGAAAATCTGCCCTGGGTTTTCCAGTCACTCTGCCTTGGTAAAATTTTTGGCTATAAAAACACAAGATGCATCTGCATCTACTGTTTCTTCCTATTTTCAGTAATATCAGCCTTTTCTCAATACTTGAATGCTTTTCTCAACACATTACTTGAGCTACAGTTACCTCGCACCTGTCTGTCTAGGTAGTCCATATGGTTCTCTTAGCATGTTGAAATGTCACTGTATTCAGGCTGCTCACTTGGCAGGTGGTCTTTTGGTAAGAAACTCAAAACTTTTTTCTGTATCTAGCATTTGTTACCTAATATCTAAATGCAGAATGTTACCTAATATCCACATTGTCTTATGATTAACCAATGTGTTCTTGATTGTTTTCTAGATCTAGGTAACATCCATGGTTTTATTTTTCCCCAGGGAGTCTGGATTGCCCCAGAAATAGTTCCAGGGATGTTCCTATAGGCAAGCAAACTGCCTGGGCTGTAAATGTGACCCGGCGTCTGCTCTCAGAGAAGTTCCTGTGTATCCACTGAAACATGAAGTTTGAGCTGTCTGTCCCATTTTTCTTATATATTGAGTTTGCAATGACCTGATCAAATGAGCCACTATATTACTATTTTCCAGATTGTTATATAAGACACATTACAACTTTGGTGCTTGTAGGACACTTTCAGTGGACAATAAATACAAAGTTGGGACCTTTGATAATGCCATGGTTTTAAAAAAAGCTTAGATTACATCCATCTTCTTTTTGAACTGGAAGCACTGATGCAATGGCAGTTTCTTTCTATCCTCCTCAGAATAAACATTAAATTTGAGAAGCATAAATGTAATATACTTATCTGGGTTATTAAATATACAAGCATTATTAAAAGCCTATTGTTGGAAGGTTTAGCTTGATAGATGACAAAGGCTGTGCCAACCCTCAAATTTTATAAACAGAGAGCGGTAGCAATTGCTAGAGCAGGTGACTGGAGGTCATTATAAGTCCTTCTGTATCAGTCCTGTGTGCAGTGCCTCTATCTAACATTTCTGGACAGCATTTTCATTTCTACCTTTCTTTCAGTCAGGGTAGAAATGAAACTTTGTCAAACATAAGAACTCAGAAAGAAGCCTGGTTACATTACAGATAACACTAGGAGAGAGAGACTATGCATTTGTATTATGGTTCCATGAGAGAAAATGTTGTTTTATACCTTACTTTTAAAGTAGCTTAGAATGCTAGTAGGTATTTTTTATTAGACTGTATATGATTATCTAAGGAGATGGAATGATTGAATGTCATATAAAGTATACAGTCCTCTGGGGAGGAGCTCAAAATGACAAACTACAGTGCATTCCTGTAATGGTCAGCTGTCTTCTCTTATAATCATTTAGTAGCATCTACTCTTCTGATAGAGAAGTATGAAAATGGAAAACAGTTGTGAAGTAGGATCCAGGAGAGAAATATGATTGAGTTAATACCAGGTTAGTGAAAACATACTCTGGATCTCTCATGGTATTTAGATTCTATTTCAGTTTCAGTGTAGAGTTCTTTCTAGTCCTTAGAAGGATAAGAACAAAGATGATGGCATTCCATGTTGCTGCAGAGTACGAGGAAAAACTTCAGTGACAAAAACAGTGCCAGAAAGAGCAGCATGTAGCATCGTCTTATCCCCAACTAGTATTATTGGAAAACATCTACATAAAGATAGTGGTTTTCTGTTGAACACTCAATCTCTGTCATATCTAGCTTTTCAATGTACCAAACATAAATCATAAGCACAGTACTGCAAAAAGCTAAACCTAATTTAGCATGATACTCATTGTAAACATGAATATCAATGAGGATTTGGGCAGAAGTGTAACTAACGAAATTAAAAATGGTCATTCAATTTCTATTTAGGCTGTATTTCCATTTAAGTTAAAAAAATCAGGTAATAGACATAGTAAGAAACCTTAACTTAGTTCCCCAGATGATTGATTCATTATGGGAATCTGACTCATTGTAGGAATCTGGCTCAGTGCTCTGCAAATACTGCAAAGGCTTTCTTTGGTTCCAGGTGGTTTTTCATGAGGCTTATTATGCCCACTGTCTGTGCCTACTGTCAGATAAAACCAATCTTCGGTATCCACATACTCCAGCATTTAATTAGCAAGAAGGATGTAGGAATTAATGATCCTTGATGCTACTCAAAAATCACCTATTTCAATGATCTTTCTGACACAGCTGACTCCATTCTACCAGCATACAATACATAAGATTTCTACACTTAAGAATTTTTTCTCTTGCTTACCTCAAGACATAGATGTCTTAACTCCAGTTTGGCTTCTGGTAGAGCTGCGTCCATATCTTGTGAAGGGCTTGTGGATTCATTTTGAAGCTGCCTAGCTATAGAATCATGTGATAATTGAAGTTGGATTGACTTGAGGCCAGCTGGTAACAGCATTCTTCCCTCTGCCCTCCTCTCTAAAGCAAAGGCCAACACCACTGTGTTTATAGTTCACCAGGGGCCGCAATGCCCCCTTCATACAAATAGCCTGCTTCTTAGAGAATTTGTTATTTATTTCCCTCCTCAAAATGGAGCGATATGAAATCAGATTTTCCCCAAAAAAATTAAATGTTAAGAAAATTGTAATAACCTCTGCATCAGAAGTTTTCTGAAGCTGAGCAACAATATAACAAAGTTTGGAAGATTCTTGAAGTTAGAGGAAGAGAAAACGAGGAGCCATGTGACCAAAGCCAGTGGAGGAAGGTCTTGTGTTCCAGCTTCACTTCTCAAAGCTCTTTATTCTAGAGGAATAAAATAATAAGAAATAATGCTGAGAACCCAGCTGAAAGCCAAGATACTCTTTTTCAGCTAAATGCCACATCAACTTGCTTTTTTGAGTTCTGCCACATACTGAATAAATTTCACTGAATTTCACTGAATTTTTAGAGTTGGAAGGGACCATAAAGATCATCTAGTCCAACTCCCCTGCTGAAGCAGGATTTCCCAGAGCATGTTAGAGCATGTTACTCAGGACTGCATCCAGGCAGGTCTTGAAAATCTCCAAAGAAGGGGACTCCACAACCTCCCTGGGCAGCCTGTTCCAGGGCTCTGTCACCCTCACCGTGAAGAAGTTTCTTCTCATATTTGAGTGGAACCTCCTATGTTCCAGCTTGTGCCCGTTGCCCCTCGTCCTCTCACTGGCAACCACTGAAAAGAGTCTGGCTCCCTCCTCCTTCAACCCACCCTTTAGATACTTATAAGCATTGATAAGGTCTCCCCTCAGCCTTCTCTTCTCCAGGCTAAAGAGTCCCAGCTCTCTCAGCCTTTCTTCATAAGGGAGATGCTCCAATCCTTGAATCATCCTCGTTGCCCTTCTCTGGACTCTTTCCAGTAGTTCCCTATCCCTCTTGAATTGGGCAGCCCAGAACTGGATGCAGTATTCCAGTTGTGGCCTCACCAGTGCAGAGTAGAGGGGGAGAATGACTTCCCTCGACCTACTAGCCACACTCTTCCCTATGCAGCCCAGGATTCCATTGGCCTTCCTGGCCACAAGAGCACACTGCTTGCTCATTGTCATTTTTCTGTCTACCAGGACCCCCAGATCTTTCTCTTCAGAACTTGTCTCCAGCAGGTCCACACCTAACCTGTATTGGTGCCTAACATTCTTCTTCCCCAGGTGCAGGACCCTACACTTTTCCCTGTTGAACCTCATGAGGTTCTTCCTTGCCCAGCTCTCCAGCCTGTCCAGGTCTCGCTGGATGACAGCACGGCCCTCTGGGGTGTCAGCCACCCCTCCCAGTTTGGTATCATCAGCAAACTTGATGAGGATACACTCGGTCCCCTCGTCCAGGTCGCTGATGAATATGTTGAACAGGACTGGACCAAGCATTGACCCCTGGGGGACACCACTGGTTACAGGCCTCCAGCTTGAACCTGCTCCATTAATCATTACCCTTTGGGTCCTGTCACACAGCCAGTTCTCAATCCACCTCACTGTCCCCTCATCCAGCCCACACTTCCTTGGTTTCCCAATGAGGATGTTATGGGAGACTGTGTCAAAAGCCTTGCTGAAGTCAAGGTAGATGACATCTGCTGCCCTCCCCTCATCCAAGCACCCAGTTATAGCATCGTAGAAAGCTATCAGATTGGTCAAACGTGATTTACCCTTGGTAAACCCATGTTGCCCACTTCCAATAAACCCCCCGCTCTTCAACTTGTTTGGAGATGACATCTGGAATGAGTTTCTCCATTACCTTCCCAGGGATGGAGGGGAGACTAAGTGGTCTGTAGTTCCCAGGGTCCTCCTTCTTGCCCTTTTTGAAGACTGGAGTGATGTTGGCCTTCCTCCAGTCTTCAGGCACCTCTCCTGTTCTCCATGACCTTTCAAAGATGATAGAGAGTGGCCCAGCGATAACATCTGCCAGCTCTCTCAGCACTCGTGGGTGCATCCCATCAGGGCCCATGGACTTATGAATGTCCAGGTTGGCCAAGTGGTCCCGAACCTGGTCCTCCTCTACTGGAGGAAAAACTTCCTCTCTCCATACCCTCCCCCTTGCCTCCAAGGCCAGAGATTCATGAGCGACAGCCTTAGCAGTGAAGACTGAAGAAAAGAAGGCATTCAGCAACTCTGCTTTCTCCGTGTCTTCCACCACTAGGGTACCCATCTCATTCATCAGTGGGCCCACATTATCCCTAATCTTCCTTTTACTGTTTACATACCGAAAAAAAACCTTTTTGTTATTGTTAACTGTAGTGGCCAAGATGAGCTCATCTTGAGCCTTGGCCCTTCTAATTTCCCCCCTGCATACCTTCACTGCTTCCTGGTATTTCTCCTTGCCTGCCAGGCCCCTTTTCCAAAGATCATAAACCTTCTTTTTGTTCCTGAGCTCCAACCAAAGCTCTCTATTTAGCCAGGCTGGTCTTCTTCCCTTCCTGCTTGTTTTTTGGGATTTGGGTATGGCTCTTTCCTGGGCTTTTAAGAGTGCCTGCTTGAAGTACGACCAGCCTTCCTGGGCACCTTTGCCCTTCAGGACTGTCTCCCAAGGGACACTTTCAACCATGCTCCTGAAGAGGCCAAAGTCTGCCCTTCGGAAGTCCAAGGTGGCAGTTTTGTTGGCCCCCCTCCTTGCTTCAGCAAGAATTGAAAATTGTATCACTTCAAGATCACTCTGTCCAAGATGACCTCCAACGTTTACATCCCCCACAAGACCTTCTGAGTCAACTATCAGCAGGTCCAGTAGGGCACTTTCCCTAGTCGGTTCCCTCACCAGCTGCGTTAGGAAGTTGTCTTCCATGCACTCCAAGAATCTCCAGGACAGTTGCCTCTCTGCTGTGTACAGTACAAGGGGGAGTGATCGTGAGGCCTCTGCCAGCTGCTTATAGAATATTTCATCTGCCTTTATATCCTGGTTTGGGGGTCTATAGCAAATTCCCACCACGATGTCTGCCTTATTGGTCTTCCCCTTAATTCTTATCCATAGACACTCAACGCTGTCATCATGCGTATTGCTAAGTTCGAGGCATACAATACTGCTCTTAACATAAAGGGCCACCCCACCACCTCTCTTCCCTTGCCTGTCCCTTCTGAAAAGTTGGTAACCATCAATCACAGCACTCCAGTTATGCGAGTCCTCCCACCACGTTTCTGTGATGGCAACTAGATCATAGTTTTCTTGATGTACGATGGCCTCCAGCTCCTCCTGTTTGTTGCCCATGCTGCGAGCATTCATGTAGATGCACTTCAGCTGGGCTAATCGTCCCACTATTTTTCTGGGAGGGCAAGCACTAATTCCCACCTGTTCATGTGCAGGCATTTACACAGTTACCATCTTATCACTACTCATGTCTTCACATGTGTCTTTCTCTCCCTCATCAACTGCCACAACAGGCTGCAAGGCCTTGCTGGCACCTTCACCTACTAGCACTGGCACGCTACTCCCGGGCACCACTTTAGTAACCCTGGTTCCAACCCCGTCCCCCTTCAAAACTAGTTTAAAGCTCTCTCAATGAGCCCTGCTAATTCTTGTCCCAATATCCTTTTTCCCCTTTGGGTTAGGCTTCCCCCATCTGCTGCCAGCATGCCTGGTGACCTGTAGATCTGCCCGTGATCAAGGAATCCAATGTCCTGCCGGTTACACCAGTCTTTCAGCCATGAGTTGATCTTTTGATTCTTCCTATTTATCCCCCCATCCATCCCTGTGACTGGTGGGATAGAAGAGAACACCACTTGTGCTCCTGATCCCCTGACCAGTCGTCCCAGCACTCTGAAGTCCCTTTTCATTGCCTTTAGGCTGCTGGTGGCTACCTCATCATTGCCCACTTGAAATATCACTAGTGGGTAATAATCTGAGGGCTGAACCAGTGACGCGCGGAAACAAACCTTACAACTCGCAGAGAGTTATAAAGCAGGTATGTTTATTGCAGCGCTGGGTGCAAGGGGGATCTCTCCACCAAACTTGCACACCGGTTTGTGAAGCAAGCGTCCATTTATGGTGAAAAGCATACATATTCATTAAGGTGGGCAGGTTATTATAATTAAAGGCGTTACTATTCTAATTATTTCTAAGAACTCATTATCAAAAATCTCCTCCCCTGTCCTGACCAGATGGACACCTTTCCCAGACAGTTAGGTTCCTCCTCAGCACCTCCTTAGCATGCAGCTGCTCCCGCTATCTTATACACAAGGCCATTTCTTTATCTTGGAATGCTGGGGCCCCGAGCTTTTGCTCTTTCCCAGACTGTAATACATCCGCACTAACAACCTGTAACCGTTCGTTTTCTGAATCACCAGGGAGTGAATTTCCCTCTGTATATCCTTAATCCTGGCCCCAGGGAGGCAGGTGACTTCCCTGTGGAACGGGTCTGGTCTACAGATTGGGCCCTCTGTTCCACTCAGAAGGGAGTCACCTATTACAATCACCTTTCTTTTTTTCTTAGTTGATGAGGTCCTGAGGCATGGGGGTGGGTGACTAGTCCTGGGTGCCTCACTGAGTAGATCATCCTCTTCGTTCTCATTTACCTCGTCCCCAAAATCCAGAACTCCAAACCTATTATGCAGATGTAACTGGGAAGGTGAGGGAGGCTGTTGGGGTTTCCGCTTGCCTCTCCAAGGAAGGACCAGCCTCTATTCCCCCCTTTCTATTAAGTCCCCTCTCTCTGCCTGGTGACAGGGCGGGAGGGGATCATCTACTTTTATTAGAGCCTCTTCTTGCTGCCTTTGCCTCAGGGTACGGCTCCACCAGTCTATTTCACTTTCACATTCTCTAATGCTTCTTAACCTTTCCACCTCTGCTCTCAGTTCCACCACCTGCCTGAGCAGGTCGTTTATCTGCTCGCATCGCACACAATGGGTGTCTCTGGGTCCCTGTGGTACCACAGCCAGGCTCAGGCATTCGGTGCAGCCAGGGCCCTGTACGGCTGTGTCTTGGTGTGGGAGCTCGGTCTGAGTTCCCACATTCTTCTTCACAGGGGCTTTAGGGCGTTTCATTGCCATTTCCTCTCCTGAGCCTGACTGGACCGTTCGCCCTCAGACTCTCCCTCTTTGTCCTGTGCACGAGCCCCACACGCTCTGCGCACGTGCGCCTGCGCGCTAATGTACCCGCCCTTGCGCTCACGTGCGCCCGGCACGCGCTCTGAACCTGCTGCGGCTGTAGCCGCTTTTAAATTTGCCGCGGCTCGCCCGGCCCGCCCCCAGCCACGTCAGCCTCTCGGCTCCCTCGCGAGATTCCCTACTCGTTTCGGGTCTCTCCGCTCTCCTTCGGCTTCTCCGTCTCCGGGAAGCCACCTCTCCGTCTCGATCTAAATCAAATTTAAAGCCGCGGCACTCACCGGTGCCGCTGTGGCTCTCCGCGTGGTCTGAGTCATCAGTGAAATGAATACTGTTTGAAATTTCTCCTCAACGATTTGTTGCATTTATTTATTTATAAAATCCAGCATGATGATGAACCATGATGATACATCCTGCTTCGTAAAGAGACTAGTTACAAAAGCAAGAGGCAGGAAAAAATAAAGAAAAACAATGCTGGCTTCTTTGAAATGTTCCATGGTAGACCTTATTTAGGGAAAGCTGTTTGTGACTCCCAAGCCTCCAATCATAACAACAAAAGTCCCTTTCTGAAGTAACTGACATAGCAACAAGCTGTGTCTACTTCAGAAAGTCACGGTGACATTCCTATTCAGCATGCCCAAATGTTGTCAAACACACCAAATAAATTCTTCTACAGCATAATCCCTAAGTGATAAAGATTTATTCATATTTCACATTCAGTGATCTTTAATTAGAACTATTTGGGCGTTAATGATGCATAGTAGTAAAACAAACGAATGCATAAACCTCTATGATAATCATGCATTACTCAAGCAACTAAATAATAAAAAGAGACTCAAACCTCCCAAAAACCCAAACACCAAACCCACAAACAAAATAAAACTATCTCAAACCCAAAAAATCTATATAGAAATGTGAGAAGCAGTTTAATATATTAGTCTGATTAGAGCAAATAGGCATAATTTTTTAGTGTGTAGAATATAAAACTATTTGTTTTGGGTACTAGGCCATTCTTCCTCGTTGCATTCAGTGAGAAGACTCTGTCCTACAGAAGCCTATAGGAGACTGGAAATAATTTACAGAAAAAAAAAGAAAAGAAACAAAAAAAGAGAGAGAGAAGGAAAAAAAAAACAGGTACCTGAACCGAATCAAATTTCACAGATGTGTTTGTACAAAATTTTCCTCTCCATTGGCATTGTTTGCTGGAGTGTTGGTCTGTTCTTTTATGGCAATTCTTACATTCTTATGTGGAGCACTGAAAGACATTTTATAAGAGTGACATCTAATGCAGGAAAATAAATTATACTCTACCCTTACATTACAGTCATATGCTGATAATGTGAATTGCTACAGAATGTTATTTACTCCAGTCCTGCACCTTCCTAAAAAATTTTGCACATGGTATACATTTTATAACAAATTCGCTTTTGTAAGGACAGGTTGTGAATAGCAAATTACCTTGCAGACAGCCATGTGTTTTCTTGCCAGCGTTGATTCAGGTGAATCCTGCATACTTCTGCATTTCAGACCTGATTTGATTCAGAGTGCTTTCATAACAATGAGTCTTTGGACTTTAATGAAATTCCATCTCAGCTCACACTTTCTCACAGAGAAAAGAATTAAGCCCTTCTAACAGTTTCCTGGATACCACCTTCTTGATGAGATGTGTGGTCCATTGATAAATGTTCTAGATGAGGGCTGAGGGGCTGTCAAGACTCTGAGTTCTTGAATGAAGACTTTTTTGAATGAAAGTGAACTCTGTAGTATTTCCACTGATTAATCAAAGGATGGATGTTTTTAAGTTGCTGCCATGCTTTTAAAGTCATTTTTATAGCAGCAAATGAAACTATAGTTATAATTGTAACTAACGAAATCAAATTAAATACCTTAACTATTACTTATATATATAGTATGGACAACAAAAAAGAAATCAAGTCCAAAAGGAGATATCAGTTTCATAAGTCTGTACTTCTAATGTGTGATAGTTATAAAATAGGTATAAAATTATCAGCTGAACATTTTGAGTTGTCTATTAGTATCAAAGCAAGCAGTTAGTGTTGGGAATTTGCTAGACTTTGTACAGTTGATCTAACGCAGACATCCTGATCTTGCTTTCAAAAACAGTCATGCGTCCCCCAGTTCTGTCAATGATCAGACAAGTTGCTGTCATGTTTGAATCTGCTGGTGACGACTCTGTCTTTGGGACCTTCTCCATGTTTCTCTCACTACCATACCTACGTTCTTCCAGGTTGTCCATGTCTTGCTAAAATCTGAGTTATATGTGTGTCTTCATGTGTTTCAGATTACTGTAGAGCAATTAGACCCGCCATCCTGTCTGCCAGCAGAATGATGCCTAGGCTGCTGGGTTAACAATACATAGAACTGGTGAACCAGTGTGCATCTAAATGATGTGATTGTTTTTCCTTTTAGAGCAGGGTCATTTTCTAGCTATTCCTTGTATTGCCTGCATCCTTCGTTGCCTACCTTAACTATTTTGCAAGCTTTTTAATGCAAGGTTTTGTCTTTATGTATTGCACCTTCTAGATTTGGTGAAATCATTCATGTACTATTGCTCAGTGAAAACATTTTGTGCTAAACTGAAATTCGAGGGGATTGTAATTCCTGTTTAAGAAATCTTAGTAATGTTAAAAAACAAGAAATGTAACAGCCATTGTCCACAGAAAATGAGTTCTTGAAAGTTTAGAAGAACCATTAGCAAGTGAAAATTCTTCTCTTTGGATATTTCAAAGGCTTGATAGAGATCGAAATACACATGGAGTAAAAAGAGACTAGTGAAATGATGCAGGTATTGCTTCCCATCTCCATTAATTAAAGGCTAGCTGTTGAGTGGCTTGGTTGCATTCTGAACATGATTTTTTTTTTTTCTGTGTGCAATCTTTTATTAGTCTTGAAAATGAATATGGAGAAAATAAGTCAGCTTTATTTGATTTGCAGGGCCTAGATGGAGTCTGAAGCACTGTAGTTAATAAATAAATCAATATGTTATTCATAAACTAAGCTAACCTAAACAAATTTGTCATGGGATCAGTGAGACACAATAAACACAAAACACCACAGAACCATTTTGTAGTCACTTCATTGTAAAACTGCTTTTTAATTTCTCACTCCATCTGCTATTGCACCCCCATGTAGTTCCATGATGCAGTTCAGATAAACAATATTACAGAAAATTAAGGTCTACTGTATTACAGTTGTAGGAGCTGCAGATGTGTATCTATGAATGAAGGCAAGCCTTTTGGAAATAGTTTTCTAATGGATCCCATGCAATAAAGTGATGATCTCATAATATTTAGTTACAGAAATGTTTGGTATACTCTCTAAAATTCTTCCAGGTTGTCAAACATCCCCAGATTTTTGACTGATCGTCATTCCATATCCAACATTGGATGTATGTCTAAATATTAGGTACTCAGGTACCCTGTAGTTCCTTAAAATTAAAAAGTTGTGAAAGCCATATTAAGTAAATCAAAGCCGTGAGTTATTGCTGTAGCTCTATAGCCATATGTGAAATAGTGACTAGGGTATATGTGTGTGTGCACATACACCAATTTTAGTGAGTGAATTTAATTGTGAGAAAAAATGACTTTTGCTACTGCTCAGAGAATAAACTGATCAGATTTCCAAACTGAAAACTACTTTTCTCTTTCCCCTGTGAGGACAGAAAAGCTATTATTTAGAACTTCAGAAAGATATCTACGGAGTCTGTGTTAAATTCTACTTTCATAGGAAAGGTTACAGAGGTTGCAGGCCCTGTCTAGACAAGAAAATAAGTTCATCATTACAAGATAGCACATTGTAAAGGTGCTATAACCTGTGTACTTCCATTTTTGGATATGTTTACTAGTGAATCTTTTAGCTTGAGATATTTCAGTACGTTGAACATGGCTTCAGAAACGAGACCAAGATGGAATCTATTATGTAGACATCAAGGACCTATGCTGGAACTCAGCCTCCTGTGTCAGAGCTATTTACTGGAAACTGATAAGTGTTGAATCCTAGGGTCAATCCTTTCCACTCTTACTCATATTCACTGATTCATCACCTCACCTAAGTGGTAAAATATGAATATGTGTGTGTGTGTGCATACTAACGTGCATGAATTAACATATTTTCTGGTAAACAGTTCTGGTAAAGCAGAACTGTTTGCAGTTGTATAAAAGATGCCTTCATGAGAGGGATTTCTTGTTCCTGAGGAACTTAAAACATGAACACAGAGAAAAGGACTGCTAACAGGGACTTGACTGCACTCTTGACTGCACAAAGGCATTATTCTGGTAATTCTAGACTGAAGTAAGCTAACAAAAATGTGGGGAAAATTGGGTAGATTAAGTGTGTACAGACTTCCACAGCTTGCAGAAGGGGAGTGGTATCATGGCAGCAAATTCCTTTCTGTCTTCTACAACCATGTAACAGTTTTGTTTATTTCAGGGCCTTCAGCTTATTAACTGTCTGCAGCATCCAAGTGAGGACTCTGTAGAGCCTTTGTGAACACTTTAGTTGAGTTACAGTCTAAATATAAAATGAGCACGCAATTTGCAACACATGCAAAACCACAGTGTTACAGAAGATTGATGTTTGAAATTTCATCAGCACCTGAGAAATATCAAGGTTTAATTAACAAGCCATGCAATGGTGTATAGAGTCTTTGAATATTTATGATGACATTATAATTTTTGGAAGAGACCAAGACAAGCATGACATAAAACTGGGAAATGTTTCAAAATGTTTTCAACAGAAAGAATTGCTAGTGAATGCAAAAAAGGGGAAGTGAGGCACTGATTTTAAAATTTTAGGCAAATAGAATGACCAATAAACACTCAAAGTAATTGAAATTTTCTTCTCTAGCGAATTTTGCGGGGGTATTTCTCTGGTTTTATGCTATCAGAAATATAGTGCATGCAAACCAGTATTCCTAAGACTTAATTTGTGTAATTAAGTATGCAAAATGATGTAACATACTCAGTGAGACTGTAGATGTATTCTTAATTCCACTTCCAAGTGTATTTTATTACAAGGTGGATAGTCCCAGTAGCTTGAGGCAATCTTTGTGTACCTATTAGAAAAACAAAACAAAACTACCACTGCCAAATATTTTTTCTTCCATAGAAAAATTTCAGCCCTATCCAACCACAGCCCATATTTCTCTATATCTGTTGTCCCCTGGTTTGTCCTCTGACTTAAAAATTCTTCTTGTGTCCTGTATGAAGTAGATAGAGCTCATTGTCTGGCATACCTTGATTCCTTTGATTTCCATGTTGTAATCCTTTTTAACATGAGTGTGGAAAAAATAATGGAAGATGGGCAAGGAGAATTGTAAACATGGTCAAATGACTTCTAGCTGAGGTGTTGAAAAACACATGTATCATACTAATTGTTGTTTAGCTTTTGTGTTGGACAAGCAGAACACCTGCATTTAGACAACATAGGCCTGTGATAGACCTAGAAGCACCCTATTGAATGTGCCTGAGATTCATGCCCTGCTGGGGAAAGATCAAAGCACAGTGGTAAACTACGCTTGAGTGAATTCTTGATATACAGGCAAAAAAACACAGGTTTGTTGATCCTTTAGCATGGACAGAGCTCTGCAGTGCCTGCACCCGTACTTCTGTGCCTCTGTATGGGTGCTGCTTTGGGGATCCCCTGGATGGCAAGGTAATGAAAATAAATTTACTCTTTGCATTTCATCTGTAGTTTTGTGGTTGTTCCTGTGTCCTGCCTGTGCTGGCTCACACAAAGAGAAAAAAGAGGATACAACTGTGGGCACTACTCGAAGAATAGACTGAATAGGAAGTTCAGTCAAAAAGGGGGTTTCCAGGCTTACTTAATTTTTCAGCCAAATCCTAATCTTTTTTACCTTCTCCCAAGTATATTAGGTTCAGGGATGGACCTACTAAATGTATGAGTTATATTTCATCTTCAAAACTTTTTGAGTCAGAGCATATGTAGAATTATCTTTTGAGAAGTAGAAACGTTATTTTTTTCAGATAGTCTATTTTGAATATTTTACTCAACCTGAAGTACTATTTAAAGGTTTCTAAACTGATCCTTACATTCAAAATGTTAAGAACTTTGCACTAGTCTGCACCAGTGGTCCACCCAATTTATTTTGCCTCTGACACACATCATTTGGAGATGTACTCTTTGTCAGAAAGTGTAGTGACAGGACAAGGGGTAATGGTTTTAAATTGGAAGAGGGGAGATTTAGATTAGATATTAGGAAGATATTCTTTACTGTGAGAGCGGTAAAGCACTGGAACAGGTTGCCCAGGGAGGTTGTGGATGCCCCATCCCTGGAAGTGTTTAAGGCCAGGCTGGATAGGGCTTTGAGCAACCTGCTCTAGTGGGAGGTGTCCCTGCCCATGGCAGGGGGGTTGGAACTCGATGATCTTTAAGGTCCCTTCCAACTCTAACCATTCTATGATTCTATGATTTCAGATGATACTCTGAAAGAAATATTCTACTTGGAATTATCTGAGACAAGGTTTTATTCAGAGAGGACGTTTCTGTACTTCAACTGGAATAGTTAGCAATTGGTTACAACAAGAAGGAAATGGGGATAATTAAAAAAAAAAAGAAGAAAAAAAAGAGCCCCACTCATAACAATATCTTTTATTTTTGCTTTTCAGACCAAGCTATCCCTAGATTCTCTTTGTTGTATCAAACATCACTATTGACAAAAAAACATTTTTAGCCGCTGCAAAGAGAGAGAATTCAGACTGAAAACCTGGTTAAAGCATTAAAAAATTAATTAGGGATTTCATGTAAGCAGTTCCTGTTTTCTGTTTCACTTTAGATAGCATTAGCTATCCTCAGGGGGAAAAAAATTCTGAAGGCTGATGCTACTTTCTCCAAAAGAAAACATTACTAAATCCACATGAAGTAAAAAGGGATAAAAAAGATACAGCAGACAATTTTTGTCTTAAATCCTACTCTCCCATGCATCTTTGCAGGTGGAAAAAGACTAGCATATCACATAGTCTTATCCACCATTCAAAGAATTGAATTTTCGGGCATGGAATTTTTGAAACCATTGATTTTATATTGCCTTCCTAGCCATAGGTTAGCAATACTGTTACAGAAGATGATCCCTTTTACTTTGGCTAAGATGTTTTTTATAGAGAAAGTAAAAAACAAAAGATAAACAATAGGATTAATAAAAAGATATGGTGAGAAAAGGAAATGGATTAAGGAAACACTCCTAGCAAGAGTCTTTTATGTCCTTTATGTCTACAGACAAGGTGTTACTCAGTGCTTAGGTAATTGAAATTAACATAGTGATGTAATCCTGTCTCCTGTCAGACTACTGCCTGTTTGGGCTTTTTTTTATTTTTTCCTGTATTTAAACAAACAATTCTATACAACGAGGTTAACTGCTTTTTTTTGCTTTTTTCATTCACTTTGGACAATGTAGGATCCAGGACAAAATAAAATTCCACAATTCCTGTATTAATCATGGTAAACTGACAGTACCGTGCAATGTCCAAGATTGATCAGATCTCTCAAAGGATTGAAACCGTAACTTCTAATACAAACTAAATAATATCTTAAACTTTTGGGAGGTTCTGAGTGCCTTGAAAAATGATCAATCAGTGAATTTTAGTAATGACAATCTACATGTTCCGATATACAGGCATTTAATTTTATTTGCATAATATATATTTTGAAGTCATAATTATCAAATTGTTTAGATAATCCTTCTAAATGTTCAGACTTATAAGAAATATAGCTATATTGCAGCACTGGTAGTCAGTGAGTCAGAGACTGTACCAGAGGCTTGAGATGCAGAAGAAAACATTTACCTTCAGTGATCTGGTCTAGCAGAGGAACAGTTTCATTAAGTCAGGAGGACATCTCTAGCCACGATTACTTAAATTTCATACTTTATCATGATCTCATTGAACCTCACTCTCCACAGATTTTCCATATTTTCTTGGTGCTGCCATGTTTTTTTTAATACACTAGTTCAAATGAGACGTGGTTGTCCTGTAACAAGATAGGGTAACATTGGAGATGGAAATGTTGTCCCTGTGGAGGATTGCAACAGGCTATAGAAACTGTTAGGGGATGTTATAGATGGTAGACAACTCCCTGCAGAATTCTCAGGTGGCATGAAATCCTGAATATTTATTATCAGACTTGATACATATTTTACAGATCTGTCTGAATTACATAGGCTACAGCTGTCTGTAACTTAAGATTCTGTAAGAACATATATATGTAAAGAATGATGGACTGATATTTATTCTTTTGTACTCCATAAGACAGTGTTAATTTCACTTAATTGAATGCAAGTTCCTTCTTTAATTTAAATAAAATAGTGAGTTAGTGATTCATTGCTTTTGTTTCCATGCAGGAATTTTCAGGGATTTTTTTTGGCCTATATGTAAAATTTACTTCCAAAATTTGATATGATTTGGTAGCAGAATATTGGCCTTCCTTAGAGATGTGACAGGTAGAAAACATTTGCTGTTCTACCAACACAAACAGGCAGTAATATTGTTTCGCTTTATTTCACCTTATATTTGATTTTGATGACATTAGTATGAACAAAATAATCCAAGATTCAATATTACATGCTATTAGGGAAAACACATTTGTGTTGATGTCTTTAGTTGTACTTCATGTACTCTAGGAACCGAACATTCAATAAAATATTTATCAAATGTCTCACAAGGTATTGTTAAGTAGCAAGTAGTTGTGAAACAAAATCTTTTTCAGATAACACAGTTAACTTTTTCCTGTAGTGTCTGAAATCATTATCCTGATTCCACAGTTTAGTAATGTTTTACAGAATCGTTTTTAACAGCTAGGTGCTCCTTGCACTTATACTTAAAAACACACAGTAGGCTCATAAAAGGCAATTCTCCCAACTGTGGAGGTGTCTAATTTAATGAGAGATTTATCAGTTGAAGGGTTTCAAGCAGCAGTATCAAGTGACCTCCCTCAGGAATGAAATTCTGACTTTCCTTTAACACATAAAGTTTAAGCTACAGACCATTTGCAGCACAAGGGCCTGTTTACATTTTTAAATAGAAACCCTGCTTATTCACTACTAGTTCTGAAATGGAAGAGGAGGCAAACAACACTGAATATAGAGAAGCTTGAAAAGTAGAAATGTGAGACAAAATCAGCAGAAACAGATCATCCCACTGAGGGTGAAAAAAAACCCAGAAAGCTCAATGAATAACAAATTATTAAGGCATATTCTTACATAAAAGTAATTTTGGTCATTTCATTAATGATAAAAGCAAGGCTGGTGCTTCTGTTTTGTGTTTCCACTTTCTTTTAATTCTTCTTTGTGTTATGCATGCAAAGGAACAGTGTGCTGCACCTGGACTGGGCTTAAGAGCTTTTCTTTCCAAATAATGCTGTAACTGAGCAATTAGCAAAGTCTGATGCCAGCTAATTAGCAGGTATGGGGTGGCAGAAGTGATGAAGAAATGAGGTGAGGTATTCCTTCAGCTCAACTCTATTACCTAGGATGAAATAACTTCCATCATTCTCTCCTTTATTTAGCTATCAGATCTGTAGTGATGTGTAGACGTGGTTTTTGAACACAAAATACTAAATCTTGTAGTTTTATGTAGTTTTTCATGCTTGGTAAAATCTGTTATGGCCTTCATTTTAACTATAAAAATAGTGGCTATGTGTCATTGCATCTTCACACGCAAGCATCCACACAATTATATGAACCATTTAAAGATCCTTGTCACCTTAGTATTTTAAGCAGGAAGAAATTCTGAGAGGACAGGATGGTTAAAATTCCTGTAAGTTTTCATTACATATTTATTAAGAGGATAAAAGTCAATGAAGAATGCAGGTAAGTTATGTAAGTGGACTGGAATGTATTGCAAAGCTCATGAGGAATTTTTAATTTTGAAAGACAAGGAAGTTTAAGAAGACATTTCTAAGATTGTTTTGTTTTCATTTGGAGGATTTGATAGCATTTTGAAGAAGTTATTACAGCTCTAAAAGTGTTTAATAAACTTTGTAAATTGTGTGCACATCATAAAAACACAGATATAGAAGATACAAATATAAATTAATTTAAAGCACATCCATGAAGCTTACCAAAGGTACTCTGAACTATGGTAACATAAAAAAAAAAAAAAAAAAAAAAAATTTGTCAATGAGAAATCATGTATAAAACCATTTTTGGTTTAAAAAAAAATTTCTCAAGATACTACCTTTTACATTTGTAGTCATCTTGCTTTGGCGTGTACATATGAAAGAAATAACAGATAACAATGATTTGATTTGTAAAAATGCTGCTTTAATTTTAAAGTGAAAAAAAGAAAACCTAAATTAATATTTTCTTTGTTTCTGCATGTCAGCCCCTTATATAATTTTCTCATAAGGAACTCTAGAAAGCTTTTACACCTCTCATAGCTCAGTGATATCTTCAAACCATTTCCTTGTATACTATAGGAAAAAATACACAATCCTACCTTCCACTTTCCTGTACAGCATTTGATCACATCTTCCTCAAGAAGAAGTAATCCTGTAGTAGCCAACTTTTCTATCCTCCATGAAGAACTAGCAGCTCAAAAAACTGTTAAACACTCTGCCATTGAAAGTGCACTAAAAAGGTTTGTTGTAAAGTACGAGACTGGCTCTGTAAATGACATAACTAAATGCAAATTGCTGCTATTATCAGCATGGTCTAGAACAGTTTGTACATCAGACACTCAGGTTATGATGATGTCAGTCACATCCTATCTAGAGATTTTTTCCACTCTCTAGTCTCATCCATTTCATCCTTACTCCGCCAAAGTTACTTTCCACAATAAACATGTTTTTTCAGATTATAACAGATAACTGATTGTTCCATCATATGCCAAAATTTTAATAAGCCAGTTTGATTAAGAGATTTTGAGTAAGTTACGATAGTTACTTATTTGAATAAGTTATGATGCACTGTGGCTACATAACATCCTCATCTTTTGCATAAAAAGATTGGATTTGCAAGCCCATTATTGCAGTCAGAACTTTACAACTGTTATATCTCTATAGAAATTTAATACATATATTACAACATCATTTTCCTAGGGACCATGTTCAGCATACAAAAAATGATAACCTATAAACTACAGTATACTGTTAAGCTTGCAGAACAACATCCATAACTGCAAAAAGCCAAGAGCCATATGAAACACTCTGAAGTGTGCTCCATACAGCCTTAGACAAAGCTACATTTTATTACCTTGAAAGAAAATTTCCCAGAATCGTACTTCCAACAGGTCCCTCTGCGTTTGCACACCAGAGACAAATTCCCTAAAAGAATGTAAGGCCTCCAGTATACCTGATGCCCTCCTGCTACCTATGGAAGTGAAATTAAACAAATAATATCCATGAACTAGTGACCACCTCTTCCTACTGTTTGTTTGAATTAAATGAGAGAGTCGACTCAGCACTAGAAAGTATGCCTTTGTTGATGTTTTGGAATGAATTTCTTGATTTGAACTGAAGAACAAATATGTAAGAATCTCAGGCCTAAAGTGATACATTACTTTATGTATAATTAGCTGTGGTTTAAACAATGTATCAGTTTATATAGTTGAATCATTACGTTGACATCAGACTGGTCATTTGAATCTCTTCATATTTAAGATGCGCACTCACTTTTGCACAAGTTAGATCTGTAACTGTATGACATTATTTTGTGGGACCCAGGGATTCAGAGTATTTGAAAATCAGGTTGGATAGGTCTTTTCCATCTGTTCTGATTTTAGATTTTATAACAGTCAAGAGTTTTTGTTCAGTACACTGTAAATTTCACTGTCTCTTTCCTTATAACTAGAATGTATCTACTGAATTATCCAATGAGATGCCTAACACAGTCATTTGTTTTTGTATGTAAACATACTATCCTCAATTATACACTAATAACTTCTTATTGTTGTGAAGTTTTTGCCTAGAAAATTTCAAGTGTCATCTTCCTACAATATAAATTTTGAAATAATTCACAGAATGAAATAAAACAGTCAGTCTTATCTCCTTGAGGTATAAAAAACAATACAGTATACTGAGATATGCCCTATTATCCAAAGATTTGCATTGGGCTTTGTAAATTATTGTTCAATGAAATTGAATTTATTCTTTATCAAGTATTCAACAGATGCTTCTAATACCCATCAAATTCACTGTGTTCAGACTCATATTACTTTAATGTAAAAACTTATAAAATATTTATAAGTAGATGTTGCAACAGTACTTTTAATTATGTTTATGTCTTTCTGCTCCATTTAAAATATTTATTACACCATGAGGAGATATGTAAATTTGGAGAGACTGAGAAAGAAATAAAGGAACCTTGTAGAGCTTATATAGATTATGTCAACATCAATATCTTAGATTATTTTATCTAATTAAAGCATATTGTGGAGAGTTAATTGGAAAAAATTATTGTGTTTTATCTTATGAGTAGTAAAACCTTCACAAGATTCATCAAAGAAAGGGATCTGGCATTATTGGAGGAGGAATCTATTTTTTCAAAATTGGTTGTTTCTTAAAATTTTTGTCTTCTGTAAGCTTTTAACAGAGGGAGATGTATTTAATCAATGATTTTTCCTAACTGTTTCAAAAGCATAAAGAAAATCAAAGATTACTTGAACCCTTATACACACAATTACTTTCAAAGTCTATCTAAATTGCAGCACCAATTTGGATGCCACAGTTTCCATGTATCTTCTGTCAGTGCAAGACAGTGAAAAGTAAGGCAGATCTTGACACACCTAAGCTGCCAAATTAATTAAGGGTTTCCAGGTTTACATTTAGAAATGGAACTCTTGTTCTTAAATAAAATATCTATGTCCTGTAACTGGGTGATTTAAATACCCAAAGAATAGAAAAAGTTGGGGGGGGGGAGGAAGAAACCAAAAAAAAGTTAGGCTGTTATGGCTGGTTGCCTGTTCTTCCAACAGAACAGGAGGGGGATTAAACATATCTAAGGTGCTCTACTCTGTGAACATTTAAGCAGTGAGTGTCAGGTATACTATGGTTACAGGATATTGAAGTCATGCTTAGGAGAAGGCTGAGCTAAGAAAGCCAGGGTGAGGGCAGAATATACTGAAGTTGGGAAGCAGAAATCTGGAAGTGAAAGTCAAAATAACCAGAATTACAGATAAATTGAAGTCAGGAGCTGAGCAGCAGGAAATGGAATCAGAAGTGCAACCAAGAAACAAGGCAATAATAAGGAATCTAACCCTGCTGTTAAGTTCTCAGGATGCCTTTTTTTCCGCAGATGCTTACTTAGAATCAGAAGATTTTACTTGATGCTACACCATTTTCGAGTCAAGATTCCATGACTACTGGCCACTTTTCATGACTGTTGAGCACTGTACTCTAGTAGTAGATAAAGACTCATCATCCATTGCAATTTTTTTTTTCCAGTGTAGAAAAGCCAGGGTGTGAGAACTTTAATACCCATACATCTTTTTATTATACCCCCATCTCAGATGGGAAGATATAAATGAAGATTTTAGAAAAATCAATTGCTTCTTACATCCAATAACTTGGCTCAAGCTTTTTTTGCTTGATATGATTGCATATGACTAATTTAAACATTTTGCTAAAACACCGAGGCTTTTTCTTCTGAAACCTGTTTGCTTTTGAGATCATCTGTCAAAACGGGAAAGATATGCCAGCTGAAGTGATTGTTTAAATTTTTCATTTTTTTCCTAGAGATCTGTCATTATCCTTGACTAGTTTCACTTCCTTTCACTTCCCCCCCTCCTTTTTTTTTTTTTTTTCCTGAGACTGAACAGGTTTTCAAGTAGAATTAATTGGAAATAAGAAAGTGCCTTCAAGAAAGTGATCTAGAAAACCCTCTCCCAGAATTCTTAGAACTAAGAAGCATTTCAAATCAAAGAGATAAATAGATTCTCCTTACAAATAACATTTCATGTTATAGATACTGGAAGCTTAATGGATGTTGATTGAAAATAATAGTTTTATTTTCAAATTAGAAAAAAATATAGTAACAATTGGAAAATAAAGGATAATTAAGTTGGTCTTTAAAAGCAAATTCTACAGTAAGCCAGAAGGGCTTGAAACTAGACGATAATAATGTAAGCACAAGATATCTAAAGGAAGAATAATCCATGTGAGGCATTAGGAAAAATAAACTGTTAAATCCAACCTCATTTTTATTTGTGTATTACTGGCATTTTTAATGATATAAATATACTCAGTCTTTATGGACCATACTGAGAGGCAACTGAAAGTTTGTTTCACTGAATTAAATTAAGTGATTCATCCATCTGCATCTGTCTATAGTCACCAATATAAGAAAATGTGCATCTCCAATTCTTCAAGCTTCCAAAGCCTGATGTTACCTTTATACTACATAGCAACCCCTCCAGACAAAGTAGTAGCTCTCAGGACAGCCCCCAGAGTTCCCTGCCCTTCAGAAATGTTCCTTTAAATTAACTTGCTTGGAGAGAGAGATCATTGAGTAAAGAAGATCTGCAAGACATCAGAAATTTTCAAGGAAAAATAAGAACTCTACAGTACTGCTTGCTTTTGCCTGCCTCTGTGACAGAACTCATTCTGCTGGTATTGGCCCCCCAACAAGTTCCAGTGTTTGTATTCTGCCACTGTCTTAGGAAACTAAGAGCTCTGAGTGCATATTAAATACTAGCAAACAACTTTCTTGAATGGGTGTAAACTGGATATCCATCAGAGGTTGCACAACCTTTTTCACTTTGCTTTTTCATCCACATTGATTCCCCTCCTTCCATTCAGACAAGAGAGAGTTCAGGATCAGGTAGTGTTTACACAGTAGTATATCACACATTTGGATACATCTGAGTTCTGTCCCCTCTCAAAAATGAAAAGTCCAAGATATGCCTGTTCTTGCAGCTCTGACAGTTGATGTCAAAAGCAAACAGATTTTTAAAAGGAAAGAGAAGAGGTAGGGAAAGAAGCAGTGTTTAGCAAAATGTTTAAGTTAGTCATATGCTATTATCTCAAGCAGAATGATCTTGAGCCAATTTAATGAGGGTAAGTTACAATTGACTTTGAAAGGATTAATTTATACTCTTGAGTCTCCTCAGATGCAGAGCTAACAGAAAGCTGTCTGGGTACATGAGTTCTCACGCATCTTTTCAGCTCAACCAGAGATTCAAAAGCTAAATCAAACACCCTGGAACATCTGGGAGGACTCGGAACGCCTACAGCAGTGAGCTGATTGTTCTGATCAGGAGTTTTTTATTCCCATCTATAACGATATTGATAATGCTTCTCATGTAATCTCTGTTAATATTATTCTTTTAACAATTAGCCAAAAAATGTGGTACAAGTTATTTATATTAGTTAAATGTTACTAATTTTATTCTTTCAGAATGCCGCAGTATTACAGGAAGGGGAGGGTTTTTCACAGTATTTATGGTGCCTTGTCACTGCAATATCAGAACTCTACAGTTTTGAGAATATTGAGCCTCACATCATCTCATTTGGCATAGAACAGGAAAGTGTGTTGGTTGAGGTGGGAAGATTAAATTTGCCTGGTCTCTGCACCAGGGTCTGCATGCATATTATATACTAACAAAATCTTGGATAAAAAGTGATTCAGTAAGAGGAACAAATATTAGGACTCGGGCTTTGCTGTAGAGTGCCTTCAACCCTGGCTCAGGATGATATACAGTTTTGTTCATGCTCTCTCTGATCCTGTGAATTTACTTAAAGCTGCACTTAAAGTGTCAGATGGAGCCCAGACTGTGGTCCAAAAGATCTGTTCTCCTGGGCAAAAAGTGACTGACTGTTGCAACACGGAGTGACTGCTGCTCCATCAGATACAGTGCAATCACACGTCTCCAGTCCTTGCACTGAGTTTCATGGTGGAAGTCAGGCAGCTCTACAAGACTTCAGCTAAGGTGGCAGACACACTGTTATGCAGTGCTGCAGACTCTCTCCATGCTCTTGCACCTGATCTGTGAGCTGAAATTTCAGGCAGAATTCCTGTCGTTGTCCTAGGAGCATGTAAATTATTAGCCCTATAATGAAGGTGCCTAATAGTGACCACCAGCTATTTGGAGAAAAATAGTAAGTACCTCTGCATATAAGGTGTCCATCCTCTGTTGTCTGTGAGTTTTAACAAAAAACTGAATTCCCAAACAATGTGTCCAGAATTTTCATTGGCAGAATCCAGAAAAAAGTCAAAGTCCAACATATTTCCTGATGTAGCTCTTGATGACAGGATTTAGGATATTTGTAGCATGGCTACCTGTCATTTTCATTTGCTCAAGTCCTTCAGTGTTGAGGTCATTTCTGGAAAGACTTTTCTTCTCATTTTACTTTGTAATGCAATGATGAAGCATTTCTGTAAGGCAGATGAGATACATGGCCCAGACTGTGTTTAGATATGGAGGGATCAAGGGATCTGAAATACCTATCTTAATCATACCCTAATAGTTCAGTGATAAAATTTGCTGATACATGGCAAACATAAGCTTAAGGTTAGTCTCTAGATTTGGTACTAAGTATCTATCTGGACACCTAGATTCTGCCAAAATAGTTAGCTGTATTGTTATATTCCGTGGTTGGCTTTTGCAAAGAATTGAATTTAGCTCCTTAATACCATCTGTAATCTCAAATAAAGCACTGTTGTATTTCTAGATATTAATTTACAAGTGTTATATGATTTGCCTCAATTGTGTAGTTCATTCTTTAAAGCATATTAATCCCAGCAATTTAGGAACACAAAATATCTAGAGCGTCACAGCCTCAGCACAACTGTGACTGAAGGCAAAGATTGCTCAGAGCCTCTTTCCTTGATCCTGAGGTTGTCAGATCAGCCAAACTGGCCTCCAGTGTCAGCTGTAGCCACTGCAGGGCTGTCCTAATTTGCAGTGTGACTGATCCTCAAGCAAGCATGCAGCTAGCAGGGGATTAAAACTGTATTTAAATTCTAGACTAAACACAACTAGAGTTGGGAAAACGACTAGACAAAGAAGTTATTGAAATAAATCCCTTGTTGCCAAAAGGGTAAATTTAAGACAAATTTACATTTCTCTGGCAGTGCAGTGTAGCTTTATTGGACCAGGAAGAGTAAGATATCAAATACAACTAAAAATTGTGGGACGTAAATTCACATAGCAAGTGTGTGACTGAATTTTCTCTCTTACGGCTCTTATTAGCTCAAGCCTGAAAATATAGGATGAAACACTTCTTGATATGAGTGAACTTTTCCAGATCTGCTTTAGTGGTACACAAATGACCAGGCTTTATACAGAAATATTGGGAAAATTTTTTCATTTTGGTTACAGACAGCTCCATATGTGGTTATCTGTTAGTCCCTTCTGTCCTTCGAAACTGCAGAAGAATAGGGATTGCTCTCTCCTGGTGACCAGTTGAGGGGTATTAAAAGCATTAATCTAATTCTAATTCCTTAGAAGAGCTACATCTAAATCCAGGGTTGGAACACAGTTTGATATTTCTAATGTCCCTATGCCTTCTCACTCTTTTACATAATGTAGTTTATGCCTTCATCACTTGAATCAGCCACAACTATTCTGCATTCTGAAGATCAGTTTTCCTGACTGAAATCACAGTAAAACACGCTTCCTGATTTTTATGTTTGCATAAGTAGTTTGACACTTCTAAGCCATGTTAGTACCTGAACCTGCTGCACACTCTTTGAATGAACATAAAGAGGAACGCAGAGTGTTGCAGAAGCACTGAAAGACCAGCTTTGTTAATGAGCAATGCCTCACTGACTCTGCCTTGATTAATGTCAAAGACTGCTGATCAAAACTCTCTCTCATGTTCTCTTACTGACTGATTTCTAAGTATCAATCAAAGCAGTCTCATGAGGAAGGCATTAATAAAGGGGTGAAATTCTGCATGATTAGAGAGGGTCAATCAGAGAGTCTCTTATTCACCTGTCTTCAAAATGGGGCTTGAGTGGGGATTAAATTGAGGAGAGAACTCAGAAGAGCCCTCTGACCTAAAATTTGCCATATCTATGTATTTTCTTTGTACTAATTTTATTTGCTCAATTATTCATATTTTTCCTTCAGAATACATAACAGACAAGTCCCACAAAGCTAAGACATTGTTCCAAACTCAGCAGAATTTATTCCAGGTTTTCGGATTCTTCCCAGGGCATCTCCCTTTTTTTCCTTTGCCAGCTAGAACAAACACAGGATGAAAAGGCTTTGGTGAAGATCCAATTAAATGTTGAGAACACATCAAAACAGAAAGCTTTTTTCCTTCTCTGGATACATTGGTTTTTTTCCAGTCTTAAGTTCTTTTCAGGCTCTTTTCTCTGTGTATGTGTGGCAGATACCTGAGAAACCTTGAGAAGACTTATAGTAGGCCTATTTTCATTGAATCCCTGCATTTCTTTCAAAATGCAGGTGTTACTGCTAAGGAACAAGGAAAAGGATTTATATTGTCTTTCAACATTAACTCTTCTGGTGAGAAGACAAACAGAAACAAATCATTCTTAGCTCACAAAATATATCTGTAAACAGCCATTCGAATATCCTTCCTTTTTCCTGGGTATATATGATTGGCAGCTGACGGGCAGAACCATCAATTCATTTGAGCAACTGAAGAAAGAGAAGCAAAGTTACACCAAGTGAGTCAGAGGACTTACTCCTGGTGCCCTTTAGGTGTGCTGCTGTGAGGAAGAAACATTTCCCAATGGCCTGAGACATTTGGGATGAATGAAAGTCACCCCTCTCTGTTTGTAGTTGCTTCCTTCCTCCTGGAAAAAGAAGACATAAAAGGTGGAGAAGATGCATAGTCCTCTGTAGAGGAAAAACAAGGCAGAAAATACTGTGTAGAAAAAAACGTATTCTTTGAAGAAATGACTCACAAAACAGCAAGTGTGAGTTAAAGCAGTGGGCTGGGCAAGAAATACAGTGCTCTCTGCCTGTTTGTAAATGCAGGACACTGTAAAGATAGTTAACAAGAAGAGTTTTTGAAAAGAGACTATCAAAACACTTCTACAGAGCTTTGTTAAATTACTCCACTTATTGTTTGTTGTCTCTCATCTTTCTTGCTTACCTTCATGCACCTGCTGGGCTTTTATCTTTTTCTTGCTGCCCAAAGCTTCAGTTCGATTGTTTCTATGCCTGCTGCACTCCCTTCAGATATTCTGGTTGCTTATTCGCTTTGGTTTTCTCCTAGCTAGCCTTTCGATTACTCAGTTTGCAGACTGTGCCTTTACTATGTATCTAACAAAGTTGTCATGACACCAAATAGACATTGTAGAGTGGCCTGGGAAAGCTGGTTGTTTCTAAAATGGAGAGATAATGGGTGGGCAGGAGATTTTTCAGCCACATCCATTTACCAGTGTGCAGTTTTTTGCGGCTGGAACCCAAATACAAATTTGTTCAGCTAACACAAAGTTGATAAGAGCAAAAGCTTTTCTCACTAGTGTCTTCTGGGGAATTTCTTATTTCCTCTTTCCAAACAACCAGATGCTTTTTATGCCCAGCTCTCCTAGTAGAAATTGCTAACTCATAATTCAAAAACTCTGAGCTAGATGTATCCCTAGTGTAACTCCATAGCCTTATATGTGGCCCTCTGTGCTTGAAACTGCTTCATGACACATTCGGACTCCTCTTTGTTCTACACTAGCAGGCATTCTTTGAGAACTATTGCTCACAGGGATATTTCCTGCTAGTAGGCTCATGCCAACTTTCTGAAGTACTTGGCAGTAACAGAGGATCATTTGTAAAATTAGTAGCCCGCTTTTATCTGTTCACTTACAGCATTATTTTGTTAAGTGGCCCATTCTCTGAAAAAAATGAACAGAGTACAATTCTACTCTTTGTTACAACAACTGAGCAATGCTGAAGCTTTGCTACTGAGCATAAATGCAGTGCTAGGACATGTTAAGAACTGTACTCTGGCAATTTTAAGACACTTTTTTTTTTCTCCTCAGACATACTATTCTTCTGTTTAATTTATCCATGCAACACAATGGTGTCTGATTTCTTCCTCTAGAGAAATCTACCTAATTTCATTTGTGTAGGAACAGTCAGGAACAGAATTCAATCTTATATGGTTTAGAGATCTAACCTGCTTTCATTGTAGGAGCAATTGTGTTCATATGGTGTAAAATAAGAGAGAACAAATTTCTCTCTTTTTAACTATTGTTTTCAAAATAATTTCTATCCAGGCACCCATTACCAAGTCTTAACAGAAAAATTTAAATTTCACTTAACATTTGAGTGCTCCACTCATAATGAATAGTGTTATGCCTGTGCAATTGCTACATAAAAAGGTATTTCTGCTGTAAGTATCACAAGAATTTACTAGACTTAGTTTCATTATCCTCTTTGTGCAAGATTGAAAATGGAGACTCCATTTGTCTTCCTCAAGGTCTTCCTTATTTGACTATACAAATATATGCAGAAAAAAGTAGCAAAATATGTTAACGCAGAATCACAGAATCTTCCTGGTTGGATGGGACCTTTGAGATCATCGAGTCCAACCAACAAAAACAAAAAAAAAAAAAAAAAAACAAAAAAAAACCCACCCCACACCCACCCACAAACAGATGCAAAACAACAATCTCAGACACTAGAGAATGCCCTGAAGTGCCATGTCTACACGTTTCTTAAATACCTCCAGGGATGGCGACTCCACCACCTCCCTGGGCAGGCTGTTCCAATGCCTGACCACTCTCTCAGTAAAGTAATTCTTCCTAATATCTAATCTAAACCTCCCCTGCTGCAACTTCAGACCGTTTCCTCTGGTCCTGTCATTATTCGCTTGGGAGAAGAGCCAACACCCACCTCTCTACAACCTCCTTTCAGGTAGTTGTAGAGGGCAATGAGGTCCCCCCTCAGCTTCCTCTTCTCCAAACTAAACACGCCCGGTTCCCTCAGCCTCTCCTCATATGACTTGTTCTCTAGACCCCTCACCACCTTGGTGGCTCTCCTCTGGACACGCTCCAGCAGCTCAATATCCTTCCTGTACTGAGGGGCCCAGAACTGAACACAGTACTCGAGGTGAGGCCTCACTAGTGCTGAGTACAGAGGCACGATGACTTCCCTGCTCCTGCTGGCCATGCTATTCCTGATACAGGCCATGATGCCATTAGCCTTCTTGGCTACCTGGGCACACTGCTGGCTCATATTAAGCCAGCTCTCCACCAACACCCCCAGGTCCTTTTCTGCTGGGCAGCTTTCCAGCCACTCTTCCCCAAGCCTGTAGCTTTGCCTGGGGTTGTTTTGACCGAAATGCAGGACCCGGCACGTGGCCTTATTAAACCTCATCTCATTGGCCTTGGCCCATTGATCCAACCTGTCCAGGTCCCTCTGTAGAGCCTGCCGACCCTCAAGCAGATCAACACTCCCACCTAGTTTGGTGTCATCTGCAAACTTACTGAGGGTGCACTCAATCCCCTTACCCAGATCATCAATAAAGGTATTAAACAAGACTGGCCCCAAAACTGAGCCCTGAGGGACACCAATGGTGACTGGCCACCAACTGGATTTCATCCATTAATCACAACTCTGGGCATGGCCATCCAGCCAGTTTTTTACCCAGAGAAGAGTACACTTGTCTATGCCATGATTCGCCAGCTTCTCCAGGAGAACGCTGTGGGGGACGGTGTCAAAGGCCTTACCAAAGTCCAGGTAGACAATGTCCACAGAACATGACACTTAAAAAAATACACATAATTTAATAAAGATACTATGAACCTGGATAAGATCTAAAATACTCTTGGAGGTCCCAGTGACAACATAGAGTTTTTTTAATCACTCAAGCATGGTGATCTTAATGGCTTAACCAAGACTCTTAAACCGCCTTCTGTTCTGAGAAAGGAAGAGGGAACGTGGCTAAGCTGGAGGCATCATGCCTGCTCCCGACATTTGCAGGCAGAATGCACACAAGTTTGTTGGCGAGATCAAATGTTCTTACTATTTACAATGCAATCTGTTTGCAGTATTTGCCTTCCACTCCAGCCTTACAGCCATTTGCTAAAACACATGGGTAAAAGAAAAAGCAGTTGCAAAAACATGGCTGTTACTATACTTCACTTATACAATCTCCTTGGGCTGCTGAGTGCTGGTGGCACTATCCCCTGAGGATATTCCCCTCAGGATTTTTTATCGATTATTTCCTCTTTGGCATGTAATAGAGCAGAAGATAGATAACTTTATTCATGGATTTTTCTAGATTCTGAATTACTTTTGGAGAAAGTGAAAGAGGTATGGGAAAACTGTTAAATAGATAGTTAATACAGAGCAATCAGACAACCTTTAGACTTTGACAGAGTCAGCCCAAGACAAGAAACATCCTCAAGGACTTGTTCAAGACTCCAAGATAGCTTCCCAACACAAACAAGAAACACAAAAACCTCATATAAATAGATGCTTTGAAATAGCTGAAATTAAAGGATGGGACATTGTCCTTTCCATATCCTTTTGGAAGATATTCAGATATATAGTGATGAATGTCTTACAAGAACCTGATGAAATCTAAGTGCCCTTTAGGCAAGCCCCGTGCTTTCCCTTATATCAGTTCTTTTAACAAAACCAATGAGATCTCTGATGTAATACAACTGAGCAAAAACTGTGGAAATTAAGCCATAGGGAAAGTATCTTTGGTACAAATTTTTGTACAGTGTAATGAATATAGACAGAAAGAGAAAATAGGAATTCTGGTAAAAAAAAAAAAAAAAAAGTGGGTTTTTTTTTTAAGGATCCCATCCTACCATCCTAGTTGAGGAAAAAATATTGACTGCAATGGAATGTTACTATCATAAAAATTTCAGAGCTGGGTCTTCAGCTAACTTGCTTAGAGGAGAGAAATTCAGTGCAAAGCACATCAAATAACAATATTAAAAGTCATGCTTGGTGTTTCCTGCAAGTGTTCCCAGATTAGTCAAACAACTATAACATGATGTCTGCTTACATACATTTCCTACTGTGCAAATCTGTTCACATCATGTTAATTGCCTTCTACTGTGAATGAGCATAGGTAACCATTAGAAGCATGGTTATGGAAAGAGATTTTCATAAGCAGCTAAGCTGGCTTCCATGGGAGTGCCCCTATTCTGTACACACACACAAAAAATCTGAAATACCTCATAAGAACTAGAACTTATCCTTTTTTAAAGAGTAATTCACAAATATTTTAACTGTGCATGTAGATTATTCCATTACCTATTGGTAAGAAGTCTGTTATTTCCTATCACTTAGTAGAATTTAAGATACATCTACATATAATTATTTTTTCATTTTTATTAGTCCTCATTTCTTGATTAATTGGTTCTCTTATTTTCTATTTTTTCACCCATGGAATAACTGGAACATTCCCAAATCCAGCTGCATGTAAAAAAGGAAAGTCATAACTATTCAAGGATCTTCAATGTGACAAAGTATATCATAAAAAAAAATAAAAAAAAATCAATTCCTCTTCAAGATTATGACTATTGCTTTCTTTCTATTCGTTGGCTTGTGGAGTGGTTTGTACAATAAATAGCAGTATAAGACATTTTATGCAATTAAAGGAAATGCTCAACTCTTGATTAATTATGAATATTAGCCTAAAAGAATATTTTAAAGTATTTACATAATAATTTTATTCCTAAAATCACAGTGTCTTTCATATTCCACTCTACAGCCGTATGGTAACACTGAACAACTGCTTGTTTTCAGAACCAGAACGTCAGCTATTCAGTTTGGCTTTGTAACATTTGCATTTATTTATTGTACATTTCCTTCAACCTCCACAGCATTTACAAAACCCTGGTCCCTAACAGTAGAGCTCCAAAACAGTGAAACAAAATTATCATTAATAATTTCCTCTCCTGAAAAAACTACTTGGGACACAAACCCAATTAATTCCTACAATATTTCCCATGACAGATTTTACTTTTCAAGCTAATCCCTTTCAGACCTTTTTCATCTATGTCTTTTATGACACTAAACTGTTTCGTGTACCCATTCTGCCTCGGTCAATTATAGGAAAGTGGGTGGTTTTATTTTCTCTACTTTCTACTATCTCTTTCTCATTAGTGCTGCACTTTACTAAGTAAGTTTGAACACAGACTTGGGTATGAGTTAGCAATAAAATAAAATAAAATAAAAAACTCCTTGTGATTTCCCTTTATTCTCCAAGTGAGAAATGTTGAGAAATAACCACTCAGAAATACAAGTATAAAAGTGGAGGAGGTCTGTCTGAGCAAAGTCAGAAAAGGCACTCTGCCCAAGGCCTGCAGCAGTTGAGAGGTTGTGAGGAGTATATGACAAATATGTCTGCTTATTTATATCAGTGGGACTTTGATAGGACATTGTTTCCTATGGAAAAAATTGATTTTTCACAGCAGTAGTGAATAGAATGTCATAATGCTAAGTTTCATAAAATGACTAAAACACTGACACCAGCCATTTCATGAAATGCCTGACAATTTTAGGCATTTCATATAATGACTCAGTGGAACAGTTAAATAGTGTAATAGAATGCCTATAATTCCAGGAACGACTTTCAGTCATATCATGAAATGAATGATTTCACAAGATGACTGTAAGGTATTTATAAAATCTTCGCTGTGAGCTATGAAACAGGTGCTGTAAGCTGGGAGTTTGCCAGTCAGTGTTCCAGGCCAAAGACAAATTGTTTTTGAGAAGAGGTATCATAGATTTGACAAATGTTCAGAATTAAAATGTCTCTTTCATCATTTTAAACTGATGTACCTTATTTGAAGAACAGATTTCAAATAAGAATAATAACAACAACAAAAGCAAAAAAAGACTTATTCCTCCCAATAATTTGTGACAGAAAATAAACACTGTTACTGTCCAGGAAGCAGGTGGAAATATTTCTGGGAAAATGCATTTTTGTTGAAATTTAAAGTTTTAATGAAGTAAAGATTTCATGAAGCTGTATAACTTTGAATTAAATTTTCAGGCAGAAGATTGCTGAGGTTTAGTGTTTCCTAGTCACTTCTAAAGCGTATGTTTGTATGGGTATATGCATGATAAGAGAGAAAGTATAAGAACTGTAGGTCTGACGTTTCTGAGCAGAAATTAATGGCATTAAACATACTCACTTTTGTTAAGCATATTTGGCAAGTTCTGTCTTCATTCCCATGTGGAAAAGCATGTTTAACAATAAAAAGAATACATACCCTCCTGTACATTTACACTTATTCAAAAAAGCTAAAATCCTATCTCCGTGACATTGCTACCGTAAGACTGATACTAACATACCTGAGTAGAGATTGCTCTGGTTGGTGTGTTAGGAAATGGCGTATTTTATAACACCATTTTTTAGAGAAAATGCGATTTAGAAAGTTTTCAATCACTTCATTAAGAATGTTCATACCTGTTACATACTGTTACTCCGCAAAGGTCATAATATCAAAATTTTTAATCAGTTTCAGCCTCTAATCTGTATATATAAAAATAGATGAAATGCTAAAAAGTTGGTTCTGAATAACTACAACACTATTCTCTTACACTAGAGAAGTTGCACTGATTTTAATCAAATTACACCAGTATAAAAGTGGAGTAACAGACTAGTAAGCATGCCCCCTTGTGTTTATTTCTCTCTTAGAAAATCTCTTTTGGATCTTCCTTTTTAATAGGAGTTTCTATCACAACATAGAGAGGCAATGAAAGGAAAATCCATGCTCTGAATAAGGAGTTCTGTAATTAGCAGCAGGGATACAAATAAACTGATTTTTAAAAAGATATATTGCTGGATTACAATGTGGAAGGTGTTTTTCCAGTTCCATGGAAACCTGTGTGAAGCAAACCCCCCAGTCTTTCCATGAAAGAAATTAACCTTAATAAGATAAAAATTATTAGATTTTATTATTATCTTATTAATATAAGATAAAAATTATTAGGGATATGCAAGAATTGTAAGTGATATCTCTGATGGATAATAGTTTAATTTGCCTCTGTGTAAATTTAATAGTACAGTTTTACTGTTAGACATTACTTACATGAGAAAAGGAAACTCTAGAACTTGAAAGATAATTTTGCCTATGTAGATATATATGGATGGATTGGCTTTGTAACCAAATGGAAGCACAGAGATATTTATTGAAAAGCTCTTATGGTAGTAATTCATGTATCTGTGTAAGAATAAAATGCCAGAAAGATGACCGAGATCTGTAAAGATAAGCACAAAATTATATCAGATCACATCCAGGTAACAGAGGAAGCCTGAGTGTTTTGTAATGTTTTCATAACCCAACCACAATATAGTCTTATTAAAAGATTCCATCTTTTTTGTAAATCTGTTACCAAATAATGTTAGTTTTATACGATACCATTTTCCTTCAAATGTAAAACTTTTTGAACAAAAATTTTTACTCCATATCTGCTTGTTCTCAGCAAGTTTGTTTTACAGGTTTGCTGATACTTAACTGTACCCACTCAAAGTTCTCAATAGAACTTTTTTGTTAGTGTGACAGAATTGTGACTAATAACTTTACTCTTAGTAAGGTAAAATTAGTAGGCACAGTACACATATCCAGCCTTATTCACTTGTAAAAGCTCACATCTTCTGTTTATGATGGTGCTGGTTCTCTCCACTTTTTATTCATATTGTGGTAAGAACTATATTTAAGATAATATTACATTGTCATTAAAAAAAAACAGAAAAGAAAACTAATTAAATCAACATACTTCAGATATTACAACATTAGTGAATTGTATACTAAAACTGTAGGATAACATTTCTGTAACTTTTTCTACTGGAAGTTTTTATCAGGAAATTTACATCAGATTCTTTTACAGATTTTAAAGATGATAGCACCATCCTTTATGTGGGAAAATAGGTACTTTAGAGCATTTGCCCTTCAAATTGCTTATTTTTTCTATGATTGGATGATGGAGTTTTAATTTAGAAGCTTAAACACTAAATTAGGCCAGGTGAATCTCAACCTTAGATACCTAAATTCCGTCATAGGCACTTAAATCCACTTCTGGATCAGGCTACGTGCCTAACAACTCATGCATATTAAATTTCTCTTGTAGATTGTTCTGCCCTTTCTTTCCTTGAAACACATAAGCCAAACAACCCTTGTCATCAGACTTCCCAGAAATCTTCAGAGTTGTGGTGTGCTCTCTACTGCTTTCCACTTACCTGTTCTGATCATTGTTACTGCCTGGAAGACATGTCTTCCTCTCAGGGACCCTGTGATGACAGCACTCAGATAGGTCTGGAATCTTACATTGACACCTATTATTACTCTTTGATAGTCGAGAGAATGCACTCGAGACTAAACAGGGTGTGCTGTTACCCTGATATAGAGATATGCCAAAAATGTGTGTAAGGTATCTCTTGTCATTATGTTAACATAGGAAACTTTTTGTTACTAATTTTCAGTCTTCTAAGTACTACCACAGTTCTCTGTTTATGAAAGCATTATTTTTTTAAGGAGGTGTCACATACAGTGTTTGACATGTTAAGCAATTTCATAAAATCCTTGTTCTCTCATTTCTTTCTCAGTGAGAAATGTCTCTGTGTCCCACATCTCTCATTTTCGTCACATTATATGTAAAGAAACATAATGGTTACAACATGTGTTTAGGATATATGCAGGATTGAGACCAGGCATAAGAGTAATTAATCATTTTGGGGTGACAATATGTTTAAATTTATCTTTTAGGAAGACTAGAATTCCACATATAGCTAGTGTTCTACGACCATAATTATTTCCCATTTGTCCTGTTCAAGCTTAGTTTCTTTCTCATTCTTGTCCTACATGTCTTTTCACCATGCTGTGGCTGCATAATAGTGTCTGCTTTTAAACTTTCTCCTGTGGGATCTGAAAAACATCCTCTTTTTAGAACATAGCCCTACTTGCCACATCGTCTACTTTGCTTAATAGTTTCGCTTCAAGTTCTCTAAGTTAATTCAGGACTCGGAGTAACGTCAGTGTTTAACCTGTTCTAAAGATTTAAAAAGACAGAATTTTGATAATTTTAGAAGTAAAATGACATGGATGTTACATTAGCTGCAGTTTTTGAGATGTTCACAGGGGGTCTGTCTTCTTATCTCCCTGTTTACATTCTTAAAACCCTGCAAAATTCTTAAGCTTAAGCTTAAGCAATGTTCTGCTTAAGCACATTGTACCTGATGTGGCTTATTTTATATCTAGCCAGGTGGTAGGTTGTCATCCTTCACTGTCAGGCTAAAATGGTTGGCATAAAGATGTGGTATAGCGTTTTCAATCACAAACTGGGATATGGGCATTAGGACCCAATTTGTTATACTTGAGAGCCCTAAGTGCACTCTGCTATTTACTCAGCCTATAAATATGAAACTGCTGTCTTTCTTGACATAGCACAATAGCTGCTTTAGTTAACTTACAGTCTCCAGAAGACAAAGTGGTCTGTATTTGGTTACATTACTTAACTTTCATAGAAAATTTTTCTTCATTTTCGCTGACAACTACTGAGCACCTAGACCCAATGGTATGAACTGTTTAGGCCTGAAGGATTTAATAGGCTACTGCTTTTCTTACTACTTTGGCTTAAGGGAGGACTCCGATCATGATCACTTCACTTTTCACCCCACAGGAAAGTAAAAATGCCAAATGAAAAATATTTCGGTATGATAAATGGAGAACAAACAAGCTATGTGGAAGAAATAGCACTGTTCTGAAGCTCTAAATGAAATTTTTTCAGTTAATTTAGAAGACAAGACTTTGCTTATCTTCCATATTGACTAGGTGACATGATCTGGAACAGCTTCTCTCAGCAGACTCCAGCTTTTGAGATGATACAAGAAAAATTCAGAATCATTTTCCATAAGTTTCATCCACTTCCAGAAGAGCAGAATCTTTTCTGCCTCTAGTCCAAAATTTTGTGTTTAAGAGAGGAATATTTTTCCTTGCTTCCATTCCCAGAGGAACAGGCAAGTCTGTAAAAGAAGTTCAATTTCCACTGCATCTTTGCTGTCACATTTTGGAAATATTTTCCACAGAGGACTGTGGCTGTGAATGGAGAAAGGGTCATATTTCTTTCAAAATATGGGCTTACTGCTGATGGAAAAAGGAATTTTAATTTAGATATGGGGTACTCATTTGCTCTTTCAGCCTGTGCCATAAGTAGAAGACACATCTTTTACGGGTTTGTTGCATTGATTTCCTTTTCTGATTACGGTGTGATCAGTAAGTTTTTCTTCTCGTCTAGATATAATTGAATGCCTCAGTGATTTGAGGATGAACTGTATATATATGTATGCATCAAACATCTTAAAAATTAAAATTAAGATTAATATAAACCACACCTAATGAACTGCCTGCTCCAGGCCCTCTGTAGTTTTGTACTATTCTGTTGTCTGTAGCTTGAAAAAAGCTCACAGCACCTAAGAATAATCATCTAAATTTCTACACCAACATCTGAAGTAGTCAGTCTAGTGATGCAGAGCTTTTCCAAAAATGTTGTTCTAGTGTCTAGCCCAGTATTATGTAAAGTTTGGTATTCTGTAACTATATACTGTAATGGCACAGAAGTTACTACTCCACAGGTAGACAGCAATCTGTCCACTCTGAAATATTCTGTTCAGCAATAGTCTATTGTATGCGAGATAATTTAAGGCTTGGGTACACTACATCATTATCATTAATTATAAAACTGTTTCTGTCTATATTGGTCTAATTTGGTTTAAGAGCATAACTGAGATGGAAAAATCGGTGTGTACATGTCTTTCTTATATAGTCAAGTGATACAGAAAACTGTATCACTTGAGAGTAATTCACATTTCAGGTATGTCAAATGACTGCTGGAAGCATCTATTAATCCCTGTTGACTAGAGCTAAAAAAGAGTGAGTAGGCTTCTGGATTTGGAGTCCCAGTTAGGTGACATCATTTCAAGTCTGTATGCCCATAAAGCTCCTATTTCTTTACTATAATTTGCCAGTTGCTAATTTCTCATACTTCCATTCTTATTGAATAACTAATCACAGAAGTTCTTCAGCTGATCTTGTGAGAAGCTATCACTCTGTCAGTTTTTTCTCTTTCTGGGTCTTCATGAAAGGTCATCCTCAAATGTTGTGAATTGTGCAAAGTGGGCAGAAGACCCCCCTTGAATATCACCCCCAATTTTCAAGCAAGAGAGGTTAATTGGGGATTACTTCCAAAAATCCACCTCTGACTATACTGGTTGGAGAACAACAGGTTTCATTGTTCTGACATTCAGTCAAAACCCAGATCCACCTGTGCAACTTACAGTCCCAGGCAAGACTGGGTAATTTACTAATAATTCATTAACCAAGGTGACTAATTTAAAGTCACTCACTAACTGCTATTTGCAATACTTAGACTGTATGTTCATGAGTATATTTTTCTAATGATTTCTGGTTAGGAGCTCATATTACTGAGAATCAAATATGTAGATATCTTATAATATTAATCACAGATTCTGGTATTGTTAACTGAAAAAAATGGAAAATTCACAGACCTCATCTGTTTATTTCTTTAAGTGAAGATGTGATTACTCAGCAGAGAATGACATTATCTGTCAAGATGACTTCAAAAATTCTTTAAGGAAACAGCATTTTCTTTGGGTCTGAAAACAGTACAAGTAACACATTTTGTCTGTTTACACTCCATTTTGCTTAAATTAGGAGGTCATGACCTGTATCTTTCTCTTTTCTTTTTTGTCATGATTTGGCTGGCCTGGTCACTAAATCAATGACAGATGCTCTCTACCTCTCTCTCTCCCCCTTCCCAGAAGAGAAGGGAGAGAAAATCAGGGAGAGACTTATGGGTTGAAAAGAAAACTAAAACTACTTCTATTATCAAAAAGAAAATATAATAGTATTAATAAGAAAATAATGAAATATATATAATATACACAAAACTGTATCGAGCTCCCAGGATGACGATTACATCACCATCAGGAATTGGGAAAGTCCCAGACTGGACTCAACAACAGACGGCAACTGGATTCTGGATCTGGATTCTGGATGCACGGATCAGGATCAAAGGAAACAGACAGAGTCCTCCCCAGACACCAGCCATCGAAGAAAGAAACTGACCCCTTTGATTTCTCAGCTTTTATACTGAACATGATACAGATGGGATGGAACTCCCCTTTGGTCAGTTTTGGGTTACCTGTCCTGTCCGCTCCTCTCCACAGGTTCGACCCCTCTATGTCCTTCCACTTCTGACCCTCCAATGTGGCAGATAACAGTTAGCTGACCTTGGTTGTTATAGCAGCAAGTATAAGCAAGAGCTTCTCTGCATGACATTCCTTGCTATTAACTATAAACATCAGAGGTTATCGCTACGAGAACCAGCCACTGTCTGAAAAACATACCATTAATTTCAGAGAGTACAGTTAGTTAGAAGAGACTTAACTGAAAAGTCAAATTACTAAAAATAAAATTGGTTCTTTTTTGCCTCAAACTAGGACATTTTTTAACCCTTATAACAATAGAATGAAAATTTGATTACATCTTTGTTATAATACCAGTGATATACAAAAAGAGTTAATATAAAATAATGTGAAACAAATAGAAGTGACGCTGTGACACACGTGAGATAAGACATGACAAATGCAGAATTTCTCCAGACAGAAAGAGAAGGCAGGTAGGAGAGACTCTACTTTGGTTCCCTCTCAGGGAAAGAATGGAGCATGAGTTCATCCCTTACTACCCTGAGAATACACATAGGCGAGGATTCCTAAGAGAACTCTGAAAATAAGCTTGAGCTGGAGTTTGTGCTTATCAAACACACACCAGAGAATCTATTCCCCAGGCAAAGTTCTCTCTCTCACTCCTCCTACGCTCCTGGATACTCTGATGTCTGAGAGAGTAAGTTATGATGCAGTCCTAACAATCAATAAACACAAAATCATTGGAAATCTGGCTTCATTACTTTTGTTCAGAAAATTTCTTGCTGTTCCTCTGGAACACTTTTTTTTATAAAACCAAATTTTTGTGTCTATGGGGTTTAAAATGAAAATTGATACTGAAATTTCAGCCCATGTTATTGCCAAATTTATTCAGATGCAGAAGCATCTACAAACAAATCTATTCATCCTCCATGGAATGAGCAGTCATCTGATCAGTCCTGGTGTAACATGCTTCCTAGTTGAAATTTTGAACATTTGGAGGATATTTTCCCCAAAATACTTTTCTCTCCCCATTAAACCAAACACAAGCAGCTAGCCTCTAGTTTAGACTCACCAGTCCTACAACCCAAATATGAAAGCCACATTTGTTGGAAGTATAATTATCAATAAAGATGGAAATTCAAATTTGATAGCAAGTTTCTTTTTCATGTAGCATATTAATATGTCAAGAAAATGTATATTTATTACAGAAGTTCAGAGGAAAGAGATAAGGCTGTATGACTCTCTTGATTTCTAAGCATTCAGATGTTTAGTCTCATATATAAGCAGTCTGCTTATCATTAATTTATCATGAAATCCAGGAGGGAAGGTTTATTCCTGTGCTAAGATTTACTCCTTTTTCTGTTCTTGTATTTCAGAGGATTTCAAAATAAATAGCTGCTCTTCAAAGACTGCAGCCAAGTAATTATTTTCTTTTAACAAGCTTATTAGTTTATTGACTTATGTTGAAGTGGGCTTCTCAGTTATTATATTTCATTTGCAGAACATTATTTTTTGAAGAATGATAGAATGATTAGTGTCATATTAGAGTGTCATCACTTGCAATGGTATAGTTAAGGGTTTGCCAGCATTTACATTTCATATCGCTTTGGTTCAATGGCTTCTTATAACTTAGCTATTAAAAGAACTTTTCACTTCTGGTCCATGCGACTGTCTTTCAACAATTTAGTATAAAATTATTTCTGTAAGTTTCATTAAGAATAAAAGAACTTGTATCACTTTTTTTACTATTTTTATATTACCAAATATTATAGTTTTGACTAAAGCCACACTTCAAACAGCATTTTAAAGGAATAAGCAAAATTGCAAAGGAAAATATCTAATATGCATGGTAAGGATTTGGATACTTTTAAGGCATATAATTTGTCTTTTCCTTTGGATATATCATGGAAAACATGTATCTTGAGGTAACTTGAAAATTGTCAACATCATTATGATGAAGACCAATATGTAGTTAATGAGGCTGTAGTTAACAATGTAGTTATGATGAAGACCAATATGTAGTTAAGAAAGACTTCAAAACATCCACAAGAATAGGCTACCTTATCTTTGGTAGTGCATCTAACCTAAAACATTGCAGTCTTGGTTCCTGACTAACATATTTAAAGTTTCTTGACTATCTGCAGGCAAGAAGGAGTATTTTCTATTTACCATAGCTGCGTCTCATTCTCATCAAAAGCAAAGGCACTGTTTTTTTAATGCAACTACTCAGCCATTTATATTCATACATACATTCGCTGGTATTCACATCAAGGGGATAAGGGCCCACTGTCCTGGATTGGCCTACAATACTGAAGCAGTAGTTCCCACGCAGCTGAGTCAACTATGACATTCACCACAACTGAGCAACCATCTGCCTGGGTATAAAGCAGTGTTTTTACTGTAGACTAAATGATGCACATAAAATCAGTTAGCTCTCAAAGCACAGTCTGAATTAATTTTACTCAGCCATATTTAATGTTGTTCTGTAGAATTGAACAAGTGTATACCCAACTACCTGTTGAGGTTGTGGTCCTGAAAAGTGGAGGCTAGAGATTTGATAGATAACAAAGCAATTTTTTGTGGTAAGAACTAATGTAAAGAGGGGAATGCATCCAGACACTTAAGAAATATGCATTATTTAGATACAAAGGTTCTGGCTATATGGTATGGAGAGTGCAGAGGCACAAACAGGACCATCAGGTTTGTTAACATTTTTTTCAGAGACTGTTATTTGTTATTTTTCATTTCTGAATGGATCTCAGCTTCTTCATCTATGAGACTGACTACTTGTTACAAATCTTTCTGTGAGCATCCTTGTTGCCTGTATGTGAGCAGTTATATTTTCATCATGTCATCCTCAGATGAATCAAGGTCAATCAAGGGTAGAGGACATATAAAAGAGGTATTGACAAAGGTTAGCAGAGCACAGTATTAAGCAAGACAGAGAAATGATGAATAGAGGAGTGAACAGTAAAAGCTAACAAAAGATCATTGGAAGCATGGCCGCTGCTATGCCCTTTGGACATAGAAATAAGGCCTTTGTAGCTTCAAGGCCATCTCTACTCTGTGGTGTTGAGCTTAAGGAAGACATGGAGCGATTATATACCCATCCTTGACTTTGGGGCTAACTAATGATTTAAATGGAAGCAAAGGTGGCTTCATTGCAAAAGCTAATTTATTTGTTTTTTCTCCAAGGTGGCCTGAGTCCTTTATATGTGTCCAAAGCACTCTGAAGGTCTGAATGATACGTTTCTCTATTTTGTTACTTTGAACAGCTCAATGTGAAATAGTGAATGCAATTAGCAGTTTGGGAAACTAGGACCACAAAGAATTTAGTTCTGCTTTAAAGCAGGATTTAAGGAGCTCACAACGTCACAGATACTACCTTATTATAGTCAAGACCTACAGATTTGATTGCTAAGCTCCAAGAAAACATAACATGGACAGCTTCCCAGAGTGTTGGTGGCCACTGTGAATGAATCCATTCAAGTCTCAGAGGTAAAAAACAGCTCCTAGTCCATGTTTTACACTCCAGCTGCAGTGCACTCACTTTATTTCAGTAGTGTTATCTAACAGCCAATACCTTCTGAGCATTCACTAAATTAGTATTGCAAATAAATTCTACAGATGTCTCTAAAATTAAATTTGATTCTAGGCAGGGGAAAATTTGAGCAAAAGAAATTTAAATCTAGACCTACACTACCTAGAGTGTTTCCTATGGTTGCTGTTGTTTGGTTTAAAGAGTTAGATGAATTTCCATATAATTTTATGACATAATACACTGTAATAATCATTCAGAATTCAAACACTTTTACATTTAATGACCCATTCAATATATATAGCTGTTCATTTTCTAAGCAATAACCTTTTCCAGGATAGATGTGCATCAATTGTTTTGTGCCTGATCTGGAATCCAGAGACACAAAGCATGGACAAATAGTCTGTCCCACAAAATTGTGGGACAATTTTGACTGCAAATTGACCTAATTTTTGCATCTATATTTCAGGGAAGTATGATCCAAATTACAACAAAATTGGTGTTTCTTCGTTCTCTGCACGGGAAGGTTGTCAAGTCCTAATGAACAGGAGTTTGAAGCCCCTAATCTGTGCCATGTTTGTTATCCTTCTTTTGCAGGGCAGCATGATAAACTGAGGTAGATGAAGGATAGCTGTGCCTCCGAGATATCTGTTACAGAAAATGCAACTGCTAAGCTATGGTTTACAGTATATTTCTGCAGAGAAACAAGTTGTTCCTGAATCTTTCTTCGCTGTCCCTCCAGCTATTCTTTTATGGGAGAAGTTTCTGTCACCTCTTGACTCTGCTCAGGCTGGGTCCCAGACTGTTTTATCCCTCATGTTGCACCTTTGTCACAGGTATAAAGTCAGCAACAGCACCCCAACAAACTGTTTCTAATAACAGAGTAATCTTCCCTACCTAAGAAAAAACTATTAATGTTTTGGCATCTTTTGGATTTTGTAATTTTTTCTTGTGCATGGATGTAGTGTCTTTTCACATTCAGACTTCACTCCCATTACCAATGATGTGTTATCGAAGTGGTATTAACTTCAGGACCCTAGGTTAGGCAGACAAGATCTACTTCTCTATTCCTTCAAAGGTATTTTCTTTTTCATCTTGCCCATAGGCATGTATTTAGAAGGAATGTGCTCCTAGAACCTTAACATTTTGGCACAAGTTAGTTGCTGATTTTGGACAGATTTGGATACATTCTTTCAATTATTTTCCCTTCCTCTTTACTTTCTCTAACAGCTGCTTCTGTAGGCAAGCTTAAGCAGATGAAAAATGTAACAGAAGTGTCCATGACATTGATAAGTATATATAATATGATAACTCTCCTATTTTCCATCACTAAACATCACTAGCTTTTGTCTTCTGGAAGACTGATATTTTCCATGCAGCCCACTGATAATTAAATGAGTAAAAGATTTACTTTTAAAAGTAAAAGAAAGAAAGGAAAAAAAAAAAAAAGGTATGAACACTGCAAAACATTCATCTCTTTAAAATGTGTACTATGACTACCCAGTGCAGCAAGTACCAAAGCAAAGGTCAAAAACATGCCTTTCAGTCTCTATTGAAGTAGCATTCAAATGCTATGCATCCCTGACCAGCTTTTGCCAAACAGATCCTATGAAGCTATTTACTGTAAAGCTTGTGTTTGCCAGCATTGTACACACCAGTCTGGCTCATTCAGTCACTAGCCATAAAAGATTAATTAATATTTGCAGTCTTACTACAGGTATAAATCTGACATCTGCTTTCAGGAAGAGAAGAAACCCTTAACAGGTGCAGCTGTAGATACTGTGCAGGCAATAGACAATACTATTATTGGAGAAGGGTCATTCATTGGAAATAGTTGTGACCGGTATATTGTGGCACTAATTCAGTCTTTTAAGATCCTGTTTATATGCTGTGCCCTATAAACGACAAGTAGTGCCTGAGAGTTGTAAAATGTGTTTCATATTTGCATGCTGGTTTTTTTATTTTGGTTCTGCATTATAAGAAGATTAATCACCAAGAAATATATCTTACTAGCAATTTTTTTTCAGAACTGTTACAGTACACATGAAAACTGTTTGAAATTTATTTCTTAACATTCTCATTTCAAAAGGAAATAAGTAACAATGATCATTTGAACTGCTCGTTTCCCAGGAGACTTTGGAAGACAAACAATAACAGATTAATTTATTAATGTAATAATGCTCTTGGAAAATAACACAACCCTACAGAATTTTAACTCTAAAATACCTCCTTTCAAAGGTCTAGGGCTGGAAGAATAAAAAATAAAACTAGTACATAAGGAATTCTTTTAGAATCAAGGTGACCAAAGTTTAAGTCTCAGTCCCACTGTCAACTTAGATATTTAAATTAAATGGAAAGAATCCAACAGAAAAGTCAGTACTATTAACCTATTTTCACTGGGAGTATTTAAATGCAAGTCTGCATGTCAAGTAAGTTTTCCAGCCTCTGGGACTATTTGAGGGTATGAGAGGCTCTCTTTGCTTTCTGTTGAAAAATCTTTGGTTCATCATGAAGCTAGATGGGAAATCTTTCAGATTTCTCAAGAAGTTTCATTTTATTAAAAGTGGTTTCTTTCCCAGATTTACATTGTAGGTCCCCATTTAGTCCATTTCAGGATTTGGATTTTACATATCAATATTCTCCTGTCTCTTTTGACAGGAAGCTCCACTCCAGGTGCTCTGAAACCATCATTTTTTTAAAGAAGAAAAGACATTTTTCTATTTTGGTTGAAGAAAGCAAGAGTATGCAGTAAGATATACTTTTTTTCATTAAATCGTCCATAGATCATCACAGCTAGTATATTAAAGATTTTTTTCATCAGTTAAATCAATTATCCAGGTGTAACAGTTCAAAACCCTTTCAAATTTCTGTTCTGGATTTTCACTGTTTTCTACCTAAACTTCCTCCATTTGCATTTGATGACAAATCTGTTTCCTCCAATAAGAAATAATTACCTTTCCTCATAAGGAATGTTCTGCAGTGCAAAGGTTCTGTTGCATATGAACATGGAATTGGTTGGGTGTAGTTGAAGGGATTATAAATCACCTCATAGTCATGAAAGCAATGTTGTGTCTCATAAATTACCTTCAAAACTGGGATTTGATTGCTGTTATGTTAGAGCTACTTCATGCTTATGTAAAACAAATGTAAGTATTTAATATAAATTCTCCATGTTTCAAGGAAAAGCACAAAGCTGAGTACTAAATTTGACCAATGATCCATTCTATCCATTTGCTACTTTCTTTCTGACAATTAAGCAATGTCAGATACCATAATTACATGATAATCTGTTTATAAAACAGTTTTTCAACTCTGAGTGTTTAACAATGAATTCTAAAGTGGAAAGATTTCTATGCATAATAACATATAATCCTAATTATATTATTTTAGAAGTTCACGATTAGATTCAATCGGTCAATTTTTTAATCCTGCTAAACACTTAGCATTGCAGCATTAGGTTTTACTGGTTATATTAAAGGTAAAAAAAAATTAGCCATATAATAAATTATTCAACTTTAAGTTTTGCTGAAAATCAGCTGCTTCTCATATTGTGGGAGACTGGAAGGATTGGCTGAAACTACTTTTTTATGTTGGAATAATAATTTCTATTTTTAAGATAAAAAAGTAAAGAGATATTTTTAGCTAGTAAAGGTAAGATGCTCATGTATTAAAATGAGAAGTACTACAGCTTGTACAGCTTGTTCACATGGTGTCCAATTTATTAACAAAAGGATGCACAATGTTATATAAGATACACTTACCTTCAACAATGTATAGAGATGAAATGTGATGAAAAAATGTTCTTTTTACAGTATAAAAACCTATGGAACAGTAGAGAGACAACAGGGTTCTCAATATTTTATAACAAGCAAATTATGCACTTTTCAAGTTTTTTATTATTATATGCAGGAGGTAGAAGGAACAATGGGCTACAAAGGAGAACTTAGAAACATTGCCATGTCAGGTAAGGATGGTGTTAAGAATGGCCAAGCTCAATGAGAGATGAACCTTGGAAGGGACATCAAAGGCACAAAAAGAGATTCAACTGCTACATTAGTAGTAAAAAGCTGAACAAGGAAAATATGAGCTCTTTGCTGAATGTGATACATGATTTAGTGACAGTGAGCACAGACAAACATGAAGTATTCAAAACATTCTTAGCCTCAGTCTTTGCCAACAAGACCCCTGTGCCCAGGTCTTTAGAGAAATAGTTCCAAGAGAACGATCAGCTGTAGATGGGAGTCAAGTTCAGGACTGATTGACCCATACAGGTCCATGGGACTGACAGCCTGCATGCAAAGGTGATCAGAGTATTGGCTGATGTCCTTGCAAGGCAAGTCTCCATCATATTTGAAAAGTCACGGAGACTGGAGGAGGATTCCAGCAATTGGAGAAAAGGAAACATTCAAACATCTATCTTCAAAAAAGCCAGGAGTAAACCAGGGGAGCTAAAGGCTAGCCAGACTCACCTTAGTCCCTTGGAAAATTACAGAGCAAGTCCTCTTGGAGCACATTTCTGGGCACATGAAGGAGAGGAGGGTCTTTAGGAACAGTCAGCGTAACTTACCAAAAGGTTAATCATGTCTGATCAACCTGATTGGACCTGAAGATCAAATGACTGGATTTGTGGATGAGGGGAGAGCCACAGATATAATTTATAGGGCAAAGTTTTGGACATGATCTACCATAATATTCTTGTATCCAAACTGGGATATTACAGTCTGTATGGGCAGATAAATAGATGAGTAAAAAATTGATTGAATCACCAAACTCCATAGTTAATGGGTTTTACTCAACCTGCAGTCTGATAAGTGGAGGACCACAGGGATATTTTGGGATCTGTCTTGGATAACCTCTTTATTAAGGACTCAAAGTAAGCAATAATATATAATCTTGGTCAAGTTTGCAGCTGACACTAAACTGAGATGACCTAGTTTACATGAGGCAGAGGGACTTAGACAAACTGAACGAATGTTGAACAGGAACCTTTTGAAATTCAGCAAGGACAAATGCAAATTCCTGCACCTAGGAAGGAAGAACTCCTTGCAATGATACAGGCTGGGACTGATGGTGGATTTTCTGCAGGAAAGGCTCTAGAGGTCTTGGTAGACAAGGTTGAGGATGAGCCAGCAGCACCCTGGCAACAAAGAAAGGCAAGATCCACCTGGACTGTATGAGCAGGAACACAAAGAAAGTGTTAGAGTACCACAGGAGCTGGAGGCTTCCTCGGGGTCAGGGCATCAAGAATGCAAGTCAGTGAGTCAGGATCACTATCATCTTGGTGAGGGTTACCAGGTCAGAAACTACCCAGTGATGGTTGGGCAGGTCCATGATGACTAGAAAGGTCCAGGGTCAAGCCAAAAAGTCAGTCCATAAGTTGAGGTCTGAATCAACAAGGCCTGTGGGGGTTCATGCATGGAGATGGCTGAGCTGAAGACTTGGCCTCGTACCTGTCTCACTGAAGATAAGAGAAATTCTTTCCCTGTAAGGACTGTGGAAAAGGTTTCCCAAAAAGACTGGGAAGCCTCTCTCCAACCTGAGAGGTTTTCAAGACCTATCTGGATAAATCCCTGAGCTGTCTGGTCTGACATCTAAGCTGACCTCTGAGCAGGAAGTTGGACTAGATTGAATTTTATTTTTTAAACTACTGTCTGTATTTTTCTTAAATAAAGATTTGTTAGTACCTCACTGAACATGAAAATACACCTCTTCATTTTTTAGGAGAAGAGAGATACAAAAGATATTAAAACAATATCCCAACAACAGAATCAAGTTTGCCATTCTCATGTGATATATCATATAAAATGCTGAATGATCTTAAGAGCCTCAGTAAGCAGGGATGGCAAAACCAGAGTCAGAAGCAAACAAACACTATCTCAGAAATAATTTGAAGATGAATTTCAAGCAAAGTTTCAAGTTTTCTTTGTACTACTATGTCAGATCCAGAACTGATCTGTCTCAGTTTAAGGTCTTTCATATCTTGTTCATTATTGGTCTGCTAAAGAAATGTTTTAAGAACATGATCATGACAGTTGTATAGTTTCATCTTCATGTTTTTGCCTTGGTTTTGTTCTGTTTTGAACTGTTCTCTTTAAAGCTTTGAAGGTCTGCTGTACCTCTTTTCTCATGTATTCCTGCACTTCTGGAGCTTTCTAATAGGCAAAACAAATGCATCTGCTGCGATGTCCCCTGAGAAAGAGAAAGCTGGCTTTTGTTGTGAGGTAGCTCCAGGTAACTTTGTAGAATGGACCATGGCACCCTGCTTATCTTCCTAAGAGCTTTCCTTATGTGGTCACTTAAAAGAAACACAGAAATAAACTGCAGATTCTCATAAAAGATAATAAAAGTAAATGCTTAATATAGGTACAAATTTCAAATTTATTCACCATTAAATACTTACTCTTTGAACTTGTAGAAACCTTATAAAAAGGTGATTGAGATAAATTATGAGAGTGGTGATTAAGCATATGAAGGTCAGCTAATAACAGTATGTCATGCACAGTTGTTAGAGTTACATCTGGATTTCCATTTATACAAATACTGAAGTTGGATACTTTGATTTCTGATAAATACATGAGCTGATTAGTAAGTGTACTCAGGAGCAATCATAGAAGGAACTTAATACAAATTACAAGGGAAAAATATTTTCATTCTTATTGTGTTAGACCTTGAGTTATTATCAGACACATTTTGTTGTTTGGAGCAAAACAAAGTAGATTTCTAAAAATTTTCAGCTGAATCCTTAAATTACAGATCCAGTTTTTAGCAGATCATCTTTTAAGAAGTTGTCAAAAATTATTACTGACTCCCAAATAGTTTTAATTTTGATATGTTGATTTCAAAGATGTTTAACTGCAAAAGACACTTTTTTAAGAAAAGAGATAGAGCCTTTTTTTCCCCTGAAGATTATTAGGTTCAGTGTGAGTACACTGGACATTCAAGCCCACTAGCTGCTTTTTGGTGTGATACCTTTGTATGGTAAAAGTCTCTACCTAATTTCTGAGGAGTTGTTAAAGTTAGATCATGCATATTTATCCATCCATACTAAGGCATTGTATCAGGATCCTGTATATACCAGATCTGAGAAATGGCTCTGTTTTCACTTCTAATTAGTATTCTGAAAATAGTAAAAGACCATTCAATTCTTAATGGAAGTTTTTATTACAATGGAGACTAGAACAAACTAACTTTGATGAAAATGGGTGAATGACAGGAAAATTAATGGCTTAAAAAACTCCACATATGTATATTTACTGAAGGCATCCTTTCTCCCTACATTGGTTTTCACTCCTGCTGCTTTGAATGGCTTCTCAGATTGCAGGAACACCATTCTGTTTTCCAGTTGTCCATAACAATACGTCTCTTTTTCTGTTATCTTTGATGTGCTGCATTTTTCTTCCCTCTACCTGTCTAAGAAATACCTCAACCAGCATTCCTCCCCTAGGTTACCTGCTTGCTGCAAATCTCAGACTGCTTTTCTTGTTATAGTTAATCTGGTTTAGCTGTCAGTTTTTACTAAGAAGGGTTCTTTTGCTTCTCTACTTTTTTCTCATTCCAATACAGTATCTCCTTTTTCCCTTTGTATTGACTTCAGTGCTCATCTGGCACCCACTTCAGTTTGCCTGGGGGTGGGAACATGCAGCTGGAAGCAAAGAGACTAATTTTTTTAGCAGCAACGAACGGCTGGATTTTATTGTAAAACACCTTTTTTACCATCCCTACACTGCACACCAGAAGTTTCTTCCAGTGCAAAATTTCGGTTGTATTCAGGAAGGCATCACCTGCCCAACTCTGCCCAAGTGATTGCACCTTACCTGGAGCACAACAGCCAGGACAGAACTAACATCCAGCCTCCCCTCTGGTGTTCATCTAGGTCCTTTTAACATAATACTGGCCCAAAATATTTTTCACATTTGCCTTAATTTGGATTAAGCGAAGTATTGAAATGGATACTAGATTATTCCCAAATGATACATTTTGGGAGGTGGTTATTTTTTCTTTATGCTACACCCCAGGATCAGGAAGAGAAACAGTAATTGCATCTACTCCAGGATAGAAAAGGATTCCTTGAACATCTTCCACATAACTTGCCAAACCTTTTGTTAACAGTGCCCACTGCTTCCTTCTGAGGAGGGTGTACTGCAGGGCAGCTGTGCTACAGCTGAGAACGACTGTCACATTCCTGTCCCATTTCTTCTGTTGCATAAAGGTAGGTTGCATTAATGAATACCAGGTAGTTGCAAAACCTTTTTTTTTTTTTTTTGGGTGTGGAGTGCTGACTTTTCTTTTCTTTTCTTTCTTTCCATCTGAAAGAAAATATTTTCTGGAAGGATTAAAAAGTTTCAGCTTTCAGCAAGTAATCCTCGGGGGGGGTGGGGGACGGGGGTGGGAGGGAGGCAACAAGCAATTAATTTTACAAAAAACATTGTCTTTTCAAGAGCTAACACATATTTGCTCTTGCATTTTAACACTATTCTTAGTATTTTCTATCTTTCATTTCATTGTGATTACCTTTCAGTTTCATACAGAAGAAATTCCAATAGAAACTAAAAGTAGCATAGAGGAAGGCTGTTCGTTCGTCCTTCTTTCAGTCTTCTTTCAGCCAGATGAGGGAGCTTTCTGAGAGGAACAACAAGTACAAACACATTTGAATTAAGTAGAAGAGTGGTAGCAGGAACAAATAGGAATTTCAGGTAGTCTGAGACTCAGGATATGTCACAGAAGGATGCTTTGCTTTCCAATTTTAGGAATGATAGATGCTATACGGATTTTTGAATTATTTTATGCCAGTTCTATAGCAAGAATTTATTTTTCAATTTTATTCTGATATTCTCTGAAGGAAATAACCTGAACCATAGGACACAGTTGGTCGACTTCTTCACTCATCTGTCAGTCAGGAGAAACACCACAACATTCTGTCTTCTCATAGCTGGAATAAAAGTGATAGTGATATCCCCTTTCTCAGTCCTCTGTCTGGGAAATGAAACATAGTGCTGCTTGCCTGTAGCTAGTCAGATGAGAGAAGCTAGTGATAAACAGCTGGCATGACATGCACGTTTGGCAGATATTTAGAGAAAAAGGTGCTTCTTATACTTCATATAAAATCCATGCTACTACATACCTGGATTATAGTTTTAGAAGTGGTTGTTCTCTTAGTAATTTCATCAAATAATTGAAAACAGTGAGGATTTTTGTCTGTGTAAATCTAGGTGAATCATTTGGCTTGTATGACAAACCTTGACAGTCCTACAAGCAGACTGCCATTCAACTTTCTATTGATTTCTGCCATGAAGCAATGCTCCTCTTGCATGGTTCTTAGTGCAGGACAATGCCTTAATCTTTAATGTATTCCTGTGTGAACACACAGAGCTGTTATGCCTAATTTGGATTCATATGGAATTGCATCTTTAAATGGCTCTCACTCTGGATATATGCTCTCCATCAGCAACATCGCCTAAACTTGAATTTACTTGATTTGGACTCTTCTTAAAAGAACTTTGACCCAGCTGGAGAAAGCATGTTGTAAATATTGTTTAATTTTGCTGGGAACATATTTTTCTGATGAAAACTTGGGAAGCTTGTGGAAACAGTGATTGACTGTAATTACTGAGACCATAAAACCACTTACATTTTGAAGAATGGCTGTTTGGCACACTACATTTAAAGTCCTTTCTCCCTTTCCTTCCCATGGATGTTTTTAGCAGGCACTGCAAAACAGTTTGTAAATAATTATCAGGAGAAGGATAATACATAAATTTATAAATAAATCCTTCAGGAAGAGGGGTAAATTTTTTATCTATCCACTGATTATGAATTATTCTGTAAATTCAGTCTAATTAAGTGAAACAGTAAGTTTCATATGTCTTGTTAATCCAGAGCTGTAGACTGAATGAATCCTTTTGTTTACAGACAGACAGACATAGTAATCTCTGTTATCTGTAAACTGTCAATTATTAGGCTCTGAGGCAATTTTGGGGTATATGTTTTTGCATTTCTTTAAAATTACTTTTATATTAGCTGAAGACACTGTACTCTTGGTTTTAAGGTGCATTTCCTACTCACCTGTCTGCTCTGCAATGTGTTCATAGTCAGGACAGGCCTTGACACTTTGAACTACTTGCAAAAAATTCTCTGTTGGTCTTCATTGAGCAAATTTTGGATGTCAAGGGAGCACAGCTGAAGTTCCACAACTGAGAATATGGCACAGGAGTGCTGCTAATACAGCTAGAATATCTGTATTTTCCAGCTCTTCCAGAGACTTCATTTTTGACTTAATGAAAGAGGTTAAAGACTATAAATCATGGAAGACCAAGTGCATTCTCTGTCACTAATATTATTACAATGATCTCAACAGCTGCATCAATGGGAAGCTTTTCCATCTTCTTATAGATTAGATGAGCAGAAAGGTCTCCTTTTTTTTAAATTTATAAACCATGAAGCTAAGGACAATAAAGGTTTTACAATGTAGAAACTCAGGAACATAGTAAAATTTGTTTTGCTGAATCAGTAGATTGGATGACACAAAATCTTTTTGACACTTCAAGTTCATCAGAACTTGAAGGAAACTGTTTTTTGATTGTGGGGCCAAAAAGACAGACTGGCCAATACAGTCAAGAGTTTTATGCTTTAAGTTCCGAGTTTGGTTTTTGGCTTTTTTTCTTTTGTTTTTTCCACTCTCCATTGGTTTCCCTTGGCATTGAGAGAAAACATGGAGGAACCAATTGACTTTATTATGCGTAAGTTATTCCCCGCCTGAAAGGCAGTTCCAGGGATGTAAATGCTCCATTTGTTAAGCAGATGGATCTGTAAATTGGTTTTAGATATTAACAGTTGTTAATTTAATGGGAAGAGGGGAAAAGAAGAAAAATATCATAACATTTAACATATCTGAAACCTTTCAGCATCTATTATACTTTCCACTCTTTATGTGGAGGAAAAAAAAAAGTGGGAGTGGTGCAGACGTTGGTCTGGCTAAGAATTGTAGACAGATGCTGCTTCTTCACTCTCTGCCATAGTCATTCTCTTTGTCGATGGCCCTTTGAAAGACAGCACAAATCCTAGGTCCTAGGTGCCTGGCATCCTAGAGATGTAAGATAATAAGATGTATCCAGACTCTCTGGTAGTTGGATCTTTTGAACAGGGAGACACACTCCAATTTCATCTATTTACTTATTTATCCCTGTTTATATGAATAATCTAAATTAATTTAACTTCCTCCCTAGATTTCTTCATATATTAATTAAGGTGTCTTGAATGTATATGCTATTTTTGAGTGAGCACCTGCAAGACTTTTAACTTTCAACAATCAAAAAGTTTTCCTATTATGGCTAATTTTGTGTCCATAGAAAAAAATGAAAGAATAAGCTCTCCACACTCAACAGAGAAAAAGAAGCTCAGTAATTTTCCTTATTTCATTGTTTCTCTGCTGGTTCAATTTCAAAGTCAATAGGTGAGATATAGCAATGCTTTAGTTTCAGTTTGGTGAAAGTGCAATTAAAATATTGTTGCATCTTTAAGCAGAGGGTATTTGAACTCAAGCAGAAAGGTTGCTGGATGAAGAGGATACTCCCTTTTTGAGACTCTGTGATTTAATTTAGTCATTGATGAACACATCTAGCTAAACAAAGCATAAAAAACAGCTGCTTAAGCTGCACTTATCCTAATTCAGGCAAATTTTTTTAATACATAGCTTTATTGTCTGTAAGCCTTCTGGAAAAGAACTGAAAAGGTATATCAAGCAAAAATAAATCTTGACTTGTGAAAAAAAATTGATTTTTTAAGATATAACAGGAAGGTGAAACTTTTATATTATGGTATTGCACAGAGAGATAAGATAGTTGCTTAAAACTCCTGGCACTCACTGAGTCAACAAATTCTAACATAACTGAAAAACTGTAAAGGATTTTGTCTACTGGAGTTTTTCTTTTCACAGCTAATAATTTAATTTATACTTCAAAGCCTACCTCAAATGAAAACAACCTCACAACCTACAGTTATTATAACTCTATATGACAACATGTCTCAATCCACCCACTAGTAAGAGTTGCTTTTGTCTTTCTTGTCATCCTCGCTATTTCCTACACTGGTTGTGAGAAGAAGAAAATAATTTCTACCATTATCAAATGGTCTGAGAATGACATCTGGTGATGGAAGTAGACTCCCTTTGTCTTTTGTGAAGAGGAGATATGTGGACTGAGGGTGCTACTTCAGTGACAGCTGACATGTTTTTAATTTCTGATTAAGATTTTCCATCATTATCTGTACTAATACTGTGTCTGAGGGAAGCAATGCTTGATAGTTCCATATAATTTTCACCCCCATATTAACTGTGGTTTTGATTTTGTAGTTGAATGCCTATATAGTTGAATGTGATAACTGGCAAAAGAGTTTAAAGATAGTCTGAGCTGCAACACTTATATTCCATATGTATTGATATGTGAATGTAGTTTCAAACCGAAATTTTTAAAAGAAACCAAAAGATCCTGTGCCTTATCTGAGTCTTTGTTGCTCCTTTCTGCTTTCACTTAAAGTGACTTTGTTACGTTAATTTGTTAAACTGGGTTATTGCAATGTAACTATCATTAGCTTTCATTCCTAATTGTCAGATGTGCTTATGATGTCTTCATTTAATATGTGTTATTGCTGTATTTTGTCACGTTTTGATTCATGGGTTGAATTTGTAGCTGTATAATGAGCTACTCAGCCTTAGGGTATAGTCATTTTCCATGGGCACAGAAAATGTTGGCTATCTAAATAAAATTCTGTTAGGCTTCCACAGTTCTTAGATTTTCTTGCTCTGTTTGTGGACACAGCTGTTGTCTTCTTCTTCCAGATGTTCCAGTCTGGAGTTTTATTCAATTATTAATTATTAGTTATTAATCAATTGTTCAGCCTGGAGAAGAGAAGGCTCTGAGGAGACCATATAGCAGCCTTCTAGTATTTAAAAGGGGCTACAGGAGGGACTCTTTATCAGGAAGTGTAGTAATAGGATAAGAGGTAATGGTTTTAAACTACAAGAGGGTAGATTTAGATTAGCTATTAGGAAGAAATTCTTTACTCTGAGGGTGGTGAGACACTAGAACAGGTTGCCTAGAGACCTTGTGGATGCCTCATCCCTGGAGATATTCAAGGCCAGGCTGGATGGGGCTTTGAGCAACCTGCTTTAGTGGGAGGTGTCCCTGCCCATGACAGGGGGATTGGAACTAAATGGTCTTTAAGGTCACTTCCAACCCAAACCATTCTATGATTCTATGACTAAGACAGAAACTTTGGACAACTTTTACTACTCAAAATCCTTTAACTTTTCTTTTCCTCCTCTGAAGAGGATCTCGTACTCATCATTACCTATCCATATTGCTTTTGTCTCCTCTGTCTTATTCACTTCTAGTTTTTCACCTACACATTTATTTCCATAAAAACTATACTTATTAAGAATAACAATGAAAACACAACCTTTCTCACCTTCATCACTGTGTCTGTAGAAACTCCCTTGAGAAGGAAGTCCCTTTTTTATCTGTCATTTATTTGGTCACTCCTTATTCCCCTTTTCTGTGTATATGCATATAACTGTTATTCTTGGTTTGATCTTTAATTAGTCTTTTGCTCAAATTCAAATTTCAAATTTCAAATTCAAAATTCAAATTGGGAGTTGGACTAGATGATCTATACGGTCCCTTCCAACTCTAAAAAAAAAAATTCAGTGAAATTCAGTGAAATTCAGTGAAAAGGGAAAAATATGGATCTTCAATATTCCCTTAGCTGTAATTAATCTCCTTAATCTAGAGTTTATAAATTGTGCATAATTTTCACAGTGCTTGAATTTGTTACCTTCAACTCACTTCTCTGTTTAGAGTGTCAGGATACATGACAGTCATTAAACACTTTGCCTACTGGGACCTACCATTTGTCTTTCATATTCCTTCTCGCAAACCTGCCTGAGATCTTTCCCTGTGTGTCCCTTCTCACTTCCTGTTCACTCACAGTATTGTCACACATGTGGATCCTAGTGCTTATCCCTCTACTTCTGGGTTATATTCTCTACTTTCCTCCCCCCAGATTCTCTTTGCTGGAGGTACATGTTTCCATCTGTACATTACTTCAAACTTACTTTTAGCTTTGGTTAAACTTAAGTGATTTATTTACACTCGAGTATCTGTAGCTATAGTGTATTTCTGGTTTTTAGGAACTGTTTGCCTGCAATCTGAAACGGGACACATCCCATACTACAACTGACCACTGAATTAAACAAATAATGACTGAGCATGAACTGAGCTGAAATACCATCATGTCTGGAATTAATGGTACAAGAAGAGTTTAAGTCTAAATCTCACTACTGTCACTTGAGAAGTGCTAGTATTTCAGAATAAAATTCCCTTTATACTGTCTAGACACACCTTAAAGAGTAAACATAATATATTTCTGTCATTTTTCAGTGTCTTCTTCTCTGAAGCAAGCAATTCTAAATTTCTGAGTCCCTATCAATTTTCCTTTCCGTTTATCATCCCACTTGCCATATGCTAAATTTTCACCATCCTACCTAACTGGCACTACCTATACAAAACTGATTTTTCTGATATGCTGTCAAAGCATTCCATACAGCAAGGACATTTTCTGCATCCATACAGATCTAGAATAACCCAGAATAAAACAGAATAGCTCCAAATTTGTACCATTATGTGGAATTTGTGCCTCAGTAACAATTGGTGTTTCTTCACTTAAAGATAACCCTATGAATGTATATTGACAGAAAATATTTCTGTGTGGTGTAGCTAGCTTATTAGCTGCATTCTAACTGCAAGCACAGAACTCAGTGTGGCTAATCTGTCTTGTTTCACTTTGACTATAGTGAAGTACTTCCTGTATTACTAAATTTCTGCTGGAAGAGTGGAAGGTTATTATGAGCAACTTAGCTCTTCTAAATTCTTAGCATCACATCAGATTTGTCAGTGTTTATAGGTTTTTCTGTTGGTTCAATATCTACATTTTTCTTTCCCTCTGTCATTCAGTAGAATGTTGCCACAACTGTGAACATTTGCAAACATCGCTGAAAGATTTGTTTTAAATTGGCTTTTCACAATTTATTGTCACTTTTGAATTTGCTTTATTTCACATCCTGCAAAAGAACAGTGCCAAAATGAGCTCAAATTTCAAAGCACGCACTTTTCCAGTAAGCCAGTCAAATAGCAAAGCATATTAAAGTAGCTTCAGAGAATGAGTAATAGTAAAGCAGCAAAGAAAAATATGCTCCTGACAATATTTAGCCTGTTCTTTACAGAAATAAAGTATCCTTAAATCAAAGATACCATCAGCTTAAAAATAGTATGTTTTTTTTTTTCCAGAAATGAAAATTGCTGCACAATACATATTATGCAAAAATCAAAGCAACTTTGAAAGCATTATAATAATACATGCTATGGATAGGATTTTAGAAACAATGGTTTGCAATAACTGTTGTTTTTTACTGAATTAATCCAATATCATATGGCATTTTACCTAGTTTTCCAGCTGTCACTGAAAGGAATGACTGTCTGATGTGTGACACCACACTTAGCAAACCTGTCAATGACAACGCCCGATTCAGTAACATGTGGCCATCTATTAGTTGCTCTTTCAAAAATATCCTATGATTAAATTTCTTAATGATTGTGATATATTTTACAGAACCCAACTTGTCCTGACATAGAATTTACCCATCTTTTCTGTAAAGTGATCATATGAAAAATAACAGAAACTTGATTTTCTTAAAATGTTATGTGGATTTTTAAAAGAAAAAAATCAGAATTATTGTGTGAGACATTATAATAGAAAATTTTATAGCAAATCTCCCCCCTTTCTACTATGTCTTTAAAAAGCAGGTCCCTTCTTTCTCTTGTGTTCTCAGTCAAGCAGATTTCATGTTGTTTTGGGTTACAACAAAACTTCCCTGCAAGGTAAAAATCTTATTTCCATTACCTCAGGGTACATCTGAGTGTTTGCCTCTATTTCTATAGAGATTTCTCCTGGTTTCTAACTGTGCTGTATTTTTTCAAGGTACTGTTTCAGATTATGTTTAAATTAGAGACTTAAAACTGCATTGGCAACATTTTAAAATGTATTGGAAGGTTCCTAATTTCATTAAAATCAAGGAGTTAAAACCCGAAATATCTTAGAAAGCAGGATAGTTAAATCGTTTAGATGCAGATTATTGGGATCCAAGATAAATTTTGAAAATGAAACATAAATCACTTGACTAGTGTTTGTTGGTGCTAGGCATAGCAATGCCTCAAGACCAGACATCAGCTCAAACCAGAGTTAAATTCTGAGGAATAAAACAAATTGATACTTAAGTATGTAAAGTAATGTAACAGCAGGAACATGAAGCTCAGGTTCCAGATTTCCCCCGGACTAGCCGATTAAAAAAGGAGGAAAGCTCATACAAATTCCTCATGGTTGATCAGGAAACTTTTCAGGATTGGGATACTTAATTCAGCAAGGGCTCAAGAAGTGATTTTTAAAACTATAGGGTAGTAATTTTAATTTACTTAGAAAAAGGGGATTAAAACTGTAATAAAGAGAAAAACAACAATGGAAACTTAGATAAATAAAGTGCACTGAGAAAATTCAATATACCAAAAGGAAAAACATGTCCCTCGTCCTGAGCACTTGTATTTGACAGGTGAGGTATACTAGAACTTGCTAAAAATACTAAAGACTGTCCCTCACCAAAGCATAGATGCAATAGAGGACTATAAAGTCACAAATTGTTTGGGGAATGTGAAGAGATAATGATGATTTTCTATTTCTCACAGATTGAAAATGAAGGAGATTTTCTATGAAACTGTCAGGCTGCTGTTATGAAACAGTCAGAAGAAATGCATATGTATGTATTTATTTTTCGTAGTACACACTTAAACTGTTATACTCGTTGATTAGGTCATAGCTTTCAAGAGGTAGATAACTAAGTTAAACTAAGTAATGGAATTAAAATTGTAAAACCCAAGGATGTGGACATCGCTAAGACTCATACAGTTGACAGTTGAGAAGATATACCATTGGAAATATCATTAAAGGTTTCAGAATACCTAAATATTTCTTCCTCACCAAAAATTTGTGCTTAATGTCAGGCACACAATTAAAAACAAAATTGGGTCTTTAGTTGGACACTGTCTGCCTGATTTATGTTCTTATATCTTACTATGCAAAATGTTGAAAGATTGATGTTTTTTGCAATATTTAGAGATACATTACAGATTAAATACTAATTTACAAATTAAATACTAAAGAACATTTTCTGAACTATGTAGGAAAATGGTCTATCCCTGCTGTTTTGTCTACTTTTTTAAAATTGTGTTTCTCAAACCAGGGATTTATGAAATGCAAATTAACTTTTCAAAATCTATTTAATTTGGAATTAATCTGAGGATAAAACACCTAAATTTGAGGTGGTTTAATCTGACATAGAAACCTGTCCTGTAGGATTAATCTTTGAGATCTTCCTGCTGAGAGTCCAAATATGATTCGATAGAATTACATTGTTGCTCCTTTCCATTTTCTTTCTTGTTATCTTTCCTGTTTTGCAACAAATAAGATTTATGTAAGAGAAAAAGGAGAATGGTTATCTTTACATGTTGCGTATGCATGTACATGTGCATGTGAATAAATGGGAATATATATAGTCTCAGGAGAACTGGTAATATTTCCAGGTGACAACTCAATACTTGTGGCTCAATACTACAACATGATGAAATTTTTATTTTGACCTAGAGAAGCTCTTGAACTTTTAACTAATTCTAAACCTGTAAGTATTCCAGTTGGATTTAGGAGGAGCCTTTCAGACTACAGGATTCAATTTTAGAAAAGTCTTGTTTTCTTCAGTGTTTTGGATGCCTTTATCTTCTACCTTCTCTACTTTCCAAGGTTTCACTTTTCCTTCTTCTACCATTTCCATTAGTCTTGCCCAACATACTTCCTTATGCCAGATAAACTATTTTTTGTAGGTTGGTGAATTGTCTTGAAAAGTGTACATTTTGTACGAACAACAAAGTAGTTTCACCAGTAGAATATGTGTTTGTCCCCAAGACTGCACAAATAATCTATAATGTATACTAATATTTTTATCTAGAAAGCAATAAATATGTTAGATACTAATAACCTTGAGGGTTTTTCTGTGGCATTCTACAGAGAAAGAGCTGCATTATATGAAGCAAAGTCTTACATCAATTTCCATGAGAACCTTTTATTTTGAAATGCATCTAATTCAAATTACTTGCTTTTAACTTCTGCCTCCTGTACATTTTCATAAAATGGAAACATTTGAAAAATAGACCATCTTATACTATCAGGGACACAAATGTTTTAGAATGGTAACTTTTAGATACATAAATATTTTTATATGTTCCTCGGTTTACTGGCATACATCATTACATTATTAATGCATAAAATGCACTTCTAAATCAGAACTTCAACAATTATTAGTTTAATTCTTAATGTATTCTCTGCCTGTTGTTTAATTACTTGATTTTGTTTGATTTATTCACAAAATAATTAGCCTACTAAGCATCTAATTATTGCCAAGGCATGCATTATACTGATCTTCACCATCATGTAAACATTGCGTTAGTGAACACTGTAACATTTGAGAAGTTTTCTATCCAAGCTACTAAAAGTAAAATCTTCTGGAGATTACTAATTTCCTTTAAAAATCTGAGTATAATTTTCCTGTCTCCATAACATTTTCACATATTTTTTGGTGAAGCGTAATTCTCACTGAAACAGAAACATTCTTCTAAATTGAAAGACAGATACAGAATTTTCTGAACAGTCTTTAAGGCCCAAGATCAGAGCAGACTTTAACCCATTATTTACTGAGAGTCAAATCAGTGTATTTCCCTTCATGTTTCTTCAGTTGGGATCAATATATGAGAGAAAATAGCATATCATGGAGTATAATAGCCAGAATTGCAATTCATTTATTGGCTAAAAGGTTCATTTATTTATACACTCACCAGATAAGCAATTTATTTGTTCACCAGTTTTTTGTTTCTTAATAGTTCTTTGTGAACTTGATTTCTTAATAGTTCTTTCTGAACTTGTGAGATTTCTTGTCCAAAAGCTACTTGAAATTAAAATTTTTCTTCCTTTCCTTTCCTTTTAAATATTAGGCAAACATATAATTGCAAATTCATGTTATATGTAAACATCATTTAAAAACAGCTGAGAAAATTCAACGTACTGTAAATTGTACCAAATAGAGTTCCTAGAGCTCTTGTCAATGACGGAGCTTTCTAAATGTTTTTGACCCTTATTTCAATGGAGGAAAAAAAAAAAACACAACAACAACAACAACAACAACAACAACAAAAACAACCAAACCCCCCCCCCCCAAAAAACCCAAAACTCCCAAACCAAAAACGAAACCCCACAAAAAAGCCCTTAAACCTCAAACATACAAGTGTAGTTTAAGGCTCAATTCACACCAAGCCATGTGGGAAGAGAACTGCTGAATCCGAGAAAGGATGTTTAGCCCTAGAGAGCAGATGTGAATTCTTCCATTCTCTTGGGCTCTCTTGACAGATGAAAGGGTGAAACCAATGGTCTCCCCTGAGAGCTTCAACCATTCCTTTTCAGCTGGATGAGAACGATAATGGGTGTGACAGGTGATCTATGTGCGTGCCTAAAAGAAAGAGGATAAGGGAAAGTCCTGGAGGTAAACTAACCCATACAATCAAATTATCATACATTAAAAAAATACATATACATAAAGTACTTGGAATATATGATACTTCTAAACTGCCATATGATTTTTCCCTCCTCTTCTGTTACTTTTTCAAATCAAAAAATCTGCTTCATAACTGCTCAATACTATATTTTAATTGGATTTATTGTTTTATTTTAATTGATATATTACATAATTCTGAAAATAAAGCTTGGACTACTTGCCAAAAATCTGTTACAAATGTGAATATGCTTATTGTGTGGCACTGAATAAAAAGCACAGTATTGTGGTGAATCACTTTTTTATGTCTATTATTTCCTTCTGTTAGTAGCATGAGACATTTCACTTTATGATGAACTGTGTAACTGTTAATAACAGGAAAAAAAAAAGGATCATCAAAATCTCTGTATAGGTAAAAGTTCAAACGCTCTTATAAAAACAATGAAGTATTATAAGGAAGGCTATATTTTACTCAGCATAAAAGGAAATGCAGTAAGCTGTGCAAAAAAAAAAAAACAATATAATTTTCTAGCTGGTTTTGGACATCTTTGACATAATGACAGCATCCAAAATGGCCATGCTATAGTCTGCACAGTTCTAATTATCTTTTAGATGGCTTTGCCTGGTATTGATTGCTGAGCATAGTTCTCAACACATAATAGTGATTTAAAAGGATAATTCCTGATTAGGTCTGTGAAATATTTATCTTCACACTTATTACCCTGCTTCTTATAATTAAATGACATGATGTTAGATTTGCATGCAAGCGTACATCAATAGAAAGCATAAACTAGGCATTTATAGAAAGCAACGCTATATTCACTGCTGTGGTATGAGGCTGACAAATAACATAGGAGCCTGATGCAACCTTTTTAGTGCATTCAGTGAAGAACTGGGGTTTAGGCAGGCAAAACAGTGCACTTTTGGGTCTGAATTTTTTTTTTTTATTTCATGCTTTTAATAGAGAATGCCAAATGGAGGAAGTTCTTTTGCCCATCTAGATCTAGTACTTTCAGACAGAACACAAGTAGAGGCTTAGTTTTACTGAAGGGTTGATGACAGCAAGATAGTTCAAGGACCTCTGCCACTTTTTTTCGAATCCCCAAGTACAACCAAGGTGTAGAGGCTATAGTATAGTAGCTAAGTCTCTAATTTACATTGTCTCTAAACAGCATTTGTTAGGTAGTTAATTAGACTTTGGGCAGAGCTACTCTCTTCTCTTACCAGCACACTACTATTGAGGAAATAATTTGGCCCTTTTGTTCCTGTCTGTCTATCTTGGTAAGAATTCTTGTCACCATAGTATCCTTACTCTTTCCTCAAAAAATGAAACAAAAATATTCCTGAATTAGCAAAAATGAAGTGGCAAAACAAACAAAAATACATTCTGGCATATGAAAGACTGTGACATTTAGCCCTGAAAGTTAGCACAACAGATAGGAAGAGAAAACATATTTTTCCTCTCCTGCAATGTATTGATGCAAATTTTTATGAATTCACTCTAGTATTGCATCTTATTTTGCTAAAATGGTTAGGTCGGTCACAAATTACTCCATAATTTCTGTAGATGCAATCAAACTTTCCAATTTCTTTATTCATCAGGTTGGCTTTGTAATATCTTCTTTTTTCTTTTTCAACTTTGATTTCTGTCTTTTTCTGACTTTTGGTGAAATGAATAAATAAGTTCTGAAAGAAAGCAACCTGGCTTTGTGTTGCTTGACACAAGAACTCAGGAATGCTTATTTCAATACCTCAAAATGATCACTCAACTAGGCTGTCAAAAATCCACTCATTTGTCAGTGCCTCAATAGGGGCCACAGAGAGTATATTTAAAAATTAATTTTAATTTGTTTCTCAAGGACAACTACAGGACCCCAAATCATTTATACAAAAGGCTGAGTGTCATGTTCATTTTCTGGTCTGCTCCCACACAGGAACTTGGGAAATTTCCAATTCTGACCTAAAAGAAGGTAATAGCACAATTAGAAACCACTGTACACCTTTTTCTTTACCACCTAAGTGAGTTGTGGGCACCTGCTGCTTGTCAGATTCAGCAGCAGAGCAAGTTGGTCCCTCTGGAAAACTATACTCACAGACCATTAGAAGAGACAATTGCACAGAGTGGAATGTCCTTCTTAGAAAATCTCGTCTGCTGAAATCACACTTAATTTAAAATTTTGTATTGAGGTGCAGGTAGAAATAAACTCCTCCTTGTTTGTATGACTGCAGAAGTTTTTATGCTGTAACACTACTAGGAAACATTCCTATCCCTCTATTACCCTGAAAACATATTCCACTTTAAAGAAAACAAGTTTTGCCCTGAAAAGGACTCTTTTCTTTAAGTAGCTTTCAGGTTGCTGGTGTGAATTCAGTACAAGTGTGTTTTTCTCTGCTCAGTACAAATGTTCAGCAAGTTTTCTATCATAGATGTTTCTTGTAAACTCAGTCAAACAAAAATGAATGCATCTAAACATTCAAAGATCACACTTACAGCTAGATCTTTGCTTTACTGACTTAAATACCTCTACACTGTTGAAGTAGTCTTTATATGAGTTCACTTAGTTCTTCTGTCTCAGCAACACCCTGCTGCTTGCAAACTATTTTCTGTTTAAACATCTCCTGAAACTGTATCACATGCAGAACTATAATGGCCAGCTCAGGGAGTTATCTTTTTGACCTATTGGCTTCAGCATGTGACACAGGAAACTAAGCTAATAGAAACCACCCTTTCCTCCGCATTTATCCCTGTCCTGAAGAAGAAATAGTTGATTTCTATGACAGAGAAAACTTGAGACTGTTTGTGTTCATTTAATGTGAAGGCAGGGATTTCACAAGCACAAATCAGAATCAGAATCAGAATCAGAATCGTAGTGGTTGGAAGGGACCTCAGAGATCATCGAGTCCAACCAACCGGAAAAAAAAAAAAAAAAAAAAAAAACACCACAAACAAAACCACCACCCACCACCTGAACACACACCAACAACAACCAAACCAAAAACCATCACCCACCCACACAGCACCCCACCACAAACCAGTAATCTTGGACACTAGAGCATGCCCTGAAGAACCATGTCTACACGTTTCTTAAATACTGGTCCATATGCACTCTGTAGTGCATATTCAGGGAATTTGACATATTCTGAACATACCACAGTTGCTATATCTTCTTTGATCACCTGCGCAATGTATGAGCTAAGCTCAGTATCCCTGCAGAGACTGCTGGTGTTTTGCAGTTACATCTGATACATCCTAGATGTGTTTGGCCTGCTGTATAGTCATCATATCAATAGTGTAATTAGTAGGAGAAATGTATAGATATCAGTCAAAGCTCAAATGTCTTTCAGTTCTATCTAGTCAAGATTTCTTTGTTTGTGAAAGGAAACATTCCAGTGTTAGAATATTGTAATCTGAGTATTACTGTTATGGTACTAATACCACCCAATGGATACACATGATTATGGTAGCACATCCTGGCATGCCACAGTTTCTTAGATAGTGCAAAATATGCAGTTTTGGAATTTAAAATGTGATTAGGTTAAATGAGTAAGAATAGAGAAAAAGCTGAGGTCTTTCTGATCTCTCTATGTGCTCGTTTTCAGTGTGTTCGGAAAGTTAACTATATGTGTCAGCTCAGACCCAGTGACAGATTTAGAATTCTTCCATTGTGACAGTATCTTTAGTGTCAAACCTTCTGATCTTTTGGAGAAAGTTAAAAAGAAAACACAAAGTTGTTATTTCACTTTCTAATAACTCCCCTAAAACTCTGAAAGGTTCAGATAAAAAGTTCCTTTTTGGTTCTGTATTTATTTCTGGACTTGGGGAAGGCACTTGTCATAGCCCTGAACACTGATCAGAAATGACCTAAGAAAAGTTGACATCCTGGTGAAATTAAAGGCCTTGCCATTTCTTGACAGAAGGTGACATGCAAGCTAATAAATTTCTCTCAGTTTACCTGATGAAATTTGTCCAGACACCGTAAAGATCCAGCTCACAAGGAAAGTCCAAATTCAAGCTGTTTAAGTGAAAAGAAAAACCTGTACATGAGTTATATGAGCTATTGTAAGAACTTCTGGGTTGCCAAAGAAGTATTTTCCATCAGCTGATTATATTCAACTGAGTTGTTTCTGCACTGAATGTTTTGTAAAACAGGACAAAGTGCTTTTGGGTGTTGGGGTGAAGCCACTGAGATAGTTCATTGTTCCTGCTATTATTTTATTTTATTTTATTTTATTTTATTTTATTTTATTTTATTTTATTTTAAATGGAATGCAAGGTCAAACGGTGTGATTAAATCTTACTCAAATGCCACCACCTCCTTTTTTCTTCTTTTCTCAATGACTTCCTGGGACTCCCTTGTCTCCTGCAGGTTGATAGAAAGCTCAACATAAAAGTTGAAGAGAGTAAGCCCCTGCACGGGGGAAACAGAGCCCCTGGAGTGGTTAAACCTTAAAAGAAGAAACGAAAAACAAATTAAATATTTTCTTATTTTAGTTGAACTTGTGACTGACAAGTAACGTACTTTGGGAATTCACTTTTTCTTTGATTTTTCATGAAGGAGAGAAATAAATAAATATATATTTTAAAATATATTTAACTTACTAATACATTTATTAACACCTTCTTATTATTCATTAATGAAGGAATTGCATCGTTAAGAACCATACCTCATGGGAATCTGCTCAAAATAATAATAAAAAAGAATGGCTGAAATGTGGTATATGAGACGTTTGCTTACTTTTATAGAACAAAAAAAATGTGGTCCAGGGTGCAATAACTTCTGTCTTATTCTGCCAAAGTTGTGGTTATTTATTGTATGTAGAAATACATTTTTTAAACTAGGAGTCCCAAAGAACTTATTTTTAGTAGCTATTTACCACAGACATAACTGGCAACAATACAGAAAAACTAGAATGTTTATAATAAACTCTACAAAGGTAAAATAAATAAGCAAGATGATAATTATATTTCACACAATTAAAATAAGATTTCATTTCAGTTTTTAAATAAAATCTGCTTTAAGGAGATGTGATAGATACATCCAGCTTAATTAATTCTAAATAGGATTCCTGTGGCCAAAACAGGGACATCCAAGTTTCTTGCCATATTCTTCCTTTGTTTTCTTAATCAATACATTAGCACAGAAATGGACGACAGTAAACACAAAAGTAAAAGCAGATCAAATTCACTAGCTTGAGAAAAAATGAAAATCTGTGAGTCTAAACCTGTATCACCTTATATCTAAATATTTTGAACATGACTTAATAGAATCCTAAATGTGAGTCAATATTGTGGTATTTCATTAAAAACAGTGGGAAAATCACATAATGATTCAAGATCTAGAGAACACATAGACCAACACCTTTTCTCAGAGCAGGATCACCAAGAGCAGGTTGCTTAGGACAGTGTCCAATTTTAAAAATCTCTAAGGATGGAGACTCCATAACCTCTCTGGCCAACTTGTTCCAGTGTTTGGTCACCTTCACCTTCCTCATACAGCCCAGGATACCTGTGGAGCTTCTTATCTGTGTTGAGCTCTAGGCATAGATAAATGTATTCAGGACCTAGGTTTGTCTTGCACTTAGCACAATATTCAGGAGATTGTCTTAATTTTCATTACTACTAATGACCTCTACAGTGTTTAGAGATATTTTGTTCTCTAACCCTAAACTGATCTATATGACTGAAAACAAATAGCTTACAATGAATCTGTTTGGCTGCATAAATTAGGTAGTTATATGCCTATTCTCCTTGGAAGCTGGAGTGTAAGAATAATGTCCTCCCATAGGTAAGAACAGGAGGTATGTGTGCCAAGATCTTTGTTTTAACAGTGCCTATTGTGTCATTAACCTTAAGGCTCCAAATATTATTTTAAAAGGAAGGATTACAGTTGGAAGGATAGTAAGAAATATTGACAGTTCATAAAGGGTCCCTTCTTCATCTGGTTCTGAGAGAAGAAATTAACTTCTACAGAAATACCAGGCACATGCACTGAATACTCACTTTTTTGTTAGCATTATATAATACCAAGTATTCATCTGGTGATTTGGCTGAGGAGAATTTTGGACTTTACCCCAAATTGCTTTAGAAACTGAGTGAATATGTTCATCTTTCTTAGACTCTTAGTGTTTTCTCTTCAGATTTAACCCAAAGTTAATGAAGATAACTGAGTAAACATATAATATAATCAAGTATGTCTTTTTTTAACTGATATAATCATACTTCAACTTGAATACCGTGTGCTTATTACTGCTTAATTACAGTTTCTAATGCATAGATTCTCTCTGAACAGAAGATCTGTGCAAATTCAATGGTTTTGATTATTACTATGGGTTTTGTTAACCAGTGGGGTTTGTGCTAAGATGTAGTTTGTAAAAATAAAATATAAAATCTTCAATTTGTTTTATTTTTTTTTAAATATGTGAGCTGTCAAACTCTTAAAAATAGCTATATGAACTATTATAAACATTTCAATTCAATGAGATTATAACATTTTGACTGAAACAGAAGTCATGATATTTTGATGTTATAGAATACATAATGAAGAACAGTTTTTAAATATGTAAGATTTTATAAGGTAGGTCTTAATGTTTTAATTATTCTGTGGAACTTATTTCGACTTCGAAGACCTGAAGTGCAAGTTTATGAAGCTATCTTTGGTTTTACATTATATCAGCTGCAAACATATACAAGTTTAGTATCTCTGAGACCAAGAAATGTGTTTTTTATCCAAGCTATCAGGTTTCTACAGATGTCTATATCTCTTCCCTTTGTTACAGCATTTTCTTGCCAACCCTCTACAAACAGACAGTTTTCTAAGTATTAGAAAGATCCTAGTGTTAATGAAATATTCTCAAGTTCACCACGCTTGCAAGAACACTTCTAATAAAAGTGGTCTCATATGACTTCATTGCATTTAGAGATCTAAATTGTGTTTTTGCTAACTCTAGAGGCAAACCCATCAGAAACCTTACAACTCCAGCAGAGGAACTATGAAATTACACATAGGTATCAAAGCAAAATGTAGATGATAGATATCATAGGTCCATATTTGTGTTTCCCCTCTTTCCATAGCTCTGAAAGTTTTTTCCTATTGGCAAATTAGATCAGCAAAGATGTCACAAAACAATGTGACTGAAATATAATCAACACATTTTTATTTCTAGATCAGCAAAGATGTCACAAAACAATGTGACTGAAATACAATCAACACATTTTTATTTCTATGGAAATTATGCTCTTGTGTGGACGGATGACCACAGTTAACCAAGTTACCGAGTAACAGCAAGTTATATTATGTGAGGTGAGCAACCTGCGTCACAAAGTAAAACGCTCACTTAAATTTTTACATTATAGGCTAGCAGCTTTTGCTTGGTTACATGCCTCAGTTGTCTTAGATGTAAATTGTTATGCTGTAATAACTGGCTTACTACTACCTGTGTTAAGAAATATGCCACCATTACACTTAACATTGATTTCAGGGGAACTACTTGTGCATACCGGATACTATCAGCCTTATAATAACACATTCTTAGTAAATCTGAATAGTAATTACACTCTCTGAACACTCTTGTGAAAACAAAGATAAGGTGATTGAGATTGGAATAACCATCGTCAAATGTATCAACACATAGCACAGGTAAGACATAATTCAGTCTCTATTAAGCTGTAAAAGTATCATATGAGATTTTTTAAAAAATGATGCAAGAATAATTGTAAAGTTCATGAATATTTGCTTGCTTCAGTACTTACAGAAAATGTCTTCTAAAGGGACTCTTTTAAGCTGGTGTCTCAGGGAGTGACCTGTTTGTTAAAATCTGCCCTGCAGAAGCAGTGTCCAACAGCATGCACAATATTAATTCCAATTCACCTATGCCCTATGCACAATATTAGTTCCAGTTCACCTTCACTGCAAGTGCTTATGTAAGGTAATATTTGTAGGAAAGCACCATATTCACTTGCAGTTCATTTTTATCTGTAACCTGGAGGGAGATTTGCTGCATCAAATTAAGTGGGAAATCTTATTTAAAACATCTTCCAACAGGTGTTGGAAGGGACTTAAAACAAATCTTGACTTAAAACATTCAAAACATAAAACTTACATGTATTTTACAGGGAACTAGAGTTGCACAAAAGAAAACACTCCTGAATTTGTGTCTCTCGCATTAGAGTCTAAGCCATTAAGTCAGAGGAGAGAAAGAAATTGAACTGATGCAGTTTCATTTATTTCATCACTTGCCACTGGCCCTTACTACCATGACTGTGTCATATTAAGTTACCAAAAGACCCTCAAACAGCCATGGAACATAAAGAATTTCAGCACATTGAATTTCAATAGTGTCATTCTGCTCTGGATTTGTTTTCATCCCTTATGGATCAGTTTTTATATATGGACATTGTCTCTTGTGAATGCTCAAAAATGCTCAGGAAAGCCTCAGTATGGATGACATAGTCTGATAAACAACAGCACATCAATGCTGCTGTCTAAGCTTTCCAACCCCAAGGCAATGACTTCTCTGAACTCAGTGACTCTGAACTCACTGGCTGAACTCCCATATCAAAAAAAGACAAAATTTTTCTCAAGGGAAATGTGGAATTTCTGCAAGATAATGCTTCAAGGTCTGGAAAGCAAATATGTCAGTGAGAGCTGCTGTCTTCTCTCTAGACCATCTACTTTAAGAACAGTCTGTTATTGACTTTTCCACATTTCCTGTACTTTACCCACAAAGAGTAGTCCAATTAAATTCTACCATAGCCTTTATTCATGCAAATTTAATATAAAAAGAGAAGACTGTAATGAGATGAATGAAAATTTAAAAAAAAATAAAAAATCTTTACTGTTTTTGACTGTTTTGACTAGCATGATTTTTGCCTTAGACCAAACATGGGAGTTCAAAGTCTATTTGCAGCAAAAGACAAAGCAATAGACTTGGCTGCCTCAAGGCACCAGGCAACATTGACAGGAAGAAAACCAACTGAAAGACAGTATTTTAAAAATTATAATCTGAAAAATGTTCATTTTATCCTATATAATCTACATTTAGTATTTTTCTACCTTGTGAACATAATTTTCCCATACTGAAGGATATTCAAACTTCACCTGAAAATACTATTTCTGACCTTTACCTCTTCTGTCAAGACTCTGAGTCTTGACAAATAATAAGTTTTGCAAGGCAGATCAATAAGCTTTGCAAGGTCTTCCTCTTCTCCACAGGTTGGTTCTGACATGCTCCATCTCATGAAGTCACAGAAGGGTTGAGGTTGGAAGGGACCTCAGGAGGTCATCTGGTTCAACACCCTTGCTCACATACACTCACTCAGAGCAGGTTGACCAGGAATATATCCAGACAGCTTTTGAATATCTCCAGGGATGGACACTCCAAAACCTCTCTGTGCAACCTGTGTCAGCCACCCTCACAGTAAAAAAAAAATAAAAATTGTTTCCTGATGTTCAAACAGAACCTCCTGTGTTGTTTTTTGACCCCTGGGTCAGTACTGATCCCTGAGCTACACCCCTAGTTGCTGATCTTTGACTAGACATGATGCCAATGACCATATGGTCCTTCTGGGTCCAACCTTTCAGTCATTTTTCAACCTGCTCATCCAGCCCATACTTCAACAACTTATCTATGATGATCTTATGGCAAACAGTGTCAAAAGCCTTGTTAAAGTCAAGGTAGACAATACTCACTGCTCTCCCCTTGTCTACCAAGTAATTTTATCATAGAAGTTTCTTAAGCTGGTCAAGCATGACTTCCACCTAATGAAGCCATGCTGACTGCTTCTCATGATCTTCTTGCCCTTCATGTGCCTGGAAATGGTTCCCAGGGTTATTTGCTTCATCATCTTTGAGTGATGGAGTGATCAAGGGGAGGCTCGACTTGACTGATAGACCTGTAGTTCCCTGGGCCATCCTTCTTGCCCTTCATGAAGATTTGAGTGACATTTGCCTTCCTCCAGTCTTTGGCCACTTCTCCCAGCTGCCGTCTTTACCTTTATTACTAAAAACATTTTCTTTACTCATGACAATCCAAAGAAGTCAGTGCCTGAGGAGCTAAAGTAATTTTTGATGCTGTTCTTCAGTACTTGAAAAAACTATGTTATGGAACTGCTGAGGAGAATACTTAAATCCATTGTCTGAAAAGTGATATGTTTTGGACTTTATATAAATATTTGGGCTTATTTTTCAATCTGAAGTAAAAGTATTTGTTTTCTTGTCTGATCCTCTTTCTGCTTCCCCATATTAACTGTCTGTTCTGGTTTACTTCACACATCTAATATTCTTTCTTACATACTTTATTTTTTCTACCACAAGATTAAGCTTTTCTGTGCAGGAGTCAACTGAAAATGTGAATTTCTTTCAGCCCAAATATCAAGAACAACAAAGTTTCCATTCTTCCAGGCTTCATATTTTTGTGACAGTCAAGTCTTATGCCACAGACAGTGGCATAAGAAGAGCTGTGAAAAGTGTAACATTTGATAATTTGAAGGCGCTTGGAGACATGCTTTTCAAAGCATGATCAGGACTTTTGCAGTAGGATGGCCTGTGAACCTGAGGTAGTTTCAAGCAAAAGTCTGTGTATAGATACTACACAGCACACAAATAGCAAACTTGATGTTGTTGGGAAGCATAAAATTGACATATGGATTTATTAAACTTTCATTAAATATTTTGAATATGCAGATCATCGATAAAGATGCCTGGTTCACTGACCATGCACTAAAGTATTGCTGACTACATGAAAAGTGTACATATTTGGGATTATTGCATGGAAAATCCAGGTGAAAAGAGGAACTAGATATGTTGAAGACAAATTACTAACTGCAGGGATCTACTTGCAATCTTGAAAGCTATGGATGGCATCAGTTTCTAGGCTGCCTTTTCAAAAATGCGTGCCAAGTTTTTTTCAAGCTAGAACTTCCTAGGTCTCAATAAACTGTACATTAAAATCAGCTCACACAACTCACTTTGGGGTTTGAATTTCTCTGACGTCTTTATTGTTTTTTTCACATGTATCTCTATATCATTTAAGCAAGCAGTTTTCCAAGTCCTACATTCTTCAACATCTGCCCTTTCTGGTAGCATACTGTGGGCCTGGGGACACTTTTTAGATCACTGATCTCCCCAGACTTCTCTAATCCAAGAGTTTTTGAGTTAAATATTACATGAAGACTAGCCTTACAGACTCTTTTTATCACTGCTTCCAAATGAAAATACTACATACTCATTTGGCCCCCAAAGTTGTTGGTGGATCTGTGAATGTGCCTCCAAAAAACTGGAAGCAAGTTTATCAATTAACAAGAAAAGTTGGTCAGAGGTAGAATGATGAAATAAGGCACAGTGAAAATATTAGAGGCAGATGACCACACAGTTCTAACCACACTGCCCAAGTCATGGAAGGCAAAAACAAGGGCTCTGAGAATGAAGAACTGCCCACAGTAGGAGAAGATCAGGTTCGAGACCTATTAAGGAACCTGAAGGTGCATAAGTCCATGGGACCTGATGAAATCCACCCACGGGTCCTGAAGGAGCTGGCGGACGAAGCTGGTAAGCCGCTTTCCATCATATTTGAGAAATCATGACAATCTGGGGAAGTTCCTGCTGACTGGAAAAAGGGGAACATAACCCCGATATTCAAAAAAGGAAAAAAGGAAGACCCAGGGAACTATAGGCCAGTCAGCCTCACCTCTGTGCCTGGCAAGATCATGGAGCAAATCTTCCTGGAATCTCTGCTAAGGCACATGGAAAATAAAGAGGTGATTGGAGACAGCCAGCATGGGTTCACCAAGGGCAAATTGTGCCTGACAAATTTGGTGGCCTTTTACAATACTGCCACAGACTTGGTGGACAAGGGCAGAGCAACAGATGTCATCTACCTGGACTTATGCAAAACATTTGACACTGTCCCGCACGACACCCTGGTCTCAAAATTGGAAAGCCATGGGTTTGATGGATGGACCACTCAGTGGATAAGGAACTGGCTGAATGGCTGCACTCAAAGGGTTGTGGTCAATGGTTCAATGTCCAATTGGCGGCCAGTGACGAGTGGTGTTCCTCAGGGGTCGGTACTGGGACCAGTGCTGTTCAACATCTTTGTCGGAGACATGGACAGTGCGAAAGAGTGCACCCTCAGCAAGTTTACCAATGACACCAAGCTCGGTGGCATGGTCAACATGCTGGAGGGAAGGGATGCCATCCAGAGGGATCTGGACGGGCTTGAGGAATGGGCTCGTGCAAATCGCATGAAGTTCAATGAGGCCAAGTGCAGGGTCCTGCACCTGGGACATGGCAATCCCAGGCACAAATACAGGTTGGGTGGAGAATGGCTGGAGAGCAGCCCTGAGGAGGACTTGGGGGTGTTGGTGGATGAGAAGCTCTTCATGAGCCAGCAGTGCGCACTGGCAGCCCAGAAAGCCAACCGCATCCTGGGCTGCATCAAGAGAAGTGTGGCCAGTGTGGCTGCATCAAGAGAAGTGTGCCTCTACTCTGCACTCGTGAGACCCCACCTGGAATACTGTGTCCAGCTTTGGAGTCCTCAACACAGGAAGGACATGGACCTGTTGGAACAGGTCCAGCGGAGGGCCACGAAGTTGATCAGAGGGATGGAGCACCTCCCCTATGAAGACAGGCTGAGAGAGCTGGGGTTGTTCAGCCTGGAGAAGAGAAGGCTCTGGGGAGACCTCATAGCAGCCTTCCAATACCTGAAGGGAGCCCACAGGAGACCTGGAGAGGGACTCTTTGTCAGGAGATGTAGTGACAGGACAAGGGGTAATGGTTTTAAATTGGAAGAGGGGAGATAGATTAGATATTAGGAGGAAATTCTTTACTGTGAGGGTAGTGAAGCACTGGAACAGGTTGCCCAGGGAAGTTGTGGATGCCCCATCCCTGGAAGTGTTTAAGGCCAGGCTGGATGGGGCTTTGAGCAACCTGGTCTAGTGGAGGTGTCCCTGCCCATGACAGGGGGGTTGGAACTCGATGATCTCTAAGGTCCCTTCCAACTCTAACCATTCTATGATTCTATTATTCTATGATCTTACTGCAAGAGCTAGTCAAGGATAAAAGATGGACTCTGAGTACCAGCGGAGAGGTAGGGAAAATATGCATTAGGTTGACAATATTAGTCAATAATTCACTGAATAGGTCTTATCCATCTCAATTTCCAATAGAAATTTGCTATGTAAATAATTAACAAGCAATTAAAAAAAGGACACCAAAACATGAATCTGTAAACAAGCAGCTTCATCAAATAAACTAATTAACACTCCTTATGTCATTGTGATTTCAATGACAATGAAGTCCTTTCATTCCTTGCAAGCAGATGAACTTCAAGTCCTTGGAGAGCTGACTCTGGAGAGGTTCTGATGAGACTTATACTGTACATCAGTGTCGTGAGTGAATTGAGCAGTTACTGGAAGACATGCAATAGTAGGCAAAGGTTTTGTTTCCGGATTAACGCACAACTTCTGTACTGTTACTGACAGAAATATGGGTAACTTTTAATGGTTATTTGGCAATGAAACCATGTAACTAGTCATTGAAAGGTGAAACAGAAAGTTCTATCCGGCTTTTTTATCTTTTCTTAATAGGAAAAAATGAAATAAACAGACATTTTCCCATCAACTGTGTATTTGGAATTGCTCACTCAATATAGATTTCAAAGGGCCCTGAGGAAAATAAAATGACTCGTTATGATTTCTTTTTCACATGAAGACTGACCAAGTCCTAAATGACTCTTCTATAAGACTTACAGATAACATACTCCTGGTCTCTTTATTAATATTAATGGTGCTTTCACACTATGGCACAGAAACAATTAAAGGCTGCAGATTCTCCACATCTGTGTGAGACCTGTGGTAGCGGGATGTTTTCATTCACTTCAGTTTTCTATTTGAACCATACTATGCAAGGTATTAGGAAATATAAAAATGAAAAACTAACAGGACAGCACTGTTCTGCTTTCTGTTCTGTTTAAAGGTCTTGTGTACATTTAATTACTCCTAGTATCTTACAAAAAGGAAAAAAAAAAGATGTTACTCATGTTGAGGTTCTGCAATTATTTTCATTGACATTATTTTGTCAATGGGAAACCCCCTTTTCGGGGGGAAACCTTGCAACCAAGGATGAGGAGAAGGCTGAGATACTTAATGCCTTCTTTACCTCTGTCTTTAATAGTCAGACCAGCTACCCCCAGGGAGTTCAGCTTCTTGGGCTGGAAGATAAGAATGGAGAACAGAACAACTCCCCTGTAATCCAAGAGGAAGTAGTTAATGATTTGCTTATGCACCTGGACACGCATAAGTCTATGGGGCCGGATGGCATTCACCCAAAGGTTCTCAGGGAGCTGGCAAGAGAGCTTACCAAGCCTCTCTCCATTATTTATCAACAATCCTGGTCAACAGGAGAGGTGCCAGATGACTGGAGGGTGGCCAATGTGACGCCCATCTACAAGAAGGGCCGGAAGGAGGATCCTGGAAACTACAGGCCTGTCAGCCTGACCTCGGTACCGGGAAAGATCATGGAGAGGATCATCCTGAGTGAGCTCTCAAGGCATGTGCAGGGCAGCCAAGGGATCAGGGCCAGCCAGCATGGGTTTATGAGAGGGAGGTCCTGCCTGACCAACTTGATCTCTTTCTATGACCATGTGACCCGCTTTCTCGATGAGGGGAAGGCTGTGGACGTTGTCTACCTGGACTTTGGTAAGGCCTTTGACACCGTCCCTCACGGCATTCTCCTGGAGAAACTGGAGAATCATGGCATAGACAAGTGTACCCTCCGCTGGATAAAAAACTGGCTGGATGGCCGTGCTCAGCGAGTTGTGATTAATGGAGCAAAATCTGGTTGGCGGCCGGTCATCAGTGGTGTCCCTCAGGGCTCAGTTTTGGGGCCAGTCTTGTTCAATATCTTCATTGATGATCTAGATAAGGGGATTGAGTGCACCCTCAGTAAGTTTGCGGATGACACCAAACTAGGTGGGAGTGTTGATCTGCTTGAGGGTCGGCAGGCTCTACAGAGGGACCTGGACAGGTTGGACCAATGGGCCAAGGCCAATGGGATGAGGTTTAATAAGGCCAAGTGCCGGGTTCTGCATTTCGGCCACAACAACCCCAGGCAATGCTACAGGCTTGGGGAAGAGTGGCTGGAAAGCTGCCTGGCAGAAAAGGACCTGGGAGTGTTAGTGGACAGCCGGCTTAACATGAGCCAGCAGTGTGCCCAGGCAGCCAAGAAGGCCAACGGCATCCTGGCCTGTATCAGGAACAGCGTGGCCAGCAGGAGCAGGGAAGTCATCGTGCCTCTGTACTCGGCACTGGTGAGGCCTCACCTCGAGTACTGTGTTCAGTTTTGGGCCCCTCGCTACAGGAAAGACATTGAAGTGCTGGAGCGTGTCCAGAGGAGAGCCACCAAGCTGGTGAGGGGTCTGGAGAACAAGTCCTATGAGGAGAGGCTGAGGGAACTGGGCATGTTTAGTTTGGAGAAGAGGAGGCTGAGGGGAGACCTCATTGCCCTCTACAAGTACCTGAAAGGAAACTGTAGAGAGGCGGGGGTTGGCCTCTTCTCCCAAGGGAATAACGACAGGACCAGAGGAAATGGTCTGAAGTTGCGGCAGGGGAGGTTTAGATTAGATATTAGGAAGAATTACTTTACTGAGAGAGTGGTCAAGCACTGGAACAGCCTGCCCAGGGAGGTGGTGGAGTCACCATCCCTGGAGGTATTTAAGAAACGTGTAGACGTGGCTCTTCAGGGCATGCTCTAGTGCCCGGGATTGTTGGTTTGTGGTGGGGTGTTGTGTGTGGGGTTTAGTTGAAGGATGCTGCTTGCTTTTTTTTTTTTTTTTTTTTTTTGGGGGGGGGTGTTGTTGTTTGTTTGGTTTCGTGTTGTGTTTTTTTGTTTGTTTGTGTGTTTTTGTGTTTTGTTGTTGTTTTTTTTTTTTTTTTTTTAATGTGGTTGGACTCGATGATCTCAAAGGTCCCTTCCAACCACTAAGATTCTGTGATTCTGTGATTCTGTGATTTTCTTGTTTTGGTTCTAACTAACATGAAGAACCCATAAATGTCTATAGAAGCTAAGGAGCTAAAAGGGAATTTTCTGAATATTCCACCAAAATAAAACATAAATGTTCATGGGGTGAGAAGTGTTATATTGCTGATGGGATCGTGCCTACCAGACCATGGTAAGTGTTCATCAGAAGGCATGGTGAGTTTTACATTTCCAAAACTACAGAGACTGTTTTTAAAGATGTGGAATAAAGTATGATTTTGGCTTCTTGGCTTTTGGTTTTTTTTTTTTGTTGTTTTCTTTTGAATGACTTACACCTGTGCAAGTCTGTCCACAAAACCAGCTTTAGTGAGCCATACACAGAATCACAAGTGTTCACAGAAAGAGGTTTACATTAGTAAAATGCTTTTATTTTCAGTTGCTTGGCGACATTAAGCCATTCATTCAGTCCATAACCCATAAGTGGGTTGAAAAAATTTATCTCAGGTGTAAGTGGGCATAAATCAAGTTGATTCATTGGAATTGCATCCACTTACATCAATGCTGAATTTTTCTCACTCTGTCATGGAGTGGTTAAGGAGGACTCAGTGTAAATAGCTTAACAACATTGATCCAGATAAGATGAGCAGCACATCACTTTATTACATAGAATGTTGAGAATACTTGCAAAATTCTAGGTTAATGTCTGACAACTCATAAGAAAGCACACCTTTTCCCATAAATATTCATTTTAGAGGCATTGCTCAATCTTAAGAACACAAGAAAAAATAATTGAATGTCTTTACAGTTTGTTTTCTCTATACTCAAAGACTTGGATTTGTAAAAATATAAACTCATTAATTATATGTTTCATGGGTTTATTCTAGGGATGTTTTAGTTTTCAACTATATGTTCTTTGTTTGCTCTGAAACACACTAAAAGTGAAAACTTGTCTGTGCATGTATTATGCCAGTCTGAGAAAATTTATCTCAGTATTTAGAGAGTTTGGCCCATAGTGGTGGAATTTCTTTTCTTTAGAATATAAGAATATCTGGATATAAAGTTAAAGAAATAGGTTAATCAACTGTCGGCCTTTTATATGGGAATGTATTAGCTATAGTAAATCTAATCTGATCTGGTTGACATCAAAGTAAACTCATCATGATCGCAAATATTTTTCGTTAAGTCAGGGATGATGGTAAAAGTAATAATATTCATCTTTTTTTAAAAAAAAAAAAAATATCTTTTTTTCCCCTGCATATCAAAACCTCAAACCAAGAGAAGCTTCTGCTGTGTTTTATGATAGGAACAAGTAGTACAATGGAAACAATCCATTTTGGTTCCATACAGGGAGAGAAATCCTCTATGCATGTTAACATAAGAAGCAGTTTTTCCAGATGTACTAGTTTCCCAGATGACATTGTTAGATGTTTTCTATTACTTTCTGAGGGAAACCAGTAGTTGAAAAATATATTTACACTATTTGTATTGAAGAAAGTTTCTTCATAGTATTATAAAGAAATTACTTCTTGTTTAAACAAGTCTTGAGGCAGAAAGCCCTGGACATGATGCTATGTATAAAGATAACAATTCATTCAATTAATGGCAAGTGGTAAGTAAAAGAGAGGAAGTCTATCGTAATAGTGGGAAGGGAAACATTATACAATGCATATGTTTACAGAGACAAAGTAATTGTATTGTATGCAATGAAAGTAAGCTTTTCTCCTCCAGTTAGAGAACCTTTCTATTATGGCATGCTGCTCACAAGACTAGAAAGGTATACAATTTACTAAGTACCCAGCAATCCAATATACTTGAACCCCAAAACACTGTACTGGCAAAAAGCTCTTGGCATCACATTTTATGTGCACAGCACTGCTCATCAGTGGCATCCAGGCAGAGGTTACCACCCCTGATGTTAGCAATGTGCCGTCTTTTTCTGCAATGCACTGGCAGAGCAGAAGGGGAAGAGGAACATATGTTAAATCAGCCACAGGAAGCTCAAAGATACACTGGGTGAGTGAGTTTGTAATACAGGCAGAGTAGTGAGGCTAATTTCTTCCCCAATGGGAAAAGGGCGCCAAGATACAGAGATGCTCACATCAGAGGTAAAGTACATGTCTGTGAGAGGCCCATGGGAAGTCTCACAAAGTCTCCTGCACAAGGTGCCTGGTCCATAAGAATAGATCTGGCCATGAAGATTCAGAGCTGTGGCAGATGGCAGATGACATGCCAAGACACCCCAAGAGATATGCTCCTACTATAGATTGCATTCACAGACCTTTCTGTCTATGCTTTTTTCTCACTAAGAATTTCGGGGAGCGGAGGCATGCAGCCGAGGAGGTGGGAGTAAAGGAAGAAAATGTGGCCATGATATTTCAAAATGAAGTGAATGATGGGAGTTGTCAACTACCCTTTTGGTTATGCGTTCAAGATACAAGCACAGTGCTTTTGTCATCCCTGAGTCTTGGATAAAATAAAATGCAATCAGCTTGCATTACAGCAATCTTCAGTGGCATTGCTTTACATCCATCATGATTACCCTTGCACTATGGACCTATGTACGACAGCCACTTATAACTCAGCAGTCAGATGAGGCTGTTTTCCATGATCCTTGTGTGAATGTTGAAATAGGAAAAGGAGAAAAAGGGCTCATCACTAAAGATATTAAAAACTGCTATTTCTTTTACTTTAATTCTCAGATCCGCCCTTTTTTCAGTGCCATCTTAAGGAACCTGAAAAATAATATACATCAAAGAACAGCTGTCAAGATCTTTTAAAAAGGCTGCTATTTGTGAGACTCCTTTTGAGTCTAATTACAATCTTGAAAGCAGTAAGCCTATGTTGCAATTGTTCTTGTTAGTATTCCATAGTCCACCAGCCTATAGGTAGATAGCTCAATAACATCTGTTTCTTATTAACTATCTGTTACTTTTTTTTTTCCTTTTTGTTTCAGGCCTATTTCTTCATATCTACTTTTTAAATACATTTGCTATCTGAAATAAGCAGTAAAAACTGTCTTGGTATTGGAATCCTATTGCAGACCTTGTAGTTTCAGTTCTCCTCTTATAAGTTGACTTTCATAATACAATTTATTTTTTGAGATGGCATATCTGTAGTAACTTAAAAATGTGTAGATTCTTAGAATGCCAAATTACTGTGTAACACTGATACATTTAATGTTACACTAATATTGTGTAAGCAAATCAATATTTCATTTATTCTAGAGCACAACTTCATTTGTTTGGACAGTAGCTCATACTGGTCAGAGACACCATCTGAGGTTTCTTGAATGGGAAACGAATTTTATCTCACCTTTCTGCTAGTTTTTTACCGTGTAAACATTTGTATCTGAGCCAGTCATCTTTACTGACAGGGTGTCCATATATAGATATCTATATTGCAGGTATTTATGTTGATCAGGTGTTTATATTACTGTTGAGGTGGTTGTTATATTTACGTTGAGAGAAATCTATTCTCTCTTTCTAAACTCCCTAATCACCTATTTTTTGGTCTCTGAATGCGAACTTTTTAGAATCATTAGTGAGTCCATCTCCTCTACAAGCAATCACAGTAATAATTCCTGAATTGGAGTGGCCACAAGGTTGCTTTTGCACATTGAATGTAAGCTATTCAGTTGATTACTGCATCTCTTGTGAATGTACAGCTCTCCTGCTCATCTGGATTACACACTGCTGGCTTTTCCTGATATGATGTACATGGAAATACCTACACACTCTCCCATGTTTCTATTACTTCCCCAGTATTCTTTTTAGGAATCAGTGGCAAAATAATACAGCCAGCATTTCAGAATCAGGTAAACCTGCCGAGAACAAGTTGGGAGACAGGTGTGTTAACAATCATTGATCTTCTTGGGAAAGAACTGGAATGATTCAGTACATCCTCTGCTACAAACCATCCCTTGCTGAGCAGAAAAGGAGGGCTTGCTGTGGAGAAATAGGATTTAGATTGTAGGCTTAGACACACTAAGAAAGAAATCTTAGAGGCAGACAAAACTGAGAGCAGATTTTAACCAAAATTTGTTGATTTTTTGTGGATTTTTTGCTGGTCATATTTGAGCCCAGGAAGAGAATAAGCATAGATTCTGCCTACCTCAGGAACTGTGTTTTCAAAGTGTGTTAGGAAACTCATCTTTCATGACAGATATTTTATGGGAGTATTATATATTCTTATATATTTGTTTATCAGTGTGAAATAAGGGTGGATTTTGATGAGAGAAAAGCAAGCAGCAGACTTCCTGCGCTAAGTTAAGATCTTCTGTGCTTTCCTTTGAATAACACCGACAAGTTGAGACATCACTAAAACATATACTCTTCTATACTGTGACAAAGTCAATCCTGGCCAAGAGGGCAGTCCCATGTCTTGTAACCAAAAGATGATAGTGTGGTTGCTGGAATGATGATAGCCTATTATCATGCTTTTTTTCTCCACTGTATAAAGTTGTGAAGCTAAAATACACACCTGCACCACCTTCCTGCCTAAATCAGGATCCACTAAGATATTGCTTAAACCATTCTCAAAAGTCTTGAATGACGGAGCCTCTACAGTCTCCTTAAGCAACCTAATGTTTCAGTGAAAAATATTATCTAATCTCTCTCCTGAATCTTCCTCACTGCCGGCAGCTCGCATGAGGGCTGCTGGTGAGATGGGGACGGGCCCAGCAGTAATGGCGCCCGATTTAAATGGGGTGTAACCACCACCACCAGTCGCTTGCCGAGGGACAGCTGTGGTGCAGGTACGTCCACAAAGGAGCGGGAGTTCAGGGCAAAAAGGGAGCTTTTTATGAGCTTTCTGGAGCTGAAGAAAGGCTGGGAGAGCACAGGCAGCCCACGAGTGCCAGTAGCTCGCACGAGGGTTGCTGATGAGATGGGAGCGGGGCCAGCAGTAACAGCACCCCTCCCACTCCCACAAAAGGTGCCCCCAGGGAGGGCAGTGACCAGGGCGGGCAAACACAGTGCAGCACAGCATTTTGCATGGAAGGGCTGTACCAGCTTGACCAGGGAGCCATGGTAACCACCCAGCAGAAAGCCTTGGCCTCCCCAACCTCCGCACCCAGCAGGACTGAGGCATCTTCCCAGACAGAGCTCTCATCTGGGCTCGTCTCACGAGCTGCCACTCAGGTGTCAGGCTGCAGCGTTATGCCCTACCCTTATGCTAGTATCAGATGGCGGCAGTGAGCACGTCTGTGGAAGGTGCGCACAGATACAGGAGCTCCTCTGCCTAGTGATGGAGCTCTGGGAGGAGTAAGTAGATTGAGAATCATCAAGAAGTGCGAGAGGGAGATAGACTGCTGAAGTCACAGCCTACCTCCCCTGAACCAGGCCCAACAGGCAGAAAGTCTGCATGATACAGAGGATTCCCTGCCCTCTCTCTGCTTACCTGAACAAGGTTGTTTAGAAGGTAGGGGCCTATGGGAATGTGTTGCTGGCTGGTGAAGCAGGCCTGTCTCCCCAGTAACTCCCCCACCTTCCCAGGTACCCTTAAAAAATTGGTATGAGGCTCTGCAAGGGAACTCAATCATGACGAGGAAGATGATTTAATGTCCACAGAGGTGTTGCCAAAGTTATGTCAAACTACACCCCACATCAAAAGGTTCTCAGTTAAGAAAAAAAGATGAGTCATTGTCGTAGGTGACTCTATCCTGAAGGGAGCGGAAAGCCCAATATGCAGACCAGATCCACTTCTCACAGAAGTCTGCTGCCTCCCCTGGGCCCCAGTTAAAGATGTAAAAAAAAAACTTTCCTCCCTGGTAAGCCCTTCAGATTACTACCCACTACTAATTTTTCAGACAGGCAGAGACGAAGTGTTAACAAGAAACCCAAGGGCAATCAAGAGAGACTTCTGGGCCTTGGGATGACTGGTTAAGGGGTCAAGAGTGCAAGTAACGTTCTCTGTCATTCCAGTCACAGGGAAGGATGAAAGAAGCAACAAGAAGAGCCAGCAGATCAATACCTGGCACTGAGCCTGGTGTCAGCTGCAGGACTGTTTTTTTTGATCAAGGGATGGTTTACATGACACCAGATCTGCTAGAGACAAATGGGGTACACCTGTCACAAAGGGGGAAAAGGATCTTTGCACAGGAGTTGGTAGAGCTCATCAAAAGGGCTTTAAACTAGATTTGAAGAGAGAAGAGGACCTAACCAGCAGCAGAGACGTGAGGGTCACTGATGGGTTAGAAACTATGGCTGCGCCTGGGAATGGTCACGTAGAAGTTAAGGCTTCTTCCAGCAAAAAGGCGGCAGGACCAGTAGCCCAGCTGAAGTGCTTCTACACTAATGCATGCAGCAACAAGACAACAATGCAGGGCAACAAATAGGAGGAGCTGGAAGCCATTGTGCAGCAGGAAAGCTATGATGAAGTTGCTGTCATGAAAATGTGGTGGGATGACTTACATGACTGGAGTACTGCATTAGATGGCTACAAACTCTTCAGAAGGAATAGGCAAGGAAGAAGAGGAGGTGGGGTGGCTCTGTGTGTTAGGGAGTGTTATGAAGGTCAAGAACTTAATGATGGGGACAATAAGGTTGAGTCCTTATGGGTAAGAATCAGGGGGAGGGCCAACAAGGCTGATATCATGGTGGGAGCCTGTTATAGACCACCCAACCAGGATGTAGAGGTAGAGGAAATATTCTACAAGCAGCTTGGAGAAATCTCTAGATCACTAGCCTTTGTCCTTGTGGGAGACTTCAAGCTACCAGATATCAGCTGGGAACGTAATATAGCTGAGAAGGAACAGTTCCTGGACTGTGTTGGGGATAACTTCCTAACACAGCTGGTGAGGGAGCCAAATAGGGAAGAAGCCCTGCTGGACCTGCTGTTTGTAAACAGAGAAGGGCTTATGGGGATGTGACGGTTGGAGGCCATCTTGGGCGTAGTGATCATGAAATGATAGAGTATTCGATTCTTAGAGAAGCAAGGACAGGAGTCAGCAGAATTGTCACCATGGACTTGGCTGAAAGGCTGAGGCACTTGGGTCTTTTTAGTCCGGAGAAGAGAAGGCTGAGTGGGATCTGATCGATGCCTAGAAATACTTAAAAGGAGGGTGTCAAGAGGAAGGGGCCAGTCTTTTTTCAGTGGTGCCCAGTGACAGGACAAGAGGAAGTGGGCCCAAACTTGAACATAAGAAGTTCCATTTAAACATGAGGAGGAACTTCTTTACTTTGAGGGTGGCAGAGCACTGCAACAGGCTTCCCAGAGAGGTGGTGGAGTCTCTGTCTCCAGAGACATTCAAAACCCACCTGGACAAGTTCCTGTGCAACCTGCTCTAAGTGGACCTGCTTTGACAGGGGGGTTCGACTAGATGATCTCCAGAGGTCCCTTCCAACACCATATCATTCTGTGATTCTGTGACTTCTGTAGGGCAGACTTCGGTCTTTTCGGGAGCCTAGTTGACAGAGTTCCTTGGGAGGCAGTCCTGAAGGGCAAAAGAATCCAGGAAGTCTGGATGTTTTTCAAGAAGGAAGCCTTCAATGCACAGGAGCAGGCTGTCCCCATATACTGAAAAACAAGCTGTCAGGGAAAAAGAGCGGCCTGGCTGAACAGAGATATATGGTTACAACTCAGGGGAAAGAAGGAGAGTTTATAGCTTTTGGAAGAAGGGGCAGCCACTTGGGAAGGCTAAAAAGATGTTGTGAGGCTATGTAGGGAGAAAATTAGAAGGACTAAAGCCCAACTGGAACTTTACTTGGCTTTGGATGTTAAGAACAATAAAAAGAATTTCTATAAATATATTAGTAACAAAAGGAGGATAAGGAGAATCTCCATCCTTTATCAGATGAAGGCGGTAACATAGTAACAAGGGATGAGAAAGCTGAGGTACTTAATGCGTTCTTTGCCTCAGTCTTTAGTAGTAGAGTAGGTTGTTCCCTGAGTACCCAGACCCCTGAGCTAGCAGTTAGGGGCAGGGAGCAGAATGAAGCCCCCGTAATCCAAAGGGAGATGGTGAGGGACCTGCTCCAACACCTGGATACAAGTCTATGGGGCCAGATGGGATCCACCCAAGGATACTGAGGGAGCTGGTGGAAGTGCTCACTGAGCCACTATCCATCATTTACCAGCAGTCCTGGCAAACTGGGGAGGTCCCAGCTGACTGGCGTCTAGCAAATGTGATGCCCATCCACAATAAGGGCCAGCAGGATGATCTGGGGAACTACAGGCCTGTCAGTCTGACCTCAGTTCCTGGGAAGGTCATGGAACAGATCATCCTGAGTTCCATTATGCAGCGCATGAAGGACACCCAGGCGATCAGGCCCAGCCAGCATGGGTTCATGAAAGGCAGGTCCTGCTTGACAAACCTGATCTTTTATGACAAAGTGACCCACTTGGTGGATGAGGGAAAGGCTGTGGATGTTGTTTACCTGGACATCAGTAAGGCCTTTGATATGGTTTCCCACAGCATTCTATTGGAGAAACTGTCTGTCCATGGCTTGGACAGGAGTCCCCTTTGCTGGAAGGCCGGGCCCAGAGAGTGATGGTGAATGGAGTTCAATCCAGTTGGTGACCAGTCACGAATGGCATCCCCCAGGGCCTGGTTTTGGGGCCAGTTATCCTTACTATCTTTATCAATGATCTGGACGAGGGGATTGAGTGCACCCTCAGTAAGTTCACAGACGACACCAAGTTAGGTGGGAGTGTCGGCCTGCTTCAGGGTAGAAAGGCTTTGCAGAGGGATCTGGACAGGCAGGATCGATGGGCAGAGGCCAATGGGATGAGGTTCAATAAGGCCAAGTCCCGAGTCCTGCACTTGGGTCACAACAACCCCATGCAGCACTACAGGCTTGGGGAAGAGTGTCTATAAAGCTGCCTGGTGGAAAAGGACCTGGGGGCGTTGATCAGCAGCCGGCTGAATATGAGCCAGCAGTGTGCCCAGGTGGCCAAGACCACCAACAGCACCATACAGATAGGCCTGTATCAGGAACAGCGTGGTGAGTAGGACTCGGGAGGTGATCGTCCCCTGTACGCGGAACTGGTGAGGCCCCACCTTGAGTACTGTGTCCAGTTTTCATAGAATCATAGAATCATCCAGGTTGGAAGAGACCCTTGGGATAATCGAGTCCAACCATCTACCCTACACTACAAAGTTCTTCCCTATATCATATCCCCCAACACCACATCGAAACGTCTCTTAAACACATCCAGGGATGGTGACTCAACCACCTCCCTGGGCAGCCTATTCCAATGCCCGACCACTCTTTCTGTGAAAAATTCTTTCCTAATGTTCAGTCTAAACCTACCCTGCTGGAGCTTGAAGCCATTCCCTCTTGTTCTGTCATTAATTACCTGTGCAAAGAGACCAGCACCAACCTCTCTACAATGTCCTTTCAAGTAGTTGTAGAGAGTGATGAGGTCTCCCCTCAGCCTCCTCTTCCTCATACTAAACAGTCCCAGCTCCTTCAACCGCTCTTCATATGATTTGTTTTCCAGGCCCTTCACCAGCTTCGTTGCCCTCCTCACTTTTGAACCCCTCACTACAAAAAAAGACATTGAGGTGCTGGAGCATGCCCAGAGAAGGGCAGCAAAGCTGGTGAGGGGTCTGGAGAACAAGTCTTATGACAAGTGGATGAGGGAGCTGGGATTGTTTAGACTAGAGAAAAGGAGGCTGAGGGGAGACTTTATGGCTCTCTACAATTACCTGAAAGGAGGTTGTAGAGAGGTGGGGGTTGGTCTCTTCTCCCAAGTCACAGGTGATAGGACAAGAGGAAATGTCCTCAAGTTGTGCCAGGGGAGGTTTAGACTGGATATTAAGAAAATTTTTTACGCTGAAAGGGTTATTAAGCATTGGAACAGGCTGCCCAGGGAAGTGGTTGAGTCACCAGCTGTGGTGGTATTTAAAAGATGGGTAGACATAGTGCCTAGCGATATGGTTTAGTGATGGGTTTTGTCAGTATTAGGTTGATGGCTGGATTAAGTGATCTGAAAGGTCCCTTCCAACCTAGGAAATTCTATGATTCTATAATTTCAGGCCTTTATTTCTTGCCTTGTTCTCCAATATACCCTACTACGTTTTCTCTTCACAGTGGCCTTTTACACAGCTTGAGTTCTATCATGGAGCCTCTGAATTCTCTCTTCCTTAGACTAAACAAAACCCTGTTTTTTTGGTTTGGTTTGGTGGTGATTTTTTTTTATTTGCTTGGTCAGGTTTTTTGTTTGATTGGTTGCTTGGTTTGGTTTGGTTTTGTTGGGTTTTTGTGGTTTGGTTTTGGTGTTTTGTTGGGGGTTTTTTGGCTTTTTTTTTTTTTTTTTTAAGCCAATTGTGTTCTCTACTTCACTTACATTAGCAGTGCTTTCTATTGAGACTTACCCAGTTGGTCCTGACTGAATACACTACTCCAGTAGAGGTCTTGTTTGAAGTATCTTTATCAAAGATGTACCTCATGTTCTGTGTCTCCTATATGCTTATTTATATACCCATAATGATGTTTTCTTTTTTCACAAGATTGTTGATTCAGCTTGTGGTCCGCTACATACCTGACTGTTTTCTGCAAAATTATTTTGTAGGCAATTCTTCCGAATCATGTATCTGTATAGTCAATTATTGCTGCCTACTTTTTTCAGTTTCTACATGTTAGTGCTAAGTATCTTTTTCTTCTGCTCCAATAAGAGTATCTTTGTATCAAAATTCTAAGATTGTTGCCAATTTTTTGATGAATACCAACTACATTAGCTCGGAAGTAAATGTAATGAACATAATGTCTAGATTATACTTGTTATCATCCAGACCATTAACAAAAATTATAATTCCTATGGGTTCCGAATGAATCCCCATGGGATTGAGCAATGGATATAAGTAAAGCTTTTGTTCAAAATGCATTCAGAATTGTCTTACAGACAAGGCTATGTGATACAAACTTGTGCCGATAGGTCTGATGTAAAGATTGGAGATATCTTTTCCAGTAGGATTTTACTGAATTGTATATATATTTATTTTTTAATAGAGTCGCTTAACTGATGTTAGCTTAATCTGTGAATTACTTTATCATTTAATGCATGTATCTTCTGTCTGAGGAAGTATGGAAGGATGCATTGGTAAATGCATGGCATAAATATAAAAAATGAAACTCATGAACAATGTGTAAAAATGGGGAAAAAACCCCCAAACCCACCAGTAAGACATGGACTTCAGTTTCATATATAGAAAGGCTGAAAATTATGTGTAGTATAACTGACATCTTCCTGTTTCATTTTTCTCTGTTCAGTTTCAAACATATTAAAACTATTTACAAAATTATTTTAATTTAATGTTATGAGTAATTTCCTGCTATATACCAGGGTCTTCTCTGATTCCTTTTTTTTTTTAAAGGCTGTACTGTAGCGCCTTTAAAACTGACTGGCACCATGGTCACAGTTAGGAAGACTATCTTTTGTCACAGAACAGAATAATCTCAGTGGACGTATCTAGATCTTAGATTCACAAAGGGGTAATTCACCCACTTTGTTTATTAAAATAGGCTGGGTGAAGTGCATGTGGTAAGGAGCAATCTGCCCAAAATACCGGTAATACTTATATCTACTTTTCAATAAACAATGTTGGGCAGGAATTGTCTGTAAGGTTAGCAGAATATGTGGAAGATAGTATCTTTACATTGCAGCACTTCACTCTGGCATTTTCCAGTAGTGTAGACACTATTAGTTACATTATTAAATTCACAAAGTCATGGAATTATTTTGGTTGGAAAGGGTCTCTTGAGATCAACTAGACCAACCCTTCTACTCAAGCAGGGTCAGCTAGAGCAGACTGGCTGATGGGAGTTTCTACAGCCTCTCTAGACAACCAGCACTAAGGTTTGAACACCCTCACAGTAAAAAAGTGGTTTATTTTGTTCGGATGGAAATTCACACTTTTCTGATTGTGTCCATTGCCTCTTGTCCTGTCACTGGGCATTACTGAGAAGAGCCTGCCTCATCTTCATTCTCTCCCATTAAGTATTTATACACATTGATAAGATACTCTTGACCTGTCTCTTCTTCAGTCTGAACAGGTCCCTCTGGATGACAGCACAACCTTCTAGCCTATCAGCCTCTCCTTCCAGCTTTTTACCATCTATCAACTTGCAGAGGGTGCCCTCTGCCCCATGATCCAGGTCATTAATGAAGATGTTAAGGAGTATTGGTCTGGTATTCATCCTTAGAGCACACATTAGTGGCTTGCCTCCAACTGGACTTAGAGGCACTGATCACAACCCTCTGGGGACCATCCATTCATCCAGTTTTCAATACATCTACCTCAATGTCCACTTATCTAACCCATAAATAGCTACTAAACGAAACTTCAGAAATTGTACGTGACAAGGACCAATCAACATACCACCATATACACACAGACAAAACAGATAATCAGCTATATTGTGTTAGTATTGGAGGGACTAGGACAACTGGAAATGCAAGAGTTAGCAGCAGAAATTAACTTTTTAAAAATCTGATTCAAGAAGTGTTTCCATGAACAACTGACAAATACTGAAATATACCACCTTTATTAGGGAACGTTTTTCCATTTTAAAGGAGGAGCAGAAGCAAAATAGTAATAATAAAAAGTCCTATTATTCAATAGATCAATAAAGGACAGGAAAGAGAATTGCATTTCCCATCTTGCAGTCCTATACTCTATTCCCAAGGTCACTGAATCACAGAATGATATGGTGTTGGAAGGGACCTCTGGAGATCATCTAGTCAAACCCCCCTGTCAAAGCAGGTCCACTTAGAGCAGGTTGCACAGGAACTTGTCCAGGTAGGTTTTGAATGTCTCCGGAGATGGAGACTCCACCACCTCTCTGGGCAGCCTCTAAGGTCAAACAGTTGTTTTTGAGAATGTGGGTCATGTTTAATGTCCCCTTGTAACTCCAGCAAATTATTACAGTAAAGTTGATATGTTGTTCTGATACTCCAAAAAAAAAAAAAAAAAAAAAAAAAGGCATTACAACATTACAACCAATGATTACACCTGCTTATATTTTTGTGATTTTATTAGCCCTATTTCACAAATTCAGAAATTGACACTCAGGTGCATAAGTTTTTGACTGAATTCAACTTGCAAATCACTCACAGGCTTCAAAATTTCATTCTTATCTCTTCTCAGTCTTCTGTTCAAATCATGAACCCTAACAATAAACTGCTTATCTCCACTTAGTTCTAGAAATAAATTTACTAATACTTTGATTTATATTATTTTAAATGGGAGATTTAATGGTGATACTTCTGATTACAACATCCTGTCTTTAAGAGTTAAACAAGGCTTTCCTTTAAAACATATTTCACAAGTTGAAAAGTGATTTGGATTTATCAAGTCAAATTCTGCTTTCTCTGATATTTGGGCAAAGCAGAGTAACTGCATTCATATTGATTTTATTCAGATTTCTGTAGATAACATAAAAGAATCAAGCTCATTATATCTCATTTTATAGGAGATTTTGGTATCTCTATGTTCATAATGTACATTTGGGTAGACATTTAATTCTGCTCAGAGTGGGAGTAAAATATTTACCGTAATGATAATAGAAAGTTTGTAGGACATTTTACTATGAGATGATGATCACTCTATGACCTTAAATCAAAACTAGGACTAATTTTATTAGGCAAGAATCTACTTTTACTCATCTTTAATAAATAAATAAGTAAATAGAAATCACTACATGTTGACAATTGCAGTGCTTAATTTCTTTTTCAGTGTGGAGTGACAAGCCTCATTTTTATCATGGAATCAAAGGTGACTTGTTTCTTGTATTCTTTTGACAGGAAAAGAATTGTTTGGATTATGAATATCAGCTGGATGCTGACAAGTGAAAGAAAGTGCCAGCTTTCAGTAACTGACTAAACCAAAACCAGAATTGACCTTGCAAGGTGAAGGTACAAAAATAGAAACTTCAATATATCCTTTTACTTGACTGTTAAAAACACATTGTCTTCTTCCCAACAGACACCTGTATGTAATCTGACTAAATAAAGACTATAAAAGTATTTAAGAACATAGACACATCTTAGGAACCTGTTTATGTGTTAACATTACCAAATGCTGATCTAAACACTTTTCTTTAGAAATTTTAAAAAAGTATTTTAATGTGGGTAGAAATGAAGCCATTCTAAGGCTGCTAAACCCTACAAAAATAATTATGATAACTGCTCCTCACTAGACAGAATAAGTTATGCAAGATTTAGTGAATATTTGTTGTGAAGCATGACATGGTTAGATTTCTATATGGCAGCAATTCTTAACAGAGAATTTGAGATATAAAGGATTACAAAATCTAGTTCAGTCAAAGAAATAGATGGATTATCACTTATCTACGTGATGGACTTTCAAGTTGAAGAAATGATCCTGGTGAAAGGCAATTGATAAATAAATGTAGTCAGGAGCAGCAACATTTTTTATTTTTCTAGTCACAGACCTAGTAAAAAGGATGGTCCTTTTTCAGATGTTAGGTTTCATAGAGAAATAAGCCAAAACACTGGTCTCACAGCTGTCAGACTTTTCCCTGACTACCAATAGGCCTGGATTCTTCATTGTTGTCCATCTCAATGAAAAGACAAGTAAGATGTTTTCACAGCAAAATAAATACTTAACCTGATAGGTGATTAAATTGTCTTGACTACATCCATGGACAAGTTACAGTCGGCAACTCAGTAACTAAATAAAATGCTAAGCCATAGACCCCTTGAGACTTTTTCTAATTGTTGCAATATGTACATGAGGGAGAGAACATGTTATTTTGTGTACCTAGTTTTAAACCTGGGAATGAAGCTATAAATTACCAGTGTTGTCTGATTTTACTTTGGCATAACCACAAGTAATATGCCATATGATCCTTAATGAAATAAGGTGATGTAAATGGATTTACAGTCAATAGACAGCATTTAACTTTCCTTTTCAAAACATGATACGTGGTTTTTTTGAGTATGTTCCATTCTTGTACTTCTTTTTTCAACACTGAAATACCACTTTTCATTAATTTATTAATATTTTCAGGTTTCTACCTGAGCAAGCTTTGGATGAATCTCATGTAAGTTCATTTACCTTTGATATTGTGGTTTGATACTTTAGAATTGTTTTTAGAATACAAATTGAAGAAAATGTTATTTGGAAAAACTCAGAAAGTTTAAGAGAACTCCAAGATGCAGCTGTCTGTTAGGTTCATACAGACTTAGCTTTTTTGTCTAAGACCAAGGTTCCTGGTATATTGCCAGCTTCCCGCCCTTTCCTCTTCCTTTCTGCATCTTTGTCTCCCACAAAAGCTGGCTGGTCATGCTACTTCCCATGACCACCAACCCCTTCTCGCTCTGCCAAAGCTGTCTTGCCAAGGTAATGCTGGATACAATGGCCTTTATCTTCATTAGATACAATTTGTCCAAGGAATTTCCTTCTCTGAGGGCAGCTGGGATAATGACCATGAGATTGATGTCTACAAAAGAGATCTTGATTCTTAGTGGGCTAAGGCATGCTAATACTGCTTTATCGATGTAAGACTGGATTTATAAGACTGGATTTTATCCAGACAGTCCAAAGCATGAGGAGGGACAGCCAATTTCTCTGCAGGAATCTCTACACGGTCACAGAATGCAGAAGTGAAAACACCACCATTATCGCTGAGCCCTATGGCACTCTTCAGTCACCATGGACAGACAAAACCCATGAATACAAGGATAACAAAGCATCCTCAAATACATTTCCATGCAATAGTTGAAGCTAGTGGAAAAAGATAAAAAAAGAAAAAAAAAAAGAGGAAAAAGTTTTGTACCTCTTCTTGATTTAAATCACTGCGGGAAGGTTTTGCCTTCCTGTAGGTAGAAAACATATTTGTTACTTTTACATTGCTTTCTGAGGCTCTGTTGGGTTGATTTCAACTCAAAGTAAAATATTTTATCAAGTAATTTGGTGGGAAAACAATATACCATTTTAGAATATTTACTAAAATTTAATTGTACATTCAAAATTATATTACTATCATTTGTAGGCTATTCTATTTTTTGGAGATGTGTGAAACAACAATATTTAGCATATGGGAATATGCTGGAAGCACAGAAAGCTTACTAAAGGGGAAGGAAGGAGCAAAGGGATACAAAACAGCAATTGACCCAGTTAGTACGTTAGATCAGGTCCAATGCTACTAACTACATCTTGTAACAGTTTCATCTGTGCACTCTTTAGTACAATTGAGACAGAAATAAAGCAAGGGAGAGAAATTATTTTCTCAAGTATAATCTTTATTTATAGGAGGTTGTGATAAGAGTCAGTTCTGTAAGAAACAAAGAATCATCTCCAAATATATATGTATTTCACATCTTAGTAAGAAAAAGCAACACATTCCTTAAAACATGATGTGAAAGGAGCTAATTGACATGTTTCTTGCAAATTGTGTTCCCATAAAATTTGATGGAGTTACACTGAATTTTTCTTGCTGTACAAAACAGGCTTTATTTTCCTTCTCTTCATAGCGTTTATGTACTCTAGAAGGCAGAGGACTGGATCTTAAGCTTGTAGAAATTGTGCCAGAAAATGTCTATGTTACCCTGGGACATTGCTTACAGCCCTAGGAGTATGGCACCATATACACCAGATTACAAACACCAACGTATCTCTCATTTTCTACAGAAATCTTTCACACAGATGATTTCTTTGTTATAATTATTCTCTAGGCAGTATGAAAGCAAGCAATTTCTGACTTTTGTTATTTATATTGTATGGGGTGTCCATATCCTGGTCTTGGTAGATGGAGTGCTAAAGGGGTGGCCTCTGTAAGAGACAGACAGGGGCTGCTCTGTTCTGGACAAATAAAGTTCCAAAGGACCCACTGCAAGACAGAGCAAGTCCATCAGCCAAGCTAGTGATGTCTCTGTAATAACATATTTAAGAAAGGTCAAAATACTGCACAATCAGTGATGAATGAGGAAAATATATGTGAGAGAGATACGCCCACAAACAGGAAGGTCAGAGAAGAAGGAGGGTGAGGATGTGCTCCAGGTGCCAGAGCAAAGATTCCCCTGCAGTCTGTGGAGGCCACCACATTGGAGCTGAGAGCTACACTGTAGACTGTGGAAGACCCCATAATGAAGCAGGTGGATGTGCCTTGAACTAACCGCAGCTCACGGAAGACCCATGTTGGAGCACAGGAAAAATGCGAGAAGGAAGGAGCAGCAGAGAGGAATGGTTACAGACTAACCGCATCCTCTATTCCCCATACCCTTTGTGGCACTTGATGACGGAGGTAGAAGAGTCAGAAAAGAAGGAGGGAAGCTGACCCTGGGAAAAATGGGGATAGGGAGGTGTTTTAGTTTTGTCTTTGTTTCTCGCTATCCTAATCTATTTTAACTGGCAATAAATTGAATAAATTTTCCCCAAATTCAGTCTGTTTTGCCAATGACAGTAAGTGGTGATTTCCCTGTCTTTATCGTGACCCATCTCATTATTTCCTTCCGTCCTGTTGAGGAGTAGGAGTGAGACAGCAGCTGGGTGGCTACTCAACAGCCAACCAAGGCCAACCTGACACACCTAGAGAAGATTCTATTGTATTTTAATAGGTCCTTGTTACTTCTTTCCTTCTAAGACTTTCATCCAAATTTGTTCCTTCTAGTGGTTTCCAGTATTCTGCTGAAACCCTGTGCAAAATTTCATCAGTGTTCACCTTATTAGCTACCAATTTGAAAGATTACTTATGTCTCCCAACACCACTTACATAGGCTTTTGAACGCTACTCATAAACCTGTTTAAAGAAGCTAAGTTATAAACCAATTTTTGAAAGGTGAGACACATGAGAATGATAATTTACTGACATAAGAATTGAGAAAATTATTTTATTTTTAAACTGTTTAAAACATTTTGATGTTTCACAGATCAACTTTAAGTGATAATAATGATAGCAAAAGTGTAACATTTATTTACAGTGGAGGTATCGCTTTCTAATAATTTGATAGTCAATCCCTAAATCAGCACTGCATGATAATTTTGAATTGCTCTTGCTTACAGTGAAATCATGATGCTTTAGTGAGTTATAAAAACAGAAAAGTTGTTTAAATAGGCTTGATCTTTTTACAACAAAAATTTCCAAAAGAGGTACTTACACTATGTGAATCTGTAACCACATCTGCACCTAATGGCAAGCACTTGAGGTTGTGCATGGAAAAGAAACACAAAGCACTGATCTCTAATTCTCTGGCATGCAATCTTAATGGCAAAGAATCAGCTTAGATTCTTTATAAAAGCACTCTTTTATATGGCAAGTCTCACATTTTTATTATTATTAGTAATAATACTGACAAAACAAGACCTACTCTTGATTGCAAGCTCTTGTGAAAAATTATATTACTACAGTACCTCCTTCTGGAAAACCCTATTTGATGGAGAAAATTAATTCCTGAATTATATTGTGTGCTGCCACAGTAAAAAGAGGAAGCCCTTTAGTAGTAAGATGAAAATGCTTAGCAAGTATTCCTAGAGACAGAAGAGCTCTGCAACTGGAAAAAAGCTAAATGCTTGTCTAAAAGAAAGTATTTTCTAGGGATCAAAACAATTCTATTAGGAAGGAATTTTCATAGTTTTTCCTGTGTCCATTTCTTACTGTCTGTTTCTCATCAATCTAAAATCAGGTCACCTACTCCTCTCCTGAAGTCTGGTTATATATGAAGAAACTACAGTGACTTCCTTCGTGTGGTCAGTTATTAAAAGATCAGTTAATTAACTGATACAAATTAAACCGGAAAGACATGCAATGTAGAAACAGTGGCATTGGACTTAATGAACGATTGTAACTTCATAGTTATTTATAAAATTATTAGAACAGACATTTTTTCTCAATTGCTAATATTGTTTTGAGTCTTCAGAACTCCAGCCCTACTATAAATTAAAGTTTCTACACAGATATGAATATAGATCTCAGATTTATCCTTAGACTGAATCTCAATGTTCAACCAGAAGTGGATTACTTTTATAAGCTTCCAGATCTGGTGAAATGCTGTTCTCAAACCATCTGCTCAATTTAAATTTAATATACTAATACTTAAATTACTCAAAACCGATTAAGTTGTAACAGGAAGAATTCAGGATCATGCAGACACAGAACTTACTCCAGTGTTCATCAGATCATGAGCTTCACTCATGAAGAGTAAGAGCTTCACTCTTACTCCAGAGTTCATTGGATCATCAGATCATCCATCAATTTAATGCAAAATGTGGGTAGTACGTGAACCAGTAGTTATTGGAAATCATCCTATGTTGTCTGACAAAATCAGATGTGGATGATACTGGCAAATATGACAATCCAAGACATCTTATTGAATTGAACTCAGGCTAATGTGATAATTTTAAATCACAAAGTGAACAATTTTAGCCTACAATAAATGGCTTTACAGTAAGGTGGGTGTGAGATAAAAATGAATTCTATCTCTGATTTTTCCCAAATATTTGTTGAATAGGTATGGGAATATTAAAAAAAGTAAAAGATAACATTTTCCCCATGTATACACCACTTGAATGACCATAGGCTCGTTCTCTGCTTCAACAGTTGCAGTGCAATTAATGTTGAATTTGAAAAATTATTTATTAAAGAATTTAATCAAGTATTTGATTAAAATGATGCATATGTCATTGATTAACCAAAATCAGAATGAAAATAAAGTGCATGATTAATGGTGAAGCTGAGAGCTAGTTAATTAATTCAGTTCTCTGGATCATTTATATTCTTTCAAGTAGACTATTCTAAAAAGATATGAAAAGAAACAAATAGCATTCCATCACACTTGGCCACTCTTAAAGTTGAAACAAAAATAGGTATCAGAAAATGTAGGAAAGTTTGTTAGTCATTTTTTTTTGTTCACTTTCTCCAGTGCCATATGTGAAGATAGGGTGGTGAGACTCTGGAACATGTTGCCCAGAGAGGTGGTGGAGGCCCCCTCCCTGGACACATTCAAGGTCAGGCTTGATGAGGCTCTGAGCAACCTGATCTAGTTAAAGATGTCCCTGTGTACTGCAGGGGGGTTGGAATAGGTGATCTTTAAAGGTCCCTTCCAACCTAACACATTCTATGGTTATATAATTCAAAGATGAATAATGAGAAAACAATGCTGCAAGGAAGCAAAATTGAAAGGCTTCAAATTATTGTGTTAATGCAGGTTTTTATATATTTTCCCATGATGATAAAAATATTATAAATAAAAAGATGATTTGTTTTGTAGTACAAAACACAAAGTGCAAAGTCAAGAAAGATATACAGTGCTAGATTTTTGAAGGCTTGGTATATGTGATGGATCAAGAAAGCTGCAGAAAAAAAGAATTGTTGTTGTTCAAATGGTTGAACAGCTTTCAGGGGTGTCATGATGTACAGTTTAAACGAGGGATGACAGTAAGCGCATTGAAAACATGGGCATGAGTTGAAAGAAGAACCTCAAACCCATGAAAATTCACTGATGAACAGTTAATGATCATTGAAAAAACACAACCTTGTGAGCAGGGAAAAGTCTGCTTTTCCTTTAAGAAAAGAAGTGAAGAGACACACCACCACCCCCCAACAGAAAACCAACAAAAACTCAACAAAACAAACAGCTGAGCAACAGGATAAGGCAGCTGCCTGGGGAAGTAACATCTCTGAGGCATGCAGCCTGGGGATGGGTGCCAGGGACTGGGAATTGCCTAGAAACTCAGTCATCTTATAAAAGGATTAGATATGAAAATTAGAGAGGGTAGAATAAAGATGTCTGTTTCTGTACTGCTGCTCCATACTGACAAATTTTCAATTCTGGTGACAGAGATCATCAAGGACTACATCCATCAGGCTAACTGTGCAGCAGCAGCTCCATGGTATTGCATACTCACAGCCAATGCTTGATGTGATACTTAAGGACTAACTGCTTTGAATAGGCACTGATAATGGTGTGTAAGAGCTAATATGTGGTGCTGACACATAATAGTGGGTAAAAACTATGTATAATCCCCAAATGTATTGTAAATGAATGTCAGTCTAGCAAGTTTGCTTTTTTTTTTTAAGTTTTAAACTGGCTTGATTTATCAGTCTTCTAAACACTCCCATTAGAGTGAGCTCTAATTCCATGACTATATATGTTTTATATACTTAAATGTTTCTCTGTGCGTGTGTATGTATATATGTATGTCTGTGTACAGTCACAACATATCTGCTGTGAAAACAGAATGACAGACATCATCAGATGGTGAGTCAGAACTTAGATTGGCCAAAATACCCTTGGGGGCGTTATGTCGTATTGCTAAATAAAATCAAGCGGAGACCACTGTCTGACCCTGAGGCCAGCTGGCACAGCCTCACTAAATTCACACTGTACAGTATTTGGCACAAGGCTTCTTCAGGACCCATATGGTGTCTCTACAGCCAAACAAATAATTCTAATTCTGTATGTGTGTGTGTGTGAAGGAGGAGGTTCAGTTCAAAGTAAGTCAAGGAACTGAAGAGATGTGTTACAGTCCATTACAAGAATGTTTTCACAGTAATAAACTGATAGCTTGTGTGGCCAGCCCTAGTGTGGGGGCTGAAATCATGTAATGGGTATTTGAAGATACAAGGCCAACTGGGCTAATGTTGGAGGACCTTGTAGGGCAGAGAAAGACAGATGGTGCATTATTCTCCCTACCGTCTATGGCAAATGATCCCTAGCATATGTTAACACCTAAATCATGCCCAGGCAATGTCTTGGAAAGCGCTAATTGGAATGGCTCAAATATGCCAGGGAGCATGCAAACAGTTAAGCAGTATCGATGATCAACAGTCCAATGCTGACTGTGCCTCCTGCTGCTGTTTTATTTAACAGTACAGATGTAAGCTATCTGTATCCATTGGCAGTAGAGGGAGGTTTCAGTGAATAGGTAAGATTTCTAAAGAATGTCTTTATTTTTAATTATACATTTCAGACCCTAATGAAATTAAAGATGTAAGAGTTGAGAAATTAGGTAGACCGAATCCAGAAAAAGTAATCTCATGTGTTGATTTCTTTGGCACTTGTCTTTTGGTTGTTTGGTTGCTGGTTTGGTTTTTTTCATTTTCTTGATATGTTGAGTCATATGTTGCTCATGGTATACCAGATAGCCTGGTAGCATAAGTAGCAAAAGGAAAAGGAAGATTATTTCGATATTGCAAAATACTTAGTTGCATCCTGGCTTTGAATTTCTACCTTTTTTTTTTTTTTTTTTAATTTCTGTGCTGCATGTATGAGCTGTCTAAATCTCATTAAGATATCGCTATATATAATTTATGATTATTTCATTTTACAGGAAGTCTAACAGCATTCATTTGTGTGTCAAAGACTGTTAAGAGTTTTGCTATCAGCGCAGCAGTTCGTAAGTCTTACAGTCTGAAGTTTATCTAAGCTAACATCAGGAGAAATTGCATCAGGTAGGAATTGTATAAATGTTTAATAAAAAGTAAAGAGAAAATCGCATCAGCAACAGCTCTTGCCTTATAATCGTCAGGTAAGTGCCTAAGGTGAGGTGAATCAAGTGCTCTGTGCCTGGAACTAATGATAAATGTCATTGGGATCCTATACGTGGACTAAACGCTATATGCCACTGCGTCAGACCAGTGGCTTGATCCAGGTACATAGGCTTGAACCAGATACTCTGCTGGACAAATATGATGAATAAGATGAAGGAGTTTCTTTCGAACTGCACCATAGCTGTGTAAATACAGGGGGTTTTGCTGGTATTAATCAAAAGGCAACTACAGACTTCAAGCTCACGACTCGGGACTCACCTGGGCTGGAGCTGGGCTGACCTGGTTTCAGCGCCTGCCTTGGGACCAAGTGCTTCTTGCCTCCCCTGCCGGAGCCTGAGCTCATGGAGGCATGAGCCTCCATGGGAAGGGTCTGGCAAACCCAGGGATCTGCTGCCCAACAAACAAGAGCCCCTGGTGGGGCTGAGCCTGGGGAGGCTGTAAGGTCACGCTCACATTCAGCTGAGAGCAGCCAGAAGGCAGCAGCCCAGGGCAAGGAAACATAAAAATAAGCCCAAGTAGATCTCTGTACTGAGGAGATGACCCTCTCCATGAACATCATCCCCCTCCCAGTGAAGGCCTTGGGATACTAAGAGCTCGCTGTGTTACCCCTTACTTCTCTGCTGGACAATGTCTCCATCAACATTAGAGGGACATTGCGAGGGTGAGAACAGCATCAAAGGGGTAGACACTAGTAAGTTTTTTGTATAACAATTTAAAGGGTGTTAATACATTATACTGATAAAGTATTTTTTTTTTAATAGGGAAGATGTTTTCTTTTCTTGTTACAGCTGAGGACATCACTCTACAAAAGGTCTTTCAGTATCCATGTGTTTTTTTTTTTCTGGCTTGTAGTCACCTTCCTTTTTATTTACACCTGGTTTCAGTTGCCATCACATTGCCTATTCAAATACCTTTACTGATCGCTATAAGACTGCGCATAATCCATGATTTCACATAATGTCATGTAATGTCATTTTTTAAAGTTTAGAACACAGGGATCAATTTAATTAGTTTTGGAAAACCATACCTACCAAGTATCCCATGCTATATTAAGAGTTTTTTTATTTTTTTGCACCATTTAAACAAATTAGTTAAATATATGTGTTTGTAGGCGGGAACTGCTGACACTTTTTCTTTGTCCTAGCAGAGATTTAATATAGATAGGACACATCATTTACAAAATACTGATATATTTCCAATTAAAGTAAGTTGATGCTACCTTCCAAGAGGATTCAGCACAAAACAGCAACTAATCTTTGTCTATAAAATAGGTTAATAAACCTAGTCTTACTTTTAAGTCAAAGGTATATGGCCTTGATCGTTTTAGAGCAGAGGTTAATAAACATATGATTAGTGTGACTTCCTGAAATGTTTAATGCTTTGGAAAGTCTGGCACCCTGAGTTATCAAGTCTATTTGCTTTTAAGGGCTTTGAAGGAACAACAAGAACCCCTTAGGATTTTAGACCATGCTGAATCCCTCGATAACTATTTGCACAAAAAAAGAGTTAGGATTTGCAAGCAGATTTTTCATAAAGTGCTCTTGGGGCTTGCTAACTCTAATCAAACAGGTTTCATTTCTAGAGGGTACTTGATGTAATATTCTTTATAATGAAAATACATTTGGGTCCACGTACAAACTTGGTTCTTGACCTTCAGAACCCAAAAAGACATTACGATAGTGTTAATAAGGCTAATTAGTTAAGGCATTGGTTAAGATTTAAAAGGGTATTTCCAGAAAGAAATAACTGGATATGTCATTCTGTATTACTTCTGGGTTTTAGGTGGTTGTGTTTTTTTTCAGGCCTCCTCCTTTCAAAATTTGCTGTCTTGGAAACAAAATATTTTTGATTAATAAACCTAGTGGTTTTGGTTTTTCGATTTGAAAGAATCATAGAAATGTCTAGGTTGGAAGGGACCTTTCAGATCATCTAGTCCAACCATCAACCTAACTCTGATAAAAAACATCACTAAAACATGTCACTAAGCACTATGTCAACCTGTATTTTAAATACCTCCAGGGATGATGCCTCAACCACTTCCCTGGGCAGCCCATTCGAATGCTTAATAACCCTTTCAGTGCAAAAATTTTTTCCTAATATTCAATCTGAACCTCCCCTGGCACAACTTGAGGACATTTCCTCTTATCCTATCCCCTGTGACTTGGGAGAAAAGACAAACACCCACCTCTCTACAACCTCCTTTCAGGTAATTGTAGAGAGCCATAAAGTCTCCCCTCAGCCTCCTTTTCTCTAGTCTAAACAATCCCAGCTCCCTCATCCGCTTGTCATAAGACTTATTGTCCAGACCCCTCACCAGCTTTGCTGCCCTTCTCTGGGCACGCTCCAGCACCTCAATGTCTTTTTTTGTAGTGAGGGATTCAAAACTGGACACAGTACTCAAGGTGGGGCCTCACCAGTTCCGCGTACAGGGGACGATCACCTCCCGAGTCCTACTCACCACGCCGTTCCTGATGCAGGCCTATCTGTATGGTGCTGTTGGTGGTCTTGGCCACCTGGGCACACTGCTGGCTCATATTCAGCCGGCTGCTGATCAACGCCCCCAGGTCCTTTTCCACCAGGCAGCTTTATAGACACTCTTCCCCAAGCCTGTAGTGCTGCATGGACTTGGCCTTATTGAACCTCATCCCATTGGCCTCTGCCCATCGATCCTGCCTGTCCAGATCCCTCTGCAGAGCCTTTCTACTCTCAAGCAGGCCGACACTCCCACCTAACTTGGTGTCGTCTGTGAACTTACTGAGGGTGCACTCAATCCCCTCGTCCAGATCATTGATAAAGATATTAAAGAGAACCAGCCCCAATACCGAGCCCTGGGGGACACCGCCCATGAAGATTAGGTATAAATAGAAAATTGAGATGTCTCTTTTAACACAATCTCCTAGTCTTTATCATGTTATTACAGAAGTCAGAATGCTGTTGTCACTTAATTTATTGACTCATTTACTCACTGGTATTTGGCCAAGAGCAGATTTTAACCTATTGTAAACACCCACTGCTACAATATGTAGTACATTCCTTAAAACCTTTTACTTTTCTCTACTTTTAGTTTCCTGTTGGCTAAGTCTTTTTGTACTACATACCTTCTGGATGAAACAACCTCTCACCAGTCATAGACTCAGATGATTCAAATGGTCCAGGCTGTAATTATGGATTCTGGAATATCTATTTTTTTCTCTGACTGTTTCATGAATTAAAATGCACAATATGAACAGAAATTCAGGGTTGCTTGTAAATATAAAAACCTGAAGACACATCCATAATAGGCTTCAAACATGGAGAAAGCATCAGTATTGTTATTTGTGTTCTATGTGATAACTGGCAAATCCATAACTGTAGAATTAAAAATAAATACATAAACAGACCAGGCACTCTGAATATTGCAGCTTCAGAGATATAGTAAGTAGGAAAGGAAAAAAAACCAAACATATCAGTCTTTGCAGATGCTTACTTTTTATGTACTCTTTCAGTGGAAAAAAAAATACACATTTACCACCAGCTGAAGTACTCCTGCCACTCTTTAGTTTTTTCATAGTTTCACTGTATGTGTTTGGATAGTTTTCAAAAGACTAAAAGGAGGTACATACATAAAGGAGGTTGTATATATAGCTATGCTCTCATGGAGGTGAGCTTGCTGAGAATAAACAGCCTCTGAAGAGAAATTATCTAGATATAGTTCAGAATACACTCTACCCCAACAAATATGCCTGTCCTAGGGGAGGAAAAATAACCCACTCAAAAGCCCACAATAACAACCTCCTCCCAGAAAACTACCTTAGAGGTTTGAAATTTTGTGTTCTGGATTTAATAACAAAGTGCAGACATAACCTCAGTGGCAAAGAAAGTGATTTTTGATGTTTAATTATGGGATTGCCCCTGAGTGGAATTCAGAGCCATGTTGTTAGTTAGTTACTCTTCGTACACAGTTAATTGCCTTAAAGTTGGACAGAACTTCCCAAGGGAACAGGATTTTCCTTAGAGTAACCAAGACATGTTGACAATATAACTTAAAAAATCCCACTTAGCTACCATAGCTGGGGGGCAGAAGGATGCTGCTATTCACTCATGATCCTTTCTAAAACGTTTGTATCCAGACTTATTCCTTTTAAGTACCAAGAAGGCGCTGTTCTTTTCTTAATGTAGTGAAGCTAGCACTGGAACAAGCTGACAAGGGTGGTTGTGCAGTCTCCATCCTTGGATGTTTTCAAGACCTAACTGGTAAAAGCTCCAAGCAAACCGATCTGACCTGGAGCTGATGGAGTTTTGAGCAGTGGTTGAACTGGAAACTACTTGAAGATCTTATGAATTATTGTAAGATCCTATGATCGGGTCTAGATATCTATGTTTGAGCTGGCCATCTACATAATGTTTACACTAATGGAGTAAGATAGTTACTTTTAGCACTTAACACACATCATCCTATTGTCTAAAATAAGTTCAGATATGTGTTCTTAGTGATTAAGGCCATTAGAAGAGGATGCCTAGAATTCCAGGGTCTACTTTCAGGTCTTTGAAGCATTTTATGTTAAAGTTATTTAGTAAAATACATCAACAATCTTAGAATAGGAATAAGAAGCACAATTTGAGAAACCTTGGGATCTTGAGTGTATGGAGTTGAAACACAGAGCAGAATTAGGCTGTAGTTGAACAGAGTTCCTCAAGATAATGATTAGATTAGGCATGCTGTATTAAAGTCAATCATTTGCATCTGGATTTATAAGGCAAATGTTAAAGGCTCTGTAAAAATTACAGATTTCAAATATTAAGTGGACACTCATTAAATATATAGAAATGATACTACTATAATAATAGCTGGACTATAGAAGCAGAATACTCTGTTGTGATAGTAACATTACCCTTTTGTATGGAATCCTCAATCCTCAAAATTTTTGCATGAAGTTCAATTAATTTGAAGTGCATTTTCGATCTACATTTTTTGAAAGTATGTCAAACTGGGGAAGAAGGAAACTAACTGCAAAATATCTAATCTTGCATATGATTTGTTTGACCAGTGTTGATTCTACAATGTCTGCTGTCTTTTAGCCGTAAGTATTCCTTTCAAAATTTTTCCCACTTCCCTGCCCCCTTATAAAAAAATATGAGGAAACAAGATGTAAATAGAGATTGTTATGCTAAAACTCAAAACTTATCCTTCAAGAACACAGGCTGACTCACACATTGTAGGACACATATTCTCTGCAATGCTTATGCCAGTTCATGAATAGAGGAGTAATAGTCTGGTTTAATTTATATAATCAGATAATGAGCATATTCCAAACAAGCAATGCAACTCAGTTAAAGGAAGTATGAGTGATCATCATGCAAATCAAACTGGCCTTCACACTTCCATGTCTCTAGGTTGCCTCTCTGGGGCTTACAATTATGAATGTGTTAAAATAATTCTGCTGGAAAGCTTGTTTGTGTTTAGATCAGCTCGCTAGAAAAAGGGTAAACAATGTTTTACATAGCATACGAGTATTCATGAAGGTCCTTCGGCAGATGTAAGAATTATGCTGTTGATCCTGCAAAGCCTTATGCATAATTTATACATGAGTTTCAGTGAGAGTATACATATCTGTATGATTATGCATGTGTAAGTCTTTTCAGGATTGGAAAGATACAGGTCAGATCCAAGTCCTCAAGGGCACGTTAGAGGGGAGAACTGGAAACTCCACTAGTTTTATAAATAAAAGTACAGATCCAAGAAATGAACAAAACTACATAACCTTTCAGGGTATGAACTGGCACAAGGATTTGCAGAAAGATTTTAGGAGACACTGACGGCTATAGTGTAAGAGGAGCGTCATTTTAGCTATGGAAATCCAAAAAAGGTACTCGTAATATAAAGAAATGGGAATTTCAAGAGTTATACTTCATTCCATTAAGGAACTAAAGGCAGAACGGATACATGGACTGAATGATGGGGGAGAATTATATGAAATGTGTCATAGAAAGAACAGATATACTTATGAATGACAAATGGAGGTGAGTTATGAATTGAATGCTATAAAATATAAAGAAGACTATGATATCTTCAGATAAGTACTGATGGTTTATAGAGATAATACAGTTTAGGTTATGACTGATTTTAGGAGCACAGACATTTATTGGAATAGACATAGTATAAAATGAAAACATGAAAGATAGATGTATTAAAATTGGGAGTTTTAGAAGGGAGAGGAAAGGATGAAGCAATGTGCCCTGGAAACCAGAAAAAGTAACCCAAGTAAAGTTTGCCATTTTCATAGTAAATGCAGTATATAAAACAAAAATAGTTGAAATGCTAAATTGTACTGTGGTCACTGGATGTATGTTTGTCCAAATATTTTTCAGTCAGGCATGAGTAAGCACCAGAATGAATGTTTAATTTCAAGCAAGCAATATCTGAAAGGATGATTTACAAATAAATGTAACGGTATTTAGGAAAGAATCAATTAACAAGAAATGTTTAGTGTTTTAAAAAGTTTACAGTAAACGGTTATGCTGAACAACCTAATGTCATATAATTATCAAGTTAACAGAAATAAACATTCTCTAAAATTACTAGATAAATCTTCCTTTAAGAGCTATCAAACGAGAAGGAAACTTATGCATTGCAGACCTTGAGAAGAATGCTAAAAAAGACAAAAAGGATATTAAAAATGCAGAGAGAGATGAAATAGAAATCTGAGAAGAATGATGAAAAACAGTAAAACAGATAAAGGGGATATTAGAAACGAAAGAGAAAATTGAAATAGATATGTGTATTAAGAGATGCTAACCACATTTCTAAAAAGATTTTGAACACTGCAAAATAAGAGATCAGTGAAGGATGAAGTTGAAAATTTCAAGATGGAATAAGATACAGAGCAAAAGAGAATAGGAAAAGAGATAAACCATTAAATTGACTTTTCTTCCATGGACTGCACAGTATTTATGAGAGAATAAGAAATCATGTCGTATGATATTAGCTGGGTGTCCAGAATCTTGAAGGCTTTCAAAGAGGGTGAAGAAGTATCATGTTTGGGCAACATGCAACAAATCTTGAGGGGCAAAAAAACCCCGCTTATCTGACACTTACAAAAATGACACAAGACTTAAATATATACCTACATATATATATATAATGTAGTTGTCGTTGAAAAGTAGAATTTTTAAGATGATACTTGACCTCAGAGAACATGAACTTGGGCTGACATTTGTACAGTACTTTGGTGGAGCAACAGAATTTTTGTTAATAAAACCATATATTGCTCTAAAATCATGAAACCTTTGTGCTACAGTCTACTTAAAAATACTCATGGAAATACATCAAATACTCATGGAAAACTGGATTATGAACAGTTGTAAGTATAAAGTACTGCCTCAGGAACACAAATTGGTATCTTTCAGAAAAAGAAACAAGCAACAGACCATCATATATTGGTGACCAATTCTAAAATTTAAGATAAAGTAGTTACTTTTCTCTCAATTTAAATAAAAAAAAAAAACAAAAACAAAACCAAAAACATTAAGGGAAGGGGAAACCATTAAGAAAAAAGAAAGAAAATTATAATATTTTAATATGGCCCAGATCCTGAAAAGTATTCATTTTAATTCTAAGTTCCTCTTAAAATTCTTCTTGGAATCAGGCAGTTTATAACGTTATGGGAATTCAGTCAAAGTTTTCTATGTAATATAATTTAAGATATGGACCATAAGCATCCATGTAAAATTCCAGGAAGAGCTTTGAACTCCTCATTCTCAGGAGAGACTTTCTGTACAGTACACAAGGGAAGTCAAGAGTTGCAGAATACATTCTCCTTGCCTTGTACATTGAGTAAGGATTCATCTAAAGCCACGTGAAACAAAAAGCTGCCTAAACTGGCTAATGGGGGAAGAAACAAAGAAACAAACAACACATACAATAGATGCATCATAAATCCTGTTTCCCTATTTCATGAAGATTCTCAACCTGAAGGCTTTTGACAAAAGTTATGTGTCCATACATATTTTTTTTCACCCCAGAAAACTAAAGTCAGTGCTTTCTTTCAGAAAACAGATGCTAAAAGAGATTCCGCCCACCCTACCCCCATATCTTTTATTTAGTGATTTGATAGGTGATGTTAGTTCACACTTCCCTTTTACCTTCCAACAGAATGTCTTAATAACCGGAATATACTCTCTAAATTGGATTATTTTTGGTGTTTTCTGCTGAAGATGGTGTGCTAACAATAAAATAAAAAGGCTTATAATTCTTTAGCTTCATAAACCTGCATTTTCCATTTACCTGAGAGAAGGCAGTTAGATGCAAGTTCTGATCCCATGTCTTGGTACTATATATTATTTTTTGAAATAAAAATCTCCACCCAACATAAAACCATACACACCTATAGTCTTTAAAGCAGGGACTAGAAATTTTGTTGCCCAGCCTGCCACATATACTCAAACCATAAATCTTAGAGTTTCATATAGGTTCTTTCTGACTCACAGATTTTAAACTTCATCTCGCTTCAACAGGAAGTGTTTAAAGTCTCATCTCCTTTGAGACGTTAATGTATAATAGTTAGAATGTTCTTTTTAGAAGGTTTGGAGAAGTCTTTTCTCAGAGAAGGAAGTGAACACCTGTGTTGAATGCATTAACTTAGAGTGCTCTCATTATGTCTTCCTGTAACTGGCAGAAGTAGTAGCTGGTGTAGTTTGTCTGGGACCTGATCTGTTAGGCTGAAAAAAAATTTGACTCTGTTTATCTATTTTAAGAAATCAGAATCAGCTAAATTTTAGGCAGAAACAGCCACTTATTTGCTAAAAAGTAGTATGAACATAAAAAAAATGAGTTGTCATGTACCTAGGAAATTTTAGCATTGAAAATTGAACTACACACAAAACTTTAGACTTTCCATGGTAAGATAGTAAGAAAGAAAAGACATCTGAGCATAACCTGTAAAAGCTAAACTTCGGCAACTTCACTTTCTCTGAACTTAGCTTTTAGCATAAAGTCATATTTGGCAATGGGGAAGAATGACAACAGGTTTTTTTGTAATAGCTGCAGTATTTCATTCAGCTAGAATCTACCCTGTTTCTGCAGACAGTTATGTAGTTCTTTCTGGGCATGCCTGAACGCTTAACAACAAATTTTGTGTTGCCATCTTGTTTGTTTGTACTTACAATATATTCCTTGATTTACATGAATTTCCGATATATGTATCTTGAAATCTGTCTCAGAAAGTGCATTTACCATGTAAAGCAAAATGTGAAGCATTTTAGTGTCAAATGCAATCACATGGATAAACTATCAGATTAAATAACTCACTAAAGTACATTGCAAAATGTGAAGTACCTTTATTTACCTAAATATCACTCTTTAAATTAAAATCTCTTCTTGAAAATCCATGTATTGGGAATATATTTCCATACCATTAGCTATAGCCCCAAATCACACATAACCACCACCCCCCCAAATTTAATTTATAATATTAATAACAAAAGCATAATACAGACTTTGAATACCTAGATGGTATAGAGTTTGCCTTTCCTTTCTTCCTGAACTTTATAACATTCACACTGTTTGCAGAAAACATGGTATTTAATTTTTTTTTGTTGTTGCTGTTTTTCTCTCACATATATAAGATTGCCTAAATGCCATTGCTTCTTTTCCATGTCTTAGCAGACAGCCATCCATCTGGAATTTGATGTTATGAAAGTAAAATAAGCTTATTCAGAATTTCTTCTCATCTCTTGCAGTGAATATTTTTTACGCACGCAGAAGACACACAAAAAATTAGAATCACCTGCAGCTCTCTCTAACATAACACTGGCTGCCTGTACCAGTCTGATATGCACTCTCAGCTGTATGCAAAAACACTCTCCAAAGAGAGAGAGATACATACATACATACATATACACACACATATATATTAACTAGTTACTTAGAAATACACAGTAAAGATCAGTAAAGATAACTAGTATTTAAAGAACTAGTAGGTTAAAGATTAGTATGCTTACTACCTTCTGTAAGATGCCTGAAGAGACCTTGCTTGCTGGCCAGGCATCAGTCAGGAGGGGAAGGGTAAGCCTCAGCTGCCCTCAAGAAAGATACTGAGTATTGATTAGTTGCCGTCTTTAATTTTTTTTCTTCTTTTTCCTTTCTTTTTTTCTTCTTTTTCCTTTCTTTTCTTTTCTTCTTTTCTTTTCTTTTCTTTTCTTTTCTTTTCTTTTCTTTTCTTTTCTTTTCTTTTCTTTTCTTTTCTTTTCTTTTCTTTTCTTTTCTTTTCTTTTCTTTTTTTCTTTTCTTTTCATGATTTTATGGTCTTCTGTATTGGTATTTCTCCTTTTTAAACCTTGAGATACTACTGATCAGTGCCTCCACAGTCACAGTTTTGTGTTTAACCTTATCGTTCTTTTCTTGCATCACTTAAAACTTCCTCACAGGTTATGTAGCTGGGTCATATCAGAACTTGGCCCCTGGACCATGTACAACTGAACTAGGAGTGGGATGGGGCAGGCAAGTGGGAAGAGGAGTGAAATCAGTGTTATAGAGTCCCAAACAAACAGAGTTTTTGACCTGAAGTTGGGATCATGTCTGATATTCAGTGGAATTAGAGGATAGACATTTTAGAGCAAAACTGGTGTGCAACACACAAGGTCTAACTCCAGGCAAAAGAGGCACTTGTTCAAATCGTCGGGTGGACAGCACCTAGAAGATGCATATCATGTAATTCATGAAGGACTGAGAGTGTGTTATGAGTGACAGGGCAGAAGGCATAAGAGTATGGTCATGCATCAACAGTTGTTGGCCTGGGAGTGTCATCCTCAGCCAGCATCTGATGGGAGCTGCCTCTCTCCCGTAAAGAGGGGGATTCAACATTACCAGGAAAATCAGCAAGGGGTTATTACCTCCACTACTGAACTCCTGTACCTCTGGTTAACCTGAGAAAGGCTCACAAACATGTGAAACATGACTTTATCAGTAGTTATGTCTTCACTTTGACCAGACAGACAGCTTGGATCCTGAGAACATTAATAAAAATCCTTATTCCACTCCTCTTTGCATTATCTTCCATTCTGAACTATCTTCCATCCTTTGACTAGTAAATATTTTACAAAATATTTGTTTGAAATGAATTCTTTATTTTTTTGATCAAATTTGTTTTGAGAAGCTGTTTAGTTTCTTTTCCAAAGAAAAATATTTTTTTCTACTTTTATTATACTAGTATTATTATAATTTTTGAAGTATACTGTGTCCTGTTTTGACTTGCTTTCATGTGTTAGTCACTTGTTTCTAAAATGCAGCACAACTTTCTTTCCAAGTTTGGAATGGTCGCCACACAAACTGAACTCTCTGAAATAACAATGTCATTAACCATTTAATTTTTTTTTTTTGGAAGAGCTCCCTTGATTCTCTGGGTCCATTTATTCCATTAATAATTTCTGAGTTACTCTTCTGTCCTGTCCCCCAGCCCTCAAAAAGGAATATGTAAGTCATATTGTTTTAAGGTGTTCACAGTAGATTCTCACATTTTTCCTCAGCAAGACCTTTTTTCCATATCATATACAACATTTAACTAATTCATTTATTAAGGTAGCGACTCCAGTGTTGGAACATGATTTACGTCATTGAAGTTGTGTGATAAATCTGACACCACTGTTTCCCAAATGCTTTTCAGAATATCCTTTTAAATAGATGAATTTTAAGAAATATCTTGATCATTGAAGTTCTTGGCAAAGCTCCCATAGGCCTTAGGGTTACTACTCAATAGCTTTAAAGTAGTAGGATAAGGGAATAGACTCATACTCTCCTTGAACACTCCTTACCACTCCTTACCATATTTCCCCAATGGAAAAGCTGCCTGCAGACTGAACGTATCCACCAGTCTGGTAGATGTGGTCGATTTTTCTTAAAAAAATCTTCCTGTCTTTATGCCAGATTTAAGCCATGATAGGAAGAGTGTAGATCACTAAATGTAATTTTATCATTACTTGTGAAAGACCTCAGATCTTAACCTGGCCTTGACCATGGCCTGAGGACTCATCTGGGCTCACCTTGGCTACAGCTATAAACTCAATTTAGCACTTGCTATTGCCTCACCTGCCCAAGCTACACAATGTTGTATACAGGAATGATCTGGCATACTGAGGGAGTCACTGTGTAAAAAAAAACCCCAAAACACAACATTTTTTGGATTGACCCTGGGAAAGGACTATAACGAAAGAAATAATAATTGAAGTATAGATATTTAGGTATAAGTAGAATAATTGGAATACTTCGCTCTTCTGTGTTTACATAAAAGGCTTGTTTCCTAAAGAAACAATCATCATCGTGCAGTTCAAAAGGTTATAATTTGCTTTCAAATGAGAAAGACTTTGCTTCATAAAATAACTACAAATTTAATTTTCATATTACAATTCCCAATTTGGAAGAGCTCAATATTTTTATTTCTAGATCAATTTGACACTTCTAAATTTAATATATTTTGTTTAAATTGTTAATTTTAATATTCATTAAGAAAGTTAAAATACATTCTTGCTACAAGGCAGATAAATAAGCACGCTAGATTATGCAAAATTGTTATTGTGGTGATTTTCATGCTCGTAGTATAGTTCTTTCAGTGGTTTAAAGCTACTCTCTATTTAATGTAGAAAAAATAATATATGCCTTTATTCTATAAGATTAAATTATCTGAAATATGATAACTCCTTAAATTGATAGCAAATGGGGTTCATAATAATAGGCAGAGTTTGGGCTCTGTTGTAATAAAATAACTTTAAAAGTTTAGAAACAGTGTAGAAACTCCACAACAATTGATGAGTTAATAAAAATACTAGATCTAAGAAGTAGTCTGACAAAGACTTACTCATTATAACTAAAATTGGAGAAAAGCACTCAAGGTGTACAAGGCAGGAGATATTTGTAAGTTTTCTTGCTGAAACTTGACAATGCTGAAAGCAGTGGAATCTTTTCACCTGACACGTAGAATCATACAATAGTTTGGGTTGGAAGGGACCTTTAAAGGTCATCTAGTCCAACCTCCCCTGCAATGAGCAGGGACATCTTCAACTAGATCAGGATTCCACTAGGTCCAGGCTTTCATCACCATGACTTTCCTCTGAAGACATTTTATTTATTAAAGTTTTGATAATTGTTCCCTTTTTAGAAGGATGAGGGGTTGAATTGCAGCCTATAGAAATTAGCTGAACAAATCACAACCACTACAAATACGTACATCTCTTCATATGTCTTTCCTTATCACTAATCTTAATACATCTTTTATTTCATAATGAAATTAGTTATGACTGAAAAATGAATTTGTTAGGCCATAGGTGCTTCCTTCACTCTGTATGCCCCCTTTTGATCCCCCTCTCTAGGTTTACTCGACCATTTCCAGTTTCTTAATTGTGGGAGTTTGGATCCTTTCACAGTCATATCACAAAGCAGAGTCAGCAAAACTGAATTGTAACAAATCACATCCTTTTAAGTCTTAATGCACAGCTTCTTTTTTGTATCAATCTGTTGCAACACACTCCCCTGATATGTTTTATACCACTTGTTTGCCTTGTCCATTGTTTTATTTAAGTCTGTAAAGCTGTTTGTAGGAAAGAGTCCTCATTGGTTGTAAATCCAGTTCAATTCCAAAGGAGTTACCTCAAATTACGTCTCCATTATAGCTCATGATGTTCCTTTTAATATCTACTTTGCCTTGTTTATGGCAGGAGAATAAGCTATGATTTACATTGACTATTAAATTTTAGCCCGAAATGACTAGCTTTCTATTTGTCAAGGCTTTTATATACCCTGGTTGCAATTCTAAGAGGATCCAGGTACAGCAAGATGCAGGTGAAGTGTCTTACAAGTCAGAGATTTCTTTCTTTCTTCAGGCGTCTAAATTTCACAACATGGGCCTTTAATGTTAGCAGATTCAATTATTCTCCTTTGACTACTATCTTATACTTGTTTTACTGTACACCTTGTGTTCCTATAGAATACCCTGATAGGGGTCATGACTGTACCATTATTCTTCTCTGTCATTTTCATCATCCAGAACATTTACTTATGGGATTTATCAGTTATGCTTATGGCATTAATGATGAAAGCATGTTATATTTTTCTGGTTTTAATGATGATAGCTTGCTGCTATATTAAACTACTACTTTTACCAAAGGTTCATATTTATGTATCTTTTCTTGCGAATAGTCTAAAGAAAAATTTTCTGCATGAAAACGGCGTAACAATTTTTTTAGGTACATACAAATATTTCAAGTGAATATGACCATCAGTGTATTGTAAAACATAGTTATTATTTTTACAGTACATAAAGACTTTTGCATGACAACAAGAAAGGGTCACATTCTTGCCTTATATAATCACACAGAACTATACAAAATGTTAACACTAGATGTTAAATTTTAGTTCTTTAGCTCAAAAAAAAAAAAAAATCTGAAAAATTGTGAAGCATCTGGAATGTGTTTAATTTTCCACCATCTATTTTCTTAACACTGTGTAGCTCACTGGAGAGACTTTTGTTATTGCTGCAAATTAAAGCAACAGTTCTAAATTGCATATGGCTGCATTGCACCCTGATAAGTTTTTCTTCAGACAGGCATCTTAAGAGTGTAGGAGCAACACAGCTTTACTTATGATTGATAAACACTGCACATGTATCTGTAAGAGCTCATTGTAACTTACAAAGCATTAAAAGATGTTTAGGCATGCTGTCTGTGGAACAAGACCAGTATTCCCCTGCTTAGTCACTAGTAAAACCATAAAGATTATAAATCTTTGAAAAAGTGTTCTAACCCTACCGGTTGTGGATGACACGCATATTTTTATAGGATCTTGTTTGACAGATGCCCCTCAGATATGAAATCCCTTGGGACCTTGGAACTTTTGGGTGGTGGAAAGAACATCCTACTACTATAGACGTCCTTTCTGTATTGCATGTTAAGGCTATTTCAGGAGTCCAACAAAGGTCATGGTTTTCATCTACCATTGGTTTTTGACTGATACACTTTACATGCATTTTTTGTCATGAGTTAAGAGACCAAAATTCTGCTGAAGCCTGCCACATCATCACACACAGGAAAGAGACTACTGTAAAAGTAGAAAAACAGAAAATAATAATTCAAATAAAGACAGCTAGTGAAGTGTCCATCTGGAGTTGTGCCTTTGGTCAATCATAACCATAGTCACAATCTTTTTTAGAAAGATCAGTTAAATCATTAGTAGAAAATTGATTTTTTAGTTGTTCATAAGTAACAATTAAATAAATATGTAGATGTTGTTAGTCACTTCTTTTTGTTTAATTTCTTAAATATATTCTTGAGCTGATCAAAAATCATTGTATATTTTGTGTACCTATTCCTCAGGAATATTTTAATTTCACAAAGCTATATTATTTTTACAGGTATTTTGATCTGGATTGAAAGCAAAGCTTATATTTTTAAAATAATGTATGTTGGGCAATCTTTCATTTAAGGAAGAAAAAAGAAAAGAAATTTGTTAAAATGTTCTGAGTGATATTGAATGATGACTACTGAAATTGCTTATAGCTTTTCAGTTTCTCTGTTTTGTGAAAATGACCATATAGAGAACTCTCTACCTTTGTGATTCAGTAGGAGAGACTTTCATACTTGCGCTACTTCTTCAGAAATTTCAAGTACAGTGATTGTTTATGAAAAGCATACTGTGGAAATTGATTATCCCCTCCAAATATTTCAAAGGAAGTATCTGTACTTTGCATACATGTTTGTTGTAAGTCCTCACTGGAAACCAGTTGAAGTTAGTCATATCACTGTTGTCATCTGCAGATACAATTATATATCTATATTTAATGCCTCAGTGGATAGCTCCACATTACAGTTTAATTTTCCACAGAAGTCTAAATTTGTTCTTGGACTGTGTATTTTTCTATCATATTAGATAATCGGTCTGAACAGAAATCCAATTTTAACTCAATCAGCAATACTTTGAAGAAGGTTATGTAAAATAACTTGCACAGCTTTTAGTATGTCACAAAGTATGTGACCAGCCTGTTCATTTGTTCATTGGTGGAAACATATTCTGGCATGACACTTCAACTCATACTGATGGTCTCCACCTGAAGTCCTTTGTTACTTTTTTGGGAAATGATTCTTTTACTGTTTAAACTGGAAATTTCCAGTTCTAACTCTGAGCCCCAAGACATAAGTAACATTCATAGTGCCATGAAATATATATGCCATTTACTTTGCTAGATTGCTGAAGAAAATCATATGAATTACAGTTCAGAATTACTTATTTGTCTATTTCCTTCTGCTTATATGGGATTGTTCTCTAGGTTACAACTCTGTGTACTTATTTTTGTTGGTTTTAAATTAATGGAAATTATTGGACTTCACCAGCTCTTCACATGCACAGTCTGATTTATATGGTTATACCAACTCTATCGCCATGATATTCATCTTTCATTTTGTTTTAATAGTTATTTCTTATTATTAATCCTAATGACTTTGAGTGCTAAATAATATCTCCTTTTTCCTTGCTTATAAACAGTAGAAAATAGTCACATTGCACTGACACATAAAATGTTTATTCTGAAGTGGGCCTGTGGTTCAGCTACCTTCCTATCCAGTCTTTATTGATATTCAGTACTAGAAGCTGTAGAAGGTGGAAAAGAATGATTGCCTTGTAACATAAGGCAATGTGATTACACTGATGGATAGGATAGGATAGGATAGGATAGGATAGGATAGGATAGGATAGGATAGGATAGGATAGGATAGGATAGGATCGGATCCCCAGTGTGGGGATTTAGAAGTGAGCTGCTATATTTTTACTCAAGTTCAGGTGACCCACATATCTAGATATAAATGAAATACTATCGTGGATCCTGAATTGTATAGACTTACAGCAGATTCCTTTTCTATTGTCTGACAAAGCAATTTAGTAATAGGATTGTTGCAGTTCCTCCTCTAACCTGTCCCAGTCTCATGGTCTTTCTGTGAAGACAAGCTCTGTAGTTTCCAAAGCCAGCTTCCTCAGCTAGCCTTTGGTACACTTTGCAAGGTTACACTTTGGTACCTAAGTTTGAGTACTGTGTGCGTGCTGGCCCTATATAGAATTATTGTGAATGCAGTTTTCAGATTTTATTTCTTTTTACTAGCCTTTTATGAGACCAGCAAAGTTTGCTATACTTCTCAAAAGGAAAATCACAACTTTGTAGCAATAAAATATTTTGCTCTTGTCACAGAGTCTTTTTCTTTTAAATGTTTCCCCTGTAGGAAGTCCTCCTTTTAATCATCCTCTCACAGCAAAGCACAAGTTCTAGGTATCCTTACCTGATCCAAAGTCATATGCCTACAGCAGGATGAAAGCAGGCTATAGGGTAAAGCGGTGAGACGTCATTATAAATGAGGCTGATGAAAGCATGGATAGTTAACTGTGTTACTTTTTTCTCTTCAGCAGGAATGTGGAGAGTACCACCACCTCTGTGTTGCTATAGACATTGAATGTGACCTACATAGTTCTCTCAACAAGTCATGGATGAAAACTGGAAGAAAGAAGTAGGAATGAATATAGAGCAAGGGAGAGCAAGAAATATTTTTTGTATGTCTCTGTGGATATATGAATGTGGTAATGTAGTGGGCTGACCCTGGCTAGCAACCAAGCATCCACACAGTTGCTCACTGACTCTCCTGCCACAGTGAGGTTGAGGAGAGAATCAGAAGAGCAAAAGTGTGAAAACTTGTGGGTTGAAATAAGGACAGTTTAATAAATGAAGCAAAGCTGTGTGTGCAAGCAAAGCTACGTAAGGAGGTTATTGATTATTTCCCATCTGTAGGCAGATGTTTAGCTGCTTCCTACTTATTAGGAAAAATTTTTACACTGAAGGGGTTTTTAAGCATTGGAATGGGCTGCCCAGGGAGATGGTTGAGGCACCAGCCCTGGAGGTATTCAGGAGATGTGTTGATATAGTGCTTAGAGACATGGTTTAGCAATGTAGGGGTTTTTTTGTGGTTTTGCTTTTTTTTTTTTTTTTTTTTTATCAGAGTTAGGTTGATGGTTGGACTAGATGATCTTAAAGTTCCCTTCCAACCTAGACAATTCTATGATTCTATGATTCCTGGAAAGCAGGTCCTCAGCACAGGTAACTTGCAAACACTGGAACCACCAATGTTCCCCTTCCAGCTCCTTTCCTCATGCCTTTATTGCTGAGCCTGATAAAATATGTTATGGAATATCCCTTTATTTGATTCAGGTCAGCTGTCCCAACTGTACCACTCCCTTTTATTGCTCCCCTCCAGCCTACTTTTGAGGGGACGGGGGTAGAGGCAGAGTGAGAAAAAGGAAAAGCCTTCACACTGTGCAAGCACTGTTCAGCAATGGCCAAAAATCTGGTGTGTTACCAACATTGTTTTAGCCACAAATGCAAAGCAGAGCACCATACAGGTTAACTTCATCCCAGCCAGATTCCGTACAGGTACAGACTCAAGTGTGTCTGTTCTGGCAAAGCTGTCTTGTGCAGTGTAAAGGCTAGGAAAGATCTTGTGTGTATACACTGGGCAATGCTTTTTCTGATAAGGAAGAAGGCTATTGGTACTCCACGTAAAGAACATTTTCCACTCACTGCCACATGACAGGCAGCCAAGAGGCTGAGAGGGAATGAACAATTTTTATATCTGAAAATGTTTTCAGTGAGAGGTATAGAAAAGTGTGGCGTGGGATAGTAAGTATAGCCAGGCTTCTGCTGTTGTCGTAACAACAGAATGAAAGTCTGGTCTTCACAGAAGGCTGAATGCAGCAAGGAAAATGAGAAAATTGCTTGAAGAAGGAAAGGAAAGAGAGGAAGGGGAAAAAGAGGAGCTGGATATCTCGGGGTCAAACAGGAAGGTTCATAACCATTGTACTTGGTAGAATTTTTACTTATATAAAGACAAATTATGTTATAATTTTCTCATCCTGGAGATTGATGTTGCATTCAGGGGTTTCCTGCAAACAGTTTGAAATGACTTTCTGTATATCCTTGCTCAGATTTTGGTATGTGCATACTGATTCTGATTATATTCTCATTTTTGACATCTACTTGAGATCACAGACATCTCCTTTAGATAATGAACCTCTTAATGGCATATGTGAAGGTCATTGAGACAAAGCTGAGGGCAGTTCATTTACTACCTTGAACACCAAGACAGAACTGTGTGCAACATGGTGGTGGACGTAATTGTCATTGCTGAGAATGCAGTTTGGTGTTTTCATGTCATAGAAGTTGAATTTGTAGACTGAAATAAGATGTCTGTTTGTACCAGGAGCTGTCAAATGTTCAGGCATGTAGAACAATTTCAATGTAGGTGATTCTGGCATGTCTGAATCTTCTGAACATAAGGTCACAGAATACCTTTCTAGGTCTACTGGCCTTCTCTGGGGCAGGAATATGCCTGCCATTAGTGGTCTGCTGGGATCCACTGGAGACGTACTGGTTTGGGTATGACCCCAGTGATCGTCATAGCAAAGTTGGACATGCTGCTTTACCAGAATTCTGCAATGAGTACAGGTATGTCACAGGTGGTAGTTTCTGATAGGTAGACAAGATGATGCAATATGGCCTTGCAAGAAGACAGCTGTGAGGTCAGACTGACAAGTAGCTGATGCACAGATAGTTGTGTGTCAGATCTCTAGAAGGCAAAACAGAAAATTTCCCATGACCTGAGATGATCAAGACAGGAACTCAGAAATGACATGCCCGAAACTAATAATCTATTCCTTTCAGAGGGCTATGAAGGCTTTTTCTTAGCTAGAAAAGAGTGATCCATGCTAGCTGATATCTAAAGTGAGATGGGGTCCTGATAAAAGCACCTGTGTCATACTGCCTTTATCTTGCCTGAGGCTAGTGGCTTCTGTTACTCAGATGTGTTCTTGAAAAAACTTGTGCAGTGCTGTGACTAATCCACCCTTATGATCAATTATCCAGCCCCTCACTGCTGCTGGAGACAGCTTTCCTACTGCTTAAGAGCTCTCAGGAGCTTGCAGCCTATGACAGCGTACTACAGCACATAGAAGCAGTGAAATCATTGCTGAGGGGCAATGGGACGACTGGTCCCTTAGGTGGATTAAGAAGTGATTACAGATACTGGTGAGAGCAGGGCAGAAATCCTTCCATAGCTTTATTGGGTTTTGATGCATTTATGGTTCCTGTGAGATAGGTGAGGCCTGGGAAGGACTTGAAAACACTGTAAAAGTGTAGTCTTCTGGGATAGATAGCATAGGGTATGTTGTATGGCTGAGATTGAGGATCTTTGGAACACCTCTGAAGATAACATTTGGAATGCTAAGGATACTAGGTATGAAATACTTATATCAGCTTTACACATCAAAATTCCTTTTTATGTGATCCTTAGTTTTTATATTATGTACTTTTTGTGGGCTGCTTCGAGAAAAAGCCAGTGGTCTGTAAAGCAGTAGAATCATCTCAGAATAGTGTGTCTGATTATGCAGGTCTCTGCAGGAACTGTTTTGCCACCTTAATGCATTCAAACTTATGTCTAGTTTGCCAGGAGTTATCCTAATCTTTTTCAATTGTTGCTTTGTAAGCATGTTCTGTGAATACTTTCCTCCAGGATACATTAGACTAAAACATTTTATGTGCTGTAGAAAGTTTTTACTCTTGTTTCTGTTCCCGTATTATTTCACCATATTTCAATTGTTAGTTCTACCTACTAATATATTAAGGAGCAGATTACTTTTATTCCAAAATCAGGAAGAAATGAACTTAGTAAAAGCAGACACAGCAACAATCAGTGCCTTTTGACTGTAACTGAACTGTTCTCCCGATTCAAAACACTATCCTTTAATACTTTACCTTGGTGTTTTTTGGATTTTGTAGGGAGCTATGCAGATGCTAAGTGGTAACTTAAGCTATGCCTGTCTTACAAGAAGATATGTACAAATAGTCTCGTTGCCCAAGATTATAAAAGCTAATTGTGTGAGAAGCGGTTAGGCTGAAAACAGGAGTTCAGGCTGAAAACAGGAATTTGTTTTTGTAATCTCTGTGTAGGAGTTCTATAGTGACACAATATCTACTGCATTTGCTGTACTCACTGACTTTGTAATCAAATCCTAAAAGTGTTCAACACTATTCCTTGTTCAGGATGAACTGAAGCATATGTCTACTTCTTTGTAAATCTTTTGACAGAAAAGTAATTTCAGAGATGTCACTCATAGAATTTAACATACCATGTTTCCTTCATTATCATTCCAAGAACAAATTAAGATCAGTGTTAGAGCAGTTAGTATCAATTGCTCTATGCTCGTGCATGTGAATAACGTTTATATTTAACTTCATATGCTCAGTTAAAACAGACTTATATTGCCCATCAGAGGAAACTTTTAATCCATTGGATTTCTGTAATGTAATGATTTAGGTCTGTGAGATTCTTAGAGATCTCTAGTGGTACATGTAAGTTTTCCTCCTTCTTTTATTCTTCTTAGAGAGAGGAATGTTATAAAGATTTTCAAGAAAAAAAATATGTGTCTGATTTTGTTTATACCAAAAAAAATTTAGAAAGTAATTCTAGTTACTAAATTACATAATATAGTGTCATAGTTACATGAATTATAAATTCCTGAATTATAGGTGACATTTTATAGAAAGCAAAATTTGAAATGTTCATTATGAACTCCTTCTTTACCTCTTTATGACATGAATCTTGCTATTAATAGTCTTCTGCTGACATATAATAGTCTTGTAATGTGAAAAGCTGGTAAAAGTTAAGCTAAAAAAAAAAATAAAAAGATGCACCCAGTATCAGTCCTGTAGAACCCCTATCTATAGGATGTTGTGCATGTGGACTCCCAAGGGAATTGAAGAGCTAATGCAGGGATTACTTCTGCTGCAAACAGGTGTAGTTTAGAAGAGATTTAGGTGGTAATGTGTAATTCCTCTGTTCTTTCTCTTCCACAGACACCAATTAATGGACACCGTTGGAAAGACAATGCTAGGCTAGATGGACTTTTGGTCTTATCTAATATGTCTATTCTTATGATGCCTTTGTTCTTTATAACTTCAAGATAGGATTGGAAAGAAATGGAGATAAACTTCCCTGAAATGTACATTAAGATGTGAAAATTAAGAAACTGGGCTAAAAGAGATTTACAACAAATTGTCTTTTAAAAAAGAGGTGTTATGAAAAAATAGAAAAAATTGAGAAAGAATGTTTAAATTATTATTTCAGTTGAAACATTTTGCTTAAGTTTACTTAATGGGCACAAGCACTCTGTGATGCTAGCTTTAGTTATTGATATTGTCTGCATCTTGGCCGTGAGCTCTGTCCAGGAAAGACACATGCTGTTATATATATCAGAGTCTTGGTACCTCCAGCCAGACCCAAGAGAAGATTTATTGGAACATGTGTCATCATAATCCTTTCCCATCATACACTGTTAATCTCTGTAGGTTTTGCCATTTTCTGTTTAAAACCTGTTAAGAGAATTTTAGCAGTTTTGCCTTGGATTCATGCCCATATAGATGTCCAAATGAACCTGGGTGCTTTCTTATGTTATTTGGCATAATTTTATGTATGATGCCACTCCATTAAAGTCTTATGGACAGAACTTTTGCATTTTTGATGGGAAAAACTTCAGGAATCTTGGATCACCTTTTGTCAGAAACCCCCCAAAAAAAGGCTTTTGAAGCACCAGTGTTCACTCTGCTTTTGCTGATTTTGCTGACTCTAAACCAAGATGAGGACAAGGGCCATAAAACAACAGGATTACTGGGAATGTACAGGAAGAAGTAGCTCCCTTAAATGTGTAAAAGAAGAATTCAGTATCTCCTGAAATCTTAGACCAAGGCAATGGTATCTGATACACTGCATCTCCTTGTCCATCCTCTCCAATATTGAAGGAAACAGATATCTCAGCACTTCCCAGTACAGCACTGACACCTCAGTTTAGTGATGAGGTATACCTTTTGAAGTTCTTAGAGGAATAAAGGAATAAAATGCCAGCATTTATGGAAAGAATTCTCTGGCATGAGGGAAGATGGAATGATGAAGGAGAAATGGAAAGGGCAAAGCGGAAGAAAATAGCTGCAACAATATAGTGAGTTCTCCATTTTTTGTAGGCAAAGCTTGGGGAAAAAACCTAGGGACTAAGGACCCTGACTGGACTCTCCATGTCATGTTAAAATGCTCTGCATCTCACAAATAAGAAGTAGACATGGACTCTGACCCTAAAGTAGTTGAGTACCATAATCCCATAATGTTTACAGTATGAACATCTTGGGGAAATGAGTGGATTGTCTCTGCTTATTGATCTAGCATCTCACTAGACCCAATTTTTATGTGACAGCATTTCTTCATTTAATACTTAATAATTACATATTATAGTCTGATATAATCTATTATATACATTATAGTCTGATATAATCTATTATATACATTATAGTCTGATATAATCTATTGAGCTATAAGCAAACTAATTTATTAATTCTAAATTTAATTATATAAGTATTTGGCTCATCAAGGTGTTTTCTTGGGGCAATATAACTCTAGCTTAGGTAGTATGGCTTTATATCAGTAAGGGGTAGTTGAGAGTTGGAAAGATTAGGGGGACTATAGGGAAACAATTGGCAAGGGACCAATCTCTAAGCCTTTGTGAGAGAAGGCAAGGTAAATTGCCTGGGACCTTTACAGGTCTAATTCTGCATGGTTATTAAATTTAAATGCATAGTGAGTTTCCAAAGTGGACATGACAGGAAAGGTGAGGTGAGCTGAGATACAAGATTTAATAAAATAAATCACATCTGAATGTCTAAATTATGGAGATCAGTTCAGACTTTTGCCTTTTTTCAATAAAGGTATTTTAAAAAAGGAGGTTCAGTTTTCTTCCAAAAGTTATCTTTTAAAGGCTAATTGATTCCTAGAACAAAGTAAAGACCCCTGGATGAGAAGCATTTTAAGATATGAAGAATTAGTATGACTGCTATCGTAATTATTTTCTTTAGACTTTTGCACACAAACTTTTTTTTGCCTAACTGCACAGGAGATGTAGAAGTCTTTTCTGGGAACACATGCTGGGCTGACAAACATAGAAGCTTGAGCTCAGTACACCTTTCGTGTTGTGTAGACATGCAAATCTATGTGACCAAGTTGTAGTGTTGTAAATTTTCATTAGGCATCCCACAGACAATTTTAAGTGCTTTCATCCCGGTTTTGGCAAGGGAGTTCTCTGTTCTTATAGCAGTTGCACAGCTGAAATAATATAACAGAGCATTGCGAAAGCAAATGTTCACAATGGATTTTCTCCTACTGTTCGGAAACAAAAGTGAGGGCCAGTGTGAGCAGTAGGAGGTCAACCTATCTTTACTTGATTTAATTCTGTCTGAGTTGTCTCCTGTAAAACCTAATGAAAACTCAATATTGTCAGCATGGTGTAGCAAACTATTCAACAACTTGAACTTAGAAAGAAAGTTCTAAATGATTGATTCTTTCTTCTACCTGCTCTGCATAAAGCTGTTAGCCAAATGTATTCAAATTATTTAGAAGCCAAACACGAAAGATTCCCCCATGCAGATTCCTACACTTGTTCCCATATGACTCCTACACTTAGAAAGCAGAAAGAGAAAGCAACTGAAATTGCAGACAGAACGAAAAATGCATCTTGGCAAAAACTCCCAAAATTACAGCTACATGAGTTTATTATTTTAATATTATTTTTAAAAACAACCATCTGTTTTGCCATTTTAAAGTTGTAGCTTGAACTGCCTTTTCTGTCAAGTCAGAGATTGAATCTCAGCTTTCAAATCATATGAGAGATTTATGCTGTATCTCTTTGTTAAGGTTTCTTTCACAGTTCATGAAATGTCATCACCTCTGGAGACTTCTTAACCTAAACAAGGATAGGCACCTGCACTGAATCACTGACTAATTGGGCATGTCCTTCCTTTCCTTCTTCTTCAGCTGATAATTGCTTTTCAGTGTACGCTGATTCATTGCATTAGTCAATATATTAATTTGCTTGAATTCAAAAAATAAATATTTTACAGTAAACAAAGGATATTATTTAACTTAACACCACCAGGGATCCATATTTTCCTTGAACCAGTAACATGATATTTGCAAATTTTTACTGACAACTTTGCTAAAAAGAGAGTTTTTTCAGCTTGTATTCTTCTAAACACTTAGTTCGTCTGACAGAAAAAATAATGCCACTTTCTCTTTCTTGCAACTTTCAGAGAAAATGGCATACTTTTCTTTCTTTTTAAAATGGTGTTAACTTTATGTTACATTTTTTCCTATCACTAGAACACATTAGGATAAAAGTAAAAACAGGATTGCTTGATCATCCCTGGAAAGAAGGTTAAACAAACTGCCAAGGAATTTTGTGAAGGAGAAAAATCAGTGGATATTGTTGCTGAAACTACTTATGGCTATAGTAGATTGACAAAACACTATGTTAGCTTGTATGTGTCTGTCTGTCAGTATGGCATATAATGGCATATAATGGTATACACAACATATAATTAAATGATGAATTCAAATGTGATTCTGAAGAATAATCTTTTACATTAGAAAATGGAGCAAAATGGATTTTTATATAGGTCATACTGTTTCGTATTTTCTTCCATATAGGTCCAAATATACAGCTGTCAGTTGGTGGTAGTTCACATAATACACCCACAGCATTGCTTCATGGTCATATTTGTACCCTTGAGTGAATAAACAATGAATATCTTTGACAGATTTTACAAAGTGACCGTAAGATAGAACTTATGTTTCTTACAGACCTTGTAAGTTAGTTTCTTTCTTAACTGGGCTATTTGTCAATGACCTTAACCCTCTTCTATCTTGCCTGTCAGAACTATAAAGAACATCCCTTACTTGGAACTGTTGTTTGCCTTGGGCTTGACTGTAGCTTTGCCCTGGACATGGGGCAGCAGATTGCTGTGTACTGCAAGATGCAAATTGTCACCGTCTGCTTCCATTTGTTCTGAAGGGAAGTTACTCCGTGACAAGCCTACTACCTCAGCCTTTGCAAGATTATGCTCCTACAACAGCCTGCACACACTGGCATGAACTTTTGTACAAAGAGCATAAGCAGTGCCCTGAGGTTTCTGTTATTCTTGTCTAGAGAACTGAAACACGACTAATATGAGGTGCAAAGCACATGCTCTTTACTCTCTTGCCCGGCTGTTGAAACTGTACCACAATTTTCCTTTCCAGAGGCCTAGAATCAGAGAAGGAAGATAGGATCAGATCCATGCAAGTATGTAAATAGGTTGATATTTGCCATTCCAACTTTTTAGTAATTTCATCTCCATAGTATTTTCTCATAAATAGAATTCATAAATCCAATTTGGCAATGTGAGAGAGGAATTTATAACACCCAGAACACTCAACAAGGTTAGACTAAACTAAATCATAGCCGTTTATGAATAGCTTATTGTAATAAGACTTTCACTTTCCTGAAGTGTTCACATCGGGAAATAACTCTTTTTCTTTTGCAATTTTGTATCAAGACATTCCTTTAATGGCTTAAATCATCATGCAATCAAAAATGGAAGATAGCTGTACCTTTAAAAATAACAGAAAAAAAGTATTAGCTTTCTTCTCACCTGACTTTGGTGCTTTTCTGTCAACTTTAGTCATTTGGCTGTGTTAGTTATCCAAAATCAGGCTCATCTTTTTCTTCTAAAAAATAGCTAGAGGAGTCCGGCAGGCATTCACCTTTTATATGTATTTGATTCAATTGCTTAGTTGTTACAGTGTTTGTCAAGGAGGTAAAAAACCTCTGCATGAAGGAAACTGACCCACATCTCTCTGGCTCCTCAGCAGAGCACCTGGTGGCAAGCTATAGAGGAAAGGTGACCACCCTTCTGTTCACCATATATAGCAGAAAGCAAATTTCAAGGGGCAGAGAGTGAGTGAATAAGCAAAAGCAAGCATGACTCTGTGGCCCAGAAATAAGGTCACTTCTTGGAAAAGGAAGTTTTGGTTCTGATATGTGGTCATATCATTATTTATTCCTTTTATCCAATAGTTTTTTAATGCAAAATGCAGAAGCAACCTCTGACTTTTGTGCTGCAATGGCTACTCTCTCGTCTGTACGAAAGCTACTCTAAAGCTAGCTTCTGTCTGTTTACATAAGTTGCAGTCATACAAATAACTGCAGCGTAGATTTATCTTTAAGTTGCCTGTATCTCCTCAGGCATTGTCTAGAGAACCTGGATGCATAACTCCAGGCTCTGGGAATTCCCTAAGCAACAATGCTCAGGTGTTGCAGTGTACAGTGATGCGATAGCCAAGTCTTGCAGCTCCAGCTCTGTATGACTAAGCATAACTGATGTAAACGTTTAACAAAGTAGCTCTTAGCAAACCTGCATAGCCTATCTGTCCCCTGCTTGTCCATTGTAGCACTGAGACAAAGATCAGAGCCACATTTCTATGGAAAGCACTGATGTACCTGTTTACAAAAATATATATATCTATGAACATGTAACACATCAGCTGTAGAAAGCTCAAAGATTTTTTAACTGGAGCTGGTGACAGTTTCAGCTCTTAGATTACAGCATATTTCTCTGTATAAGGCACAAAAGCTACTTCAGCATATTTCCTTACACCTAGTCTCAGTGTTGTCTTTTCTGACTCCGCATAACCAGCTATATACACACTCTTTGCTGCTGGAGGCACTGCAGACTCTTGGGAAATAAGAGGTGAAATCAAGGATTTCCTCTTCCTAGGAAGATGGTAATCAATTTTAATTGCAAAAAAAGATAAAATAACTGGTGCAGGGAGTTGCTAAATACTAAAAGGTCTTTTACAGGGCTGGATTCTTGAAGAAGTTTTACAAAAGTCTTGTACAGAAGCAGAAGGGACTCTTACCTTCATCTGAACTTCGGCATATTATATGGTTAACATCTGCACAAAAACAGAGAGAGAGAAAACATTAGTATTCAATATAATTGACTTAAATCTGCACACAGAAGATACTTTAGCAAAAAAGTTAACATTATGGAATCAAACACTTTGAAGCTAGAAGTAAAATAAAAAAGACTGCCTGGGCAACTGTAATGTAGCTATGTCAATTTATGCTTTATATGTTACCTAATACGTCTCAACAGATGATGGTACACCACTGTTTTGAAAGAGCTCTTGCTTCACTCAGTACTTGCAGTTAATGTCTGCACGATTCAGAAAATGATCTGTTTCTTGAAGTACATTTATGTCTTTCTCAAAATACCTGTTGGTATTAAATGTCCTGCCTCTGTGTCTATATAGGAGATGTTGAGATGCTGCAGTTCTAAAGGAATGGAGTGTACCTGATTCAGATGAAAGTGAATACAGCTTAGCTCTCATTACCCTGAAACTTCCTAAATTCACATGTACATGCTGATATTTTTCAGAAAGTCTTACGATGTAGTCAACATGAAGGAGAACGCCAGGACTATATTACATGCAAAGAAACCAATAGACAATGTTATAAAATTACTTCATATTACATGTCTCAGTTCACAAAGCTGGGCACATCTTAAAGTTGTAAGTTAATATAGAACATTTTTAAATATTAAATTAGGAACATTCCGTGTAAGAACTGCAATACCAATTACAAATTCTATAACAAATTTTGCCATTCATAACTTCATTCACATTAAAAATTGACTTCAACAGAGGCATATTAAGCTACGCTGTCTTAAGATGAACTTTAACAAAACCCTACATCACTTGTATATTTCTTTCTTAATATATCACAGTACTATAAATCTTGCATGACAGACTTAGAATTTGGTTTGCAAATTGAGCCAGAGGCCTATATTCTAAATTTTGTGTCGATGATGTGAATACTTCTTAGACCACGAGAGGTTCTCATCAGCTTGGTTTCAAAGTACTCAGCTTGCATGGTATCTCTGGGTAATTAACTTTTCGCTGTGGATACAGGTATCTTGGGTCTTGGTGACACGCTTGTATTCCTCTGGTGCCTTTTGTACTTCACAGTTTTTAATCCCAGACTTTGAGGCATTTTCGTAAGAGCAGATCATCTCTAGTTCCCCTGCAAGTTCCCCTGTTGCAGAACTAACATGACAGCGTTATATTTCTTGTGGGTGTCTGTAACATTTCATTGTCCTGCCTTTCAGCCATTCACCATACTTCAACTTGCCATAATAAGACCTCTGGGCCATCTTTTATCAAAATATATAGCAGATGCCCAAAGCTGTGTTAGCTGACCTACAGGAGCATTATATGGAGTGGAATAGTGCTTTGAGGTCTCAGTGTCTAGGATCTGACCCTGTCATTTTATGCCAGGAGGTGTATGAAAAAAAATGCATTTGGAATTGAGATGCTTAACATAGCGAGAAACAGTTCAAGTTTCTCAGCTGTACAAAAAAAAAAAAAAAAAAAAAAAGGAAGAAAAAGAAGGAAGTCACTACTGTATAATTCACATTTAGTTTGAATTTTGTTTTGAATTGTATCCTCTTTTGGATAAGATATTTTAATCTCCTCAAAAGCTTCATTAGTGTTTACTCTGTGTGACTTTCTCATCCATCACAGTTTTGAGACAGAGGTGGCCATAGTAACAGAATTTATCTGCAGAGACCAGTGTTTTACTGACAATATTTGATACTGGTCTTGACAGGTTTTCTTTCAGATCATGGCTGGAGCAGAACTTCTTTTTCTTTGTGTTGGTACTCACACTCAAATTCTTAGCAATGTAATCAAAATAGTAATATGTTGTTTTCAGGTTTTTTGCAAGCAATACGCTTTTTGTTGGAAAGTGGTTGCTGGAAGTAACAGATCACATGCAGCACATCATACATGACTTTCAGCTTTTGGTTAGGTATAAGGTCTCTGAAAACTGAGAGTCTTCTCATATGATGACTTCTGTCTTTAAGTGCAGAAAGCAGCACTGTTCTCAGCACATGGCATTTGTAAAGGAGTACCAGTCAAGCATTTTTGCCCACATTATGATAAAGTAGGATTGCTCTTCAAAATTCAAGTCCTCAGCAATTGTGCATTATCATTCCCCAGTATGATAATTATTTCATTTCCTGAAACTGACTTGTTGAAGAGAGACGTCAAATAACCTAATCAGTATAGATCATACTGGTTATAGTAAAACCTGAAAGGAATACTAACATCTTAGCCATTATTCCTTGGATTTTATATCCAACTTGCATTCCAATGACTTGCATATGGAAAAATTTTTACTGCTTATCTTCTAACCTGCCTATTCAGTGGGAAACACGTCTGAACTCGGGGGGTTTTTTTATGTAAAATTTCACAAGCTAAGTAGATTTCTCTGTGTTTACTTAAGCCAAATTTGTAGTGATCAAGCTTATAGTACAGGAGTGCCATGTACCTTTCAAATTTCATATTAATAAGTGATTGCACATCTTTGTAGAATTAATTCAGTTCAAGCTTAAGAAACCTGAATTATCATGTCTTCATGTTACAGGTGGCTACAAGCATGTTTCCGGGCATGTAGTTAATACAGTGAGCAGAGCATATCAAATACTCAGCTGCCACTAAAGTAGACTTCCAGAAGACCATTCATTGGGTAAACATAGTTACCTAATATAGTCACAATGTCAGAACATACCTTGCTTGGCTCATCAGTGTTGCTCAAGATGAGAGTGAGTCTCTCTTTTGTCCCATATCATTCATGCCACATAGATATCTCAGGTACTCTTGGGCCTTTCAGCAGCACTAGTTGTTGTCAAGTAACAGAACTTTCAGACTCCTATGGTTAGCATGAGTCTATTAACCAGCTTTTGTACAGAAACCTGCAAGTAGACACTGAAGTTTAGTGATCTTAACCTCAAGTTGAATCCATCCTTGGAGCTCAAATTGGGACCAGGGGGAAACTTGCACCCTCTGCAGTGTTATCTGTGGACTATGTAGAACACACACAACTCAAATTATCTTCAGTGGAGACCTTCAAACACCTTAACCAACCATGACATTTTCCAAGATGTTGTCCATCTTTTGTTTTTATAGGAGCTTCACAACTAAGTGACAGTGTTAGAGTGCATAGGCTTGGTTTAAATGGGCTCTTCATGTTCTCCTGTTCAGTGACAGGTGAAAATTAGGTAAACTATAAATTATACCTTATAATACACTGATAAGGCAGAAAAAATGAAATTAAAATTTAAAGTATGTCCCTAGACCTGTTGAAGGTATACTGAGACCTGTACCTTTATTTCACAGTTTCCATAGTTCAGATCATTATGACTATGTAGGTATCTCTGCTTGCTTTAGGTGAGAGAATTTGTACTCCAGATAAAACTATGCTAAAGGTTCATTTCCCAGTGACAACATTAATGTCACAGGCTATCATTCCCAGATACTTGCTGTACAAAAGGAGGGGGACACAAGGAATGAATGCCCTTTAGATGCAGAGTGAAAAAAACAATCTAATTATGCTGCTCATAGTCTGCTGAGAAAATGGAATAGACACATCAGCATAATTTAAACTACCTTCTATTTATCAGCACTTCCAGCCATCATTTTGTTGGACTTGCCCCATTAATACAGATAACATTTTTATGTAGCTCAAAGTTCTCCTCTTGTTGACTCATGCTTTTTCTTTGAAGCAAAAATGAAATTAAGGGTTTATCAATATGGAATGGGACTCCACTTCCAATACCTTGTGCTCTTTGTGAGATTTCAAGTTTGCTGCAGGGAGATCTGAGGAGATTGAATACTTAATAATCCCAGCTGTATTTTCTACTCTACCCCTAGTACTAGTTTTAGTGATATACTCTCCTACTACTTTGTTGCCTCAAACTTTACAAAATGATAAAAATATATTATGAGTTTTCAGGCCAATCAAAACACCATAGCTGCCTCCTCAGGATGAAAGTATATAAATCACCTCATTTCTTGTCATTTGTTGATCCTTCGAGGTCTCTCTCTGTTTTCTTACACACATTTTCCATACTTTTCCAGGTCTGATTAAATTCAGATCTTGGGGCGGATACCAGGAATATATCTGTACCCCAAGTGCAGAGATGTGGGAATGAAGGGGAAAATATACCAAAATACATATTGACATTGCATGTCTGCAGAGGATCTAGGAAAAAAACATCCATTTTGGAGTGCAACTTTACCACTTTTAATAACTAAAAAAGATAGGAAGAGTGAGACATATAGCTTTGTCCTTTTTGTAGTGGTTAACTGATGTGTCTGAGAGTAGAAAATTTACTGGTCTGTCTCCACTGAAGTTTCTACATCTAGAGAGCTCATGTGTATGATATTTAAAAATTTAAAAACTGCAATCTACTTACGATGTTTATATTGAAGGTTTTCTTCTGCCTTTTTGTTACCTCAGTGTTGTATTTTTCATATTTTACATATTATTCTTGATACTATAATAAAATATCCTAAAAGTTTTTTCCAACATAAATGATTCTATGATTACTGTTTATTTGTTTTATTCCTTGTTTCTGTGCATTATGTGGGAAGAGATTCTATGATCTTGGACACCTCTTACTGAAATACTTTTTTATGGGTCTCTAATTGGATGAATATGTGCTTTGGTGAAAGTCATATGTATCCAGATATCCCTTTGTAAAAAGATCCCTTTACAAAAAGATCCCTTTGCATCCATATCCTTTTGTAAAAAAAAAAAAATAAATAAATAAACCAAACAAAACCAAAACCAACACAACACACAAAACTGAAATCAAGAACTTCCCTTGATAAATGCTCCTGCTTAATGCACATACTGTAGGAATTATGACATATCTGCTGACATTTTCTGTGAACTAAAATCTTTCAAATAGAATAATCTGCTGACTTTATTAGGGTAAGAACAGCACTGTTGGATTGGTACAGCCTTTCTGGGATAATACCAGAAAGGGGAAAACAAAACTTACGCATTCGTGAGAAATTATTCTTGCAGTAACTGAATATGACTTTTCTTTCTACTTTATCTCAGTGAAGAATCATTTCTTCTGTCATTTCATAACACATGGAGCTGTTAAGGAAAAAAATCAAACCAAACCAAACCCTGTCTTTCTGAAATGGATTCCTGGGCATTTATTACCACAGATCCCCATATTTACTTCCTGTGGTTCAACCAACCACCTTAGTTATATAGATATTATCAGGTCTCCTTCTGTCATATATAAATTATTACATATACCCATCAAATTACTCCTTCTTCTTTATTATTTCAGTAGCTTGCTGTCATTCTTGGCTGACCCATTAAGGAAGCAAAATGTAGCAAAAAACCATTGGGCACTACACAAGCAATGGCATCCAATCCACTGTTGTCCTTTAACATGTCAATACACAATGCCTCAGTCTTGAAATACTGGCTGGGAATACAAAATCCTTCCAAAGACAAGTAGAACTGTCCTTTATTTTGTTGAAACAGCAGAATGAATCCACTAATTCTCTGATCCTCTGTTTCTGAGCTAGTCAACTTATTCTCCTTAGTTAATAAACTGAAATAAGCACTTCATGTGATGCATTTCAGCTGCCTACCTTACAGTTAAATATTCTATGCCTTATAAGTGCCTATTACTTTCTGATGAACTAGAAGTTTATAAATAAATAAATGTATATATAAAATACATATTTTATATATATATATAAATACATATAAAATATATACATTCCTGGAAGCTGAAGATATTATATAAGCAAAGATTGAGGCTGTTTGCTTTAGGTGAAACAAGACTGGATATGCTGGAAAAAAATGAAACATGCTGAAAGCCACAGGGAAAGTGAATTGCATTCTCATTTTACCTCTGACAGTACAAAATCCAAGGACATTCAGTGAAATTAAAAGCAACCTATTTACAACTTTTCTAAAAGTTCTTCTCTCAGAATAGTCTGAGGAGTATTCGGCATGAATTCAGAGCAATATTTAAAGACTATTTGTTGTACATGAGATATGTAGGAGTTACAAAATGAAATAAAATTATTAGTAGCTTGGAGAATCAAGGATATGGAAGTAGTATCCTCCAATGAGTGATAGGATAAACATGAAGTGATTTAACCACAAAAGTGGACTGCTCCAATTCTGTCTGTAGGATATCGCTCCCTTCTGACATGCCCACCTCACCACCCAGTTTGGTGTCATCAGCAAATTTGGTGAAGGTGCTTTCAATCCCATTATCCAGATCATTTATGAAGATGTCATAACTGGGCTTCCCGTATGTATCAATGCTAGGCCCCACACTCTTCAACATTTTCATAAACGATCACCACCCTGAGTGTGGACTGTTGGCCAATTTCCTACCCATCTTGCAGACCACTCATCCAATCTGTATCTTGTCAGTGTATCCAGGAGAAGGCTCTGGGAAACAAGCACTTTGATGAAGTCTAGGTAAACAACTTCCACTGCTCTCCATATGTTGAAGGAAGATGTTATTTTGTCATAGAAGGTGATTAAATTAGTCAGGCATGATTTGCCTTTGGTAAATTCATGTTGACTTTTCCCAGTCACCTGTTTCATTTCAGTTTTGGTAGTTTCTAGTATGACTTGTCCTGTCTGCTGGATCTGGGGTCTAGCTACAGCTGGACAGCAGCTGCTTAATTACTCTGCACATTCTCAGGGAGGACTAGAGGTCTGGGCTTCACCTGTGACCGAATATGGCACTTAAAAAAAAAATAAAATTAAACTGGTCACTGGATTTAAATTTGATATAATTGCTTTGTGGTTGTTAACACTTTTCCATATGATTGTATGCAAATCCCTTCTGTATGAGATTTTTCACTGACAGAAAGAGTATAAGTTTCCAATAGCATCCATAAAAGAGACAACATCTTTAATTATCTATTTGATCTTAACTTTGTAATGATCAAATATAGGTTGCCTTGCATCAAAGCACTCCACAACAGATTGAATAGATTACAAATGAGACACTGGATTTTATTGTGATCATTTTTTCATTAACAAAGGGCAAAGACATTTAAATTTATTTTATGCATATTTAAATACATAAATGTTTATGTTTCTTGGAAAGCTGCATGTCTTAGATCATCATTACTATTATTTCCATTTATGAGATAACTCTTAAATTCCCATCAAGACAGAATGTTGTGGCTGTTGTTCAGTGCACCAAGATCCACAGAGATTCTCTGTTATGCATCTGGTCTTTTGACAGCTCAGTGGAATAATTGTTTACAATGTCATTGCTGTTGCTGCTGCTATAATCAGCTTCTACTGTCTTTTTTCTCTCTTATTCTGCTGTCTTTAAGTGCTACCAAGGAGAACCATGCATCAGCTTTGCTAACTTGGCCCTCCTCAACAAAATAAACTTTTCCTTAAACATATTGGATAGCATGCAAATATGCTGGCTAAAGACAGGAACTTCAAAATTCATCATCCTTGTCACTGGTAACAGGACTAACATTGTCAAAGTATAATGATAGATGCTCGCATAAAATACAGTGGGTTTTTCACATCATGCATTTTTTAATCACTGGTGCCAATCGGAGTGGGACTGCTACTGTGAGAGGAACGATTGCTAGAACAAGAGCATGCCTAAACTTTTTTTGTCACTTCAGCAAAGTAAATATACAGCAATTGATTCATGTTTGATCTTTTGCAAAGGTTAGCTTGGACTCCTAAATAGTAAGCTATATGCAACAAAAAGACATTTACATTTCTTTTTCTTTTGGGGGCAAATTGAGCATACACTGCAGGAAATATTTGGTATTTGACCATTAAGATGACTGAAGAAGATCTGAATGATCTATATCTAGATCAGTATAGAAAGTCATGTAAACAACCTAGAGAGAAAAATTACAAAAAAAAAAAAGAAAAAAAATCTAAATAAAGGAATCCAGTACCCCATTTTTTTGCCCTTTACGTAGGGATGCTATCTGACTGAGGTTGAGTGAGAAAGTTCCCAAGGTATAATTAATAGCTTGGTCTTTGTGGCTGATTCTTGGGAGTTTTTGTTGTAAATAGGTTGGTCATTATTCTTGTTAAAAGACAAGGATTGTCTTGAGTCTGATTCTAGGAGGAAAAAAAGCAACAAACTCTGGACTGATCCACATATACAATGATCCTGATAATAGCATTACACATATAAACCTGTCTATTAAAGAAAATAATAAAAAAAAGACTATGCTGTTGCTTTTCGTTTTTAAACACACCTGCATGGCATGATTGTTGCACCTACATGTGCTGAGTTTGCATCAGCCACTGTCTGATTTTTAGCTTGTGGTCATAGCTGTTTATTAGTTATGGTAATCTAATCAAGAATTGAATCTTTCTTTTAACTGCTTAACTTGTAAATACTTGATAAACGATGAGATTTTAAGTACTTTAACAGAGTGTAACCTCTCCTGGCAACTTTTGTGAGTATTTTAGTCATGTTTCAACCTCTTTTCTGCATAAATAGTATTCATCTCTCCTTCATTGTTAAATGAAAGATCTATACAACTCATGAGAAGAAAGTAATGAAATCAGATCTGGTAAGCTTCACATCTGGTATGCTTACCAGGATGTGGGTGTAGACATGTTCAACTCTCCAAAAAGTTGGGAAAAAACAGAGTGCAAGGAAGTAGATTTTTTTCAGTTTTATAAAACAAGGTAAGTGCTGTATTTTAAAAGCCTGGAATTCTGATGCTTCTCTTGTTTAGTTTTTCTGAGTCTAAATACTTAAGCTGGGCCTTTTCCACCTTTTTTTTTTTTTTTTTTTTTTTCTTCCTATTTGAGAGATTCCAAACATCCTCTGGAAAGAACTGTAGTCACTGGACAGAGATTTGTTACAAGATACATATATCCTTTCTATCTGTGGCTTAGAAGAAGTGGTATGTAGAGGTGCTTATCTCTTTTTATGGAAGGAGACTAGGTATTAGACTTAATTCAAGCATCTGTCTATTGACTCCAAGATAAATGGCACGAATAACATAATGAAATGGCGATAAGTGAAAATTCTTCCATCAAGATTAGCTTTCTGTTAGTAGTACTACCATTTTGTACAATCCTCTGTATAAAATACCCTGTCAGTATTGCCCTAAACATTTTTTCACTGAAACCAAAGACAGAACTATGTAATACAAGATGAATACTTTCTTATTTCCACCTTAAAAATGCAACAGTTATGACTATGAAAGTAATTTTTTGTTTGGATAGGGACATACTGCACTTACATGGTTATAGCCCTCAGTGGATAAGGAAAACTGTAATATGTTTAAGATTTTCAAAATGATCTGGATGATGGAGTATCACTGGATGTATTCCCAAATTCCGAGTGTCAGAACACATGGTAAAAAATGAGGTGATATCATTACATTTTTTCCTCTGCTTCTTCCCTGCCTTTTTCCACCCACACTTCCTGTGTTCCTCTCTCGTATTTTTCAAATAGAACAAAGAATTTTAAAAAATGGAAAGAAAGTAAAGTACAATGCACAAGATTAACACGGGCAGAAGAATAGGCATGCATGACTGGCTGTTGGCAATGTCTCTAAAATACAGCCCACATTTCTTCAGCATACTTATTTTAGTGTGATAAATTACATTCTCTTTTCCTTTATGATGCTTTTTTCTTTCAGATGTGCTAACATGTAAGTATTCCAAAAAATTTTAATTACATTTTGGCAGCTCATCGAATATAAACATTACATCCTCAATGGGCTTTTGGACTCCGCCCATATGACAAGAGTGGCAGTGTAGAAAGATTCTCAGTCCCCTGATGTTTACAGGATTTAATAGCCTTATTTCGAAAAACCATTTTTGCAGGTCATTCTTACAGAATCATAGAATCTTCATGGTTGGAAGGGACCTTTGAGATCACTGAGTTCAACCATACACACAAAAAAAACCCAAACCCAATCTCGGGCACTTACAGCCTGCAATAAAATATGAAAACCTTTAGCTTGCCTCTTAGCATTTTTAAAGTTAGATATATGACTGAAGATACAGCTTGAAGAGAAGGTTCCCCAATAATCTTCCATATACATCTTCTGATATAGATTGTTTTAATAAAATTTTGAGGGTAGGAAGGTCTTACAGTTAAATTATACACAATTTCTTCCTTACAGAAACCTAGAATTTTATTTAGATTTTTTTGCTCCATCCTGAAAACTGAGTTGCACTGAAGGGAGAATTTTTTGAATCTGGATTAATTTCGCTAAAGGAATGGCACTTGGGTTCAGGTCCAAATTAAATTAAATCTCAGAAGTTGTTAATGTGAACATTTGTCTCCAAGTAATAGAAATCTCTTGTGTGTGACTTCACCTGACTGTAGATCAAACCTGAAAAATAGACACTGTAAGTTTTGGGTTCAACTAAAAACTATGTCAGAATATCAGAAAGCATATTTGAATTCAAACTCCTCATTTTTAGTCATTAATGATCAAGATCAAGTTTTACTTAAAGAAAAGTAAAGATTTTTTCATATCGGTTTTTGAAAATCTATACATTGATGATAATTGCTGGAATAGAAGAATTGAATTTTTTTTCCAGTATGCATTAATAATTATTTAATTGAGTTATCAGAGGCAATAGTCCAATCATTACTGCTGCTTCAGAAGTGTGAAGATATAAATATAAACTACAGAATGTATTAACTTCAGATATAAGCAGAGATGTAACTCCATTTATAAGCTGTAGTGTTACTTTTTTACTCCAGCTGACATATTTTTGCAATTATATATTCTTGCTGCATATTGTCATAGCTTCGAATGACTATGCTCATTCGGTGTTTTTTTTACTTAAAAATTGCAATTTCAGATTTCTAAAAAAAAGTTGTAGCAGCAAAAATCCCCAATGTCAGTCTATAGTTTCTCTGATTTTTTTTTTTTTTTGTTATTATATTTGTCCTGAGTACCCATGGGATGATTATCCTACCTCTAACTTGCTAGCTCCTTTAATACAGTTATAGGCACACAGAGAGATACGAATACCAGGAAAAAGGACTGCCTTAAAACCTTGTGAGGGACGTTAACTTCAGTCAAGCCTAGGAGACACAGTCAAGAAGTCTATTTATAAAAATTCCTAAATATTAGCCCATAGGCAGAACTGCTTTGAAAATCATGACAGCTAAATTCGTCAGATGTGTTAACACACAAGCTGCTCTCTGGTACTGCCTTGGTGAGTGTGTAGATTGAAAATGAACTGAATGTGGCTTTTTTCCTCCTTTAATCCCACTCCTCAATGAAATGTTAATATAGCTGTTACATCTTTTCTCACAACAGTAAGAACCTCCCCATCCCATACCTAGCAAAGAGGTTCTAATCACTGTATTGTCTGGGATTCTTTAAAAGCAAAAAGCCTCAAAATATTGGATGACAATTACAGTGTTTACTATCCAATGGTTGTGTTTCGCAAAAGATGTTTGTGCTAGCAGGCAAAACCTCAAATTCATGCACACAAGTAGATTTTCTTAATTATATCTTTTACTGGATAATAGCTTTAATGAAAATCAAAACACTAGTGTTAGCTTGGAAGGATGTTTTTCATGTGCTTCATGCATCTGAGGTGGCTGCTAAAGCTATAATTTCTTCTTGTTCACTAGCCTACTGTGATACTGACAAGTGAATGACTCAAGCAACAATACCAAGAACAAATAAAAACAACATTCAAGACCTAAGGATCACAAATACCCCTCATTTTTGCTCCCAAGAACCATTCCGAACAGAGGAAGATGAACCTGAGTGCTTCTTGCCCACTACACATGCAAATAATCAGTGATCAATTAATGAATGGTGCTATTTTCCACAGCTGTGAGACTGTGATTACAAAAGGGATCGAAACATAGAATTGACTCAGGAGACATCACCTTGCTAACTTGACAGGGTCACAAGAACACCAAGGAAGTCATTTATTATTGTTATTCATTAAAGAAAGGTTATAGTCATCTTTCTAATTACTTTTCCTACTTAGGACTGCTAACTTTTTCACAGATTGCTTGTCACTTTTACTGACCTCTGTATAAAATCGATACATATTTACATTTTTTTGTACTCATTATGGTGAAACATGACATGGCCTGAGAATAAAACATGCCTTTCTTTGTAACAGAAGACAAACACTGAAAACACTGATGACAAAGTTTAATAGTTTCATTGCTCCTTTCATATATTTTAGCAAAACTCTTATATTGTGACTATGCTTACAATGAAGTTGCTGTAAGATCCTTCACAAAAATGAAGCCAATATAACGTTGAAGTCATTCCAAGAACTAAGATATTGTGTCCATTGTTTTCTTTCTTAAAATGAATGATCATCACTAAAGTATTATTTGAAAGTGAACACCTCTTTTTGTTGAACTATCCAACTATCAAAAACTTTTTTTTTTAAATGAAAAAAGTTGACACCATAAAATTTGGAGCTAAATCTGGATTTAGATCATGATGCCTCAAATATTAGGTATGTTTAGATGAAAGATTACTATTAGCAGAATAAGTTTATTCACAGAATTAAGATTGAAGTCTAGTTTCTTATTTGATTACTAACTTTTGTCCCAACCCAATCTCTTCTCATAAGGCACACAGACACACCCCTGTTCCCAGCTCTATCATCCTAAAAGCCTCAAAGACAACTGTCAGCTCTGTCAGGAGCTGAGACGCTTAGGGATCTTATTCTAAAAAACAATACTGGCTGTGGTACCCTTTAATAACAACAGAAACATTTAACATTTCAGGTAAAAACATCACTCTGAGTTGTGATCAATATACACCAAGGAGACAGAATGTTAAGTCCTAAATAGTTCAAGGTGATTATTGACTATTTTTTTAAGGGGATGATATTTAACCAATGATTTGAAACAATACAGCTGGAGAAAGTCTCTTTATTGTGTCTTTACCTTGAATGTCTGTTTTAAATACATATTTTTTTGTGAGCATTTAAAATAGGGTAATTATTCAAACAATTCACATGACTAAGAAAATGTAAAGAGAGGAAAAAAATCACAGCGGTTTGGAAAGGCAACATCTTTGTTTTGAGACCAAGACTGACAAATGAAAATGGTTGTTTTATGATATGTTTCTGCATGACTGCGTGGATTTGAAAATAGAAACCCCTAGACCAGTGTTTGTACACATTGTAAACAGGTATTTGATTTAGTAGTAAAGAATGCTATTACATCCTGGACTGTACTAGCAGAGGCATGGCTGGTAAATTGAGGAAACTAGTTGCCTCCTTTCACTCAGTGTTATTAGTGCTATGTATCTAGACTACTGCATCCAGTTTTGATCTTCCAATACATGACAGACATGGAAAAACTGGATCAAGTGCAGTGCAGGACCACTACACTGGTGTGGGCCTGGTGCAGTTTCCCTGTGAGGGGATGCTGAAGGAGGTGGTCTTGTTCATCCTGGAGCAAGGACAGCTTTAGGGGCACCAAAGAGCAGCTCCCCTACACCCATAGGTAGGCAATGGAGAAGGTGGAGCCAAGCCCTGCACAGTGGCACAAAATGGGAAAATAGAAACGAAGGGCATAACTTGAATCAAGAGAGGTTCTCACTGAATATAGGGATAAATCTTTTCCCTATGAGGACACTTAGGCCATGACACAGGCTGCCCAGAGCAATTGTGCAGTCTCTCTCCATGCTTGGGGGTGGATAAGGCCTTGATCAACTGTGTCTGACCACATACCTGAGCATGCTTTGAGCAGGAGTTTGGACTGGGGATCTCTTAAGATCCCTTCCAACCTGAATTATTTTTTTATCCTCTGTTATAATATAGAAATGGCAGATATTCAAAGTAGTCCTAAAAAACATGATGAATAGCCATTCTAAATTTAATTACAGAAAAAAGTCAGATTGATTGTTGATTTTCTTTTTTTAATAAATCTTTTCCTACAACAAAAGATATTCGGCATAAAAAAATAAAAGCCTGCATTGCTGATTCTGCCTATAAATTAAGTATATTCAGAAAATGCATGTTAAGATTTATGTTGTTATCAACTTCTATAAGAAATTATTTGTATTATATTTGTAGTTTCAAAAGAGTTGCCATTTCATTCTCTTACTGACCAAAGTTTATTAATTTGACAAATCAGTAAACACAGCAATTACCAAGGGATCTGATTCTGCTCTCATTTATGCTGCTGATGAATATGTAGTAAGTCGACTGAATGTAATACTCGAAATATGTTATTTGAGAATCTTGGAAGTTAATAGACTTTATATAGTGACCACCTGAGATAGAGCAGAATGTGATCATACTGTAGTACTGACTATGACAAAAAGAATTTGCACTACGTAAACAGAACTTTGTCTTCTCATTGATTGTAAATCATTATGAAAAGCTGATGAGTGAAGTGCAGATCTTTCTCAGGTACTTTTTACCATGACAAGAAGAAGAACAGCAAAGGCAGCTCATAAAATTTTTTTGGCAGTGTGTTAAAATTGTCACAGCTCTAATGATTTGTATTCATGGTATAGCCTCAAACTACCAGTAGCTATAATTCATCATATTTCTAATTTTACAGAGGCACAGATGGCTGTCCACTCTAGTGGTCCCAATATTAGTGAGTTAAACATGGAATAGCATGATTGATTAAAAATTGTAATCAGACACTACTGCTTGTAATTGTGATTAATATGAGTTTACTATTTCTGACAATAATTACTTTTCTTCTCTCTTTTTAACAGAGGGAATAGAAAGTAAGTGGATTACAGGTTTAAAAGAATCAAGACTTTAGGGCCAAATGAACAATTAATTGTAATTGTAAAAAGAGAAAACTGCTGTTAGTACTTCACTTTTAGGATGATTTAGGGATTCCTATTCTTTTGATAACTGGGTGGCTTTTTTTTTCAAGGTTAGCAATTTTTCCCTGTGGGAAAGTGACAGCTAATAATTTACGTGTATATTATCCTTTGTACTGTTTTAAAATTATTTTGCATGCTTACACTTCAATAGGGCTTAGTAACAGGGTTTTTTTAGGAACTTTGTGCATGCCTTTGAAGATAAACCAAATTTATTTTACCTGAGGCAGTGAAAAATTAATGGACTGATTTCCATTAGTGTTTTAGCATTCACCAGAAGTGCAGTTAATGGGTTCATTTGGCTTTGGATCAGGTCTGTGTTTCTTACTTACAGTATCCTCATGGTCAAACAGAAACCAAGCATGTATTGTGATAGAATCCATGATTTCTGCATGACTCTCTCTTCTTTGGAAAAGGTTGTGACATTTAACACTTGACACTATGTCTTCTGTTTCTTAATTTGGTAAAGTATTGGGTTTATGTGACAAGGTTTTGGTAGCAGGGGAGCTTTAGGGATGGCTTCTGTAAGAAGACACCAGAAGCTGACCCATGTCAGACAGAGATAGTTTCAGCCAGCTCCAAAGCCAGTTATACAAAGCTGAGCCCATCAGTGACAGCGGTGATGCCTCTGTGATAATTAAGAAAGAGTATCCCTCTCAGCAGCTGTGAGAGAAAGGAGTGAAAAAAAGTGAGAGAAACAACTCTGCAGATACCCATGTCAGCGAGTAAGGAAGGAGAGGAGGTGCTCCAGGCACTGGAACAGAGATTCCCCTGCAGCCCATGGTGAAGAAAATGATGAAGGTAGGTTGTCCCCCTGCAGCACATGGAGGACCACACTGGAGCACATATCCACACTACAGCCCGTGGAGAATAAGCCCTGAAACAGATGGATATGCCCTGAAGGAAGCTGTAGCCCATGGAGTTCCCATTCAAGCGGAGACTCCTGGCAGGAACTGCAGCCCATGGAGAGGAGCCCACACAGGAACAGGTTTTCTGTCACAAACTGTGACCCTGCAGGGGACCCACGCTGGAGCAGTCTGTTCCTGAAGGACTGTATTGTGTGGAAAAGATGCATGCTGGAGCAGTTCTTCAAGAACTGCAGCCTGTGGGAAGGACCCATGACAAAGAAGTTTGTGAAGGACTGTATCCTGCGGGAGACACCCCATGCTGGAGCAGGGGAAAAGCATGCGGAGGAATGAGCAGCAGGTTTTTTGTTTCCTGACATATTATGGTATGATACATGTTAATGAGATTCTTCATTTTTATATCCTCAGTGAAACATTTTCATCCCCTATCTTTCCTTCTGACAAAAGATCTGGTGTTCCAACAAGCTGTGGGATACAGGTGGTGAAAACATGAGGAGGAATCTAAACATAACACTTGGGCAGACAGTGCACAGAGAAGAGCTGCTGATTCACAGCATCTCTTGTGCTGCCTTTGGCAGCCAGATCTCATGAAGCCCAAGGCAGAACTTAGAACTGCTTCCCTTGAGTAGAATCCTTGTAGCTGGCCTCTATGGTCTTGTTACTGCTGATTCTCCAAAGGTGAAACAGGCAAGTACAGTTCTTTCCTTGGCTTCAGGCGAATTCAGATTTTCTCTTTCTTTACTCATAGGGATAAATCCTTATGATTTTACTCTTCCCACGTCCCCCTCTTATTTCAATCTACATGTCTCCAAGACTTCTATTGTTTCCTTTTTATATCACTGTACTGCTGCCCATATGATGCTTTTGTTTCTTTTTATCTGGATGTCTTTAACTAAGTATTCAAAACAAAAATAACAATTTATTTTAAGGAAGAACTTGTTAAGTAGAACTTGTTAAAATTGATGGAGGTTTTCTTGTCTTACATTACAGAAAAAACAACAAAATTTTCCTCTATTTTCTGTTTAACAAGATCTTCTGAATATTATCTTAACTATGGTTTTAATTTCAAATGGACAATGCTTTATAAGACACAATGATTCTATTAAAGACTTCTGTGGCTATGTGCAACTTCTCTCAAAAGTTGATCAATCCAGTATAATTACACCTAGTATGTGCTGTATCACATGATGTTGAAGGCTGCTATCATGAGAGATGGCTAATTGCCTATTTGATTAATAGCTCTCCACCAGACTCCATCTGTAGGGAGATTGAGCCCACTGTTCTCAAAGCTGGCTGAGGCATACCTCACCACAGCCTATCTGCACAGCTACATGGATCTGAAAAAACATTACACAATGAAAAAAGTTGTGGTTAAGCAAAAGGTTTCAAGTAGAGGCAGCCTCTGTCAGAGGGTCACAGTTCTTTGTCACTGACTTGAAAGTCTTTTTGCAATGGGACAGTGCCTAGTTTCTCCTTTAAAGAAAGCATTTCTATTTTCCTACCTTGCAAAGAGAAAGGAAAGAAAATATCCATAATAGGCAAAAATCCTCTCCAAAAATACAGTGCTAGAATAGATGATAATAGTAAGTATGATGTACAGCTAGACTAGCCAAAATGAATGCGGGAAGGGCAATAGTATGGAGCCAGATGTAACCCCAGAAGCTGAGCAATAATGACATTGACAGCAGCCCTGCCCTCCTTTTTATGCTACCCAGAGACAAGTGTAGCTGAGCAGGTAGTCGTCTAGTTGTCTGTGCATTGCAGCATCCAGGTTTTAGTAAGTATTTTAACAAGCTGGCATAGGATGCTATTTAAAACTAAAACTAGGATGTAACATTCTGTTACTGCAGCCACTAAGCTAAAGGGGGAGAATATAGCGAACTAGATCTATAACTGATGCTTTCTATGTATATACCTTCCTATCATGACCTTTTTGGTTTTTTTGTTTTGTTTTGTTTTGTTTTGTTTTTTGCAATGCATGTGTTAACTTGGGAAAAATTACAATGAAGTAAAAAGGAAAAAAAAAAACAAACTATAAAACACTATTGTCAGAAAAGTAAGCTGCAAGGAATAAAACACATACATAAGATTATAAAGATGATGGATACATTATCTAGATTATTTTATTTTTTGTACCAGACCAGTGCTAACTGGGTAAATACTAAAAAGGCACTGATTACTGAATTTATATTACTTATTTTAGAAAGTGAACTGAAGTGTACTAAAAACTGTTATAAATTGCTGCACAGAGGAAGCATCAGCAGCACCCAGTGATGTGCACCTACAAAGCAATCTTTATATGCTTGAATCCTAGCAACTATCTCCATATATTTATTAGCTGTCCTTTTGAATTCTACAGCTCTCTAAAAAACGCCCTGTATTTCATACAGATTATTTACTGTTGGCCAGTTTTCTGAAGACCTTCAAAGAGACAAGAGTACTGAGAAAGTATTTCGAGAGGCACAGTGGAACGATCTTACCAAACAAGTCTGTCTCGATTTTATATCAAGTCCGTAGAGAGACAGTAGCAAAGGCTGATCCAAGCGTATTCAGCTGGGTCTTTATGTTAAAATTTCATCTTTTCCTTATGCCTGTTAAAAGTCTACCCCATCCATTCATGTCACAGCAATACTGGTGGTTCTCACCTAATAGAGAACTGTTCCTGATACAGTGCTGTGTACTTTAAACATACCTAGGAAACATACTCCTTACCAAATACATAAGCTGTTTTTCTGGTGTACATGGGAATTCCAGCAGCAGTAACACAGGAAAAAAGTAGCACATCCAACTGGACAGGCAATAGTTCTCCATCTGGTGCCTACTACTCTATAAATTCAACTGTAGATAAAATTTGGTATATCTTGTATCTTTGATGTTAATTACTGTTAGAGTAAAGTGAAAACTTTATCATTCAGAACAACCTCATTCTCGGGTTTGTCATTGTTTAACCCCAGCTGGCAACTAAGGACCACACAGTTGCTTGCTCACTCCCCCCAGAAGAATAAAACTGAGAAAGCTCATGGGTTGAGATAAAGACAGTTTAAAAGTTAAAGCAAATACTGCGCACGCAAGCAAGGCAAAACATGGAATTTGTTCACCACTTCCCACTGGCAGGCAGGTGTTCAGCCATCTCCAGGAAGGCAGGGCTCCATCACACATAACGATTATAATCGTGGGAAGATAAATGCCATAACTGCAAAGGTCTCCTCCCTTCCTTCTTTTTCCTCCAGCTTTATAGGCTGAACATGACGTTGTATGGTATAGAATATCCTTTTGGTCTGTTAGGGTCAGCTATCCCAGCTGTATCCCCTCACAACTTCTTGTGTACCCCCAGCCTACTCGCTGGTGGGGTAGTGTGAGAAGCAGAACAGGCCTGGACGCTGTGAAAGCACTTGCTTAGCAATAATGAAAACATCTCTGTTTTCAGCACAAATCCAAAATATAACACCAGAGTAGCTACTATGAAGGAAATTAACTGTCCCAGACAAAACCAGCACAAATTTTCACCTAATCCCAGTGGTTATTGTGTTCCTTCTATTTAACAAGATCATTGCAATTTTAAAGAAATGTCCATTTCTAATCCTTTAATCCCTATTCCCACCAGAAGAATATTTTTTCTAATAGTTCAATCTTATAGTTTTACGTAATCTGTAATTTAATCTTTTTTTGAAATGTATTTTTATATAAATATATAGACATATACATGCATATATACGCAACTTTGCTAACCAAGGCAAATTAACTTGGGAAATTTTCCACATATGCATGATTTACAGTATCTGTGATCTATTTTATGTTAAAAACACTGCCACATCTTTCCTCCTTTTTTCAATAATACAGCTTAATTCACTGTGAACATAACTATTTTTAGCATTGTTTTCTTGTCTATCATATGTGGACCATGGGTGGATGTAAAGGGAAAAGGAGATACCCCAGTTGTTTCATTTTCTTTCAGTTAAGCAACTTAAGGCTTCAGTATTTTTACTTTCTCTTTTGTGAGAAATGAGATGCATTTTCAGCACAAGCAAAAAAAAAAAAAAGGCTTACAATACCCCAAAAAAATGTAAAAAGAAACAAAATTGATATTTTCTTAATGGTTTTCAGGCTATATATTAAGAAAAAAAAAAAAAAGAACAATTTTTCTGACAGAATTATTTACTTTTCAAAGAGCACTTTGTATTCAGTTAAAAATCTATAGTTTTGTGCCTCATGTATTTTCATATTGAGAAGGTAAATAATTTACTGGCAAATGTGGTTTCAGTCTGTAAGCCTTTCTAATTTTCAAAGCAGAATTAGGTTTCTGTTAGAAAAAGGAGGTATGGATTACTTAAATGTAGAAGAAATTCTTACGGGTTTTTTTTGGTTAGGATTACATATTTAGTATGATGCTTTAAATATTATATACATAAAAAATAACCTTTTGGGGTTTTTTGGCATACGTATAACAACAGCAGATGTCACTTAGCGACATTGGCATGAAATCCACGCCAAAGCAGAATTTACTCCTCTGCTGAAAATGGAATTAACTTCTGCTGTTTTAAGAACAAAGCAAATTTACCAGGTATACTTTCACTAGTCTAATATTATAACAATCAGCAGCAATGGGGAATGTATGATAACTCATGTACTAGCCAGTTAAACTTACCACAGACATTGAAAAATATTTCAACGTTAAGGATTAAACAAAGGAACACATTTGATAAGGACCCATATCTTCAGGGCAAAGTCAGAAAAAAGATTCAAATGTCAGAAAATGTCAAGGAACACAGACATGCAAAAGAAAAAAAAAGGGGGGAATTACAACATGAATAATAGCAGAGCAAGATACTCTATCACTTCCTTGGTTAAAAGGTGGTGACAGATTTGTGAATCTGTTGTTATGATTAACTGAAATATAACCTTGGATCCACTGCAATCTTGTGTTTCCCAGTGTTGTATACATACAACAGTGCACAGTGTCGGTGCAGGCAAATCACAATGTTTGTCAGTACACGTAAGCCGCCAGAAAATGATCACGATCTTATAGACAAAATGGAACAGTATCTTAAAGGCCTTGCAGAGTAATGTCTCCAAAAGAATCAAATTTGTCAAGGGTTTTCTGACACAACTCTCTGCTGACAGCTGTGTAGTTTATAATACTTTTCCCCCAAAACTTCTGCAGTATCATTCAGAACAAGTCCACTGCCTAAGTACTTCTCAGTCACTGGGAGTACATGTACTGTTAACATGCCAACATATTTAAATGCCTAGATTACAGATGGCAGTATTGGAAAGACTGAGCTACGTGAATGACCTTTTCTCCACATCATTGGATTAGGATGTTGTTCTGTTTAAGGGCATTTTGGTGCTGCTCATTAATGCCAATGTCACTTTGTTTAAAAGGTGAACATGCCAGTGTGCATTTGGTGAGATGAAAAAAATCATATGTCTCAGCATCATGCCAACAAAAGCAAGAACCTTCAGTTGCATCACTTCAATTTACATTCACTTCAAAACACAGACTAATTGCTCTCTAAAATTTCTATGTGGACCAAAAAAAAATTTTTAGAAACTAAGTGGTTTAGTTAGAACCACGTTATATTTCTGTTAAAAGACTTCTTTTGATCTATTTAAACAAACTAATTTCAAAGGTATGGAACCATAATTTAAATGAAATGCAAAATTTTAGAATTATTTTTACCTTTCTCTACCTTCTTGCTTGACTTACCTTTGTCATTTTACTATTTAGAAAAAGGGATTAATGAGAAAAAATGGTGAAATGAGAATCAGGAAAAACCAAAATACTACAAAAAAATGCCTGAGGGGCTGAAGAGCTACACAATGGTGAGAAAAGTTTCATCACTTGTCAATAAATAGATCTGTTCACTGGAAATGCTAGCTGACTTCAGTTTCATAGACCTCTTGAAAAACGTAAGAAATATACACACACACACAAAAAAAATATATTAAAAAAATCTTATTTAATATTAATTCTGTGTGGTTGGCATTACATAATATAATTCTCCTGAGGCCAGAGGAGGCCTAACCTTTAAGCTCGTGTTTTTTTAAAACAAAAGTCAGACAAAAATAAAACTTATAGCTTAACCATTTCAGCTGACAAGCTAATCTCAGATGCTTCACTTTACCAGTGCTTTGCAGATCAGAAAGTTAATATGAATTTAAAGCAAAACACCAAGGAATAAGAATTTATTATATGTGTGGCCTAATATTAGTGATTAGTAGTTTGAATGAGAAATGGATGTGTGTCTATTTATCTATGTACTAATTCACTCACTTGAGGACCTTTCTCCACTTTTCTGTAACTCAGTATGTCTAAGTTTAAGCCAGAGTTGAAATCTGTTTGACAAACTAAACATCTAATAATCTTACCTGATACCATTATATACCCAATATGACACAAGCTGAGCTTTATCACATGATTTACCTCAGTCATAATTACGATCATTGTCACAATACATTCTGTAATTTTATTTTTTTTTTTACCTTCTGGCAAAGCAATTTGCTGTATGCACTGATGCTGATGAATTCCTATTTGAATATCTAGCTCTCGAAAGTATTGCTTAAAAACTCACCTGTGTTTCTATAAAAAACAATTTAGAAGCTTTAATGTTTTTATTCTATGAAAGGTCAAAGACATTGATGCATTTTGTGGGAAGTGCTGACCTAGAGAATGCATAAAAGCTATGATAGTAAAAGCATTGTTTTTCGAGTGAGGTGATTTTCAGGTTTCTGGGCCCTTGGAATAACTAGTCATTATAGCGCTACTTTTCCTTTCTCTGCTTTTATGTCAAGTACAGTATTAACTCATTCTTGTATTTAACTCCTGGCTAACATTTTTCATCAATTTCTCAAGGATTATCTGACAATGCAGCTTGAGATCCAAATTTTTAATTTCTTTGGTTCTGACCTAACTATGTTTCATGAGAGTAATTTTACTTACAGAAATTTGAGATGAAAATAATACATACTTTTAGTACTGAGAACTCTGCCAAAATATTACAATATAATTGGTTCTCTAATTACTTTGTTTTCCTTGAGTCTATGGAAATATCATTTTATGGGATTCACAATTTTTTTTTTCTATCCTGAACTCTTTCTCAACTTAGTCAAAGTGCACTGTTTCTGAAAACCAGGAAGTGCTTCCAAATGTTAATGAAAGAATCCTCAACGTAAAAACTTCTCAAGAAATCAGAAATAAAATATGAAAAAAACCACATGAAAATGAATGTATTTCACCAGTTCTTGCAAAACTGGATAGAACTGTGTGAAAATGTAGTGTAACAAGAAACAAAATATTTTTCCTGTCTTTCTCTCTACGTAACTGCCAATCACAATTATAGCTCAGTTAATGTGACTTTCACCATTACAAGTTGTACTGTGTCTGGCTGGGATGGAGGTGGCTATCTTCATAGCAGCCCATCTGGTGCTGTATTTTGGATTTGTGGCTAAAACAGTGTTGATAGCACAACAGTATTTTGAATGTTATGGAATAGCGCTTGCGCAGCATCAAGGCTTTCTTTTTCTCTCCCACCATAGTCCCACAAAATTAATCTAGGGGTGGGCAAGAGATTCAGAGGGGCACAGTCAGGAGAGCTGCCGCAAATTGGCCAAAGACATCATAGAATAGTTTGGGTTGGAAGGGACCTTTAAAGGTCATTTAGTCCCAACCCCTGCAATGGGCAGTGACATCTTCAAATAGATAAATTGAAGCAACTGTCGCTCAGAGCCCTGTCAAATCTGACCTTCAACATCTCCAGGGTTGTGGCATCAACCTATCTGGGAAACCTGTTCTAGTGTTTCACCATCCTCATTGTAAACAATTTCTTCCTTAGATCTAGGCTAAATCTACCCTCTTTTCATTTAAAGCCATTACCCGTCGTTCTAATGCAACAGGCCCTCCTAAAATGTTTGTCCCTATCTTTCTTATAGGCCCGCTTTAAGTACTGAAAGGCCACAATAAGGTCTCTTCAGAGCCTTCTCTTCTCCAGACTGAAAAACCCCAACTCTCTGAGCGTGTCCTCATAGGAGAGGTGTTCCATCCCTCTGATCGCTTTTGTGGCCCTCCTCTGGATCCATTCCAACAGGTCCATGTCTTTCCTGTGCTGAGAGCCTCAGAGCTGGACACAGTACTCCAGGTGGTAACATTCCTGCAATGAAAATATTCCAAGGTAGCATTTCTGGGAATCAAATCATGGTGTAACTGTCCACAAAAATTTCACAGGCTACTATTCACAACTGATATTTTCCCCTCACACCTAATTTGGAACTAAAGCCGTATTTTGAGACTTCATTTTTGGTAGTAGGAAAGAAGAATGTGTTTCCAGGTAATGTTGTTATATTGGTGGGTACTTAAGATAAAAAAAAATAAAGTAAAACTACTGATGAAAGGTGCTTTTCTTAAAGAAAAAGTTTATGATCGTCTGTCAAAGAACATTAAAAATTAACTGTAGTATGATGTATAGTAATGATATTTTTCTTTTAGAAGATATTTTTTAGTCATCCACTGATAGGTCTTTCACTGAAACTGTTGAGATTTAAGCATATATCTGAAGTGATAACTAAAGTACTCCTGGTTTACATTTTTGTTTCATTTAGATTTCTTATTTCAAAGATTACATCACTATGTCTTACCATATCTTGCATTGGACTGCATTAAAATAAGCCATCAAGGCAACAGGTCTTACAGTGAGTGTTGTGTAAAGGCCATGTCTTACCATGAAATCATAGAAATGCTAGTCAATGCTACAGTTACTGAGTCAATACTGGCTCATGAGGCCAGGGTAACTGGAAACCTGAAATGCCTTAAAAAAACCCAATCTAATACACTTGACTGGCCTCTAAGTTCATTCTTGCTTGTCAATACAAATTCCTTCTTTTCTGGAACATAATAACAAAGAGAGTATTAGAGGAGTTGTTGCTTGCATTCCTTCAGTTAAGAGTCTGGCAGTATTTTCTTGAAATACAGCACCCCTGGCTTTGTAGGTTTATAACTGAGCTGTAGAGATCTGTATTATGCTAGAGCTTTTATGAGCTATTTTCCGTAGGGGGGGAATAATGTACATATGCAGCCAGCACATGAAAAAAAAAAGTGAATGAAAACTCAACTTTGGAGTCCAGTGCAGTAAAATCAGCAAATTCTAAAGTACATCAACATCAGAATAAAAGGAGCTAAATTGGTTTGACCCCCCTAGTATGTTCCACATACAACAGCTACAGTCCAAACTCAGTAACATCATGGGTGAAATGGTTAATTAGTAAGACCTAGCAAGAAAATAAACAGTCTGCACCATTCCCTGGTGATTTCTGCAAGTCAAAGAGCTGATTCACACTGCTTTTTGCATAACCTCCAAAATATAGGGATTACCAAAATGTGCTATATAACTATTTCTGTGCAATAATTGAACGCACATCTGTCTTTGAAAGTTAGTCATCTAATGTTTCCTCTCCCTTAGAGAGGCCACTATCATTTTGGAAAGTTCACTTTTCAGTTAGACACAGAAATTATAAAAATAGTATCCTTATTTCTAACACTGAGTGAATGTTTATGTTTGTGAACCTTAAATTTGAGGAAAAAATTGGCAGACTTCACACAAGAAAGTAATGTCTGAATAACTAGCAAAACATGAAGCATTTCAGTCTGACCTTGCTTTTTCCTTTACAATATCCCTTAAAAAGTTAACACATGTAGCTATCATTTCAGCAGCTTTTTTTATTGCTTTATATTAGTTATAAATCCTGCAAAGCTGTAAGTATAAATATTTAGCAAAAATTTGATTAAACTTTTGGTGTTTATCTACAGTCTGACTTTCCAAAGGGGGTTTAATCCCTCTACTTTCACATTTCAAAATGACAGGATCTTTCTACAGGGCCCTGGCAAAATACATTTGCCTGTACATTTGCCATTGATTTTTTTTTTTATGTATATATATTCAAATCCATACTTTTAAACAACAGAATGCAAAGCACAAAAAATTACTCATAACAATTTCACCAAACCCTAGATTTCAATAATCATAGAATGATTTAAATTGGACCTTAAAGGTCCAACTTAAGGGGACCTTAAAGATCATCAAGTTCCAACCCCCCTGCCATAGTCAGGGACACCTCCCATTAGACCAGGTTGCTCAAAGCCCCATCCAACCTAGTCTTGAACACTTCCAGGGCTGGGGCCTCCACATCTTTCCTGGTCAACTTGTTCCAGTGTCTAATCACCCTCATAGTGAAAAATTTCTTCCTGAGATCTAGTCTAAATCTATCCTCTTTCAGTTTGAAGCTATTATCCCTCACCCTATCACTACGCGCCCTTGTAAAAAGTCCCTTTCCAGCTTTCTTTTAGGGATCTTGTAGGGTATCTTGTACCCTTCAGATACTGGAAAGCTGCTCTAAGGGCTCCCTGGAGTCTTCTCTTTAGGCTGAACAAGTCCAATTCTCTCAGCCTGTCTTCATAGCAGAGGTACTCCAGCCCTCTGATCACTTTCGGGGCCCTCCTCTGGACTCGCTCCAACAGGTCCGCATCCTTCTTATGCTGGGGTCTCCAGAGCTGGATGCAGTACTCCAGGTGGGGTCTCACGAGAGCAGAGGGGTAGAATCATGTGCCTTGACCTACTCACCATGCTTCCTTTGATGCAGTCAAGGATATGGTCGGCTTTCTGGACTGCAAGTGCACATTCCCCACTCATGTTGAGCTTACCTACCAACATCCCCAAGTCCCTCTTCTCAAAGCTGCTCTCAATCCATTCTCTGCCCAGCCTGTATTTATGCATGGAATTGTGATCATGATCCAGGCCACTAGGAAAATGAGCTAGGTCTTAGAAATCCCAGATGCAATAGAAAAAACCTGAAAAATTTATTTCAGTTCTGATTTGTTTTTCAGATTTCATTAGAGATTTTATTAGGTTCTTATTCTTAAGAATCTTATTAGGTTAAGTCCTCAGTCATGGCAGAGCCCAAAAATGAGTTTTTGTTTCCCACTGTTCTCCTCAGTTCAGACAGCCAGGATTCCTATACAAAAGATGGAAAGATGCAGTGTAACATGAAATATTTATATTACATACCAGAAATTCTTCCTGCAGACTAACAGCAGAAGTAGGACAAAGTTGATCCCTGACATGGTTCTATGGTGCATTACAAACATAACTTTCATCCCTACTACTAGAGACCAAAATCTCAGGCACTCAGCCTTCCAGTTTGTTAGAACATACCTCTTACTGACTTAACTTACAACAGTTAATGTTGCTATAAAAAACAATCAATGTAGGAGAGAAATTCAGATGAACAAAGTTTGTGACATACCGTTCAATACCTGGACATCTACCCTTTCAGGGAACAGCAAGGGCCAACCACTCCCTAAAGGCTGGAGAGCCAAGGGGGATAACACGGCCATCAGGGCCTCACAAGCGAGAGCCTCATCCCACAGCACCCAAGCAAGACAAGCAGAAAAAAATGACATGGTGACCAGGTCCAACCAAGAGCCTAGATTATAGGGCAATATCACAATGATGAGACGAGTCTGAGGTCAAGCCATGAAATCAGTCCATTGGTCATAGTTAGAATCACATGCATGGGACCTGCCAGGCAGAACCAAGGTCAAGCCAGCCCACAAGTCAAAATCCAGACCCAGGGTCCCCACGGTCATGCACACCTGAGCAAGATACCAGCACTCCCCTTACATACCTTAGGAAAGGAAGGGATGTCCAGGGCTGAGCTTAAATAGAGCTCCTGGGCCTACGGGTGTGTGTGGAGGCTCCACGTGAGGCTGGTCAGGGTCATAAAGGCTTACTAGTGCACTCAGCACACTCACACATTCAAAAGACTGGTAGACATAGTGCTTAGACATATAGTTTATTGATGGTTTTTGTCAGTGTTAGGTTGGTGGTTGGACTAGATGATCTGAAATGTCCCTTCCAACCTAGACAATTCTATGATTGTATGATTATCTATCCTTCTAAAAGATTTTCTGTATGCACTCCTAATGCTATTAGGAGTATGCTAAGAGTAGCATCTGACCACTTCACGTGGGCATTATTACAGTTTTGACTAATATTTTAAAACAATATTTTTATGACATAAATTTTACATTCTGGGTTTTTTAGACTTTAATACTTTATGATTGTCCTATCCTTATCCTGTAGCTGCTTTTTCCTTTTTAGATTGTGAGTTTGTTATGGTCATTGTTTAGAATAAATATAAATCATTTCATAATCTATTCATTTTTTTGCACTTTTAACTGTAAATTGAAAAACCCTGACTCAGTCAAGCCTGATACATCAGGCTGGTGTTATGACACTGGCTAAAAGGCTTCAGGGATTTACTTCAGCATTGGAGACAAGCATAAAGGCTGTACCATGGCCACAACAGCCCCAGGACTAAGGGATCCTTTCAAATTGAGCTATGAATATAGTAGAGCCAAAGAGCAGCAAGGCTAAAGGGAGTCCTATTTTCCTGAGCAGTCAAAACCCCGTAGGATAGGCAGAATCAGAGTGACAACTGACAGTAACTTTTAGATTTCTTGCAATTGCTGTGAGCCAAACAGCTGCTGCTGACAAACCAGGGAATACAGTATCTCCCTTCTGCCCCAGGATCCCATTTCTCACATTTAAGGTATACACGCACAGTTCATTACAGGTGGAAGTGAGTGTGCTCTGGATATATTCCAAGCTCAAAAAACTGAGGTCATTTCCAAACCAGAAGCTGTGTTGTCACAGTTAGCACGGTCTTAAGAAAATAAGCCAGATGAGAAGCTGAACATAAAACACAGGTAGGTGCCCTGAAAGTGGAGGCTGAGCTGTTTCTCCCTTCCCACAGAGTATTCTATGGATTTACATATAGATAAGTCCCAGTTCTTCATATATGCCCTGGTCTTGTTTGTGGGTTGAAAGGACAGCTGTTTTCAGTGTTTTGAGGATGTTTAGTCACTCTTCAAGTGAATTAATGTCCAACATTAAGTACAGAAAGTCTCTTGTTGTATAAAATATAAGAGGGATGCAAAATGTCTCAGCTCATTACTTGCTTCAGGAGTATATTTGTATATTGATCCTTAGAGAATGGTTAAAAATCTCTACACACATAGATATTTTCTGTCTGTTCCTACTACTAATCAGGGAATAGCAGAAGCTGTTTACGGTTTCAAGAGGCAAGAAGAAAAAAGTCAATGTAGATACAGAAAAACCAACAAACCCCAAATGCAGTCTAAGATAGTAAGAAAAAAAACCTGAGAAACACACTAAAGGATAAATTTGCAGTGAGGCACTTGAACAAAGCAAGTGTTTAGAAAATGTTTAACTGCTTTTGTAATTTAAGATACGTTACATGATTTACCTTTATATAGTGAACTTTATAAGAGTAGAAAAAGTTATTGTGTAAGAGCAACGTTGCCTATGCTGACAATTTTATTGTTACGTTCATGATATTTGATGATTTTCCTGAAGCCAACATTATTACATTTCATGATACTCTCAGCTTTAATTTAAAAATAAAAAAGGTTTATTTGCCTTGTGTTTTAGAGAAAAGCACGTGCATATGCTAAATGTTCAAAATCCAGAAAACAAATAAAAAGCATGTAGATAGTATGGCTTAAAAAATTAATAAATCTGCACGTATTTTAATCCAGTCAAGTCGTTTTATAAGATCTTGTTTCAATTTCTTAGCAGCTGAAATTATTATTTATGCACACTTTCCTAACTCCCCTGTTTTGCCATGAGGTATTTGTAACACAGGGAGCTGAATCAAAAACTTCATGTAATCACTTCATCATTGGGCTCATATTTATCATGCATCCTTAGAGGTTTCACACTCATGTCCACATTTTTTTGCAGGAAAGCAACACTATCAATCAACAGTGTCAGAACCCTGTCAGGAGCTCAAAGTTTAGTAAGAAAACATTAGAAAGCTAAATTTCTATCAGGAAAATGGTACCCCCTTAATTTGATTCAGCAAGCCCCGAGGCCTCATCCTGTCTTGTTTCTATGTTCTAAATGGAGAAGGTGAGTTAATATATTGCTGTTGTTTCATATTTGCAAACATAGACAGAAAAAAAAGAGAGAGTAACATTTTTTTTAATGCTTTCTTAATGACTATATTGTTAAAAACTTTAGGAGAGGCTAAACAGTTACATTAGAACTTAAGAAAAACAGAGGCAAAGAAGTCTAGCACTGCATAAGACCACACAAATCTTTGCTGGTATAGTGAGAGTTTCAGAGGCATCTAAAATTATACACTGTGCAAAATAAGACAACACAGATATAGGAGTATACTGTTTTTGATCCATATCTTAAACATTCCCTAAATCCTGAGAGGAACCTAAACATACTTGGCATACATCAGGAATGATGGACTTTCTTGAACTCTCAGTGGTGAAAGGGATGTGTCAGGAAAGAAGTGTCCTCTCCTTTCTCAGGAGGTGTGAACTGACAGCTACCTCCTCCCAGTCTTGACCTTGACTTCAAGAAAGTGTAATGGGTAATGCCGGGATCAAACAGACCATAAAGGAAGCATCACTTTAGTTCTCATTCCTAAAATTACTCTTTTTAATCGAGTGACCACTGAAGCACCCCAATTCCTTGGGAGAGGCAGAGGCACAAGACCTTGTACTTGCTCCTCCGGTTCTAAGAATCAGACAGCCAGAGATTTTGCAAATCCTGGTTTTCTTTGCAGGTTTTAGGACAACTCAAAATTTTGAACTTTATGATGGTACAGACTCTGAGATTCCTGTTCATCCTAAAAAGCTTTATTTAGCAGCTGTCAGTGTCATAGAAAGCATATTTATTTTGGGAAAACTTTGAAACACTTTTCTGAGATTCTACCTCATAAGCTGTTTCAAAATGCTGAATGGGAAATTCTGAAATTCAACCATTTCCCCCGGTGCCTAAGTCCTAGTTCCTGTGGGGTTTTTTCCTTTTTTTTTTTTTCTTGGTTTTATTTCTCTTTTTTCTGAAGGCAGGCAGTTCAGCACCAAAACACCTTTGAGAATTTGGGACTGAATGGGAGGCAATAACAGTTCATCACACAATGTACACAGGTGCTTTGAGGACACATGCCTATATATTCCTGTGCCTGAAAAGTTATAGAAAATATAGAATTTTGATTCATGTGTACAGAATCAAACAGCTGAGGTTATTTTGGAGGAATTAACTCTAAACTGAGGTAGAAAACAGATCACTGTAAGGTATTACCATCTTCACATGCTGAAACAATTTTGCCAGATCTCATCTACCAGCTTGGCAGCTCTGAATCACATAGATATTTTTGAAAATGCTACCTACACTCTGTTGCTACTAATGACAGCTGAGACTCTAGAGAGCATTTTGGAGGTCGTTCTGTGCCTGCTGCCTCTAGCTACTTCATCAGGTCTCTCATGGGGCACATTTCATGCTTTGGGAAATACTTAAGAATTTTTTGTGTTTGTAATGTTTTGAAGATGAAAACCACTGTGGATTAATAAGCTTTAAGTTGCAATTACTCTGACTATACTTCACAAAATGTTCTTTAATAGCCTAAAAAGATCATATTACGACAGCTAAAGTATTTATTTCTAGCACAAGTATAATAGATCCTGTTGATATTATGATTTTGATCCCACTGAGTAAAAGGAAGGCTAAACATATATGAGTTTATGAAAGGGAGGTCCTGCTTAACCAACTTGATCTCTTTCTATGACCATGTGACCCGCCTTCTTGATGCGGGGAAGGCTGTGGACATTGTCTACCTGGACTTTGGTAACGCCTTTGACACCGTCCCCCACAGCATTTTCCTGGAGAAGCTGGCAAATCACGGCATAGACAAGTGTACTCTTCTCTGGGTAAAAAACTGGCTGGATGGCCGTGCCCAGAGAGTTGTAATTAATGGGGTGAAATCCAGTTGGCGGCCAGTCACCACTGGTGTCCCTCAGGGCTCAGTTTTGGGGCCAGTCTTGTTTAATATCTTTATTGATGATCTGGGTAAGGGGATTGAGTGCACCCTCAGGAAGTTTGCAGACGACACCAAACTAGGTGGGAGTGTTGATCTGCTTGAGGGTCGGAAGGCTCTACAGAGGGACCTGGACAGGTTGGATCAATAGGCCAAGGCCAATGAGATGAGGTTTAATAAGGCCAAGTGCTGGGCCCTGCATTTCGGTCACAACAACCCCAGGCAAAGCTACAGGCTTGGGGCTGAGTGGCTGGAAAGCTGCCCGGCAGAAAAGGACCTGGGGGTGTTGGTGGACAGCCGGCTTAACATGAGCCAGCAGTGTGCCCAGGTGGCCAAGAAGACCATGGCCTGTATCAGGAATAGCGTGGCCAGCAGGAGTAGGGAAGTGATGGTGCCTCTGTACTCGGCACTGGTGAGGCCTCACCTCGAGTACTGTGTTCAGTTCTGGGCCCCTCACTACAGCAAGGACATTGAAGTTCTGGAGCGTGTCCAGAGGAGAGCCACCAAGGTGGTGAGGGGTCTAGAGAACAAGTCATATGAGGAGAGGCTGAGGGAACTGGACATGTTTAGTTTGGAGAAGAGGAGGCTGAGGGGGGACCTCATTGCCCTCTACAACTACCTGAAAGGAGGTTGTAGTGAGGTGGGTGTTGGCCTCTTCTCCCAAGGGAATAACGACAGGACCAGAGGAAATGGTGTAAAGTTGTGGCAGGGGAGGTTTAGATTAGATATTAGGAAGAATTACTTTACTGAGAGAGTGGTCAGGCACTGGAACAGCCTGCCCAGGGAGGTGGTGGAGTCGTCATCCCTGGAGGTATTTAAGGAACGTGTAGACGTGGCACTTCAGGGCATGCACTAGTGCCTGAGATTGTTGTTTTGCATCTGTTTGTGGGTGGTGTGGTGTGTGGTTGTGGGTGTTTGTTGTTTGGTTTGGTTTGGTTTTGGGTGTGTGTGGTGGTGTGTTTGGTTTTTTTTGGTGGGTGTTTTTTTTGTTTTTGTTTTTTGTTGTTGTTGTTGGTTGGACTCGATGATCTCAAAGGTCCCTTCCAACCAAGTAGATTCTGTGGTTCTGTGATTTTCCCTCTGTTTGATATCTTGGTTGTAAAAAATGGAAAGGTATGATCTGAAGGACTCAGGGGGCAAAGTTCAAAGCAGCAACACTCACACCATTGCAATCAACTGGGAATAAGCCAGGACAACAGAAATAGCGACAAATGTTCATTAGCTGTCTCCCAAGATGAGAACCAGAAGAACAACTATGTCAAATATTTGTATACCAATGCATGCAGCCCGGGGAACAAACAGGAGGAACTGGAGCTCCACACCCAGTCCCAAAGATATGATTATCATAGGAATAACTGAAACATGGTGGGATAACTCACATGACTAGAGGATCGTGATGGATAGCTATAGGTTGTTTTGTAAAGACAGGCAGGGAAGAAGAGGAGGAGTAGTTGTGCTCTGTGTTAAGGAGAACCTTGAATGTATATGTCAGCTATAGCAATTGTGGAAGCCCTATTGAATACCTCTGGGTCAAGATCAGAGTGGTCATATCCAAGGGGGATCTTAGAGTAGGCATCCACTACTGACCTCCAAACCAAGACGAAAAGGCCAACAAAGCAATATTTGGGTCACTTAAGCAAGCTGCTTTTGGGTCAAGAAAAAACTGTTTCTTACGGGTAACTTCAATTACCCAGATATTTGTTGAAAGAACAATACAGCAGCTCACATGTTATACATCCAGTTCCTGGAATGCATAGAAGACTGCTTCCTCATACAAATATTAGACATGCCAACCAAGAATGAGGCACTGCTGGACTTGGACTCACTAACCAAGAAAATCTACTTTGTAGTATCTTGGTTAGTAATAGCCTTGGCTGCAGTGATCACAATATTATGGAGTTCAGGATCCTGCTGAGCACGCCGAAGGTTAATACTAAGGCAAAGGTTTTAGGTTTTGGAAGAGCAAACTTCTGCTTGTTCAGAGCACACTTGGGAGGGATTCCATGGGAAGCTTCTGTGTCGGATAAAAGAGCTAGCAAATGCTGGGAGTTTTTCAAGAACGCTCTCTTGAAAGCACAAGAAAAGTTCATCCCCTTTAGAGGTAAGGGATGTAGGCAGAAAAAGACACTCTTTGGCTTAACTGCAAGCTTCTGATTCTGCTCAAAACCAAAAAACGAAGCATACCAGAGATCGAAAAGCAGATGAATACCCATTGAGAGCTACAAGGGCACTGCCAGGGTGTGCAGAGGTGCAGTTAGAAAAGTAAAAGCTCAGCTTGAATTGAAATTAGCCAGAGATGTCAGAAAACTACAAGAAAGGGTTCTTCAAGTATGTAGACAGCCAGCAGAAACAGACAGAAAATATTGGCCCACTGTTAAACAGGAGAGGTGAATTAGTCACCAATGTCATGGTTTGGGCTGGATTGGCCAATGAGAATGACAGATATTCTCCCTTACGTCTCTTTCCAAGGAGAGGAGGAAGAGAGATAAGGAGATTTATGAGATTAGAAAGAACTACTTTAATGAAAATAATAATAATAAAATAAAAAGATAATAAGGGAATAGATATATACAAAACAGTATCAAACTCTCAGGATGACGATCACATCACCAGCAGGCACTGGGGAAGTCCCAGACTGGACCCAGCAATGGACGGGAACTGTATTCCGTATCAGGAGTCAGGAATGCACTGATTGAGATCAAAGGCAGACGAACTGTCAGAGTCCTCCTCGGACTCTGGCCATTGAAGAAAGAGGGCTGACCCTTTGATCCCTCAGCTTTTATGCTGAACATGGGGCAGATGGGATGGAATATCCCGTTGGTCAGTTTTGGGTCACCTGTGCTGTCTGCTCCTCCCCGTAGGTGTGACCACTCTATGCTTTTCAGCTTCTGACCCTTCAAGGGATAAATAACGAAGTCAGCTGACCTCGGTTGTTATAGCACTAAGTATAAGCAAAAGCCTCTCTGCATACCATTCCTGGGCATTAACTACAAACATAGGTCTTATCACTCTGAGAGTGAACAGTTTCTGCACAATATGTTGTTAATTTCAGAGAGTTAGAAGAGGCTTAGCTAAAAAGTAAAATTACTGAACAGAAAATGGATTCTGTTCTACCTCAAACCAGGACAACCAGCAATGCTTCAGCAGAAGTTCTCAACGCTTTCTTCACCTGTGTCTTCACTGGCACTGTTGGACCTCAGGCCTTGGAACAAAAATCCAAAGACCAAGTGGGTCTGTGTTGATGCAAACACAGACCCACCATCAGTGAAGGAAGAGTTGGTATGCAAGCTATTACAGGAACTTGACCCCTACAAATTGATGGGCCCTGACGTTATCCACCTGAGGGTGTTAAGAGAGCTGGCTGACGTCATTGTGAGGCCACTCTCCATAATCTTTGAGAAGTCATGGAGATTGAGGGACATCTCAGAAGACAGAAGAAGGCTAATGTCACCCTGAACTACAAGAAGGACTTAAAGGAGGATCCAGGAAATGATAGGCCAATCAGTCTTACTTAAATCCCTGGGGAAGTTATGGAACAAATCCTCCCAGGGGCTATCACAAGTCAAATGAAGCACGTGATTGAGAAAAGCCACTTCTGTTCCTTGACTTCTTCTTGAATTCTTAGAATTCAAACTAGGAAGGTTCCTTTCCTTTCACCTCTGGCTGAGAGTGATTACAGATGGATGTCTGCAGCAACTCACTGCAATTAGACAGGTGGCCAGTCCTGTGCTTTCCCATCTAAAGCCTGATCATAATCAATGCACACTATGTAGAAGGAAACAGCTAGAAAGGCAGGAACAGTTTCCCCTGGTTCTTGGGGTAGGAACATGTTCAGTATAATTGGAATCTGAGGGGATTTTGGCTGCTAAAACTTGATGACAGTGCACTGTGGTGATTTTAGGTAGTAGTTAAGGAGAAACCTGCAACAGGAGGAACTCTCAGCTAAGATGCAGACTCAGTCCAATGTAGACATGCTAAAAAGTTTCCAAACACAAGCTAAGAATCATGTCTAGTCTTTCTGGCTGCACGTGATATTTCTATGTAAACACTTATTGCATATATAAATTTAAAGTGTGTGTGTAGGTTTTAGGAAGTCTGTTATACCAGTATAGACTGCCAATTACAAATCATGTGAAAAACAATCACAAATAGTAGTCCATATCACAACTTAAGATTTCTGCTTCTCTTTTCATCTAATAGCAACTGAGTGACTTCCTCTACTCAGAAGCACCAATGCAACAACTCTTTACTTTTCTCTTGGACCTTAATGTACAGAAATTAATTAAGAATTTGTCTTATAATAACAGTAATTATACAATCAGCAAATACCTAGCCAACTAATAAGGTCAAATAATGCAATGAGCTATGATTTAAGATTAAACGTTATGAACATAGTGCTTAGAGACATAGTTTAGTAATGGGGTGGGGTGGGGTTGTGTGGTTTTGGTTTATGATTTTGCTTGAATGACCCTGTCTGGAATTGATATTGAGTCCCACAATATAGTCATAGTTCCATATTCTTCTATGTGCCCATGTTCTTGTAGCCACAAGTGGTCTCCCACAATGACTCCTGTTCCCAGCTCCAGTAATGCTCAAGCCAATACCACACCCTCTCACACTCCCCACCCCCCAGTGTTAATTAATTCTTTTAACAACTAATATCTCTTTACAACACAGACAAAATAAAAAGAAGACTACCTCACACTGTCACTTAATAGTGTGAAGAACATGCTCTACATGAAGAGAGATGTGACATGACTGTGTGAACCAGGAGGAGGGTGGAAGATTTAGTGTTGTCCCATCCTTATTTCCTGTTGCAATGAAATGAAACAAGGAGCAATCAAACTGATAGTAGAGAAACACTCCCTGAGATCTTATTCCCAGAGTCTTTCCGGATTGTCATACTTTCACAAATGTATATTTCAAGGTATTTTCTGCCAATCCGTGTATATTTCAAATTTTTGCTGTTTCTTTTGGGCTCTGTCTTGTATCCAATTATGATCTTTCAGGCTAAGACAATGGTAATGCATTAACATTTAACATTTTGCTTTGTATGCATTCTCCATCCATGCAGTAAATCAGCAGGTGTTCTTTGAATTGCTGGATGACATGTAACCTTGTAACTTTGTAGGAAGTCTGTAGTGAAGAATTTTCAAGCTTTTCTTTCCAAGTTAGCAATCTTTTTCAAAGTTTTATTGAGGCATTCAATCTCTCTGTTGTCTCGAAGGCAGAATGTTCATCATTGCCTGTATATAAAGTCTTTCCTTCTGAGAAAAAAAGATTTTGAAGGTACTCTGAGAAAAAGAGATTGTTCGTTGTATACCGAAAAGAATGGGTGGGGATTTGATTGTAATAGTAGATGTGACTCAAATTCAGTTATAAACATTTTTCCAGATAATCTACCAAGGCAGTAGATTAACAAATATGTCATCATGTGACCAAATGGGCCTTAAGTATCAATCAAAAAAAATTTTAATGATGTCTAAAGTGTAGGAATAGTTTGTGATGATAGCATAAAAATTAGTGGATTTTTAGCATAAGACTGGCTTCAAGTTTAGACCAATGTTAAGTTGAACATGCAATTCTGGCCACCAGCAGAGTTCTTATAGTTACTAATTTGTTGATGCTTGCCATGAAACAACTTTATCCATTGGAAACAAAAACCACAAACCAAACAGTGAACAAGCCTGTCACAAATATCCTGTAAGAAAAGTTCATTTTTTAGTACAGCATGCAGTTGTAGAAATGAATCAAGATATTTGGGGCTGTTAGGCCATCTTGTTATCAGAAAATCACATAATTTTCTGATGAATGAGATGCGTTAAATTGCTCTCGCGCTGTAGTAAGTATGCTTGTAATCTGTGCAAGTACTCTGTATCATTATTTATCTGGTAGTGATAAGGGCAGATGAGATAAGCAGTCAGCCGTCACTTTTTCAGTTTCTGGTCCATACTTCATGTCATACATAAATGAAGGTATTCTCACTGATCATCAGGCAATTTGCATTGCTGCTCATCTGAATCCTTTTATTGCTAACAGTGTCATCAAAGAGCTATGATCTGTATGCAGTTTGAATCTATATACCCAAAGACAGTGTCTTCAATTTCCCAAAGCCCGTAAACAATATAGTGAGTCTTTTTTACAAGTGGGATACATTTTGTGAGGTGCTTCTCCTTAAGTGTTCTTGACATAAATGTTCTTCTTGGTTTGTCTTCATGGGTTTGAGTAGATGTGAAGCCAACTCTGTTGTCTTGTCAACCATTTTCATAATTGCAGGTAACATGAAAACAAATTGTAAGTGCTTGTCTCTTCACAGTGAAGTCTTTAATTACGCTGAAGCTTGTTTGTGTCCTACTATGCAAAAGCAGGTTGAGGTTTTCTTGAAATACTTATCTCAATAGCTAAATATATGAAAACATAGGTAGGAAATAACTTCACTAGAATATCAAAATGTTAGAGAATGTAATGTTTTTTATCTGTGGTGGGATGTGACCATGTTAACAACTTTCAGTTTCTCCCAAGAAATAAAGGCGCTATGAAGGTCAGCTGTCTACCTGACGCAACATTTGGCAAAGTTCAATTTCAGTCTTTCAGTGTTGTGGCACTGCAGAATGGACTATGCATCAAGAATCTTTCGAAGTGCAGGAACATCCAGATCAAACTGGACTTGACAATAGTTATTGAGAATTATGGACATCATTTGTCCAAAAAGCACTTGATGCTGAAGCAAGTTTATAAAGCACACACTTAAAACACAAAAATCCATCAAATGTAACAAATGCTGGGACATTTCTGCTGCCTTATGCACCATAACTTGTTGATGCACAGTCTTGCAAACAAAAAGTACAAAATATCTTGACATTGTGGGCTTCTACGGTACTTCTGACTGTGGTTTTCAATCACCACTCTAGCTAACCTGATTCAGATAGAAAAAATGAAGCATGTCAGGTTTCAGCATGGATTTAAAGGGCAAGTGTTCTTACTTGTGAAAACTGCAACTTTTAAAAGCCTTCTAACTGGGATGAAATGGGGTAGGTTTGTTTATGGGTAGAGGTAGACATATCTCTTGTACAACTGTCACTCTCCTGCCAAATTTCTATACCATATACATAAAAAAGAATGTTAGTTTGTTGTGACAGAAGACTTAGAAATGTTTAATATGATTCAAACAGTCAATTTTGAGAAGGAAGAAATAAGCTATTTAAACTAAAAAATCATGATCATAATCACCACCTCTGCAATGGGAAATATCTGAAGTTTCACACTGAAATATGAAGCTGAGTGGGGGCTCCACAATGGGAACCTGGGTTATTCTTAATAAAAGGTAGACTTCATCTATCAAAAATGACCAATTGTCAATTTTCTAAATTCTGCCTTCTGATGCTTAATGTTTAATATCAAAGAGGCAAACAAAAGTCACTTCTGCAACTCCCCTCAATAAATCAAAAAGATCTGAAGAAATCTCCTAAACTGAAAACCTGTAAATAACATGTGTCAGCTTATCTTTTCAGTAGAAGTATAATGTTAATTATAGACTTACATGCCATTGTATCTTATAAATCATCTGATAGTTTGCATTAAGATAATGAACTGAAACAAACCCATTATTTTTTTGGTAAAATATCCAATACTGGGACCAAGCACTATAGAAGGAAGATAGAAGTGTTTCTACAAGTCATTTCCCTTTTCCAGTTCTAAATGTATGTTCTAAACTTGTTATGTATAATAATCTATCTTTTCATGACTAACCAACAATTACTGAGTCTAAAGATACCCTACACTGCCTCACAGATGCAGGGTGCATATTTAATTTAAAAAAATATGAATAAGTGTTGGGTTAATGGAATTATTACCACTGGATTAGTGTTCCTCCCATTTAAATGACTGCTTTTTAACTGCAGGTTTGTAATATGTTACTGTTGTATAGTGAATTGATTTTTATAGAACAGTTTCATTCACTTGAAAAATGTCTAGCCTTTTAATGAATGTGAATTACGGTACATTTAGATTCAATTTTCAAATAATCTATTTTAACTGTGCAGCATTAGTGTGTCACTATTTGTTACAGAACATTTTAGGAAGCAGTTTTAATTATTCGGAAAAAATATTTTACATGTCAGCGAACATATCTTGTAATTAAGAGTAATATCCATAGTAAAATAATGCTGTAATTGCATTGTAATTGTAATTGCACTTCTTTGCTCCTTGAAGTCCTAGAGTAGTAAAGTATTAGTATAGAAAAGTATTGTTACTACTCCACTAAATTTATTTTATGTATGTTTGTGGTATATATATTACTTCCATGAAATTTTCAACCATTTTTAACACAACTTCCTATTCCCAACAACTAATAGATTGGCCACTGTTATAAGTGGAATAGACGATTAGCATTATGACTATATACTAAAGGATTTGGGGTCAAAATATATGCATGTTTTCCTTATGGTTTCTAGTGTAACTTACTATTTTTCACACAGTAATTACATGGAATCAGTCCTTGGAATATTTCTATCTAGCTGTGGAGAAATGATTTTTCAGCTTCCAGCCAAAAAATTGGAAACTGTCTGTGGCTAGGGGGTCTTGATTCTTAACCCCGCTTCTGCATCACACAGTGACAGCTGCTGAACAAGCTGCAGTGGGGATTTGATGCTTCTCTTTTGCAGCCACGGAAATGGGTGAAATAAAGTCCTGGGCGGTTCTGATGACTGGCTGATAGGAAGTAGCTAACTCCACCTCCATGGTCATTGAAAAGGGTAGCATTTAAACATTTTTCTCTCCGAAGAAGAGATTATCTTTTGTTGTTCAGTGTATAAGAGGTATAAGGAAATTTGAGGTCCATCAGTTTAGAGTCAGTTCTCTACTGCACTGAAAATGAGAAATTTTCTTCAATCAGATAAGCTCTCAGTAGTTTTACTAGTCAATTTTCACTGCTTGGATGTTAGTTTTATCATTTTATCTTCTTTGATAGAACAAAGGCTTTCTGATTACATTTAAAAAGGTATAACATATGAAAGAATAGACCAATAGACTTATCCATTTAACTTTTCATCAGATAACCATAAAACTATGTGGTGGGATGTGGAAAATTTTACAATTACAAAACAGATTCCAATATGTAAGTTGAAAGAAGAGTAGCTGCCAAACAAGGTGTTACACTGTCTTTAAGGTGCATTTTCATGCAACATCTTTGATATTTCTCTGTAAATTGACATTCTAAAGCTAACATGCTTGATATATTCTTGTCACCCCTGAGGAAATTTGGATGGGCCCTCAGACTTCTTTCTTAATTCAAGAGGAATTTTCAGCTGTTTTGTAAACTGTTCAGTTGTCATGGGTTTGTTTGTTTGTTTGTTTTCACCTTGACTGGACATGGCTAAAGAAGTAGGAAATTGTCTATAGCTAAGCCTGCATAGCAAGATGGGTGTAACCAGATTTCACAAATGGGGAAGAATGTTTCCAGTATCACATTTAATTGCTTGAAAGATCAAATATCAATTATATAATTGATACGTCTAGAGTTATCCATCAGTGTAAAATCAGAGCTAGACTAAAACATATGCAAGTTTAAAGATTCTATTTGCAACTGGAGGGAAAAAAATAAAAATAACATCAATAATAACTTTTTTCTTTCCCCCCCAGAGAACTTTAACTTTTTCTAGCTTATTCCTATTTAGATTGAGTAGAAGTAGAAAGTTAACTTTTGGTAATAGAGCTCATGAAATCCAGTCAATGGAATCAGAATAAATGCTTCTCTATTGCTGTCTTTATCTTACAGTGGATTATTTCCTGACAATTTAAATAGTAATGTCATCCAGACTTGCACAGCAAAAAGATCTATATCAGAAGTGTAAGTGGTATGACCATCTGAAAGATAAAAGAACACATACACTTTTTTAGCTGATCTCACTATTTTTAAGTTCCATTCCACCTGTTTTTCAGCACTAGTTCAACAATAATAGTAAGAAAATATGATGCTCTTGTAACAAAACAAAATATTAGAATCAGACTGATATGGTAGCCCATAGTCAACAAACTCTAAAAGTAGAATAAACTTATGTCTTTTATGAGTATATGGAGTTTTGACAAAGACAAATGTGTTATGTTATAGAAGACTGTCCACTTTCTGTTTCCTTTTTCAAAAATTTGACTCCACTGATATTTCATATCTTGGCATGGCAGAAAATCCCACTGGTAACCTTAACTTTATTTATCATGCAATATTTTTTTCACTAAAAGTGTAACCTAGTGAATATGAATTTTTGAGATTACAAGTGAAAGGCTTTTCTAGATTAATCAGATAACTTGCAATAATAGACTGTTAAACTTTATTTGTACTAACAGCAAGTTCTAAGCTTCTCATACATGTGGTCTTCCATTTGCCCAGAAAAAGATTTTCACTATAACACAAGGCAATTCTTATTTTTATGACTTAATCATTATGAAAGAAGTTGTAGTTTTCACTAGGGTAGTAGCTCGTAGTTTATTTATGTGTTCCTTATTGGTACAATACCAGTTCTTGTGAATAGTAATACCTTCAGCAAGAGTTACATTGCGTTTCATGCTTTTATACATTGCAGGTTACTGGTAAAGGTTCTGACAGGGAAGCTGCGATGGTTTCAGTTGAAGTAGTCAAAGTCTCTTCTGCTCTTTGCTGTACATATGCCCTTTAAATCGTTAATACTTCTTCTGAAGAAGCGGCGGCCAAGTGCTTGTGAGCTTTTGATATCTTACTCTAACGGGTTGTCTTCAGCTTATACATACGCACTGTTCCTTGGCTTGTGTGGTGCCTAATCTCCCTCGGTGGTTACCTCATTGCCCTGCAATTCTCCTTCAGGTAATCACTTCCTCCATGGGATATCTACAGGAGCCACAGTTCTTTTTCTGTTTATCTCTTGCTCTTGTATAGGAGAGCAGTTTGCTGCTGCTGGCCTCTGCTGGTGACAAATTAGCGTAGTCTGCACATTAGCTCTTTTCTTGGGCCCTGCTTACAATCCACTTGTTATCGGAAGCAGCTGTAAAAATAGTTTGTCCTTTTGAGGACTTGGATCTTTTGAGTAATGAAAAAATGAATTTTTCACTCCTCCTTGTAGTTCAGTGCACTGTGCACAAGGCACAACTGCATTAGATCTGAATTTATGGTATCCTAACTTGCTGATAGTATGTCTGTGTGCAGCCATTTGAAGTGCAATCATTTCTGTCTTTGAAGGTGAGAAAGTTACCCCCCAGGAAAGCTTTCTTTTTGTACACATGAGGAATTAGCTGTAAAGCTCATAGCCTACTTTGCTTTGCACTATGTGCCTCATGTAGACAAGCTCTGCAGCACAACTGAACCCTCAGGCTGCTCATGAGAGTGTATATGATCTCCTGATATGCAGATCCATTCCTTCAAAGAATTCAGTGGGAAAACCCTGTAAACTTAGTGGGTAAAGCACACTCTCTTCATTTTCGTATTAGCAGTCTCTCCTCAGCAGAAGTGAAATGGCAGTAGGATAATGTACCCTACATCATCTCTGGCTCTTGCCCTTGCTGCACTTTCTTATTTTTCCATAGCTGCAGTTTCATCCTATGTTTAAAGAGACCTTTGAAATTAAGAACAAAAGGGAAAGGCTTGTCCGTTTATATTTTTTTAATATGTGAATTGAGAAGATATTTTTATAATTGTAGTTTTTCTTCCTGATTCAGCTTACTGCTGAACAAATAACTAAGAACACAAGATGTTTATATGCATATAATGTCACGTACTGTTAAAGCTAATGAAAGCTTGTACAAATAACTTTAGGCATCTTCTTAATGAAGCTCATTGCAGTTTTATATGTGGTTTTGTGACTAGTGCATTGGGGTAAATGTTATCATTTATAATTTATTAATAGTTTAAATTCCCCAAATAACAATGTTGTAGCTAAAATGTGCTGAACAGTTATTTCACTTAAAGTTGATGTTTCTATAAGAGAAGACAGGTGCTTACAAAGGAAAATGAGTGCCTATAAAAACTACTTTTTAGTATTTTTCATAATAGGTACCATCTTCTCATTGTTAAATAAAAATGCAACTTTAGTTCTAGAACCCAAAGACAGCAGAAATGTCGGTGTTTGTTAGATTTAAAGTCATACATATCGTGGCTGTCTTTTTTTTTTTTTTTTAATGAAATTTGACAGAGAAAGAATTAATTAGATATTCAGTATTTTACAACATTCTATCAGAGATGTGATGCAAGTTACTTGATAAACATGAGCAGTGCAGCTGAAAATTTTATTTAAAATAAAGAAGTTAAGTATCTGTTAATTTGTGGCTTTACACACAAAACACAAGTAAACAAACAAACAACAACCCAAAGCCCTGAACACTTTATTTATGAACTCCCAAAGACTTTCAAACAAGCACACATTATTTTTAATATCTGATAATGAAAAATTTATATGGACTTAATTTATAAACTTTTGGTAATTCAGGCTTACCTGAATGACAGGGAACTCCCCTTGTTTTAAAAGGGTAAAATACCTTTGTGAGATTGACCCACCTTAGGATGCCTCCATCTGTGTATCAAAATAAGAAAAACATTTAGGGTGGAATTGTCTTGGATAACGTTGGTGTCTACAATTTAGACATCTAGAGCTGGGCTACTCTCTCATAAGTTCCATTTTTAAGCAGATGGAGAAATACTCTTAGGATATGATTCCTCTGGAATTTTTTAATGTCTAACTTAACGATGAACTGAATGATGCTTATGCATGTCTGTTCATCTCCATTGTATGTAAAAAGACCTTCTGTCTAACACCTGTGATATAGCTGTTTACTCTATGGATGTCATAGAATCATAGAATCATAGAATCATCCAGGTTGGAAGAGACCCTTGGGATCATCGAGTCCAACCATCTACCCTACACTACAAGGTTCCTCCCATTATCATATCCCCCAACACCACATCTAAATGACTCGTAAACACATTCAGGGATGGTGACTCAACCACCTCCCTGGGCAGCCTGTTCCCATGTCTGATCACTCTTACTGTGAAGAACTTCTTCCTAATGTCTAGTCTAAACCTACCCTGTTGCAACTTGAAGCCGTTCCCTCTTGTTCTATCGCTGTTTGCTTGTGCGTAGAGACCAGCACCAACCTCTCTACAATGTCCTTTCAAGTAGTTGTAGAGAGTGATGAGGTCTCCCCTCAGCCTCCTCTTCCTCATACTAAACAGTCCCAGCTCCTTCAACCGCTCTTCATATGATTTGTTTTCCAGGTCCTTCACCAGCTTCGTTGCCCTCCTCTGCACTCGCTCCAGCACCTCGATATCTCTCTTGTATTGAGGTGCCCAAAACCGGACACAATACTCGAGGTGTGGCCTCACCAGTGCTGAGTACAGGGGCACAATCACCTCCCTACTTCTGCTGGTCACGCTATTTCTAATACAAGCCAGGATGCCATTGGCTTTTTTGGCCACCTGGGCACACTGCCAGCTCATATTCAGCTGCTTGTCAATCAGAACTCCCAAGTCCTTTTCCGCCAGGCAGCTTTCCAGCCACACTTCCCCAAGCCTGTACCGATGCATGGGGTTGTCGTGGCCCAAGTGCAGGACCTGGCACTTGGTCTTGTTGAATTTCATACCATTAAGGTTCGCCCATCGATCCAACCTATCTAGGTAGCCTCCTTGTCCATGTGCAGATCAACACTCCTGCTTAACTTGGTGTCATAGAATCATAGAATCATCTAGGTTGGAAGAGACCCTCGGGGTCATCGAGTCCAACCATCTACCCTACTCTACAAAATTCTCCCCTATACCATATCCCCCAACACCATGTCTAAACGTCTCTTAAACACATCCAGGGATGGTGACTCAACCACCTCCCTGGGCAGCCTATTCCAATGCCTGACCACTCTTTCTGTGAAAAATTCTTTCCTAATGTTCAGTCTAAACCTACCCTGTTGGAGCTTGAAGCCATTCCCTCTTGTTCTGTCATTAGTTACCTGTGCGAAGAGACCAGCACCAACCTCTCTACAATGTCCTTTCAAGTAGTTGTAGAGAGTGATGAGGTCTCCCCTCAGCCTCCTCTTCCTCATACTAAACAGTCCCAGCTCCTTCAACCGCTCTTCATATGATTTGTTTTCCAGGTCCTTCACCAGCTTCGTTGCCCTCCTCTGCACTCGCTCCAGCACCTCGATATCTCTCTTGTATTGAGGTGCCCAAAACCGGACACAATACTCGAGGTGTGGCCTCACCAGTGCTGAGTACAGGGGCACAATCACCTCCCTACTTCTGCTGGTCACACTATTTCTAATACAAGCCAGGATGCCGTTGGCTTTCTTGGCCACCTGGGCACACTGCTGGCTCATATTCAGCCGCTTGTCAATTAGAACCCCCAGGTCTCTTTCTTCCAGGCAGCTTTCCAGCCACACTTCCCCAAGCCTGTAGCGCTGCTTGAGGTTGTTGTGGCCCAAGTGCAGAACCTGGCACTTGCCCTTGTTGAAACTCATACCATTGATTTTGAGTTTCAAAATCCATATCCATATGGATATGGATAGTCCATATCCATACAGAGGAAACCGAAGCTTTATGTTAGTAATCCTTCATGAAAATGTACATTGTGGTTTTAACCTCCATGTCCTGATTCACATATGGGATATAGTAAAGGGTGTATTGTCACAGAATAGAACATATATGTATTTTCAAAGTGTAGTTATGATCCCTTCTGGGAGACAGGGCAGGCTTCAAAATATCTTGGAAATGATTTACAGCAGCCAGTGAAAAGCTAGATAGTTCCAACCAGCAATTAAAATAATTGTGTGATCACTCCCTAGGATGACATTTGGAATGGCTAAATTTCATGTGTTTCATTCCTTCAGTTATTGAGGAATTAAACTCTGAAAAGTAGGATTTACCCAAGAGTCATTCAGACGAAAATAAAGGCCATTATTAAAAAAGATGAAAACTGTTTAGGTGAGCTTAATCTACATGTGTACTGTGATTGCTAAATATTTTCTGCTTTGCACTGCAGCTTTAATTAGAATTACTCCTTCTATGCAGTGTCATAACAGGGAGGGAATCACGTCCCTTGGTTTTACTGGAGTGTACAAAAACTAGTGTGAAAGTGTGAACAAGGTTTGGTCAAAGCAGCAAAAAAACCCCAAAACAAAGCAAAAAAACCAAACTGAATGACCAAACTGTTTCAAGTATTTTCAAATGTATTAAAACTTTCTGATGATAAACATCTGTTTGGAAATTTTCTTTGTTAATTTCTATCCAATTTTAAATGTATTCTCTCGTTCTTTCAATCTTTCCAATTTTTTTTAAAAAAAAGACCATTTTGCGTTAGAACTTTTGCAGTGATGAACTTTCACCTCAAAAAATTACCATTTTTTATCATGCAGACTGTTGAAAAATGGCTGAACTTCTAAACTTGTCATGTACAGTAAATAACCATTGTTAAAGAGCAAGTCCACAGCTAAATTCATACAACAGTCTTAGAAGTTTCTATAAAATAGATTGTGCATTACTGAACATGGTCAAAAGGTATATATCATCCTGCTTGGTGTAAACACTAGCAATTTCCCTTTCTTATATGAAAATGTGACATGTAGACCCTCCCATCTGAACATAACAGTTTGCTGCTTCAAGTCTAAAAAATATGCTTCTAAGTTACAAAGTGCAAAATTTTGGGGGGATGTATGGGAGCACCCAGCCAAACCAGTTTCAGAGCACAATAGGTGAGATGCAGGGGGTTGTCATCCGACTCAGCTTCATCTCCGCCTTGCCTTGTCTATGCAGAGATAACTTGGGGGGAGCTGCAAAAACAGCTCAGCCCAGGTTGTCTCAAGATTGCATCACAATAAGAACCGAAACCGAATGGAGCCTTAACTCCCTTAACAAACAAAATGCCCTGGGTCCCATCCCACCACTATTCCTGTGACTTTGAGTGCTAGACATCACAAAATTGGCAACAGAGACTTAGCCATCACACCACCAGAGGTAAATATCCCAGATAGTGTAATCCACTCAGGCATAATCCTGCACCCCCATAGAATCAGGAAATATAAACCGCAAGGTTTGAGGAGAAAAATGGGGAATCTTCCAACGATACAGCTGGCCTGTAGAAGATTCATCCCCCCTTGTCCAGGACGCTGTACAGGGTAACTTCCCAGGGATTGAGCGACCTTACCTGAGAGAGAGGGTAAGTGATTAAGAAACATACGTATGGTATAAGGCATGCTATTAAGATTGTGATTCGTGCGTGATTAATATCTAGCGCGCTTGTAGCTTGTGTTGTTACTTTTTGGGATCACTTGTAGGTTGCAATAGTGTGTTCCACAAATTTCTTTTAAATGACAATAGTGTAATTGCCATTGTACACATAGAACTCGCAATAGTGACGTATTGGACCTGTGAGTGAAGTCCAAATAAATTGTTAATTTGAACCTCTCAGTGAAGCCCTTTTCCCATTTTGTCACAGGGGATTAATGTAAAAACTGAACTGATACCATTCAGAACAAACACAAAACCCCCATATAACCTTACTTTGTCTTAGCATTTTTGAAGAGTTGAAAGCATATCATGGCATACTAAGAAAACAAAATGATCACAGGTGTAAGAGTACAGTTTTATCTGAGTGGTGGAAGGATGTTCCTGTTCTAGGAGTTTTCCATTTTCTGAATTAGCATATGTTTAAAAATCATGTACATAGGGAGATAATAAGTAATAAGTGGTTCCATTTGGTTTATCAGAGCATTATGTGATGCTACTTGGCTATTGTGTTAACTACAATTTAAAATTTCTGGAAAGTATCAGAAAGTGCATTTCTATAACAGAAAGTTTGGCGGAAATGTCTTGTTACATGAATTTATTCACTATGAGGAGAAGAGCAAGAATTTATTTGAGAATAAAAAATTCTCAAATAGTCAGAGAATCCCATTTATTCATTTTTTCAAAATGAAAAGTTCATTTTGCTCATCAAGTGGTTTTCTGTTTAGAAATTTGAACTGAAAATACTTTTGGAACATTATTGGAATTTTAGGTGCCTTGGATCATGCACTCCCTTGTTATACGTCTGTGTTGCAAAGGTAAATGCAGTTATACTAAGTTTCCCCAATATCTAGTGGAAAAAAGTTGTTACACAAAGGCTGTGGTTTGTTACTTATTTATTTTTCACTACTATTTCCCCCTGACCACAGTCACACATTGAACTTCAGGTAAATGGCAGTCTGCTGGAGAGTGTTTTGTGATAAACTTAAAGTTGCTGCAGTACTTTGCATTGCAAATTTAGCCAGTATGTGATGTCAGAAAGGATGGTCGTTGATTTTTTGTTTGTTTGTTTTGCTTAGCTTTTGTGGTTTTCAGGGGTGTGAGGTTTTTTTTAATTATTTCATCTAGCGTGCCATCTCTTGGGATTTCAATTGGTTGGGAAAAGTATTTCAGAAGCAGCTGGCATTCTGCCACATGAGGGTGCTGAGGTTAAAGTAGCATGTTCTAGGTCAATGCATTTTACCTGTATAACTAGAAAATAGTAGCAGATGTGAATGATGCTAAAAAAAGATGGTCTGGCACTTCATGCAATCAATGATTATACAGAATTAAAAGCTTGACATATTTGATCAAAGGGAAAACACTAACAAATTTATCGGAACAGGGATGGCCAGTAATTGCTGCCACCACAAGCTTCAGCTTCGGAGGGCGAAGCTACAGCTGCTGGCAACAGAATTAACCTTCACTCTAGAGGCTCTCAGGATGATTTAGATTTTGTAAGAATAGCATAAATAATTCTGTTTAAAATAAAGCCCATGGAAATCATACTGTGGCAATGCAATTTTGCCAAGATGGAAGTCTACAATGATAGAGAGACAATGGCTTTTCAGAGAGGGAACAGCAGGACAGCTCATATGTGAATGGTTGTACTGGGTCTGCCAAAAGAGATCTAATTCCATCTTTTTCCATCCAGCAAAATTATGTAGCACAAGAGGTTTTGTAAACTGCAGAAGCATTAATTCAGATAGCCTCCTACGTACTGCAGGGGAGAATCTAGCTGTGCACTGGGAAAGGCTCGAAAAAACAGACACCTACAGTAAACTCACTGATAATAACTTCAGCATGAAAGGGCTTTTTAAGCACCTGATATTTAGCAGAAATCAGGATTTTTATAGCGGAATACATTTTGACATCAAACTCCTCAGTGATTTCTCACCACAGTTTCTATGCTGCCTCCCATATAGAGAAATTTAACACTGGGCTAGACAGCCTGATCTTTATTAATAAGGAACCTTTGGGCTGTAGAGAGGCTCCTATCCATAATCAACTTAAAATAATAATTAAAAAAAAAAAAAAAGCCAAAAAAACAAACTTAAGAAAAAATTCTATTTCTTCCTACAAGAATACCAATAAATATATCATAGATATGATCATGATCATATAGATCATAATTTTAATACAAAATAAAAAAGGGAAACAAATACAGTATGTCATTTAAACTTGAAATATTTGCATGTTCCTAAGAAAGTGCTAAAAAAATGAATTAGGATGTGACTGTCTAAATTTCAAGGGGCAAAAAAGGAGGACTAGAAAACTGAAGGATGCATGATCATGAATACCAATTTGTCTGACTCTTATTTGCATCTCTTTAGAGAGAGAAGAAATAAGCATGTTTCCTTTTGGGGTCTTAGTTTAAAATAGACCCATATGGGATTTAAGTCCCAACAATGAACTGGAACATGAAAAACAAATAGTATTTTTCTTCTCAAGATAGAAATGTATCTCCATTTTTTTCTGATATTCTAATGTAACATAAAGTTCATTGGATTTTTCATAGCAATGCAAATAACAAGAAGTCAAAGCAATTAAAGTCCGCACTGAAAAAGAATCAAGTATTGACATCTATTTTTCATTTCCCAGGAAGCAAAAATGATAATGGCATTATGGGTTTGATAAGTGAAAAGATAATTATTTGCAATATTTTTAATAAAAGAAAAACCTGTTTGAAAATATTTTCTAGGCTTTTTTCTTAGTTTTTTATTTGCTATTCTTGTATTTGTTAAACAACTGGAAATTCTCCTTAGCTGATGTTAATCATTTATACAGGTTGGCATTCATAGGATTTTTGTTAAAAGTTTTTTGTTAAAAATTAGTATCCCACCATTCCAAGTAACATGGAGGTGACATTGTGTGGCAGTTTGTGTCTTCATATCTACTGAAATCTATTAACAGTATCTCAAATGAAACCCTTTGACTTCCTATTGTTAGAACGTTTCCCAATCTAGACTTAATATAATGTATTCTTCCTTCAGATTTATTTTTCTGTGAAGTATCCCTGGAGCCAGAGAAATAAAAATCCCCATGATTCAAGTTAGAATGCAAGTTCCAGGATGACCTCTTTAAGAAAGATAATACTTTTTTCTATAAACTCTGTCTAAATTATCACACATTATAGGTATCTGAGCCATTTGTATTGCAAGGGTCCTAATATGAAACTTTTACATCTCTTGTCATCAAGGCATGTTCGGTGCTGAATTGGACACCTTTCTCTGCAAATGAGTACAGAGATTTTAATTTCTCCCATAGAATCTCTAACAGTCAACAAAACTCTTGTCTGAGACAGCAGAAATTGCATGAAATGATGATGGGGCTTCAACTCTTAGGCTCGATTTCAAGTTTTTGAAAACTAGCTCTTAGTAAGCTTAAAGACTCACAGAATTACAGAATCACAGAATATTTTTCTTTGGATGGGACCTTTGAGATCATCGAGTCCAACAAACAAAAAAAAAAAAAACACCACACCCAAAAAATCCCAGAACACCAACACCAAAACCAAACCAAACACCCACAACCACACACCACACCACCCACAAACAGATGCAAAACAACAATCTCAGGCACTAGAGCATGCCCTGAAGTGCCATGTCTACACGTTTCTTAAATACCTCCAGGGATGGCGACTCCACCACCTCCCTGGGCAGGCTGTTCCAGTGCCTGACCACTCTCTCAGTAAAGTAATTCTTCCTAATATCTAATCTAAACCTCCCCTGCCGCAACTTCAGACCATTTCCTCTGGTCCTGTCATTATTCCCTTGGGAGAAGAGGCCAACACCCACCTCTCTACAACCTCCTTTCAGGTAGTTGTAGAGGGCAATGAGGTCCCCCCTCAGCCCCCTCTGCTCCAAACTAAACATGTCCAGTTCCCTCAGCCTCTCCTCATATGACTTGTTCTCTAGATCCCTCACCAGCTTGGTGGCTTTCCTCTGGACACACTCCAGCAGCTCAATGTCCTTCCTGTAGTGAGGGGCCCAGCACTGAACACAGTACTCAAGGTGAGGCCTCACCAGGGCCGAGTACAGAGGCACCATCACTTCCCTACTCCTGCTGGCCATGCTGTTCTGATACAGGCCCGGATGCCGTTGGTCTTCTTGGCCACCTGGGCACACTGCTGGCTCATGTTAAGCCGGCTGTCCACCAACACCCCCAGGTCCTTTTCTGCCGGGCAGCTTTCCAGCCACTCTTCCCCAAGCCTGTAGCGTTGCCTGGGGTTGTTGTGACTGAAATGCAGGACCTGGTACTTGGCCTTATTAAACCTCATCTCATTGGCCTTGGCCTATTGATCCAACCTGTCCAGGTCCCTCTGTAGAGCCTTCCGACCCTCAAGCAGATCAACACTCCCACCTAGTTTGGTGTCATCTGCAAACTTACTGAGGGTGCACTCAATCCCCTTATCCAGATCATCAATAAAGATATTAAACAAGACCGGCCCCAAAAAAGAAAAAGGCAGGAATTCAGGCATTGGGGGAAGGTCATAGATTCTAACTTCTGTACTACACGTCATGGAAACAAATTAATGAAGTAGCTTTTGACCAAGAATTAAAGAAGTTTCTTCTTTTGATTTTGTATTTCATCACTGGATATTTGGGAAAGGTACTGTGAAAGCATATCCCAGAATGGTTTGCATGGGACTGAGAAATGCCTAACTTCTTGATCTGAGTGGAAAATAAACCCAGCCAAACTTAAAGGACAATCTCCAAGACCTTTACCAAGGTGGAAAAAACACCAGGGACATTAAGTCAGTTGATTCACACTCTGGAAATCTAAATTTAATGCTTAAGTGCCTAAGTGTTTTGAGTACCTCTCAAATGTTGTCTTTTTGTGGATCTAAATCTTTAATTAATAGTATCATGTGAGATTGATATTATATGCAATCTAAAAGTGACACGAATTAAAAAAGAAAAATGCTATAAAAATTCCCTTTTCTTAGGCAATGCCTGATCCTTGAAAATAATGTCTTAGTACATTTCTCTATTTTTTACTTTAAACAAGGTCTTTACTGACCAAAGTAATTAATGACTTTATGAAGGCTCTAGGAGGGACTTTATTCAGGCTCTAGAAGAAATTCAGCAGTCATGTGCCCCCCGTATATAAAATGTGGTGATTGACATGAGTGTAAATTGATTGCTGGTTTATTCAGAGAAAAATCTCTCGGTTTGATTCTCTTCTTTATAAAGAGTTCATTTTGCTATATTGGAGTTGCTCAAATGAGTAAGGAAACTGCTCTTGACCATAAGCCTTTTGTGAATTAGGAGCTTTTCCTGCAAATTTGACATATTTTCCTGACTAATGAGAAATTCTGTATTGAATATAAACTAGGTATTGAGGTTTCTTTCAAAGAGAGATTCTCATATCATTTGGCAAAGGACATATCTTACTGATTCAGAACAGTAATGATTATTGTCCAAAATTGTTTAATGCCAGCATTCATTTATTAATTTAATGGGTAGAAGAATTTCCTATAAAGTCTAATTAAACCTATAATAGCCATCCTTATAAGCGTATTGAAGAGTAATGAAGATTATTGTGCTACTGCTGAATTGTGTCCTGGGAATTCCCTATATCAAGAACAATCACAGTACAGGAATGTTGCAAAGGAATATGATATATTTCTTCATGGCTCCTTTGCATTGGTGCACAATTGTAAAGGCACACATTGATTGCTATTCTAACAGCGTGTCTGAATGAAGCTGTCATAACCACTCTAGACGTAGCTTACAAAATTTCTGGAGCCATGTTTTCCAAACCTAGGGCATATGTTTAATCTTTACAATCAATGAGATCCCCTTGTATCCTTCAGCGTGAGAACATGAAAATAGAATGTGAAAGGAAAAAATGTACTGAGACTGTAAAAGCATATTGAGAACCTCAATTCTGATTTCATATAAAACCAACCCCAGGCTAGGGTCAGGAAACACACTAATGCAAAATGTGGACTTTGAGCAATAGTTTCTGGGTCAGTGCCAACAGCACTAAAAACAGCTGTAAAACGAAAACAGGGGTAAAGAAAAAAACAACAAAGAAAAAAAACGATAACAAAAAGACACCAAAGCAAACAAACTAAGGTCATAAACGCCTAACCTGTCCCCTCTGGCAAAGCTCCATAAATATGTCCACATTTGTCCTCTCACTTGCTGATGTCTTTAGAATAGAAAATATATCCCATTTCTCTCTCAATAGTAAGAGTTCAGTAGATAGCCTAGTTATGATAAGCACCTTGTATTTAATTGTGTTTATTTACAGATGGCAAATAACATACATTTTTAGAGATTAAACACTGTTTGATTGTTGTTGCCGTTGTTTTTTTTTTAAATTTCCAGTGAAAATTATTAACTTTGAGGTCCTTGCCAAGAATTAAATGGGTTAGAAAAAGAAAAGTCTGTGTTCATTTTTTGATGGTTATAACAGCTACTACTCATTTATGACTATTCTAAATGATATCTCTCCTTTTAATAAATGCACACATTTTCTTTGACTTTTATTCCTGTGCTTTCTGACTTTATATCATTCATTAATTCCATTGGAATGGGAGAAGAAGCCGATAAGAAAAGACATAAAGAAAAAATGCTACTTTTCAAATCCCTATTTTAACCTTAAGGGAAAACGAGCAACATGAATCCAATTTTAGACATCCTATCCAATTCTCCACTCCTACTGTTCAGTTTCTAATTGAAAAGATTTCCCCAAAGTACATGATATTAGAGCAATGATATGGGTTAATTGCAGAATTTATTGGGTGGTGATATGGAAAAATTAACATGCATCACTGTGTAATTCCAATAATTTTCTATGACAATCCTATGAAATCACCACAATTTTAATACAGAATAATGTAAGGTTTTTTCAATGTCAATTAAAGATGACATTTCACAAGCTCCACTGGGAGTCACACACCCAGATTCCACTAAAAGTCAGCATGTGTTGGTTTCCAGCCTTCCTACAGCCCCAGGAAAACACTGAATTTGGTGGTTTGTGGTACACTGTCCCTCAAACAGTGAGGACAGGAGAAGAGAGGGAGGACAGAAGAGAGGGACCTCCATTCAGCAAACTGCTGAGTTCTTAAGTCATTCCTGACTGGATTAGAGATAAATAAACACCATAGACACAAAGCTTTGAAATGTGATTCAGCATTACCCTAATTCATCTATTGGCTTTTCTTCAAATTTAGACCATTTGGAAGACTGAGAGGGTGGGTGTCGTGTTACATGAGTATCTGAGGTATGCCCAATTTATTACTTTTGTTGCTGTTTTCGGTGACACTGTTATAGGATGTAATAAGCATGTTCCTTTCACTCTTTAGCCTTCTCAACTTGAATGTCATACACTAAATAGAATGCTAATATTTAAACTTCCTTTTCTTAACTATTCTTATAAGTATATTTTGGAGGGGAAAGAGATGGGCATAACTGAGACAGAATATAACCTTAATTTTGTTTTTTAGTCAAACATGAGAAGAAAACAATCCCTGACTGAACTGAGAAACCAAAATACATATTAGATAAATTTCACTGAATTTCACTGAATTTTTTAGAGTTGGAAGGGACCATAGAGATCATCTAGTCCAACTCCCCTGCTGAAGCAGGATTGCCTAGAGCATGTTAGAGCATGTTACTCAGTATTGCATCCAGGTGGGTCTTGAAAATCTCCAAAGAAGGGGACTCCACAACCTCCCTGGGCAGCCTGTTCCAGGGCTCTGTCACCCTCACCGTGAAGAAGTTTCTTCTCATATTTGAGTGGAACCTCCTATGTCCCAACTTGTGCCCGTTGCCCCTCGTCCTCTCACTGGCAACCACTGAAAAGAGTCTGGCTCCCTCCTCCTTCAACCCACCCTTCAGATACTTATAAGCATTGATAAGGTCTCCCCTCAGCCTTCCCTTCTCCAGGCTAAAGAGTCCCAGCTCTCTCAGCCTTTCTTCATAAGGGAGATGCTCCAGTCCTTGAATCATCCTCATTGCCCTTTGCTGGACTCTTTCCAGTAGTTCCCTGTCCCTCTTGAATTGGGGAGCCCAGAACTGGATGCAGTATTCCAGTTGTGGCCTCACCAGTGCAGAGTAGAGGGGGAGAATGACTTCCCTCGACCTACTAGCCACACTCTTCCCTATGCAGCCCAGGATTCCGTTGGCCTTCCTGGCCACAAGAGCATACTGCTTGCTCATTGTCATTTTTCTGTCTACCAGGACCCCCAGATCTTTCTCTTCAGAACTTGTCTCCAGCAGGTCCACACCTAACCTGTATTGGTGCCTAACATTCTTCTTCCCCAGGTGCAGGACCCTACACTTTTCCCTGTTGAACCTCATGAGATTCTTCCTTGCCCAGCTCTCCAGCCTGCCCAGGTCTCGCTGGATGGCAGCACGGCCCTCCGGGGTGTCAGCCACCCCTCCCAGTTTGGTATCATTACCAAACTTGCTAAGGATACACTCGGTCCCCTCGTCCAGGTCGCTGATGAATATGTTGAACAGGACTGGACCAAGCATTGACCCCTGGGGGACACCACTGGTTACAGGCCTCCAGCTTGAACCTGCTCCATTAATCATTACCCTTTGGGTCCTGTCACACAGCCAGTTCTCAGTCCACCTCACTGTCCCCTCATCCAGCCCACACTTCCTTAGTTTCCCAATGAGGATGCTATGGGAGACAGTGTCAAAAGCCTTGCCTGAATAAATGTTTGGTTCTGTTCAGTGGCCCTTCCTTGTTTGAGAATTTTTCCCCTTCACCTCTTCTGTACTTCTGTTTTACACAACCTTTAAAATTAAGGTTGACACTGCTTACACAGTACCAAATTTTGTGATCCTCTGGTTGGAATTATTCGATGGAGTTTTTAGGGAGCAGGGACCTTTTCTTTTAATTTTCACTTGATATTTTATTAGATTTAATACTTAATAAAAGCCGTGATGTAGTCTAGGGATTAACTATATACATAAATGATAACAGCTAGTACTGGAATCAAATACACTAATTCATTACAAGTTTTATCACTTATACTAATTTTATCCTTTATCTACCACACACTTACTTTGAACTTCTGTCTTGTGAGTTGTTTCTTCCCTTTCTATCCTGCTTATTAAAATCTATGTAGTAAAAAAATACACATAGTTTGCAAGCTGACTTTTCACTTTGCTGACTTTCTTTTTCATCAGAGAGTACGAGTAACTTCCTTAGAGGCAGTTGTCCTAGGATTTTGCTCTAGTTCTTATGTCATACCTGGCATGTGATACAAGAGAAGTGGCAGATGTGAAAGCTAGTAAAACAAGAAAGGTCTGAAATGGAGAAAAGTCCTACTCCTGGTAGCTAGACACTGCACTCCACCAGCAAGAAATGTGCTGAGTTTATGAGTTTGACATGTTTGGTCGAGGTGAAAACATTTGCAAATGCATCTACTCAGGAAGGCCAGGGGATGCTGCTGTAAGTTTGCACCCAGGAGGGTTTGGTTGCAATTGCTAGCGGCAATATCACCAATCCATCTCAGAGCCCTTGCACTTATTTAGCATCAACAGCAGGAGAAACATTGAGCTTGGAGATGACCTTGTACTGACAAGAGCTATTGCTTTTGTGTATAGCAAGAGAGGACACTTGCTTTCCCTTGAAGCTAAATGCTGTCATTCAAAGAAAAAAAGAAAGTTAAAAACAAATGTAATAATACCAGGGTCAGATGTATGTGCTAGGTAAAATAAAGAAGCTAGTCAACATGAGATAGGTTGCAGAATGTGTCCCACTGCTTCCAGCATGAGGATAGTAAGCCTTAAAATAGCAATTATTCTTTGTATTTCTGGTTTCATTTATCCCAGCTACTTGCAACTACATTTAAAAAGCTTACTGATTTCCCTGATAAATACTTATTTTGGAAAATGTCCTGGTTTCAGCTGGGATAGAGTTAATTTACTTTCTAATGGCTACTGTGTTTCAGGTTTGGTACGAAAGGAATGTCAATAATGGGTATTGTTTTAGTTGTTGATAAGTGATATTTTTAGTATTCAAGGACCTTTTTCAGCTTCCGATAGAACCTGAGAAGGAACATATATAGAACAATGTAATGGTCAATGGAATATTCCATACTGCAGACATCAGGCTCAGTATATAGATGGGGATTGGCGGGAGGGGAGAATCCATGATCAGTGCTTGGGTGGGACTGGGCAACCCATTCACTGGGCAGTGAGAGTGACTTGTATATTATTTTACCATTATAATTATTATTGTTGTTTTCCTCTTCCATTATTGTTCTATTAAACTGTCTTTATCTCAGCTCATGACGTCAGTTTTTCCCCTTTCCTCTCCTTTTCTCTCTCTTCTCCTTACATTTTTTTTTGGGGGGGAAGCAGGAGTGAGTGAGCAGCTGCGTTGTCCTAGTTGCTGGCTGGGGTTAAGCCATGACAGAGATCACAGAACTGTAGGGCTTGAAAGGGACCTTTGGAAATCATGTAGTCCACCCCCCCGCCAAAGCACGTTCACCTAGAGCAGGCTGGACAGGAATGCATCCAGGCAGGTTTTGAATATCTCGAGACTCCACAACCTCTCTGGGCAGCCTGTTCCAGTGCTCTGTCACCCTCAAAGTAAAGAAATTTCTCCTCATGTTGAGATAGAACTTCCTGTGTTCCAGCTTGTGTTCATTGCCCCTTGTCCTGCCGCCAAGCACCACTGAGAAGAGTCTGGGCCCATTCTCTTGACGTCCGCCCTTTATATATTTATAAGCATTGATAAGGTCCCCTCTCACTGTTCTCTTCTCCCGGCTAAACAGACCCAGGTGTCTCAGCCTTTCCTCATAAGAGAGTTGCTCCATTTCCTGATCACTTTGTAGCCTCTGCTGGACTCTCTCTAGCAGTTCCCTGTCTTTCTTGAACTGGGGGGCCCAGAACTGGACACAGTAGTCCAGATGCGGCCTCACCAGGGCAAAGCAGAGGGGGAGCATGACCTTCCTTGACCTGCTGGCCATGCTCTTTTTAATGCACCCCAGGACACCATTTGCCATCTTGGCCTCATGGGCACATTTCTGCCTCATGGTCAACTTGTTGTCCACCAGGATTCCAAAGTCTCTCTACAGATCTGCTTTCCAGCCAGTCAGCTCATAACCTAAATAAATGGGATTATTCCTCCCAAGGAGCAGAACCCTACACTTGCCCCTGTTGAATTTCATCAGGTTCCTCACTGCCCAACTTTCCAATGAGAGTTTCTAGGTCTCATTGAATGGCAGCACAGCCTTCTGGTGTGTCAGCCACTCCTCCCAGTTTTGTATCATCAGCAAACTTGCTGAGGGTATACGCTGTCCTCTCATCCATGTTGCTGATGAAGATATTGAACAAGACCAGATCCAGTACTGACCCCTGGGGAACACTGCTAGTCACAGGCTTCCAACTGGACTGCATTGCTGATCACAACCCTCTGAGCTCTGCCACTCAACCAGTTCTCAGTCTACCTCACTGTCCACTCATCTAATCCACACTTCCTAAGCTTACCTGTGAGGATGTTACGGGAGACTGTGTCAAAAGGCTTGCTGAGGTCGAGGTAGACAACACCCACTGCTCTCCCCTCATCCACCCAACCAGTCATTCTATCATAGAAGGCTATCAGACTGATCAAGCATGACTTCCCCTTGAATCCATGCTGACCACTCCCAATGACCTTTTTTTCTTCTATATGCTTAGAGATGACATCCAGGATGAGATGTCCATAACCTTTCCAGGGATGGAGGTGAGACTGACTGTCCTGTAGTTTCCTGGATCCTCCTTCTTGCCCTTTTTGAAGACTGGTGTGACAGATCTCCACAAAAGTTTGAAATTCAACACAGTGTGAAGGCTTGATCCATCATATTCCTTTACATGACCTTTTGATATACTGTAGAAACTCAACTGATTTAATTAAGCAGATCAACTCAGGACAATTAAATGCATAAATTCAGACTAAAAATTTACTACAACATACACAATTTTCACTCATATGTACATGTGTTCCTTTTTGAATGTACCAGTCATAAATTTTCTTCTACTGCTTTCATAAATCTGTACATTGAATCATATATATAAAAAATATAAAATATTCTATTAAAATATGCAAATTTAATTAGATTCTATTCCCTAAGCCAAACCTAGAAAAAAATTTGGAAATATTTTTCTATAAAAATATGTAAAAATGGTTAATAAAGTTACTGGTGTCATTAGGGCTATAATCTCTAATAAAAGTTATTAGAATTAACAACTTCTTTTCCTTTTCATTGGAAACATCTATTCTTCTTTACCTCCTCAACTCTTTCCCAAATTCCTTGAAACTTCATGACCTTCTGTAGTTTGTCTCAACTTTCAATTCTTTGTCTACCCTGGGGCTGAGTCTATCTCTCTGCTTGTCTGTCTATTCATAATCATGATTATTTCCTGAATATTCATAGTCTTATTCTTATTCATATTCATATTCCACAGTAAGCACTAAATAGATAGGATAAATATCTGGTCTCTATCCAAATATCTAGTATTTGGAAAGGAGAAAAAACAATACAAAACCATAATTTTAGTAAAGGTAGGAGTGTGGGTTCTTTGCTGTCAGGTATGGAAAGGGATCTGTATCTGGAGCACAGTGGTAGTCCAGTGAAAGCTCCTTTTGGAATCTTGAAGAGGGTTGTACAGTTCAGTCCCTCCAGGAACATTGTGACTTCCTGCTTATTACATGGCTGGCTTGCCCTGACACTCAGTGTGGGAATAGAAAAAGGGATGCAGTGAGGTTCTCTCTTATCATTGTGTCTCTGAAATGGTACCAGAAAGTTCTCCGTGTTGCAAAGTTCAGGAAAGCAAGAACTCAATTAACTAATAAGACTTCTTTTTGTCACTCTTTTTTTTTTTTTTTTGGTCATTTTCTGGGCTGGTTGAAGGCATGGGGGAAGCTCCCTCTCTTACCTCTCTTTGCAGGTGTTAGATAGAATGCAGGCCACAGCAATCAGTTTGAGATGGTTACAGAGATACATTTGGTGTTTTATTTCTCCATTTAGTAGAAATGCCAGAGTTGGGCCAAGGCAAGATAGGGTACCTTAATTATGTTTTACAGGATGCTTTCAAAAAAGAATTGCTGAATAGACCAGAAATACCTTCTAGATAATGGGACATAAATGTAAGAAGAGTGGTTCAAACAGCTATTTTACAGATAACATCAATCAGAAAATATTCTGCTATGCCAGGGTCTCTGGTTGCCCCAAAAGAAGTACTTAAAAAACCAAAACCTTTTTCTCTTTGTCTTTTTTCTTTTTCTTCTCTATATCACTTTCATCTTTTTCCTTTCCCTTCCCTTTTCCCTTTTCCTTCTTTGTCTTCTTTTTCTTCCTTTTCTTTCTCTTTTTTTCTTTATAGTTATTTTCTTCCAGCAGAGAAACTGTTGATGCACTGAGCCTTCATTGTGAAATGTTTTTCTTGATTGGCCTTTAAGGCCCTCAATATTTTAAGTTAACATGATTACATATCATGTTATGATATGAAAAATTCCTATGCAAGAAATAAAAAAATCCTTATATTTCATAGTGATTTTCACAGTGAAATAGATTTTGTTCATCTATTTACCTTGTCTTTTTCTTCTTTTGCTTTCTTTGAGAATTACACCATAACTTCTAGACAATAGGATAGGCAATAGACAATAGGATAGACAATAGACAATCATAAGGATATGTAAAATTAAATTGTCTTTAAAATGAAAACAAATGCAGTAATAATATATATGAACGGGACCAACAGCTAGGTAAGCAATGCAATCAATCTAGATGTGGGAGAGCAAGATGAAAGCATAATTCTTCTAATTCTGGTTTTGGTTTGCTTTTTTTTTTTTTAATTCTAAATTAATTATTTAACTAAGAAGCAATGGATGATTCTAGGAGGGAAAAAAAAATCTGTGTTTTGCATGAAAATTGTATTACTTTGTCTAAATTCATAGTCCATAGTGACATGGTCCCCCACAACAAATCTTTCTCTCTAAATTGGAGAGATATGGATTTGATGAGTGGACTGTTCAGTGGATGAGGAATCGGTTGGATTGTTTAATGTCTTCGTCAATGACATAGACAGTGGGATCAAGTGCACCCTCAGCAAGTTTGCAGACGACACCAAGCTCATCGGTGTGGTTGACACGCCTAAGGGACAGGATGCCATCCAGAGGGCCCTGGACAAGCTCAAGAAGAGGGCCTGTTTGAACCTCAAGAGGTTCAACAAGGATGGGGGATGACGAGATTGAGACTAGCCCATCTGAGAAGGACTTGGGGGTACTGATGGATGAAAAGCTGGACATGAGCCTGCAATGTGCACTCACAGCCAGAAAGCTAGCTGTATCCTGGTCTGCATCAAAAGAAGCATGGCCAGCCGGCCAAGGGAGGGGATTTTGCTACTCTGCTCCACTCTGGTGAAACCCCACCTGGATTACTGCGCCCAGCTCTGGAGCCCTCAGCACAGGAAAGACAGGGACCTGTTGCAGCTGGTCCAGAGGAGGGCCACAAAAATGATCAGAGGGATGGAACACTTCTCCTATGAGAACAGGCTGAGAGAGTTGGTAGTGTTCAGCCTGGAGAAGAAAAGGCTCTGGGGAGACCTTATTGCAGTCTTTCAGTACTTAAAGGAGGCCTACAGGAAAGATGGGGAGAACCTTTTTAGCAGGGCCTGTTGTGATAGGACAAGCGATAATGGTTTTAGACTAAAAGGGGGCAGATTTAGCCTAGATCTAAGGAAAAAAATTGTTTACAATGAGGGTAGCAAAACACTGGAACATGTTTCCCAGAGAGGTCGTAGATGCCCCATCCTGGGAAACATTCAAGGTCAGGTTGGAGTGGGCTATGAGCAACCTGATCTAGTTGAAGATGTCCCTCTTCATTGCAGGGCAGGTTGGACTAGATGAGCTTTAAAGGTACCTTCCAACCCAAACTATTCTATTATTCTATGATTTTATGGTTCTATGAATCTACTGTGTAACATTACCCAATTTTGATTTTTTAAAGGCAAGACATTCTATTATGTTGATAAAATCTTGGTTCATTTACTCTTATGTCCAGAAATGTGATAGTAATTATGAAGAGAGTCTTTAATTCTGAAGAATTTTGTTTACTTTGGGTGATAAACTCATAAGACATTACTACTTATCCTGAATTGTTTAAATTAGTAGTTCTTAATAAAGCAAGCCTTTTTATTATTGAGTACTGTAAGTCAACAGTAATTCCATAGAAAAAGAAGCTCTCCTAGCATTAAGTATGTGTTAGAAATGCATAGAAATGCAATTTAATATAATGAAGTCATCATCCAGTAGATAAATGTAATGTATCTGACTTACACATACATTTGTTCTTGCCCCTTACTCACCCATCTATATGCAAGCTTTACCAGTTAAGATTTCTTTTGAGGTACACTAGATTTAAGTAGACAACAAACAGATTCAGAAAAATCTTTGAAAAAGGTACAAGTAATCTTTCAAGAAATTCAGGAGAATCTAGTGGTGGTGTTCTCTTAGTGAAAGAACAAAATAAACGCATCACATATTAGCACAGACACTTATATTAGAATTCTGAAATTTTACCAGGTACCTTGACTGCTTCAGTAGGCTTTATGTAATATGTCTGCTCCATACATATTAAACAAAAAAAATCCCAAGAAAGATTGGAAACCTTAACTATTCTTTTATCAGATACGGCCTCTGTTCATTTTGCTTATGGGTGAAGTGAGTTGTGCTTCACATGCAGGGAATGTTTAGGCTAGCAAATATTAAGTAGAAATATATTTCCCACTTTTTATTATTCAAAGAAGAGTTGGAATAGATTTACTGCATTTGAAATTGGGCATTTGTTCTGCTCTTGTCACAAGTATGATTGGTGCTGTAGTAAGGCTCAGAAATGCCTACTTTAATCAAACCAAGACAATTTAGAGCATTCCTGATAGTTGCTATGTATAACAAGGGAAAACTTGTTTCTTGCAACCCAAGGAGAATGAACGCAGCTCTAAAGGCCTCTTGCTTTTTGAGAGTGAAATATGTGCAAATAATTTGTCACTGTTTCTTAAGCCCAATACTTGATAAATGTGTTAACAATTCAAATATTCAAGATAAAATTATTTATTGTATGCCTTGAAGGGCCTCATATTTCCTCATGCTAGGCTGTAATAATTACAAGTTAGGTATGGGTCTGAATAGATCAATATTTTCAAAGTTTAAATTCACTGTAATGAAAATGAGATGAAAACAGAAATCAAGACAACCACAATAAGAAATCAAAGAGTTAAACAGCTAAAACCTTTTTCTCATGCAACCAAAAGCAAAAAAAGAAAGGAAGGAAAAATAAGCCAACACGTTAACTATAGTACAATAAATTATTTTAATATAAGGCCCTCAGATTTTTATCATATGCAAGTAAATAAAATATGCCTGGGAACATTTCTGAACGCTGAGGCCAACTGGCACAGAATGACATGTGTCTATGCTAATAAACCCTCTTAATCTTCAGAACAAGGAGATGACATGCAAACTGCTTGTTAAGGATAGTTCCTGGGATGTTCTGGCTCCTAAACCCTGCCCAGGGATTGTTTGGAAAACTGCTAGCTGGCACAAATAGGAAATATTTAATATTGATGACTGAGGTCTAATACCAAGGACATCCACTAGCCTGGTTCATTTCCTGGTAGCACAGTAGCGGCCTACTGTTGAGAAATGTTGAAAGATAATGACGGAAAACAAGCTTGCCATTAGTCTTATGTTTGCTAACGCAGGGTCTTCATCTAGACTGGAAACAGTTTTGTGTCCATAAACTGAAGAGAATTAAAAATTACAAGGATGGAACAGGTTCTTCTGAATGTGCTGAGAGAGGGCAGCATTGCACTCAGCCAGTTGTGAAACGAGCATGCTTTGGGAAACATATCTATGTGCTGTTCTCAAGTTGTTTGTAACTTGCTCGTAGGCTGAAAACATTGACTATTTTGGTAGAAGTGTATTTTTGGTTAAATGAACTAAATTAAAAATCTTTAATTAGTGTCTTGAGTTTAAATCGCCTGTGTAGATAAGTACCTTTTTAAGAATGAAGCACAGTGATTTCCAGAAATATGTTGTTACAGGAACTATTTATGTGACGTGACATATTTTAAAATTCAAGAATGAACAAAACTCTTATGCTACTCTGGTATCAAGGTTATTGTAGCTATATCTTCTTGATGACAGGCTGAGCTACTGAAATAATCGATGTTTCTTGTGATCTCTGTGTGAGAGAGTGATTTATATTCCTTTTGAAGTAAAAGCTGAGAACAGGACAAGAAAAGCTGCACTTTGCACTCTTTATTGCCCTCTTTGCCCTATCTCACATATCAAAGAAGATATTTCACCACAAGATCACATACTTGTCATAGGTGAGACTGGTAAAGAGTCATAAAGGCTATGTAATGAAGCCAGAACGACTTTAATACCTACAGAGAGACAGGAAGGAATGAAAGTGAAAGAGAGAAACCAATGTGGGACTGTAGCACAGACACACACTATTTGGACTAATGGGGTGTGGATTGTTCCCACCAAAGAGCTCTGTGAGCAAATAGAAAACTGTCTTTTGGGCATATCCTATTCCAGCAAAATGAATATGGAACATTAGAAAGCAGTTTTTTTAAACATACTTTCTGAGCTTTTTCAAAGCAGAGCAGTGGATTTAATCATGAAATATTTCCCCCTAGAGCTGAGAGGAATCATACAGCAACATCCTCAACTCCACTTCAAAACATCCCAGTACTCATTTAAGTCTCTTAATATTCCATAAATATCAGTGTTGTAAACGTTAAGAAAGTCAATGTTTAGAATGAAGTCCAGAGATAATGGATTTCTTCTTCAATCTTTGAAAATAATAATAATATAATAATAAAAAAATGTGACTAGTGGATATTGTTTGTGAGTGCCAGCAATTGGCAAAGAGGCTGTTACAAGGGGAACTTTCTGATGCAGATTGGTTTCTAAGGAGCAGTATCCGAGGTCCTTTTGTCCCTGAGCAGGGGCCTTACAGGTTGCAGTGAAACCTTGGCTAGGGCTCTGAGGTAGAACTTCCTGCATTTTTTCCTTAGAATAGTTTTTTTAAGAATAAGAAGGGGCTTTTATTTTCTAAGGATATATTTAATTACCATAAGAACAAAACCAATAAAGGTAACTGGGTAAAACACAACGGACTGAAAGAAGTTTGTAAGCAGCATCCTGACCGCTGTGTTATTGCAGAATAGATGGTTCCCACTAGTTTTATACTTGGACAAGCAGCTTTTAATATCTTTCTGGGCTGCAGCAATCCAGACGTCTGTCTTAATGTTTGGCTAATGTTAAATGATTTCCAGGATGTCTGGCAAACTGTAGCTAATTCATTCCCAAGAAAGCAGCAGTGTTTGAGCAGTAGTTCTGGTGTGCAGTGCTTGGGATTGCAAAACATATGAGGCATGTTCCACACAATCCCCAGTAGATCCCTACTAAAAATGTTTTTTTCTTCCTGTTACATTACATATCAGACCTGACTGTCCACTTCCTACTCTCAGAAGCCTCCTAAACTTCTGCCTGTGTTACAGCCTTTCCCACACTGTGTGCTTGGCTCCATCTCCCTGTCGTAAAGTTTCTCTATCTTTTCCTTGCCCTCTCCCTGGATTTCTTAGTCAGTTCCAATGGAAGAGCAACCTGCCCCTGTCTCCAGAGGCTCCTTCTCAGAACAAGGCAGACAGGCAGTCTTTTTATCCCTGCTGCACAGCTGCAGGCTTTTTAAAGGAGCATTACGCATAGTACATGGTGAACAAACAAAATAGATATATAATTCATCTTAGGGGTTATTCACTCCAAAGACTGGGTGCTATCCTCAGTTTTAGCTCAGTCAGTGCTCTTTCTTGTGTTTGCATAGCTACTTACTTACAGATTTAATTATGCGAAATATAATTTTCAGGGTGTGTCAGCATCCTGCCACTTTAAACTGGATTTAAAAAAATTGTGGAGTGGAAATAAGTGCAGGTCATTTTAAGCCCAGCTTTGTTTTATTTTGATAAAGCTTTCTCAAAACCTGGCAACTGTTTTATTAATAATTGTATTGTTATGTATGATTTTATCTTGATTCTTGTCTAGTGTTAAATGATTTTCAGAGAATCTGGAAAACTGCAAGTATTTCATTTCCAATGCAAGAATAATACTGAAAGAAATGTCACTGTCTCCAGTTTTGCACTGGCCCATGCAACAGGAAGTATATTCAAGAATTATCAAGATGCTGCTCCCCTGGTTTGGATGCTAGTTAGTTTTTTAAAAATATTTTCTTGTGATGAACATCAGTTAGGTTATCTTTGGCTTGAAACAGGGCAGCGAGGAAGTGCCAGAACTTCAATAGTTTCCATCTAATGTGTACAAAAGAGCTCCCAAAGCTCCCTACTCACTTTGACAGTGAGGGAACTGTGAGAACGTTCTGTGACATTCAGAATAGTAACTAAGTTTTTCTTTCTTTTTTTTTTTTTTTTTTTTTTTTGCAAAGAACACCATTGAAGCAAGTGCAAAAGGTCATGTGTAAGATTGGAAAAATATGGGGAGACACAACACAGCCTGAGTGTGAAACATGAAAAATGTGTCAGTGTGTTTCCTTAAATTTTAATATTTTTGCTAATTTCTTAGAACCATAGAACAGTTAGAGTTGGAAAGGACCTTAAAGATCATCGAGTTCCAACCCCCCTACCATGGCCAGGGACACCTCCCACTACACCTGCTTGCTCCAGCCTGGTCTTGAACACTTCCAGGGACAGGGCGTCCACAACTTCTCTGGGCAACCTGTTCCAGTGTCTCACCACCATTTCTTTCTAGTATCTAATCTAAATATCCCCTCTTTCAATTTAAAACCATTACCCCTAGTACTCCCTGATAAAGAGTCCCTCCCCATCTCCCCTGTAGGCTCCCTTCAGGTATTGGAAGGCTGCTATGAGGTCTCCCCGGAGCCTTCTCTTCTCCAGGCTGAACAACCCCAGCTCTCTCAGCCTGTCTTCATAGGAGAGGTGCTCCAGCCCTCTGGTCATCTTCGTGGCCCTCCGCTGGACCTGTTCCAACAGGTCCATGTCCTTCCTGTGTTGAGGACTCCAAAGCTGGACACAGTACTCCAGGTGGGGTCTCACAAGTGCAGAGTAGAGGGGCAGAATCGCCTCCCGCGACCTGCTGGCCACACTTCTCTTGATGCAGCCCAGGATGCGGTTGGCTTTCTGGGCTGCCAGCGCACACTGCCGGCTCCTGTTGAGCTTCTCATCCATGAACACTTCCAAGTCCTTCTCCTCAGGGCTGCTCGCCAGCCATTCTCCATGCAGGACCCTGCAGTTGGCTTGGTACACTTTTGAATTTGAACACTGAAGTGCATATATTTATTTCCTGGTCAATATAATGCAGTTCAGTTCAATTCAGTCCAAAAAACAGTACCTATACAAGACTAATTTACAGGAGAACATAGTATGTAGAAGACATTTTGTATCACAAATATAATTTACTCGTGACTGTGTACCACTGTAGTACAGACTCTGAATCTGCCATCAAAATGGTTATGAATAAAACAAAGCAAAACTCCAGAAGCAAAAATCTTCTTTTCATACTATTTTTAATATTCCTGCCAAGCTGTATCAAGTTTTTCTTACTTTTTTTTTTTTTTTATTAATATAGTCACTCTGTTGCCCTGTATTACTGTTGCAGTAATAGAATAACACTTAAAGAAAATAAGGACTCCATTATGCTGGGCAGTATAAAAGCACTGACCAAAAAGATGGTCCCTTGGGCAAATAGTTTACAATCTAGGCAAAAAGTGAAGCCAAGAGAGGTATTCCTCAATATATCTGTGTATCCCTGAAGAAATGATGAGATTATAATGATCAACAGTCATATCAATAGACAATGGCAAGAACAGATCATCAGCCAACCTGCTGACAAATTTTCCATTGGAATCATAGGAAATAATTGCAAAGCTGGAACTGAAGACGATTTAAATGAGGTATTTTTGCAGAAGAATCATCCCAAACCAGAAAAGCAGTACATTTGCTCAGGGATGCTTTTTGAAAAAAAACCAATGTGTAAAATGGATAGACCCATATTCCTGTTGGAGATGTAAGTAGTTCTTTTACTAGTGAATGGGAAATCTTTGGTAGGTTAGAAAGCTTTGAATATGAAGAAAAGAAATGGGGAAAAAAAGGAAGTATAATCAAAACATGGAAGGAAATAAAAACTTAAAGCCTTAAAGAATCTTTTCAGAGATTACACAATATCTTTGTACAGGAAAAAAAAGAGATTCTTTTCAAAGAAGGGTACACCCAAATAAATATCTGTAACACAGAAAAGAAAGTAATCCATTACCATTAACCAATTAGATGACATTTAATAATTAAAAAATTAAGAACATCTATTAAGAATTTCTGAGGACAAAACTCTTCTTTCAGAGGTTGTTTCATACTGACATTCATTTCCAAATGTTCCTGATTTCCAGGAAAGAATATTATTGAAATAAATTATGGTATCTCTATAATAACTATCATATATTTTACTTTAAAAAAAAAAAAAAAAGAAAATTAGTAAGTTTTTCAACTGGAAAAATCCTCAGTTACAGAAAGGTTGATAAGGTTGATTGGAACAGATATATAAAAACCTTCCTCTTTACCTATGACTAAAATAATTTGAAAGATATGTTTTTAATGGGGACTATTATAATTACTGCACGTTATGTAAAACAAACCCATTTACTTAAGATAATGACAGCATGATAAGACTCTCTGATGCTGAAATAATGGAAGTCAATTGATATAATATCTCTTTTAATTACGTTGAGGTTAAAAGCTTGTGAGGTATCTTTGGGTAACTGACAATATTAGGGACTTAAGAGGCCAAAGCAACCTTCCTACATATATTGAGAAAAATTTCCACTATTATTTAGTCTAATAACTTGAAAAGATCAAAGGCCTCCCCTTCTTCTGTTTTCTATACCACCTATTTATCTGATTAAATGTCATTAGATTTATCAACAGCTCTTTCAGAATACCAGTTCTTGCATTAAAAAAAAAAAAAAAAAAAGAAGAGAAAATAAGGACAGGTAGAAAAACAGATGAGTACTTTCAAAGAGGAAAGTCAGTCACCTCTGTTTAAAACATAGGAACAAAGTTAGGAATAATAAGTTATTCCCAGCAAAATACCATGACTGAAGACTGCTGATAGATTAAAAAGAAATCAGAAAAGGATCATAGAATTGCTCACTTTCTGCTCCATTTTTTGTTACCTAGTAGACTTCTGTCAATAGGGGTCTCTGACAAGGCTGGCAGCCTGAGCTACAGGAGGTGAAATTTTTCTTGCTCCAAATCTTCCATTATGCAAAGATAAGGTCATTTTGAGTGTTTTTGTGTAAAGGAGTTTTCAGAGGAGAAAATAAAAAGTTCAAATAATAGTCATGATAAAAAGTAATTTGCCAAACTGCATTTTTATTTGAAAACTATCAAATTAAGTTGCATGTATTGGCCCAATAACAACTATAATTTAGCCTCCAATGAAACTGGTACATCCCCCTCATACAGGAAGGGAAAACACCATCCATTTATTCAGAAAAAGAAGTTCACATTTAAAGTTGCTGTATTTCACAAGAATGTTTGGCTTGCATGCGTTATGGAGGTCTTTTACTCTCCTCTGAAAGAGCTTATCAGGGCAGTGGCTGGAAACAGACATGCAGGAGGGTCAGGTGTAGAGTGTCATACTTTATATGTCTGTTCTGCTGCCAAAACACAGAGCAAGTCAATGTGCAAATAATGCAGTATTGAAACACCCTCAAACGCAATTGTCTGGAACGGCAGTTCAGATTTACGACACATTTGCTGTTTTAAGATGCAATCCTTTCCTCTGAGAGAGTTCTGTGAAAGACATTTCCATGCATGATTCTGATGAGCTTTAGGATACAATTTTCTGTTTTGCTCTGTAGGAACTTCCTGAACTCAGATTTTCAGAGGAGATACAGTAATATACTCTGAACTCTCCCCAGGGAAACTATTGTAAGGAGTTAGACTGTTGAAGAAAGAAATAAAACCTGCTTAAGTCTCTTCCATTTTCATAGAGTTGGAGATTGTGCAAACGCAGAGTGCTTTAAGAATTCTCTCTGTAACACAACCTAATACTTGTAAAACTATCATGGGGATTACCTCCTTAATGACTATTAATTTTTTGAAACATACCCAATTATTGCAACATTTATATATTTTTTTTTAATCTTTCTTGTAAACAGGAGAAATCTAAAAGGCTTCAGCTTCTGTGAAATGTCCCTTAATGTGAAACAATGTAGATAAAGCAAATGAAAGTCAGCTCTGTGGAGATTTTCTGACAAGCTACATATGTACTTCAAGTGGTTCTGGAGAAACTAATGACCTTCATGTAATCCATGACACAATTATAAACTCACTGAAGTGGAACTCCTGAATTGTCCTGAATTTGCTTAATAGGGAAACGCTTTTAGATACTAAACTAATTTCTAAAGCTTTCCTCTGCTTTTGACTAAAAGATATATAAATAGTCTTTTCTTGATTGTGATATTTAACTAAATAAAACCTACTGCATCCCTATTTTGTAGAATAAATTATATAGAGAAAAAAAACGATAAATTTATAATCTTACAAATTTTATAAGACTGAAAAAAAAAGTGTTAACACTATTAACACTTTCTTCTGTCTTCGTTCTTATGTGGATTTTTTCTGTAGGCAAACAAACTAGAAGGAGGGCAAGAACATCCACAGACCGTAGTTTTATGCATATTATCGCTCATTCCTTCTATGTGTTAGTAAAAATCTATGCATTAATCAAAATGATAGAAAACAGTGCAAATCAGATGACATAATAATATAGCCTCAAATTAACACATTTTCTTTAACATTTGTTTGCACAGAAAACCTTTCCAACTGTCAGATGATCCACTAGGTTGTTTAATGAGTTCTAGGGTACCTCTAAGCTGCATATATTACTAGACTATAGTACCATAAACATATTAAAAGACAATGTACTTGCTGATTCAGGTCGGTAGTTCCTTGGCAGCTTGCAGTTGGTTAGCAGACCCCTGCGGTGACAACATTTATGTTCAGGACCCTGGGTGACTCACAGGTTAATTCCCACTGCCAAGACACAGGCCTGGCAGGGTGACTCATTGACAGGTCTGGGGACTTCCAGGGGGACAATTAGCCGTTCCCTCATGACTCAGCAGATACATTTGACTTACTTCAGAGCAAAACACTAATGATCACAGCATATGCCCGCAAAAATGGAAAGTGTCCCTGTGAAAGCCGAGGTAGGAATTCAAGAATCCAGAAAGGAGATTAAAAAGACAAAGATGCCAAGTTGGAAAGGAAAGTGAAAAATCTTGGAGTGCACAGCTGTCAAAGTCTGGCCAGCTCCTTCTCTGACTGGATGACTCAGCCAGGAATCTCAGCTGTTTGGAAGAGATAGTAGAGCCTCCAGGCTCTTGGGAGTGTGATACTCATTCACAGGCTGAAGGATTAGGAATATTGGATTGTTTGAAAAGACTGATTTTCTTAAATCAGTGCCAAAGAGATTGCTGCTACTCAAGCACTCAGGAACTATGACTTTTGATCCTGCATCCCCAAATTAGAGGAATTTACATATCTTCACTGTAAATTTTTAATTAAAATATCTGTCTAGAAATTGATCTGAATCTTTTAAAGTATCAATTTTGAATATGCTTCCTTTTGCATCAGGGATGGTGTGACTTTAGGCTATGATCCTTTTAAAATATTGTTGAACATTTGCTTGTTTTGAGAGGCAGAGATTATGTGGTCTTTCAACTCATTATCTGATTTAAGCGTAAAACACCAAACCTTTGAAATAAGACACTCATAGAACCGCAGTGCAATACCTAGAAGATTAAAACTTTAAAAGGTAAAAATTAGGAAGTAGAGATGTACAAAACAAAATTAGTTATATAACAAAGTTTATACTGCACCAAGCAAGCACAAACCTATTACCCAAGGCAATAGAAAGCTGATTGATGATATCATGATGACAACTTAATTCTCATTTTGATTTCTGCCTGCTAAGTAATTAGTAATGTCATCAATATCATTACTAGCTCTTCATTCAACTTCATCAGCAAGCTGTTCCCATTGCTCATTTTTCAGCTTTTCCTTTCTGTGCTTCAGTCCAAGGATGGATCTACACTGGGGACTGTTTCTAGCAACTACCCAAGAGAGCAACAAAAAAATTAGGTGTCTAGCACAAGCGGTCTATTGAAAGCTGTATTATGTTTTAATAGCCACCACATCATGCTATTTTAAAGTAGGCACTAACCTAAGAATTAGTGAGAGATTAGTGGAGATTTTTTTTTTTTTAATTATATTTAGAAACTGATATAATATGAAAGGGAAATAAAACTAATGACAAATATTTAGTGATTATAACTGAGAAAGTGACTGTGGGACAAAAGCCTATTAAAAATGTCTTTGCTTCTTATTTTCTCATGCTTCTGTGATGGAAAGCAGCATTACCAGGGAAGAGGGAAGGTGAACAAAATATTACCAATGCAACCAACAAACCAACCAACCAAACCCAAACCACCCCCAAAACCAAAACCAAACCCAAAACTTATCTTAAGACACAAAAAAAAAAAAAAAAAAAAAAAAAAGGAATTAATCCTAATGGATGCTGAAAGAAATATCTTAAACACAACTGCATCTTTGAGGCCAAGGTATAATCTGAGCATCGTTATAATACATTAGAAGAGGTCATAGAACTGCCAGTATTTGTCTTTTCTTATTTTCTCTGCAACCAGCACTGTATTTTAACAGAATGTGATTAATTTATAGACACTCTTCAGGTTTGGGTTTGGTGGTTTTTCTTAGTAATTTAGCCATTGTATTTATTTCATGGCATTAGGACTTTTCAGAGTTTATTTTAGTTTCACGAGCAGACTTGCCTACCTTTTTATCCATTTGCTGTTGTCTTTTAGAAACTCTGAAACAGAAATTGCCAGGGATGATTAATTTATAAAAGTATATTTTACTACATGTACTAGTTTTTTGCTCAACAGAACTGTATTTAAGTCTCTTAGTTTAAATAAGTATATGTCTACACAGTTAATTTACAGATCTTCCTATTCAGAAAGAATTGTAGCAAAAGATTGAGCAAGGATGAGTAAGGATAAAGGAAACAGGTTTCTACTTAATGCTGGAGTCCATTTGAACAAAAAGTCAGATGACTTTAAACAAACATAATTTTATTCCAAAATACACAAAATAGAAAACATGTTTCAGTCAAGGTAGTCTTCAACATTGGAATCCTTTCTTTGGTCTTTTGTTTGTTCCCCAGCTTTTAGTCACATTTTGTGTTACTTAAGAGAGAAGAAAGAAGAAAAGTTGTTCAATTTTATCCAAAGATGATCTATAACTAATTCCCTACTTTCAAGTTACTTTGTTTCAGACTGGTTCACCTGATCTTTCAGTATGACAGAAAAATATTCCAGTTTTAACAATAAATCATTTATCTACATCTGTCCAATGCAAAATTTCCTGAAATTGTCTTCCTCAGAGTAAAATAGTGGCAAAATGGAGTTGGGGTTCATGACAGATGATCAGTAAACCATAGATCCATCTGAAGTTTTGCACTAAACCTGTCACTAACTTTATCACCAGTAGAATTGCTATCTTTGTATCAGATTTGTTACTTCTGCCTAATATTTTCTTGATTGAAATATCTCATTGAAGTTTGCCATTTGATATCACTACTTTATTCCTTGCCTATTGGTAAGAATATAGGATATTATGATGTTTTTTGCTTTCTTTTGGTATTTTGTTATGATTTTTTTCTTTTGTTTTATTTTCTCTTGGGTTTGGTTTTTTTTTTTAATAGGATCCATTTTCCTTTTTTTTTTTTTTTGGACACTTTAATTTGTTATGCACATTAAAAAGCAAATAAAACAACCATCTGAATTTAAATCCCAGTCAGAGGAAAGTGAAGTTAGATAATTATGTTTATTGTGTTTAATTATTATAGGCATTAAAAATGCTTTGTTGTCAGAAAACTGAGTATGATTTTGTTTGGTTTGTCTTAAAGAATTTTTTCTATCAATTTACAAGTTAAGTAATCTGAGAAATTAACTAAGTAACAGTAAATTTTAATGTGGTTATAGAAATATGCCACAATAGTAAGATTTTTTTAAAGTCTCATTGTACCCTATAACTCACCAGCTTGTTAAAGAAATTGTATTGACAGGAAACATTAATGAAACCTAAATTCAAATTAATTTTCAGTCTGTTTTATTGTAGTTAATAAATAACAAGACACTGATGTAAACTAACGTTTCAAGACTCATTAAAAATAATTTTCAGTAGCAGCATTAGCTTTTGCTGTTGCTTATAAAAGATTTTATGTAACACACTGAAACCCAGGAGTCATGGTAGCATCTTCTTGCAAAATTATAGTGCTTTTTATGGATTTGTTCAGACCACTGTGATGTTCTTGTGATAATGGTTCTTCCTTGATATGAAATTTCTTTTCTTTGTTCCAAGTTTCTCTGTTAATTAAGAGGTGATTCTTATTTGGAGTCTTGTTTTTTCCTTTGGATGACCCTTTCAGCAGTCCTGTATTACATAATTTTCGAGGAGTGAACTCTCTTTTCCCTAAGTTTCTTGAATATGAGGTATGTACCTTACAGGGGTGATTGAATCCAGCTGTTATTTCTTGTCAGTTCTCCATTGACTTATTTCCTCAGGGAATGCTTTCACCCGCTTCTTCAATTCATGCCTACGTAGATATGTAACAGAAGTTATAAATGCTTGTGAAAGTTATCTTTTTGTGTTCTAGTACAACAAGTCTTCAGAACCCATAAGATTTTATCTTTGACTTTTTTTTCTATTATTCGGTTCATTTTCCAAGCTGCTATTAGGTTTTATAAATGCACAAGAATATTGGGAAGAGCTTTTCCAGAAAAATATATATTCTTTTTTTTAATTTTTTTTTTCTTTTAGATATAATACCCTTTTATGTGACTTTTTAGCCAAGAACTTGTATTTGAGCTGATTTTCCACTGCACAACTGCAGCCCTCATCAGGCTTCTTGTGTCAAATGTTTATTATACTACTTGTTATTACCTGTTTATTGTGGAATCTAGAGCAGTAACAAGATCAAAGATCACCTGGTCCTGGCATAAGATAGGAAACAGATGCCATTTAAAAAAAAATTTGCGTTCTAAATAGAAAATTATGTCACAGGAGGTAGAAAGAAGAAAGTGAGTGGCATAGTGGGAATTAAACCTAGATCTGCGTGTTGTCTTTCAACTGTGGTTACCTTCAGCATGATAAAGCAATGGCAAATGTTTAAATTATCTTTTAGAATAAGTAAGGAAGCAGGTTTGTATCCAAAGATGCATCTACTAACCTTAATGTATTTGTGAAAATATTTTGGAGATTCCAAAGAAGAAACTGAAGAAAAGAAGAATTGAAAATGCTGTCTCTGTTGCTGATTGTAAAAGTTACAAGGAGGAAACCACATCTGAATAAGAGACCTAGAAAAATATAGTCCAAACCACAGTATGAGTTTGTGATAAAATAAAACAGATATTAAGTGCCTACAGTAATTAGTTTTGGACACAAAACATAAGAATGGAAAAAAAAAAATAGTAATTGGCAAACATTAAATCCTTCTTTTCTAGAAATTTATAACAATTTTAGTCAAGCCATTAGTTTTCATGAAAGCAGCAGCTCACTGGGCTGTTGGTATGCATAATTTCATACCAGGAGTTAACTGGGCCTTTTTTACTGGTGACTACTGAAAGGCATGAGAAGATAGAAACAGTCTTATCATGAAAGTAAATTCTGCATGTGAATGTGAAATTTAACAGGTAAAAACAAGACATGTTCAACTATTTTCAAAATTTCTTATTACATATTTTTTAGAGAATAAAGGAGATGGCCCCATGGCTGTTTCCAGTTCCACTGCAAATCCCTAGCTGACAAACTCAGTGGTTTGGATCCTGGGAAACAGAGACAGTCTGATAAAGACTCAGCTTAGTCACACATCTTTGTTTAGATGGATTGACAAGCAACAAAGCAAATTTTATGGCAAATAAGCTTAAGTCAGATACAATCTCCTCCTTGTTTTCAGCACGATTGGTATCCCCTAATTCCAGTCTTGTTTAAAGTGCCTCCTTATGCTAAGGTTAACTATTATCTCAAAGGTCAAGAGAGAAAGCTTTACAGTGTTTTTTCCTCTTGACATGAGGACTAATGCTGGCATAATTAAAATCCACTGCCATAGTTTGAAAGGGATTAATTTTAAATACTGCCAAAGGGAAATCATACCTTTCTGGAAATTTCTAGTCTGAAATGGTCTCAGTTAAGTGAATGTCCCAATTTTGCCATACTGTCTTGAGTCAGGAAGTACTTATAAAATATAAGGAAATTTACAGAAGGATACGTTACCAAAAAAAAAGTGACAAATTTTCCTTGTAAAAAGAATGCCTTGATTTACAAAATTATTTATTTATAAACAATATGAAAAACAGAGTTCTAAATCCAATGTTTTTATTAAGAGCACTTGCACTATTAATAAGTTATCCTAGAATTTTAAATAAGAAACATTTTTTAAACTGTAGACTCTCTCTTTGATTCAGTTCACTTTGTTGCACGTAAGACATCAATCAATATATTAAAAGGTAAGTAGTATTTTTTCTGCATAAGAATCTTGCTTATTTTTCTGGAGTACAGTAAAAAACAGTTTTGGGATTATCGTAGCTTGATCCCATTCCTTCTGAAACTAATAATGGTAAAACTCTAGTTATCTTCAAAAAGAACTACTGTTAAGCAGTTTTTCAGAGAGCTTTCCATCCTTGAGTCTGGATCATTGAAGTTTCTCAATCAAGAATGCCATCAGGGAGGAAACCTGCTATACATTTTGAGATATATTCCCATCACAATGTCTATGATGCTATGAATCTTTCACAACAGCCAAGGACAACATAGGTAACACAGTCACAGAATCACAGAATCGTCGTAGTTGGAAAGGACCTCTGAGATCACCGAGTCCAACCATACACACAGAAGAAACCCCTACAATCTTGGCCACTAGAGCCTGCCACTAGAGCATGGCCTGAAGTGCACATCTACACATTTCTTAAATACCTCCAGGGATGGTGACTCAACCACCTCCCCGGGCAGGCTGTTCCAGTGCCTGACCACTCTTTCAGTAAAGTAATTCTTCCTAAAATTAATGTAAATAGCCCTTATTCCCCACCTGTCTTGGAAGAACTGACAATAATCTGTCAAGATACGTGATTATACTATGTTCATCTTCTGAATAGAATGTAGCAAGTAGTCAAACCAAAAATGAATAAATAAAATCATGCAAAGAACCATGTAGTTTGGGAATGTGAGGAGATAAAACTAGTGTGCTGAAGATGTTAGGGTGGAATGTGGGCAAGAGAAGCTATGAGGCTTGGTGCTGGTAAATGTCAAAGATGCTGGGGAAACAAGTTGATGTGAGGCAAGGGTTGGGAATGTGGCTGTGCAATGGTGAAGACAAATAATGGCAGATATGGGAACAAGTTGGGAAAAGGAAACTTTGAAAAACTCAGGGAAAGTATAGGTTAGGACTATATGTGACTAGGAAAATACAGGTAAAGCTGAGATAAGATGTGGGAATGACAAGGAAATAAAATTAACAAAAAGAAAGATGAGGCTACTACATGTTTGCTGTAAGACATGGATGTGTATATTTATGGTTTTAGTGTATATGAGATTGAATTTAAGGTGGGAATTGATTACATAATAGAGAATTTGAGTAAGTAGACTGTTAAAAGTTCAAATTAGATCAACAGCCATTTTCTTCAAGTCCTTCAGAAATATATTTCCTTCAGAAATGAGGAAAGGGACTTGGGGGTGCTGATGGACGAGAAGCTGGACATGAGCAGGCAATGTGCTCTCGCAGCCCAAAAGGCCAATCACATCCTGGGCTGCATCAAAAGAAGTGTTGCCAGCAGATCCAGAGAGGTGATTCTGCCACTTTACTCTGCTCTGGTGAGACCTCACCTGGAGTACTGTGTGCAGGTCTGGAGCCCTCAATATAGAAAGGACATGGACCTGATGGAGCGGGTCCAGAGGAGGGCCACCAAAATGATCAGGGGGCTGGAGCACCTCTCCTATGAGGACAGACTGAGGGAGCTGGGGTTGTTTAGCTTGGAGAAAAGGAGGCTCCGGGGAGACCTCATAGCGGCCTTCCAGTACCTGAGGGGGGCCTACAGGAAGGCTGGGGAGGGTCTGTTTACAAAGGCCTGCAGCGACAGGACGAGGGGCAATGGTTTTAAGCTGGAGAAGGGGAGATTTAGATTGGATATTAGGAAAAAATTCTTTACCATGAGGGTGGTGGAACACTGGAACAGGTTGCCCAGGGAGGTGGTTGAGGCCCCTTCCCTTGAGATATTCAAGGTGAAGCTCGACGAGGCCCTGGGCAACCTGGTCTAGTTGGGGTGTCCCTGCTGACTGCGGGGAGGTCGGACTAGATGACCTTTGGAGGTCCCTTCCGGCCTGGACCAATCTATGAATCTATGAATCTATGAATTATTTATGCTTTTACTTTAAAATGAAGTCTATTATGAAACGTGATGTCCGTTATATAAATTTCTAGTGGTATAAGCAATTGTGTAGTTGAAATTAATTGGAAATTTTAGATTTTTGCCCTGAATTTCTAGGCTCCTGAGTCTTGTTTAAAGAAAACATAAATTAACTATTTCCTTTCCTGATTTAGAAGGTTCCCTAAAATATCAAGGTTTGACTGTGCATTCTTCAGATTCTTGAAACTAATCTTAGGCAGGATGATTGTTGTTTTTTGTTTTTTTTAATTCAATTTAATTTTTATAGCTAGTCATATTAGTCAATTGATATCTTAAAACCAAAGGGGAAGCAGATTAGAAAAAACAAAGCAGTTGAAATCTTAATTGTGATCTATCTCGTACTTGTCTCTTAAATGGCTAAAACATTACAAACTGAATGCTTGCAGGTGTTTCAGTCTCAAATTTTGCTGATGCCACTAAAGTTATAACTACCTTTAAGTGATGCTATGAAGGAGATTAATTTATGCTGTATTTTTGCTTATCTGAAGGAGACAGAAGAGAGCTCTTTGTGAAAGTCTACTGTTTGTCACGAGGTACATAGACATCACGTTGTACTTCAGACTTGCAAGAAAAACTCACATTTCTTTACTTGCAAAGGATTATGTTGTGGAAGATGTCACACATCATCAATTTTATTTCCTTTTATAGGAAATACTAATTCATGAAATTACTACTAGTATATTACACAAATTATAATAGCACCCAATAAAGGCTCATGCTGATAGGCACTGTACAAACAAATAATAAGTGGCAATAGAGAATTTATAAAGTAACCAGGTGTTTATTTACAAGATTAATGTGGTGGTTATGGTTCAGAAAATATCGATAACTAAGGGACAGGTCAATAATTGCAAGTGTGTATGTAGAATTATCAAAAGTAGAACCCACTAAAGCACTACAGATTTTTAAGTTCATAAGTGCAGACAAGAAAACCACAAAACATGCACATTTTTCTTAGGTATTCAGGTGACTTTTAAGTTCTACATTTTCATCTATACGACCATTTATATTTCATAACAAAGCAGGAATACTGGAGCTGTCTAGAGTTGTGAATCTCACTTCGCATTCCAGTTCTTATGCTTTAAAACGTCTGTCTATATTCTAGGCGTTTTACTGGGAAGCATCATAACACCTCTACATCTTTTTCACCAAATTGTTTGGATTATTTAGATTTTCAATAGCATTTGTTCTTTTTAATCTCATAAGTTCTTCTGAAAAATTCACTGCAAAGTTACCAAACTCAGCAGTTTAAATCCTCATACTAAGAAGTTTTTGAATTCTTTACAATTCACCTAACCCCTTCGAACAGTCAAGAGCACATCACTACTCATCTAGCAAAGAATTTTTGACTTACTGGACTGTCCTATATTGATTGAGGCATGTATGGAAGCAGTTTGCTGTTCATTGTGAAATTTAATCTACACGTCCTTTAAAGACATGTTTTTTAAAGCTATGTCTTCATTCTCCGTTTTTTTCTATATGTATACATTAAGTAACAGAAGAATAAATGTGAAGTGACTGATAGTTTCATATATGATTTTGATCACCAAGTAGGTTAATAATATTGCAGACCTTTCAGATGAAAACTTGGGAGCCAGGGAAGCATTGTTGATCATAAAGGAAATGGTGTTACTTACATATAAAGCTGGAGAGGAAAGGCAGAGATGTTTATTGGCAAAACATAAGATCAGGAGGATAGTCAGACATTTTAGGATTATGTATATAACTTTTTTTTGTGGGCAGAAAGAAATTTCCTATGTGAATTCTGCTTCTCTGTGAATTCTGGCTGCCACATTGACTAGCAGTATTTGATTGCCGTGCTCTGAGGAATGGTAGCAATGAATGTGTACTTATTCTAGTGAGTATGTACTAGTCTGCACAGTAAACTGCACTCTCAATATTCTGCAGAAAGCTGAATTCCTTGCTTATATTTCTGCTTCAGCCAAATAATCATTCTGTGGCATTCCAACAAAAAAATTAACTTCCATTCAAAGTCCTGTGGTATACGTGCATAAGTATTTTGCTTGGTAGCTTTGTCTTAAAAGATTGTATGAACACAGTCTCTTTCAGTGGCCACTAAAATTTCTTTGTCTTCAGTACATTCAAGTGGTGAACCAGTGTAATAACAATAGTTTCCAGATGGGTAATGTTACCTTGCGGTGGAGTTCCTTTGAGGCTGATCTGCTATGTTAATCTCCTTCCCTCTTACCTCTAGCTGAAGCATAATAGCGAGGTATTTCTCCTTCTTTTGACCCCCATGTGACAGGTATAACTGTTTGACAGATCACAGCTTAGGCATGCAGTTGTGATTGGCATGTGGGATCACAAAGTATGACAAATGATCTGTTTTTTCACTGTAAAAACGTATGGTACAGAAGTGTTGCAGTGAGAAGGTGCAAACCAAATGCCATGTGTCTGAGTCTCGTGCTCATTATGCGAGACATGATGGCTCTGTTGTAACATACCAGCACATTTTCTGATATTCTGTGTTCCCTTCAAGCATACAGCAGTCAAATGCATGATTATTAGCAAAGAGGAAGGAATTAAAGTGAGACTACAGTGCCATTTTAAAATATACTTTTATAGTATATGTACACACAAACATGTGGGTACACACACATATACATACATACATACATATACTTCCTTTAACTGTGAGCACAACATTAATCGTATAGCATAGTAAGAGCAGTCTACGTCTAAGTCTAAGAGTAGTTCAGAGATGTAAGAAATCAAGAAAGGAAGAGAAGAGACTGGCAAAGCTGAGTTGAGACCTGCTGGTCTAACTAAAGGGCAAGAGGGAAATTCACAAGCAGTTGAAACAGGGACAGGTATCCTAGGAAGAGCATATGGACACTGCCTGGTTGTGTAGGGATGGGGTCAGGAAGGCCAAGGCGGAGCTGGAGCTGAACTTGGCAAGGGATGCAAAGAGTAATAAGAAGGGCTTCTGAAGATATGTGAGCCAGAAAAGGAAGGTCAAAGAAAGCATACATCTGATAAGCAAGACTGGCAAAATGGTAACAAGAGAGTAACAATGGGTAAGAAGGTGGCTGAAGTACTCAAAACCTTTTTTTGCCTCAGTCTTCACTGGCAATCTTTCTTCCCACACCTCTTGAGTGGATGGACAGCAAAGGCGGGGATGAGGGTAGCAAAGTCCCTCCCACTGTAAGAGGTCAGGTGCATGACTACCTGAGGAACCTGAACATAGAGAAATTTATGGGACCTGATAACATACATCTCAGAGTCCTGAGGGAATTGGCTGATGTAGTTGCCAAGCAAATCTCCATGAGATTTGAAAAGTTATAGCAGCCAAGTGAAGTCCCTGATGACTGGAAAAAGGGAAGATTGCACCTATTTTTAGAAAGGGAAGAAAGGAGGACCCTGGGAACTACTGACCTTACAGCCTCACGTCTGTGTCTGGGAAGGTCATGCAACAGATCCTCCTAGAAGCTAAGGTAAGGTACATTGAGGACAGGGAGGTGATTTGAGACAGCAAGCATGGCTTCACCAAGGGCAAGTCCTGCCTGACCAACCTAGTGGCCTTCTATGATGGAGTGACTACATCAATGGAAAAGGGAAGAGCTGTGGATGTCATCTACTGGACTTCTTTAAGGCCTTTGGCATGGTCCCTCGTGACATCCTTCTCTCTAAATTGGAGAGCTATGGATTTGATGGGTGGACTGTTTGGTGGATGAGGAATTGGTTGGATGCTCACATCCAGAGGGTAGTGGTCAACAGTTCAATGTCCAGATGGAGATCAATGGCAAATGGAGTCCCTCAGGGGTCTGAACTGGGACCAGTACTGGTCAGTATCTTCATCAATGACATAGACAGTGGATCAAGTACACCCTCAGAAAGTTTGCCGGTGACACCAAGCTGAGTGGTACAGTTGACACACTTTAGGAACATGACGCCATCCAGAGGGACGTGGACAGGCTCAAGAAGTGGCCCTGTGTGATCCTCATGAAGCTCAACAAGGCCAAGCTCAGGGTCCTGCACCTGGGTTGGGACAACCCCTGGTATCAATACAGGCTGGAGGATGAAGAAATTGAGAACAGACTCAGGAAGAAGGACTTCGGGGTATCAAAAGTACTTAAAGGAGGCCTATAGGAAAGATGGGAACACACTTTTTAACAGGGCCTGTTGCGATACCCTCGAAGAAGGACTTGGGGATATCAAAAGAAGTGTGGCCAGCAGGTCAAGGGAAGTGACTATCCCCCTGTACTCTGCTCTCATGAGACCCCACATGGAGTACTGTATCCAGCTCTGGAGCCCTCAGCACAGGAAAGACAGGGACCTGTTGGAGTGGGTCCAGAGGAGGGCCACAAAAATGATCAGAGGGATGAAACACCTCTCCTATGAGGACAGGCTGAGAGCTGGGATTCTTCAGCCTGGAGAAGGCTCCAGGGAGACCTTATTGTGGACTTTCAGTACTTAAAGGAGGCCTACAGGAAAGATGGGAACACACTTTTTAGCAGGGCCTGTTGCGGTAGGACAAGGGGTATTGGTTTTATACTAAAAGAGGGTAGATTTAGCCTAGGTCTAAGGAAGAAATTGTTTACAATGAGTGTGGTGAAACACTGGAACAGGTTTCCCAGAAAGGTGGCAGATGGCCCATCCATGTGTTGTGGTTTAACCTCAGCCAGAAACTAAAATCACGCAGCTCACTTCCCCAGCTGGGATGAGGAAGCGTATTAAGGGTAAAAGTGAAGAAAAACTTCTGGATTGAGATAAAGTTTAATAGGTAGAGTGAAAGCCACACACTCAAGAAAAGCAAAAAAGGAAATTAATTCACTGTTTCCCATTGTCAGGCAGGTGTTCAACCATTTCCAGGACAGCAGGGCTCCATCACATATAATGCTTACTTGGGAAGACATGCCATCACGCCGAACATCCCCCATGTTCCTTCTTCTTCCCCTGGATTTATATCACAATGTCACATGGTATGGAATAGCTCTTTTGTCAGTTGGAGTCAGCTCTCCTGGCTGTGTCTTCTCCCAACTTTTTGTGCACTCCCAGCCCTTGATGGTGGCGCAGTATGAGGAGCAGAAAAGGCCTTGAGAGTTTAGTAACAATTAAAAGTAGCAGTGTGCTATCAAAAGACAGCATAAAGAGTGGTGCTCAATGGAGTTAAATCCAGCTGGTGGCCGGTCACAAGTGATGTTCCCCAGGGCTCAGTGTTGGGACCATTTCTGTTTAACATCTTTATTGATGATCTCGACAAGGACATAGGGTGTATCATCAGCAAGTTCGCAGATGACACCAAGTTAAGCAGGAGTGTTGATTCCCAGGAGGGTAGGGAAGTTCTACAGAGAGACTTAGATAGATTGGATCATTGGGCCAACATCAATGGTATGAGTTTCAACAAGGGCAAGTGCCAGGTTCTGCGCTTGGGCCACAATAACCCCAAGCAGCGCTACAGGCTTGGGGAAATGTGGCTGGAAAGCTGCCTGGAAGAAAGAGACCTGGGGGTTCTAATTGACAAGCGGCTGAATATGAGCCAACAGTGTGCCCAGGTGGCCAAGAAAGCCAACGGCATCCTGGCTTGTATTAGAAATAGCGTGACCAGCAGAAGTAGGGAGGTGATTGTGCCCCTGTACTCAGCACTGGTGAGGCCACACCTCGAGTATTGTGTCCAGTTTTGGGCACCTCAATACAAGAGAGATATCGAGGTGCTGGAGCGAGTGCAGAGGAGGGCAACGAAGCTGGTGAAGGGCCTGGAAAACAAATCATATGAAGAGCGGTTGAAGGAGCTGGGACTGTTTAGTATGAGGAAGAGGAGGCTGAGGGGAGACCTCATCACTCTCTACAACTACTTGAAAGGACATTGTAGAGAGGTTGGTGCTGGTCTCTTCGCACAGGTAACTAATGACAGAACAAGAGGGAATGGCTTCAAGCTCCAACAGGGTAGGTTTAGACTGAACATTAGGAAAGAATTTTTCACAGAAAGAGTGGTCAGGCATTGGAATAGGCTGCCCAGGGAGGTGGTTGAGTCACCATCCCTGGATGTGTTTAAGAGACGTTTAGACATGGTGTTGGGGGATATGGTATAGGGGAGAATTTTGTAGAGTAGGGTAGATGGTTGGACTCGATGACCCCGAGGGTCTCTTCCAACCTAGATGATTCTATGATTCTATGACACCAAGTTAAGCAGGAGTGTTGATCTGCACATGGACAAGGAGGCTACCTAGATAGGTTGGATCGATGGGCGAACCTTAATGGTATGAAATTCAACAAGACCAAGTGCCAGGTCCTGCACTTGGGCCACAACAACCCCATGCATCGGTACAGGCTTGGGGAAGTGTGGCTGGAAAGCTGCCTGGCGGAAAAGGACTTGGGAGTTCTGATTGACAAGCAGCTGAATATGAGCTGGCAGTGTGCCCAGGTGGCCAAAAAAGCCAATGGCATCCTGGCTTGTATTAGAAATAGCGTGACCAGCAGAAGTAGGGAGGTGATTGTGCCCCTGTACTCAGCACTGGTGAGGCCACACCTCGAGTATTGTGTCCGGTTTTGGGCACCTCAATACAAGAGAGATATCGAGGTGCTGGAGCGAGTGCAGAGGAGGGCAACGAAGCTGGTGAAGGACCTGGAAAACAAATCATATGAAGAGCGGTTGAAGGAGCTGGGACTGTTTAGTATGAGGAAGAGGAGGCTGAGGGGAGACCTCATCACTCTCTACAACTACTTGAAAGGACATTGTAGAGAGGTTGGTGCTGGTCTCTACGCACAAGCAAACAGCGATAGAACAAGAGGGAACGGCTTCAAGTTGCAACAGGGTAGGTTTAGACTAGACATTAGGAAGAAGTTCTTCACAGTAAGAGTGATCAGACATGGGAACAGGCTGCCCAGGGAGGTGGTTGAGTCACCATCCCTGAATGTGTTTACGAGTCATTTATATGTGGTGTTGGGGGATATGGTGTAGGAAAAAGCTTTGTAGAGTAGGGAAGATGGTTGGACTCGATGATCCCAAGGGTCTTTTCCAACCTGAATGATTCTATGATTCTATGAAAAGTATTTCTCATCCCAAATCCAAAACGTGGCACCATACTAGCTGCTAGTAAATAAGTTAACTCTATCCCAACTGAGACTATGACGGAAACATTCAAGGTCAAGCTGGAGTGGGCTCTGAGCAACCTGATCTAGTTAAAGATGTCCCTGCTCATTGCAGGGGACATTGGACTAAATGACCTTTAAAGGTCCCTTCCAAGCCAAAGTATTCTATGATTCTATGATTCTAAAGCTAAGATACAACCACAATAATACCAAGTGTAGTAAATCATACGAGAATATACGTGTAGAAACATGTATAACTCAAAACTTATTAAGAAAGCCTGAATCTTATAAAAATGGGCTTCTTCTTACAGATAGTTTTTCTGCTAACATTTATCTAACTTCTTGAAATTATAGACTGAAATGATTCCAACTTGTAACACTACTTTTCATTCAACCATATAATATTAAAGAAATGCCAGAAATTAACTTTTTGCAATATATATATGAATTAAAATTAGTTTTGAGACTGAAATGTCATACTTCATATGCCAGGTTTTATTCTTTACAGATTTTTTAACAAGGGATAAAACCTCTAAAAATAAGGATATATAATGAAAATGCTGACATTTTGATTTCTTTTTCTGATATTTCATTTTAATTTTATTTTATGAGCTTGTAGCTTTTTAATGTTTATTTCTTTTTATACTTTCATTTCCTTTCCTCTTAGTACATACACTGTAAGTTGACTCCAGCCAAGCCACCTGTGCTTGTGTTAAAGCTGTTTCTTTTGGGGAAAAAAAAGAATAATTTGTGGTGGGAAGGGCTGTTCACATGGCTGGTGTTTTTAAATGAGTCAGCTGAGAATAGCAGAAAAAAGAATCAATAAATTAAGTATGCTGAAATCCCTTAAGATCACCCAGGAAGAACTTTTAACTTAATTCCAAGATGACTAATGATATATTGGAATAATTCCTTTGGTAGACAGAGGCAAGACTGTGAAAAAAAAAAAAAAAGGACATTGTGACGTTGTGCCCTTCTGTATGTTCCTATGGATATCTTCCCAGAATCACAGTTATAGAAAAAAAGACAAACAAGTGAAAACAGTGATGCCATAATCATTAATATACTGAGTGCCTCTACCTCTGATGGTAAATTAGAGCTTGCAGTAATTCTGATCTTCAGTTGCCAGTTGTGCAAACTATCATGTAGAGTCCATTCCCCTCAGTTTTCCATAATTCTTCACAGTATCTGAGTCAATGTGAGCGTGACTTCGGTAAGGAAATTCTTCTGCTAGATGTGGATTGATTACACATCAAGGACTCCAAAAAGTTACAACCTAGTTTAAAACGAAGGACAGAGCAGAACAATGAGTACAGCTTTTCCAGCAATTAGAGAGCTGAGAGAAACAGTGGAGGCAAGCAGCACTGTGGGAAGGGATCGAGGCAAAAAAATCTTAAAAGGACCGGCAAGGAGATCTTTTTGAGGGCTTTTGAAGCCGGTAAAAGTGACCGGTCTGTGCTGGAACCCGGCAGCTCGTGGGCGGAACCACTCCCCCCCAGGTTAAAAGGGGCCTCTCAGGAGCACAGCAGTCACCGCGCACCAGGAGAGCACGCAAGGCGCTGGGGGCGGCAAAAGGCACGCAGGGAGGAACCTGAGGCTCTGTCAGCTAGACAGGTGAGTCCTCCTGGTGATCATCGCCCCCCTCGGTAGGAGTTTAGCCATGGTCTCCACCCGGGGGAAGGTCATGCGCTCCACCCTAAACAGAATGGATGTGGGAACCCAGAGGGAGCTCCCACAGAAACATGTGGCCATCCAGGTCACAGGCTGCAGGGAGTGCCAGGACCTTTTACTGGTAACAGGTGATAGCTGTGAGACCTGCAGTATAAGATGTGAACAGAGCAGTGATCTGCTCAGCATGGTGGCAGAGCTGAAAGAAGAAGTTGAAAGGTTGAGGAATAATAGGGGGAAAAGCAGCAAGGGTCCAGGAGCCCCTGCAGGCACCCCTGGTCAGGCTGAAGGCGAAAGAGAGAGACGTGGTGGAATGGCTCTTATGACTGGAGTGTTGCAATGGAGGGTTACAGACTCTTCAGGAAGGACAGGCTGGGCAGACAGGGTGGGGGTGTTGCCCTCTATGTCAATGACCAGCTGGAGTGTGTGGAGCTCCACCTGGGGATGGATGAAGACCCAACAGAGAGTTTATGGGTCAGGATTAAGGGGAGAACAGGGGCAAGTGATGTTACAGTAAGGGTCTGCTACAGACCACCAGGTCACAGTGACAAGAGGATGAGGGCCTCTATAGACAGATAGGAGCAGCATCGCGCTCACACACCCTGGTCCTCATGGGGGACTTCAACCACCCCAATATCTGTTGGAAGGACAACACAGCAGGGGATAAGAAATCCAGGAAGTTCTTGGATTGAATTGATGATAACTTTCTTCTTCAAATGATCAAGGAGCCAACAAGGAGAGGAGCCGTGCTGGACCTTGTCCTTACCAACAAGGAGGGCCTGGTGGGGAATGTCAGGTTCAAGGGTAGCCTTGGCTGCAGTGATCATGAAATGGTAGAATTCAAGATTGATAGTGCAGTGAGGAGGATGTGCAGCAAGCTCTCTACCCTGGGCTTCAGAAGAGCAGACTTTGGTCTCCTGAGAGATCTGATTGGCAGGGTAGTGTAGGAGAAAGAACTGGAGGGGAAAGGGGCCCAAGAAAGCTGGTTGGTATTCAAGGATTGCCTCCTCCAAGCTCAGGAGAGGTGCATCCCAAAAAAGAAGTCAGGCAAAACAGCCGTCAGGCCTGCGTGGATGAACAAGGAACTGCTGGGCAAGCTCAAGACCAAAAGGGAGGCCTATAGAGGGTGGAAGCAGGGATGGGTAGACTGGGCAGAATGTGGAGAAACTGTCCGAGTGGCCAGGAGCCAGATCAGGCAAGCAAAAGCCCAGGCAGAACTAAATCTAGCCAGGGACATCAAAAGCAATACGAAAAACTTCTATAGATATGTCAGGGATAAAGGCAAGACTAGGGAAGTTTTGAGCCCTCTCCGGAAGGAAATGGGAGACCTGGCTTCCCAGGATATGGATGAGGCTGAGCTACTGAACAACTCTTTTGCCTCAGTCTTCACCGGCAAGGGCTCTAACCACACTGCCCAAGTCACAGAAGGCAAGAACAGGGGCTCTGCAAATGAAGAACTGCCCACAGTAGGAGAAGATCAGGTTTGAGACCTCTTAAGGAACCTGAAGGTGCATAAGTCCATGGGACCTGATGAAATCCACCCACGGGTCCTGAGGGACCTGGCAGACGAAGTTGCTAAGCTGCTTTCCATCATATTTGAGAAATCGTGGTAATCTGGCGAGGTTCCCACTGACTGGAAAAAGGGGAACATAACCCCAATATTCAAAAAAGGAAAAAAGGAAGACCCAGGGAACTACAGGCCAGTTAGCCTCACCTCTGTTCCTGGCAAGATCATGGAGCAGATCCTCCTGGAATCTCTGCTAAAGCGCATGGAAAATAAGGACGTGATTTGAGACAGCCAACACAGCTTCACCAAGGGCAAATCGTGCCTGACAAATTTGGTGACCTTTTATGATACTGCCACAGACTCGGTGAACAAGGGCAGATCAACAGATGTCATCTACCGGGACTTATGCAAAGCATTTGACACTGTCCCGCATGACATCCTGGTCTCAAAATTGGAAAGTCATGGGTTTGATGGATGGACCACTTCGTGGATAAGGAACTGGCTGAGTGGCTGCACTCAAGGGGTTGTGGTCAACGGCTCAATGTCTGAGTGGTGTTCCTCAGGGGTCGGTACTGGGACCAGTGCTATTCAACATCTTTGTCGGAGACATGGACAGTGGGATAGAGTGCACCCTCAGCAAGTTTGACGATGACACCAAGCTCGGTGGCGCGGTTGACACGCTGGAGGGAAGGGATACCATCCAGAGGGACCTGGACAGGCTTGAGAGATGGGCTCGTGCAAATCGCATGAAGTTCAAGCAGGCCAAGTGCAGGGTCCTGCACCTGGGACATGGCAATCCCAGGCACAAATACAGGTTGGGCGGAGAATGGCTGGAGAGCAGCCCTGAGGAGAAAGACTTGGGGGTGTTGGTGGATGAGAAGCTCAACATGAGCCAGCAATGTGCACTGGCAGCCCAGAAAGCCAACCTCATCCTGGGCTGCATCAAGAGAAGTGTGGCCAGCAGGTCGTTGGAGATGATTCTGCCCCTCTACTCTGGGCTCGTGAGACCCAACTTGGAGTACTGTGTCCAGCTTTGGAGTCCTCAACACAGGAAGGACATGGACCTGTTGGAACAGGTCCAGCGGAGGGCCATGAAGATGATCAGAGGGCTGGAGCACCTCTCCTATGAAGACAGACTGAGAGAGCTGGGGTTGTTCAGCCTGGAGAAGAGAAGGCTCTGGGGAGATCTCATAGCAGCCTTCCAATACCTGAAGGGAGCCTACAGGAGACCTGGAGAGGGACTCTTTGTCAGGAAATGTAGTGACAGGACAAGGGGTAATGGTTTTAAATTGGAAGAGGGGAGATTTAGATTAGATATTAGGAAGATATTCTTTACTGTGCGGGTGGTGAGGTACTGGAACAGGTTGCCCAGGGAAGTTGTGAATGCCCCATCCCTGGAAGTGTTTAAGGCCAGGCTGGATAGGGCTTTGAGCAACCTGCTCTAGTGGAGGTGTCCCTGGCCATGGTAGGGGGGTTGGAACTCGATGATCTCTAAGGTCCCTTCCAACTCTAACGATTCTAAGAAGATTCGAAGAAGATTCCCCATCAGTCATGCTGATGGAACAAAGAAAAGGGCAGTGGATTGCAGTTAGGGAAAAAATACATAACTAAACACAGTGCATTGCCCCCTGTTTTGAGATTTCTCTTACTGGGTACATAGTGGTGCCTGTAACAGAAAGGGAGTTTCTGTTGAAAACGTGGCTAAAACAAACTAAAGCTGAAAAGAAACCCAGAACGTTCACCAACCCAGCACATTGCAGAGGTTTCTCGTAGTAATTCTCAAAGGAAGATGTGATCAGACATAAATACTATTACAAGCTGATGGATACACTCTCTCATGAGGGTAAACCATGCTTCCTTATGTGCTATAATGTAGTCTTTTTCTGCCTCTCACCTATGGATATGTAAAATATGGACATTTAGAGGATATTGTGCCTACATTTGATTCCATAGGGACTGAAATGTTGGGTAAAAGTTCTTGTAGCTTCAGGACAAGCGCTTGTGCTTGTCCAGATGCCGTCTAGCCTAAAGAAAGATGGCCATTTTTGGACTAAACATAATTTAGAAGTGGAAGTGAATGGGACATGAAAGGCACCCTTAGGTGCTCAAGAATGGATTTAAAACCTTGAGGTAGGCTTCTATTTTAGAAATCTTATAAGCTTTTTGTTCGAAAAAACAGACTGAAGCTGGCTTTTGCTAGTTATTTGTAAGGAAAGCTGTTACAGTGGACTATTCATTATTTAGGAACACCTACAGATAACAGCCTGCGTTATCAGTATGCAATCTATATTACACAATCTGCAGGGGTGGTAGAGAAAGCACACACCTGAAAATCATAAACAAAAGAGCTGCAGAAAACATTATCCTTTCAAGACATGCTCAGTATTATCTTTAATTGCTTTATACTGCTAAGGGCTAGTCTAAACTAGAGAAGGATTGCTAACACATCTATCTCAGCAAAAGCTCTAAATGTAGACAAAGCTTTTACTGATAAAAATATGTTTCTTTGGATGTACTTTGTAGTATATACCAGCTTCCCACATAAAATAAGCTATATGAGAAAAGGACATTTTTTCTCTTCAGAATTGCTGTGTCTACATTAGGGCCTTTGGTGGTCTAAGCAGTATCATTAAAAAATTCCCAAACGTCTATAGCTGACAACGTTATGCCAGGCAAAGTTATTAGGGTAGACCCAAGACATAGTTACCATGGTGACAAAGCAACTTGGAGTTATCTTGGTTATTCTACATATTTTGGCTCAGTGTAGTGTTCTGTTTGAGTGTTCCACTGCAATTCAGAAGTATGAAGGCTTAAACTGGAACCAGGCAAATGCATTTCCTAGGTGACAGCTCATGTCTTGAGTACAAAAGCATTTTTCCCCATTAATATATAACAGTTTCACAGGGGAAAAAACCTGCCATGTGAAAACAAATATCTGGAGTGTCCTAAACATTTCGTAGTTCAAGAGGAACAGTGAGAGAGATCATGTGTTACCTCTAGGATGTGTGCCAGGCATCAACTGCTAATATTACCATTAAAGTAAATGTGCATCTTGAATTAAAGTCAGTGCAGATACTTGATATAAACCAAATTAAAGGGATAAACCCAGTTTTCTACAAATAAATAAACATTGTGATTTTGTAAGTGAAACTTGATGATTGCTGTGTGCTCTCATGTATTTCTACAGCAATTGAGTTTGCCCTAATTGTTTGTCTTAATTGTCAATAATGATTGTATTTGTAATGAAAAATATCCAGAATTACCTACGTAGGTTTATAACTGTGAAAACTCTCATAATTTTCCCTGATAAAGTCTTTTTTGCAGATTTGACATTTTCGAGTCATAATATTCTCCTGATTAACTTCATCTAAAGATAAACATTTTTACTACTGCCCCAGAACACACATACATGTTTCTCTGTGTGTGTATATGTGTTCAGAAAACAAATATGTTCCTTCCATTTGTTGTTTTTTTCTACACGTGTATAAAGCCAATATCCCATGTCCTTGATTACTTAAAATGAAGGAAGAAATACCTAAATGATGAATGGAATTACCTAAAATAAATACTGTACCATGTACTAAGTAACAATGAGCTTGTGTAAAAACTGAGAGACCTGACAATGTGCATAGGTAGTACAGAAAATGGCTAATATGTAATGACACAGATGGAAACGTGTTTGACAAATAAGATTGACACCAACTCAAAGTAGTGCCATCTTATCCTACATAATTTCATAAATGATCAAGCAGACTGTTTTAATCGACAGTGTCAAAGACAGGATTAAGATCAAGCAAAATGAAAATGCTTGAGCAACCAAAACTGAACTACATTAACAAATCATTATAAACTGCAACTATAGCAGACTCTGTTCTGTAACATGATTGAAAAGTAGATTGCTATATCTCAGAGTTTGTTTCCTACTAAAAGGTGATATAGTTGGGAAGAACTGACCTGCTTTAGGGCCTTGTCCAAAACTGGCAAGTCTTAAACAGATCGATAACTCCAATCCCCATTTTGAATCAAGAATATTTCTTTAGTAATATGATAATCCATTCAATTTTTAAATACAATGGAGCATTTCTACATCCAAACAAAGTGTTGATAGTTTGAATAAATATGAGAATAATGTCACAAAAATACCTGAACAAATATGGATTACATATGGATGTAATTATATATGAAAGTAATTACATATAGATAGGAGGAACTATCATGGCTCCAATGTAAACAGGTAAAATCAGAAATTCAGCTGGAAAATAGACAGGTGAAATCCAAATATGAAATAGATAACTCTGTAGGGTTTAGGAACTTCGTAGCTGCATGTAAACCCATGTTGTTTTCTTCCATTGTAAAAGCACACGTAGCTTTCTTGTTCACACTATCAGGAAGCAAGATTTCTCTTATTTTTACATGGAGCATGTAACTTTCTCCTAGCTATAGGTGCAATAAATATTTTAAAATTCTGGATAGCATTACAGTAAGGTTGAAGTATGAACAGAAGTATGAACAGAGGGACAATAAAGACCTCTTTGGATCTTCAAAGAAGGACATTAGAACTGCTGAGTAACAGATCAATAAATATAGTGTAAACAAATGCTGATTCTAAGCAGGAAAGAAAAATTTTATAATTGCCAACAGCTGTATTAATATCTATGCAATGTAGGGGGAAATTACCCAGAGAATGACAAAAATATGCAGATACAGAATACATTCAAGGGAACAATGACATGAAATAAAGAAAAAATGTGTTCTTGTAAAGTTAGAAGTAAATAGTGCAACAAAGAAGTCAAAGCTACTGAAAACATCCAACATGCAACCACAGCTTCTGAATCAAACCTAGCAACTTCACAAATTAGGATCAAGGGATCAAGGAATCTCAATGAATATTTAAATGTACATTTAAAAAAAATAACAATTCAAATTCTGGTTTACAATATATAAGAAATCAGTAACAATCCTTTTTGTGAAATGTCTTACAAAAACTGTATTTGAAATTATAATTATGGGGCTTTTTTGGCCCTAAAACACTGAGAAAAAAAAAAAACAAGAGCACAACTGTTTAATTTACTATCACTATGTTTATTTTTTATTTTTATTTGTCTAGTCTGCATGTTTTGCAGCAGCAGTAATATTTTTTAAAAAATGTTTCTGACATTGGTCTGGGAAACTGTTTTCAAGGTCATGCAAAGTGTAAATGCAATCCACTCTCCTCATGATTACGCCAGTGAGAAAATATCCAGTTCTTCACATTGGCAATTGTGGGGCTTCTCAAGCATGAACTATCAAATTATTATCAATTCGAGTCCATTTGATAAACATTCATTTTTCTAAAGTAAACAGTAGACTAAGATTCTCTCAACTTATTTCAGTGAACGTTTCTTAACTGTTTAAAAGATACTGAAATATGACTAGGAAAGGTCACAGTCCATATACAACTTATTAGCATTTTGCTGTTTATTGAGTTTTTATGCATGGTTTAAAACTGAATTGCCACTGCATAGAGCTGAAATGCATTTATGCCCTTCAGGATATTTTGTACATAAAAACTAAATTATATTATGAAATGCAGAGACAGTAGTACTAACGCTAAAAAGAAAGAAAACTTGATTGTAAGGTATGATTGCATGTGTCTACGCTTTCCAACTATTCAGTTTTGCAATAGTAATTTTTATTCATAGAATAACAACTGTAACTGCAATCATATTGTTTCTTGGTTGGTTCATTTTGTCACTTGTTAAGATTTCGGGGGGACTTTTCAGCAATTGACATGCTTACACAGCATTTGTTAGGGTTAATGAGCGCTGCACTTCCATGCTATTGTACAAATAAAGCCCTTAGTTTGATAACTGATTGTCCCTAGATCATAGTTTATCAAACCAATATGGGTAGATATGGTCAAATGAAGTTATATAACAAGTATTACAAAAGTAATATTTGGAAAACTAAATTATAAAAAAAATAGATTTTTTATTTTATTTTATTTTATGCTTTTTCTTTTACTATTTCTAAAAAATTATCAGTAGCAAACAATCTCTCATGGCTTTCCATTTATTTTTCAAAGTGGACTTCATTAAGTTAGTTTTACCAGGAGACATTACCTCTATGGAATGGAAAAACAATCCAGATCCTGTGACCCATTCAAGAGAACTGATTCTTCTGAGATCTGTGTGGGCCGTTTTCACTTTTTTGACTACCATGGAAAGTCTTAGTTTTGAAGTAGAGAATGGGAGTGTTTGTGATCAGCTGTCACTGTGGGCTATACTGAAACCACTCTATACCATGAGCAGGTTTTTAAAATTCATTTTAATGAGGAAAAAAAAAGGAAAATCTAATAGAATTATCTATGTCCTGTTTGCATGTAGCACTCACAGAATGACTCATTTAAGGCAATGGGAATTTTTCTGAGAAAAGGCAAAATAGGAGCAGAATACAGAAACTGATTTTTCTTTATAATTTTCTTAGATTTGGTGTAAAATTTATCGGAACAAATGGACATAGTTATTTTTACTTATCTACTGCCAAGTCTGCAAAAAGTCACAGCTTCTACTTGGATGACATAAGCATAATTTATTTCATGTTCTGACATTTTTGAATTCTCTGAACATTGCAAAACATCGCATCTCTTAAAGAGCAAAGTTCAGACCTTGTAACCTGTTACGAATTTACCTGCAGTGTTTTCCAGGCATAATGGCTATTCACTGCACATTTTCAGCAGATTGAACTTTGAAAATATCCAGCTAATCTACAAAAAGGTTTTACTCTGAATTTGCAAATTAATTAAAAAAAAATCTAATAAATCTATTTTTATATTGTTTTTCTCTTAACTCATTGAAACTGTCTTCTGATGTTATATCCCAGCAACGCTTACTTTTAAATAGATCAAATGCACCTTATGCATTATTGAAGAGAACATACTTTTGTCACTTCATAACGCTGTCATTGGGGAATATCAGGTTGTGTTGTCTGACCTAAATATCTCATTTTATGATGGCAAAGATGTTAAATTAAACTCTGTATTCTGTTGCCTCTTTCATCACCTTTCACATCTCTGTCCTTCCATTCTTCTCATACTATTTTATCTTTAATGCCTCATTCCTTGTAGAAAAAAGTTTTAATAACAAATACCACTCTGTTTACTGGCTACAAGACTATAAACCATTTGACCATGTCAACCCATATTGGTTTAGTAATCTATGATCTAGGGACAATCAGGTAGCAAATTGAGAGATTTATTCTTGCAATAGTGTGCAATTCCCATTAACCTGATATCTCATTCTTTCAAATAAAATGTCTTTCCATTGCTCCTAAAAGCCATGACTCATGACTTACTTCTGACCTAGAAATAATTATCCAGAACAGCAAGAGTGGAGGTAAAATAAAGGTCAAATGAAACCTAGAACATGTAGTGAGAAATATCTTTATATGCATAAATATTTTACAAGAAAATTATTAATCGGTAGTGTTCATGGCTTTATAGGATTCATAGCACTGATAACATTTTCATTTCCCACTTTCTTGTTTATGTCAACTCTAGGCAGAATCGTAACATTGTGAATGCAAGTACAGCAGCTTTGAAGAGCACGATACTATAATTCAGCCTATGTGAACATTTTAGATGCAGCAGCCAGTAAAATACCCCAAATCAAGTCTTCTGCAGCTTCTGCTGCTGTTCAGGAGGGAAAAAAATATTTAGAACATGCTCTCTTTCCCCCTTTCCCAACCCCAAAAACAGTTCAGAATTTTACATTTATTCATGGTGTGACATTACTCACTGGGGTGGAGAAGATTTGCATAGACATTATTCCTGCAGTGATCTACAAAGGGCTATGATTCAAAGTTTGATAGTAACTCTTTTTGTAGTGTTAAGTTGTTCAAAAACATCATCTTGTTCCAGCTTGTACTCTCTTTGGGATCCAGACTAAAAATCCTGGATAAACTAGGAAATCAGGAAAAAGAGAAAGAACTTTGGTTTTCTTCTACATCTCCTTTTATAGATGGGTTGATACACAGTATATAGTTGGAATTTCCAATTATCTTTTACATTATCTTCGTCAGAAAGCATTTTAATAACTAAACTAAGGGTGAAAAAAAGTGTCTATCACAGAGGGCATATAATGGAGAAAAAGGTTGTATGTTTTTTTGTCACGGTCCAGCAATGAGCTCAATAACCCTTTAAATGTCTATTACCTTTATAATGAGAAGAGAAGAAATGTTTAATTAATGTCTTTCAAGATTCTGAAAAGCTTTTCCTCTCCCTGCTGGTACAGCCATTATTTTGTTTGAGCCAAGGGCTCTGCACTGCCTGGTGTCATGTCTGTAATTGGTGTGTGATGATCTCACTTTAGTGCATGGAATTATTTCCTTCATAAGAAGCACTTCACAAAAGAGACATCTCAAAGTCTTGTAGGACACTGAAGATTCACCATTCTTAGGAAAAGGATACAAGTGACCAGCTGACTGCTGAGAACTAACTGGCTGGAATGAGCAGGGACAGCCAAGTCCAGCCTCATGTTATCTTGCACACAAGTAATTGAGAAATTGTGATGACAACCCCTGAGACATCCAGCAGTATCAGCAGAGATAACCATCCTTTGTAATCTGGGGCATCCATATCTGAACTATTTTTCTCAACCTGCCTAGACTGCAGTCTTCACAGGCTTTCACATTTATTTTGAATAAGTCTAGGTGGAACTATTTTTATTTCATTGGTTTGGCAGTGTAAACTGTCTTCTGCTAGGAGATAACCCACATGTTAAAAGGAAAGCAATAATAATTCCCCAATGTTTTAGTATTGAAACATCCTATTTTGTCATTCGAGGAAAAATATTTCTTATTTTTTTTCTAAGTGACTTTTGAAATTAAATTCCTGTTTATAGTTTGACAAACTACTTTTAAACACTCAGAATGTTTTCATTCTATGACAGCAAAACTATTTGAGTGAATTGTGTTTTGAGAACCTTATTTTTCAGGGAAATTTAAAAAATGTGTCATCAGGATAGGAAAAAAAGACAATGGAATTTTCTAAGAACTTAAAATTCAGATTATTATGGCACATGCATCCTTTAAAGTTGAAACTTTTATTTCAGTGCTTACTGATCAGAAGATTCAAAAAAGAACATGCTGATATGAGCTGACATCATTATTTTTGGTGTAGTTATATACCTGGGAGATGAGGATGAAATTTCTTCCCCAGCTATTTAACCAGACAAAGAACAATTACTCTGTAGACTATATAGAGGAATATTCAATCCAGCACGAGTACTATTTCTTTCATGTGATTTAATATCAATGTTAAAAATGTAGTGGGTTTTTGGGAGCATGACATTTATGAGGAAAAAAGTAGTATATAATCAACTCAATTTGGCATATCTGGAATTTATAAAAAGAGTAAAAATTAGAGTATGATATTTAAAAGATTTTCATGTTAGTTACAGGATTATCAAAAATTATTCTTTTTTGTTCATTTTAGAAACAAATTTGAATTGAAAAAAAAATATCAGTAAGGTAAAGAACATCTCTCTTGAACATTTCACACTCAGAATATTCACTATGTTTATTTGCCTGCCTGCAAGTCCTTACTGTTAATGTGTATAGGCCTTGTGCATGGCCATTATGAAAACTGAATTACCTGAAAGTACCATAACTTGTAATGAGGTGACTATGAGCTGGTAGAAGAAGGGATTTTCTCACTAAAATAGGATTAAAAATTAGTACTTTTACTGAATGTCAATATCACTGTAAGAAGTGTGAGTGAAATACCTTCTGAGATACAGCCTGACTTTCCTGCAATTGAACATGATGCAGTAGACAAGTTCAGAAACATTTCACTGAATTTTCTTTTCTTACATAGTATCTGTAGTTTTTATTGTTCTTCAGTAAGAATCTGTCGCTCTTTATGTACAGATACAAAACCCTCCCTTGAAAATAAGAGAATAACAGAAATATTTCTGTCATTTATATAAGCCTGGGAAAGAGGCTAGTGTCCCATCATTATTGTTTTTTGCTTTTGGGGGTTATTTGTTTATTTGTTTGTTCTGCAAATGCATTAAGGGGGATTCAGTTTATTAGGTAGACATTATCTAGGGGATAATGCCCCCAAATATTTTCTGGGAAAAACTGGCTGTGCTGAGAACAAGGAAAATAAAACAAGAGGGTAGTAGCATGTGAAATGCCCTAGAATATATTGCGTGGCCTTCTGTTCCTAATTCAGAAGGGTTGAGGTTTCCTGTATGTCATGTATCTTACCTACCAGTAACATCCTGTGTGGATGTTTTGAATATCTTAGGGAAAATGGTGTGGTGCTACGTACCAGCTTTTACACAACCCTCAAGTTCTACTGACTATAGTAGGAGCACAAACAGCTATCAAACAACTAGATATCTGCTAGTAGATGCTTAAAATTAGAGTCCTTAATCAGTGAACTGAATAACAGTCATATATTCATGCCCTCTATTGTTAGTTTCTTCTGAGTGTTGTGGGAGTATAATGACACAGCCTTAATAGGAAAGGATGGTTAAGGTGTAAAGGAGAAGTAACAGGCTTAAAGAGGGGGGCAAGACTTCTGAAACGGAAGCTTTTCAAAAGTCCAAAACCTACAGTATATATTAATTAAATACTGTTTATTACATACCCACTTGCATTCCATATTTAATTGGACCAGATTTTTGATACTCTTTTAATGTCATCCAGATCAGGTCCAAAGGCCAAGGAGCACAAAGCTGAGATTAGATTAGTATAGTGAGGATTTCTGCATCCAAACTTGAAAAGAAAAAAATAGAGATGGGTGAGATGCAGGAAACATCATCGAAATGGGATGATTCGAGAAAGAGAAAATAGCATTAGTAGTGAGTTGGATGTAACAGAAGCTGCTTGAGACAGATAATACTGAAACCAACTATAATGATCAAGTAGCCAGTTTGCTTGAATCAAATCCTCCTCCAGCAATGACTCAAACCACAGTGTATAGATGTCCATGCAACAAAAGACTATATAGATCTCCATACATAACCCCAACAGTGCTTTTCTCACTACATCTAGATTGCTTACGCTGAGCCTTCCTTTAATTCAAGGGTAGCTGAATGTGAAGTCAGTTGATTCAAGATATAACGCACAAGATTCAGCCTCTACAAGATTCATTTTTTCTGGTGAAATGCAGTAGGTTGTTGCTAATCTACTTTGAGTAGTAACAGACAAAACAGGCTTGTTACTGATTAAGAGCCATTCGATATTTTCTAAAAATATATGAAAAATGTTTGCTAGTTCAGAATGGATTGGCTCTGAATTCAGAGATCAATAGTGAATAGAAGATCCATCATCCAACACATTAGCAGACTTCTGCCTGGCTTTTCTGAGAGGTTTATGATTTAAAAATGACTGTGTTGCATTTACTGTGCATTCAGAACAGATTAAATTAGGCCATAAGCCTGTAACATAAGAATTAGATAAACAATATGCCTTATCCCGTCCTTTTAGAAATTATCAGGTGAGATATTTTTTCCTCTTATTAAAGTATCTGCTTATAAAATGTTTCAGCTTGCAAAACAAAGCTTAGCATGATGGCATTTTTCTGGTTGTTATAAGGATATATGGAACATTTAATATAATTAAATAATATTATTTTTAAAACTGAGAGCAAGAGTGTCAGGAGGATGTACATATTCTGTCTATAGGCTTAAAAGGGAGCGAGGCTAATGTTTGAGTTTTAAAGAATGACCACACTCCTTACAAAGTTTTACGTAATTATTTGTATATGTTAGGATATAAAGTTGGTTACATAAAATGTAGGTGAGGAAGACTGACCCAAATTCCATGCAAATCAAGAGAGATTTTGTGTGCCTTGGACTAATGGAAGCCACTTACTTGGGTAACAGTATATCATTGTAAGCATATCACTTCAAAGATATTGCTTTGGTTTCTTGGATTTGTTTCTGCTTGATCTTTTTATTAAGGTTGCTAAGGGGACAGGAGAATCAGGCTCCTGCCTAATAGCTGGCTTAAATCCTAACAGATTATCAGTAGAGGTGCAAGTGTTTTCCTAGGCTTCCAGATTTAGAGTCCAACGAAAGCTTGGGAGGTTTGAATGCAGTAAATGGCCAATCTCAGTGCTTAAGGAGAGCCAAATTGAATATAAGCTGTGCCAGGAGACTTCACAGCTTGGAGACATGATGAGTCTTTGCAATCACTTTCCCTGTAGGAATTATGAGACAGCTTTTCAGGCAGATCTGAGGAACAGAATAGCTGGATCCACACTGTATATTAGTTTGATGCTCTTCATTCCTACATAGCATCCCACAAAAAAGGTTTCAGAGAAACCAAATACCAACTGTGAACAACTCACACACTCTCTTGGCAGCACAGAAACGACTGACAAGCCCTACATTTGTTATCTACACATTACTTGAGTAATTCTGAGAAAATATTGCTTTCTATGAAGAGCCAGGATTTTGTAATTGGACGTAATATAAGTCATTGATTATAAAATTATACCAAAGCATTACCTATCTATTCAAAAGGATTTTTAAAAAATATTAATTACAAATAAAAACACTGATCTTGAACTACCTTTTCATAGAAACATTAAATCAAGTACATTATCAAAGATAACAAAACTTTAATATCTGTTAAGCTATCTGGAAATGAAATAATATTTATCTAATTCTGCAGGAAGTTCTGCACAAATTCACACAGAATATATGCAGAATAATTCCACCCTCTTCCCCCTTCACCTCCAAAGCATTTTAGTCCGTCAACCAAAAGAATCTGAATGAATTTGACTTGCATTTCTGAATCAGTTTCCTGTCAGGAAATTATCCTGTCAGGATAATTTATTTAAACCAAAAAGCAAGAAAAAAATATTCTTCAACACCCCTCCCCTCCTAGATTCCCTTATTCCCTCTTTTTAAAGTTGTAATATAAAACTTTAAAATAGCATAAACATAAAGCTTTACAATAAATTATTCAAACATTCTTTAATATATAAATACCTATATAATTATCTGTTAGGATGGTATAAAGAAGGCAGATCCAGAGTCTTCTCAGTGGTATCCAGTGACAGCAGAAGGTGCAATAAACACAAATAGAAATACAACAAATTTTGTTGAAACATAAGAAAGTACTTTTTCAGTGTGAAGGTGGTCAAACATAAGAACAGGTTGACAATAGATGTTGTACAGTCTCCATCTGCAGAGATATTCATCACCTAACCGGACAGAGGTCTGGGCAATCTGCTCTAATTGAACTTGCTTCGAGCAGAGAAATTGGATTAGGCAATCTCCAGAGGTCCCTGCCAACCTCAGCCATTCTTTGATTCTGTGATGCTTTAAAGGTGAAAAAATGAATAGCTGAAAACCTGAGATATATATCTGTCAAAGTTCAATCAAGCCCAATAAAACCCATGATGAAAACTATTAAAAATTTAAAAAAAAAAAAGGCAGAGTAGGGAAGCAGTATAAATCCTTTTACATATTGGGTATTTGCAAAACGGAATGTATGTATACATATACACACGCATACACGTATTTTAATTAGATAACAAAATGCTCAGTTCTTCACACTATCAAATGTGAAGCTTCTCAAGTAAGTTTGGGAGGACCCTCTGTACATCATCTGGTCCAAACCCCTGTGACCTTCTCAGGTACAATAAAGAGCCTCACTTAATCACCTCATGAATTCACTGTGTTTAGAGCCTGCTTTCAGCTCTCCAAAACCCACCTGGATTGTGTCCCATGTTGTCCTTATGGCAGATGTTGACGTAGTTAAAGTCCCAAAAAGGTAGGAGGAGCTTCCTTTCATTGTCTGAAGAAGCTTTTGATACCCAAGAGCTCTTCTTTCTCATCATGAAAAATTATATTAGTGTTCATAGTCTTCAAAGCTGTGTGCCAACACATAGGCAGACGTGTCCAAACACATGCGCATGTATGCAAAATTTCTAGCTATGTATCACCCTTTAGCTCTATTTAATTAAGAAGAATGGACACACACACCCCTTTAGTTTTTTGTTATAAAGCCATTTCTTTACTCATTTTAGTCCTAAAATCTGTAACTTTTTGTTCTGTGTGAAAATTACTGTTAAGCTAAGAAATTATGAAACTTGGTGTTTTCCTTGTTACATTAGGTACACGTGACAAACGCTTGATTATTTGCAGGCAAATCCTCCAAACTGAAATAAAATAGAAAAGGAAAGAAAACAAATTAGGAACTTAGTTATATAATGTAAATTCTGTATGGTTTCCAGGTTGTTGGATTTACATGCCCTTCCTCTTGGTTGTTTTAACTTGAAATGCATACAGACTGCTGATGTACTGATCTTTTTTTAGCACGGCATTTTGTGGGCAACCAATACAGCTTGCTATTTAGGCATTTGTGGCCAAATTCACCCCCTGTGGGAAAACCACTGGTTTTAAATCAATTACAGCGACATGAATCCAGACAGCTTGATATAGAGAAATGACAGAGGATGAAAAAGAAAGAACAATTAAAAGTTAGACCTTTCTCACTCAAGACATTGGACTGCAAAATTGAGGCCAGATATTAGTAACTCTCATGCCAACTATATTCTGACATGCATCAGTCCATACGTCCATTAGATATAAAATTATTTTCCATCCATTAGCTACTATAAATCCTTTTGTGTGAAATTTACAAATATATTATGATGCACAAATTGTTCTCACAAGGTTAGAAATAAAATTGAATCCACCACTGCATTCTCCTTGTTTATGACTTTTATTTTTTGCCCAGTGGTGTACATGAATATACTTCTCTCTTGGAGCATATATAATTCCATCCACTGTGTAAGATCTAGATACAGCAGCTCTTAGCAACAACGCTATTTTAGTATTTTGTAAGTTACAGAGAATTTTATTCATAGCTTTCTTATCCTTTCTATTACTCCTTTTCTAGCTGCAACAAACTCAGAAATAGGAACACAGTCAAAAATTAAAAGTCTTTTTAGGAGGAAAGCTTAATTTAGGATTGGAGAACATGGCTAAAGATAATTGAAGAGGTGTTATACAAAATATCACTGAAGACCTCTGAAGATAGGAAACAACCTTAACATGTGAGGTAGAGTAAATGTAATTAAAATTATTTTTGCCCTGTAGTTTAATTACTTATCGTGAACAATACTAATAATTATCCCCAGAGACTATTCCATTACTTCATAAACCTGGAACCAACAACAACAGCAAATTTGCCTATAATGATAAAACTGAAATCTCAGAATGAAACTATAGAAATTACTTGTCCCTGTGAAGAACTGTGATTTGCAGTATGCCCAACCTGAAATTATATCAAATCAATATTATCACATCTACTAATACACTATATGACTCAAAGGAAGAATTAGTGTCAGAAGGCCAAAGGAGAGCAAGTTAGTGCTAACCTACTGAGATAACATTTTAAAATTAGCAAAGGCTCAACTCTGCAAGTTGCTGAAGAAGTCATGAGTGATATTAACTGTTTTAAGCTGCCCAAGAAACTGATGAGATTGCCTATATAAGAACCACTTACACCTATAAGGGTTTCAGAAATGGTCTTAATTAAGGAGTCTAGGAGTAAGTTAGTGGGGTGGATTAAAGGAAAAAAGGTCATTGAGACACAGTGGTTGGCCCAACCCCTCCTTAGCCACCTGGCAGATGAACTGACAGAGTCCTCCTCGGACGCCGGCCATTGAAGAAAGAGCGCTGACCCTTTGATCACGATTAGTAATCCCTCAGCTTTTATACTGAGTGTGATGCAGATGGGATGGAATACCCTGTTGGTCAGTTTTGGGTCACCTGTCCTGTCCGCTCCTCCCTACAAGTGGGACCCCTCTACGCTTTTCCGCTTCCGACCCTCCAATGGGGCAAATAACAAAGTTAGCTGACCTTGTTTGTTATAGCAATAAGTATAAGAAAGGACCTCTCTGCATACCATTCCCTGGCATAGATTACAACAAATCAGGTTTTACCACTCTGAGAATGAACAGTCTTCACAATATGCTGCAAATTTCAGAGTTTCAGAGAGTTCAGTTAGTTAGAAGAGGCTTAGTTGCAAGGTAAAATTACTGAACAGAAAATTGTTTTACCTCAAACCAGAACAGCCAATAACTACTCTGTTTTCAGATACATAGATGATACAATCAAATAATTTTCTGAATTCAAATAAATAAATATATACAAAATACATACAAAATAAATAAATAGATAAAGCCAATCTCAAGAAAGAAGAGCTCTGCAAAGATCAGAATGAAAAAAAAATGACAAAACACGTACAAGTTTTTGATCCTAACTTAGGACAGCCTTCCAAAGACAGCCTGTTTGCAAAGCAAAATAAACAGTGAAGAGCAACAGCTGGACACACCTCATTTTGTTCTAATTCATAATTTCCTGAAGGACTGTTTACGTCCTCTTATAGCATGCATAACACTCAGATGGGCACATGAGTTGACACAGAAACAACTACTACTGTATTACCACAAGTAGACGTGTCACCTACTGCTGCTACTGTTGAACCTGGCAAAGAAACCTTGGGAATCTCTATGTCAGATTTATTCATGTAACAGCTCTTTGTATTCCTTCTCAGACTTCGTCTCAGTGTTTGTGTGTAATTTTTTATGTGTGGATCTGTTAATCAGCTGCTGCCTGATTAAGACAGCCATTCTAGCAGCAAAGCTTTTTCCTTTTTTCTTTTTTTTTTTTTTTTCCTTTTCATTCTGTTTTCCTTCCTCAATAGTATTCTTCTAATCGTTCACTGGTTGAGATTAACACAAAGGGCCTAGGTTCTTTCTGTCTTATCGCATGGCCTGTCAAAACTAGAATCAAAGCTATTATGAGTGGAATTTTTTTTTTAATTTTATGCTGCTGCTATTGCTGCTAATAATAATAGTAATGATAACAATAATTCCATTGTTTCATAATTAATTAAAGTCTTATATGAATATAAAAATATTTTGGTGAAAGAGGTTACTGTAGGCATAATCATGATATACAAATGATGAAAGAACTTTCTGGATGTTGTTCCTATACTTCAAATATGAAGTATAAACTTCATAAGCATTTACAGTATAGCAAAAGATGCCAATGGTGTATATATAACATGTATTCCTGAGATAAATGGATTTCAAAATGCTTTTGGATAGTATATCCCAGAATTATAAAGCAACAATCCCAACCTCTCCTAATCCCAATCTATCCAGTTAGGCACGTTTGTATGTGTGGCATTTTTCTCTTCAATGCTTCTGGCTGCTTTTAAATCTTGTCTTGATCTTCCATTTTTAATGCTATGCTTTAAGTTTGAAACTAAAACACCTTGCCGAAAAACCTCTCATGTTACAACAGCTGCTTACAAAAGCTATAGTTTTATCACCTGTTTGTAGCAGTGACCTTTATGGATTCTTCCTTACCCATCTGAAGAATTTAGGTTTTCTCCCAGGAGAGTGACCAGTTTATACCTTTTCTTGTGTTATTTCTGACTCTCTTGATGGGTAATCTGGATTGTGATCATTGGCCAGAGGGGTAAATTAGAGTATTGATTTCTGGGGCTCAATACAATATAGCCTCCTGAGGCTATTTTATATAGGACTTGATACTGTATCAAACTACTGGGAGTTAATCTGTATGAAGCTTATTACCTATACATGCACATACACTTACACTCTATTCATATACCAGATCTTCTTGCTTCTGTTGATGGAACTGCTGATCTACACCAGCTATGAATCTGGTTTGATGGATTTTTTTTTTTATTTAAAAGATGTATGGAGTTTACATAGCAAGGTAGTTTTTTTCGGAGGGGGAAGTGGGGGGGAAGAGGGGGCTGTAGGGGTGGCTTCTGTGAGAAGACACCAGAAGCTGTCCCCTTGTTGGACAGAGGAAGTTCCAGCCAGCTCCAGGATGGTCCTACTGCTGTCCAACGCTGAGCTGATCAGTGATGTCGGTAGCACCTCCACAGTAATAAATTTAGGAAAAGGTAAAAATATTGTGCAACAACATCTGGGACAGAGGAGTGAGAATATGTGACACAAACAGCCCTGTAGACACACAGGTCAGTGAAGAAGGAGGGGAAGGAGATGCTCCAGGTGCTGGAGCAGTGATTACCATGTAGCCTATGGAGAAGACCATGGTGATGCATGTTTGTCCCCCTGCAGCCCACAGAGAACTACTCTGGAGCAGTCCTGCAGCATTCACTGCTGCAGCAGGTGGAGATGCCCTGAAAGAAGCTGCAGCCCCTGGAGATCTCACACTGGAGCAGGCTCCTGGGAGGAACTCTAGCCCATGAAGAGGACCCCACACAGGAACAGGTTTTCTGGCAGGACTTTTGACCTTCTGGAGCAGTCTGTTCCTGAAGGACTGCATCCTGTAGGAAGAACCCATGCTGGAGCAGTTTTTGAAGACATGCAGCCTGTGGGAAGGACCCACCTTGGAGAACGTCATGAATGAATGTATCCTGTGGGAGGGACCCCATGCTGGAGCAGAGGAAGAACGTGAAGAGGAAGGAGAGGCAGAGATGAAGTGTTATGAACTGACCTCAACCCTCATTCCCTCCCTGTGCCTCAGCACCACTCGGAGGGGAGGAGGTAGAAGATTTGGGAGTGAAGCTGAGCTTGGTGAAGAAGGGAGGGGTGGGGAGATGGTAGTTTGTTCTTATTTCTCATTAACCTACTCTGTTTAATTGGCAATAAATTCAGTTAATTTCCCTAAGCCATGTCTGTTTTGCCCATGACAGTAACTGCTGAGTGATGTCCCTGTCCTTACCTCAACCCATGAGATTTTCATCATATTTTCTCCCCTGGTCCTGTTGGGGAGGGGGTCTGTCTGAAATTTGCTGTCTGAAAATGCAAGCTCTCTTACTGGATTTTTTTTCCTGTGGCTTGAATGGAACAAATTATATTCTCAGCTACTGATTTTATGTATCATTTTCAGATGAGTAAGAGGGTAATGATAGAGTTCAAAAGGGTAATATTCATATCACAGTTAAGACAGGAAATTACAAACTGTTACTCTTTGGATGTTAATTCTTTACTTATTAGAAAACACTGGATAAAAAAGGTCAGCTAGTGGCAGCCACTCATAAATAGATTCTGACATGTTCTAGCCTTCCTGCTACTACCTCAAAAATATTAAAAGGGAGAGAGCAACAATGTGTAGCTCCTGATATCTGCTGGTCCCACAAAGAAGTGCTTGGCAGGAGATCTGAGAGGTATTAAACAAAACGCGCGGCTTTAAACTGACATTCTGTCCTCTGGATGTTGCAACTACTCTTAAGTATATCAGGTTTATAGAAGTTGTTCTAAGAAGGCTTTCAAAGAGGCCATTGCAATAGCTGAGAACTATCAGGGAAGTGAAAAGGGGTTTGTTTTTCTAATTACATGTATTGCCTGCACCAGAGGAGATTTGTGGAATGCTTAGTCCAAAACTGGAAAAATCTTTGAGATTATGAAGAGGCTTTTAAGATATAATTTGTGCACTCAGAATGTTCTCTGCTCTATATGACACAAGTGGGTGTGACCCTGAACAAATCAGAGTCATACTAATGGAAGCATAAATGTCTAAAATGTACTAGTCCAGAGATAAATCTTGTGGTTTGGTGAAGAAACACTTTTATTAGCACTCTTTTTGTGACCTGGCTTATGGAGATAGAATGGTATGGAACTGCCTGATAATGCAGAGCATAGATTGAGTTATACAGTGTACATTTAGATGATACTCCTGATAGCACATGGGTCTATAACTCTTAATGAGAAGAAAGTTGTAAGAATCTGACTAATGTTTAAATGCATTCATAATAGAAACAAACAAAAAAAAATCTGTTATGTTGTCGTAAACTAAATACACAACTTCTGGTTTCTCTATAACACTTTGCTGGAATTTTCTATTTGCTTTATTTGCAGATTCAGTGTGATGGTTCATTGCATTACATTCAGCGTTTTCCTAGATGATTACAAGTGTTATTCAGGTCCAGCTGGACTGGTTGATGTTGAGAACTCTATTCACAGTTACTATATTTAAAGTGTCAAATAAAAGCAAGCAGGTGTGTGGCACTTCACAGTAGTATTTCCTTCAGCACATGACCTGTGATCTGCTAATGTGCCCAGTGAGAAGAGAATATAAGGACACTTCTTAGTAAGTAAATAGAATTTTAACAGGTGTGAGACTTGTCATCAAGTCTTATAGTTTGATCTTAACCTATCTCTAAAAACAACTTAATGTTCCCAAATGGTCCTGTACTGAGCAATTCAAATTACATGAATAATCCACAGCTTGCAAAATCGCTTTAATTCCAACACACATTGTGAGTCATCTATTAGTCATCTAATTATGAGCAAGATGAAAAAGGGGTTACTTGAGCCACCAGAAAATGACAGACTGGGAAATTGAAAGGAAAACAATTATTACGATCTTCAACAGAATCTGGGAATTTTAGGGTTAGGGGGATTTCTTAATACTGTTTCTGTTCATAGTTGCTCATCAATCAAGAATGTTAATTAAAAAATGAAAATGGAAATTAAAACTATATTTTTTATTATTTTCAACATATGTAAAATCACTTGCATACACTCTTATGCATATATATATTTTAGTATAATTCCACAAAAACAGTCATTCCCTCAAAAGAGCACATGAGCACACTTTGCTTTTCTTAGGCTAAGGCTAACCATTTCTGAGATATGAATGTAGGACCTTTAGAGTAATAACTGAGTAACAGCACTTGTAAACTCACAAGATTAGTTTTAATTTGGATTTGTAATTTGAGACAAAATGAAAAAATAATGTGATCATCTGGTTTATATACTTTGAGTGCCATTTTCAAATGCAAGTGACTCCAGGGACTACTTTTATAGTGTCTTTTTCCTTGGGGATTTCAGTGAAGATTAGGGTAAGAATTTTGTAAAGCTACAGTACACGAAGCAGAGTTTCAAGGAAGGAACTGTAGAGCTATGGTACTTAAAACAAATTTGAGAAACTTTGTATGTAATTATTCTGTGAAGCATTCTTACAGAGATTTTCCAGTTGCTCAATCTAAGGGAACAGCCAGAATCTTTTAGGGCCCTTTCAGAAGGAATTTTAGTGCTTTTATATAGCGTATCAAGGTCAGTGTGGCCCCTTTGACAGTCAAGTTACTTGAAGAGTCTGATAGATGTTATTCATTTTAAAGTTTGTTTTTAAAATTAATCTTACCATCAACTCACAAATCAATCTTAACAATGTATGTAATTTCCTAAAAAGTTACCACATATAATTCTGAAATGTGTCATAAGTATACAGAACACCTGAAAAAAGGTAGAAAAACCCACCTTTCTGTACCTGGAGAGGTTAAAAGGTATCTTTACATTAATAATTAATTTTCCTTTTGTATATCTGTTTTTATTTTATACCTTAAATCTCTCAATAGGAAGATAAGCATTAAATATATGCAATAAATTTTTAAATTTACAACCTAGGATGCTTTTAAAATACAAATGCAAGTCTGAATAGTGATAGACAGTATAACAACATCCATTAGTTAAGAAAAGGAGCATCAGGATTGATGGAGGACATTAGGGAACCATAACACACAGTAGGAATGTATTTGGCTGCATTTACCATTGAATCACACGTCTTGCGAACAGCAGTTAAAGACAGAAAGATAGATTAGAGCTCAGGCCCATGCCAGTGCATGGCTGTCCTCTAATAACTGAGGTACTCTATTTGTTCTTCAATTAAAACTCATGGTAATATGACATTATTCACTTCATAACCTTGACTTCCTCTTTGCCCGAAAAAAGAAAATAAGTCCTAGAGAGTGTCTCAGGACATGCATTATTCTTGTGAAAATCACAAAAGGACCTTGAAAATTGCTCTTTAAATTTGGACCTGTGGCTTGCCTTTTGAATCTTTTCATTACTTTTTTTATTGTACTAGAAATAATATAGGTTGGAACATAGGAGGTTCCACTCAAATATGAGAAAGAATTTCTTCATGGTGAGGGTGACAGAGCCCTGGAACTGGCTGCCCAGGGAGGTTGTGGAGTCCTCTTCTTTGGAGATTTTCGAGACCCGCCTGGATGCAGTCCTGAGTAGCATTCTCTAAGCAATCCTGCTTCAGCAGGGGAGTTGGACTAGATGATCTATGTGGTCCCTTCCAACTCTAAAAAAATTCAGTGAAATTCAGTACAGTATTCCTACATATAACATAAAAAAATATAAACTGGCCTCTCTTTTCCTCCTACCACAAGAGCTTGTCTTTGAATGAGGAATTTGGAAGGTGAAGAAGGAGAAGGAAGCTCAGGGGAGGGAGTGCAGGACTGAGATATTTGTTCCATGTCACTGTTGGAACATCAGTAGGGATGTTAAGGGAGACTGAACAGAGAACTAAAGCAGGAGCAAGGACTGTAGTGAGTAGTAATGGTGGAAAGGAGACAGAGAGAGGTTAGTGTCCTTGCAAGGAAAGAAAAGGGAAACTTGCAGGAAATTATTTGTTAGGAGAGGTAAGACAGGGAAAGAAGGAGAACTGGGAAAGAAAACAACAGGGATGTGATAGAGTCTGAACTTCATAAGAAATGGACAGAGAGAGGATAAGGTATAAAGGAAATAGTCATAAGGTATAAAAGGAAAGGACTGTGGAATATATCTGGTCAGGGAACAGCAGGATCCAAATTTGAAAGGCTGCCACTGTCTCTACATAAAGTCCTAACTTTTACTATTAAGCAAGATAAATATCAGGCTTTGAGCCTCTTATACTTCCGTCTGCTCAGTGCTTCCTCTGTGGTTTTGGGAATAAACCTAACTCTTGCACATGTGCTCTCTGGGCTCGTCATGCCTTGAAGATGTTCACTGTGATTATACAGGAAGATTTCTTCATTTTCCCAATGGACTTTCCACACCAAACGGTCTACAAAGTTTCAGTGAGGTGACTGGGACTGATAAAGACTTACATAGAAGTAGAGAAAATTGTCTTTGAAAGAATATTTCCAAATAATTTAAAAAATGTATTATTTTAGAATGTAAACCATGTCGATGGAATGCAAATTTTGTAGTCAGGCAGTTGCAGACTAATTTTTAGAACTAATTTTTAATCTTTTTTGTTGTAATTTTATTATGTTATATTTTTCAGTCCTTTTATCTGCATACCCTTAGATATATGGACTCTCACCACTTCCACCTTTTTCATCTCATAGATGAGGGATTTTTTCTGCTGCTCAGTGTCTTTATTTGTTTTTCCTTTTTAACTTTTAATTCCTGTACTTATAATTATACTCTCTTGTATGAGGCTAAATTATTCCTCTCCTTCCTTGGTGTTTACTGCCTTCAGATGTTTGTAGTTGTTTATTCTTCTCGTCTTCTTCTTCTCTCTTCCTTAACCTAATTACTTCATTAAACTATTTGTATTTATCCTTTTAATGTTTTCTAATAAGTAAGTCCATTCATCCCTTTAATCATTTCTATGACTCTTCTTTGAAAAGACTTTTTTTTTCCGGAGCTTTTCATGGCTTGCAAAATGCTTTCCTTATTTTTTCTTGTTAAACACTAATTTAAAATTTATATTTGATGTCTTAACCATGTAAGTAACTGTCCTTTTATAATTCTTTTCATTAATTTTTAATAACTCAGTTTTTCTCATATCAATTTTCTCTTTATTTGCATGCCTCTTTTTACATATTTTTATTTTGTTGGTTTAAGTATGGGTACTTGCTTTTTCCTCCAATTTTATTTTACAGTTTCTTACCGTCTATGCAGCTGCTGGATATAGAGGCAGAGACAGAAACACAGACACCCATCCAGCTATAAGTAATTTAGAATTCAGTGACAGAAATAATTTCTAGCATGTGTATCCTCTCTGGGAACCTATTTACTTTGAGTTCTGTGCTCTTTCCCATTTGCATCACCTGCTTTTGTCTAGTACTGACTTCAATACTGACATTATTTTTGCATTCTCACTTTGTACACATACATACTTCATCTCCCATAAGGCAGAAAGAGTGTGTTTACTTTTTTGCATTTCAACAATGTGTCAACTAGTTTTACAGCATCTGCTGACTGATGATATTCCGCTGTGGAACAGTTTGGAAAAAATTAAGATTGAGATACAAAGATATTTTTACAAAAGACAACACATTTACTGAAATGTAAATTACCTTGTTCTCTAATTTCACTGCTTGACAAAGCTATAACTAGTTGGGGAGACAAGGTATTGCAAAATTTAAAAAAGCCTTTTGACAAATATACAACTGTGACTTAATGTCTGTTATTACTAAATACCAATTAAAAATGCATCTGCCAGAGTGTGAAGAGACATAAGCAGGAGTTTAGGGAGCAGAAGAGCTCAGCTAACTTATGTTGCTAAATAGACTTCTAGTTCTGCTGGCTTCTAAGTGAGTGTGGCTGAATGAGACCTGTCTAGAATAGAAAGACCTCACAATATTGCATTATACAGAAATGAAGATAGTGGGAGACATGGGTTTGAACTCAGGAATATATGTCCTTGCAAATAGGAAGCTTCCGGCTCCACTAAAGTGTGAATTGTGCTGTTTCCTTCAGCCAGACCACAGCACTTTCCTTTGAGCCTGTTTTGACGCAGGTGCCTTCACTGAACACTTTGCCAGTTTTTGACTGAGTAAACACCATTGTGCGTAAGTTATCAGCAGTTTCTCTGCAGTTCTCTTCCCCTCCCTATTTCATACACTCTTCTTAGTTGGGGGGGAAGTAAATTTTTACTGGAGATGATAAATATTCTTGCATTATTGTCACAATATGTATAGACTCAGCCACGTAGAAACCTCTCATATACTCTTTGTGTATTTTGTAATTATGAAATAGCAAAGCATATATATATATTACATTTTAAAAAAAAAAAATCCATTTAATTTGCACTAACTTAAAAGATTCTATCACATTTTGAAATAGTTATATCAAAGAAAATGTTTTGCAGAGCTTAAAATACTTTTAGACATTACTGTTATTCAAATGGGAATGATTTTTTCTCCAAATTGCCAGTAGTCAACCAACAAAAATAAGAAGTCATTTTAAACAGTTCTACTTTCCCTTCCTTGCTGTGCTTTCTTCTTTCTTACATACCAGACTTAAAAACCTCATACCTTAGAACATAAGTATGCCCAAACGCTCCTATTTTAATCGTAGATTCAATTTTAAAAAGAGTGTACACTTGGACAGTTTTTCCTAATAACCTTTTCATACAGTCTTTATTGCATGTTTTTCTTACTAGTTGTGGGTATGTGAACACACTGTGTGTTTTTCCTTCCTTCCTCTTTCCTTCCTTCCTTCCTTCCTTCCTTCCTTCCTTCCTTCCTTCCTTCGTCTCTCTCTCTCTCTAATTTCTCTTGTTTTCATTGACTGTATCTTTTTGGTACTTATGCTGACTTCTTTGATTCTTCCTTAAGGTCCTTTCCAAGCCAAACCATTCTATGACTCTATGATTCTTATGGCATATCTGTATACTCAGGAAAGATGGTTCTTTCCATAGCTGGCATATATGCACTCTCTTGGAAGTGGGAGTAAAAGTTCAATCTCTATAATCAGAAGATGAAATACTGTATGTAGTTGGATACAAAACTGAACTATATATTGCTCCATCAATACGCAGCATAATATAGAGTCTTAAAATTAAACATATCCAGTTTCATGATAAACCCTAAAGTCTATCCAAATATGTTTTCAGGCAATGAGGTCTAAGTTCAAGTACTGTGTATTTGCATCAAAACTTACATCTCATTGTACTTTAAGCTAGTTGACAAGTACCATTCTAGTGTTAACTTCCCTTTCTTACATATCTATATTATATGTCTTTAAGTTGCATGAGCACAAAAGTATACAAGTCTATCTAAAGTGTACTTAAAACTAACAAATTCTAAGGAAAAAACCAGAATCTGGATTACTGTTAAAGATTATAGATTCAATTTATATAAAAATATTATAACTGCAAGCACTTTTACTCATTGCAGGTGTGGATCTTGGTATCAGGGAAGATTGGGAAGGGCAGCCTTTAGAGTATTTGACTGAAAAACTGACAAACTGTGTCTGTTGGAATGACTTTTATGCAAATAAAACATAATTGGAAAAAATGATCCTCAGGACTAGCTGTATTTTATCCATGTGATACTACATGGATTATTCGCATCCTGATCTGAGTTGTGCATCTAGTATTACTGGAGAAACAGAGATCAAACATTGAACTCATGTTCTAGAAAAACTATGCATTTTTAAAATGTGCCCATATAAAACTTTTTAGATTTTGAGGTCACATCAAATTTTGCCGGCACTGTGGTTTCTATTTGGTTTTCCTCTATCAAGTTTATGCCGGTAATTGACTTTGGCAGTTACTGGTGCACTAACTACTGTTTTCAATTGCTAACAGAATATAGAAAAATGCTTTAAATAGTCACTTAGAATTATTCTGTGAATACTCTGGACATCTGTGACAAATTAAATTTCTCAATTCAAATTTTAATTTTACTTTGGTTTTAGTCTTCTATGTCTTTGCATATCTGCTTTCTGAAACCGTTTCTTCAAAAGATTTGAAACACACTGAAATATCAACTGTCATAGAGAAAAATGTGCAATTTTGTGGCTTGAAAAAAAAAAAATTCCTGATGAAAAGGCACCTGAAATACTGAACTGTATTTTAAATATACCACATGGTAGGTATTCCTAACACATAGAGCCAGTATTCATGGCTGTGTGAGTAAAAAAATGCCTGCTTGGTTCCCTGGTTCAAATCTTTGTACAATCCATCAGGCATAAGCCTTTGAGAATCAGTGAAAATGGTTGTTCAGCCTGGAGAAAAGAAGGCTCCGGGGAGACCTCATAGCAGCCTTCCAATATCTGAAGGGAGCCTACAAGAGACCTGGAGAGGGACTCTTTGTCAGGAAATGTAGTGACAGGACAAGGGATAGTGGTTTTAAATTGGAAGAGGGGAGATTTAGATTAGATATTAGGAAGATTTTTTTGTGAATTTACTGTGAGGGTGGTGAAGCACTGGAACAGGTTGCCCAGGGAAGTTGTGGATGCCCCGTCCCTGGAAGTGTTTAAGGCCAGGCTGGATGGGGCTTTGAGCAACCTGGTCTAGTGGAGGTGTCCCTGCCCATGGCAGGGGGGTTGGAACTCAATCATCTCTAAGGTCCCGTCCAACTCTAACCATTCTATGATTCTATGATTCTATTGGGTTTGCATGGCAAGCTTTTGGTAGAAAGGGGGCTACAGGGATCGCTTCTGTGAGAAGGTGCTAGAAGCTTCCCCTATGTCCAACAGAGCCAATGCCAGCCAGCTCCAAGACAGACCTGCCCCTGGCCAAGGTTGAGACAATCAACAATGGTGGTAGTGCCTTTGTGATAACATATTGAAGATGGGGAAAAATATCCCTGCACAATGACAGCCAGAGAGAGGAGTGAGAATATGTGAGAGTCTTCCATGAGATGGACCCCATGTTGGAGCAGGGGAAGAGTGTGAGGAATCCTCCCCTTGAGGAGGAAGGAACTGCAGAGACAACATGTGATGAACTGACCACAATCCTCATTCCCCATCCCCCTGTGCCACTGGGTGGGGAGGAGGTAGAGAATTTGGAATAAAGTTGAGCCCAGGAAGAAGGGAGGGGTGGGGGAAGGTGTTTTAAGATTTGGGTTTATTTCTCATTATCCTACTCTGATTTGATTGGCAATACATTAAATGAATTTTTCACCAAGTCAAGTCTGTTTTGCCTGTAATGGGTAATAGTTGAGTGATCTCCCTGTCCTTATCTTGACCCACAATGCTTTCGTTAAATTTTCTCCCTTTTGTCCGGCTGAAGAGGGGAATGGTAGAGCAGCTTTGGTGGTCATCTGGCATTCAGCCAGGATCAACCCACTGCAGCCATTGCACACTGTTGGGTTTTTGGAGCAGGCTTCATGGAGCTGAAGCAGCCCTCAGCAATGAATGTAACTCTTTCTCTGCCAGTTACATGAAAACCATGTAATTCATGAAAGAGGCTGACTTCTCCTGCATGCCATGTGAATTGTGAGATGTAAAGACAGGGAATGATCTAGAGTCCTTCCAGTCTAACAGAAAACAATGCATTCAAGCACGACATCTTAGGTGATCATTTGTACCACACAAAACTATTATCTTCCTTGTACATGTACAGTGCTCCTCTCACCCTTTGCTAGTTTAATCAATCATGTGCTATGGGCAACCTTAACCATATAAAAGGCTCACAAAGTTTCTAAGATGTATGTCTTTGGAAACTGCACCAAAGAGGGCACTCCTGCAAGGACAGTAGCATCAGTTACCTGGAGAAGTAAATAGTCCAACAAAAGTTACTCTCAATTTCTTTTTGTTGAGAGCAGCTGATGAAAGCAGAAGGAAGAAAGGTACAGATTTCAGAGACACACACACAGCCACACACCCAAACTTGGGTCTTGGCTATTGTGGATGCCCCATCCCCGGAAGTGTTTAAGGCCAGGCTGGATGGGGCTTTGAGCAACCTGCTCTAGTGGAGGTGTCCCTGGCCATGGCAGGGGGGTTGGAACTCAATCATCTCTAAGGTCCCGTCCAACTCTAACCATTCTATGATTCTATGATAACAAGATGTAAAGAATTTCTGAAGGTTTTTCACCAATTTCTTCTACTTTTTGAATAGGCTAGTTGAAAAAAACAGTTGTTCAGTAAAGAAAACAGTTCTCGTGACTGTAGGAAAAAAAAAGCAAACCAACAAATAGCTGCAAAGTTTAAAAACCTTTAGTATTCTAGAGGAGGTGTTGTTTTAGTAATTAAACTTTCTTTCACCAAGTAAACATGGTTCTGGAAGATAGTATTTTATAGACATTACAGTAACTACACATATATGAGCTGTTTATTGGGAAGATTTGTAGGAAGCAAGGAGAGGAGGAAAACCAGCCATTTTGCAGTGCATGCCTTTAACTATCTTTTTGTACTTCTCTAATGGTAGAACATTACTCTCCGCTTTATGTCCTGTGAAAGTGCATGCTGTATTTGCTCAAGGACACTCCATTACTACAATCATTTTGCACAGTATGAATTGCGCATAGGAGGTTGTTTCTTATTGATGCAGAAAGAATTGACGTCACATCTCCCTCTCTCACTCTATTTAATTAGTAGCAGCCAGAGAAAAGCAGGTAGTCCTACCTCTCTGTGTGTCCTACCTTGTTCATGTGGTCAGTTAGCACATGGAATTATGTTCACTTGATGAACTTCAGCACTATGTATTCTGTTACACAGCCACAACTGCAATTTCTGGTCACAAGAATGGCAATCATCTGCTGAAGTTTCAGCGTAAACAGCAGAAATCATTGAGCTGCATCCAAGAGCAGAAGATCATATATGAAAACTTGTCACAGCTGCTGAGCAAGTTTCACAAAAGCACAGCTAGATCTGTGTATTGGGTTTATCTGACAAGTTTTTTTTAATGGAGGATATGCAGAGGTGGCTTCTGTGAGAAGAAACCAGGGGCTGCTCCCATGTCAGACAGAGCCAGTTCCAGCCAGCTCCAAAATGGACCCGTCACTAGCCAAAGCATCAGTGATGCTGGTGGCACCTCTGTGATAACATATTTAAGAAAGTGTAAAAAACACTGCACTGGAGCTGTGAGGGAGAGGAGTGAGGAAAATATGAAACAGTCCAGATCAGGGAAGAAGGAGTGGGAGGACGTGCTCCAAATGCTGGAGCAGAGATCCCCATGCAGCCCATGGAGAAGAACATGGTGACATAGCTTGTCCCTCTGCAGCCCGTGGAGGTCCCCACCAACAGTGAAAGCAGAGGAGGGACTAAGAGATTGTCACCTTCTTAGGTACTGCAGTTATAGAAAGAGGCTAAATAGATACATATATGTTTCACAGCACAAAAGGAAGACAAATTTTAATTTATCTCAGACAAAGCACAAACAAGGTCTCTAGATATTCCTTGGAACTTCTGCTAAAGCTCCCTGCCATGAAAAGCAATGATCATCAAACCTCTTCTGTGCTTCTTTGACAAGACAGTTCCATGGAAATGGACTTTCCAGCACAAAGTGCATTTCAAAAATGTGACAAAGTGACTGACATCTAATTCTGCTTATCTGCTATGACAACCAGACACTGTTGATTATCATTTGTGATGTTCCAGTCTATGGCATTGGAGTCAATCTCTGGTACACATAACCAGATGGGAATGAAGTGCTTATCATTTACTATGCAAGAACTTTGACACCAACTGAATGAAGCTTTGCACGAGATGAGTGCTTGCTAAATGCTGTCTCTAGTTATAAGGTAGAGATTCACACAGATCACAAGCATGTTCTAGAGAAAGACAAGCTGCCATTGCCAGTCACATCCTGATGACTGCGGAAATGGTCCCTTTGATTGCATAGCTGTTTGCAAGCCAGACAAATTGACAGGATGGGCTGGCTGCTGATGTAAATGTCAAGCTACTTTCACCTCCATCTGAAAAGTGGATAGTGGAATCATTCCCTGATTGGTCTCTTCAGGTCAGAAAAGATTGTCAGTGATCCAATAAAGGCTCAATTCAGTCTGCAGAGATGGCCAGAAGAGAAAATTGTTGCTGGAGTGATTTCTTTTCATTCTTCAACATAGGTAGACTGTAACAAAAGATTCTTTTTGTGGGGAAATAATTTTATTCTTCCTGACTCAGCAGTCTAGACCCACTAGCAATCTTTCTGAAGCATATAAGAGCTTTGTTCCCATGAAAGTATTGCTAATGAATCAACACCTTTGTGAAGACAGTGCTAAATTAATGTATTGTTTTCCAAGTCTCTTGTTCTTGAGACTCTTCCCAAGAACTTATGATTGCACTAGATTTCTGTTTAAAATGGACCAAGATGATTCATTCTCATCACAAATATCTAACATGACACTTTATGCACTTTGCCATCCATTCACAACTCATATGTCAGCAGATACTGGCATATTCAGTAATAGAATAGCCTTCATCTTTGATTAGTTGAAGGACTTCAGAAGAAGTAACTTAATTTAAGTTTCTGCCATACAATCTCTAGGCAAATAATCAACTGTACAAATGGTGATGAGAGACAAAGGTGTCCCTCCTTGTCCATAACTACAGTCAGTCCTGCTGAACTTCTCATCTGCTGCTATCTTAAGACAAAACTGAGATGTCTCAATTATGCTGTGTGTATGAGTGTATGTGTTTGGTGCTTTCTATATATATACACACATATATATACATTATTTTTAAAAATTAAATTAAATTAAATTAAATTAAATTAATTATTTTATTTTATTTTTTAAGCAGGAAGCATTATATTTTCCAGAAGTCCTGAAGCTAGACCTAAATTATGTCCTTTAAAAACTATCAGGGTCACTTATCCTGTCTCAGGAAGGTCCAGCCTGCTACAGAGTAATTTACATCCTGTCATATCAATGAACTGAGAGTCACTCCTCTTAGAGAAGTGTTGCTCTGAGGAAGACTGCAGATATGACATCTTTGGAACTTGCTATTACTCATCTATTCCTTCTATGCTAAGAATTATTCCAAAGATGTCCACATCTTCCCATATAGATTGAGGTAAATTCGTAGTTCCCCAGCACGAAAGAGCTGGTGAGACCCCGGTAAAGACCTCATCCTGAAATGTATTGGTTGAGCCTGGGTGGGGTACGCAAGTGCAGCTAGCTCCAAGAAGAAATCATCCTGATGGCCCAGAAGGTTAGTGGGGGTGTGACCTGGCAGCATAGAAGATAAAAAAAGGCAGAATTCAGCAGCTGCTGGGGACATTTGTTCTGTTGCACACACTGAATTGGAGCTGTGTCTGCTGCAGCAATCTCAATTCTCCATGGACCTTTGACTCAGCCTGCAGAATAGCCAAGACCCAAGTTTGGGTGTGTGGCTGTGTGTGTGTCTCTGAAATCTGTACCTTTCTTCCTTCTGCTTTCATCAGCTGCTCTCAACAAAAAGAAATTGAGAGTAACTTTTGTTGGACTATTTACTTCTCCAGGTAACTGATGCTACTGTCCTTGCAGGAGTGCCCTCTTTGGTGCAGTTTCCAAAGACATACATCTTAGAAACTTTGTGAGCCTTTTATATGGTTAAGGTTGCCCATAGCACATGATTGATTAAACTAGCAAAGGGTGAGAGGAGCACTGTACATGTACAAGGAAGATAATAGTTTTGTGTGGTACAAATGATCACCTAAGATGTCGTGCTTGAATGCATTGTTTTCTGTTAGACTGGAAGGACTCTAGATCATTCCCTGTCTTTACATCTCACAATTCACATGGCATGCAGGAGAAGTCAGCCTCTTTCATGAATTACATGGTTTTCATGTAACTGGCAGAGAAAGAGTTACATTCATTGCTGAGGGCTGCTTCAGCTCCATGAAGCCTGCTCCAAAAACCCAACAGTGTGCAATGGCTGCAGTGGGTTGATCCTGGCTGAATGCCAGATGACCACCAAAGCTGCTCTACCATTCCCCTCTTCAGCCGGACAAAAGGGAGAAAATTTAACGAAAGCATTGTGGGTCAAGATAAGGACAGGGAGATCACTCAACTATTACCCATTACAGGCAAAACAGACTTGACTTGGTGAAAAATTCATTTAATGTATTGCCAATCAAATCAGAGTAGGATAATGAGAAATAAACCCAAATCTTAAAACACCTTCCCCCACCCCTCCCTTCTTCCTGGGCTCAACTTTATTCCAAATTCTCTACCTCCTCCCCACCCAGTGGCACAGGGGGATGGGGAATGAGGATTGTGGTCAGTTCATCACATGTTGTCTCTGCAGTTCCTTCCTCCTCAAGGGGAGGATTCCTCACACTCTTCCCCTGCTCCAACATGGGGTCCATCTCATGGAAGACTCTCACATATTCTCACTCCTCTCTCTGGCTGTCATTGTGCAGGGATATTTTTCCCCATCTTCAATATGTTATCACAAAGGCACTACCACCATTGTTGATTGTCTCAACCTTGGCCAGGGGCAGGTCTGTCTTGGAGCTGGCTGGCATTGGCTCTGTTGGACATAGGGGAAGCTTCTAGCACCTTCTCACAGAAGCGATCCCTGTAGCCCCCTTTCTACCAAAAGCTTGCCATGCAAACCCAATAGAATCATAGAATCATAGAATGGTTAGAGTTGGACGGGACCTTAGAGATGATTGAGTTCCAACCCCCCTGCCATGGGCAGGGACACCTCCACTAGACCAGGTTGCTCAAAGCCCCATCCAGCCTGGCCTTAAACACTTCCAGGGACGGGGCATCCACAACTTCCCTGGGCAACCCGTTCCAGTGCTTAACCACCCTCACAGTAAAGAATTTCCTCCCGATATCTAATCTAAATCTCCCCTCTTCCAATTTAAAACCACTATCCCTTGTCCTGTCACTACATTTCCTGACAATGAGTCCCTCTCCAGGTCTCTTGTAGGCTCCCTTCAGATATTGGAAGGCTGCTATGAGGTCTCCCTGGAGCCTTCTCTTCTCCAGGCTGAACAACCCCAGCACCCTCAGCCTGTCTTCATAGGAGAGGTGCTCCATCCCTCTGATCATCTTCGTGGCCCTCCACTGGACCTGTTCCAACAGGTCCGTGTCCTTCCTGTGTTGAGGACTCCAAAGCTGGACAGAGTACTCCAAGTTGGGTCTCACGAGCGCAGAGTAGAGGGGCAGAATCACCTCCCGCAACCTGCTGGCCACACTTCTCTTGATGCAGTCCAGGATGCGGTTGGCACATTGTCGGCTCATGTTGAGCTACTCATCCACCAACACCCCCAAGTCCTTCTCCTCAGGGCTGCTCTCCAGCCATTCTCCGCCCAACCTGTATTTGTGCCTGGGATTGCCACGTCCCAGGTGCAGGACCCTGCACTTGGCCTGCTTGAACTTCATGCGACTTGCACAAGCCCACCTCTCAAGCCTGTCCAGGTCCCTCTGGATGGCATCCCTTCCCTCCAGCGTGTCGACTGCACCACCGAGCTTGGTGTTGTCGGCAAACTCGCTGAGGGTGCACTCTTTCGCACTGTCCAAGTCTCCAACAAATATGTTGAATGTAAATGAAATATGTGAAATGGTATGAACAGCCTGTCCAGAAACAAGGCCAGTCTAAGTTCAAAGCTTCCTACTATACTGATCTTCTTGCCTGTGGCTTCTCATCCCCGCATATCTACCATGATTTACTGCTCCCTCAGTTGCACTGACATGGTTATTTTTGCAGCCACAGTGTAAAGCTGATCCTTGAAAAGCTCCAGTTAAAAAATTGCCTTAGAAATCTAAAAAGGTAAGCATTTAATGAATTCCACATGTAGTGCTGTAGTGCAGTGAATATGACTTTTTGCCGTCCTAGCAGAGCCATGGGCTCTACCCTGAGCTGAGAGCACAGGTGTCAGGGCTGGCCTGGGCTCATCTTGGCCAGAGCTGGGCTGACCTGGTTTCAGGGTCTGCCTTGGGGCCAAGTGCCTGTTTCCTCCCCTGCCTGAGCTTGAGCTTTGTCAGTGCCTCCATGGGAAGGGTCTGGCAAAGCCAGGGAGCTGCTGCCCAACAAACAAGAACCCCTGAGGGGCTGAGCCTGAGGAGGCTGTGGGGTCACGCTCACATTCAGCTGAGAGCAGCCAGAAGGCAGCAGCCGGGGGCAAGGAAACATATAAAAAGAAACTTAAAGATATCCAAGACTGGGGAGAAAGGGACTCTATTATCCGTGTTATACTCTTCCCAACAAAGACCTTGGGACATGGATCTTATTGTAACAACTTACCAGCACTGCTTGAGGAAGACTGGCAGTTGACCATAGATCCAGGTAGGTATTAGAAAGAAGAGTACAGTACTAGTAAAACTGTTAATGAAATTATTAGAAAAAGAAACCAACTACATAAAAATGGAACCAAAACAACTTTATCCTTGTCACTGAAGAGAAAGAACTGTGCTAAATGTCAGCATGTCTGCTCAGTACAAGGGCCAGAAAAAAACTTCTGACTGTAAATGACAAGGTCTGCAACAGTCCAGCAAAAAAATCCAAAGGACCAAACAATCTTTGGGATATCAAGATTGTCATAGTACCTATTCCAATTAAACTCTTTTTCTAAGTCCAACTATAAAAACACCCCAAATATTCCCTGCCTCATAGATCTATTCAGGCTTTGATCTTTGCTAGGAGTTGAAGATAGAGGCTAAGACTAAATAAATTAATTTTTCGTTTTAGCCTCAAGTATTAGTTTACAGAATTTTCCTGCTTTATATTATGGCTCTCTGAGAGTGATGCTAATAATTTGTTCAATCCATGAAAGATTTAGAGATGTCACCAAAACACATGAAATGCAATTAAACTTTGACACTAACCACTTTGATCAAGTAAGGTCAGAGACAATACTTGCATCTCTTAATATTTTATGAAGCAAACTTTTCGCCTTGATTTCTGAATAAGAGGGAGAAACTCAAAGGACATGATATGTCAACACTGTCAGACAGAATTTTTAAAAATAATACACAAGTGAATCACTTGATGACATGAGTCAAGCAAAAGCCATTCAGGTTCAAGTTGTTGTGACAATTGTGCTAACAACATTTTTTCTCCAGGTACTGTCAATGTTTTATTTAAAAAATAATTTGAATTACACTTTTTTTTTCATCCATCTTTGTTTTGTATTGCAATTGGTTTGTTGACTCTTGCAACAATAAAATAAATACTTATTTTTAAGAAAATAAATATATTATCTAAACAAATAATACAAGTACTTATATAAAAATTATTTATAAATGAAAGAAGTTACAGTAAACTTCTAAAGCATTTTCTTGAAACATGGAATAGATATAGGAGCATTAATGTTTCTTGTTTCACACTGTAGGATTCTACTGAAATTAAGTTAAAAAACAAATAACAGGTGCTCCACTGGTAATTAGGAGCAGCCCAAGTATACTAAGTTAACAAGTGATAGAATTAATAGCTTCACAGTTTGGTTGTTACTTTTTTTCTTTTTTAATTACTCCAACAGCCATTTCTGTGCAGCAGAATCAAGAAATCTGTTAAAAACTTGAAGTCACACCAGTATGTTGTTATCCAGCAGAGAACTCATTTCCAAACTGCTGTCTCCATCCTTTGAGGCCTGCTCTAACCTGACAGCAAAAGTAGACTGGCCACAGTGAGTGTGGGTAGGGGGGCGCTCCTTTATTGTTTGTGTTGTTTTCTTGCCACAACAGAAAACTTTTTTGACAGTATTCCATACTGAATACTATTTAACCTCCGTGAGAATACAACAGCACTTGGAAGGCGCCACTTAGTGTACAGTAAATCACAATCCATCATAATAATCTCAAGCATACACAGTGGGAGATCTCTTGAGGAAACATCTTGTGAAGTCAGCACCATTTGGGCTATTAAAGCAAAAGCAAAACATAGGCTAAGCAAAATGCTTTGTACAACTTTCCCTAAATACTATGGATGATAACAAAGACTTACTTTCAATTATGATGAAATTCCCTAGCACTTACTGAGAAACTTCTTTGTGATATGTATTCCAGTTTATATATTTTGCAGCTTTTCATCATCCCTCTGTACTTCCATCATACATTCATGCAGCATATTTTTTTTTTCCCCCAGGCTAACCTCCTAAGTAATCCCCAGTCTCTCATCTATTGTTTCTCTGTTTAACTATTGATATACTCTGTTCTTGAAAGTCTTTGAAAGAAAAGGCAGTTGGGAATTTCTGGAATTCAAAACACTAATTTTACTCTTTCTAAGACAGCCGTTTTCTGCACAGCTAAGTGATCACCAGCTTTTTGAATAGTAATAGCAAAACATAATATTTAAAGACACATGTGTCACCTCTAACACTTTGTATGGAAAACAGTTCAGTGAATCATTAGCAAATGTTTATAAATCTTACAACACAATAAAAGGATATGGGGACAGCTGGTGACATTTGCTAGTGCCAAGAGAGAAAACTTTGTGTCACTTGTTCTTTGGTTGCATATGCACAGATGATAAATAAAAAAAAAATGATCAGTCTGTGAAGTTAGCACCTATTTGTGATCAATGGTCAAGGGGAATTTTGAAAGATAATTTTGAAATTACCAATGTTGGTTAAGTATCTTATAATGGACAACCAAACAAGCGTACATTAACCAACAGATTAAATACCATACTTCATTATCATATTTGTCCAGTCTTTAATTATCTATCACTATACTTGTCATAAATAGGAGTATGGAGAGCCAGGAGATCTGAAGTTCAAGACCATAACCTAACCAGCAGTTTACTCTCATTCTTAACTGCAAGGTTACCATCATGTTGTAGTCTCTCAAACTCCAGCATAAATCTTAGTGACTGCACATGAAACACTCCACAGTGTGTAAAGGAAAATGTTCCTATTGATTATACGGCACTGTGCACGTTTTCTACATGGGGAATTATGTGCCATCTCTTTCAAGGACATCAAAGGAACTAAGTGAAGCATAATAGTTTTTTGTATAAATATTATGTATCAAAGCCTTGCTAATGCCAATCACTGAAGTATTTCTAAGGATCACTTCCTCTGACACTGTTATCCATGGAAGGATGCAATATGTCACTTTCCTTAGTAGAAGAAATTTAAAGCATAAAGTTGAAATTTCTGATCTTTCTCGTGTTATAGAAAAATAACAAATTCTGATCACAGAATGGTGAACACCACTGCATTTTAGGTTCAAGGCAGCATTACTGAACAATACTTATTTGTGGGATATTCTCAAAACATAAAGTGCATTGAAAATCATGATTAACAGATATCCCATTTTTAGAATGGTCTCTTTATGGACATTCTTATCTCTGTTAATAGAGTGAGGTTGACAGTTTTCATCATCCTGTTTAGTCCTTTAAAGTTAATGACTATAGAAATGCAATAAGCTAAATCCACAATAGGACCACAATGTTATTGAAGACACCATTCCTCCTAGGGAACACAAGGGACTCAGTAAATCAAGCGTTGATTATTAGGTGCTACAAAATCGGAAACTTTACCAAAGACCATTCTGCACAGTTTATTTAAGATTGCCCACATGGAAGGCCAAGTCTTTGACCCTCTCACACAGACTGTTGGAAACCTACTTTTTCTCAAAAATCATAGTGAACATTTGGTGAACATTTGGCCTGAATTTACATGCTCAAGTCAGCCTCATCTTCCTCATGATAAAAAAATAAGAGATTTTGTTGTAGCCAGGTGGCTAAGTATGCACTTGTTGCTGCCAAACAATAAACTAGATCCTTTATCGGTGCTGTCATTGCCAAAACAATGTTCGATTCACTGTAGGCAATATCCCAGTGTTAATGTACCTCCTTAGAATTGAAGAAGACTTTCTTTTTCAAGACTTAGGGGACTTTACACAGACAGCAGGAGTTCTAAGATGTACTGTTCAGAACAAGCAATTCCAAAAATTGCAGAAATTGGTTGAGGGAGAACATTCAGTCCAGTTCTCCCTCTGTTTCCCTGTGTACCTTTCCCAGAGTTACTGGATAATTAGGAGGAAGGCACGAGCCCTTCCGTCAGCCTTGGAGGCAACTGTGTATTGGGGAAAACTTGACTGTTTTCAGAGTGTCCCCACTATAACTGGGCCAAGGTCAAAAGAAAGTTCATTTTGTAGGTTTTACTTGGGCTTAGATATGAGTTAACCTGCCTGCCAGTTCACCTGTCAGATGGATCAAGATATGAATAGGGATGCATTTTTTGGTGACTGTGAAACTTGTGAAATTACTGAAAGCTGAGTAAATGTTCAGAGACATGGCTCTAAATTCTGGATATATGTATAACAGGGACAAAGTACACATATATAAAATATATAAAATTATATGCCTAGGTTCTAGCTCAGTCCTAACACTTATTTAATCATTTGTATACACTCTACATCCAACAAAGTATTTTTAACACCAAACACTTCTGCAGGACTTCTTGTCTTCAAAGTGCCTTTCAGATTTTGAATCTGATGATAGTCCTTATTTTATGGACTTTGGTATTTGATGATGCACCCATATAATGGAAAATCATTACTATCTATTATCTGTCTCAACTAACTTTTTGAGGGAAGAATGAAGAATAACTACAGAAATGTCTGTATTACAGTCAAAAAGCTCTCTGACAGGGAAAGAAGGGAATAGCTTCACATCAAGGGTTGCCCAGCTTTGTGACCAGCTATCCTGAGGATGGAGGTTTTCAGTTCTTCAACTGAAAAAGAGGTCAGCATGTACAGAAATTAGATTCACTCAGCATATAGGAAGATGTCCATTTTGCAGGTGGAGACAGCAAAGATAGCGATGAATTAAGCAAAACTTCAGAAAGCTTTTGTGTTAAGGGCTAAACTGAAATACAAGACTACTTGTATTTAATGGTGTTTCAATATAAGTAGGTGATGTTTTTCCTTCAAAACATGTTAAAGCTGTCAACAAAACTGCTCACTTTGATATAGCCCAGATATCAGTCAGAAACATACACAAACTGATGCAGGTATTTATCTATTGATTCTCCGTGGCATTAAGGAAATACTGCTTAGTCTTAAGCTAAGAAATGTTTTCCCCTCCTACACATTTTTGAAGGACATAGCTCTACAGCGTGTGAAACACAATGGAAAGAGTGTGAAATACTTTCAGTATATTCATTTATATATTCATTTAACTTTTTTTTCTTCCAGAAAGCATCCAAATTGAAAACATTTAAAATCAACAATATAGACATTTTTAAAGTACGTAGTTTTTAAAAAAATGTTTTTGCATTGAAAATACTCATAAATTTTATTTGAAACTATAAAAAAATCTTGTAATTATGTCAAATATTCCCTTTGTATTCAATTTCATTAAAAATTAATTAGTTTGATCATTCAGGCAAAAAAAAAAAAAAAAAGCCAAAAAAAACCCCAAAAAACCTTAAAACACGATTTCCCTCTGAATGGGGACAATTTTCCCCACTACTGCTAATATGCTATAGTTTCCCTAACTCCAATTACTATTATATGAAACAAAATATCATTGATAATCTAAATTCCCAATTTACCTGTTACAGCAGAGATTACACTGAGTTTCCTAATGTGTCCCAATACCCCAAATCATTATCTAAACTCACACATCATTTCTAAGGCTGCTATCTTGAGATCCAAGACTCTGTATGATGATCAAGAGACACAAATTATGATACTCAGGAAAGATTTTCCTTCATTTAGTTATGACTGGGTCTTTCTATTTGTCAGTTCATGGTGTTGTAGTTGGGTTTTTTTCTCCTTCACTTACAGCAAAATTTCAAGAATCAATGATCTGAAGGGATGAACCAAATCTACATTGCACAGAAAGGCAGGTAAAAAAACTCCAAAATACAAAACCAAAACCCCTGGAAAACATAGCCAAGATTGGTTCAAATAGTTTTGCTCTTCTGGGAAAGAGAAAAATAGATCCAATTCATAGCCTACAGTCATCAATATTCATTGTGCTTCCTTTCCTATCTGGAAACGCATCAATTAATTAATTAACTATTCATAGAAGTACTTCTTTTTCCCCTTACTTTCCATTCAAATTCTTTCCATATTTGAATTCTTCCACATGCTACATTTAAAATACTTCTTGCTGCTACATTAAATGGGAATATGAATTTACATGAATAAACAAACAAATAAATAAACAAATATGATTATGGTTATAGTTTCTGGAAGAAGGAAAAAAGAGGGGAGGAGAAAGAACTGTGAGAAAAATATTGCCATGACTGAAATATGCTTAACTGTCATATCTAAATGGTATGAGGGCCTACAAGAGCCATGTAAATACTCTGCCTTCTTGTGCAGTATTCAATAGATGGTTAAACAGAACCTCTTGAAGTTCAACAAGGACAAGTGCAAGGTCCTGCACATGGGTCAGGCCAATCCCAAGGACAAATACAGGCTGGGCAGAAAATGGACTGAGAGCATCCCTGAGGACAAGGACTTGGGGGTGTTGGTAGATGAGTAGCTCAACATGAGCTGGGAATGCACGCTTGCTGCCCAGAAAGCCAACTGCATCCTGGCCTGCATCAAAAGAAATGTGGCCAGCAGGTCAAGGGAGGTGATTCTGCCCCTCTACCTCACTCTTGTGAGATGTCACCTGGAGTACTGTGTCCAGCTCTGAGGTCCCCAACATAAGAAGGACATGGACCTGTTGGAGTGAGTCCAGCGGAGGGCCACGAAGATGATCAGAGGGCTGGAGCACCTCTCCTATGAAGACAGGCTGAGAGAGTTGGGGTTGTTCAGCCTGGAAAAAGAAGGCTCTGAGAAGATCTTATAATGGCCTTCCAGTACCTGAAGGCGGCCTACAGGAGAGATGGGAGGGACTCTTTATCAGAGAGTGGATCAATAGGATGAGGGGTAACAGTTTAAAACTGAACGAAGGTAGATTTAGGTTAGATATTAGGAAGAAATTCTTTACTGTGAGGGTGGTGAAGCACTGGAACAGGTTGCCCAGGAAGGTTGTGGATGCCCCATCCCTGGAAGTGTTCAAAGTTGGGTTGGATGGTGCTTTGAGCAACCTGGTCTAGTAGGAGTTGTCCCTGCCCAGGGCAGGGGAATTTGAACTAGGTGATTTTAAGGTCCCTTCCAACTCTAACCATTCTATGATTCTATGATTCTGTGGAGTTACTACACTGAAGAAAAAAGGCAATAGCATAGTTTTCAGTAATATATTCCTGTGTATAGCATCATCTGGAAGTGATCAATTAAAGGTGTTAAAATTTTTGGTCATTACAAGATCCACAGGTTTGCATGTATGTTCTGTAAAAATAATGATCTGGTTGACGCGAGAAAACAAACCAAACATATTTCTTTGATGTTTTACACCTGATTTGTCGGTGTGAAGGAAACAAATGGGAGAAGTTCCAAAACGTTTAGGACATTATTTTCTATATATGTAAAAGAGAATCAATCCAAAATTATAGTGAGGGACTGGGACTTCCACAGATTGATTGAAGGGGAAGTATTTCCAGATATAGAAGCTGGAATTCTTGTTATATCTTCTAATCATATCTTTTGCTTCAAATGGAAATGCTAGTATGCCAACCCTGCCAATACACACGAAACCAACAAAACCAACCAAACAAAAAGAACCCATCTTTGGTTTTAAATCTTGAGGACCAAATTATGTAATATATAATATACTAAATATGTGCCCCTGAGGATAGGAAGAGCAATGCAGATGATTTACTTTTAACAAAAGTCATCCTACAATTTTTTCTGAAGTGACTGTAATGAAAATTTCAGAAATGATGTTGTCTATATTCCACTAACCTTGTTTTAATGGATGAGGCTTGTGTTAGAGGATGGGCAAACATTTGGTGATATTCCTTTTTGCTCTAGAATTAATTGATATTTAAAGAGAATGAGGAAAAGGACAAGTTTTGAGCAATGTAAGGTCATATGCAGACCTATTAATCAATTGAGACATTTGATTAAGAACTCTGGGGATAAAAGGTCACAAAGGATTAAATTAATTCAATGTATTTATTTAATTTTAAATGAGATGTTAAACATACGTGTGGGACAGAAGGGAATTTCAGTATAAATTCATTGGCATGTATAGATAATTGTGATTTTCCTTCCAATAAAGAAAGGTGCGTTTAGATTTTGATTTGGCTTTTTTTTTTTTTTTCACAATTTCAATTGAATCCATAAAAACCCACTACTCATGCTGTTCTATTAAGGTTTTCTCTTTTCCTTTCCATGTATATGAAGAAGGGATCTATGTTGGTCCAGGTGTTTAATAGAAACAGATCTACTTAACAGAACCCTTAATTAGCATTCTTACCTCACCTAAAAGCTTGTGCTGTTAATTATATAGAGAGTTGAACTAAATATTCAGTATACTTTTTGTAATCTTAAAAATATGAACCTATAAATCTCTTAAGCTTCTTTAGTAATTATATCCCTTGCTTATTAATATATAGATTTATACTGGGGGGGTCAGGAGGAGAAAAATCTAGTTCAAGTTTATTCTTTCTTAGCATTTATGATAAGTGCTAGAGGTATGCACACATACTAACTTATGCAGCTCATTTTGATAAACACTTGAGCAGATAAGTCTTTTTACTATACTGATATTGCATAGCCTATAGCAGGGTTCATAAAAGATACAAACTCATTTGCTGTGAGTTTCTACACTGTTGAATACTGTTTTTTATTTTATTTAACTCCTTGATTTAAAAAAATGTTATAGGATTAGCATTTGTCATTGGCCTCTGTTTTTTCTTTTAGTTGTAACTTCCCATGAAAATCAATGATGCCATTTAATGAAATGAAGAGCTCCTAGCCGGATGTTTTCTGGGCATTTGCAGAAAATTACACATTTCTCATTGTATTTCAGTGTGAGAGTTATGAGGCATAAAGTTTTCTTTATTTTGCCCCATGATTCCCCATCACATCTCAGTAGATAGCACTGTGTGCAGAATAGGTGAGAGTTAAGTCCCAAAGTATGTAGTTTATTTGCAGTTGGTGATAAAGTAAATTATATTTCTTCTTTCTACAGTAATGTTTATTTACATTTCCCTTGTTTTTTTGTTTTTGGGGTTTTTTCAGTTTCTTTTTTCATTTAGTTCCTTATTGCCTCACTGCTCACTTTTTCCAATTATTTGTATGCACTTTGGGTTTTTCAATTACCTCCATATTACCTATTTGGGGAGCATTGTTTTAAATGCGTATTTTAACAGCACAATTTGCTTTGACAGAATGATTTGTAGAGCTGTAGCAAGACATTCACCAGAGACTTGAAATCTTGTGCACAAACTCCCTAATCTAGCAAGCTTTAATTCACAAGCTTACTGCTGTTCCTCCATTAAGGTAGTGATGAAATGCAAATCGGAAATTGTTCTGCAGAGCTTCTAAGCTGCTAAAAAAAATCAGAACTGCTGAAATCCTACAGTACCGTGACATTTACAACATCAGTGTATCAGAGTCATCATTTTCTTTTAATTGGGAGCAGGTAGAGTAAGGGGAGTATTTAAGTGCACGTTAGGATGATTGAAAAAGAATGAGGAAGTGAGCAGTGCCCTCCACAGCCTTGCGAGATTACTAAATCACTTATTCACTCTTTTAGATCTTAAATTCTTTTCACAATGGCACATTTCCTATTAGAGGTAGGGAAACAAATGCCATCCCATCTTCACCAAGAGTTTGGTGGTTAAGGCACACTCCAATAATTCAGTGCTCTGGGTTTGAACACACCAATCTTCTTACCAACACTTGCAACCCATCTCTCATTACTTAAAACACCAGAAGAGTTGTACTTAAAAGACCATTCCCATCTTCTTTTCTATTACTGGTCAGACAGCTAAAAATGTCAGCTTTACTTCAGGGCAAGGATCAGGCTTATGACACTTTATATTTGTTACAGAGGAGGGACAAAAACGGCAGCAAAGTTAAAGGTCAGTTAACATTTTTCGTGTTGGCCATGATGAGCAAGTTGCTTACATTTTGTGTTTCTCATTCTGAAATTAAATCGTGAGTATAAGGAGCAATAAACTTTTTGTGTAGGTAAGCAAAAATAGAAAAATCACTGCATGTTTACAGGAAAATAAGAGTATGACACTGAAATCTGAGTACCTTTGGCTGAGGTCAGAACTTTATCTGAGGCTCTGCAGATGCAGGGCCTGCTCTTTATACTCATTGTATATGGCAATGGATGGCAACATTCATTATATTACAGATACAGAATTATGTAAGTTATTATTAAGTTTTTATGCCAGTGGAAATTTGTCAATAAAAAGAATTGCATTGCCTTTCCACAATGAGCCTAATTGATGATTAAAACTTATTCCATATGGTGGATTTATAATTATCCAAGTGGGGAGGTTAGACAGAGAAGGACATTGTATAATGCATGTTGGTGTTTATCATGTTTCTTCTTCTGCAGACATACTCACCCACCTTTCTTCAGTCCCATTTTGCTCCTTGTAACAGCTTTCAATGGTTCCAGTAAGTAACAATAATGTTTTTCTTTACATCAGAAATATCTCACGGGCACCTTCAGATTCTCTATCCATTCCTCTTCCATGAAAAATAAACATCGTAGGAGCTGTGGATGATCAGAATCACTGAATCATTTTTTTTACTGGTAGTTCTTACCCTTCCCAGACCTCTATTACTATGTTTTAAAGATATTGGAAACACGTATTTTTCAAGAGCTCTAAAATGAAATATTCCTTTTTATTTCTATAAACAAAAACCTCTGTGCACTTCATTACGTTGATAGCATTCTAAATTGTTCTTTGTACTTGTCAAAGACCTCTAAAGAGCTGTACTTCCTTTCTCACATTCAAATGAACTAATACAAACTATTGTCACTACTACTATTACTACAAAACCTGCATAGCTTTTAGCTATGTTTTAACCAACCTTCTTGAGGATAAGCTACATATAGATGATGTTTTACATCAAAAAATTAAGTTTCTTTTTATTGCAGATTGTATCATTGAATTTCAAAATTGTCGCTTTACCCCTCCATATTATCATGTGGAGTTTAAAAAAAAGAAATTCAGAAGAAAATCCAAATCAACTCTATTGTCTAAGCAGAGTTTGGGTATGAATTAGACACATATTGAGACTAAAATTCAAAGAGTATTCATGTACTTTATTTGTACAGATTCCCCAAATTATCAGAGAATATCTGTAATGGTTTGTAAGGTATATATATTTGCATTATTCATGCTGACTTCTTATGTCCTTTTAGGTGTTTGCTGAGAGTTTTTAGATGTAAGGTATATATAAAGTGTAGGAACTAACTGATGAAGTAGCAACTGCAAATTATCTTCTCAAAGTGAGGATAAATGCCTCTGTCTACAATGGAGTCACGGAAGTTAAAAAAAAAAAGCCTTCCTTATTCCTCCTTATTTTTCTCAATGAAACCGAGACAGCCATCTAGAACTGATTTCTTTCATAAACACTTGGAATTATTCATTCTTTGACATCAAAAACATCTATTCTATAAAATAATTTCCAGGAGGAACTTGTCATGAAAAAATAATGCTTCTATTTCCCTAAAAAAACCTGTTTGTTCCTTTAAGTGGTTAAAAAAGCCAATCCTTTACTTGAGAAGTAGTAAATTTAAATGCAGGTCTTTTATTTCATTGTTATTTGACTAATAAAATGCTTAGTAAACCAATATACTAAGGTCTTTTGATGTTTTAATCAGTTCTAAGGCAAGAAAATGTCAAAATATTCATAGCAATTAATAGAAATATTTTAGTTAATTGAATTGGTAAATATTTAATAGCTTCTTAATAAACAAAGGATGATAAAAGGGAACTTCTAATACAATGATAATAACTAGACACAGCACCTTTTGTGATGTCTAAATTTAAATACTTTAGAATAATTTTATTTCAGCATTTTAACAGGATTTCTTGAATTTCTTTGATATAGATTTCCTACTCTGATCAAGCATAAAAAATGCAGGTCCAAACCTTTACTTTACTGACATAAATGCTTTCTGTGTTTACCAAGTCTGAATTTGAAAATGACTGCAGAAAATATAATATATATTTAAAATGGAGAAAGGGAATATGTATTGCTTTTTTTCTGTCAGAGCGGGCGCTATTAAGTGTTAACTAATTAGTTTTCCTGTGAAGTAGAGAGGATAAGCTATGATTTTGGATTGTCCTGACACATAGAAAGAAGAAGCCTGCATGAAAAAATTACACAACCCCTGTTCATTTAGGGATTGTCTGCCATCTGGCTTAGGGGACTGCTGGCAAAAGGAGTCGTCATTTTGCTATATATGATATTGTTTGCCCAGATCACATGTATGTTCTGTTAAATGAAACTATCTCTCAACAGACAGACAGGCTGCAGTCTGGCCTCTCTAAACCTTGAAAGGTTAAACCTGGATTTCTCATCGGAATAACAGAAGAAGGGATCTCTCTGGACAGCAGTGCCCCAGGGTGTAGTTTACCTGGGCCTGCTATCCAGATGGACTACAGCTGCTGAGCCCAAACCAGCCAGATTAATCTCAAAGGAGCTGAATAACAAAGGTAACTTTTTTTTTTTTGGTGACATTTTTGGTGGAAGCCAGAAGGTGATAAAAACCACTGTGTCAAATGCAGATTGGCCTGAGTATGCAGAACTACAAAGCCATCGGTAGCTTATGCTGATAAACTACCACGGAAATCAGTAAGTGGTTAAAAAGAGCTAATAAATAGTTCAAAAGAAGGAGGCAGAATTCAGGCATATCTGTGGAAGCCAGAGCCTGAGGATGAACTGCTATGTACAGGGCCTGAATGTTGGCCACAGACCTGACACCTCGGAAGGGCAGAGTGTCCTGCTCCCCTGAGCCGAGTTGTGCTGAGCTAAACTGCCCCAGGGGAGCTGAAGTTCTGATTTTCATGAGTGCTTGTTCATTAGGGAACAGGAATGGCTATTCCCCTGCTACTGCTATTGCCTGTTCCTGCCAAGCCAATAAACTTGAGATGACAACGTCGCTGCATAGTATGATTCTCTTCTGGTAACAATCTTACCCAGGCTCCGAGTGACAACGGCTGTGTGTCTCTTCCCTCTTTTGGCATAACATCTAGGGGAGAAACAGATAAAAGGCTTGTCTTGCTGGTACCAATAATCTGGCTGTTACCAAAATCCTTTTTTAGGAGTTCTGATCAAACTTCCACGTACAGATTTTCAACATCAACAAGCCGAGTTGAAGTCCTTTATAGAAACAAAGCAGAAGAAGTTTAAACTTTACATTAATCAGGTTCTCTTTTTTGCGCAGCTATGCACAAATGCAGGTATGTAGGAGAAAACCACCATTTGTTGTTTTCTAAAATAAATGCATCTGCCAATAAACAAGTCAATAGACACAGGAGTTAAAAAATGGTATTGCTTAAAATAATTTTTTTAGAAGGTAATAATATTTTTTAATGACTAAATAGCACACTAGAAAGAATAGACAATTCCTTTGATTAAGAATCGAAACCTTTGTCAAGTAGTTTAGCTCAGAACAGACACTTAAATGAAGAACACACGTATCTTGTATATTTCTCTGCTTTTTCTCTAGTAGGAAATTATATCTGCAGTGACTGGAACTGCTTGTTCCCCAGTTTTAAAAACTCTGAGTTCTATCTCCTAAAGCAATGTTAGTATAAAATAACCTCATCTCATATCAAACCCGTAATTCAGTGATTACCTGTTCTATTTGAAGATTTAGATGTTTGAAAATAGTCATTTATTGGCTCAGTCTTTACTGTGACCTCAATTAAAATTGTTCTGTCTATAATTAGTTTAATTAATTGTACTAATATGCTTGTTTAGACGAATATTTTCTTGATTAGCCACTTTAATCAAATTAATAAAATACACAGAAATAGTTTATTCCATCAAGTTGTGAGCTGGGTCGTGAAATCTGAGAATTTAGCTAACTTCAGGAAATACTTTTGCAGGTATTTTGAATCTGTTTTAAGAATAAAACAATGGCACAGATTTAACCCCACCTGCCCCCTTCCCCCCCCCCCCCCCCCATCCTACGTATATAGACCCTGAATTAACTAGATAGAATACAGTATTTATTCTATGTCCAAAGTGGTTATCCTGAAAACTCAAATATCCACCGAAGGTTAGTGACATCTAATTTTCATAACAACTCATTTTTATCTATTTATTTAATCTTAGTATTTTAATCTTAATTTTAAGGACTCCTTAAGTACCCAAAACTTTTTGTCCTGAATATGGCAGTAGGCCCCTCAACCTTGAGACTGCTGAGATATGTGTTGTCACATAAATCTCTGTGCCTGACTGGAATTCAGAAACTAGCACTTTTGTGTGCAAATCCCCTCAGGGGCTTGACCTCATAGTATTTTTCAGAGAATTCCTAACACACAGTAACAAGATCAGGCACTTCACACAATATTGTAGTAGCTGCTGCCTTCTTTTCAAATGCTGCTACTGCCACCAGCTTATTTTCATAATAGCATAGTGGTTACTGCACTTTGCCGGGAGGCGGAAGACTTGATTTTATTCTCACTTCAATCTGCCAGGATTTGAAAACCTGTCTGCTGCTTTCCATAAGTGTACTGAAATCATCAATCTGTAGACAAGGATGGAGATGAGGAAAGCAAGAAGGGATTAAAAAGCATCCTTTTTAAAAAGCTATGCTGCTCTGCTGAAAGAAAGCAAGACAGAGAAGAAAAAAATGAGAATCAGCATCATTTTTTCTGGCCAATAGGGAGGAAACTTTCCCAGGAGGTACAAGACTCAGAACTAAATCCCTTATTTGTGTAATTTACCTTAGATATCGCATAAAAACCAGAAGTGGCACTAAAGAAAGTGCCATACTCCATAATTCCAGTTATGTGCTGCAGTTTTAATTTATCTAAACACCCACATCAGTGTAGAAGCAAATGTGAAAACATTTGAAACACCCTGCACAGTGACCTGAAAAATATACTGTAACTGAAGAATTGCTTAATTTTGCTTGTTTTCGTCTTAAACAAAATAATGAAGTATTTTTTCAGATTTTTTTGCAGAATTTAGTTCATAGCTTCCTGTAGATATTTCAAGAACAGCTCCATGTGACTGAGCAGTAGCAGCCACATTTTTGAACTAAAATTTCAAGCTGTAATTGCTCTCTTTCTAGAGTGCATTGCAGATTTAGAAGTCTTTATGCATAATATTATTTCCCACATTTACACCCCAATTACACTGACAACTGAAAAATCTGAAAAGGACTTTCCATACATTCCCAAAGGTGTGCTAATTTATAAATTGCCAGTAAGTGATTTGAAATCTTTCAGCAGTACCCATTCCCAACTCAGGGTTCTCCCATTAGTCTCCCTCTTTAATTCCTTCCTACTATTTGTTCCTTTATTAGTGAACATGAATGAAACTTGAATCCTTATGCAGTTTTGCTTAATATTACTCACTTAAGCCAAGTTAGCAGTTTGTGTGTTTGAAAGAAAAATTCATATTTCAACAGTATGGTGACTGAAATATTAGCTGGAGCCATTTTCATCTTTTCACAGATGATATAGAGATGGGACTTTCAGGTGGTAGAATACAATGAAATACATTATTATTACATGGACCTGGGAAGCTGCTTGAAAAATATTGATTCTGTAAACTAAAATGACTAGGAGTTCATGACATTTTATTTTTCCTGTGAAATGACTGAGCTACTTAAAAGGAAATTGTACCATTTTTCTCTCACAACACATTTCAAAAGTTTCAAGAATGAAATACTTTTAGGATAAACAAATAAAAGTATATTTTAAAATATTTTTCATACAATTTTATACTTGATTTTTTTAAAAAAGTCAGGTCTCTGGCATAAGCACAATAGACATTTTTCTTCCAAGCCACTTCTCACAGTGATATAATGAAATAAGAAGCAGGAACTGTTCCAGCTGCGTGCATGTCAGTGGAGTCATGGGCCACTTGGTACCTGATACTTCTAAAATATAACATCATGTTTCAGACAAAATAATGTACCTTTCTTTATACCTTAAAGAAGAATTCGTACTCTAAAGGTGGTATTCCAGCTGAACCTGAATTTGTGTATAGCTTTGATTGTTATACTGCTTTGCTAAAACACATTGACTGCATGCATTTTTTAAAAAGAAAGTCTTAATGTCATTACTATCTGTCAATAAAGGTTTTCAGCTCTGCAAACAATTGAATCTCTGCTCATGCTAACCATTGCAAGGTAATAGTATCCTAAAGTACACCCAAAGAATTTTGAGTAACACCACTGTATTAAATAAAATCTAAGATACTGGAGACCAAAAGTGGAGCACCTAACCCGCCTAACTTCGTTTGTCTTAAATGGATGATAAGGAACAAGTAAGTACACAGTTTCAGATGAGAGATAAGTGTGAGTATCATGATATTACAATTATAGTTCCATTCTGATTTTCATTTCAGAGAAAAATTACTTCATATTTTGCACCTTAGTGAAGTTATATGTGACAGGGAGAAGTAAAAGTGGGGCTTCTCCACAAAGGAAGAGAAACCAGAAGCTGATGGTCACCCCAGCGCAGGCAGGAATCTGGAAACTTCATTTGCATTAAAATCAACGTGACTCACACTTCTGTTTATATGGAAGTATATTTTAGGAAATTAAAGTGGGACTTCATCAGGAAAATCAGTATTTAAGTCCCTCAAACTAACGCATCCTGAAACCCTGCTTACCTGCCCACTAGCCTCTGGTTGCCTCCTGGGACAATCAGAATCCAAATCCTCTCCTTTTATTTCTTTCTCCGTCATCGTCCCTAGTGCCTCATAATGACAATTACCACTTTGTTGTAGGTTACGTATGGAATTACTGTCTTTATATTCAATGGATTTCCATATGTGACCACATTTACTTTTATGTTGGATGAAACCTACATTCACTTTTTCTCAGTGTCGGAGGGGATAGATTACCTACCAGCTGCTGCTGCTCTGGCAAGAACCAACAAATATGTATAGGCTTCAGTGACTGGCTACGTACTTTATATGAAAAAGATCATTCACTAAACTGCATAACCAGGCTTTGAACTGGGGATTGGGACCTACAAACCTTCATCTATTGAGTGCCCTACACAGTAGACTAGAAAACATGTTCATTTTCACTGCACAACGGAAGAGTTTCAAATGGAGATATTAATTTCTTCTCCATCCCTAGTTCCCTACACAAAAACTGTTCAAAACTTTCTACCTAAAGCATTTTGCAAGGATGTGGGTCTTAATTCCTCCCAGGTGGATGAGGAAACTGAACACTTATCTCAAAAATCAGTGTTAAAGCACTTTAAACTGTCATCATACTCAATACACAAGAGTAACTGTCCCCTTCCTGTGTGTTTTTGGTCAAGTTTCTCTTTTTGGGAGGTCTTGGGTTGCTTTGTTTGTATGTTTGGTCTTTTGTGGGTGTTTACTCCCCCGCCCCCCAAAAAGAATTTCAAGTTATTTAAATAAAACTGAGTGGGGAAGAATTTCTAATAAGGCAACATTTAGACCACAGAACCTTCCCTGCTGAATATGATACACTTTTTGCAAGAGACTTTTTCAGAAGAGCAACAGAAAAACAGACAAACAAAAAAACAGGTAAAACTACCCACAGCATCTGTTGCTAACCTTGCTCCCCCAAACACAACAAAATTAAAATCCCTTACACTTTTGCTGAACTCAAAAAATAATAATAAGAAAAAATCAATTTTAAGCCAAGTATCAATTTATTCAATCCACACTTTTGAAGACTGGCAATATGATATGCAACTGAAAATGGTAGGTTGTAAAGGAAAATTGAACAACCTTAGTATCAGAGTGCCAGCAACTGTCCATATAATTTCCACACTTAAATTATTTTCATCAATGTAACTGTAAGTAATAAATTATTTCAGTCATGTCACCTTAAACTGTCAGAAATCCTCAGGACTATCATTACCTCCGACAGCGAATTACTTTCAATCCTCTTGAGTTCTTTCACAAAGGCTTATTCCCCATGCAGCATAGTTAACACACATGACTTTGAAATCTCTTTACAAAGCCATGGATTCAATAATGTATTTGCTAAATTTGTACTATGTACATCAGGGCTAAACTCTGCCCATGAGCATTCCTTCAAAGTTCATGTATCTGAAGGGAGAATTTGACCTTTTAGTAAGGTTAAGTCTCCAGTTCTTTTGTTCACATTTGAATTACTCTGTTTATTTAGAATTACCTCACTCATAATAAATGATAGGGTTTATTTCTTTGAACACTTCGGAGTTTTCTACTACTCAGAGAAAATTCTTATACAGTCATTACAGTATCTGAAGAAAGAATCAATGTCTCAAATGGCTTCAGCTATTTTTGTTGTATTAGGTATCTCTTTTTATTTATACGAGTGTCTTTTTAACTCACACAGGGATCACCAGCTCCAATTGTATTTTTTAATCTTTGAAAAAGTGCCTGGAAGCATAAAAATCATAACTGGTATTTATTATTACTTTTAGTATTAAAAGTACTCTAATCACTACTTTACGAGGTTATTTTTCCCTCACCTATTCAAATGTCGCAACTGCCTAGAGATACAGTGTCAGAGAAACTTATATTTCTTCAGTTCATTTGTTTTATTTTGTTTTGTGGGGCTTGGGGTGGGGGTTGAAACATACATTGAGCAATTTTACATTGGTGAAGACATACATCCTCACAATACGGTCCCTGGTTTCTTGCAGCAGAAACAATGTGTTCTCCCCTTACACAAAGCTTGTTGCAAACCTGCAAATGAGTTCTGGGACAAAAATGCTTCAGGGAAGGTACACATCTCATTTATGGAGTACCCACCCTGTTTCTGTACCCGAGAGTGTAATTTTCAAAACATCTACGTTAACTTTCAAAGGCATTTGTTCATCCAAAAGCAGATTCCTTAGGTACAGTGGAAAATCACTAGAAATCATAGTATACAGAAGAACAACAGTAGCATTGTTCTGCAAACTATATTGCCTTCATACACTGCTTAACAAATCTTTTTCAGAGGATTTTTAGTGTCAATCAGGAGTTACACTGTCTATATTTTAAGTAGAGCTTTTTCCTCCATTTTTTAAGTGCTACAAACAACTAAAACATTAAGAACATTAGGTTTTAAGAACCTAAGATTAGAATATAGTTGCACCATTGCTACCAGGGAGCATTCCCAGCTTGTTTGGTATCCAAGATGATCTGAAAAGCCTAGGTCTTTTGATTAAGCAATATGAAATGGAAAAAAAAAAAAAAGTAGTAGTTTTCTAAAGTAAGGGAGTATGGTGAACGATATGCAAGTTGAGTGTTACTAGCTGAAATCTCTACAGTTCTGTCAATACTTAGTGCACTACAAGGATGGGAGAAAAACATGAACTTCTGTTAAAGCTGCATTGGATCAGTTACATTTTTCAAGAAGTAGGTAAGATACAATTTTTTCATTCTTCTAAAATCAGGGATAAAACTGCTACTGAGTGCAATGGGAGACAATTTAACAGCACAGCCGTTAATTCATTTCATGTTCATTTGAAAACATAAAATCTAACCTATAAGCATAACTGACATTGGTTTTCTTATTAAAATATCACTGACCGTTTTTAATCAATTAAAAACATATATGACCATGAGTATTTCACAGGAGATTCATTCCTGACTACTTTGTGTTCCTACCCTTCTACCCCAAAATCCTCATGGCAGCCAGTTTATTTCAGCCTTCAGATGTATGTGTTCTGCTCCTATTGGCATTTATGCTTTTAGGCCTGCAATTCTAAACCTACTCTTCCAGTTTACTCCTCTTTTATGAAATTCTCCCTATTTATAGGCATATGCAGTACTTAAGTGCTTATCTTGCCATTAATGAGCTTAAATGACACGTCAAACTTGCATTGGCTCTATGTGAAATGGTTTCCAAACCCATTTATCTGCCTGTTTATTGTGTCAGATGATTTGCTTTTTTTTTTTTTTTTAACTTTTCCACAACATTTAGTAACATTGTGAGTTTCTTACTTTAAGCATTACTAAAGACAACACTGACTCTCAACACAAATGCCAATTAATTTTGCAATACTACAATAATTTTAAAGAAGTAGGAAAGACGCAGACTGAAGATTTATCATTCAGCTCTGTGACATCCCATGGCTGTCATCCTAATAAGTTATCAGAGCTGCTGAAATATCAATTTGGCACATGGTTTCACATGGCTGCCTGCATTCCTATTTAGGGCCTATTACTTAATTCTTCTGTCATTAGGAAATTAAATCAATGATTCTAGCCAGAACTGGAGATAGCCTGATATTTATATTTAAATTGACTATTAATTGGTGCATCAGAGAGCTATTCTGAAGGCTGAAGGACCTGAAATGGGTAATGAAAAATGTGGCCATATTTCATACAGAAGAGCGGAAGGGAGGAGCAAAGATAAAAATGTAACAGTGAGCAACGGTTCATCATGCAACCGTATTGATTTTTCTGAGACAAAACCAAGAAAATGAAATAAAGCAAAGCAAAAACTTGTTCATGCTTAATTAACTGTAAAGAAAAACCTATAGATTTTTCTCATTCCTGTCTTTCCTGGCAGAATCTCTACTTGTAAAACAATGTCTGATCTCTAAACTCTTAAACAGCTATTATCTGTATTTCTCTCAGCTGGGGTACCTTTAGTACGAATGCACATTTGTTTGATCGCCTAACTGCCTGCTCCAGATAGGTAATTAGCCAGAAGATAAAAGAAAAAAATTACAAAGAAATGTGATCGGGTATCTACCAAAACATAATTTTATGGCTATATCAGAATAATTTTAAAAAATTTCAAATAAAATAAGCAAAGAAACAATTAAAATACTATGCCTGGTTATGGTATGGGAGAGAGGAAGGAGGTGACAAAAGAAATCTATTAAATGCCCCAAACTGGAAAAGTCCTAGTGTTTAAGAATTTGTTAATACTGTTTGGCTGGTTGAGAAAGTGACAGAAAATTTGGGGAGTTCTCTTACTACTGAAAATGTGGAGGGGAGCTCCCAGTACAGAAAAACAAGTAAGAAAGACTATATAAATCTTAGGAAGAACACCTACAGACTTGCCAAGATAAAATCCACCTGCTTCCCTGTTGGAGCACTTTGTCTTTTTTCCACAAAGGAAATCACTTGCATCACTGCAGAGTGTTGCAAGAACTATATTTTCATTACGTTGCTCAAATACACTAAATTTACAGCTGCTGCTTCAAAAGCCCACAGCCCAAGATACATCACTCTTAATGCACTTGAGCTGAACAGACGATCTCTGCAGGTGCCATAGCCATTTGTGTAGGATTCACAGCTCAATAATATCTAACAAAATCTCAGATGAATGACCAAAATCCTGCTTTTTCTTGGAGACAGTGGAGTTTGGGTGGGAGTGGGTAGGGGAGGCCACATGAAAGAAAAGCTGGAGCTATGACAGCTTTTTTTTCAAGGTAGTTCTATGAAACTTGTCTTCACTTTAGGGGTCTATGTCCAAACAGTTTCTGAGTATGTTCAAACAGGGATCCTGTTTTCTAAATGACAGACAGTAAGCAAAACCTTATGGATTTATCTGTAAAACACATAGCCATTTGCAAATAAATAAATAAATAAATAAAAATAATTAAATGATTCTTCAGTCTGAAGTCAGGACACTTTCCTGAAATACAGCACATCTAGATTCAGCTTGTGCTTCAGTGAACCCTATGCCATGAGAGAACTTCAAGTAAGAGGAGCATGAGTACCTCCAGCCTCCCATGTGTCCCCAGGTATTCACAGAACATCAGTAGCTGGGATGAGGACAGATTCATCAGTGATGTAGCCCGTTAGCAATGTGGATGTGAACACATTTACAGGGGAAGTGGGGATAAACCTCTGGCTTCCATGTCTTATTTGAAGACTACACTCTCGAAACTTTCTTACAAATGAGACACAATATAGTGAAAAGAGGCTGTGGTTTCATGCCAAATGGAGCAGGTCAGAAAAAAACCTGCATTTATCCTATTTTTTTTTCTTTTTTTTTTTTTTTTTAATCTCTGCTCTAGGTTTTTATTTAATTTATTTTGCAAGAATAACAGGTGTATCTGACAGAATGAAGATATGATTTGTGGACAAGGGAGTTAGCATACAGGATATGAAGTTCTTGAATATTTTACCATGAAGGCTTTGCCCCCTTTTTATGGGTTTTATTTGCCTATTTTTAAAAATATTATTGTAATAGGGAAAAATTTGAAGTAGTATTCAACCAGATTTATATACATATATATAGAGATACTTTCTTCAGTTAGAAAACACAGAGAAATCTATTATTAGTATGAACATCACATGAGTATGGACCTCAACACTGAGAAAAAAAAAATTCTCAGAAGGAGACCAGTGGTAAAGAAAAGAAGGACGTGGTAGTCTCTGTGGGATGTCAGGTAGTCACCTCAGTGATCTTTTATTTTAAATATTTGAACCTGAAGATTTGGCTTGCTTTTTAATTTGTTTTTAAAAAATGGCATTGCAAATTTAAGATCTTACTGACTGTACCAAATGCAGTGGGTAGTTTTACAGTCAAATAAATATTCCACAGTGGCAAAATTGCCAGTGTCTGACCCAACACTCATTGAAATTGGTGGAAGTCAGATCTTAAAAACAGAAAATAATCTTTGTTTAAATTGACATTGAAGAAAGCCTTAAACAAAGGAAAAATCTTTGAGCGTGGTCTCATCTGGACACTATTTGGGAGCGAAGAGCATACTTATTTCACTGGAAGTAGCACCAAAAAAAAAATTGCCTGATAGACTTGTTTTATTCATATGCTACTTGTGTGATTTCTACAGCATGTCAAATTGGTAGACCACAAAATAGTGCACACAGATATTTACCAAGCCCTCTCGTTCGTGGTAGCATTTTGCCCTTAGTTTTGAGCTAGCTCCTGTACTGTAAGATGAAATTGTCATCTTGTGTTACATGTGATAAGCTTTTTTTTCCTGATTTTTATTTCATTTTCTCTATTGTCATTGTTTATAAACTTTCATGAGGTAAATCACATTGGATAAAAGAGACAGTCTTGGAGAACTGTATCCTGACTTTATGCAATTGCCGTGGTATTCATCATAGTGTATTTATAATACATTAAAGGCTTTATTCATACCTTACATGCACAGATTTCATTAATTACCATTTAAATTATTCCACCTTTCACAGATCTTTCACTTCTGTCCAACTAAGTTTTATCCCCCACCACCCAAACAGATCAGCTTTTTGATAAAATATAGAGATGTCACCCCACTCTGGTAATTCAAATATCATCTGTCTTGTCATATTTTCAATTTTCAATCTTAAAGTCAGTGGGAGTTAGATAAGTAATCTACTTAGTTGCTTTTGAAAATCTCTTATGTGCCTAATGATATATTTAGGGCATGTCTGTAAAATAAACTCTTGATTATTCTGTAGAATCCTGTAAGGACTCTACAAGGCCAGGCTGGACAGGGCTTTGAGCAACCTGGTCTTGTCCCTGCCCGTGGCAGGGGGACTGGAACTTGATGATCTTTAAGGTCCCTTCCAACCCAAACCACCCTATGATTCTATGATAATGTAGCCCTTTGAAGTGTAGACTCTCCCCTGTTAAAATGATGTAAAAGTACTGAGCACAAGAAGATGACTACTCTTGTCTGCTTTAACATATATGACTAGAGGAAAGAAAAAAAACACTGGGAGAAAAAGAGTTGAACGAGTAATACGACTACATACGTGGAAAATCATTTTAAGTGTTTAAGGAACATTTTTTAAAAAGCTTAACAAAAGCACCTTAAGTATATTATTGAGTAATAACACTACTCAATCATAACACTGTAGAAAGAAAGAGAGCAGTATGAGATTAGAATCATAGAATCATAGAATCGTTAGAGTTGGAAGGGACCTTAAAGGTCATCGAGTTCCAACACCCCTGTCATGGGCAGGGACACCTCCACTAGACCAGGTTGCTCAAAGCCCTATCCAGCCTGGCCGTAAACACTTCCAGGGATGGGGCATCCACAACTTCCCTGGGCAACCTGTTCCAGTGCTTCACCACCCGCACAGTAAAGAATAGCTTCCTAATATCTAATCTAAATCTCCCCTCTTCCAATTTAAAACCATTACCCCTTGTCCTGTCACTACATCTCCTGACAAAGAGTCCCTCTCCAGGTCTCCTGTAGGCTCCCTTCAGATATTGGAAGGCTGCTATGAGGTCTCCCCGGAGCCTTCTCTTCTCCAGGCTGAACAACCCCAGCACTCTCAGCCTGTCTTCATAGGAGAGGTGCTCCAGCCCTCTGACCATCTTCGTGGCCCTCCGCTGGACCTGTTCCAACAGGTCCATGTCCTTCCTGTGTTGAGGACTCCAAAGCTGGACACAGTACTCCAAGTTGGGTCTCACGAACGCAGAGTAGAGGGGCAGAATCATCTCCGACGACCTGCTGGCCACACTTCTCTTGATGCAGCCCAGGATGAGGTTGGCTTTCTGGGCTGCCAGTGCGCACTGCTGGCTCATGTTGAGCTTCTCATCCACCAACACCCCCAAGTCCTTCTCCTCAGGGCTGCTCTCCAGCCATTCTCCGCCCAACCTGTATTTGTGCCTGGGATTGCCATGTCCCAGGTGCAGGACCCTGCACTTGGCCTGCTAGAACTTCATGTGATTTGCACGAGCCCATCTCTCAAGCCTGTTCAGGTCCCTCTGGATGGCATCCCTTCCCTCCAGCATGTCGACCGTGCCACCGAGCTTGGTGTTGTCGGCAAACTTGCTGAGGGTGCACTCTATCCCACTGTCCATGTCTCCGACAAAGATGTTGAACAGCACTGGTCCCAGTACCTACCCCTGAGGAACACCACTCGTCACTGGCCGCCAATTGGACATTGAACCATTGACCACAACCCCTTGAGTGCGGCCATTCAGCCAGTTCCTTATCCACCGAGTGGTCCATTCATCAAACCCATGACTTTCCAATTTTGAGACCAGGGTGTTGTGCAGGACACTGTCAAATGCTTTGCATAAGTCCAGGTAGATGATGTCTGTTGATCTGCCCTTGTCCACCAAGCCTGTGGCAGTATCATAAAAGGCCACCAAATTTGTCAGGCACAATTTGCCCTTGGTGAAGCTGTGTTGGCTGTCTCCAATCACCTCCTTATTTTTCATGCGCTTTAGCAGAGATTCCAGGAGGATCTGCTCCATGATCTTGCCAGGAACAGAGGTGAGGCTAACTGGCCTGTAGTTCCCTGGGTCTTCCTTTTTTCCTTTTTTGAATATTGGGGTTATGTTCCCCTTTTTCCAGTCAGTGGGAACCTCGCCAGATTACCACGATTTCTCAAATATGATGGAAAGCAGCTTAGCAACTTCGTCTGCCAGGTCCCTCAGTACCTGTGGGTGGATTTTATCAGGTCCCATGGACTTATGCACCTTCAGGTTCCTTAATAGGTCTCGAACCTGATCTTCTCCTACTGTGGGCAGTTCTTCATTCGCAGAACCCCTGTTTTTGCCTTCTGTGACTTGGGCAGTGTGGTTAGAGCCCTTTGCCGGTGCAGACTGAGGCAAAAGAGTTGTTCAGTAGCTCAGCCTCATCCATATCCTGGGAAGCCAGGTCTCCCATTTCCTTCCGGAGAGGGCTCAAAACTTCCCTAGTCTTGCCTTTATCCCTGACATATCTATAGAAGTTTTTCTTATTGCTTTTGATGTCCCTGGCTAGATTTAGTTCTGCCTGGGCTTTTGCTTGCCTGATCTGGCTCCTGGCCAGTCGGACAGTTTCTCCACATTCTGCCCAGTCTACCTGTCCCTGCTTCCACCCTCTATAGGCCTCCCTTTTGGTCTTGAGCTTGTCCAGCAGCTCCTTGTTCATCCACACAGGCCTGATGGCTATTTTGCCTGACTTCTTTTTCGGGATGCACCTCTCCTGAGCTTGGAGGAGGCAATCCTTGAATACCAACCAGCTTTCTTGGGCCCCTTTCCCCTCCAGTTCTTTCTCCCACACTACCGTGCCAATCAGATCTCTCAGGAGACCAAAGTCTGCTCTTCTGAAGCCCAGGGTAGCGAGCTTGCTGCACCTCCTCCTCGCTGCCCCATCAATCTTGAATTCTACCATTTCATGATCACTGCAGCCAAGGCTACCCTTGAACTTGACATTCCCCACCAGGCCCTCCTTGTTGGTAAGGACAAGGTCCAGCACGGCTCCTCTCCTTGTTGGCTCCTTGATCATTTGAAGAAGAAAGTTATCATCAATTCAATCCAAGAACTTCCTGGATTTCTTATCCCCTGCTGTGTTGTCCCTCCAACAGATATCAGGGTGGCTGATGTCCCCCATGAGGACCAGGGTGTGTGAGTGCGATGCTGCTCCTATCTGTCTATAGAGGCCCTCATCCTCCCTGTCACTCTGATCTGGTGGTCTGTAGCAGACCCCTACTGTAACATTACCTGCCCCTGTTCTCCCCTTAATCCTGACCCATAAGCTCTCTGTTGGGTCTTCATCCATCCCGAGGTGGAGCTCCACACACTCCAGCTGGTCATTGACATAGAGGGCAACACCCCCACCCTGTCTGCCCAGCCTGTCCTTCCTGAAGAGTCTGTAACCCTCCATTCCAACACTCCAGTCATAAGAGCCATCCCACCACGTCTCAGTAATGTCAATAAGATCGTAGCCCTGGAGGCATGCGTACATCTCCAACTCCTCTTGCTTGTTCCCCATGCTGTGTGCATTTGTGTAAAGGCACTTCAGCTGGGCGCCCAATGGGGCTGACTTATTAGCTGGAATGGCTCCATTTCCTTCATGTCGCTCTTCAGGTGGCCTTCCTTTGTGGTGTTTTATCTGTGTTTCCCAGATTCCTATTGCCTCAGGAGCCTCAAGGACAGGCCTGATGTTATCACCCCCCTCCCCCTTCACATCTAGTTTAAAGACCTGTCAATCAACCCCGCAATCTCTTGGGCCAGAATATTCTTCCCCCTTTGGGAGAGGCATCTTCCATTCCCTGTCAACGAGCTCGGTGCCGTATAGGCCTACCCACTATTAAAGTACCCAAAGTCATGGTGGTGACACCAGCCACGGAGCCATGTATTGACTGATTGGATCCGTTTGCTCCTCCCAGCATCATTGCCTGCCACTGGAGGGAGTGACGAAAAAATCACCTGCCCTCCGGATTCCTTTACTGAGCCTCCCAACTCCCTGAAGTCTCTCTTTATATCTCTTGAGCTTCAAGTCGTTGTCTCCTCTGCGCCTACATGGAATATCAGTAGCGGATAATAATCTGAGGACCGTACTAAACCAGGAAGTTTCCTGGTGACGTCCTTCACCCGGGCTCCAGAAAGAGAGCAGACTTCCCTCTGAGGAGGGTCCACCCGGCATATTGGGCCCTCTGTCCCCCTCAGGAAGGAGTCCCCAACAACTATAACCCTTCGTTTTTTCTTAGAGGGAGTGGTGGTGATGCAGGGTATATGCTTTTTTGACTTAGGAGGCATCTGTGTTATAGGGTGCTCCTTACCTACTTCCTCACTCAACTGACCATTCTCAAGCAGAACCTCATATCTATTCCTCAGAGGTACTTCACAGGATGAGGTAGGTAAGGTGGGAGGTTGCCTGGTGCCACAACCACGAACCTGCTTCCACATACTCTTTTCATTTACTCTTTTGCCTTCAGCCTGACCAGGGGTGCCTGCAGGGGCTCCTGGACCCTTGCTGCTTTTCCCCCTGTTATCCCTCAACCTTTCAACTTCTTCTTTCAGCTCTGCCACCATGCTGAGCAGATCACTGATCTGTTCACATCTTACACTGCAGGTCTCACAGCTATCACCTGTTACCAGTAAAAGGTCCTGGCACTCCCTGCAGCCTGTGACCTGGACGGCCACATGTTTCTGTGGGAGCTCCCTCTGGGTTCCCACATCCATTCTGTTTAGGGTGGAGCGCGTGACCTTCCTCCGGGTGAAGACCATGGTTAAACTCCTACCGAGGGGGGCGATGATCACCAGGAGGACTCACCTGTCTAGCTGACAGAGCTTCGGGTTCCTCCCTGCGTGCCCTTTGCCGCCCCCAGCGCCTCGCGTGCCCTCCCGGTGGGCAGCGACGGGTCGCTGTGCTCCTGAGAGGCCCTTTTTAGCCGGACGGGGGGGGGGGGGGAGTGGTTCCGCCCACGCCGCCTCCGCAGCCCGCCCCCAGGCTGCCGGGTTCCGGCAGGGACCAGTCGCTTTTGGCGGCTTCAAAAGCCCTCAAAAAGAGCTCCTTCCCGGTCCTTTTAGGTTGTGGGGTTTTTTTGCCACGATCCCTTCCCACAGTGTCGCTTACCTCCACTGCACCTGATCTCCTCGGCAAATATATATATCTGACATACTTACGTGGTATCAATCCAATAAAGGTATTGATCTATTAAAAGTATTATGAAAAAAAATAAAAATCACTACTATTTCTTATCAAATTAGAGGACCAACATTTGGCCTTAATTTCATCACAGAGAAAGCATTTCACGCAAGTTCAGTAAGCAGTTTCAAATATTTTATAAGCAGTTGTGTGCAAACTATAACAGGGTATGTCTCTTAGTCCCTAAAGCTCTGGCAGTCCAACCAGAATTATTTTGACCACATTTGAGCGAGTCCTGGCTGAAATGTGTGGGGACATTTTCAACATGCTTGCTGAGGAAGTAGGCAAAGAGCTACAAATCTGTTTAAATCAAGAAGATTCCTTTTCATCTGAGGGAACTGTGGGAGTGCAAGGTCTGATTTCTTTGTGATTTTAACCAAGTTGGCAATAGTTTTTAACATTTTACAAAAGCAAAGAATACTGTTCTCGGTCAAGAGTAGAACAAGAAAGTGTTATGAAAGCCCTTTAAAAAAACAGCACTAGACAAAGCAAGACACTGTTTCATTTTTCCTGTTCTGGAGCACGAGGATTTACCAGCATGTTAATTTTATGATTAACTCTACTACACAGTAGTACAGAATTATTTGATATATACAGCAAGGCTTGAACAAAGCTGACTAATTCCTGACTACCAATTTTCCCTTAATTTTTGCCCTTAAGCATTTTATACTTTTTTTGTCATAAAGATGAACATTTAACTATCCATTTCCAGAACTAATCTCAAAATGAATGGGAATTTGCAGAGAAGCAAGAAGAATTTGTCCCAGAACCTCTGTTACCATGACAGTGAGTTGTTACAATGAATTGTGGATGGTTTGAGTTAGGCCTGATAAGCATAAATATGTTTTAAGGTTTAAAAGTTTGTTAATTAGCTGTTGTTTTTCTGTGATAAAAATGTGAATTAAAAATGGAGAATACAGAGGCATTTGCTAGTATATGTTACCCTTGACTTTAAAGTTTGTTTGTGAATGACATTCCTGATGTGTGGACTTGATATTCCCAGGAAAGAAGACGTGTCCATCAGTTCCATCACAAATCCTGTTACAGGCAATAGCGAACACACCATGTATATGAGCTAAGAGTTTATTGATAGGCTCATTAAAATTTTATCAATGAATCAAAATAAAATACAATTACTGTCATTAGTCCAATTTGCAGCACCACTATTAGCAATTCCAAAAATCCTTGCTCTCTTAAGAGAATGAAAATTGCATATGCTTTCATCCTATGGCTTAAGAAAGAATTCAGTATTGTTCAACTGTAACAAAATATAATATCTGATGAGATGAAATCAGCATACTTCACTGATTTCAAGTCACATTACAAAATATTTTTTCTGCTTGCTGACAAACATATCTTTATAAGGAGATGATTGGTTTTCTGTGTAGAATTAATCAAAAGATAAAAATTCTGAAGGAAAAAAAAGAAAATTCAGTCTGATTTTCTGAGCATTTAATTTAATTTCTAATGAATTTTTGACTGAGGTATTTTTCTAAGGATGAGGACTGGAGATTTTTCCCCAACAGAAAATGGTGCGGGAGAATCAAACTAAGATGTTTACTTTAAAGATCAGAAAAGTATCAGAGGTACCCACTGGGTTCACTCACAGCCTTTATCGTCCATACATACACATAGATTTACATACATATATATACACACATATACATAGACAGATTTTGAGTTTCTCAGACATTACTATATATCTATATAGCACACTGTATACTACATTATATATCTGTATATATTCACCAAAAAGAGGTTAGGAAAGCTTTTTTTTTTTTTTTTTCCAAAGACTATCCTGTACTTCCTATTTTTTAGCTCTATAGAATATCATACAGTCAGTTTCTAAGGTACCGTATTCTCCATTGTACAATTCAGAGAAGTTCTTACCTGCGTGCTTTCAACCAGGAACTTTTGAACAACAAAATATGGCACCATGTCCTGGTCCATGTTCCTGGTCTGAAATAGTGCTGTGGGGAAAAAAAAAAAAAAAAAGAAAGAAATTATTACCAGAATTTGATTCTAATATGCTTGCTTATGTGAACAAAAATTTAAGGAAACAAGAATTTGGTCACCAACGTGATTCAGATTTGGGACTCAGATTATTTAGCTATAAGTAAATATTTATACAAGGCTCAGTCCCATCACTGTTTGATACTTCTTTGATATAGCATATCAATATATTTTAATAAAAATATTCAAACCATAGCATATAGTTTGTTTTTAGTTACTTGTCTCTGACTTCTTTTTTATCTCAATGAAAAAGAAAAATACACCGAACATTGTTTTTCTATCACAGGGACTCATACAAAAACAAACCTATTCAAGACAACAGTTTTTCATCACCTTTCTCACTGTAACATTTAACATTTTTGTTGCTCAGTGTAAATCAAAATCTGAAAAAAAAGCTTGCTTTTCTTTAAAACTAATTTTTTCTCTGAAACCTTTGACAAAAATGCCAAGTTGGACAGTGTCCTTGAAGTTAGCTTTCTCATCAGATGGAAAACAGATCACCTCTTATAAAATAGTTCTGACAAGTCTATTGCAATGTCAGCTTTTCTTTCTGCAGTTTTATTGTGAGAAAGATGGTTTCCCCTGAATGCACCTTTGTTTTAAAGCGCTCTAATTTCAAGTATGCTTAGAAGTTCCTCTCTCTACAGGCTGTAAACTCTGACAATTTCTGAGGAGTATATGCATACACTAGTTAATGGGCATGAATTACAATGAATTACAACTCACTGTTCCTGCTTCTGTAAGTCATCTTTGATCTTTTACTTTAAAAAAAAAAAGCTATTGAATTTGAATGTTTAAGAAGAAATATAAAGAACCATAAGATGTAATATTTTTTTCAGCTTTTCCTAATGTTTATCAGACAACAAATAAGTTTTGCATCAATTGCGGGGAGAACACGAAAAATTCTAAGACAAATTGCACAGTGCATATGATATACACGCATGTCTAGCTATTGTATAATTAAAGAGAACAATGAAGTCTAATGTAAAAAAATGGTCTTCTGAAAACCAAGGAAAATATCATTTAATGACCATTTATTAAATAGCAGTGATACAATCCGTGTATAAACAAAACCTTTAGAGGCAATAATTTATCTCAAAGTCATATTCACAAAAAAAAAATTAATAGACTTGCTAAAGACATTTCATGAAATCAATTGTTATATACTTCAGAAAGCAAATAAAATTATTGCATTTTTTATGCATTTACACATGTACCTCTGGTGATACATTTATAACATAGCAGATCTCTGTAACAAACTTTAAAAATCTGCACATCATTTATGATTAGAATGTTGACATTAACTGTGGCCCACTAAATAATGCTAAATTTTACACAGAACTTTTACACCAAACTTTTTAGCCTGTATTTATATAATTCAAGCCTTGGTGGAGGATAACTCTGCGTTTATGGTAATGTGGTCATAGTGATTTTCATAGAATATTATTAAAATATCCCATTTTATAAGGAAATCCTCAAAAAAGACAGGTTATAGAATAACACTGAATGAGCACTGTGACAGCATAAAAGATTACTCCAGTTTTAAAAATGCATTATTATTTTATAAGGCAGTCCCACTCTGTCCAACAACTAAGTAGAACAGATGTGATGGAAGAAGTAGTTAGACAGATTGACACATTTCTGACCCTTTCTTATGTATTTCCTGGAATGAAGCTGTAATTATTATGCATGTTGCAGGTTATACTGATGAGCTGATAGAGGAGGTTGTCAAATTATACAGCACACAATCACTCAATGACACAGTAGAAGAAAGAGTGGAGCAGGATTTCCAAATCTTTCTACAACGTATAAGGTTCCAGACAAAACGAGTGTTCTGGAAAGCTATATGTCACACTTAGGCAAATTAGACATGCATATGTTGTGGACAAGAAAACACCCATAAAAAAATAAGGAGGTGAACTGTTTGTAAGTTATCATCAAGTGGGATCCAGATCAATCATTCTGTGCAAATAAGAGAGAACTAAGAAGGTATACATTCTTATTTCCAAAAGGATACAACCAGTTCTACTCAAATGGCCACCATTTTATACTCTACGCTTGGTGAAGAGAAAGTTATATAACATGAAAACCTTATTCTTAAATCTGAGGCAGATAGCACCTTAATAAAAAACATTAGCTAAGTTTTTAAGTAGCTAAAAGTACTAAGTAGCTTTTAAGTCAAGTCACTTAAGCTTTTAAGTCGCTAAAAGTCAAAGAGAAATATGAAAGTGGGTTTTAATAATTTTAAAAAATATTATTTCAAAAGTGCCACAAGCCACTTCACAACTAAAATGAAGCAGAAAAAAAATCATTAATAAGATTACTGGTGCTGACACATCAGTCATGACAACTACCAACCAAGGAATAACTAAATCTTTATTCCACCTGGAAACTTATATTAGTTTATTATAAAAGCAACCAATTTATTCAACAGAGCCTTTGGGTGGCAGCATAGTCTACCATTTTTCAGTGATCCATACTCATGTTCTGCTTGTTTTGGGGTGTTTTCAACCTTTGAAGTGATTCATTTGATTTGGAATACTCTTCTCCCTGAACGACATAATCAATGATGAGGATTTTTGAATATACTTCAAAGTATCTGTCTTTTACACACTTTTTCAGAGAAGAAAGGAAAGAGAAGCGAGGAAAAGAAAGGAGAAGAAACAAAGAAAGGAAGGGGAGGGTGTGTCTTTTATTAGGTGTCAAATATTTTGGTTTTGATACATGAGCCACTTCAATCTGAAAAAAATAATCCAATTCAGATACGCACTAACTGGTCCTCATGAACTTAATACACTTCAAAGTGAGCAATAAAACTCATAAATCTTCTCCATTACTTTTTTTTTTTTTTCTCTATATAACTACTTCTTATCATCTGGTAGTTCAAAAGTTGTATCTGTATGTGACCAGGTTGCTTACCCTCATTATTCTCCTCAACTTCCCTTGCAATGGTCCTAATCACCAGTGTTTATTTTTCTTCCTGTTTATACTTTCTTTCAGATACATTTTACTTTGATTTGGCACATCTTTGACAGGGGTCTTCAATAAGAGATGACAGAATTTACCTCACTGTGTCTAATTGTTAACAAGCAGGGCATGTAAGTAGAGAGAACATAAACATACGACTTCAAATTTAGCCAATATGTTAGGGTTAATGCTACAAAGACCTACTGATCTTTGTCCATCAACATTTTGGCTTTCTATTGACTTCAACAGGCTGTGAAATTCTTGCCCTGCAGTATTGAAACTCTTATTAGAATACCGTGAATGATTCCAAATAAATAAAGAACCACTAGTAAGCCCTGCAGCGTTTGGGTTTTCATCTTGTCGTGGTTTCGGCCGAATTTGCCAAAACCAGACCGACAGATGGCCCTTCCCCCTCCCTTCTTCCCCCCCAAAAATAGGAGAGAGGAGGAGAAAGAGATAAGGAGATTCAGAAGTTTAGAATGAACTAAACTACTTTAATGAAGAATTAATATTAAAATAAAAATAAAGATGAAAATAATGAAATAGATACAATATATATAAAACAGTATCAACTCCCAGGATGACAGTCACATCACCGGCAGGCACTGGGGAAGTCCCAGACTGGACTCAGAGACGAATGGGAACGGGATTCCAGCTCTGGAGTCAGGAACACATGGATCGGGATCAAAGGCAGATGAACAGACAGAGTCCTCTCTGCACGTCGGCCATCGCAGGAAGGGGGGCTGACCCTTTGATCCCTCAGCCTTTATACTGAGCTGGGATGGATGGGATGGAATACCCCAGTTGGTCAGGTTTGGGTCACCTGTCCTGTCCGCTCCTCCCCACCGATGTGACCCCTCTACGTTTTTTCCATTTCCGACCCTCTAAGGGGGCAAATAACGAAATTGGCTGACCTTGGTTGTTATAGCAATAAGTATAAGCAAGGGCCTCCCTGCATACCATTCCTTGGCATGGAGCACAAACATTGGTCTTATAATTCTGAGAACGAGCAGTTTTCTCCACAATATGCCGTTAATTTCAGAGAGTTAGAAGAGGCCTAGCTGGGATGTAAAGTTACAGAACAGAAAATTGGTTCAGTTTTACTTCAAACTGGGACACATCTCTAGGGTTGGGCATATTTGGCTATATTTAGTTAAGGAACTCCTGCAAAACATCAAATATGGCAGGAATATGGGTTACAAATTGCTTTATATCCCTATTTAAAACTATATAAATTGATTATAAGCACTGTTTAAAATACAGTCTCATAGAAATATATTGTTAATAATTTCCTGAAGATTAAATAACTCGCTACACCAAATATCAGATACAAAATGCATCTAGTGCCAAAGTTAACTGGAAAGCTGTAGCAGTGTCATTGATGGCAGAGTATCACTGCTCACATCCTGTTATAAAAATGTTGGACTTCTCTACTCTGAAGATTAAAAAATTTTAGCTGTAATCCAGCTCTTGTCTGACAAGACATTTTGGAAGCAAAAGCTCAGAAACTTTTGTACTTAGCAGTAATAGGATAACATGCTACAGTAGTTACAGTAATTGCCCAACGCTTCTATTACTTACCTGCTTTTTTTTTTTTTTTATTACTTTCCGTTCCCCCCTCCCTCCGCCTCGTTTCATCCTCTGTCCTATCCTGTCTTCCACAAGGACCATACTTGCAACAGCATTAGGTATTTCAGGGAAAACAAAACAAACCACACACACAATCTCCCAAACAAACAAATAAGGTTCCTCCAACCTCTTTGTGAGTGATAGATATCACCATAATTTGGCCAACTAACAATACACTTCTTTGAACGCAACAGAAATGACCAAAGATGCAGTGAAAGCATTACTTCTTGATTAACTTACAAATTTGTACATACCGTGCAGCTATTTTTCTTGAATTATCATGTGTGGTCATAGTCATTCTCAAAATAACTAGTTCTGTAGATCTATTGAAGCCTTTAAAACCCCAAAATATTCTCTTCCCCTAATTTTCCTGTTGTCACTTTATTGGACAGGGCTTTTTGATATATTATTGGTTTTGTTTTTTTCTTTTGGTTTTTCTTTCAGGCCTTTGTTTTAGGCCTGAAAGGAAGGTTAAAAAAAGAAACCCAGATAAGCATTTGGAATAAATCACTAATTGGAGTTTTACTAAAGCAAACTAGAGGACATTGTCCAGTCTGAATCATATGAAGTGTAAATGGCCTTTTAGTACAGGAGACATATGGCTAGCAGACCAAAATAAGAAATGTTACCTGAGACAGAAAGATCTGAGTTTGATGCAGGAGTTAATGAAATCTAATAAATATGGTTAGGTATAATGAACCTCAGTCAATATTATACTCCATGTTCAGGGGAAAAAGATTAAGAAAGAAAGAAAGAAAAAAAAGAAGAAGCCTTACAGTAGACATAAGCAGCAGGAGAGTTATATACTGCTTAAAGGTAGAGGATGACAGGAATGCCACTAGCTAAGTGGAATTTCTCAGAAGAAAAATGGGCAATGTGTGGTAGAAGATGAGTGGACTAGCAGCCTGGAGGAAAATGAGCATCTTGCTTGGATACTTATCTACCTCTCAAACTTGAGCAAATACAAGGAATAGAAGCACAGGAAGAGCAGTTAGAGATAAAAGGGAATTACTGAATGAAACTTTGGGCTGTGATAATGAAGTAAAGACAAAAATTAAATATATGGGTAAAAAAAAGGAAATGTACAGTTTATGAGAGGATCAAGAAAAAAAGTGTCTTCTCTTTGGTTATAAATAATATGTTGAGTCTTTGGTCTCAGAAGTTGTATCATTGAAGTTTCAAGTAAGAAAACAAAGTTTGAGGATATCTTTATCCTCAAATGGGAATAAGGAAGCTTTTAAACAGAACAAAGGTGAGAACCCAACTGTTTCACAATTTGATAGACTACTCCTTTTGCCCTAAGGTAGAACCTAATATATAAGATGAAATGAAGTGACTACCCTTCCTTGTTACTGTAGACTGGAAGGACAAAATCTGGTGGGGTTTTTTGTTTACTTGGTTGGTTGGTTGGTTGGGGTTTTTTGCTGCGCTTGCTTCATCAGCAGTGCCTGGACTCTTGTCGTGAGAAAAACAGAAAACATTGCTGTTCACATTTCATTATCCTATGGTGGTAAATGCAAAAACTTTTCCAGATTTTGTTAATGTTTACATAGATCAGGTTTGTACAAAAAAGAGGCTGAGATGTAACAAATCTTGTAGAGTTGTGCAGACTCCTCTAGTAAGATACAGTTAAGTGGTCTGTAAGTGTCTTTATAAAATTTACATAAATGTAAGTCCAGTTAACAAAGTAAAAATTGCACGTTTTTATAATCAAACCCAGTGTTAGTCAAAGATTTCTTCAGTACCTTGGCAGCTTGCAATTTTGAGAGTGAGAGATAGCAGCCACCATAATGACTGTCAACATTTCATCAAATTACAGCTTTACAAGCATCTGTCTAGATACCTGGAGGAACTCTCTTAATTGTCTTTTCATTAAGATAAAAGTGTGTTTCTTGTTCCTATTTACTCCAAACGCTGCCTCGTGCCAAAGGGAAGGCATATACATGGATGTAGCTGCCTCTTTTTCACATTCTTAATGAATGTCCTGTCTTTTAAATGTAGTGTAACATGCATGTTTCAAAGAAAATATATTTAAAAAAAAAAAAAAAATTCTAAGATCATGATCTTATATTTGCTATCTTAATTACTTTCACCTTTAGAGAGAGCTTGTTCTAAGGAAGGTCCAAGGCAGGTCCTCCTCAGTGTTTTGGCTAGCTTAGGGTATTCTCACAGCAGGTTTCCAAATTAACTCTTAAAATTTTGCAAAGCAAGGTTTCTTTTATGAATTTTACTGTGAACCACTGAGGAATTACTTACTTCATGGTTTGGTTTCCCCAGGCATAAGGAGGTGGAAACTATGTTAAAGTTGTGCTTGCAGTCAATATGTCTGGACACTTTCAGTCCCAAACACCCAGAGCTAGGTGCATGAAAAACAATGCAGGCCAGACAGATAGGCAGCTTCAAGTCAAGTTTAAATGACCACTGAGTTTGAGTTCTTTTAATCCACTGACTTACCTAACGGCTTGTATAACATTTCAATAGATGAAAAGAAAAGGAAATTTTTTAACAGACACTGTAGTTACCTTCTGAAAAAGAAATTCAGAATTTCAAATTATAAGTGCTTCATCATTTATAGCCTTTAAAGCAAGATGTGTTATAATTTCTAGAAGCAGCTCTAAATTATCTGTTGCTGTGAACTGAAAATACCTCAATTTCAGGAGCTACCAACATGCATTAAATTATACTGAGAAGATCATATCAGTTCATTTTAGACGTAAACTCTGACAATATATAAGGTTGTGAGAACATGCAAATGTCATGCATACCTTGCAGGGGAATGAAAAATTTCAAGTTTTCAGCTAGTAAAAATGTGATTTCAATTACATGGGTATGTCTAGTACTACAGGTTAAAATAGATCATGAAGTCATGAAGGATCTGTTTAGGTATATTTCAGTCCATATAGATTCAGTTCGACCTTAACAAAAGGTAGATACAGCCCTTGAAATGAAAGCACACATTGCCTGCAAAGCTCTCTAATTTTACGTGATAGAAATGAATTAATTCTGCCCCTCTACTCTGCTCTCATGAGACCCCACCTGGAGTACTGTATCCAGCTCTTGAGTCCCCAACATAAGAAGGGCAGGGACCTGTTGGAGTGGGTCCAAAGGATGGTCATGAAGATGATCACGTTCCAGCACTTCTCCTATGAAGACAGCCTGAGAGGGTTAGGGTTGTTCTGCTGGAAAAGAGAAGACTCTGGGGAGACTTTATAGCAGCTTTCCGGTATCTGAAGGGGGCCTACGAGGAAGCTGGAGAGGGACTTTTTACAAGGGTATGTAGTGATAGAATGAAGCGTAATGGCTTCAAACTGGAAGAGGGTAGATTTAGATTAGATACCAGGAACAATTTCTTCACTGTGAGGGTGGTGAGGTATGGGAACAGGTTGCCCAGGGAAGTTGTGGAGGCCCCAACCCTGGAAGGTTTCAAGGCCAGGCTGGATGGGGCTTTGAGCAACCTCGTCTAGTGGGAGTTATCCCTGGCCATGGCAGGGAGGTTGGAACTTCCAACCTAAACCATTCTATGATGGTGTGTATAGCTCAATGTGCATAAGTAAAATGTGCAAAGGTATCAAAAATTGCTCATTAGCCTGCCATAAGAAGGATATGTCCTTCTTAAATTCAATAATCCTGTTAGATCCGAAAAGAACACAACTACAACATGTATTCCAGATGTGCTAAAGTCTTAGTGGAATGAACTTTAGTGCACTCCATACTACCTTTGTGGTGTGTGCATAACTGTCCTACAAAGACAGTGAAAGGAGATTAATCTCATTTCAGGTATTTACAGTGTAAAATGTATCAGTCTGTTGACTATAAAGGCAATCTAGTTCACTAGGCAGTCACATTAATCCCACTTCTAACATGACCGCTATTACAAGACTTGTCTATTGCTCACTGAGATATTTCTCTTCTTCCAGCTACTCTAAGACTACAGCTAAAGGAAGTATCAGGAGTAAGACCTATCTACTTTCATTTACTTACTATTCAAGAAAAATTCTCTGTCAAACAACTCTCCTACCACATTCTTGTGATAATAGCGTTGCTCATATAAACACCAATTAACTTCTGAAGCTGTAATACTGATCTTCCATTCAAAAATTTAGAATGTATCCCTATGGAAAAATAAAAAGAAATCTCCTAGACACTCCTGTTTATCTTTAAATATTTATTCAAATGTAAAAAAAGTGATTTTCAAGGGTCACTGTATTACTTTGTTTGGCTGTTTTAATTCCATAGGTGAAACGCTCAGAGGTAGTTATCCATAGATCTGGAGAATCTAAAAATTTCTCAAACATGTCAGCCTTTGCCAGAACTAAATGAAGAAATCATCTAAATATGCAGGAGCAGTATTGATTTTAAAAGTGCTTTTCTTATTTCTGCTCATGGCAAGAAAAGTACTACATTACTTTGTAACTGAACAAGAAAATGAAGTCATTGTTGTACACTTACCTACATACAATTTCTTCCTCAGATTTAAAGCCAAGTGCACGTATCTCCAGATTCATTTGTCCTAAACAAGATATGTAGTCTGTATTGGACTTTGCCATGAGAAGTCTTTATAAACAATTCAGTGGGATCTTGAAAGAACTAAAGGAATCAGACTTTGAATGTGCTATGGGGTACAAATAAATGTTTGAAAGGTTTGCTCTTCAGCAGCTATAAATACCCACACTGGGAACAAAAATAACAATCACGATCATAAAATTTGAGTGAAGAGTTGGCAAATATTATGCTACTGCTATTAAGAACAAAAATAATAACATTCATAATATAATCTCATTTTACAGCAGTTATTATCATAGTCATCAGTAACCTTTTTTCTACTTCCTCACTTTCTCCTCTTTAGGTAATATAACAGACCCCACATATACAGCTCAGCTCAATTTAAAAGCTTCAGTTTAATCTTTTGTCTTGTAAATAATTCTGCATCTGCAAATAGTTGTATCTTCAATTAGTTGTGAATGTAAATAATATCAAAAAGTCAAAAGCTTGGTGCTGATGATTTTAAAGAACAGGATTTCCTCCCAAATTCCAGAGGGGTTTAGGCTGAGTGATAGGATTTTCAGGCATAATAAGATTTTCAGACACATTTATTAGAAAGAGCAAAGTTGTGTTTACAAAACCAAAGGCCACTTGTCAATTCAGACAAAAACTCATCTTGAGTTCTTTTCATGTCAGCAATCAGATACAGTTATTTATTGCATTCCGGCTGATTTCTATATCTCTGTAAAAAATTGGTGAGTGACTTGATGTCCTTTATACACATGTGCTTCTAGTGTCTAGAAGCTATAGAAGAATAGAAGCTGTTCCGGGGTATTTGCGCTAAACCATTCATTTTCTTTTCTATGAAAGAGATGCATAGGAATTTTCTTTAATCACATTGAATAAGTAAATCTTGATGATATTCACATCCTCATTTGAAAATTTTTGCCTTTTGAACCTGTTTCTATCTTCCTCTTTATATCAGAAAATCATCTGACTGTTCAACTTTACCTCTAACCTGTCCCCTTGCACCAGCCATCAGGTGTACCTCCAGAGGAAATGGCATCACCCAGGGCTGCTTCCTGCTCTGAGAGTCAGGATTTACTGAAGTTGCATCCAAGCTACCACCTGTACTGCTGATAAACCCACCATTAACAATGTTGCCATGCCACTGAAGGCTTTCTTCAGGTCTCACTGGTTTGTGTTTCAGGTCAGCCCAGGGAGCATGCCAGCACAGGTCTTATTAGCATCTTCAACTGCCATCTTCTTCCTTAGTAGAGCTCCAGTTGAACCAAATGGACTGTTGTGCTCACATGCTGATACTTCTATATAATTGTACTAACCTAAATAGGGTTAATACAGTGAGATGGATGGGCACAGGGTTATACAAAGGAGAATATATATATGCAAGGGTACAGGGTACAGGGCTACAGGTACAGGGTTACAGGTACAGGTACAGGGTACAGAGGTACAGGGTTAATACAGAGTTAATCTGGTGACATAAGTATGAACTAAACAGTGCACCAACAAAACTATGAAATGTGGTTTGTTCTCAGGAAAATACAGGCTAGGAAAACAAGAGAAAAAAGATGAAAAATAGCTGAAAATAACATTTGAATTCTGGAATTTCTGAGCCGTGAAGTGGAAACATCTTCCCAAGATCTTGCCTTTATTCTACTGCACCATCCAATCCAAGCATTAACAATGCCTTGCTGAAACACTAGTTAAAAGCAACTAGCGTTGTTTTAAAGACACAGGTAATTATAGAAAAGGCAACATGCTGGCACAATCCAAGTATAAACCATTTTTTTTGCTGCAGTTACATTTGTGACAAACCACATACCAGTGAGTTGGACTACCTGGCTTTTACTCCAGAATGACTGGGAAGCTGGTAGTGGTGTTCAGAGGGACGCCAGTGAAGTATGGTGCCTTCTCAGCTTATACAGAGGATGCTTCCATTCGTTCACCTCCACCTTTGTGTATGATTATGCCTGAAGATGTAGTTAAGACCAATGGTTGTGATTTACAGACTCACAGCAAGGCTCAGATTTCAAAAGGAGATAGGAAATTAAATCCTTTTATAAATCTTATTCATAGTAATTACAAAGTACTGAATGTCGGGGTGGAGGGAGGGAAAGTAATGGGGTGAAGCTGGAGTATAATCTCATTTGCAAAATGAATTAAAACAATTACATATTCCATAATTCTTCAGAGAAGTCTGTTCTGCCAGACATTTATCTAGGAAAGAAGAAATATGTTAACTTTTTTTTTAAAGGTGCAGTATACTTCTAATTTCTTGATATTATTTACTGTGTTAAAAAGAAAGTGAAAGTTGGATATTCCAAATTTTATTTGCCTTTTGTGATGTCATAAATGACATCATCATTTAAATGTTATTATTGCTGTTTTAAGGCAATTGTACAACACAGATATTCAGACTTCTGTGCATTTTTCTGTCTCAGATGTACGTTTTGGTAATACAAAGTCAACTTAATCTCAAACTTTTAATCATTTTGTCATTTGTTTTTTTAAATGTGTGTGAATTGAGAAGTGAACACAAAAGGAATAATTATCACATGAATGGATAAAAAGCCTTGCAGCTGGTGTGTATGTGATAAATTTGCTTGCCAAGTTTTAAGTGTCTTTCGTCTGGGCTCATATAGAACTCTTTCCTGGGTTCTTCATAATATTTTGTTAGGAGTATTTACTAAGAGAACAAACAGCCGTGCTGAAAAAAGGCAATTAATAAAAGCTACTGTTGTGGCTGCTTGACTAGAAAAGGTGATCAGCGAATTTTGCAGGGATACAACACTTATAAAACTAAAAATATCTGACAACCCAATACTTGCTATGTGTCAAAACTCCAAATGTCTACAGAGTTAAACTGCTAAATGGTCATTTGGTGCATAGTTAGACAAGGATGTATTACATTGTATTCTACAAAAAATCTTATATCACAATAATCATCTAGGATGAGAGAGAGAGTGAGCAAAACTCATAGGAAAAATATTACTAATGATACTTTATGCATCAATGAAAGCTGCTCATCACTACAGTTATGAAGGTGATATAAAAATAGAAGTAGAGTGGAACAGATTCTATCTGTGCTGATGGATATGTCAGTAAATTAATAATAGTGCTAAGACTAGTAATAACTATTTTTGAAAAAAAATGGCCATATAGCGAGGCATGTGGGTAAAATTATGTATATGTGCCTTAGTAACACTCACTTTCATTAATGTTATTTAATCCAATGATTTAGTTGTTATTATTGCTTCATTGGCTAATACTTCATATGTATAGTAAACAAACAGTATGCCTACACGCTTGAGTAAGGAGAAGCCATGCTGATCTAGCAGTAAAACGATTTTATTGCCTAGATGTATTTTACATTGTTTAGATATGAAATGTGTTTGTTAAATCTCTTGCTTGATCCTAAGAAATCACTTTCTAATGGGGTATTAGGAAGAGAGACATTTTTATCTATTGATTAGTGAAAACTCCAGTATTTTCCATGTAGAATTTTTAACTCTATCACTAAATATATAGATGAGATTGTGAAAAGACAGTGAAATCATGTAATTTTTAATCATAATTTGATTTAATAAAGAAAAATTAGAGAATAAAACAGTTTAAATACTTATTTCAATATTTTCTCAACATTTTGGTTTTTCATGTTGAACCATCACTTCATTTAAAGGTCTTCTTAAATTGACTTTTTACTGGAATTAAAAACAAGAAAAGGACAACATTTTAAAAAAATGTCTTGCTTTGAGACAAACAGATTTAATTATATCCAAAATAAAATATTTTTAGGTTTTAATTTCATTTGGAAAATGAAAATATTTTCACTTCTCCCTGAATTTGTCTGAATTTCAATACCTCTAATAAATCTGATGAAAACCAATTGCATCTATATCTCCCCAATAACGTAATTTTTTTGCATGCTTTCTTTGAAGTTACAGTGTCAAATCATTATTTTTACCTGAAAATCCTTTAATCATAAAATTGAACATTTCAAAGTTCATTCAAATGCCAAAAAATAATTTCTCATAAATTTGTAGGGGGAGAGGAGGAGTGATTAAAAGGGGAACTTTAGGAGAGAAGTGCTGAGAATTGGGAAAAAAAGAGATTATTTTCCTTGGTCTTGAGGTCCTGTGCTTGATAGTTTCTTGGACGGAGCCAGAAGTAACTGTGCTTAGAAAGCTCTCATCCTAGGTATCCTCAAGATGAGAAGCGAGGATGAACCAAATCTCATTTTAATAAGTATTTTTGTAATTCACCTACTTTTACAAAACAGAAAACTGTCTGGATTGTTTGAGAAATGGGCTATAAGATTATTACTAACATTATTATAAAATTGAGGCACAAAATAAAAATTATCTTTACCCTTGAATTAATTAAAAGACAGTACTAGCCATCTCATTCTTCCTTTCAATTACATTGTTAAATATTTGTACAAACTTTGGAATTCCTATTTATATTCAAATCCATGAAATCCATTTAATATTTATCTCCCTAGTCCTATAAAATGAAATATATTATGTTTTCTACTTGGCTTATTCATTCAAGCATCAATATTGCAGTAACACTTTAGAAAAGATAATGTTTACATTTCAGTTTGTCAAAATGGTTTTACCTAATAAAGACATCAATACATTTTATATATTTTAATGGCAGAAGTCTTTAATGGGATATCCATGAGACCGAACAGCTTAATTATTACATATGGTACAAACATATTTTAAAATGCAATTTAACAGCATTTTATTTACCCAGGGGAAAAAAATCCAATAAAGTAATATACTACGGTGTGACAAAATGTACTAGTTGTGTACTACTGGTAAAGCAGAGTGATCTAGCATTGGAAAGTTTTGCATGTCTACAGCTTAAAGTAATGATGTCTGGATTTGAAGTAATGATTGTCATTTCAATACCTATGAAAATTCAAGGTCAAACTAAGGAGAAAGTCATAACTCAAGAGCATAGCTCAGATAGTGTGTAGGAAGGTCTACTCCAGACATTTCCTCTTGTCATGGGACAGGCGTATGCCACTGACAGACAAATTCTTCAAACCACTGAATGTGTTGATCTCCCTACTGTTTTGTGACAGCAGAGCAACATAAAGCATTGTTCTCACCCTTTTCCTACCCTAAGGATAGTTTATTACATCCAGGTGTCTTATGTAGATCTTATCTTTTCTTGTTAAACAATTTACCATGATCCTGTAACAGTAAGAATATTTGCCTGAGGATCTTTTACAGCTCCAGAGGTTGAAATGGAATTTTGTCAGATTTATTAGCATCATCTTCTCTTCAGAGTCCTAGTTCTTTTCAAAGAAAACAGTCATCATCAGAGTAAGTGTAAGGGTAATGTTTGTTATACTCAGAAAAAAATACTTACACGGATCTGTTCTTTTTTACTTTTTAATTTGAAGTTGCTGCACAGACAATCACAGAAAATCTGTTAAAAAATCCTGAATTACTGAGCTTTTGCAATAGGGTAATGCTTACACAAGAAATCCAAAACTCAGAGCAAGGTGCTCAGTCACTGTATATAAGGCGAAGGGAATCTCTTTTACAAGGGTCCTTACAATGATGTCTTCAGCTGGATTGGGTGAGATTCCACAAACTGCTGCTCTGCTCAGTTCTCAAGTTCTTGTAGGCAGCTTATTTGTGCTCCTACATGGCCACGCCAGCTCAGGCACAATCTGTCCTATTGCTATTGCCTTAAACCACATACAAAACAGTAACTATGTCAACTGTAGACAAAAGACTGTCCTACTTGACCATGTCTACACCTGGAAGAACAGTTTCTGACTATTTACAGGTGTCTTATCTATGTAGGATTTGGTTGATTCTGCAGTAGTAACCTCCTTGGGAGTCCCCAGAATGTCCAACTTCTTCCCCAGGATTTTAATCAACACATTGGCATGTATAATTTAGACTAGGCACTGCAGGTGCTGCCTGAGGGAGGCTTCAGGGCAGTCCAGATTTCTCACCTGGAGAGCTCCTGCACTGATTAATCCAATGCTTTGTTGCAAAGGCAGCTAGCATTTCAGCCTTCTCTCAGGACAGTCCATCATACAGCAGTCCACTATCTTGTCTATGCAGATGACTAGCTAATGAATTCGTGGACCACCTAGGGAATTACTGTCCTAAGTGCAGCAGATGTGCATACAGCTAAAGCCCTGATACCCAGCCACACCACTTAAACAACATGACCAGCTGAAATTTCATTCTTATATCTCACAAATTCCATGTTTCTTGCCACAAATGCTATTAGAATGTCAAGTGACACTGGAAAAATAGATAATTTTACCTCCCTTTCCTTAAAATAATTAAATCAATGAACTTAAACAGCTTTTAAAATATCAAACAGGATCTCCAAAGTAAACTACTTAAAAATTGCATTAGTATTCCCAAATTTATTTGTTGTTTATCTGAAAATTCTAAATTATTTCTAGTTCATGAGTCTCTGAGTGCATTTAATGCCCACAGTCTTAGTGTTTCATTAATCAGCTTTAATATGAAAGCCACCTTGGTTGATTAACTCTCTCCTTCAGGCTACCTCAGATATCATGTTCAGTTTTGGCCTTTTCTTTTCAAGTTGCACCACTGTGGACATCTTGAGTATAGGCTAATGACCACCTCAAATTACATTTCTTTTATCTTCCTTTTTTTCCTGAGCACTGTTAATCTGCACAGTCTAGTGCATGCTTCTCCACTCACTCCACAGGTCACATGTCCCCATTAACTCAATCTCTCCAATTTTAACTTTGTCACCTGCATTTATTCCTTTGGCAAAATCTTCCCATACACTGTTTGCCTTCACTGGCAATTGTCTGTAGACCTTAAGTCACCTGTCCTTCTCCAGCACTCAGAGTCTTTCATTGTCTTGCCTTTGTTAACCTTAAAACTGTAAAATGTATTATTACTTTTTCTCCCATGTATCATTTATTTTTGTATAAGTGTTTCAGTTTAAATTTATCCTTATGTTTCTTTCACACTCCCAGATCTATAAAGTGTACCTTCATTCTGTAAAGTATTGATTGAAGTGTTTTATTCAGGGGTTTATTTATACTAACTTATGATACATTATTGTGTGCATTAACCTGATATTTTGAATAACTGAAGGACCATTCATATAATGAAAAGATTCCTCATAAAAATTACCTTGATTCTCTTTGGGGACTAGCTGGATTTTATTTGGGTAACAGAAGGTTATTTAATTTTTGTTCTTGAGGATAAAGTACATAGTAATGATAAAAGAGAAGGGGAGGGGAGGGGAGGGGAGGGGAGAGGAGAGGAGAGGAGAGGAGAGGAGAGGAGAGGAGAGGAGAGGAGAGGAGAGGAGAGGAGAGGAGAGGAGAGGAGAGGAGAGGAGAGGAGAGGAGAGGAGAGGAGAGGAGAGGAGAGGAGAGGAGAGGAGAGGAGAGGAGAGGAGAGGAGAAGAGAAACCCTCTGAACAATATATCTCTTGCTAATTCTACTGGGAAAATTGCCTTGAAAGCATATTAAAAGGAAGTTATATTATGAGTTTTAATAATTTAAACTAATATTTTATTGATACTTGTTTCCTTTTATGGGCAAAATGTATTTTCCTGGCAGTAAATAAAATTGAAGTCAATATCTTGAATGGTTAAGGGATCTGCAGCAATGGGATGTTTAACTTTTAGATCAATGGCATTACTGTGGTTTAAATCTCAGGGTTAGATGCAGCATAGAAGAGGCTAATGTTATTTGTACATAGAGGTTGATTTTTAAGCAATTTGTCAGTTCTGCTAGAGTCTATACTTTGAGCTGAACAGGATATAAATAAAGAACCTCAGTTGCTGTGATGTCATTTGAACTGATGCTATACTGAATAAAGCTTCTTAACCTTGACATAAAATTAAATTCTGAGTAACACCTTGCATCCCTTTGGTTATTTTTGTCACTCACAACTGTCTTTTTAACAGATTGAAAGTTTTCATTACACAGAAATCCATGCAGGTAATATTATACCACTTAAATAATTACACCTATTCTCTCTATGCTATGTGCACTTCATTTTTACATATGCACGCATCAAGCTGATAATATATCCTTGAAGGTACTTTTCTGATGAAGTATGTAAACACTAATAATAATTTCCTCACTGTGAATGGTGTATTTGGAGGATGCCACCTTATTTTCGCTTTGAAATTTCATTTAAAATACAACTAGGTTTATTGGTCTGCTCTCATATACTAGGGAAAGCAAGTTAGTTCTAAAGAGTGCCTATTTCGATTCTTTGGGGTTTGCATCATTCTGGAAAATCATATCAAAAGCTGGAACTACTCAGTCAATTAGAGTTCCTATTAGAATGGTCATTAATGTTAAAGAATTTCAGTCCTGTCTTGAGTACACATTCATGTTTTAAGGTTGGTTTTTTTTTTCTGAAGATTTGATTAAAAATGTATCATTACCCTTGATCATACTTTTCCCTCACTTCAAGTTACAGAGCATTTAAGTCTTCTGGCTTATGTGTAGCGTTCCCTTGCAGTATCACAAAAGCATGTAGTCTTTCATGGTGGTGTATGCTTTTTCCTGGTAGGAAGGACAGCATAGACTGATTGAAAACAAACTACAAGTAAACAGATCTACTTCCATTTCCAAAAAATTAATTTTTTTTTCTGTGCTTGTTTGTTTGTTGGGACTTTTTTTTTCTTTTCCTGTGGAAAACTTCTTTGCTTCTGTTTCTATGTTTAAATTATGTCTGTCTGGTTTGTTCACTACAAGTTGTTCCTAGAAGGAATTGTGCTTTACTGCCTTCAGTACTGCTCAATGTATAGTATAAAGCATCTTTCATTTCACCTGGGTTTGCCCTTTGCTACAATAGCAAGTCTCTTAATGCGGTGAATCCCACTGAAGGAACACTGTTTTATCACAGGCCGTGGATCTTCAACTAAGCTTTTAAAGGCTGGGTAAGAATAAGCTGCTCAGTGATGATTAACTATAGCTGAGAGTAGTGCTCCTTCAGATTCTGCCTTAAACGTCCCCTTTATTCTTGCTGTAGACATCCTGCTCACAAAATTTTTCCTGACAGCAATGCAGAGTGTAAGTGGTGCTTGACTCATTTGAGGAAAAGCAGAGCAAGTCATACGCCTGCATTTGTTACACTCTGACATACTGGGCTTTCTGCTCCATAGGAAGGGTAGTTGTGCTGCCTCTAGACCATATACATGTCTGGGGTCACCCATGCTTCTAGCTTATGACTGCCAGGCCTCTCCCAATATGGACATGCGAGAGCAAGATAAGCAGAAAGTGAAAAGCTTCAGTCTAGTGCTTGAAAATTGTTAAAAAATATATAAACTCTTGTCTCAGTGCTTGCGGGATACTCTTTTAATCTAAATATGGGTTTCACTTTGCTCTGTTGCATATTAACTGCAGCTTTTTTATTTCTGTCAGTAAAACATTGCCATCGTCCTTAGTCAAAGGGAATGAAGGAAAACAGACACAGTGAGCAGCTGTGCTGTTCATTATGTTCTTCCTGTCCTTGCATGAAAAGACAAATGTGTTATCATCTAACTAAAATTAGTGATATTGGAAATAAGCTCTGATAGTGGTAGGGAGGCACAATGGTGCAAGGGGTGATCACTCAACTAGGCACAATAGCCTCTATAGCCAGTTAGGAGGGATCCAACCACCCGTCGCTTCAGCCAGTAAAAAACACCATGTGCAACTAAAACCCTTTTTACATATATATGACTAAGATTATTCCTGTGACATAATTAAAGGATTGGACTAAAAGATAGTTGCAAAATGAATTGCTTATCATGGATGCACTTCCGAAATTTAATGTTTTGTTTGCAAAAATATCTTAACCTAAACTCTTTGAGACAATCTTTATACATCAAAATCAAAAGAAAAAGAGAGGGGGGAAAAACACTTTTGGCATGAAAAAATGAATTAAGATCTTGTGGAAGGTGCTAAAACTGTGGTGTTTTTTTTTATTTCAATAACAACATGGGTATCTACACTAATGTGATTGAAGTTTATAACACTTTTAGCTCACCTACATCTGTGGAAATTATTGAACAGTCATCTATGATGTGATTTTGAAGTTCCTAGCTACATAACACTACATTTCCATGAAAAGTCTATGAAGACTGCTGTTTATCTATCTGGTGAATTTTCTTTATCTAAGAGAGCTAATCCAGAATTAATAGCCTCAATAGTAAAATTAGAGCAAGAACTGCAAGACCAAACGGAGTGTTGTAAGCAATAAAATCATATAACTTCCATCTCAGTGACATACATTGGTGATAGTAAACTAAACATTCCATCTGTATGCTGGTTATAATTAGAAATACGGTTTCTCCAATCACATCTTTTTTTTTTTTTTTTTAACTTTGCATAATAAATCATGACATTAGCCAACAAAGCCAGCAGGCAGACAAATTTTGTTAGGCAATCCAAGGGAAGAGAGCCTGCAAAACAAAGTTTTTCCACTTATTGCAAAGACAAAATCTTCACATATAATTCTGTTAACAAGACTGTCTCTTGTTGCACCTGCAAAAGCTTCTTCTAGAAACACAACCAGATTCTGCACTCTACTATGCAGGTTAGTTGCACAGGCTGTGGTCAGCATTTCCCTAACACTTAAGGACATGAAGACACCTTCTGCCTGGTAAGCTTCCATCTGGAGTCTTCTAGGAAACAGGTAGGAAACCATTAGATGATGGTGGCCCGAATTTGTGATTATGGTAACTCCCAGTGGCACTCAGCCAGACTTTGAAGAGAATATAAATGAGTCAGCTAGAGAAAGAACAAAGAGGAAGGTGTTGTAACATAAGAAGAAACTAGTGTTAGCCTTAATTAGAGCTACGTCTTTCCCACTTTCTCATTGCTGAAATGAACAACTTAAATGCTTCTTGGTTTCATGGTCCCACCTTGATGTCAGAGAGGAAACAAACAGAACTGCAAAGGCTGTCAGACTCATGGTCACCACACTCAAGAGCAGATGAAGGGTAGTGGCTGGTAGCTCACTAGTGACTGAAATGAATGAACCTTTTGACACACTTGACTAACAACAGTCCTGGGATGATGTGCTACCTCAGACAGCTGCTGAGACAGCAGCTTGGGCTGCTCTGAAAGTAGATCCTGTTCCACCTCCACTCACTGGCTACTTCCCTGTGCTGTTTACTCATCTGAATGTTAATAGTGTTTTGGAGAATAACCATAAGTAGACGAGTGCCTTAAAAAATGGATACTGCTATGTTCTTCTTTCCTTGGAGTTTTCTAGACCCACACAAGAGTGCACATGTAGGGAAAGGCATACAGTTATATGACAAGACTGGGTGGTTGATGTTGCTGGGAAAGCACAAGGGCTGTTGAGCAGAAATGATTCTACGCCACAAAGCTAGAGGCTTAGTACTCTCATGGGAAGGGCTTTAAACTGTGAACAATGGTGGATGGAAACATAAGGCCATAACTAAGCATAAAATCAAAAAAGTCTGAGGAAAACCAAATGATAAAAAGCATGTTATTTCTCTTCATGGAAGGGTCATACCACAGACAGGAACAAAGTGAGTCAGTCTCCTGAAAAGTTTAATTGTATGTATGCCAGTATAAGAAGTACACAAGATAAACAGGAAGGACCAAAAGTCTTAGCATATAAGCAAATTTATGAGTTAATTGGCATAACAGAGTTTTAAGTTAAGGAGAATAAATAATATATTCCTGTAGAAATGTTCAAGAAGACTAGGCAAAAAGGAAAGGAGTACATATAAATCAAAGGCCTAATGCGCACTGTGAGACAGACCTGTTGAAAATCGCTGGGTAGAAAGAAAGAGAGTCAGAGTAGATACTTCTGATAGCAGTGAGACCATCAATAGCTGTGACAACTAAAACTGTCTGGGAGGGCATTTTCTCCAAACTGATCCCATTAAAGAGGAGAGTGACCATCAACAGGATTAATCAACTACCAGGGAATTGCAAAGAGACTTTGGTAACAAAGAAAGGGCCAGCTTGATAAACGGTATGAAAGCATGGGGTGTAGTGACGCGCGGAAACAAACCCTACAACTCGCAGAGAGTTATAAAGCAGGTATGTTTATTGCGGCGCCGGGTGCAAGGGGGATCGCTCCTCCAAACTTGCACACCCTTATGCTGAACCCGTAGTTATTTATAAGGTAAATCATACATATGCAAACTATGGGATGGACTAATACAATTAGTTCTAAGAATAGGTGTGACTATGTTAATTATTTCCGGGGCCTCATTACAATGTCTCCTCCTCCAGGCATGTGCGTATCTTCTCCTGATGTTTTTCTTTGGGGGGGTGTTTCAGGGAGTAAGTTCCACAGTCACTGAGCTGGTTCCCATTGATTGTTTTGCTGATAGAGGCCGTAAAGCCTCTTGCTATCTTCGTGTAATCAATCAGGATGTTCCGTTTGTCTTCTGAGTGGTCTGACAGGGGTCGTAAAGCTTCTTGTTATCTTTCCTGTTACCGGTTGGGATGTTCCCATTTGCCTGCGAAGTGTTCTTTCAAGGCTGAGGCCCACGTCCGCTAATTGGGCAATTCTTTGTTTTCTTTCCTCCCCTCCAAGGTTGAGATATACGTCCCTGTCATGGTTAATCCTTCTATTTTCTGTTTCAGTAGGCAGGGGCTGCCCTGGACCCAGAGCCACTGCCTCTGTCCAGGCGGTGCAGGGGCCACCTGCAAGGCTGGGAGGGAATGGGAGAGCAGGGTGCCTGTGGTTATGTGTGGTATTACTTTTAGAAGGATATTTACAATTTTTGAAATGTTCATTAAATACAGTTTATCTGTTGTGTTGGAGACATTGATCCTGAATATGTGGTTCACTGACTGCTGGTTAATAAATCCATCAAGTGCTTAGATCCTGCTTTTGTTTAAGCCAAATGAACCGATTTTCCACTGGGACAGAAAGGGAGAAGAATTTCCTTTTTCTCTTTTCCTCTTCTCTTCCTTTCTTCTTGCTTATGTAATAAAGTAGCAGAATTAGGACATGCTGATAACAACAGATTATACCTACTTGAATATATGCTGGAAAAAGTTAACAGTCCAACAATTTTATGCAATGACTTTTGATGAGCTTTTTGATACAGAAAATGAAGAACAGTAGTGGATTCTCGCCAATGGGAGAAAAAATGCAGATGGAAAACTATCATGAAAAGTGCTTGTGCTTCTTAGGAAGGGAAAGATGGCTGATAATGGTAAGACTGGAATAATGTGGTTTTTTTTTTTTTATTTCAGATAAGAGAATAAAAGTGCTTATTTTATAAGTGCAACACATAGATAACAGAATAACATTTCAGTAAGTTCTACAATTACCTTGTGAGAGTTCAGTCACTTTGTGAAATACCTGGCTTAAGAGTCTTAACTTTCTGCAATGAGTTTAACAGACTGAAGTGATGTTATGACCAGGGGTAGCTGACTGACAGATGTCTTCTTTGAGAGACTGGACAGAAGGTTATGTAGCATTCTGTTTTCTTTTTTCACTCTGGATATTTTTAATTTGCCATTGGAGCCAAGGATGAAGATACTCTTCCAGATGATTGTGGCAACATATATTTATCTACTTTTCTTTTTTTTTTTTTTTTTTTTTTTTTTTTTTTTTTACATACTATTGAAAAGCTGCAGATTTCCCTATTAACTGTGGCACGAAAGCAGTCTGCAAAAGCTGACTCCTAGTTATTTCAGGTTTTTTTTTTCTTTCAGATTCTGAGTTGTGTGACCTGCTTGTTGCCTCATACTATACAGTTTCATAGCAATTTCAATCAGAAGTTTTTATACAGGATAGTTTTTTATTTTTTGACAGTGTTATTTGCAACCTTCATTTTTAGATTCAAGTTATTTATTTCTGTGTTCACCCTTATTACAGTATCATATCTTCATGAAAAATTTCCAATGCCTGGGTATAAATAATTAAGCAGTGAGGCAGCAGAACTACCTCATTTTTTATATTCACAAATAATACTTAGCTGCTAGAAAACATACTGTTGTAGTTTGACACATGCTTAACTTGTTTGAGATCTTAACTGATTTCTCGTTGCTGTTTTTGGAAAATCTAACACATTCTTCCTAAAAGTGGGAGTTGTGGGATGGGAATAGGAAACTTCATCTTTCATTCCAAAATTGGTTGAGCGTGCTGATGAGAGCGCCAGACTCACCAAGTGCAAATGCCAGCCTCATTCTCTCTAGCATGGAAAAAGGGTGATATAGGAAGAAGAAGGAAGGGTTGTTTCCAGTTCTTCTCTATGTATTTTAGTCTTAAACTGTTTCATGTAAAATGAATAAACCATTTTTAGAGCTCTGACTAGAATAAATAAAATATACAATAAGTAAATTAAGTGTCCTTAAATCACATAGACTTGATGTAAAAGTAATTTAGCACTGAAGCGCTCAGTTGTGAAATCTGGATTTTTCCCCAAAATGATTAAATTGGAGAACTTAGAATACAAAGCATTTGCTATGTTCAAATGGTATATATAACAGTATTGCAGATGCTGCAGGGAAACCTTTATTATTAATTCAAGAAGACCTTATGGATTTTATTTTGCTGTATTCATTGAATTCTGTCATTTTAAGAAATGCCTCTGTTCTTACAAAATGTATGATCATTTATGGGGTTGTCTTACGTATCTATCTTATAATGTGTCCCTCTACACTCTTTTCCAGTTTTTCTAACTAATATGTCAGCTTTTCTGCTTGTATTTTATTTTATTTCATCTCATCTTCAATATATTCTTTTATATTTGTATAATATTTTCATTGCTACTAGCAATGTTCTTTTTTTACTGCAGTCTTTTTATTATTTAAGCACTAGAGAAGGCAGGGTTTATATCTAAGAGCTATTTCAATTTTTACTTGCCTATTCAGATAAAGATCCACAACTTTCACTGAAGTGAGTTGGCATACAAACACAGTATCTTCACTGCTTTGTTGACTCTACTACGAGACAGGATTGAAAAAGAGAAATGCTATGAAACAAATAGGGGCCACAAAAACTTCTATTGTGCCTATTACCTCTGAGAATGCCATTTCAAAGCTACTTCACTACAGTCGCTGCTTGTTCTCGGAATCCACCAGTGAGTGTATGCACCTCTGTACAGGACTCTTGATTCAAGTGAAAAAAAAATAAAATTATAAGGTGCCCTTTGGGTTACATAGAAGAAACATCTGTTTAGTTTCATGAGTGGGAGATTATTAAGGGTGTCAGTAAATGATCAAATTTACTTAGCATTAGGTATTTTATCTCTACTCTCAGAGAATTACCTACTGTCAAAGAGAATTACCTATTAAGGTCAGTTTTAATGGCTAAAGGGATAATTTGGCCAGCGGGTTTGTAGATAAATAAACCCATCATTGAGAATCTATAAAACGCTTTTTCTTTAATAAGCACAAGACTGCTCCACATTGTGTGGATATCTAGGTAATGGGTACAACTTATTTCAGGAATAAGAATGTTCACATTAAAGAAATCTGTCTTGAAAATTTTTGATTTATGGATGAAACAAATTTTAGGAGACATCTAAATTATATATTATAGGTTACATTCATGAGACCTTTTAAAATAAAAAAATAAGAATTTTGGTTAAAAGGATCAATATTTACAAAATTTATTTTGAAGGATACCATTTTCATTCTCACAAGTTAGCAACAAACAAACCTTTTTTTTTTTTTTTTTTTTTTTTCAGTGATTTCTCAGCCACCAATCAGTGGTTTGTTCCCTGGAAAACCTCAGACATGTCCAATTTGAAAAGAACAGTTTCCTTTAATCTGATGAGTAGCACTGGCTGTGTTCCACAGAAAAATCCTTAAGTATGTATTTAACTTCAGATTTCAGAAATACTTTATGTAGTCTATTAATAATATCAAAATATTAATCTAAATACTACTATATTATTATATATAATATTATATATATTCTACATTATACTGTACTATTATATATTACATATAAAAAAACCAAGGGGAGCTAGAAGCCTTGACCCGGTCTCAGAATGTCGTAGATTAGGGTAGAGCAGAGCCAACTTTGTTTTCAGTGAGGGAAGCTCTTGCTTATACTTTGTTGCTGTGGCAACCAGGGTCAGCTGACTTGGTTATTTACCCCATGGAGGGGTTGCACCTGTGGGGAGCGGAGGACAGGTCAAGTGACTCAAACTGACCAATAGAGTATTCCCTCCCATCTGCCATGCTCAGTATAAAAGCTGAGGGACCAAAGAAGGGATCAGGTTGGCTTGTCTTCTTTGTTTCCTCTTTAAGAGTTTTTCCTCAATGAGGAGGACCCTATGCATTTGTCTACCTTTGATCCCTATCAGAGTGTTCCAGAATCCAGTTCCCATTCGTCACTAAGACCAGTCTAGTACTTTCCTGGTGTCTGCCGGTGACATCTCCCTGGGAGCTTGATACGGTTTTATATATATATATAGTATCTATTTCATTTTCATTCTATTATTAATATTTCATTAAATTAGTTTACTTTTTAAAACAAACAAACAAAAAAAACTTATCTCTTTTTATCTCTCTTCTTCTCCTTGGAGTGAGAGGTGGGGGAGAGCATCTGTCATTGGCCAAACCGGCCCAAAAAATGACACAGAGCTATGACATCATTGGCACAAGTGAAACCTGGTGGGATGAATCCTGTCAATAGTGAGCCATGGTGAGGCATCCTGGGGAGCCATGATAGATGGTTACAGGCCCTTCAGGAGGGATAGGGTGGGCAGATGAGGTGAGGGGTGGGAATTGTATGGCACTTGCAGTTGGCGATGATATAGTTGAGAGCCTCTACGTAAAAATGAAGGGGAAAGCAAATAAAGTGGATGCTGTTGTGGCAATCTACTATTGACCACCCAGCCAGGATAACAATACTGAGGAATTATTTTACAAGGAATTAAGGGAGATCTCTAGATCTGGTGTCCTTGTCCTTATCCGTGATTTTAGCTTACCAGATCTCAACTGGGAGTATCATAAGGTGGACAAAAACAGTTCCAGTAAATTCCTGAAATCTGTTGAAGATAACTTCTTGGTGCAGGTACTAAGGGAGCCAACTAGGAAAGATGCCCTCCTAGATTTGTTGTTTGTAAACAACAAATGGGTGAAGTGGTGATTTGTGACTGTCTTGGTCACAGTGACCATGAAGTTGAGTTGAGGGTCTGGAAAACAAGTCTTAAGAGGAGAGGCTGAGGGAGTTGGGGTTGTTCAGCCTGGAGAAAAGGAGGCTCAGGGGAGACATTATCACTTTCTGCAACTACCTGAAAGGAGGCTGTAGCCATGTGGGGGACGGTCTCTTCTCCCAAGTCACAGGCGATAGGACAAGAAGAAATGGCCTCAAGTTGCACCAGGAGAGGTTCAGATTGGATATTAAGAAAATTTGTTATACTGAGAGGGTTATTAAGCATTGGAATGAGGGAAGTGGTTGAGGCACCATCCCTGGATGTACTGCAGGTTGACATGGTGCTTAGTGATATGGTTTAGTGATAGTTTTTATAGGAGTTATGTTGATGGCTGGACTAGATGATCTTAAAGGTCCCTTCCAACCTAGACAATTCTATGATTCTATGATTCTACTATTATATGATTCTATGATTCTATATGGCAATAATTGCTCTGATAAAATATAACAGCTCTGATATATGTAGCTGAAAGTGAATTTTTATATTACATTAATCTAGTTCTGCTGATTGGGCTGACAGCAGCAGATGTTTTCTCCATTTTTGTTTTATATTTGTCAGGTAGTGAATTAATTAAAAAGGACAACAGCTTGCTTTCTTTTTCTCTGAGGTAGACCAGAACTAGAAGGTTTCAGATCAAAAGCTTCCTATAATTTAGTCAAAATTTTTTCCATGACTGAACATCAGTTAGATGTCTTGCTAGAATTATTTATAGCTCCTTTTTACCATGTTGAGTAGTATGAACAGTAGGGACAACAATACAAACTAAAAGTATATATAAAACAAAGCATAATGAAAAAAACTTTTAGCATAGCCAAATTGAAGTGTGTAGTGTTACATCAGAGGTAAACCTGGCCAAGTTCAGTTATTTGCTTAATTTTTTTTCTTCATGGCCTGACATACAACTGGTCCCAGTAGAAAACATGTTGGACAGCAGCTGCATTCTCTCAGTAATTTGCAGAGGAATATGAGTGGACTGTGTCCAAAATGCTATTCTGCAGCTGCAATAAGATGGGGTTTGCTATTTAGCAGCATGACATTTTGAGTGTTCATTTCATCTTTTCCTTTTGGTAGGTTACTCCTCCTATGAGATCGCTCAGCTAAATCTCCAGCAATTCCTAAACGCTCAAGTATCTGTATAGCAAAATATTCACTATTTGCTCTGAATGACAGCTGATAGTAATTCTAATCACTGAAAATGAAAACTGAGAGGAATACACTGTATTGAAAAGTCCAGCATAAAATTTTAAATCTGGGATTTTTTTAAGACCTTTCTTTTTTTTCAAATCATACTTTCTACAGTTTCATTCTGGGTGATTGTTTTATTTCTTTCAGATTATGAATTTGTCATTAAGTGTTCTTTCTGGGGAAAGTCAGTATTGTGGACAGATGTTGCAACATTGTGGAAATAATCATATGCCAGTAAGGAAAAAGAACAACTTCTATTGATTTTTCAGATATGGTAGGCTGTTTCCACTGAAAACTGTAAAGAACTGTAGTATCATATCCTTAAAGTGGAGTTTTCTCAGTTTCCACCGTTGTAATGTTTGATTTAAAAATTTTCTTTAAGTACATAAAATATTAATGTAGTGAAAACACCTCAAATGTCATTAGCTCAGTTAGATATTATTCTGTGGCAGCTCCAACATCTGTCAGAATTACTTTCCAGGTAATCCTTAATTTCACATACCATAGTCATATAATGTAGATCTCAGTGCTGTATCATTTTGCTGTTCTGTATGACCTCAGAATCTTTGCTGAATACTTATGTGAGGTTGACCCATCTCTCTTCATTTTTTATCTCACCATCTTTTACTTTGTGTTGTAACTCACCCATGAATCTGAGGCCTTCATTAGAAGTCCATTATCAGCAACTCTACAAGTTATTTTCCTGCCTTGAAGGTCTTCTTGATCCTTTTTTTTTATTTCTATACCTCCAAAATAGACACAATTAGCTTTGCAACTCATTTCATCTCAGGATTCTTTCAGAGAATTCAGAATATTATGAATAATGTCTGTATTATTAATAGTAATTTTTATATTATTAATTATAACAGTGTTAATCCCTGTGCTCATTAACTATGCACAGTATGAAAAGATATGATGTATGAGAGAAGGATGGTTTTATGCTGATGCTTATGTTGTCAGCAGCCCACTCATTATGACATTGGTGAGGGTTTTAACATGAACCTTCCAAGTTGGTCGTTTGAATTACTTGATTACTTTTTCTAACTCATCAAATACTTATTCAGAGAAAATGCAACTGTTTCAACAGGACAGATTTTAATAATCTGACAGATGATTGATGTCTGGAATCGTAGAGGTTAACATTGAAATCTCTGATCTGGATCAGGTACAACAGAGTCACATATGAATCATCCATACCCCAGGTGAGAGCCCTGGCTACAGAACTATTCTGGGCCTCAGTAGGTGATAATAGAAAAGAAAAATAGCACCTTGAAAAATTTCCATTTCCTCACAGGGAGGACTAAGATATTTTCTTAAGTCTTGAGTGCTTTTGCATGAATGGATAAACTGTTTCCTACTGAGATATAACTGCAAAAAGTATTGGTATTCATTGGATGACAGCTTCATTGCAGAGGCCAGAAATTTCATCAAGATTGGGGAGTAGGAAGGAAAGAGCTCACCTCTCCCTGTTATTTTTTTATCAGAACTGTACTCTCCAAACATCATAAAAGGTCCTGTGTAATTTTGTGTATATAGAATGGATTCTACTAGTGTCTGTGGGTGTAGATAGAGAACTACTTACCAGACCTTAACAGGATAAAGAGAGGAAGTGCACCCGTTGAGAAGCTTAGATGTGAAAGCTTCCCAAGGGCTGATAACCTCTGGGGATAAGTAGACTTGTTAACTCCTCAAGAACTTATAAATTCAGGACAAATGGAGTCTGACATATCTGCACAAGACCACTAGCATAAATGAACATCAGCAGTGGATTGTATAAAACCGATCATGTCCAGATCTGTCCGATATATGGAAAAAGATGACAAGTTTATATATGACCCTGAAGAAACAAAGGGTCCTCTGAAGGACTTTGTGAACACCAGCCTAGAAGCCACTGGTGTGTCAGTACAATCCTCCACATCTGAGTGCTGCGTTGGAGTCATCCTCCCATTTGTTGTTCCAACTATATAACTATGAATGAATATATGAATAAAATGTGTAAGTGAATCAGTGAATATGCTGTGCATTTTTCTGTTACTGGTAATAGTGGTTTGATAGTATTAATAATCACAATGTCATAAAAATTGAAATTGTGTAGAAATATTGAGTGGGTGGGTAGGAGACACATCATAACCAATCTCCTTTTAGGTAAAAGGAAATTAGCAACTCAAATTTCAACCAAAGAAATCTCTGTGATTCTGATTGGTGTAAAACATTTATCAGGGTTTACAGCTCTGCAGAGTGCATGAGACAAGAGCTGCAAGAGTTCAACAGAATAGCACATTGGGGCGGGTTGGTTGGTTTGGTTTGGATTTTTTTTAAACACTGAGGAAGACTGAAAGTATCTAAATGCAATGATGGGGAATGAACTGTAGTCTCAGAATCTATGCTGGCAAGATGACAATAACTAAATGCACACAGAGTGATTGTTCTAGTGGTACTTGCCCATAAACTAACTGTAAAGAATATTAAAAAAAAAAAAACAAAACAAAACAAACACAAAACAAACAAAACCCAAATGAAAACAGCTGATGCAGCCAGATGTGAGTGAATTAATGAATGACTAAAATTCCAGTCTAACTCAGTTCATACAGAAAACTCTGTAAAGAAAGTTCTAGAAGATTATAAAGAATATAAAAATGCCAGAAAAGGGAAGTTTAGAAAACCTTGTAACCAACTCAGATGTAGGTTCTGCTAAAAGATTTTCAGACATCTAATCACGCTTATAAGGTGGTTAAGCAACCAAAGTTCTGACAAAACTGAAATTAAATAAAAGAAGGGATGGGAAATCTAAAAAAAGGAAGGAATCAAACCTCAGAGAATTTTAAATGTGAGGAGTAATATATAAGTATATAAGTTAGAGAATCATGTGAAAGTCCTAGGGAAAGCATTAAATGATAATCAACACAAATGGCTTCTTTGAGTAGTTTAGTTTTCCTCTCTTAAGCCAGTGCATTCCTAAAATGGACGTGCTAGTGAAGTGCAGTATCTTGGACGATGTATGTATTAGAATGGAGTTTACTAACTCTTGACTGAGGTGTACTGGCGTCAATTCCACTCTTTCACATTCCTCAGGAAAAAAAGGAAAAGTGCTTCCTGTTTAATTGATATGGATTGCAGAAGACAGCCAAATATGCAATCATACTTTTGATCTCTCTAGGGACAGTTGCTAAATCTTTAATGATTTAGACTGTTGGAGAGATAAAACCTAAAGATACAATTGTAGTTAATTGAAACTCCACATATTCTATATGGAAAATGAAATGCTGAGTGTAGAAAGAAAATTAAGCTGAGAAAAGCCGAATTTTTCTTGCATGTCTGAACCCGCAAATCTAAGCAATGTTTGAGAGTCTAATATAAATCAGTACTGCCTTCATACCAAACTCACTAGTGAGCCTCAAGGGTTCTTGTGATTGGTAGGGAATATTTTGAACTAATGTTCCTTTGATTGACAACAGAGAATTAGGGGTTTGTTTGCATTACTGTGTCAAAGGCCAAAGAGATTTTCTGAGTATCCATTATAAAACCATCAGTGATAATGAGAATCAATAATTGTATTAACATGTCAAACTGTGGTATGGCACATAGTTCACTGAGGTTGAAGCACACATACAAAAGTTCATCTAACCTTTCAGAAATCTGTTGGAACCAACACTAAGGATGAACCATGACACAGTTGAGCAGCCAAAACTTGCTCATATAATTACTTTATGTACTTATAGCAGACTTCCAGTACGTAAAGTGGGCCTACAGGAAATATGGGGAGGGATTCTCTATGAGGGAATGCTGTGATAGAACAAGAAGTAACAGTTTTAAACTCAAAAAGGGTAGATTTAGATTAGATATTAGGAAGAAATTCTTTATTATGAGGGTGGTGAGACACTGGAACAGGTTGCCCAGGGAAGTTGTGGATGCACCATACCTGGAAGTGTTCAAGGCCAGGCTGGATGAGGCTTTGAGCAGCCTTGTCTAGCAGAAGGTATCCCTGCCCACAGCAGCTCTAACCATTCGATTATTCTACGATTCTATGTTGTTGTTTATTTTTTTAAAAAAGAGGTAATAAATAATACGGTAACAATCACTCTCCAACCCTCAGAATTAGTTAACATCTATTAGTGAAGACATTCTGTAACTATGCTGGTATAGATCTATGCAAGTAGTGAAAAAGTTTATATATATATATACTTGTCAATATCTCATGCTATCTCATTGCTCTAAGTATCATCCAAACTGCAGAGATATATTTAAAATCCAATACACATGTGACAGGACAAGCTACTTCTATTTAGAATATCTCCCAGTTGCAATGTCTGAATAGAAAAAAGAACATAATCTAATGAATATTGATCTAAACATGAAATGGGAGTTCTCTGAAATAAGCTATTTGCTGTGTTTCTAGAAGGATTCTGTAATACTGCATGTGATGATCAAAAGCAGTTGCCAGATCCAAAACAGAAAAAAGAGAATACCTTAAAATAAGAAAAAGCATAAAGATCACTATTTTACTTATAAGAGCAGTTTATGTCATCAAAAGAAAGACAGCCTATGAGCTCACCACAGAGATAAGGTTCAAACGATTCTTAAATTCAATGGTCATTGCTTTCCTAACCGTATTTGAAATTGCAAAATAATTGCATCCTATTATAGGCAACGGGGTGAAAATTAATGTTTATATGCATTGGAACAAGTCAGATTTTGAACTCGCAGCGTTTGCCAGCATTGAAAGAAGACTAATTATGTGAATTACAAATCAGGCAAAATTTTCTATTACAACCGAGATGAACAAAAAACAAGTCCTATAAAGGTCCAGATGAATGAAATTTAAAATTAATCGAGGTGTTCAGTTTATTTTTTCCTTTTTAAACTAAGAAATCAATATCTATGAATTAATGAGCACATGAGGAAAATCAACGTCTGAAGGATCAAACAAGATGTATTTCCCTGCAGAGTGTGAAATGCTTTCAAAAGATACTGTAGCCCTCCCTCTCTGGGTGACTTTTTCTGGGCACCTTTCACTTCATGAGAAGAGATTCCACAAAGTTTCTTTAGACACAAATTGGAATGATAAGGTCTGACTAACACACATGATAAATACTTAGGACAAAGGTGTTACTTAGCTAATGCATTCACTGCCTTCAATAAAGTAGTTGAAGGGTCTTTGCAGGCTTGTGAGTTACCAGTCAGGTCCATCCTTCTTTGAATGGGCTAACACTCAGTGCTGCTGAGCTGCTGTCTTCTGACTCACTGTTTTTTTTCTTAGAATTTTATGTATTTCATGTCAGTGTTTTTCCTCCTCTATACCTGTATCCTGCCACCTATCCCTGTATCAACAATCTTAGCTCTCTCATCTTGCATAGCTCTATTTTATGTACTTTCACACAGTCCTTTTTCACAACTTGGCAATTTTAATGGAAGTTTGAGTCAAGGTTATGCAGCTGGACCATATAAAAATTATATCAAAAACCTTGAATCCCATATAGCTGAATCCCTAGGAGAAGAGTTACAGGTGTCATTGGATGATACAGACAGATACAGAAGCCTGAACAGGCGAGCAGAATAGTATTTTATTTCTTGCTGAATTAAATAGTCTTCAAGGTTCTGATGACCCTGACTTCAGTATTGTACAAATACTTCATGGCCAAGTGTGGAGCAAGCTGTGTGTTTCACATATGATTAAGTCTGGATTTACTTCATATTTGGTAAGTAGCTGGCTATCTTCTACTGGAACTTGAGCCAGTCTTCCTGTTTGTGAAAAATGATGCATCTAAGGCCTGTTTACAGCACATATAACAGCTGTATTGCTACAGACCACAGCTTGTCTCCAATGTCATTTAAAAGTAGATACCTAAGAACTATAAATGCTCTAATAGTTTCAAATATATTAGAATCATAGAATCTTTTAGATAGTAAAAGACCTCTATGATTGTTGAGTCCAGCTGTTAACCTAACACTGCCAAGCCCACCAGTTCTGGGATTTTCTGAACCAGCGTAGCTCCTATAAATCCCTATAAGTTTAGTAAGTATCTGTGGCTTTGTCTTCTAATAATGTGTTCAATGTCTCTTGGAGTTTATATAACTTTTTTAGTGTCAAGGCATCCTGCGGTAAGGAGATCTGCAGTTTTACCATATTTTAAGTAAATGAAAGTCATTCCATTAAGGGTTGCCACCTTTTTTTGTCCTTTTTCTGAATCTTTTCAGTTCTACAATACCTTTTTTGAGGGGAAGCAATTTGAACTACACCTTGTGTGTGAGATTACGATACCACAGATTTACCTTTGTGGTAGTAGGTATATGTTCCTGCTTACTCACCTGAGAGGACTTTCTGAGTCTTTAACTCTTGGCCTGGAAGAAGGAGCATTTAAAAAAGATAATAGCTAGACCTATGTAGAAAAGAATGATGATAATCAAATGCACCAGATAATCATGACTGACCTTGATTATCCAGAATTAATTCACAATGGCTTAAGGTAATCCTTTCCTACATTTCATCTTGAACTCACAAAAAGATGATGATCTCTGTTTATCCAGTACAAGGGATGCTCTGTCTAAAAGCAAGAAAGTTATTCCTTTCCAGCTGCTGTATTTGCCATTCTTAATCTTAAGATGGGACCCAAATCTTGTTCAACTCAAACTGCAGATCCACTGCATATCAAATTGGAATCTTCCTTTAGAACTTTAAGTCAGAATTTAAACTTCTCTTTTACTAAATAAGATTACTATCTTTTTGTATAAAAATAGAAAAGTTTGTCTAGAGACCTCTTTTGTCATTCTAATGTCTTCCTCATTGTTTTTATGCTCCCAGGCTTCTGGATACACCAATTAGAAATATGAGAAAAATAATTTAAAATGAAAAGTTAATTTAGTCACATCCCAGTAAGAAGAAGGTAAATGTTAATAAAAGAAATTTTAATGAAAGCAAATCCTCTACAGGAATTGAACCCATACCCTTTCATAATACTGTTAGTTACCCTATTCACGAGGCTACATTAAGCTAGTAGCACAACAGAATCAGGTGTTGTATTAGCCAACAGAGGATGCTCTTTGATCCTTATGAATGTAATAAAAAATATATTAAGAGGAACAAAGTAATTAAAATTTTACATGACTATGGAATGTAGATGAAGTGCATTCCCTAGGTCATACCAAGGACTATGTGCCTGTAATTTAATGACATTCAGAGGAAATACAGCATGTGTCTGGTCCTCAGTGACAAAAACACTTAAAAAGAAAGAAGACTTCTATTTTCTGGCTTCAGATCTTTAAATTCTGTTTATGATACTGATTTCTGGTATATGATATTAGAAGATAAGATCTTCCAGAAATACTAACAACATTCCAATATTTAGATTATTAATTGCTGCAGTGTATACACAGGATATTTAAAACTACATCCAACCACAACCACTGAGAACATCACTTAACCGAGGAAAGAGTATCTAAATGACATAAAAGTCTCTTCCATTAATAATAGGGTTTGGGGGTTTTTTTTGCATATCCTACAGAGTTTATTCCCAATGTCAGAGCTCTTTACAAAAAAAAAATAATCTTAATGCTCAATTCAAGACACTTTGAGTGAATGATTTCTATAATGAAAAACCTTTATTTCAGAGCTTGAACCACAATGTTAGCACATATAGAGAAAGGAATGACAGGTCCAGAGATGAGTCTCTGTACTTATAAACATCCAATAAGCACCCAGGTGTAAGACTGAGTGACAGCATCAACATTTAGTATTCACTCAGCCAATAATTTCTATGAAGTGAATAAAATGCATCATTTAAATTTAAGCATCTAACCAAGATACTTACATTATGGCACTTTTCATTCTGGGATTTGTGTATAATCTGTGAAGAAAAACAGATGATTCCTAAGGCTGATCATGAGTTTACTCTTGTCCTGCCATTCTAGAGAATCTGTAGAAAGACTAGACTTATAATTTATATGCTTCAGTTACATGCCCATAGTTAAGTGAGATTAAGTAACTCCTCTGTCCCACTCTCCCTTTCCTGATTGTGTAAATAAGCTTTTTGGAATACATTTTGTAGGTTAGATTAAGATCTAAATTACTTATCCATAAATCCAAAATGAATCAATTCATGTCAATAATGTCATCAAAGTCAATGATTCACTCCAGATGAACACTTAGCTATTAAATTCAGGCTAACTGTACTTCAGCTTTTACTAAGCAACCACATACTGAATGAAGAATTCATTGTACAACTTTAAGAAATAAGGCTTGAGTCTAGAATATCACAGTCACATTTGTGTTGATATTTTAATTAAATATCTGATACCCAGAGGTAAACTGTGTTAGTGTATCCCTCATATACTAGAATTAAAATAAAAGCCTTCTCATGTTTAACTTTGTCCATTAAAAATAAGCAGGAAAACTGTAATATTAGGGATATAAGCAGTTATTGATGTATATATTGATTTGCTAATCTTTAAAAATAACATTTTTCAAAGAGCTGCTCTCATCAGCTTAAGGTTTTGTGGGATTTTTGGTTGTTTTTTCATCGACCTGAAAAAAAGAGAGCATCTTCTTATTGCAGACTATCTTGGGAGCCATAATAAATTTTAATAGCAAATACTCATAAATTATTTTTCTTCTGTTGTTTTCTGGTTTTGTGTTTTTGTCTAATTTGATAACTATTGTTCACTACAGTAGTTTAAAAACACATCTCTCCCCTTGGGTCAGAGCTTTAAAAGACATTTTATAGCTGTTCAGAAATCCAGTTTACCAAATGTATGGCTATCAAGCATAACTGTTAAGGCAGTTAAGGAGAGTGCTCCCTATATGTTCATGACAGAAAAGTAGATGTATGTTTGGCTAGTATTTATCCTCCAGCCAAATTATAAATGATTATTACAGTGAGACCAACAAGAGTGGGAATAGAATGAGTAGAGGTTTCTCTGTCTTGAATGTTATTGAGTGGTTTTCCAAAAAATATGACATTCATATTCTCCCTTTCTATATGTAAATCTCTTATAACAAGTAATAAACTTTCATGGTCTATGCAAATATATATTTTTAATTGTATTTCTGAGTTGATATGAGTCTGGCTAATTGATGGGGTATTAATTGTACAGGAAGAAGAAAGGCTTTGTATCAGTAGGGATTTCTTCTTTCAGGTTGATATCCTCTTTCAAGGATACTAGAAGACAATGTTGTCATTCTTTGTCCTTTCTTGCTCAGAACTGCTTTGTAACAGCAACCCAGAACTCCAGTTTTCAGTTAATAATGGATAAAGAAAGGCATTTAAAGGCCACGATTTTCCATGTGGAATGTACAATAAAACCATATCTCAACATGTAGCGTCCAACACTGGTCAGTGGCTCAACAGCGCTAGTGTGAGTAAAAGACAAGACTGCACTATTCAGAGCATTTCAAATCTCCATGTTAAGGTGGACTTCGTTCTTCCTAGCAAGTATTAGTAAACTTTTTTTTTTTTTCCATTATGAAAGAGCCTCATAAAATCAGGGAAATCAGATGAAGGGCCAGAAACTGTTAACACTCAGAAAAGTGTGATGTAGGAATAACAGCAGACAGACTCAGGGCCTAGACAAAAGGAGGAAAAACAAACTCTTGGGACACATAACCCCACAAATCCTGGGAATCTAGATCAAAGACAAAGACATCATGTGAACAAAGATCAGTGAGTAATCTTGATTTAAGACGTTTTATAATCAAAATCTTGGTAGAATTTATACTCTGTAATGCATCGTTATCCAAAAGTGTTAACCACCATCAGTGGTTATGTTAGTTAATATCAGTTATGTTTTATAATATCTAAATATCAGTCCTCTATATGGATATGAAAGATTCAGATCTTTTGATCATTTTTTACCATAGTTACAGAATGCCTCTTCCTGTAAGAAGTCACTTTCCTGCAAATCTTCAGATCATAGCTAATGAAAAAATTGCATTTCCATTCACCTCTAGATATTGTCGTATTCTATTTGAGCTAAAGAAATGTACAGAACAAAAATGTCAGAACAAAAGTATGTTCTCATTTTATTTGTTTCTTTTGTGAAAGGAGCCTATATGTCACAAGTAGCACAGAAGACTCTCTCATGGATGGAATTGAACTGACCATGCTTTAGATGCCTGAGGGTTAACATGTGAGGCACTGAGACTCCCTTTACAGTCAAAGAAATAAACAGCTCCTGGGTGTGGTTCTCTTGGCATATCTTAAACAAGTCATGAGTCAACATGCATTGTACCTTAAAAACAGGCAGGGTTAGAAGAGAACTTGCAGGTAAGCTGCAAGTTTCCTTTAGACCCCATCTTTTCTGTGTCTTCCCATATCTTATGGTCTTTTATCCATGGCAGTAGCCTTTCCATTATCCATATAATGGGTAACTGTTTGGGAAACAGCCAGGTAGTAATCAGTCCAGGAGACAATGATTAATAATCCAGCCCTGTTCATTACAGTAGTCAGATGAATTTGGGCCAGTAACCAGTGCAGCAGAGGACATGCAATTTATTATTTGAAAGGGGAGAAAAAGAACTGCTAGTAGTAGTAAGACATAAAAATTATTGAGTTAGGGATTTGTTTATTTTTGTTGTAAATGTTTTCTTAAGTTACTCTGGAAATAAACTAGTGGTATTTTACATTGAAGTATTAGATTTTAAATGGATGAAACACATGATTGCAACTTGTCCAAACTAAGGAAATTTCTCTAATATTTTGTATTATTTTTGTTTTAAACTGTTCATAAATGTACAATAGAACCAAACGATAAAGCAAGGCTACCCCCAAAACACGGTGAAATAAAGTGGCTTTGTCTGATGTTTTTCAAATGACTCAATAGCTTTTTGGGATAGTCTGTATGTAATATAGTTCTAGACGCTCCTGCAATTTGACTTGCTTCATTATGCTTGAATTATCAATATTTAGAGAAAGAGAAATATGAAAAGCAACAATTTAGCTTGGACATCTGTTACAGCACAGATGCATATATTGATGAAGGACACTTCATCCTTCCATTAGCTTACACAATATGCACATTGCATTGACACTCAAGTTTTTGTGACCACACAGCTCTATATCTTCCCTCTCACACCTAGCAGAGAGCAGACCTCCACTATTAACAGTACTAACAGTTGCCTTCGTTCTCTGTAGTGAAGATTATTGGACATTATTTTACTTCTACTGCATTGTCTCCGGGCCCATGCCCAATATATCCATAGTACCATACTGGAACAATAGTGAGTAGTATCTTGGTGACTTAAGGAGGACCCTGGGAACTACTGGCCTGTCAGTCTCACCTCTGTGTCTGGGAAGATCATGGAACAGAACCTCTTGGAAACTATGCTAAGGTACATGGAGGGCAGGAAGGTGATTCAAGACAGCCAGCATGGCTTCACCAAGGGCAAGTCCTGCCTGACCAACCTATTGACCTTCTATGACGGAGTGACTAGAGTGGACAAGGGAAAAGCTACGGATGTCATCTATCTGGATTTCTTTAAGGCTTTTGACACGGGCCCCAACAACATCCTTGGGGATGGATAAATTGGAGAGATATGGATTTGATGGGTGGACTGTTCAGTGGATGAGGAATTGGTTGGGTAGTTGCATCCAGAGAATAGAGGTCAATGGCTCAATGTCCAGAGGGAGATCAGTGACAAGTGGGGTCCCTCAGGGGTCCATATTGGGACTGGTATTGTTCAGTATCTTCATCAATGACATAGTGGGATTGAGTGCACCCTCAACAAGTTTGCAGATGACACCAAGCTGAGTGGTGTGATTGACACGCCTGAGGGACAGAATGCCATCCAGAAGGACCTTGACAAGCTCAAGAAGAGGACCCATGTGAACATCATGAAGTTCAACAAGGCCAAGCGCAGGCTCCTGCACCTGGGTCAGAGCAACCCCTGGTATCAATACAGGCTGGGGGATGAAGGGATTGAGAGCAGCCCTGCTGAGAAGGATTTAGGGGTACTGGTGGATGAAAAGCTGGACATGAGCCAGCAACTGATTCTTTCCTCAAAAGTGTTAACCTGTCACTGTGCTGATGGCTTTCTTGTGTAGGGTTTTGGGGTTTTTTTTGTGTTTTTTTTTTTCTTTTTCTTTTTTTTTTTTTAAGAAGAAATAGATCTGCTTTACCTGAAAATATTTTTCTTGTCAGGAAATGAATATTCACTAATACTGCATTTTTTATTTTTAAGTAGACGTTTTGGGAAGAAGGTATGGAGGAAAAGGACATGAGAGAACAGATTTATTTTTCTTATTTGATAGTTGTTTACCATGTTGCAGATGCATGCAGTCTTAAAATTTTTAAATTCTTAAGTTATTTATCTTGAAGAATGACTTTGGAACCATACCAATTTTGAACTTTAGTGAAAGAATAAGATTTTACTTCAGCATATATCTTTTCTCTTTCAGTGTGAACTAAGACAATAATCACATGTCTTTATGGCATGACATGTAAATGTCTTTATTCCACTATGGTTAGATGACATAGTTTAGATAAATAAAGAAAATGAAATAAACAGAGCTGTGTACAATGTATTATAAGTAAGAATCAAATTTATCTGTCAATACCAATTTTTATACATTTAATTTGCTATGTTTGGAATTTATTGCACTGACATTTAAATTTTGTTTGATATCATAATTGTGTTCATCAACTACTTGACAACATTTTCATATTTTTTAAGTCATCAATGATTTTAACTCAACCAATGGCAAGACATTCTAACACTGGACAAATGAAAGAGCAAACAAGATAATTTTGCAACTCATGCATTACTCTGGGGTGTGAAGTCTGTTGTCTGCCATATGGGAAGCAAAGGGCATGTTCCCTGCTTCTCTTACAACTCATTCCCTACTGCTTTCGTTTCAGTTCCCCACTTTTGGGGAATCCAATGTCCTGTTGCTGTTTTGTCTTGTTGATATTCCACAACAGCATATTTGCTGTCCCATGTAAACCTAATAGCTCAAACTTCAGGGGATTCATCTTTCTGCACAGTGTGCAGGGATATTATCTGTCATTGACACAGCAGGGGCTTCTTGCACGCCATTGCTACCATATAAATGTAAAGAGTACACTTTAGATCTTGTTATATTTTGTGGCTCTGATTTACAGAAAAACAACTAAATAACTGCAATGATGAATCTATCTAATGCAAAAACATGTTTGAAATCACAGTATGTGGCTTGTTATAGAGTAAACTTTACAAAAAAAGGCTTTCTAAATGTCAGCCTTTGTTGAAATACAGTGATGAAATCCTTTGGGGACCACAAATACTGTTGTATTTTTAAAAAATATGCAGGAATGTACTTATAAATAATTTCTAAGTTATGAACATTGTCAAACTGGTACCATGCTTGGAAGTCCCTTGAGAATTGTTTTTTTGGACAGTTGATGATCTCTCTAACTATCTGTATCAGAGATTTAATTGAAATTTGTTTCTGTATGGAAGACTCGTTACTTCTAAGGTTCTTTTATTTTGTTCTGGGGGTTTGTTTCTGGTGTTGGTGGTTTTGGTTTTTTTTGTTTTTTAATGTAAATAACAGTTTAAAGATTTTTTTTTTTTTTTTTTTTTTAAGATTAAAGAACATGTTTGATTTCGATAAAATGAACTAATCATCATTCACAGAGAGTCTTTGGTCTCTCAGTCCAGTTTCATCAGAGACAGTATGCTTTTCATCCTACACCATCAGAAGTGATCCAACATGAGGAAGTGTCTGTCCCCCTTTATCAGGGCTCAGACTGGGTGTTGCAGCAGGGTCAGCTCACACTCTATTCAACACACAGCCCCTAGGTACATGGCAACATTCACTTCTGAATCTGTCTCTGACCCTGTGACATTTTTCAGCTGAAAGAATTCCTCCTTTCAGCCTTTCAGAAGTTTGGCCAACATAGCATGCATACAGGTATATGGTGTACATAAAGTAACTAAATGCAAGATCTGTCATCTTCAAGAAGGGCAAGGAGGATCTGGTGATCCTTAGTGAGCTGCTGAGCCTCACCTCAATTCCCAGGAAGGCGGTGGAGCAAATAATCCTGGAAACCTTTTCCAAGCATATGAAGGAGAAGGTGGCCCTTGGGAGTTGTCAGCATGGATTTATGAAGAGGAAATCATGCCTAATCAACCTGATAATCACCTTTTATGATGAAATGGCTAGCAGGGTGGATGAGGGGAGAGTGGTAGATGTTGTATAATTTGACTTTAGCAAGTCTTTCCACAATGTCATAACATTTCATAGACAAACTGATGAATTACACACTTGGTAATTGGACAGCAAAGTGAACTGAAAGCTGTCTGAACTGCCAGGATCAAAGGGTTATCATTAGTGGCACAAAGTTCAACTGGAGGGGAGTCACTAATGGTGTGTCTCAGGGGTCAAGACTGGCACCAATCCTTTTTCACTTCACTAATGATATGGATGATGTGATACACTGCACCTCCAGCAGGTTTTCAGAAGATAAAAAACTGGGAGTGTTGGCTAGATCAGATAGTTCTGCTGCCGTTCAGAGGGACCTCAACAGGCAGAGAGGAGGCTGGTGAACTTCAACAAAAGGAAATGTTGAAGTATAACCCCAGGCACCAGTACCTGTGGAGGGCTGACGAGCTGGAAAGCAGCATTGCAGAAAAAGACCTGGGGATCTTGGCAGAAACCAAGTTGACTGTCCAGCCTTGTGGCAAAGGAAGCCAACAGCATGAGGAGGGGTGCTGCCAGGAGCCTGAGGGAGGCGATCCTTCTTCTATGTTCAGGACTTGTGAAATACAAATGGAGTACTGTGCCCAGTCCTGCTTTTGCCAGTACAAGGCAGACATGGACATACTTGAGAGAGTCCAATGAAAGGCCACAAAGATAATAATCTTTGATAATTATTATCAAGAGACTGGAGCACCTGTAGTATGAGGATAGGCTGAGACAGATGGATCTGTTTAGCCTGGAGACCAGAAGGCTCAGGAGGGATCTTACTCATGTGTATAAGTATCTGATGGGGGAGGAATAAAAAAGAAGGAGCTGGACTCTTCTAAGCGATATCCAACAATAAGACAAGAACCAAGAAATTGAAACACGAAATTACACTTCAATACACAAAAAACCTTTTCTTTTACTCTAACAGTGATCAAATATTGGAACAAGATTTCCAGAGAGGTTGTAGAGTCATTGTCCTTTGGGAGTCTAAAAAGCCCAGCTAGATACGGTCCTGAGCAACCCACTTTTGCTGACCCTGCTTTGAGCAGGGGGTTGGACAAGGTGATCTCCAGATGTTCCTTCCAACCTCAGAAATTCTGTGATTCTATGAGATAGAAATATTTAGTTTTTTTCCATGTCTGGATTTTGTATAATGCTGTGGGACTTACATTGTGTTTGCACTGTATATAGTCAAGACAAAAAGCAGTTTAATGTATACTTGGTGATTTGAGAGAAGGCAAAGAAAAAGGAGAGAGATTACATTTTCCACTGCTTTCCTTAATAGGCAATTGCAAAAGGATTTAAGACATAGCAAGAATAATCCAAAGAAGGCTTGTGAACAGAAGACATATTAATACATTGATGCCTTGCTAACTAATTCTGTAGTGCTGTAAATACCTCTCAAAAGACTCCCTGTGAGATGATTCCGCAGATACTTTCACAACATATTGAAGCATCCTCGTCCAAAGCAAGAGACCTTCATTTCTACTGGGAAAGGTAGTTTGATAAAGCAGAGCAGAAAAAGCAAAACAGGAACAAGAAGAAACCAGACTAACTTGCACTGCTTCTTTTTCTGAATCTTTTCATGTTCAGTGCCCTTCTGACAGTGCTGTTCTTTCTTGCAATAAATATCCTTCAAACCTCGAAGTAATTGTATACTAATGTAATATTCTTTTTTGTTTGTTTATTTTTGCTTCTATATTGCTATAGCCATGAGATGATTCTCCTCAGATTTCTTCCCCTTTGCCCAATGGATTTTGTGATCAGAAACTTCTCAAAGGTGTGGACTCTTGATTTCTTATGGATCAGCTTTCTATACCATGCACCTTTCCCTCACCACTGACTACAACTGGTTTTCTTAAAGGCATACATTTCATTTAACATGTTCCCTCAGCTGTCCCTATTTGTTGGCTACATACTCTTTGTTCCTTATCATGTTCATAGCTTTCTCATCTGTTCCACAGCTCCCATCTGTTTTTTATTGTATCATTCCTCCATGAAAGATAAAAATCGAACTAAATAGAAAGCTATGCAAAGCACTATTAAAACTGAGGATTTCACAGTTTATTTCCTTCCTTCTCTCTCCTTATGCCTTGCTAATTCTTTCTTTTGTTTTACCTTCTCTAATATTGTTTCAGTTATGTGTAATGAAACTCTTCAGGGGCAGGGATTATAGTCAATTTATCTGCTTGTATTATATCTTAGAGTACTGGCAGATTAAACAACAATATCTAGGGTAGACCAGGTTGCTTAAGATAGGAAAAGAAATTTTTGGAAAAAATATTGCTGCTTTTATATAGCGTTTGCTCAGAAAGAGAACTGCTGTTGTTTTTTCACCAAAATGTAATGACAGATCTACTAACTTTAATATATGAAGGTCACGGAGTAGCATTTATTTTAGAATTTAAAGTTCTTGAGATGTGTTCTCCTTAACCACTTTCTGTAAAAATCCACTTTTCCATATTGAAGACCTGGAATGGATTTTAATTTTAACCATGAATTGAATAGATAGAAAGGTGGTTGTTTTTGTTTGTTTTTTTTTTTTTTCAGAGACTTCAAATGAAGGAGAGTTTTTAATACCTTATTATAATGACCTGAACTTCACTGCAGCCTAAGCTTTGTTCTTCATACCTTACAAATAATAGGAAAAATATACCTTGTTTATAATATTGATAGTTTATATCTTCCAATATTTACTATGAGCTCTGACAAAAAAAAAGAATAATTTTCTTATCTTTCAAAATCAAAGTGACTCCATTGACATCAATGTGATTATGACAAACTTTGATATCTCACAATCCTTAAAATAAACTATGGCTTAGACAGAATATGTCAGCAGTAAAATCACAAATCTATCATAACGGGTAAATTTATTGTCAATAATATTTAAGTCAATTGGTAGACTTTTCAAAAAATGTATAATGATATATCCTTGTATTTTTTCATCACAAATTATGAACCAAGATTTGGCAATAAAAGCATATGGAAATATCATAGAAAGCTTTTTTCTAATTGGGTTGTGAAAACCACAAAAGGATAACTTTGCTTAAGATGGAAGCTATTCTGTTTTGCATTGTCTTCAAGTACAGAATGGTAACCACTCACTCTAAGAATTGCTTTAAACATTAAAGAACAGATAAATCTGAAAGACTGTACTTCATTTATCATCTAGAGAGAGCTCTTTGTTTGCAATTTCCATACTTACAGGTGAAGTTTCTTAGCGAATCTTTGAAGTAAGAGATGAAAAAAACCCGCAACAAACCACAGAAAGAAAAAGAAAAAAAAAAGGCTACAGGGTAAGATGAGAAACTGCAGGTTTAGAATATGTTTAAGTGACAAGATGGGTCAGTGAGGGCTTTGCTTTAAGTATTTCTGATAAGAGGAAAAAGAAAAGCAAAAGCACAAAGAGAAAATTTTAACATCAAATAATGACAGTACAGAAGCTATTATTATTTTGTGCATAAACAGAATGAACCAAGTCAGATTGCATAGCTCTATTTCACGGCTGGCTTGATTTTAGGCAGGTCATTCTAGGAACTATTAAAATAGGATAATATGAAAGGGGTTTTCTTAAACATTTCAGACATGCAGAAATACTTTTCAACCATTGAATGGGTGATCAGCACACTAACTTTGACCATTTGCAGTACTGCTAGCCTTGGTTCAATCCTACAGAACGTGTATTCATGTAATCATGTAATTGATATTGTTCACAAGCATATTTTCAGAATCAGGTCCTGTTTCTTTTTTGTAATGTATTTGAGATTTTAGGACCAAAAGGAAGCTTTAGTACCAAATGATCTTCAGCTGAAAACTCAACTGCATCCTTTCCTGTCACTGTATTTAATCTACATTAGTATCTTCTGATGTTTATTTAAACCCACATTGCTTCCTTTTCTGTCTTACTTTAACCTCACAATCACATATATAAGAAGTATGGTCCTTTTTTTTTTTTTTTTATCTCTATATGATACAATGCCCAAAGTTTCCTATTTCATCTTTTTTTCTTTCACTTTATTTGGTTCCGTTATTTATTAATTAAATGAAAAAATAAATCTGAGTTAGGGACACCTGCATAGGGAAAGTTGTACTGTGTTGCATGTATAGAGTGATACAATTAGATAACCATACACGCCCACTCATAGAGACACAGATAGACAAGCATATCTATACAAGTAGATAAAAATACAGAGCACACTCTGTCTGAGGTGGTGTATCACCTCAACAAATCCACCTGCAGAATAAATGCAGACAAGGATTATAATTAAAATATATTTTTTTAAAAATACTGTTTTATAAAGCACTTATAATTTTCCTTCTTTTTTTTTTCTTTGCTCCTCTCTATTTTTATTTGTCACTTTCCACCAGACCTTTCCCTTTTTCTTGATTTTGATTCTCTTCAATGTTTTTTACCTCATTAGTTTCCTTCTTGTTACTGATTCTTAACTTCTACTATTCCACCTCCTTGCCAAACCGACTGTCCTGTGCCAGCACTGCCTCTGCTGAACAAAGGCTTGAGATAGCAGTGCTCTGTCTGCTTCCAAGCAAGACACCAAAAGTTTTCTGCTCTAGAATACTAGAAGACACTGTCAAAAAGTACCATGAAAGGTGCATTACACTATTCTAGACAAACTTTGCAATTATTTCAAGGTTTAGTGTGCAATCTTAGTTTAAAGTAATCTGGAAAAGAGAGTCCTGAAATAGGGAATTGCAGTGTTGCATAAAACCTGGACTTATACACACCTTTGACTCAGACAAGGGTTTGTTATTCTTGCCTTTAGGCAGTTTATCAAATCTAGGAAAGTCAGCTGCTCCTTCTAAGGCTAAAGCAAGCTTTAGGAATGTATTTTAGAGTGAGATATGATGCATTCTCAGAATTCTAGAAATATTATAATGTAAACAGATCAGAAAATGATATGCAATGTATACGATGCTGAAGAGTAATAGGGAAGATTACTTCATGTTATCACAAAAAAAAATATACTATGTATCTATTATAAGATAACTGAATTTACTTAGCTGTGGTCCGTTTTTGGAATGTACTTTAAAATGTCAAGAATTCGTATAAAATATTTAAACAAACCAAAGTCGTGTTGTCAAAACTCATGTGAAACTTCACATTATATCTTCACATTCAGACACTGGAACAGGCTGCCCAGGGAGGTGGTTGAGTCGCCATCCCTGAATGTGTTTAAGAGTCATTTAGATGTGGTGTTGGGGGATATGGTGTAGGGAAAAACTTTGTAGAGTAGAGAAGATGGTTGGACTCGATGATCCCAAGGGTCTTTTCCAACCTGAATGATTCTATGATTCTATAAAGCAAAAGCAGAGTTTCAAATGCTATACAAGTGGCTAGTGTATGGTAATCTAGATAAAATGATTTACAATATTATCACTACTTTTTCCTCCCACGTTTCTTTTTAAATTTCTGATAATACCTTGTCTTTTGACATAAACTGAAAATTGAATTAATTTTACTTGCAGTCTTTGCTCTTTTCATGGCAGCCTCATATCTCCTGTTCTTATTGGTATGTTCTTACTCTTATCATATTTTATTGTCTGATGGTATCACATTTTGAGAACCTAGATTTTAAAGGCTATTTCTTATTTTGTACTAGAATGTCTGTCTTTGTGTAAATACTATTGTTGCCATTTGAATCATGCTGCTTCAAGGAGTTAGACTGCTAAGTTGGTATATTTATAATACTCATGTTGGTCTGATCATGTACTCTGAAAGTGAGTGGTGCAAGTGACATTGATTCCAGTGACAATAAAATCAGGCTACATGCTTTTAGAAATAACTGAAACTGTTGTTATAGGATAATAGAATCATAGAATCATTTTGGTTGGAAGGGTCCTTTAAGATCATCGAGTCCAACCATCAACCTAATACTGACAAAAGCCACCACTAAATCATGTCACTAAGCACTATGTCTACCAATTACCTCCAGGGATGGTGATTCCACCATTTCCCTGAGCAGCCCATTCCAATGTTTGACAACCCTTTCGGTGAAGAATTTTTCCTAATATTCAACCTGAATTTCCCCTGGTGCAACTTGAGGCCATATCCTCTTGTTCTGTGACTTTTTACTTGGGAGAAGAGACCGAATTCCCCCTCGCTAACACCTCCTTTCAGGTAGTTGTAGAGAATTATAAGGTCTCCCCTCAGCCTCCTTTTCTCCAGACTAAACAACCCCAGCTCCCTCAGCCATTCCTCATAAGACTTGTTCTCCAGACCCCTCACCAGCTTTGTTGCCCTTCTCTGACCACACTCAATGTCTTTCTTGTAGTGATGGGCCCAAAACTGGACACAGTACTCAGGGTGAGATCTCACCAGTGCCACGTACAGGGGAACACTCACTCTCCTAGTCCTGCTCACCACACCTTTTCTGACTCAAGCCAGGATGCTTTTGGCTTTCTTGACCACTTGGGCACACTGTTGGCTCATATTCAGCTGGCTTTCAAACAACACCCTGAGGTCCTTTCCCGCCAGGCAGCTTTCCAGCCACTCTTCCCCAAGCCTGTAGCACTGCATGGGGCTGTTGTGGCCCAAGTGCAGGGCCCAGCACTTGGACTTGTTGAACCTCATACCACTGACTTCAGCCCATAGATCCAGCCTGTCCAGATCCCTCTGCAAAACCTTTCTACCCTCCGGCAGATCAACACTCCCTAGTAACTTGGTGTCGTCTGCAAACTTACTGAGGGTGGACTCACTCCCCTCATCCAGATCGTTGATAAAGATATTGTAGAGAACCAGCCCCAACACTGAGCCCTGCAGGACACCACTCATGACCAGCACCAACTGAATATAACTCCATTCATCACCAGTCTCTGGGCCTAGCCCTCCAGCCATTTTTTTACCCACCGGAGAGTACTCCCATCCATGCCATGGGCAACCAGTTTTTCCAGGAGAATGCTGTGGGAAACAATGTCAAAGGCTTTACTAAAGTCTAGGTAGACAGCACCCACAGCCTTTCTATCATGCACTAAGAATGTCACCCTGTCATAGAAGGAGATCAGGTTTTTCAAGCAAGACCTGCCCTTCATGACCCCATGCTGACTGGGTCTGATCACCTGTTTGTCCTGTATGTACCACGTAATGGCACTCAAGATGATCTGCTCCATTAGCTCCCCTGGCACTGAGGTTGGACTGACAGGTCTGTAGTTCCCTGGATACTCCTTCCAGCCCTTCTTGTGGATGAGCATCACATTTGCTAACCTCCCATCAACTGGGACCTCCCTGGTTAGTCAGGACTGTTGGTAAATGATGGAAAGTGGCTGGATGAGCACATCCACCAGTTCCCTCAGTACGCTTGAGTGGGTCCCATCCAGTCCCATAGACTTGTGTGTGTCCAAGAGCTGTAGCAGGTCCCTCACAACTTCCCCCTGGATTAAGGGAGCTTCATTCTGCTCCCCGTCCCTATGTACTAACTCAGGGGTCTGGGTACTCAGGGAACAACGGATCCTACTGCTAAACACTGAGGCAAAGAAGGCATTAAGTACCTTGGCCTTTTCCTCATCCTTTGTAATTATGTTTTCACCCCTGTCTAAGAAGGAATGGAGATTATCCTTAGTCCTCCTTTTATTGCTAATGTATTTATAGAAACTTTTTTTATTGTCCTTGACATCAGAAGCCAGATTAAGTTCTAGTTGAGTTTTGGCCCTTCTAATTTTCTCCCTACGTAGCCTCACAACATCTTTGTAGTCCTCATGAGTGGCCTGCCCCTTCTTCCAAAGTCTATAAATCCTTCTTTTTTTCCTGGGTTGCAACCATAGCTCTTTTCAAACTGAGATAATTCTATTACAAGGAAGAAGAAAGAAGTACTTGATATTCCAGCTGTGAAATATTTTAATGTTAGTGGCAAGTCTCTTCATTAGTGAATTTCAAATTACAAACTCGTACTTAAAATGAGTAAGGTGTTGAAACACTTTTTTGTGCTATTCAACAAGCATGTTCTGCTTTTATACATCAGTAATTTGTTCTATTATCCTATCATGCCCTTATTTTTGTAACTCTTTCTGATAAAGACAAAATTAAATTCTTTTTTACTTTCTCATACAATCTTTAATTTTGTGTAATCCATACTAAAACCACAGTAATTGTTCTCCAGGCATTTTAATAAAACATGCTTCATATGTTTTCTAAAGAACCTGTGTTTTAATTTGAATTAATGGCTTCTTTCAGCTACAAATTTTCAAGATTTTTCCAGGATTTTGTTTGCCTGAATTTGATCAAACAGTGGCATCCAGTGGGAAAAGTAGACGTGTATTCCCAAGAGGTGTGCTTGTTGATATATATTTCAGCTATTCTCATTTTAGAAAAAGAAGGATGAGAAATCCAAAATATTTATTTAATTTATAGTAATTAATAGTATGACAGGCTTATTAAACTGGTTCAATCTTTGCAGATCCAGTAGGTACATGACTTTAGTCAGTCTGTGATTCCCTTAGTTTTTGTTGCACTGTTTTCACTTCACGATAATCATTATCAGTTTCTGACAGTTGCTTCTGGTACTGCTATCTTCCCTGAACAAAAGGTACAGTACTGAATACAACTTACTCATGTGTTGATGAAAAATACAGGTAATTAATGCCCTTGAAATCTTATTTATTGTACATTGAATGTACATGCCTACATTATCCCTCACTTAAGTATATACATTAAGTATATATATAAAGTTATATTTTCTAGATAAATTACGGGAGCTAAGTAGAAGATTTGTCTGTAAAATAAACATCTATTTAATCCTTGTCATTTTGTGTCATCTTTTCTTAGATAATACTCTGGGTAGTGTCTTTTCTAGAAATTGCTGAGGAAGGCTTAATAGAAAGCTAAAGAAGAAACTTAGAGTCAATGAAAATCCAATTACTAGTTCTTGTCCCTACAGCAAGATAGGAAATACGTGATTTTTTGGGCACCAGAGAAATCCTGTTTATGATGCAGCTTTTTAGGAGCTTGCTAATACTATGATGAAATAACAAAAATCCACAGATTCCTTGATTATTTTCCCCTCATGAGAAGAAATAATAAACTTACTTAAAATAAATAATTGCAAGGTTCAGATTTCTAGATCACATTGTGGTTAGTAACGGAAAAGGAGTGCGTCATAAGGCAGATAAATCACCTTAAAACTACAGAAAAAAATGTGGACGCTAAATAAGGGTGACTTGCCCAGGGTCACCAATTAAAAAATAAGGAGTAAAAACCTGAACTTTCCTATCCTTATCAGGTGTTTATTCATTGTTTGGTTAAAGAGTCAAAGAGAATGTAGGTATTATTTACTATTCATGCTGCTTCTGAGAGAAAGAGTGCTATGGGGGAATGCTGAAATTCTCATGTCCTACACTTCATGCTTTCTCAAAGGCAACATGAGTGGCAAGTCTTGCTCTCCCAAGTGCCACCCTGTGTCTTTGGGCCAACACTGACCTCACACCACATTTTCACTATTCTTTTTTTATTTTGTCTCCCCAGTTATAGAGGCCTTGAGGTCCCTGAACTCTTGCTCTTAGAGGAATAGTTCTCTGCACTTCCATTTTGAGAGGGGGGGGCATGATAGCTATTTTGTAATAAAATTCAAATTAATATAGGGATGAAGGGAGAGAAAGAGAGGGGAGGGATGGGGCAGTCAGTAAGAAAGGGAAGAGGAAGGAAATTAATTATGAGTATTTCAGTGGACATTTGTGCTCTTTCCTTCTGCCTCTCATTTTACTTTTACAGTGGAAACATAGCAATCTGTATTTCCTTTTTGAAAGTTTGCTGTAATTTTGTATTTTTCAGGGAGGTTTCCTCTAATTAAATGTCCACAGTTTCTGCATGATTTATTTCTCTTATTCATCATAACCTAATTACTTTCCACCAAGAGCTAGTTGACAGAACTGTCAATTTGTTCAGGTCCTTCTGTTAGTCTGAATCACTGATTCACCATCTGCCTTCTTCAGGTACACTCATCACCGTTTTTGATGGGCTGGCCTGCAGGAAGACCTTTCTCATTGCCAGCGTATTTTTCATTCTTCAGATCCATGCTTTCCAGCTCTGTTACTGAACAGGGTTTATAGATGTTTAGCTGACTGTCCATGATCAGCAAAAACATCTGATAGAGTTAAGACATGAATTTACAATGTGTTCTCCCTCAGCATACTCAGCATTTTCTCTTCAAAACAGTACCCAGTGGTGAATTGGGCAGCAAGTGTTATACAACAATTACCCTCTCAAGGCTTGTCAAGGCAACTACTATGTCTTCCTGTAAGGCAACCTGTTCACTTGATTTCTTTTAGAGAGGAGTTTCAAAAAGCTTCATGAACAAAGAATAGTTCTCATACTCTGTAGGGGAGGAGAAACAGTTTTAACATCTTTGCAGCAGTTACAGATATATTGAAAGCAGAGGGGTCCATGGGATTACAAAATTTTTGGTCCCCTTCCCTTCCCTTCCCTTCCCTTCCCTTCCCTTCCCTTCCCTTCCCTTCCCTTCCCTTCCCTTCCCTTCCCTTCCCTTCCCTTCCCTTCCCTTCCCTTCCCTTCCCTTCCCTTCCCTTCCCTTCCCTTCCCTTCCCTTCCCTTCCCTTCCCTTCCCTTCCCTTCCCTTCCCTTCCCTTCCCTTCCCTTCCCTTCCCTTCCCTTCCCTTCCCTTCCCTTCCCTTCCCTTCCCTTCCCTTCCCTTCCCTTCCCTTCCCTTTTTTCTTTAGCTTAAGGGAGAATATAATCAGCTGACTTTTAGATATTATCCACTTTACACTGCTTATTACGAACAGTAGACATCCCCTCCGTGGAGCTGGATTTAGAGAATATTTTTAAGAAACACTTGCACTGTATACCTTCATGGAGGTGGCTCACAAACGCAAAACAGCAAGCTTCCAAAGACCTGAATGCATTTGTAAACTGAGCCAGCAAGCAAGTTTTGAAACAATACAATTATACGTGCCTGATGGAGAAGAGTAACCCACATAGATTTATTCTGTGCTTCCTCACAAACATATCTGATTATTTTTTGTTTACATCTATTCCCCTTAGTTGTGTGTTCTTATAAACTCCAGTTCTCAATTATTTTTATATCTTGTACTTGTACGATTGCTTGCATTGTAAGACAGTCTTATGTTATTTATTATTCAGATGTAACAGAGATCAGAATCTAGTCATATTTACATACTATGTAATATATCTCCTTATGACTTGAGAGCAATAATATAAAGTACGTAAATAGCTGAAAGTTAAAACAAAATATGCAAAAGTTGTTTGTTACTTTCTTTGAGCAGATCTAGGGAGAAATAAAGACAAAATGACAGTGTTAATAAAATTTATTATAAAAAAACATGCCGTGGATAGCATGTAATGAGCTTTCTTTTTTCTTTTTTTTTTTTCTCTAATTTTTTTGAAATCTAAGTATGCAGAGCTTACCTAAATGCCATATAGATATTCAAGATTGGGGCAAAATAGCATGTAGGCATTCAGCCACTCAAAGCTTCAGGTGTGCAATTCCCAGCAGTCACTTATGTAAAACACACCGATCAGGAGGATGCAGTAGAAAGAAGTTTATCTCAAATTCTCTCCTGGCTGTAAGTATTAAATTCGGGACCCTGATCAGACACTTTTGAGAACTTAGTGACTGAAATCTCCTCAGGGAGCTATAGAATTACATCTTAAAATAAAAGATAGATTTTTACACATGTACATATCTTAAATTTGTTCTCTAAAAAAGCTCATCTTCAGGCTTTTTCAGCTAAGAACATCTGTAAGTGAAAAGTGATTTTCAGATAGCTTAGCCTTGGATTATCACAGTTAATATAACCTAGCAATCTAAACCAAGTTTTTGGTATTTTCATAAACATAATTGAGTGAGAAAAATTTTAAATCTGAGAACCTGCAGATACTCAGCAGATGTTACCACCATTTCTTTAGAAGCAGAGAGCTTTATTCAGGAGACATCACAGTTTATTTGATTGATGTCCCTTAATATAATTTTTTTCCAAATTTTTATATGACATTTTTTCAGTGAGAATAAACCTTTAGTAAAAAAGAAAGAGAAGCAGAGGAGGGAATGCAATAATTTGCCATGTGACTGATTTCAGGAATGCAAATTCCAAGGATTTTCTGAAATTTTTTAATTTCCCTTCTAAGCATATATAGCAGATCTCAGTTTATATGCAGAATCAGGTCTTCTTTCTGTTTATTATTTCAAGGCAAAAAATCAAAAGGAAATTGAAATTATGCACATATCTACCACTCTCTGTGTACAGGTCAAGATTCAAAATTATATTTAAAACATAATAAATGCTGAAGATAAGCCTTAAACACAGAATTCTAGAAAGAAGATTCCTGTCAGCCATTGTTCATTTAGAGAATTATTGATCTGGTCATCATATGAAAAAATGTTAATAAATTATTGACACTGAAAATGTTGAAACATAAAGCTCTCATGAGGCACACTATGTTAAAGAAATTAACCTCCCCTTATTTCAAAGTTTTTCTTGTTTATCGTTATACTTTTTTTGTTGTGATTTATTTCTGATCATGTCTTTGTGCATGAAATGCAATGTGGATATTTAGCAGAACCTAGATACTAAAAATGTGTATTCACAATTGCCTTTTGTTATTAATTGCTTTTTTAAATTATAGAAAAATTTATTCTCTAGATAAGCAGAACATGTCTCTTAGCTTCACTACCTGGTTTTCATTTATGCAAATAATAATGAGCTTTCACAGTTTTTATAACAATCTGTTTATTTTCAATGAAACCAGAGAGCCAAACCTGCAGTTAATTGTAAATTTTATGCAATTTAAAAAAAAATAAAAAATCTTCTTGTACTTTAAAAACACAAAAAAGTCCAGAATAGCATAATAACATTATGCATTTTTTTTATTATGGTATAAAAATGTATGTCACTCTGAGCATATATGGCACAGCAATAAATCTCTCTGTAAATATTGACAGAACCTGTCAGTTCTAGACCACAGCTTAAGCTGAAGGTTTTCAAGTAAGATCCAATTACCCTTCTTTCCATCTCTGTTGCTCTGACAGACTTGCTTCATTAGCAAAAAGTGTGTGCCCCATTGCAAAAAATCTCCATACTAATATGCATTTTACTACTCCTGAACAACTTGGGAATAGAAAAATGAGATAGTGTGTTGTTGGCTACGGTAATATGCATATCTCTTGAGTATCACTTTGAATTAATTTATTTTTAGTATACAGGGTCATTGTTGTGAAACGAAGTCTTTTTTTCATATGTTTATCTTTAACTCTTGCATTATGATGGAAATTCTATGGGTGTGACCTGACTGATGAGTTCCACTGGTTCCAGTGGATAATAGGAACAATCATAAGTAACCACTTTCAATCATCTTTTGAATATTTTATATTATTTTACCTTTTTTCTGAGTACTTGTGTTTAGATACAGTTCTCTTCTAGGAAAGTAATTATGTTTGTACAATGTTGAAAAATATAATCAGAGTTAAAATCCAACATAACAGCTATACTGCTCTGGTAACCTTCAAATACCTCTGACTACATCCACTTTTGGAATTCATTGTTTAATAGAGGAAAACGCAAAAACTATTTTATTTTCAGTTTTCTTCCCATGGTAAAATCAACCTAGAGCAGCATGTAGAAAGCTTTTTGTTGTTTAATTTACTTTTGTTTTAATTTAAAAGAATCTATTACAGTGTTTTCAACAGATCGTAATTTTTTGTCACTACTTTTGTTGTTTTTCACTATGCTGACCAAATCCTAAGAAGAACTGGTAGTTCTGAAACTCTTTTACTATGTTTGAATCCCCATCCCAGATCTTTTAATTTCTACCTGACAGATTAGCTCTCTGGAGGTCCATAACAGAAAAAAAATGCGAAAACCATTAAGACAGAGTTAAAACAATGAAATTAATTTCAAATATCAGTATCTATTGCACAATACTGCCTTAGCTGCAACATATATGTGGTTTGAAAGGGGGGGTGGGAGGGAAGGAGGGAAGAGAACATTTTCTCTGCCAATAATCCTTGTTTGAAGATCAACACTACCTGAAGTTAATGTGCCTGTGAGTCAGATTGCCTCCAATCCATGTATGATGAGTAGGTCTGCATGAGAAACTTGAGCACAAGGTGTCTTCGTTCTTGCCATGGAGATGTTCAAAAGGGGCATCAATATAATGAATGAAGCTCAGAGATAGAGTTTTGGGTCACCTTAAAGTAGCCACCTAGGGTTTCATTTGCCTCGGCATGGATGTAGCACTGTTTTACATGTTTGAGGTGACTAAGAAAGCATAGATCTCCAACAGTTCCTTTCCTCTAGTTCCCTGTCAGCTCTTAGATACTGGTGAGTTTTCAGCTGACACTAAATGTCTCTGTGTGAGGAGCTGAATCATGTTTCAACATGATTTTAGGTGACTTCATCTAGGCTGAATTGCAACAAAGTTACGTCATAGAAGGGTTATAGCTAAAGAAAGATTAAGTTATGAGATATATTTATGTGGAATATAGAGTCAACAATAACCTTTCAGTAGATCAGCATTATTTCTCAAAGTCCTGGGTGTATATACACATATTCATAATCTATTTGTGTTTAAGTGTTTAACTATATTCACCTTTTGCTGGCGAAAGGGAGAAGTAGTGTTTTAGGATGCAAATTATAAGCTGGACCTCTTTCTACTCTTACTGAAGTATAATGGAGAAATAATTTATGATGATGTGAAAGCATTCTGAGAATTCTTTACCAAAAAAATCCTCTAATATTTGACTGAAGTGAGACAAGAATATAAGGCTGGATATAATGAAAAAAAAAAAAATAGTGCTTGTCGCCCTTGGGCACTGCATAGGAATAGATGTAATTTATTTCACTCTCTTATTTAGCCATTTTGTATTTGAAGTGTGGAGCAAACATGGTTTTACCATGTTTTCCTTCCAGTAATTTTCTTTGCAGAAAGAGTGACCGCTTACTTGGGTCATACATAACGAAACAAACGACCCAGTGAAATAAAAAGAAATGGACATAAGATCTGGAGACAAACTCAAAGATCCAACTCACCATTAACATAATTCCATAAATTAAAATATCTATATATCAGTGTAGAAAGACACTTGGGGAAAATATTTCACGTATATTGTAGCTGCTTTGTTTAATATGTTAGGTCATGTGTCACTGAACTTCAAATGACAAAACACTGAATACTGAAATTTGAAGTAGTAAATAGCTATAAAAACACTCATTATGCATTTATTTGCAGCTGGAAGAAAAACAATCAATTCACAAAATGGTATTCACAGCTGAAATTAAATGGTGAACTGGGAAGGTGCAATTGGATAAGTGTCACAGATATTCATGGTCTTGTATCTGAGTGAGAGCTTGTCTGCATTTTAATTAGTAGAGAACACTTAACATGTGACTCTTACAAAATATAGAGCGCTTCTGCCTATATGTCATTATGCTTTTATAAATATGAGAAGTGAGCATTAGTAGTACTATATTTCAAACAGACAGACCAAGTATTTATTTTCCTTCCAGGCACAAGTTTTCAATTACAGTATTGCTGAGGGTCACTCTCAGTATCGTTCTCACTGAATGGATCTCATTGAGAGTTCAAATTTTTCAGTTTTGACTTAATTTGTCAATATGATTAAAATATTTAGTGAAGAGTTTCACAGTAGGAAATTTTACCCAGTTACATTAAATTTCATAAACACTTTAGTAAATCTTGTGAAATCACACCTGTCCAAAAGTTTCTACTTTTTTTAAACTGATGTTTTATCTTGATGTTTTTGTTGTATTTTTACAAGTTCATTTGATAAGAATTGTTTATAAAAATAATTCTGAAAACTCTAACAAAAAATATTTTTCTTTACTTTTTACAGATTCAGGGTTATTCAGAGTGCAATTTTTTTCATAATGTAAAGTAATCAGAATTGATACTTGGTGGTTACTTTTATATGACTGGATCCTTTTGAGTGTGCATGGGTCTGTCATTGTGCATAACTGGACTCCAAAAGACTTACCTCTTTTTCTGGTTTTTCTTTAGAAATTTTTATGGGTTTCATATGATTTAATTTGTCTCATGTCTAGAGATAATCACCATAACAATTTTTTAGAACCTATGAAGAAAGGTTGAGACAGTCAGAGTGGTTTAGCCTGAAGAAGAAAAGGCTCAGGGGAGACCTTATTGAGGTCTATTGATACTAGAAGTGGGCTTGTAAGAAAAATGAAGACTTTTTGCCAGGGCCTGTAATGACAGGACAAGGGCCAACAGTTTTAAATTGAAAGAAGGTAGGTCTGCATTGGATATAAGAAAGAAATTCTTAACAAATAAGGTGGTGAGGCACTGGACTAGGTTGCCCAGAGAAGTTGTAGATGTGCCATCACTGGAAGCGTTCAAGGTCAGGTTGAATGAGGCTTTTGAGCAAGCTCATATAATGAAAGAAGTCTGTGGCCATGGACATCTAGTTCAGCCTCCAGGGAGTGGGAGGATAGATGGGCAGACTCGATGATCTTCAAAGGTCCCTTCCAACCCAAACCATTCTATTATTCTATGATTTCAGGAGTATGGCCAGCCCCACATAGGTATATAAAACAGTTCAAATAGTACAGTCTCTGAGTACTTCTGGTTTCCTGTATGAAATGTAAAGGGATTTAAAGGTGATTACTACGGATTTACATGTCAAACTATCTCTCTGGTAGGTAAGATCCTTAGATACTACCCTAGTTCAAAAAAATAAATGGCTATGGTTCTCATTTTTAAAAATATTGAAGAACAGTCACACTCTGCATCTACTATCTGCCTCAGAATTAAGTTGTCACCTAATCTCTACATGGAGCTGGACTTCAAACATTCAGAGGTTTTTACATAAATCATGTGGTTTAATCATTAGGAAATTTACTTCATTTATGAATTATGAACATTCTTTTAAAAATTAAAGTAAACTGAAACTGTATTAAAGCAGTTTTCTCATTAATTTTTCACTCAACCTCTAATAGACAAAATGATCAATATTTTTATTAGACATCTTCACCTCAGTAAATTGTATTTTTTACTTTAATATTTTTGTGGTATGGAGCTTACTGTGTCATCTAGAAGCAACTAAGATGAAAGGAGCTTTTTCTTTCCTAAGCAGACCTAATGTTACAGCATGTTTCATCATAATGTAGCCTAAAAGAGTTTTAATATGTTTTTATTTGGCACTGGGAATGCATCATATGAAGGCATTCTTTTTCTATACAGGATAAAAATAATTCCTTTTCTACATAAATTATTTAACTTAGTTGGAAATAATTTCTCCAAAATAATGCTAAATAAAAGGTGAAAAACTATTTTAAATCTGATCTGTTTAATTTTCCTTTTTTAATGAGAAACTGACCCCTTGCACTCTCCTTCACTGTGGAATAATTACTAGCTGCTATTACTAACACTTCCAGAAATAAATGATCTAGTCAGGGTTAGAATTAACAAGCACGGCTGATCAAGCCACTACGAACATGCCTTCCTTAGAGTCATTTTCAGCTGACGTTGTTCACTCATTCTCAATTAGGCACGATTTTAGAGCACGCACTTACTGAATATTTACTTGCTGATCAGCAATTGCCATAGCAGTTTCATGCACTGTGGAGAAAACATTCAACTAGAATAGGGAAATGTAACTGTCATATTCAGTAGAGGTCCTAGTGATATATGTAACGTTAACTTAATAAATTGATGACACTGTACTGAACTGGAATAATACAATTTAGCAATTTTTTCAAAGGAAAAGTAACATGAATTGTTAACTTCATGTTTTGATTTGAAAATGTAATAAATTGAGAATTAATGCAAGTCATTATTTCTATTGTATTCAGTGACAATGTTTATCGTAAGTATAACCTAGCAGCTTAATATCTCAATTTCATGAATGCCCTCTTAAAAAAATTTCTTCCAAATGATACATTAGTTTCAGATTGATCAATTAATGAAGATTTACTGTTTGGATGAAAATGACACTGTAGTACACTATTAAATATTTGTCCAGGAAAAAGAACAATGAGGAAATCTTTGCTTATGAATTCATGTGGTTTATATCTTTATACCATTTTATTCAGTTATTCATCATAGCACTAAAAAACAAGCAGAGCGTGAGGCTTAAGGACCAGAGCAGTAGAATCACAAAATCATACCAGACCAGCTGACAAAACTGCCTCAGTGATTTCTAAATTGCTTTTAGCACTGTTCCCACATACTCCAGTGATGAAAATAGTTTTACAACTTGGAAGAGGTACATACAAAAGTAAATGTGAAATAGAAACCATCTGAGTTTCAGTGGTGCTGAGCAATAAGACAAGAGACAATGGGCACAAAGTGGAACACAGGAAATTTCATCTGAACATAAGGAAAAGATTCTTTACTTTGAGGGTGACAGAGCACTGGAACAGACTGCCCAGAGAGTTTGTGGAGTCTCCTTCTTCTAGAGATACTCAAAATCCACCTGGATGAATTCCTGTCCAACCTGCTGTAGGTCAACCTGCTTTACTAGTGGAGTTGGACTAGACGATCTCCAGAGGTCCCTTCTAACCCTTATCATTGTGTGATTCTGTGAGTTCACAACAGTGCTGTATTTTGGTCTGATATTATAAGATGAGGCTTAAAGCACTATTGGTAGTTGCTAATATATCAGAAGTCTTCATCTGTTTCTTTCAGTGACTGAGATACAGCTTACAGAATGATTTGTGTACAAGGAGTGGAGTTAGAAAACTGTTAATCATTCAAATATGCCTGAAATTTATCAAATATTATGTATTTTTATCAAAACAACACAGTATAATATCATGCCTTCATGCTATAAGTTGGTCAGTAGTGATGAGGAACCTCAGTCTGCTTTTTCCAAAGGTTAGAACATGATTCTTCTCCTGTATAAATCCAAGGTACTTCTTGAATACTAGGGTATTTTTTTCTTTCAGTCTCAAAAAGAATATAGAAAAAAAGTAACAGAAAAAAAGTATTATAAAAGTTTCAGAGAATGGCAAGAAAGAGATTCAAAACTAGGAAAATGCACAGTTAGGTGAGTTATAAGTAGGTTTCAAATTCTTTAGTCTGAAAAAAAAATATCTAGAAGAGACGACAGAGGGATTTCATGACTGGTGCAGAGATGGTGAATATGGACCACTTTTTCCTTGCCTCTTCCTATTGGGAAAACTGGGACATCAGATGAAACTAACAGGGAAAACAAAAAGAGATCATATCTTGAACTCAGCCCTGCCTTGAGCACAAGGGTGAACTAAATTTTTGACTTTCATTTTTTCTAGGATCCTATGAGATAATTGCTCAAAATTATAAGCTATGGAACACCTTCTCTCAGGGTGCTGAAAGCATCCTTACATTTAAGAAAAGACCAGATAAGTCCAATGAATAAATTTATTAAAATTTTCTGCATTCTTAGAAATCACTTTGACTCAGTAAATTGCAAATTACTGGAAAAAATATTGTTTTCTAGCCTAGGAATTGCTTATGCTACTTATGCTTACTGTTGGGAAAAAAATGTTCAGACTATATAGACCATTGAACTTATCCACTGGTATACGTACAGTGTTCTTGTTCTTCTGTTATTTCATGTTACCATATTGGGAACTATTATTACAGTGATTAATGTTATTAAAGGTGATAAATTTGCAAGAATGTCTACATAGTCTGATTACTCTTTGTAAATCTCATTTCCCTTGACTTCTTCATGCTTTATTTTTCCCTCTTCTTTCTTCTCATTCATTATTTTTTTTTGTCAGCAGGTATTATTGTGAGGTATCACAGCAATCTCTGTCTACTTTTTTCTTCTCTTTTCCCTTTAGCAGTGAGTAAATTTCTTCAGCATTCATTGTTAAGATTCCTTTCACTGGAGCTGCCTAAAATGCAAGGCATCTTATCTAAATTATTCTATATCTTCTCTCCACAGACAATAGAGAGATGCAGATACCTTCTCTGTATTAGGTGAAGAAAAAAAATACTTTCTTTTTCTTTTTTCTTTTCTCTGTAAAGTTTTCTGATTTTTTCTATCCATCAAGTGTTTGGTTAGACTGTGATAAAACTAATGCAGCTCTCCTCCTCAGTTTCCATCTTGGCCTCTTACAGTCCTTTCATCAACACGGCAACTCACCTTGCATTGATGGTTAGACCTGTCTTTTCTGTGAATCTTGTCACTGGCTTTCTGTTGCCTGCAGTATAAAGTCTAATAGTCTATTTTCCAGAGTTTCTTTACATTCCAGACCACTCACTGGAAATTAGACTATGAATAGCGACAATACTGTGTTGCAGTGCTGCTCTACTGTTTTTTACTTAATGGGAACCTTTCCACTTGCCGTGATTATTGTGCAGGAGTGGAGTCTTTCTGGTTCCTGTCTATACTGCTCGTGCTCATATGTGGTGGTGATGGTCTCTCTGCTGCAGTACAATGGCTTGTCTGTGTGCTGTGCAAGAGGGAAACAGATGAGGAAGTTTTCACTGAGGTAGCTCTTAATAAAGCTCTGGTGGGGATGGAGGTCGGAGCTCCCCACGTACTAGTGCTTGGGATAAGGACTTAGCCTGTACTCAAATAGCCCCTGAAATCATCAAAGTGCATTAAAAAGCATTTTAAAAGTTATCAATCTCTTAGGTATGTGTAAGGCTTTGTATTTATTATGGAGAAGAACTCTGATAATGAGATAGAAAATTATTTGAAACTGACACATAACAAAGTGGATTGAATATATTTTCATCAGTATATTTTATGGCAAATTAATTAAGATATAGCAATAGAATACTGTCTGTTACATATTAAGATTTGGCTTAAAATAATTATCACATTATAGGAACTACTTCTATTCCCACTGACGATTATGATAAAACTGCCATTAACTTCCTAAGAACAAAAAATTGTCTAGGAGCAGAAGAATATTTTTAAAGTTAATATGACATAACTTATAATAGAAATTAATACAGATTTTTTACAAAAAGAACAAAACTAGTAAACTCCTGCATAGTTAGGAGTGTTTCAATTTAATCTAAATTGAAGGCTCAGGTAATGATAACAATCTTTTCACATCTGCTTCACAAACCGGAACATGACAAGGAGCCAGACTCCACACTGGGCTACAAAAAATGTCATGTTTGCTTCAAAGGGGAATTGAAAGGCATCTAAAACCTCTGGTTTGCTATGGTCTTTCAGGATCATCCATTACTAGCCTGAGAAAGGAAGAAAAATAAATAGGACAAATGTGACCAAGCTGGCATTGATATAGCATATTTTTCAGGCAGTTATCTTAACTGAAGTGCCTTCTTTTGGCAGATTAACCAGATGGAACAGTGATATTCTGCTTGTGTATTTTGGAAGGGGAAGATGAATGCCCCCCAAACGTATATCATTTTGAACATTGATGTTTGCACCTTGCAGTACAAGCAGTGTATTTCTAGGTAGTAGTTGTCAAGTGATGTCAAATCAATGTTTGGTTGGTTGGTTTCGATTGTTATTTGTGTCTAGTATATAATTACCTAAATTGGATGTTAGTTGAGGGCTAGGTCATGATCAAATGCATACATACAAATATGGCCAATTTGAAAATAAATATTCTAATACTTTTATTAAACAGTACTTTATATCTTAAAATTATCTTGGTTTTAAGGAATTCTTACTTGTGTAAATTGTAGAATCATTCCCGCAGTTTGTTGTGCATCATAGTATACTATGTTCTGTAAAAGAGATTGTTCTGGGGACCAGGGTGGTGGCCCCCAGGGAGAGATAGGTCATGTGCAGTGTGTGAAGTTCTACAGAATGGGGTTGGTAGGAGGGAACTCACAGGTACTGGCGTGTCTGCAGTAGGATCTGACACTGGAAAACTATCAAGAATAGCAGGGATTTTGCTTGCTGAAGAGACAAAATGTAGGCCTTAGAACTGATGAATAAAGAATGCTTGCCTCATGACATAAGAACCAATTGAAGTTGTCAAATCGGAAGGGAACACTGGAGGAAACGATGCAAAGGGAAAAGAGTGATTTCCAAGCCTTTCTAATGAATGAATTTCACTCAAGACATCTGAGTGAAATTAATATAGAATTTAATAAACAGGAACGTGACTTAGATTTTGATGAAATGGAGGTTTAGAGATCAAGACCTGTTATATCCTCAGTTATCCCATAATAAGATAACATAATAAAGAAAGCATTAGGCTTGAGGTGCCACTTCATAAATATTTAGGACTGCTTACAATATAGCACTTTTTTGGCTCTTTTGATAGAGAGACCTAAAACATCTTCCAAGGATTAGTCTGATAGTAGTTTTAAAGTTTGACTTCTGCATAGTTTTGTGGTGTGTAAGGCAGCATGACACAAGACTCATTTTACTGACTTAGTAATGCTAATTTATAATTTAAATAAGAAGCATCTTATAAGAGCAATTAATAAGTCCTTTGGAGTTTTACAGATTTCTTTTTTTCTTTTCTTTTTTTTTTTTTTCATTTACTTAAGTCCTAAGAGAGTGTAACCTAATAATGTACTTCCAAACCAGAAACTGATCACTATACAAGTAAACAAAGATTTAGAAAATGTTTACATTTTTATTTTACTGGGGATGTTTTCTTGAATATTATTAATAATAGCATGATTCCATAATGATAGCAAAGACATTTAATGTTACATGTACATTAGTGAAATGTACGTTGATGCTGTTTCTGAATTCAAGTAAAGGCTAACAAACAAGCTAAATAGTCTCGTTTTCATACAGTAGGAATACATTAAATCATTTTGAACCTAGGTTATCCACAGTCAAACTCAAGTATCATTTGTATTAAGTATTATTTCAACTTTGTACCAAGCCTTGATTTGTGAGTAGCAAAGTCTGAGGGAAATTTGATGCATGTGGTTTATTAAAATTCAGAAGATCTCTTAATAGTAGGCATTGAAAATGACTGTTCTAAAGGCATGCAACGAGTCAAATTATTATCAGATTTTAAAAGGTAACTTTTTATTTTTAGTTTCAGTTTTTCCCTTTTTTTTGTGTGTGTGTTTTGTTGTTGTTGTTGTTGTTGTTTTTGATTTTGATTTTTGTTTGTTTGGTGTTTTTTTCCAGACAAATGTTTAAAGTCTCATATAGATGTTTGAAAAATACTGGTTTCACTGAATGTATAAACACTGCATTTATTCCAATTAATTTGGTTCAAAAAAAATAGTTATGATCATGCTTTCCTTGGAATTTTCATACTCATACAGGAAAACTTGACTGACATTTCAAGTATTAAGGAGCAGTTTACCTTTTCCTTTTCTTCAATCTCAGCTAAAATTCTAAGACTTGAATTTCTTTACTTCTGCACATTCTTTAGTGATTATCCAGATTTATTTTCACAGAATCACAGAATTACATGGTGTTGGAAGGGACCTCCGGAGATCATCCAGTCCAATCCCCCTGCCAAAGCAGCTCCACCTAGAGCAGGTTGCACAGGAACTTGTCCAGGTGCGTTTTGAATGTCTCCAGAGAAGGACACTCCACCGCTCCCCTGGGCAGCCTATTCCCATGCTCTGCCGCCCTCAAAGTAAGGAAGTTCCTTCTCATGTTTAGGTGGAATGTCTATGTTTAGGTTTCATGTCTATGTTTTCTTCATTCTTACCCTGAAGGTTGCTTCCATATATTAACTAGGTTTTTCAGATGAAAATTAGTCTACTAGTATTAGCATACAAAAGCTAACCTTGCAACAATGTAAACTTGTATATTTTAATATTGATTAAAGGCTATATGCTTTACCTTGCTAGTAAGGGAGTTATATTTTTCACTTCTTTATGGAAAAAGTTAGCAACCAGAGTAGTAGGACTTAAAAACCTACAATAGACGTCTTTTAATGCAGAGAGAAAGATTCATTCCTAACAGTAAAAAAATGTATGTGTATATATACAGGAAGTACTCCAGGGAATAGAAAGATAGAAATACAATCAACATCTTGGTTGTTGTACTAAATCAGAGCTATTGACTTTCAGATAAATGCTTTTTTTATCAGCTGTACCAGGCAGTGCATATATACATCTAATTATTTCTTATATTGAACTTTAAAGCAAATACACATACAAAAATTAACACGACAATGACACTAAGAACTTGACTGAAACTACTGAAGACAGATAATTTAATAGCAAGGCTGAAAACTATCTTTCACACATCCTATTGTGATAACTTTTTGATTAGCCAAATCTGTTAATTGTTTTGGGACCTTAACTTTTGCCCTATGCAGAATTAGGGAGCTCAATACTGTTTTTGTATATATTTCCTTATTTTCCTTTTATTATTTCATGAAATTAATTTAGTTCCTTCTAAAATCATAAGTCTCCTTGGAGAGAGAGGTGGGGGAGAGTATTTGTCATTCATCTTACTGGCGAGTCTGGCCCAAATCATGACAGCTACATAGAACAATGATGACTTTGGTGATAACCAAGATTCAGACTGGTATCAGTGACCCAGACTGCTCTTAAAAGTGAATAAGACACCAGGAAGGTCAAATGTGTCTTATGTAAATTTTATTAAATGAAATAGATTCTATTACTAATTCTGAAATATCTGTGTATTATTTTATATAATTGCAGGGCCTCCTATTCTAGCATTTGAATGCTTTCTGCAAGTCTGCACCTCAGGAAAATTTATGATAGGCAGTATGCATAGGATTATGTGTTGTACAGGTTCTACAGCTGCCTCTAGATGATTTGGAGTCACTTGAATCCAACTGAGTATTTGGAGAAGAATGAAATTATGAGAATTCAGCTGAATTATTTGCTTAAAAGGAAGCATAATTTGTTACCAGTTCTCATCCTTCATTTTGGGGTATTTTAATTCCTAGTCTTGAGATAGCAATAATCCATGCGTTAGTATTAGAAATAAATACAAATAAGATTTCACTGAAAGAATTTCTTTACTAAATTTATTTTGCTGAATTATCACGATCCACTGATATTAGGATGTCACTGAACAGACAATACTTATAAAGAAATATATTCTTAGAACCACTGTGTTTTGACTCTTTAAAAAGGATGGAGCCCATGGAGATTTTATTTGGGAATATCTACTATGTAATCAGTGAATATTCCTACTCAGTGAAATCAAGTAGATAGCAAAATTTACACATGGATTGTTAAAATAAATCACTGTACTAAAATATATTTTCTTCTTTTTTTTTTTTTCGAGAACAGAATATTAAAATTTTTATTGATGCAAGTTTCTACTGGCATTTAAAATTGATCATATGTTTACTGGTTTATTTATCCCTTTGTTTATATTATGCTCATATTCAGCAGATTATAAACATATATTAGAGTGCAAATAGCTACCTGTTTAAACTCATGATTCCATTTATAGGATTTAAAGTCCCATCCAGACTTTTACCTCTCTACTTTCACTGTTTGCTTAACTAGTGATTAAAGGCTACTACCATCTGCTGGGTGTTTGGTGACTGCTACAAAATAGCCTTCCAAGACACTAAATACCAACTGCATTTGGCATTTGTTAGCACTCTTAGCTGGTCTCTGCAGGGAAGTCATGAGCAGAATGTATACGAAGACTCAGGCATGTGTTGTTGTTTTAAAGCTTTTCAGTTTGAGGACCTAAGCTTGGTATCGCACAGGGAATAAACCTCCGGTTCTATCAAGTGTCTTTCTGTGACAAACACCAGTAACTTTATTTTCTGGTAATGGTCATTCTTCATCAAGCAAAAAATAATTTATTCATGCATTTTAAAATTCTGCAAATGTTTTTTCAATCCCTACTCTCTTCAGCTTATTTGGGGCGGATTTTAAGTATTATATGTGTAGCTTTTTAACCTCACTAGGAAGATGATATTTTTTTGAGGCTGCAGTAAATGTAGGTATGCTTTTAAGGAGTCAGCCACTAATTTGTGTCTAAGCTGAATGTCACAATGGGAGAATTATAATCGTATATTGTATTGTTAACAAAATGGAGACATCTATATCTGTATGTAGGAGAGGGTCAAAACAGATGAGCCTGATGTTAATAGTACAATAATTATTAAGCACTCTCTAGGTGCTCAAAGAAACAGAAGAATCACTCTGTTTTTTATGTTGGTTATAGAAATTAAGGAAATAACACAAATTAAATATTCATGATCGTGCTTATGTAGAGTTGCTGTTCATTGAGATGGCTAAAGAAAATTATTTGATTATTCTTTATTTTTAGGGCTATGCATTATTGAAGGTAAATGTCTTAGGGGATCACTGGAGACTGAACAATAACATCTTATGTCGATGCATGTCTAGTACAAGAATTTTTCCTGCCAGAGCAAAGAAATATTGATATCTGCAATGGGATACTGGATGCGTTATCACCTGAGATTTAATTCAGTATACTAAGCTGTAATGGTTATATGTATCTCTGAAAGCCAGTTTTGGCCTACTTTCAAAAACATCGCCTATTGATTTCTCCCAGTCACAAGTGTTCATATACTTACCAGGTGTACTTTAATTAATTATGCATTTTCCATGTACCATGTCTGGTTTTGATGGCAGAGGTGATCATCTGCTCTGCATTGTGTAGGACATGCTTTGTTTGTTCATGAACATGTGGGCAACACCTGTCTCACATCTGACTAGATTAGATCGTTATTTGGTTCATGAGTGGAGCAGCACTGAAGTCGGTACAGCTCTATTTATTTACACCTCTTCAAGGACTGATCTCATCTTTCCAGCCAAGTAAGATAAAAAAGAAACATATTTTGTTTGTGTTGACTTATAACTTCCACTAAGAAGAAAATTTGTCACACACCCCCCCCCAAACAATTCTTGAAGTATTCTTTCATGTGTAACTTCTTCTGCTTATTGTTTAAATTTTGAAAATGTAAATGGTAATGCTAGCAGCAACATTGGGCAGGACTGACTCTCTCACTGCTTTAGTTTGCATTCAGTGATTCTAGAGGAATCAAATTAAATTTGCAAAAGCAGCAGCCGCCCTGGATTCCATTTGATCATCCTTTTTTATTAGCATTGTGAATATAGCATGAAGCATACATTACTGAACAAAGATAACTGCCGACAATTACGCATGTCTTAGCAAAGCTGCAATGTAACCGAAATCTGTGACATGCCTCAAACTGAGCTGTGCATGTACATTGCAGATCACTGGGACGCTCCCTGCTGATGCAGTGTGTTGCATCGTGTTGCAGCAAATTACTGTCTTGTCTCTTTGCTGCATCACAGAAACTGCTAAAATAGCAGGAACCTTGCTGCCGCTCTCAGATACATGCCTGCACAGAAAAAATGTTAGGCTACAAGCTGAGAGCATTCTTTAAAATGTTACTGTACAAAACCTGAAAAATATATTGTCATATCAGTGAAAGAGAGTATTCTTGTACGAGATTTGGGCATTTTTCCCCTCTGTCACTGTGGCTTTGATTTTAGTCTTTCTCAAAACATCCATTTGTATGAAAAAATGTTAGGTAGGTGAGAAAGGAAAAGCAAAACAGTATTAAATGAACGCCACAACATTTATGGCAAGAAGTTCCACATCTACCCAAGAACTAAACACTCATAAAAAGATGACAAAAGTCACTTTTAAGTAATCAATTATTTTACTTGTGATAATGGAGGAAAAAGTATTTTGAGTTCACTTTCTGTTTGACACATTCAGAAAACACTTTTATTGGTACATTAGCATTACAGACCTCATTCATAAGCTGAATGTAACGGAAACAGCACAGTCTAAAAATAGTATGGTTTAGGCAGTACTTTATTTGCTGATTTAATTGTGTGATTTACCAAACTACAGTTGTTTTTTCTTTTGCATCATAATACTGATTTAAAAGAATAAAAATACCTGTGATGCAATAGATTTTCTGTTCTTTGGTCAGAATTTTATTTTATGCACAATTTTTCTCAAATAAATAACAATAATATTTTCACATGATCTTTAGTTTAGAAGAGCACAAAGAAATAGAGGATTTGATTTTTGGACCAATGTCTACAAACTTTCCAGTTATTTACTTGGATTGTCACTTCCATGTATTACAATGTCATCCTGCTGTAGTTAACTGAATTTAAATTAAATTTCATTTTGTTTACTGTTTTTACTGTAAATACCTGCTAGCACCCTTTGTAATATCAAATAGAGTTAAAACACTGGTATTCGTATGGATGTCATAGTGTGCACTTTCACAGACGTGCCTTTTTCTTCATTATTTTGAATTACATGCATTGACCGTATAGAGAGGGAAAAGATCAAAAGGAGTTATTTCCATTCAAGCAACTGAGAATTGTGCACAATTTCTATGAGCCACGAATAATTTCAGGAAACAAATACTTCTTCCATAAATAATCAGAACAAGGGAATTAACTTAAGTGTGTGAAGGAACTGCTTTCTGAACCATGTTCACATCTTTCTGGCCTCTCATTAAAATTATCCCCTACAGAAATGTTCCTCAAATCCTTAACAACTTCAGAAGTCAACACTTTCAAAGTATTTAAGTAATTCTTTTAAGGGCTGATGTTGGGTTTCCTATTTTTATAGCTAAGAATTGATATTATAGCCCACTGATGTAAAATGCCCAACAGGTTTCCAAAGATTGACTATGACATTGCTTAGTCCAAATTTGTATACAATATAATAGAGTTTTAATTTTGACAGTTTGATTACAACACAACACATATCAGAAAGCGTAATCCAGAGTCCATCATCTCAGTGCTCATCTTCTAGCTAAGGAGTAAAAGGATACTGAAAAGGCATACATGTAAAGAGTAGGAAAATACTCAAAGTACATGCAAGGCCAAGATTTTGGAAACAAATGTAGAATGCAGAACCGGAAGCATGCATCTGAATCTGAAAATCCAGTAAATGTGATTTGTTTCTAAGACAATTTTTCTTTTAATTACTATGAATTTAGTAAAGAGGGAGAATCTGACAAAAGACTATATAAAACCAATGTTATTTTTTGGCCTCCGTAGTGTAGAAATAATAAAAACTATCAGCTTCACATTAAGATTATCTTCTAGTCTCAATTCACAAGACATTTATATGAGATGCAATCTCCTATTTTGTATTCTTGTGGATCTGTTAGGCTTGAGCTTCCAAGAAATTAGAAACTTAACATGAACATGCAGTTGTATAAGGCAGAGTTCTCTCAGACATGGCCAAATTTGAATACATCAATGAAACTGTGAAACCTTCTTTAGTTATGGTAAATGCTTATTAAATCACAGTGGTAAATCTTGGACTCAATATGAGAAATACTGTAAAAGTGATAGGGTAAATCAAAGTATAATAAGCACTACGATAAACTGGCTACATTGAAAAAGATCCCAGAGCTGTTGTGTCTGTGAAACTATTCTCCATCTGCAGTTGGCAAATACCTTAGCCAATGCTAGACTATATTTATATTTTACCCAGGCAAAATGCAGATAAATCAGAAGGCTGATTAAGGAAACATGATGCTCAAACTGAAAATAAAGAAGCAAACAAAAAAATCATCCTACCACAGCGAGCTCCTTGTTGGGGCATCAACAGCGTCTTTCCCTATTTTCTTGTAAGATCTGACATGTCCCTGAACCCTAAACATTATTTAAGTATCGAAAAAGAGATTTAAAAAAAGTTGTAAGAGGAACTGCTATTTTCTTCAAGATAGTATTTTTCTTAGCTGCTCACAGAGGAAAAAAAAACCCATAGATGGTCTTCAAGATCACAGCAAAAGAAGTTTCATCTTAACAGCTGAAAAAAATGGGCAGGGAAAAACCCATCTTCAACATTGTGTATAGTAAGGAGTTCTTTGAAAGAGACAACATTTTGGGTTGACACTATTAACAGATGACAAGAATAAAGGTTATGGCATCAGTAATTTGATTAATTACTTGTTTCCTTATTTCCCTTGGTGAATAATTAAAGTCTATTAAGGGTATTGTTCCCATGCTACAATTTAGGGTCCCTTATCAAAAGGGTGAGATCTATTAAATGTATTGAAACAAGTGGCTGAAACTCCAATTCTTCACTTTTTAAGTTAAACAGATTTTTTTTATGGACAGAAATATATCATTTGTCTTTGAGGGCTGGTCTAAGGAGAAGGAATTTGAGTCAGAGATGAAACTGGGGTGAACAATCACATCTATGCATTTTGGAAAGTGGGAATTTCCACAACTGAGTGTGAGTGAATAGGAATAAAAAGGTGAAGTTTCCTGAGGGACTGGCAACAGCCTCAGGGAGAAAAGATTTTTAAAGTCAGATTTTAACAGCTGTTTTTGGAAAAGGATATGACTTTTAAAGTTGATTTTATTGACCTGGAGTGAACCAGTCCTAGGATAAAACCAGTAGGCAAAAATTACACTTGTGCGTAGAATCAGATTGTCTCAGCGCCAGGAGCTGTTTCTTAAAACACAGGCATTTGCCACTGAGCAAGATGCCTCAGGTGACGCATAGACAGAAGAATGTGGAACAACTGTCTGGGGAGCAGGTCTGCAGAAGAGGACCTGGGCATGCTGGTAGGCAGTAAATTTAGTATGAATTCACAATATGCCCTTGAGATGATGAAGGCTGAATGAACAAAAACATAGCAGCGGGTCCACAGAGGTTATTATTCCCTCAACGTGCCCACCTTGGAATACGTTGTCCTGTTTCAGCTCTCCCAGCAGAAGAGAGAGACTGCAAATTGAGGAGAAACCAGCGGAGGACCGACAAGGTGCTTAGGGAGTTGGAGCACATCACATAAAGGAGAAACAAAGGGAACTGGGTATGTTTGGCCTGGTGAGGCAGTAGTCTTCTACTACATAAAAGGGAATTACAAAGAAGATGGGGCCATACCTATGCCAAAGATGCACAGCAAAAGATCAAGAAGTAATGATCAGTGATCTGGATGCGGGGAGTGAGTGCACCCTCAGTAAGTCTGCAGATGACACAAAGTTAGGCTGGAGTGTTGAACTGCATTACGGTAGGAAAGCTCTACAGAGGGATCTGGACAGGATGGATCAATGGGCCGAGGACAACGGTAAGAGATTCAACAAGGCCAAGTGCTGGGTCCTGCACTTGGGTAAAAACAGCCCCATGAAATGCTACAGACTTGGGGAAGAGTGGCTGGAAAGCTGCCTGGCAGAAAAGGGCCTGGGGGTGTTGGTTGACAGCTGAATATGAGCCAACAGTGTGCCCAGGTGGCCAAGACGACTAATGGCATCCTGGCTTGTATTAGAAATAGTGTGGTGAGCAGCACTAGGGAAGTGATTGTCCTCCTGTACTCACAATGGGTGAGGCCCCACCTTGAATACTGTCTTCAATTTTGGCCCCGTCATCACAAGAAAGACATTGCGTTTCTGGAGCGTGTTCAAAGAAGGGCAACAAAGCTGGTGAGGGGTCTAGAGAACAAGTCTTACAAGGAGCAACTCAGGGAGCCAGGACTGTTTAGCCTGGAGGCTTATCACTTTCTACAACAACATGAAACGGGGTCTTAGTGAGGTGGGGTTTGGTCTCTACTCCAAAGTAAAAAGCGATAGGATGAGAGGAAATGTCCTCAAGTTGCACCAGGGGAGGTTTATATTGGAATTAGGAAAAATTTCTTCATCAGAAGGGTTGTCAATTATTGGAACAGGCTGCCCAGGGAAGTGGTTGATTTACTATCCCGAGAAGAATTTAAAAGATGTAGTGCTGAGGGACATGATTTAGTGATAATTTGGCAGTGCTAGGTTAATGGTTGGACTTGATGATCTTAAAGGTCTCTTCCAACCAAAACAGCAAAGTAAACTGCAGTTATAGGACAGGTAAGGATGCTTCACCAGAAGTGTGGTTAAGCCTCATAGGATATTGCCTAGAGAGGCTGAGAAATCACTGCCTTCGAGCTTTTCAGAGGTTTTCTGGAGAAGGCCCTGAGCAGCCTGTTCTTGCTTTGAAGATATCCCAGGGTTTTGGCAGTAGGTTGGACTAAGATTCAATTGTAACATAGGTTTTTCTGTGATTCTATGTTCTCACTGGGCATACACCAATTTTAAAAAAAGGCAGTGTGGGAGGTATAGAAGACATAGAAAATGTAGTTCTGAGAGAGTGTTTTTAATGTAAATATTATTGAAAAATATTGTGTTGACAACAGATGCCTTCTCTTTTATTTGTGCTGTGTTCAGATTAGCAAGACTTTGTACATGACTTTTAAATAAATAGGATTACAAAAATAACAACAGCAAAACAAAAACAAAAAAAAACCCAAAAAAACAAAACAAAAAAACCCCCCAAAACCAAAACAAAACTAAAACCAACCAACCAAACAAAAAAAAAAACCTGAACAAAACAGTGCGCTTGAGCATCATTTTCTCCTATAACTGAATCCAATTTATATGTCTTGACTTTTGGGCAGCTACTTATTACCAAAAGAAATAACAATACCAGTATTGTGACATTGCAAGGCTGGAAAACATGAAACAGTAACAAAACAGTAATGGTAATAAAATGAGCATGTAGTGCTGTTTTGTTGGAACCCTGAAAATATATAAATCCATTCTGTTTACTTGAGACTGTCAAGTGATGAAACGGGTTCTTGAGGATCAATCTGTTTCCAGAAAGAGGCAATGACCAGGTACTGAAACATAATGAAAATGTCTGAAAGAGCATGTGGTCATCAGATGGTAATATTTGCCTTAGCATCAGAATTGGAGCAGTGCTAACCACCAAAAGAAGAAGAAAACCTCTGTTGTATTCTGTGGACATATAGAAATATCTGCTCAGCTGCATGATGATACAACTGTAATTTTTCTAAACTGTTCTGGAGTTAGTGTGTCTATGAGCATCAGAGGCAGAATTATTCTGAGTTCTGAAAGTATCTGCTCATTCCGAAAAGGACATATGACTATATTCATGTCAGGGAGTATAATGAGAAAAGAAAATAATATAAAATTAATTCATCCTGTGACAAAGATTATAATGGAAGTGGAGATTAACTCTGCAGAATAAAATAGTCTAGTATTTAATTCTCTACTTACATGTCTTAAAATAGATGTGTGCAATCCAGAGCTTCAGTTTTAACATTTGCATTTCCACTTCCTTGACTTTGTATGTGATTCTGTCTTCTGGGAAAGTATGAAATCAAGCAAACAGATACCATAAAAACTCTTCTTCAAGCTATATCATTTCATAAATAGTTTTGAGGCAGCTGTGACCCAAATATGCTTTAAAAGTTGTTTAAAGTATTATTGTCTTTTCAAGCTATGAACATTATCAGTTCAATGCTATAATTTCAAAACTAGATCAAGCAACAAACCCACACTTACACTGACAAAAAAAAAAATTAATACATTTAATTTTTTAATTATTTAGTAATACCTATCACAGAAGTAAATTGATCCAAATAATACTTATGTAAAATTAATTATGCTTTTCATATTATAACTATACCATTTTGTACATTAAAAGGCCTTACTAAATTATAATATGGTAAGTTACTATTAGCCATTTTCAAGACTCAACTGAAATACAAATTAGACAGTTTTTTGATATTTTAAATATATTTCTGTAAGACATCAAAATTTGAAATGACAAAACCTAGCGTTCACAGATAGGAAAGAAAAACCTACCCCAAAATAATAGAACCCACTAAGAGATCCTCTTACTATCTTTTCATATGAAAAAACTCAAAATATTTGTTGATGGGCAGCCAAAGAAGACAAGAAAATAAAAATAAATAAAACCAAGTTATAAACTGATCACAAAATTTGTCTTTAATTATACAATTTTTATTTCCCAATTTCTGTTTCATATTGCCCTCAAGACTCCAGTGGCTGTGACCCTTGAGGCTTAATGGGCTAGCACTAGTCAACTGTGCGCATATTACATTTTGTGACATGCTTGCTTTACATGCAAACACACTGGAAGATGTGCCAATTAATATCCTGCCATAATAGCAGTATAGTAAATCACCAATAGGAACATTCGTCTCCAGAGAACGTCCTCCAGCTGTTCCTGTAAACATGTTTGGGTTTGGTATTGAGAGAAAATCTGGGCTTGAGAGAACACCACAGATCTGTCAAAACCCCTAACGGTGTAGATATATCACTGATTTTTATAATTATTAGATATTACAGGTATTAAAGAAATGTTTTGGACATCACATGCAAAAAAAAAAAAAAAAAGGAAAAAATCTCACAATCTTTAAAGCAAAAAAATGCCTAAATAACTTAATATTAATTTGCTTTTTCTAAAATCTGAGAGACTGCTCTCAATGTTTGTGATCTCCATGTGTGTATTACTTCTAATGAGTTAGATGTTCTAAACCACATGAAAGCATGGGAAAGGTTAAGAGGAGAAAAATAGTAAGTCTGACCTTATCCTTTGGTCCAAAGAAGTTCTGTAATTCACACTAAATGGAAAAATCACAAGATTAGGTTTCTTGCTGTAGATTCACCTGATATACAATAAGCTACAAAAAAATTTATTTGCAATATAATGAGGATATAAAACAGATTAACTTCATTGGGGCCTTGGAATCAACTTTTGAAATAGAGAAACCACCTTTAATCACAGAGATTCAGGTTTTAATAAAAACAGTCACAGATGTCTGCATTCATGTTGTGAAGTACTGTATTATCTACAAACATATTTCTGGCAACCAGGATTTTTCTTTATATTGTAACAACTGTTGCAGTTACCAGCTTATTTGTTAGTAGTTTGTATATTGTTGCAAAACTGTATCAGGATTTTAAACAAGTTCTTTCTGAAACAAACAGAAGAAGATGGAGGAAGATAGGCAAAGACAATACACATTTGGAACAAAAGTATTTAATTTATATTTTCTGACATTTCCTTATGCCACCAATACATTTATTTGCTGCAATTTTAACGACTGACTTCTTGATTATCACTTTTTTTTTGTCTCCTCTATGTCATGCCAGTGACTGCATGTTTTTAACATTTGTATTCTGCCTTATAAAAGTCAAAAAGCTCTAGAATAAACATTGGAAACCTGTGCTGCCCTGTGTCCTATAGCTGGTTTGGCCATAGATCCTAAGGAGATACTAAAGGAAGTCAGACTACAAAGAAACAGCTGCTAGTGTAAGTAGGAAAAGAAGTTCATCCATCTCATAGGACACCTCATTTCCACAGCCTCATTTTAAGAACAGTTATCAGGAAGGACTGACTACAGCAACCCATATGAAGAGCAATAGGCTTCACTTCCCTAAGCCACAGTTAACAGCAAAAATAATATTTCAAATATCCATTTTGCAGATGTGACTGGGTGGGAGTTTGTAAGAGCCAGAAAATAGGACGATAACTGAAATTTAATCCACAGAAAAAATATTCTTTCATCTGAAACTCTGAGCCCTGTGTTTGTTTCAAAGGGGAACAGTAAGGAATATTTTAGCCCATCCCATCTGCCTGGATAAGTCATAATTTGGCCATCAAAACTAAAGAAAAAATAATAGTCGCTGAGGAATGCAGGCAATATTGATAACTACAGATAGTATTATTTCTGACTAAAGAAGGGAATTTTCTCTCAACATCACTCACTCTCTTCCTACAAAATGTATGTGCATATGCACATAGTGGACTTAACTGAAGCGCTTCTTCCTTGTTTTCAGATGTCTACAGTGCCAAGCAAACCCCTTATTTTGCCTTAGCAAGCATATGTACTTCCAGGATCACATTTTACAGTCATGTAAAATGGTGTATGCATAGTGTACTTGAGCATGGCTCTATTCAGGCAAATATTTTGAAAGACTCAAGTGTTTGCTCAGCTAAAAGAATCAGAGAGAACTTTAGAGAGCTCTTTGTGTCCTGTACTCTCAGTGAAGAAATGCTTTTCCACTTAGCATTCCTTTTTTTTCTGGAAGGGATACTGTACTGGGAACAAGGGTGCAAAGAGCCTGCCACCAGCACATTAGAAAAGCAGCAAAATGTATATTCAGCACAAAAAGTACAGGAAAAAAATCCTAAATGAAATATCCTACTCTTCAGAAAATGCATGTAAACATACTTTAAAAATATACTAAACTCAGTGGGAGTAGGAAGGAAATACAAAAGCTGCCAACTACAGTCTGTGAAGCTGAAAGCAGAGATGCTGCTGTAAAATCAAAACAGCAGAGCCATAGGCACTTTGCCCACTCTATGGTGACAACACCCTGAGGCTCAAGAAGGCAAGCTTGATGTGTAGCACATACCTTGTGATCCACAGGATATTTCTTTCACCTAGATATCCGTTTTATCAGGGAGAAGGAAGCTTGAAAATAATACACAAAGTCAGTGCTTAGCCATTTTAAGAGCAACAAAGTCACTGCAAAGAAGCCAGGGAGCCTTCTATTGCTCTGACAGGCAGAGCAGAAGAAAGAGAGTCCTCTCGTTAGAGTTAACATCCCTATTTCTCTGCAGCAGAGGCTTCCTGTGAGCCTTGTGCTCCAGATTTGAAGCCCCAGTCTAACACATCAGACATACAGCATAATGGCTGCAAATGAGAGCAAAAAAGGAGCTTTCTTGACTTGCTATTCTCTTTTCCTCATAAAGTGTAAATAGCTTCTATTCCTATGGATTTTGTCATTAAAAAACTCACTGACACGAGTCTGAAATTTCATCTCTCCCTTTTATAACAATGTGTAAATCCCTTGGAGGTGAATGCTCTTTCTTTGGAAGAAAGTCAGCCAGGTGGAACGTTCTAGGCAGAAACTTTTCTTTAAGAGAGAGAGAGAGTTGCTTTAGGGACAAGACTATTTCTTTATTCTAATATATTCCTTTTTTCAGCACCAGTGACTCTTTCGATTCTTTATCAAAGTCAGAGGACAGCACATCTTTATAACTGACTGTTATTTAATCCCCTAAAGGAGAGGCCTTTAATATTTAAATTATATTAATGTACCACATTATTTTTTTCTTACTGTCTTTATTAGCCAATAGTTTTTCCCAACTCAAGCTGGATATTTTTGGGGTTTGTTTTTATTAAAAGGTTACTCTAATGTAATATTCTATTTAAAAACTGCTCAGAAAAAAACACTTCACATTGAAGTGATTTCAAGTAGCTCTGTGAACCTAGAGAGAAATCTTCCTCTAATGACATTCTTTTGCAGTGTTTTGTTCTTTCTGCCATTCCAGTAACATATATTAAAAAAAAAAAAACAAAACCAAAAAAACCACACACACCAAAAAAAAAAAAAAAAACCACCACAACAACCACCAAGAAAAAAGGCATGCAACATTGTTTACCAGCTGAGGGCCACTGCCAATCACCAATTGCCAATTAGAGACAGCTTGCCTGGTTATCTGAAAAGGTTCTGGGGGCGTACAACACTATTTCATACTAAATGTGTATTTGTAACACATTTTGTAACATATGGTGTGCTAGAAAAACCATTTGGGAATCCCCATCTACAGCAAGAAATGAATATTTTTACTAAGAAATATTGAGATATGGCAAACACCAAAATTATGGGGTGTGATCGCATGTGCTTATCATTATAATGGTCAGACGGATAATCCAGAATACCTGAAGCCTTTTCACCACCATCCTTTGGGTAAAGTATATTTAATCCGGTTTCCTAGTTACCCACAGTGGTTCCTTACAAGGCTTGACATAAACTATTCTCTGGCTAACCAGATTCTTTTTTTTTTTTTTTTTAATTATTATTATTTACATTCTTGGAGTGCATTAGCTTTTATTTATCGGCTGTAACTTTATCTGGTATGTTAGGCCTGCCTCTGTTTTCTGCAATATGAATATGGACTCTGCATTTGTATTAATCTTAAAGTCTTTCCTGCCAATCTTAGTTTCATGTGTGACTGTGTATCAGGTATTTTCTCTTCATGCATTCAGTTCCTAAATCCTTATTCTCCAGTTTTCTATTTTGAGAATTATCTCTATCAGTATTCTTGTCCTCCAAATTAACCTCCATTTAACATTTCTCACCTATCTTCTTCAAGGCAAGACAACTTTCTCCTTGATTGTACTTGGACATCTATTGACTTGTCTGTCTATTGACCTGTTCCTTGCAAACCCTTTTTTTCAGGTTCAAATTCTTTTTGTTCCTCCTGTCTTGCTTAGATTGAAACTGACCACCAACAGCTTCCTCTGCTATTCCCTGATCTGTACCTTGCTTCTCAATGAGCACTTAGTCATGAAGTATTTGAATTCCTTTTTCTCAGTGTCAGCTCTGAATCCATCTGTAACTCCAGTGACACTTCCTTGTCAGCAATATCAACTACAGAAGCATCTTTAATTTGTTCTTCTTTATCTGTCCCAAAGTTGCAAGGCTCAGCCAGTTCAGACAAGGGCTTGACAAATGCTTGGTACTATAAATTGAAGTGAATAAATACACTAAATACATCTTAAGATTCCCTGGTAGAGAATCCTCCAGCAACTGCTTTCATATATGAAATGTTCTAGAGAGCTCCTTCACTGGGAAAATTGTTTTTCTTTGCAAAGTACTACATTAATTTGAGAAAGAAATGCTATACATATGTACAAAAGTTCTGCCTTGCAATGCAAACATAGTACGAATATACGTATTTATACATGTTCTGCTTAAGATGTAACTGCCTCAGAGCTGGCTAATGGGAACCAAAGCAGATCCACAAAACCTTTGTACTCAGAGTGGAAACTCATTCATGGAGGACTTGAAATAATGAGATGCTTTTTCTTTTCAGTTTTAGTTATGCTAATCATTCTGTTTGTGTTCATATTTCCATGATTTTGTAAAGCATAGACAGTGTTAGCATCTAATGAGGAAGTAATCATCATTGCTTCTTTTATGTCTTAATCATGATTACATTTTGCCTTTGATTTACAATAATTTAAACTTAAATAAAACTTTCTGAATAATTTAGTTGCTATATAAAACAGATAGCATGCAATGTGGGAATACATGGGAGGTAATAATCTGTTTTGTGGTTCCATGCCAGTCTCTACAATGATACTTTTACATAGAAAGTTTTAATGAAAGTATTATATATCTAACTGATCTGTTAATAAATTCTTCAGAACTTGGGAAAATCCACCAAACATATTCGATGCATTATTATTTGAGATCACATTTTAAAAGTCTTAAAAGTCTTTAGCTTTTGAATTCGATTCCTTTCTCCTATCTACCTTTGGATTGCAGAATTGCAGATCACTTACATTCCTTCCTTGCTTAAGTATGAAAGTGTTAGAAATTATAATTAAAGATTTTCAATAAAAACAAGTAAAAAGAGGGAACAGCTAAAAGAACTCCAAACCAGAAAGTCCCATCTTCAATGTCAAGATCTAACACAAACCAGCAGTTTTAATAAATGAAAGATTATATGCCAATTACAATATTTTGACCTCTTGTGTTGGAAAGAACTAGGAATTGACAATTAAAAAAATCGATTTGTACAGTAATGCAGGTATTGATATTTGTTCTAAAAGAACCACAGGACTAAGTAATAAATGACCATTACTCTGCCCTCTGCCATATATATTAGAAAATGTTTTGCTACAGCTATTTTCTTCTATCCTGAAAAAAGATTTCTGTTTTTAAGTAATTTTCAATTTTGGGGTGAATCAACACGCTTCAAAGATGAAAAAACCACAAAGAAACTTTGAACTATGACCCGATAACTGGATGTTAACTTTGATGTATGAAAATGGGGTTGGGTCTCTTGCTTCATTTATATCACATATTAGGGTTTGTAGGCAGTCATCAGCCTCACAATTATTGGTAAGATTGTCAGAAGGGTAACAGATGGGAAAGAAAGAAGACGGGGTAGGTATATATCTATAGATACACACACCTGTGTAAGTATTTATACACGAATATGTAATGGAATATGAAATGTGGTGGTAGATCAAATGGTCTATGCAGAGGGCTAGTTTAGATTTTGAAAGCCAGCTCCATGTTTTCTTAACAATTACACTATAGTACAACAGTTCTGGGTGCAGCTCAGCTGTGCATAGCTCTGTGACAGAGTAAAGATCAGTGTGTGTATTCAAGTTTAAAGCATCAGAAAAAAGTGCTTGCAAAGTCAAAGTTGGGCTCTGCAGTGAGTGTCTGGATCCTGCAGTTGGCTATTCTGGGCTCTGACAAGCATTTCTGTGGGTATGACCAGAAATATCTGTCATAGTCAGTCAAAAGACTGTTTAATAGAAATATTGATATATGCAAAAATCAGGATTTTTTTTTTTTTTTTTTATTTTGTCACAAATTTTAGTAGACCAGAAATACTGCTGTGCTAAAAAGAAATAACTCTGTCAAGTGTCTTGGGTGCATCTGGGACTGAATATTTCACTGTCCACCTATCTCTCTCTGTTTACATTCGGTGAAGACGACAAACACCTCTACCAGAAAACTGACTAAAGGTTATCAGAATCTCCATCATTAAATCAGCTACACAGAGAACAGAGTTTGTAATAATTTTATGGCTGATAGTTCATATCACACATGAGGTGAATTAATAATATGGATATGAAGAAAAACAATTTATTAATGTTAATAACTGTTCCAATAAAATTTCCAGGAGGACCTATAGTGATAAATTGAATAATTATGAGTATAATTATGACTAACTAGAACCATAATTTCATGCTAATGCAATAATAATGACACAAAAGTATAGATCATGAATTTTAACTGCTCAGTTATTCCAAAGTTCCAGAAGGAGAGACAAAAAAAAAAAAAAAAAAAGAAGAAATTAAAAAAAAAAAAGTTAAAAAAACTTCCTCAGCCTTAAAATCTGATCAAGTTATGCTTTGCTTCCAAAGAAAAAGTATTCATTGCTTAAACAGACATTGCTTTGATTATTTTTAGTGGTCTGCAGAAAACATCATCTGATTTTAATTAGAAATCTAGTAGTATCTTGAAAGCACAAAATGGATAGTCTGTGAAGCACACCATGAATCATCTATTAATCCTCTCATGGTCTGTGAGGAGAAAAAAGAATACACAGAATAATTATGGATAAGTTTCATTTTAAACAAAGAATTGTCATACTTGAGTTTTACTTTATTTCTGGGGAGGTGTGTATAGAGGATAATCACACTAGAAGAGCTGAGCAAGTGTTCAGTAGTGACGTCAAGTGTAAACCACACCCCACAAGCAAATCTAGCTGAAGATCAGATTAATTTTTTACCAAATCATTTTGGGCTGGGGGGTAGTGAAGTCAGCAAAAATGAGAGGAGTTTGTGAAAGATTTCACTGAAATAAGTTTCATTCCTGAAAATTTTTTACAGAAACTGATGAATCTCTTTGACCTCAGGATGACTCAGAACAATAATGCAGAGTCCAAGGCAATTACTGTAGCATTGGTTTAACATGGAAGATACCTGATTTAATGGGTCCCAGTTATGGTGTGAACTGTGGTTTGTCCATTAAAACTGCTGGGAATTAAAAGTAGTGGAGCAAAACTAGTATGTATTACCAGCACGTGTATCTTGAGCTCTGTATTTTATTTTGATAGGAGGAAAAGATTTTCTATGCTTACTTTTCAAAATATGGAGAAAAAGTATTGGCTCCGAATATGATGTAAAACATACATATTTGTATTATTGCAGGCAGTGACTGTAGCTAACTAGTTTCTTTGCCTATGCATTCAAGCATATGGGAACAAACAAATTTATAAAAAGTACACCTATGATTTAATAGTGTTTCTCCAATGACTAGCTAATTCACCCAAATACCCTGAAGGAAAAAGATTCCACTTTTTCTGACCGCCAATCCCTGGGGATTACTTGCAAAAGCAGCTGTTGGTGTTGGCCAAAGGAACATGCTCACTAAATCTACAAGGATTTTTCATATCAGTGTTTCAGCCCATCTCTTGGTCCTGTTTAGTTAGAATAGGTAGCTTCCCTTCCCTTCCCTTCCCTTCCCTTCCCTTCCCTTCCCTTCCCTTCCCTTCCCTTCCCTTCCCTTCCCTTCCCTTCCCTTCCCTTCCCTTCCCTTCCCTTCCCTTCCCTTCCCTTCCCTTCCCTTCCCTTCCCTTCCCTTCCCTTCCCTTCCCTTCCCTTCCCTTCCCTTCCCTTCCCTTCCCTTCCCTCTCTTGGCCTGCTGCCTGTCTTAACCACTTAAAGTTCTTCTAACAGCATCAAAGTATTTTCTTCCACCAAATAGAAAATACTATAAGCAAGTAACTCATTGGTTACAGAGGCTGTATAGTCTGTAGCTAAAGCTATAGAAAAGATGAAGATTACAACAGCCTGATATGAAACCATCTTAGCTGCACTTTGAATTCTTTGTCCATTCCTCACACAATTTTGTGAATGACCAAAGAATGAACTCTGTTTTGAAACTATAAGATATTTCAACATCTGTGGCTGATGATCTGAAGAATTCTTGAACATAATTGTCAACCACAGAAGACCATCAAGTATGATTTTATGGGTATCAATTTTTTTGTAGATTAAGACATGTTAAAAATACAAACGATGTGCTTTAAAGCCATACCAAAATCAATTAGACTTAAGTACATAATTAAATGTAATCACATACTTAAGGGCTTTTTGAATACAGATGGAGAATTGAACACAGACAAAGTCAAATTAAGAGAAAGGGAAAGTAAATCTGATAATAATAAGTTATGATCATGGCACTATCTTCCATGACATTCTATCACATCCTCCTTCCCTTCCCTTCCCTTCCCTTCCCTTCCCTTCCCTTCCCTTCCCTTCCCTTCCCTTCCCTTCCCTTCCCTTCCCTTCCCTTCCCTTCCCTTCCCTTCCCTTCCCTTCCCTTCCCTTCCCTTCCCTTCCCTTCCCTTCCCTTCCCTTCCCTTCCCTTCCCTTCCCTTCCCTTCCCTTCCCTTCCCTTCCCTTCCCTCTATAGCTATCTAGCTATCTAATATCATATGCACATTTGTTATTAAATGGCAGGAAGATTTTCAAGTGAAAAATTATTGTGTTTGGATTCACTACAAAAAATTAAAAGGGGAAGGAGAAGGGGAAATACAAGGGGAGGGAGAATAGGAAAGTGAATGAGAAGGGGGAGGGGAATGGGCAGAAAAGGGGCAGGGACAGTAAGGGAAGGGGTGGAAAGAAACAGAATGAGAAGAGACAGGAAAGGAAGGGAAGAGAAGACAAGGCAAGGCAAGGCTAAAGGAAGCCTAAGAAATCCTTTTACTGGAAAAAAAAAGGGCAACGTCTTGATTTCGACCTTTATGTAACAATATTTTTTAGCAATTTTCTTGCCATTTATATAAGAACAATGGGATAAAATTAAGACTTAGGCTTTCAAAGATAAAATCTGAATTCATGACTGTGGACTGAGGTTACTCAAATGACAATCAGGAGTTCAAAGCTGATACATTTACTCAAACTCAGGTCTCCAAGAAACCTCAGCAATCACCCACTGAGGCTTTCCTGAGATTAAAGGTTTTTCAGACTTATAGAAGCTCAAGAAAATCTAAGATGGTAAGTCTTTGAGAGATCTGTGTTGTAGGTAATTTCATGGGCCCTTTTTGTATCGAGTGATTTACATGCACTCAGGAAAGCAAAAGACAGCAACAGCTCACAGTTGCACAGGGATAATAAAACCAGTCTAGCAGTATGTTCAACTTAATGGTACTTGGTCTAAGACAATGAATCCACTGGAAAAAAAAAAGTTGATTTTGTTTTGTTTTGTTTGGTTTTTTTTTTTTTTCTCTATGCAGACATTTTTTTGGCAATCATTGACAAGGATATGGTAACATCAAGACTTCTGAAGAGTCGGTGGGGGAATGATCAGTAAAATAAGAAGAAAATATGAAAGTAGTGCGTTGTGCAGTGCTTCAAGAAAGAGTTTCTAAATAACAGTGTAAAGTATCAGAGAAATAAAGTGGGATAGAAAACGAGCCACAGGATCACACTAGGATAAATGAAGAGGATGGAAACCAGCCTGAGGCATGAACAAGAGATTGCTCCAAATTCTGCCAGAGATTTAACTCTCATCTGAATGGCCTAATTTCATCTAAAAGCTAGAGCAGGATATAACCATATTGTATATCACCTCCCCTCCTGGCATTTCCCTTTATGGTTCCCCTGAAACTAGGAACATTTTAAAGCATTGATCCCACACCTCCCTCATCAGTTTTCAGCAGCCAACAATATTAAGCTTTAATTTGTAACACACAATGGCAGTGTGGTTTCAGCTACAATGGAGCCGGATAACATTTCCTCTTACATAGACAGATAAGATATAAAAATGAACCTGATCAAAGGTTAATAATTAATATAATTCCCAGGAATGCTAGACTTTTAAAAAATATTGAGGATGGACTACTTAAATATAAAGAATAAATTTCTAGTTCAAAGGCTTTTGTGCTAAGATTAATAACTCTAGTAGATAGAAATGAATACAAAGTAGATAGTACATCCTTTATGCATTTTTTTTCTTTCTTCCTTTTTAATCTAGCTATTGGGACTAAGTCAAATAAGTTTACAATGAAATCTTTGAGACTTGACTTAACTTGATGATGTCTTTGCAAGGAAGCAAAGCTATAAAAATCATCTCATGGGATGTTTGATGCAATAATATTGAAGATTTCATTTTACAGACTTACATGTTTCAACCAAAGTTTTTAACATTATTATAACTATGCTACATTTTATAGTTTCAAACATAAATTGCATTTGTTCAGATCCATCTTTTATCTGTTGAATCTGTGGATCTGATTTTCCATTTGAAAACAATATCCTTATTCTGCCTTGAGAGTTTCCTAACTTTCTTCATGTTGCATGTGCTGTTTGGATAATATTGTTGGGAAATTTATGTTCTTAATGAAAATATGAAGATGGAAATGTATTTACTGTCACGTTGGGGTTTTTCTTTTGCTGTTAAATAAGTATCAGCAGTACTGAACATATCCAAAATTTTTCATACATAGTTAGAAGCTCCTCTATAGTTTCAAGTAATTGGCTGTTCCAATGGAAAAAAAAAAAAAATCACAGTTTTTCTAAAATTCAAATATTGGCATGTATTTTTAAAAGATGAATTGCATGTATTTTTAAAAGAACGAAATTCATTCATTTCTGAGGAAGAGTTTTCATATTTCTTTAAAGATTTTTATTTGTAATATTCATGCTCTGTGCTGGGTTGACCCCAGCCAGCAGCTAAGGACCACACAGCTGCTCCTTCACTGCTCCCCCTGTAGCGGGATGGGGCAAAGAATAGGAAGAACAAAAGCACGAAAAGTTGTGGTTAGCGACAAAGATAGTTTAATAAGTGAAAGGAAGAGATAAAAAAGAGAGAGGCCATGGGGGGAGAGAACTAACCAAAAACCCCACAAAACCCAAATAATGCAAAGGCAATCACTCACCACCTCCCGCAAGCAGACTGTTGCCCAGCCAATCTCCAAGTAATGGGTAAGAACCCAAAATCTGCCTCCTTTCTTTTCTTATTAAACATCCCATTATATGGCATGAAGTATCTCTTCGGTCTCTTGCGGTCAGCTGTCCTACCTATGTTTCCTCCCAACTTCTGGTGTACCCCAGGCTACTCACTAGTGGATGTGAGAAACAGAAAACCTTGATGTTGTACAAGCACTGTTCAGCAATAGCTAGAACACTAGTGTGTTACTAACACTGTTTTGGTCACAAATCCAAAACATAGTACTATATGGATTGATTGCGTATTGCTGAGGAGACCAGCTGCAGTGGAGGTAAGCGGCACTGTGGGAAGGGATCGTGGCAAAAAAACCCCACAACCTAAAAGGACCGGGAAGGAGCTCTTTTTGAGGGCTTTTGAAGCCGCCAAAAGGGACTGGTCCCTGCCGGAATCCGGCAGCTTGTGGGCGGAACCACTCTCCCCCCCCCCGCCCCCCCCCGGCTAAAAGGGGCCTCTCAGGAGCACAGCGACCGGTCGCTGCCCACCGGGAGGGCACGCGAGGGGTGGGGGGGGGCAAAGGGCACGCAGGGAGGAACCCGAAGCTCTGTCAGCTAGACAGGTGAGTCCTCCTGGTGATCATCGCCCCCCTCGGTAGGAGTTTAGCCATGGTCTCCACCCGGAGGAAGGTCACGCGCTCCACCCTAAACAGAATGGATGTGGGAACCCAGAGGGAGCTCCCACAGAAACATGTGGCCGTCCAGGTCACAGGCTGCAGGGAGTGCCAGGACCTTTTACTGGTAACAGGTGATAGCTGTGAGACCTGCAGTGTAAGATGTGAACAGATCAGTGATCTGCTCAGCATGGTGGCAGAGCTGAAAGAAGAAGTTGAAAGGTTGAGGGATAACAGGGGGAAAAGCAGCAAGGGTCCAGGAGCCACTGCAGACACCCCTGGTCAGGCTGAAGGCAAAAGAGTAAATGAAAAGAGTATGTGGAAGCAGGTTCGTGGTTGTGGCACCAGGCAACCTCCCACCTTACCTACCTCATCCTGTGAAGTACCTCTGAGGAATAGATATGAGGTTCTGCTTGAGAATGGCCAGTTGAGTGAGGAAGTAGGTAAGGAGCACCCTATAACACAGATGCCTCCTAAGTCAAAAAAGCATATACCCCGCATCACCACCACTCCCTCTAAGAAAAAACGAAGGGTTATAGTTGTTGGGAACTCCTTCCTGAGGGGGACAGAGGGCCCAATATGCCGGCTGGACCCTCCTCAGAGGGAAGTCTGCTCTCTTCCTGGAGCCCGGGTGAAGGACGTCACCAGGAAACTTCCTGGTTTAGTACGGTCTTCAGATTATTATCCACTACTGATATTCCATATAGGCGCAGAGGAGACAGCGACTCAAAGCTCAAGAGCTACAAAGAGAGACTTTGTGGGGGTGGGGGTGTTGCCCTCTATGTCAAAAACCAGCTGGACTGTGTGGAGCTCCACCTGGGGGCGGATGAAGACCCAACAGAGAGCTTATGGGTCAGGATTAAAGGGAGCACAGGGGCAGGTGATGTTACAGTAGGGGTCTGCTACAGACCACCAGATCAGAGTGACAGGGAGGATGAGGGCCTCTATAGACAGATAGGAGCAGCATCGCACTTGCACACCCTGGTCCTCATGGGGGACTTCAGCCACCCCGATATCTGTTGGAGGGACAACACAGCAGGGGATAAGAAATCCAGGAAGTTCTTGGATTGAATTGATGATAACTTTCTTCTTCAAATGATCAAGGAGCCAACAAGGAGAGGAGCCGTGCTGGACCTTGTCCTTACCAACAAGGAGGGCCTGGTGGGGAATGTCAAGTTCAAGGGTAGCCTCGGCTGCAGCGATCATGAAACGGTAGAATTCAAGATTGATAGGGCAGTGAGGAGGATGTGCAGCAAGCTCGCTACCCTGGGCTTCAGAAGAGCAGACTTTGGTCTCCTGAGAGATCTGATTGGCAGGGTAGCGTAGGAGAAAGAACTGGAGGGGAGAGGGGCCCAAGAAAGCTGATAGGCATTCAATGACTGCCTCCTCCAAGCTCAGGAGAGGTGCATCCCAAAAAAGAAGTCGTCAGGCAAAATAGCCAGCAGGCCTGTGTGGATGAACAAGGAACTGCTGGACAAGCTCAGGACCTGAAAGGAGGCCTATAGAGGGTGGAAGCAGGGATGGGTAGAATGGGCAGAATATAAAGAAACTGTCCGAGTGGCCAGGAGCCAGATCAGGCAAGTGAAAGCCCAGGCAGAACTAAATCTAGCCAGGGACATCAAAAGCAATAAGAAAAACTTCTATAGATATGTCAGGGATAAAGGTAAGACTAGGGAAGTTGTGGGCCCTCTCCGGAAGGAAATGGGAGACCTGGCCACCCAGGATATGGATGAGGCTGATCTACTGAACAACTTTTTTGCCTCAGTCTTCACTGGCAAGGGGTCTAACCACACTGCCCAAGTCACAGAAGGCAAAAGCAGGGGCTCTGCAAATGAAGAGCTGCCCACAGTAGGAGAAGATCAGGTTTGAGACCTCTTAAGGAACCTGAAGGTGCATAAGTCCATGGGACCTGACGAAATCCATCCACGGGTCCTGAGGGAGCTGGCGGATGAAGTTGCTAAGCCGCTTTCCATCATATTTGAGAAATCGTGGCAATCTGGCGAAGTTCCCGCTTGACTGGAAAAAGGGGAACATAACCCCGATATTCAAAAAAGAAAAAAAGTAAGACCCGGGGAACTATAGGCCAGTCAGCCTCACCTCTGTTCCTGGCAAGATCATGGAGCAGATCTTCCTGGAATCTCTGCTAAAGCACATGGAAAATAAGGACGTGATTGGAGACAGGCAGCATGGCTTCACCAAAGGGCAAATTGTGCCTGACAACTTTGGTGGCCTTTTATGATAGTGCCACAGGCTTGGTGGACAATACCACCTCTTCCAACTCTACCCTTCCAACTCTAACCATTCTATGATTCTATATGAAGAAAGTTAACTCCATCCCAACCAGACCCAGTACAACCCCCATTGTCAGAATGAGGGGGTCTCAAAAAAATGAGACACTGAGCATCAATTTTGGAAAAAAAATTCTTAAGGTATCCCTTGATCTCCCTTAGTGTGGGGGGAAAAAAAAATAAAAAGTTGTTGTCTCCATGCTCTTTCATGGAGGTAATTTTCTTTTCACACCAAAGTAAAGGAAGTAAGCCTTTTAAATTGTAGTTTTGTGCGTTCCTTCCTCAGTACAAGGAAGAAAAACACACAGCAGACTACTACAAAATATAGACTTCCATGCTTAAAATCTCCTCTTTACCTAAGTAAAGTATAACTTGTACATTAACAATTAGGGAAAATGTGAGTACCATCATCATGAAGAACTATTCACCAATAAAAAGTTCTGGCACTTTTGTTTAGGCCTGACTTATACAAATGAGAGAAGTTTAAAGTATTTGCTTGAAAGACATCTAATCTTTACTCTCCAGGTTAAACTATCATTTACTTAATGAGTTGTATATAAAATACCTGATACAGGCAGCTGGAACAGTGATGCAAAAGAATGTTCAACAATAAAAGGAATGATACTTAAAAATTTTGTAAGGACAATGAGCCAAGTATTGTTTTCCTAATACTTCTTTTCTCCAAGTCTTCTTATAGCTTATTTACTGCTTGCAGAACAAGGTAGCTGTTGAGCATTAGTACAGATACCAAAGTGTGATTTAGTGGTCATAGGTCATTTTGAATACTTGCCCTTCAGCTGCCATTCCAGAGCATGCATCACCTGCATTTCGTTGGCTCTCTCTTCAGTCCTTATGATGTCTCTCCAACTCAGTGTGGTTGTTTTGGATGACCAGGGTATCTCTAATTGTAGTACATGCCTGTGTGGGCATTTACAAGCAATAACCATCATGTTATTGCCAATATGAAGGTCCATGCGGGGCCCCACAAGGCTCCTAAAGTTCTGTTGTGTTTGAAGTTCATGCATAGAAATCCTATGCCACAGTTTATTCTAATGAAGGAGAATCAGTAACTGGAATCAGTGGTGGACAGTGATTTTTCACTTATGCTATCCAATGGAAAAAAAAAACAAACCCGGCATATCAGAGCTGTGTAACATTTCTAGGAAGAAAGGTGACACAGGTTGTCAGAGAGACATTTCAGGTCTGTATGCTAGGGCTCCTCCATATCAGACAACCACATAAGTACTCATTGCATGTAAATTCTGAGTTGGGATTTTAAAACAGAGCAATGTAAAATACATTGTTTTCTGTGTGCATGGATACAGAATTCCATGTTGAAAATTCTAATATAAATGTTTTTTATAGCATTATTTTTTTATTCATAACTATTTATTAAAATATCCATATTGAAATATGTGTTTAAAATATTTCTTAAATGTTTCCATTATCAAATCTGTACTGTTTGAATAACATTATTATAAGTCATTTTATTGTGAGAATTTTTTATAAACAAATACACATTAAGAAACTTGAAAGAAAAAATGGTAGTTTAAGACTGTCTTTTGTGAGCAATTTCTTTCTGATTGCTAATCAGATTTTCTAATCCTCTAAGCTCTGATTTCAAAAAGTAGTACTTCAAGAATAATACACGCTTATTAAAAATCACATCTGTCTTCTAAAGATATTGTAATGCATTAGGAGTCCATTGTGAGCCTGGAGTATTTAATTCTCTAGGTCTAGTATAGTTCTCAAAAGAGGTATACAAGGGCATAAGTTAAACAGAGACAATCAATCAAAGTTTACAAGGGGTTTAACATCCTGTTTATAGCATTATATCCAATTACTGCTGGTGTGTGTGGTACATGTATTATGCAGATTAGATACATGGTGCCTTAGAGCCATACTTGAATCTTTTTTTCTTAAGAGACTATGCAAATATAATGGCCATATCTTAATTGCTGTTGTCAAGTACTGATACCAGATTTATTGTTTTTGTATTTTGAGGTGTTCATTAACAAATGGAAAAATGCTCTGGCATTCCAGCTTTAACAAGAAAGATTAAGAGTGTAGCAAATGCTTTCATAAGCATGCCTCTTGGCCTTCCATTGCATATCTGGAATAAAGAAGGAACTGACCTACTTGAAAGTGCTAGACACTCCCAGAGCTGGATAGCTAACAAAATAAATAGTCAAACACACTGAAATGTACAGATTGTTTTGTAACTCTATTGCTAAACATAAGCACATGGAAGCCCCTGCTTTTCAAAGACAGTTAAAACATGCTCACTGAACTTTGCCTAGAGTTGACTGAAAGCATGCATAAGATCAGTTACTGCAGGATGATTTTTACAGAGTTTTTACATTAGTAATTTCAATTTCTCATTTTGGTTTTAGTCATTATTAAGACTTTTGTAGCAATCTACCTTCCTTTTTCAGAAATGCCCTTACAAAATTGTAACATTTTGGCATAAATCCTTCAGAATATTTTCATAGCTGTAAATTTTAGTTTTATAAACATTTAGAAATATTGTAAACTTTTGCAGCTGAATGTTAAATATATTAATAAGACTAAATAAAAATTTAAAATGGTAATAAGGAAAAGCTGAAATTTAATTATATTTTAATATCACATTTCATGGAATATCTATAACTATTTTGTGGTACCATTTTCATAAAAGCTTTGTGTTCAAGGCTAATGACTGTACAATGAGGAAATTAGAGGATTTGACCTCACATCTTAGTATACATTTGACTTAAAAAGATATAAATTTGAAGTTGGAAAGAAACACATGTGAACAAGGAGGGACAAGTATTAATATAAGGTTAATGTAAATAATTTAAAGTACATACAAATATAGTTAAGCTGTCTACCTGATATTACCCAGCAATGGTCCTGCTCTGGTATAAACTTGAGATGAAATGAAAGTCCTGTCAACTCACAAGCCTGCCTAGGATCTCTGAATAAACATGCATTCCCATCATAAATAGATGAGGTATCTTGAGGAAAAACATTAATTACATTATAAATAATAAATATTATAAATAAAAACATTGAGTATGGAGAGTTATGCCTTAGCCATGAATTGCTATGATAGCACAGAATTCTAAAAAAAAATGAATAGGCTATGAGATATCAGCTGTGTTCCTTCAAGCACACTGGTACTTCCCCAAACTACATCATGTAGAAGTTTCCCTTCTGCTCTTATCTGGGATGTATTTGAAGGGGAAAAACCACTGCAGATTAACCGATTTCCACATAAGCTAAATTGTTTAGACTACACTAAAATAGAATAATTTCAGTTGGAAAAGGCCTACAATGATCATCTAGTCCAACTGCCTGAGCCATTCAGGGCTGACCAAAAGTTAAAGTATGTTATTAAGAACATTTTGTAAAGCAAGAAAACTGTATGGCTACTTCTCATCCTTCTCCGCTACCACTAAATATGCACTGTTTACCCAACTTCAACATCACTATGTCTGCCCAGTGATAACAGTCAGAGTAGTAGAGAAGAATGTCCCAATGCTGAGAAAGGTCAGAGCAGCAGAGAAACTTTAGGCCTAATTATTTTACTTATAGATTTTGGACACATCTTCAGAGAACAAAATTTTAAAGAATTTTGATATTTTTATACTATCAACAGAAAGTGAATAATCCATTACATGCTGTGTAACAATACAGTGATGGATATTACTCTAAGACAATTGGTGACAGGCATAATAGAAATTAATTGTACATATAATTAATCAATTATCATTTAATCAATCATCACATAGAAAACTTAATAACAAATATTTACACTCTGTTGAAAAAGGAAAGAAAACAGAAAATTAATCATCATTAAAAACATAGGAACTAAATCAGTAAAGGATTATTATTGTATTCTCTGTTATGTTTTTCATTTTCATGGAATCATGGAATCATCAGAGTTGGAAGGGACCTCTAGAGATCATCTAGTCCAACTACCCTGCTGAAGCAGGATTGCCTAGAGCACGTTACTCAGGACTTCATCCAGGCGGATCTTGAAAAATCTTCAGAGAAGGGGACTCCACAACCTCCCTGGGCAGCCTGTTCCAGTGCTCTGTCACCCTCATCGGAAAGAAGTTTTCTCTCGTATTTGAATGGAACTTCCTATGTTCCAGCTTGTGCCTGTTGCCCCTCATACTGTCACTGGGAACCACTGAAAAGAGTCTGGCTCCATCCTCCTTCAACCCACCTTTTAGATACTTGTAAGCATTAATAGCATCTCCCCTCAGTCTTCTCTTCCCCAGGCTAAAGAGTCCCAGCTCTCTCAGCCTTTCGTCATAAGGGAGATTTTATTATACATGTTCAAAATAAATCTGTGACATACTCTTGGAGAACCTGAATCCAGTGCCTATTAAGGACAGGAGTAATTTTTTTTCATGGTTCACTAAATTGCTCTAAGCATGCATCTTCTCAAATTGCTTCAGCTACCATTGAAACAAAAGGTAGTTGGCATTTTGCATATTTAGCTGGTTACTAAAATGCAGCCTTTGAAGGCTTTAAGTTTTCACTTTTTTAAACATTGGCTCATAGATTTATTTTTCTCAAGTATGTGTGGTCACTTCATTTGTGAAGTGAATTCAACAGTCACAGCTGAAGTCTGGTTCTTATAATGTATGCAAAAGATTGAATTGAGATTCAGACCTCTGAATCTTGGGAAATTGTTATAATTTAAATCTATCTTTCAAGACATAATTGTAACTTCATTGGTATAAATGAAATTAGTGTAAAATCCTCACTTCCAGAAAACGGCAACGATTCAAGTCCTTCATACTCTTTAAAATAAATTGCTTACAACACATTTAAGTATAAAAGACCATCAAATTGTGATCGAGGAGCTAGAAATTGATTTTCATTTTAATTTATTCACTTCCTTTCTCAAATTGTCAAACAAGCAAAGGCCATTTGTGTGATGGAATAATTTGCACAATTGTGATGAACCCATTTTCTTCTGTCAGAGTTAGATTTTTGCGGTACCCGTTAAGTTATTCTACTGATAACATTATGCAAATAAAATTGATACATTTGCTTCCTACGTTGCTTTTGAACAATTTTTATTAAGTTATGGTAGAGTGTTATCCACCTAATTGAAATGGCAAGGTAAGAACAAAATCATGTCAATTAATCAGCTGTCCAAATACTAGAGTTATAGGTTTGTATTACTCAAGGAGTCAGTCACTTTATTTAATGAATTGCTTTAAGGCAGACACCCCATTTAAGACTGCATTTCATTTTTTTGAGTACCATTTAAAGGAATTCATTTTAATATTTGCAAATGATGGGTAGAGGCAGCCAGACAGTGTTAATATGTGAAGTGTTGTTTAACAAAGCAATTACCCGTATGGGTTGGTTTCTCACTGAAAGGATATGCTTCATATATGCACTTTGGAGTCATAGGTGCTTATTTTTTTGCAGGAAAAAAAAATAATCTACATCATATTATCTTTCAAGACGATGGAAATCTGAAAGAGTAAGTTAGATTCTATTGTGCTTGTACATTGTTAACAGAACTGTTCATTAAGTTTTAATTTTAACAACAAATTCTGGCCCCGTTTTCACTTTTTATATTAGACATGAACACACATACATTAACTGTTGAATTCCAGGGTGACTTTGCAAGACTGACGGAACAAGAGGGAATGGCTTCAAGCTCCAACAGGGTAGGTTTAGACTGAACATTAGGAAAGAATTTTTCACAGAAAGAGTGGTCGGGCATTGGAATAGGCTGCCCAGGGAGGTGGTTGAGTCACCATCCCTGGATGTGTTTAAGAGACGTTTAGATGTGGTGTTGGGGAATATGGTATAGGGGAGAACTTTGTAGTGTAGGGTAGATGGTTGGACTCGATGATCCCAAGGGCCTCTTCCAACCTAGACGATTCTATGATTCTATGACTGTTAACTGGAAGAATTGTCTTTCAACCGAAACCGAGAAAATATTGCCTTGGCTAGCATCAAGGGTCATGTAAACATGGTATCAACACAATATAATTTACAGAGAATCATATTTTCATATGAAAGTACACTTAAAGCATTGTAGTATGATGTGTTTTATCGATATTGGCATTATTGTGTGTGGTTTTGATATTGGCAAAGCTCCAAGAAGAGCTAAAATAAGCAGAAAAAAATCAAATTTTCATTCACTTGCGTTGCAAAAGTGGTGGTTCCTTTTATAACAAAATTGTCCAAATGACTCATTCTTAACCGTTAAAGTTTTGCATTTTTGTTATATATGGTATATATAACTAACGGCATGTGTGCTGTTTGGCTCCCACACCATCATTATTTTCATTTCTCTTGATGCATTTTCATACCAATAAGTAAGTTGAATTTTTTTTTCTCTACTTGTGTTACTGCAGAACTTGCTTCTTCAGTGAGCATTCTTGCTTTATTGTATAAATATTATCATGTTTTTAATTTAATTTACTCTTTGTGTTTTAACATGGCTAGCAATTTTCTCCTAGAATAAGCTGCTGTGAGAAAATGCTGGTCTGTGGAAACTGAAATATCATATAGATATATATTGATTTTGACAACATTTTGGCAGGTAACAAGTGATGACCCAGTCTATTATACTCAAACTTTAATCTCGGCAAGTTTTTTTCCACTAAATTCTAGGTGTCTAGTCCTGGAGGATAAGCTTATTCCCCTAAAATGACTAAACGTTTCATATAGTCAGTAGAGGAAGATACCTTCGTTATCTATGGAGGGAAATTCTCTGTCCTATGTTAGACATTTTTTCTTCTCCATTAAGAGCACAGGAAACCACTAGAAAATATTTGCCCCTGTTTTTTCCACTTGGGATTCTCAGTGCTGTGTCTGAGACAGTGAAGATTTAATATGCAGAAAGAGTGCCTAGAATCCATGCTGCCCATATCTTAGATAAACACTATATCCTCTAGATTATTATGCAAAAAATTTGTTTCAGCAGCATGTTAAACTTTTCTAAGGAATCAGAAAATTACAGTTTGGATTGCCACAGGGATCTACAAGCACTTGGCACATATCATCTGGAAAGACACTTCTTAGTACTCAAAAATAACTCACAAGTCTTTCATGTTGAGGAGCTTAATAGTGAACATAGATGACCAGGGTTAAAATGTTCTAGCCAACTTTGTTATAGGACATAAGTGGGTGAGAGGTTTTAGGGGGATGAACTCCCACACATACATGTTTTTAGTAAATTATATTTAACATTTTTTCTCATTTGATAACTTTACCAGGATGGAATATGTATATATATATATATATATATATATATATATATATATAACATGCATAAACTGAATTGTTTTATTATAGTCTCAAGAGTATAGACATTCAAAAAGAGTGTGTATCTTTGCTTAGATTTAGCAACAGGAAAGATAATTTAAGAAAATAAAACTGACTGAATATTTTGAGGAAAAATGTAAATGAAAAGTCAAGTTCTGAAGCTCAGGCTCAAAGATGTTCAAACCTGATAATAAAGATATAAAAATGTTTATGAGGAAGAATAAAATGTTCATTGAGCAATTGCTTGTTATAGTGGTAGCTCCACTGACTTCATCGGTTGTACTTAACCAGCCAATGATATTAAAATGAACTAAGGATTCCAACTCTATTTTACTGAAAACAAATAATTGTGAGAACCAGAAACAAATTAATTCAATGTAGTGACCAATATGTACTGAAACAGCAATTTTTATGTTTGCTTGCTAGAAGTGAATGATATATTCTGCCACACTTCAAGCAAAGAAACTCAAATCAACCCAAACAGATAGAGGCATGATTAAGTGTCAGTGTGTAACACTGTATATGCCTGAATGTATTAGCATGGATTTTTAAATTTAATTATTCAATTTAATGTTCTTAAACTTGGGACTAGGTTGACAGGCTGTCAATGAGCACCCCTGGGCCATAACTGCCCCGACCCACCTCAGCCGGGACTCCAGTTTTGGGTCAGCCCTGGACCTCACCAAGCCTTGTGGTTGCTGCTTGCTTCCAGTCTGTCCTCCACTGGCCCAAAACTGTCCTTCTACCTTTCTTGACTAACTTCAGGCCAGAAGTGCATTGCTGATGCTCAATGATGGCTGGATTGGGGATGGGTTCTGCTGCTGCCACCCCCAGTTCCATTCACCTACCTTGGGTGTGTGGGGTGGCCCCACTTGTGCTGCTCCCAACACAGGCAGTATCATCTAAAAATGTCTTGGTGAGCACATTTCATGACCAAGGGAAAGTAGACATTTACTGGATACCTACCATCCGATTCATGCTGTTTTGGTGTACCCAGACATTTAAAAAATAGTTTAACTTCACCAGTGAGTTCAAGTTTGAAAGATTATGGCTAACCTACACATTTTAACTCTCAAAATCACAGAATCACAGAATCACATAGGGTTGGAAGGGACCTCCAGAGATCATCCAGTCCAACCCCCCTGCCAGAGCAGGTCCACCTAGGCCAGGTTGCACAGGAACTTGTCCAGGTGAGTTTTGAATGTCTCCAGAGAAGGAGACTCCGCCACCTCCCTGGGCAGCCTGTTCTAGTGCTCTGCCACCTTCAAAGTAAAGAAGTTCCTCCTCATGTTTAGGTGGAACTTCTTATATTCAAGTTTGTGCCCATTTCCTCTTGTCCTATCACTGGGCACCACTGAAAAAAGACCGGCCCCGTCCTCTTGACACCCACCCTTTAAGTATCTATAAGCATTGATCCCCCCTCAGTCTTCTCTTCTCTAGACTAAAAAGACCCAAGTCCCTCAGCCTCTCCTCGTAAGGGAGATGCTCCAGGCCCCTAATCATCTTTGTAGCCCTCTGCTGTACCCTCTCCAGCAGTTCCCTGTCCTTCTTGAACTGGAGAACCCAGAACTGGACACAATACTCCAGATGGGGCCTCACCAGGGCTGAGTAGAGGGGCAGGTTAACCTCTTTCAACCTGCTGGTCACACTCTTCTTGATGCACCCCAGGATGCCATTGACCTTCTTGGCCACGAGGGCACATTGTCGGCTCATGGTCATCCTGTTGTCCACCAGGACTCCTAGGTCTTTTTCCTCAGAGGTGCTCTCCAGCAAGTCAGCCCCCAACCTGTACTGGTGCACGGGGTTATTTCTCCCCAGGTGCATCACCCTACACTTGCCTTTATTGAAGTACATCAGGTTCCTCTCTGCCCAACTCTCCAGCCTGTCCAGGTCTCGCTGTATGACAGCACAGCCCTCCGGCATGTCAACGACCCCTCCCGGTTTCGTATCGTCAGCAAACTTGCTGAGGGTACACTCCATCCCCTCATCCAGGTCATTGATGAATATATTGAAGAGGACTGGACCCAGTACTGACCCCTGGGGGACTCCACTTGTTACAGACCTCCAACTAGATTCTGTGCCCATAATAACTACCCTCTGATCTCTGTCTTTCAACCAGTTTTCAATCCACCTCACTGTCCATTCCTCTAATTCACACTTCCTAAGCTTACCTATGAGGATGCTGTGGGAGACTGTGTCAAAAGCCTTGCTGAAGTCAAGGTAGACAACATCCACCGCCCTCCTCTTATCTATCCAACCAGTCATGCCATCACGGGAGGCTATCAGGTTAGTCAGACATGACTTCCCCTTGGTGAATCCGTGTTTACTACTTCTGATAGCTTTCTTTTCCTCCATATGCTTTGAGGTGATGCCCAGAACGAGTCGTTCCATCGTCTTTCCAGGGATGGGGGTGAGGCTGACTGGCCTGTAGTTTCCCGGGTCCTCCTTCTTGCACTTTTTGAAGACTGGGATGACATTGGCTTTCCTCCAGTCCTCAGGCACCTCGCCTGTTCTCCAGGACCTTTCAAAGATGATGGAGACCGGCTCAGCAATGACTTCTGCCAGCTCCCTCAGCACTCGCGGGTGCATCCCATCAGGACCCATGGATTTGTGGGTATCCAGTTCACTTAACTGCTCCTTAACTTGGTCTTCCTGCACCAAGAGAAGGGCTTCCTTTGTCCAGACTTTCTCTGATTCTTCCAAATTCTGTGGCTCCCGAGGGCTGGCCTGAGCAGTAAAGACTGAAGCAAAGAAAGCATTTAGCAACTCTGCCCTCTCTGCATCCTCTGTCACCATGGCACCCGTCTCATTCAACAGTGGGCCCACATTTTCTCTAGTTGTCCTTTTGCCTCCAATATAGTTGAACAAACCTTTCTTGTTAACTTTGACATCCCTTGCCAATTTTAATTCCAAGGAGGCCTTGGTTTTCCTCGTTTCATCCCTGCGTACTCTAACGGCATTCTTATAATCTTCCCAAGCGGTCAGTCCCTTCTTTCACTCAGTGTAAACTTCCTTCTTCCACTTGAGTTTTTTCAGAAGCTCCCTGATCAGCCACGCAGGTCTCCTGCTTCCCTTGCCTGTTTTCTTGCTCTTAGGGATCTTTTTTAATAAGCAAAAGAAAACACACCACATATATATATAGAGAGAGACAAGAATTTAATATTGATGTCATATATGCATTAATAATCTAATAGTCCAAATCAGAAAAGCCTCAATGAAAATGTAGTACAAATTGTTATTTCAAAAAGCTCTTCCTGGAGCTCACCCTTCCGATGTCTTTTGGCATCCTGAAGGTTATAGTGGAATCTTCTTCAAGAAGGAGGACTATGGTGAGTCAACAGCATCTTGAAGCCTTTCCTGAGACAAATATGGTATTCATGGTGAGGGTCCCCTACTCCTCAGTAACAGGATCTTCTTGGATTTATTTTTATATGTTTCCTCACCATGGGCCACAACCTTCTGTATGCTCCCAGCTGAGTGTGAGTGTGGCCCCACAGCCTCCACTAAGATCAGCGCCCCCCCAGAGGCTTTTGTTTGTTCGGCAGTGACGCCCTGAGTTTGCTGGACCCTTCCTAAAGCTTTGTACTAGGAATGGCTAAAACTACATTTACTGGGCCATGCATTTTATTCTTATTGCATAAAAGCTATATAATCACCAACAACACAAGCTTTTACGTATTCATTATATTAAAGGGTTTTCGTTTCTTTTAATATCCTGTATGTTACATAATAAAAGATCAGCAGTGCAATAAAATATGTACATACACTATTTTGAATAATTTTTTTTGTAGACAAAAAATCACAAATCACAACAAATTCTAAGACATTTATAAAACAATTTTTTTCTGAAAAGCCAGTAAATCATAAAAATCTTATTATGTCACCAAACAATTTTTGTTTGAAGTGTTCTAATATTTTTACATTACTAGCAACAACTCATGTCTTTTTGGCTTTGTATCAATCACTTTGGCATGACTTTAAAGTTTAGAATTAGAATAGGTTATTATATATTTATTTTAAGTTCACATACCATGGCAGAGAAGGAACGCTTAACCATAGAGGTTCATTTAATTCCATTTAAAATGAACAGTTCTAGCACTTTGTAGTGATTCATTTTTAATTCCCATGTCATGGTGGCTTGATACACAATTGTTGATGTAAAAATATTTTTTGATAACAAAAGCAAATGAAATTAGAGAGAAGGCAATAAATTTTCTGTGACTATGTTTTTTGTTCATATGAAGAAGATCCATGCTGTGAGGTTTAAAGTTGGGCTAACAATGCATGTAAACACAAAATTAAGAAGGAATGAAATGTTTCAGTGATTATAACTGTAATCCTGTTGTGAGTAAGAGGCTGAATGTTAAATCTAGGGGAGAAAAAAGACTCTTGTAAAGTATATTGAAGGTGCTGTATTATCTTGTTTCTGAAAATCTTTATATAACTAGCTGTCATTTAGAGGCTACGTTCCTATCTTTCTTTAAGCATATTGAAACAAATAATAAGGGGCTGAACTAAAACAAGATATTTTTGTTCTTTTATTGTCATACAGATTATCATTATCCAAATAGAGTTGAAGAAGAGATGATTAAGAATAGTGAATGACTTTTGCCTGAAAACCTAAAGAGTTCAGTTCTTTTTTGTGCTTTACAGTAGCTTGCTTACAATGACTGTTAAACAGCAGCTTTTCTACTGATCTCTGTAGGTGATAAAAAATCTACAGGGTGACCTAGAAAAGAAAATTCCCTTACATTGGTAGAATCACATGGACAAAAACTTCTTTGTGTACCATGTGTTCATGGGTGACAATGAGTTTGAAAACAGAAGAGAAGTAAGAAGCAGTGAATGAGAAAAGCAAAAAGATTTCTCCCTAACAACTGATGGTTTATGGTATACACCTGCTAGCGAATCCTTTCTACTCATGTCCACAAAGAAACCCACACTGCTTTCATCACTTAACCCCTTAAATCTTGAAAAATAAAATCTCTAACAAGCAGCTAGGGCAGCTAAAAAAGCCCTAAAAAATAAAATCCTATTAGCATCTATAGTGGCAATTTCTCTCAAGTTATATATGTTTTTCAGATTGCAGTGTAGTTTCCAAATGCTCAACAAGATTTTTATGAGCTAACTTGAGAACTGGAAGCATGCTAACTATTGCAGCATGGACTGGTGGCCTGAATAAATTAAGTCACATGGAGTTCTCTGACTGTGTGGTTAAACTGGCCAGAATGTTTTCCCTACATGAGCTTGTTAATTTACACTTGTCTCAAATGTTCAGGGAATACAATGAAATCTACAGCATAGAAGTTCACCTTGGTGTAATCTTTCTTTAACCAAGACCATGCTACAAAGTGGACAGATGTTTAGTAAATTTTAACTCCTGGAATTAGCATAATGACCTCTAAGTTTTGTCTTTTATTTACAAAAATAAATTAAAAAAATAAATATAAAAGCTTAATAAGATTCGTCACTTTAAAAAGGAGAACTATTTGGAAACATAAACCAGTGTATGGCACTGTTACCTTCTTGAGTCATCAGTGATCCTGATACAGTTCATTTAAATTGCAAGGAAAGTCTCACTTCTCTTCAAAGATGTTCCCCCTGAAAGTAGAGGAAAAGTGGGTTTCTTATGATTGCATCACAGTTCTGTCACTGTGGGAAGATCTCAGAAGAGGAGCTTTTATGCCTTTTATACTATCCAAGTCAACAGATGGCCTGTTTGGGTGTCATGAAGTTACTCTCCATAGTGGTAATGAGGCTAAAGCACTGGCCCACAGAGTGGGCTTTTCTGAAGCCAAGCGAACATACGTTATACACCAAAATTCCTAGATTATCTTAATCCATTAGAGTATTTCTTTCTGTTTACATTTCTGGGCATCATATCATCTTCACATTGGTTTTCTAAAAGTGTCTTTCAGAAGACATTATTGCTTCATTACTATGGAGTAATATGGAGTAATATGAATTACTTCATACCCCATGTGTTGCCTTAAACACTATGAATATTTAGGGCACCTTCTGTGATTGCTCTCTTCATGCACAGCATGGTAGGAGCTGCCTGCTGTTGTTAGGAAACTTTATCACTGTGGAGTGAAAGAACTGCAGGGAGTGTGCTTGGAAGTCATTTTCTCACATCACCATTGACTGAAATCCATCTGGAGCATCTACAGATGCTTGGATCTGAATTTCTCTGTTGTTGCCAAAATGTTGTAACCCTAACAAAAAGGAAGTGAAAAGGTGATAACTTACTATTGGAGATATTTATTATGAAGATGTTTAAGAACACAATACCTCAGTAGAAAAAAGAAAAAAAAAAAAAAAACACCTCAGTTTTCACTCATTTCAACAGAAATATACACTACTGATATCTCTTCAATAAGTATTATATTGCCTGTTCTGGGTTTTGGGTTTTTTTTCTAAAATTTTTTTCTGGTCTACTGGGGTTCTTCTACACTTCTATTCTGTTCCTACTTCACTGTTCTTCGCATGTATTCTCCTTCTAAATTTAGAAACTGCTGATCTGTTTCTATTATTTTTGAGATTTTTTTAATTTATGTTTCTTTGGGGATTTTTTTAATTTTTAAATCAAATTCTAGTTAATTGATGGCTATAGAGTAAATCCTAGTGGTGAAGTGAAAAGAAGAATGCCTCCTTCTTTTTGCTTTGCTGTTGACCAGGAAGATTTTGAAGAATAACAAATCCTGAAGTTTATTTTCTTTCAAATGTAAATTATCCTTCCTGCCTAGCTATGTTAATTCATATTAGGCTAATTGTTATGTCATTTTAACATTTTGATTCTCCTTAGCTGTTCATGAGCCCTTGTGGTATCAGTTTCAGTGAATAATTAGAGAAAGGATATCAAAGTGGCATCCTGCCCAGGCACTCATGAGGTCCAGTCCAGCTCTGATTTTGAGTATTCATTGACAATGCCTGTGCTGTCACTGTTGCATGTCCCAGGGACTGAGCTCAGTTTTCTATATCACAGGTGAGGGAAGACTTATAGCTTTTCCACATTAACAGATCAAATCCATACTGCATATCAGCATACGCTTGAATAAGAATTAGTTTTAAATCCTTTTGCATTTGGCCTCTCTAGCTTACACCATATTTGTTTCTTGTATAGCTTAATGACAAAAACAGGCAAATTTTGTGTAGGGAATTCCTCCCTTAGTTAGTAATCACTGCTTAGTGCATATTAATGCAGAGATGTTGAATTTGGAGGCCATCCAAACAAGAGCTAAGTCACTATGAGGTGTGTCATTCTTGATCCCCTACAACAGAGAGATGACTCATATGAGACTATACCATGGTATGGTACAAGAAAGACAGGTGACTCCAGAATTTTAAGATGTAAAATGTCATATTAGATGTTTCTTTCTGGTAATTGTCTTATAGAAAAGGTATACTATATTCTTGTCTGCTATTTTTAAGGATAGATTTTTTGCCATCGTGGAATTTAGCAACCCTTGGTTCCTCATGCTTGATGGAGTAATTTTGAGGAAAGGCTATGGTCATCTTCTGTGATGCCATCCTGTAGACTGTCTTCTGCATCTTCACAATTTCCAATAGCTGTATTCCTGTAAAGGGTATCTAGTCATCAGAAATTTTTTCCACATATTGCCTCTACTGAGTTGTGTTACAAATGCTATTTTGTCATAAAGATTTTCTGCACCATCTATGAACATCATAACCAGCAATACTTGCTAACTTCATAATGATCGTATCTTCTGCAAAACACTTAGCTTCTATTCTAGGCCAACTGGCACCCTGTTGCCTGTGTAATCTGCAATGATTTTGTCAACTGACTCTATAGTGTCTGTATCTGGCTAACTTGAATCAAGCAGAGTTATTCAGAGACTGAACATTCACCAGGACATTTTCTGAGATATTCAGGTTTTGTTAAGATTTTGTCATCAACTGACAGGATCTGAGCTAGAATAACAATGACAATATTCACTTACAGTTCATGTTACACCTTATTATGTCTTAAACAATCTATGCAAGTGATATGGTAATCACTTCCACAGGGAATAGCTCCAGAAAGATTGGGATTTTCAGGTTTTGTCAGCCTGCCATCACCTTTGTCATCAGCATCCCAGACCGCCAGGGTGGGAGAGAAATGCATAATGCTGTCTCTTTGCGTGCAGTTTAGAATACATATGTAAATTCCTGTATACAACACACACTCACATACTGCATCAACTGGGGGAAGAGAAGGCAGAAGTTCTCAATAATTTTTTTGCCTCAGTCTTCACTGGCAACCCCTCTCCTCCTAGCTCTTGTGTTGATGGCCTACAAGTTGAGGATCCAGGTGACAAAGTCCATCCCACTATAACTGAAGGCATGGTACGTGATCACCTAAGGAATCTAAAGATATACAAGTCCATGGGACCTGATGAAATCCATCCCAGAGTCCTGAAGGAACTGGCTGATGAAGTTGCAAAACCACTTTCCATGATATTTGAAAAGTCATGGCAGTCAGGTGAAGTCCCTGCAGACTGGAAGAAAGGAAACATCACACCCATTTTTAAAAAGGGAAGAAAGGAGGACCCTGGGAACTACCGACCTGTCAGCCTCACCTCTGTGCCTGGGAAGATCATGGAGCAGATCCTTCTGGACGCCATGCTTGGGCACATGGAGGACAGGGGGATGATTCAGGACAGCCAACATGGCTTTACTAGGGGCAAGTCCTGCCTGACTAACCTAGTGGCCTTCTATGATAAAGTGACTAGGTCAGTAGACAAGGGGCGACCTATGGATGTAATCTATCTGGACTTCTGTAAGGCCTTTGACGCAGTTCCTCACAACATTCTACTTGCCAAATTGGAGGGATACGGATTTGATGGGTGGACGGTTCGGTGGATAAGGAATTGGCTGAATGGTCGCACCCAGAGGGTGGTACTCAATGGCTTTAAGTCCAGATGGAGAGCAGTGACTAGTGGTGTCCCTCAAGGGTCCGTCCTGGGACCAGTACTGTTTAACATTTTTATCAAAGACATAGACAGAGGGATTGAGAGCACCATCAGCAAGTTTGCAGATGACACCAAGCTGTGTGGTGTTGTCGATACACCGGAGGGACGGGATGTCATTCAGAGGGACCTGGACAGGCTGGAGAGGTGGGCCCAGATGAACCTCATGAGGTTCAACAAAAGCAAGTGCAGGATTCTGCACCTGGGAAGAAACAATCCTCAGTATAAATACAGACTGGGGGATGAGGTATTAGAAAGCAGCCCTGAGGAAAGGGACTTGGGGGTGCTGATTGACGAGAAGCTGGACATGAGCAGGCAATGTGCTCTCGCAGCCCAAAAGGCCAATCACATCCTGGGCTGCATCAAAAGAAGTGTTGCCAGCAGATCCAGAGAGGTGATTCTGCCACTTTACTCTGCTCTGGTGAGACCTCACCTGGAGTACTGTGTGCAGGTCTGGAGCCCTCAATATAGAAAGGACATGGACCTGATGGAGCGGGTCCAGAGGAGGGCCACCAAAATGATCAGGGGGCTGGAGCACCTCTCCTATGAGGACAGGCTGAGGGAGCTGGGGTTGTTTAGCTTGGAGAAAAGGAGGCTCCGGGGAGACCTCATAGCGGCCTTCCAGTACCTGAGGGGGGCCTACAGGAAGGCTGGGGAGGGTCTGTTTACAAAGGCCTGCAGCGACAGGACGAGGGGCAATGGTTTTAAGCTGGAGAAGGGGAGACTTAGATTGGATATTAGGAAAAAATTCTTTACCGTGAGGGTGGTGGAACACTGGAACAGGTTGCCCAGGGAGGTGGTTGAGGCCCCTTCCCTTGAGATATTCAAGGTGAAGCTCGACGAGGCCCTGGGCAACCTGGTCTAGTTGGGGGTGTCCCTGCTGACTGCGGGGAGGTCGGACTAGATGACCTTTGGAGGTCCCTTCCGGCCTGGACCAATCTATGAATCTCACTATAACTATGTTTCTGGTCCCAATACCCAATATGTTTCTATTCCCAATACTTCAAACAGTTCCTTCACTGTCATGGGAGACCACTCCCTATAAGATATTTAAGCACAGTTGTCTTTTATATACAACATGAGTATCCGCTTTCTTTTTGCAAAACTCAAGGAACAGAAACACACTTTCCTCCTAGCTCTAAGACACTATTCCTTATGAACCTTGAAATCATGACAGTAGTCACCCTCATACCTCTGCTAGAGATGCAAGGAGTAAGTAACTTTGCAAAATTCAGATTTGGGTGAACTAAATATAAGACTCCAAAGTATACTAGTAATTTTTTTCTTCATATGCTTTTACCATTGTTCCAAATCTGTGTTCCTTCAGATGTACTGAGATGAGCTGAGGAAAAGGTGATGAAATGTCTACATAGAAAAGTCAATATATCATTAAAATTTAAGCACGCGCTATATAACAATATACTTTTTTAAAAGGTTATGTTTCTTTCCCTTGCCATCTTGCTCTCAGAATGTTGTGAAATATACACAGGAATTGTTACTTTCATACTTAGTTTCCTTTAATGGCACATACTGGGAATTGCAGAAAATTTTCCTTTGCATATTGTTTGATATTTTCAAATCTTTGGGCTCATTGTTACAGATCTAGAGTAGTATGGGTTCTTCCAACGACAACCCAACTAACTCCAACTGCCTGGAAAGGCTATTGCATGAGACCATTGTGTATGGCAGAGGCCAGCTGTAAAGGACATGTTCTGTATCGGCAGAATGCATAGCCAGGCCTGGACGTGTCTGCGACACAGATGAAACTGTAGTTCAGGCAGCTCCCAAAGGTAGGACAGGCTGAACCTCACCAACACCTCTAGCTTTCTTCACCATAACTCTCCTTAAGTTCACCATATGTTCTGTATGCAACTTGGCATTGAGCCTAGGCAAGCAAACCCACAGAATCACAGAATCACAGAATATTTTTGGTTGGATGGGACCTTTGAGATCATCGAGTCCAACCAAAAAAACAAAACAAAACAAAACAAAACAAAAAAAAACCACACCCAAAAAATCCCAGAACACCAACACCAAAACCAAACCAAACCAAACACCCACAAACAGACACAAACCAACAATCTTGGGCACTAGAGCATGCCCTGAAGTGCCACGTCTACACGTTTCTTAAATGCCTCCAGGGATGGCGACTCCACCACCTCCCTGGGCAGGCTGTTCCAGTGCCTGACCACTCTCTCAGTAAAGTAATTCTTCCTAATATCTAATCTAAACCTCCCCTGCTGCAACTTCAGACCATTTCCTCTGGTCCTGTCATTATTCACTTGGGAGAAGAGGCCAACACCCACCTCCCTACAACCTCCTTTCAGGTACTTGTAGAGGGCAATGAGGTCCCCCCTCAGCCTCCTCTTCTCCAAACTAAACATGCCCAGTTCCCTCAGCCTCTCCTTATGTCCCAGCATGGAAGTGGGGAGAGCATGCTCCCAGGGCACTTACAACAGAAACCCATAGTGAGTAATGTGTGAAAACACTAAAATTAAATCTTATTTCTTTCTCTCATGGGAATATATCTCATTTTGCTCTGCAGTCAGGCTTGTGTCTGGAACCTCTTGCCTAAGCTAGAAAGAGATGGCCATTTCATCCTTTTTCTGCTAGAGAACATCAGATCCCCCTGATAATCCTGTCAACTGAGTGCAACATTTGCATCCGGTCCTGTCAGTGTTTTTAATGTCACCTGGCCATTTGCTCATAATCTTGCCAAGTAAATATGATTTTACCGTTACTAGTGAAAGGACATAGCATAGACTTAGGAATTGTTTGGGCTTGTTTTGGCCTTAGCTTGTTTTAGCTTTGATAGCAATTGCCTAGCAGTCAGGTGACTATCATTTAAATTTATTTTAGCATTAGTTTAACTTTGTGCAGTTGTGTGATGTAACATCTGATGTTAATTATTAAGTAGTAATTAATAAGTAGTAATAAAAAGTATTTATTCTATGTGGAATAACCTATTTATGACCCTAGAATAAAAACATGATGTAGAAGATTACAGATAAAGTATGATATTTGAAATTGTGACAATATATCATAGTGATTAAAAGTTGTCACTAAACAGGTGAATCCCTGTGAGTCAGGTGAATCTGATGTTACGGCTAACAAAGAGAAAAGAAGTATACAAATGCATCACGGATTTGCTAACCAATGAAGAAAGAGCAACCGAGCAGATTATGTTAGGAAATATTCAAAACCAACTTAAAGCAGATTCAAATCTGTGGAGGAAGAAGCTCTCTACTATGAACATCATACTATTCCTAGAGGAAGAAGTAAGAATGATTTGTCGTAACTCCTCCGCACTCTTTTTGAAGAAGTTTTTTGAGGAAGGCTAGCTAGATCCGTCAACCTAGGACTAGAGGAACATTGGGAGCGTGAGCACAATACCCAAAAAAAGGTAGAAAATAGATAATATTATTAGACAATAACAGTTTTCATGGCATTATCAAGGAGAATTTTCTGTACTGATTAGATAATTTGGACTGTGAGTGTTAGTATTATTGTAACTGGACTAATAAGAACTGTTTGCTGTGTTTTGATTACACTATTAAAAAATTAATTGTACTAACAATAAATTCTTGGCTCTGCATACAGGGTGTGTTCCCCTGTGCTCATAACAAGATTTTGAGAGTAACAGTAACCATCTGTGTCATGTTGACCATATGGCAGATATGGCTAGTGACCTCCTTGTAATGCTGTTGGGAATCCTCCTGACAACAAAACTTTGAGACAACACAAGGTCCCTACAGGTAGCCAATCTCTTCCAGCTTTTGTGTGCGGATACCTGAGACAGAAAAATGGATAATGAGAAGGCTTTTGCTGCTCTGCAGATGTTTTCTTACAACACTGTGCTCGAACTGGGATGTGTATATTGTGGGAAGTTGCGTGAAAATATGAAGTTTGCTGATGTGAATGACAGCATTGAGTGGAGAAAAGTAAGTCTGCTATTAGGAGACTATTTCAGGCAGGAGAAACAAAATTATCCATACTGTTTGTTGGTTGTAGATATGGGTGTGTACAGCTGGTCTGTTTCCTTGCCAAGTAAACAGCTTTATTCCTTCCTGAACAGAACCCAGGAGCACACTCACATCCTTGCAGGTATGATCAGGAGACGAGCACTGGAACAAAGCAGTGAAATGATTGCATAATATGGAAGCACAGTCTGTGATTCTTCCATAAAATGCTGACTTAAGTTCAAGCTAATACTATATTAAACCTCATAGCAAGAGGAACTTCTATTCAAATTTTCTGAAATTCTGCATTACTAATTTTCTCATTCAAAATGAAGTGTTCTAAAGGTGTCACTAGGACAGGTTTTCTGATTCAGGATGGAATTTCTATTAGTCTGTAAAGAAAAACAACCAAAGAAGCAACACCTTTCCTGATCACCCAAACTCCATGCTTCTTTTGCTGCTAATGAATAAACAAGACCTGAAGCTGTGAGATGCAGCTTTTTTTTTTCTGTTAGGAAAAAAAGTCACTGGATTTCACTCAGCTCTTCTTCTACCCTCTGTAGATTCTTTTATGGAGGTACCTATATTTCACCTCTCAACAGCACATAGTCTGCAGGGCCTAACAACTAATAACTTGTAGGATGCTTGAACATCTGTGAGTCCTTACCTCACAGATGTTCTTTTAGCTACATGAAAGAAATCCCTTGTCACCTCTCTCCATGCAATTCCATTTCTCAACTAATTATGAGTTTGTGTATAGTGATGATCACTCCCATGTGTCACTGAAGGAATTATGAATAAAAATTTTATGCAAATGAAGCTCTGCTTGTGTCTCTCCACCAGGAGATGGAAGCAGAGAGTATTTTTTTTCCATTGGGATACATACTTTTTGGGTTGTCAATGAATATCTTATGTAGAAGTATACACATATGACTATTCTTTGTGTTCATACTGGCATGGGAGCAGAAAACTTCTTAGTCTAGAATGGTAATTTTAAACATTTCCAGTTTTTCAACTAATTCAGTATGAGAGCAGAAGAGGGGATTCTGTCCTGTCAGTTTAAGCATCTTGACAAGAGGCTTGTTTTTTTCTGAGTTACTTTTCCGAATTCCTAAGGGTAGGAAGTCTTTTTAATACTTCAGGCTACATTTATTTTTATTTCTGTGGAAAACTAGTTCTTGGACTAATATTTGTATTACTTTAAGAATTGCTGAGTTCCAAAAAGAAAGATTCCTGTTTCCCACCTCAACTTCATTGTTGATACTCCTGATACTGTTACTAAATACTTGAGAACATTTAAATTCCTTCCTTTAGTTTTAATATGGTAAAGTAATTTGAGAAAATTCAGCCAGAAAGATTAATCAAATAATCAGAAGAAAAACGTATAATTTTGCTTGCTTTTTTCTTTTTTCCTCCCAGAAACCATGCAATGTCACTGTAACAAAGTATAATAAAAATACATGACATCTAAATTTAGGAAACTTCTGTCTCCTTTTCCTAAAGTCTGATATCTTTCAGCTTGGGAATCCAATGTCACATCCGGTAGAGATCTTCACAGGTAAAATACAGTGGCTGGCCAGTGAAGAAACAAGCTCACGGCCAAATGTAATGACAAGCCAGGGAAGGTAACTTGTATATTTGTTTAGAAATGCAAGTAGAAGACTTTAGTGTTAATATTTTTATCTACTGTATCTAATTTATGATGGCATTAAATATAAAGTGTAACTAATATTTGTGATAACTGTCATTGATTTGGAATGGAAGAATTTTTAAAATTCATTTCTCGGAGAGAAGTAATTCAGTACTGTACAGTTCACAGCTAAACTGGAGGAGATTTTTAGTTAAGTGGTATGCTGGCCCCTTTGACCCATTTCTATCCAAGGTTGAAACTGGAACAAATTTCTAGTGCATAAAATTCATTTGAATTACAGAAGGAGGGATGGCAGGAATGTATGAAGGAATACATTTACTAACAAGAAGGAAATAATTGGTTACTTCAAAAAGGAATGAATCAAGTTTTAATTATGCTATCATTACTAATACTCAAAGAATTATCTGAAGGTGAGAAAAAAAGTAAAAAAATTATTAATTTGTTACATTGGAACTATAGATGCAGAAAGAGCATTAGAATGAACTACGCTAAGAGGAGATAAGTCAAACACTGTAGCAGTATTAAAGTTTAAGAAAGGTATGTGAAAGGTGAGATCATCTGCTCCTTTAAGGGTTTCTGGTCAAGGGCCTTTACAGTGCAAAAGGAGATAATCAGAAAAGGGGAAAGCCATAAACAAGATCATACAGAGACACAAACCTGACCAGGCAATAATGAAAATAAAACATGGTCAGAACCACTAGATAAGACTAGGTAGAAGACAGAAATATTTATTTCAGTATAATTTTCTGATTGAGGACCTTGTCAAATGGGATACTAAGGGAAAGGGGGAAGATGTAGACAAAATATACAAGACACAAACTTGACAAAAAATAAGGAGGCAAAACGAAGAAACACACCTGGTCAGTTGTACAAAACTGAAGGCAAACCAAACTTTGCAAATAGTAAGGATGTAAACCTGAGGGATCAGGATGTTTGAGGCGGGTAGGTGGGACTGTGATGAGGGAAAACACAGGGGAAGCAAATGAGGGAGGAATGAAGGGAAGAACACAGAATGGGGTATAAAAAGGTCCGGTTGCATGTAAAATGGACCGTCGGTACATGTGCATGGCTGAGCCCTGTGTCTGATCACCATAGTCTATCCTACCTTTTTGTACATGTTACCTTCTTCTTAAAACCTTTTCTTAACTATCTCTTCAGCATAATCTCACTCTCTGTCACAAGCGTGTACTGCAAGGACTAAGTGCCAGCTATTTATGAGACCTCTGTGTGTGTGAGTGAAAATTGGTGTCAGCTACTGGAGTTAGACTAGGGGTGTGGGTGCCGCTGGCGTCAGCTACTGGAGAGACTGGGGTCTCGGTGTCAGCTACTGGAGATACTGGGGTCTCAGTGTCAGCTACTGGAGCGAGTGGAGGTCTTGAGCCTCCAGCTATGGGGTGGGAACAGTGCATGTCCCAAAAAACAGCTACCCAAGGGAATGGTGTGATTGAGGAGCTCAGTGCTGGCAGCTGGAGCGGGACCTCAGGGCACAACCTGGGTACTTGGGTACCAGCTGCTGGGGCTCTGACCATCTTTATCTTCCCCAGTCCCAGTGTGCATGGGGTGTGTGTGTGCATTCTCTGGCAAACCTCAAGCTGGACCAGCACATGAGTAGGAGGGCCTTAGGCTGGGGCAGAGGTATCGGGTGGATGGAGGATACATTGTGGTATTCAGGGGATCTGTGACTGTGGGGTGCCTGTGGGACAAGTGTGTGAGTCCTGCATGTGTGCAGTAAGCACTGAGTTGAACTGACAGGTGAGTAGGTGTTATGGTTTGAGAGAACCCATAACAATCTATTGTCGTTAGACAATTATTCTATCACCCAATGACCCCTCCCCACCCGGAAAGGGGAATCGGGGAACACAAAGAAACACAAGGGTTGAAATATAAATAGATTTAATAGACTAAGACTAAACCATTGACAACAATACTAAAGAACCAGTATTAATCCCGATACTGATATAAGATATACAGGAATTATACTCAGCCAATTATATCAGTAGGAAGCTGTGCTCTCCCAGTAGTGGACAGCAAATGTCGGACACTGCGAGCGCAATGGCTTCAGGAGGAAGGGAAGGCCTCAGGGTCCCGGCACCAGGGCAAGGAGTTGTCTGGACCTGCCGCCATCAGGGAGAGAGCTGCTACGCAGCAAACTTTTCTAATTTATATTGAATGTGATGTTCATGGTGTGAAATAATCCTGTTGGCCAGCCTGGGTCAAATGGCCAGGCCTTGCTCCTCCTTGTCCCTGCCCCTGGCAAGGCTCGAAACCACTAACCTTGAATCCCACAGAGCCTGGCTGGCTATAAAGTAAATATTTTCACAAATTCAGACACTAGAGTCTTCTAAAAGTGCAATTTTCCCCAGCATTAGAAGAAAAGCTAGTCCTGTGTCTCTCAACCCAGGACAGTAGGGGACCCATGGGATGGGTAAGGGGACTGGGATGCGGGCAGGGACGCCAGGTAAACAGCGGGGCTCTGCCAGTACTCAGGGGATCCATGAATGCATGTATGCTTGTGAACCTGGAGAGTGTCATGTGTGTGCTGCATTAGTGACCTGTCTCTGCCAGCCAAAGAGGAGGAGGGGACTTGCCTGTCTGTGCTTGTGTTTTATATGAATTCTGTATGCAGGTGCTGTTGAAGGCAGAGCCTTGTCTGTGGCAGCTTGTGTGACCAGCTATGTCAGTGTCTGTGTGTGTCTGTGTGTGTCTGTCTCTGGGTTACATGCTGAGCTTCACCACTGATTGAACCTGCAAACAGGAAAGCGGCAGCTGCGTCCTTCAGCCTGGGCAGAGACCCTGGGTCCCTGGGTAACTGGTCTGGGCCCCAGTGACTGGCAGGAGGGAGTCCTCAGTTGCTGCTGCTAGAGGCAGCCTCACTTCTAACATCGCTTAACATAAAGTATTAGAGCTACTAGAAATTGATCTTATAATATTCTTTTCTATTTTTAAGAACTGATTCATCTGAACGGGAAAAAATGCCTTAGGTATTTGTTAGCAAAGTCTGTCATCCTGTCTCTTGTTGCTTCTAGAGGGATTTAAGCCACCATAATGCTTTGATACCTTGTATGAGATCTGCATATATCATTTACTTCACCAATTTATTTGCATGGATTTTTCAATGACCATAAACTTCAAAAGACATTTAGGAAAAGATAAAATGGTCCCAGTTCTACTACCCATGCATAAAGTGGCACAATGAATCAAGATTTGCTGGAGAACTGTTCCCAGGAATGTTATTATTATGTCTCTACATTTTGTAGCAGAGATAAGGGTAAGTTTGTTTACATATAACTATTTATTTAATAAATGTGTATCTATATTTGCAATTTAATAAATAAATGAGTAGTAAATTATATTCTTGCAGATAATCACTTTAAAAATTACTCATACAAACTAGTTCTGAAGAATTCATGACTTCATTCGATGCCTATTTTCTTTATTTGTCATTTTACTTCTGTTTCTCTCCAATTCATTACTTAAATCACCTGATACTAATTAGATTCTCTTAAATCTGAAAATAAGTTGTTCACAAGTTGTTCACAAATACTTTGTTGTATCATCATACTGTGAAAAAAAAAAAGAAAAAAGACCTTCTGAGAAACTATCACCTTCTTCAAATCATCCATGAAAATATTTCTGTTATAAAATGGCTTTCAAATACTTGTACTGATACTCAAAACTTCATTTTCCAGCATATTCCTACAAATTACAACTGGAGCATGGAACATTTTGCAATAAAGAAACTAGAAGCATTATGAATCCTTACAAAACAAAGTGATCGGCTTCCTGCCATTTCCTAGAAAACGCAGACAACAGAATTTTTACTGTTACAACTTCCCAATGAGTCATACAGCATTTGGTTACTGTAGAAGCTGATGCATTTACATAAATTCCACTCATTCATTTAAAAACTATTTGTTATACCCAACAGAGAAAAATTTGTTTCATATGAACTTGTCTTGCATAATGATTAACTGTCATATTTTTTCACCCACATTTTGGTATGTTATCATCACAACTGATAACCATAAGTGCAGGGTTTGGTTTTTTTTTAAATAAGTTTGTTATAGCAGCTGTTATCTGAGTACAAGACATTAAATTAATACAGATCACGTGGAGAATTATTATTTACACATTTTGGAAAAGCATATTTCATTTCTGAAGTTATGCCAAGTTTATTCTTAAAGGAGCGTATATTACTCTTCCTATTTATCAAATAGAGAGATACATAATTCTTCAATACTGTCATTCTTAGGTTTTGCTGTTTTCCCACTGTAGGAGCAAAATGCAGCAATGTTCCCTACAATATTGATTTTCCAGTGGAGGATCAGTACCGGACAACAAAGGGTGAAATGGAGCAGCACTGATGGCCACAGAAATGTCCCATATAAATTGTGAGGAGAGTGAAGGTAAAAACTACCTCTAACAACCTTTCTAAAACAGGAAATGTATTCCTTGGTAGGAGTTGGATTGAAGTGACTTTTACAATGTGTCCTGGGATTCTTCCTTCAAACCACCTCTTTCTGATGATAAGAAAGTAAAGCTGTAACAAATAAAGGAGAGAGGAGGCTTAAGAAAAATCTTTGTCAATAGGAAACTGTTAGATACATAATCTTCCTGATATTTTAAGAGGGTCTTTACTCACCGTCTGGGGACAGGAATAAGAAAAAACTGTAATTTACAGCTCAACATAATCAGTGATGTCAATAATGCTTTTGATCAATACCATCTACTGTTAAATCACACTGTGATAATTAGTCTTTATTCTGTGATCATAGATAGACTGGATGCTGTTGCAAACACAGTTTTAATTAGACTTTTTTCCTTAATATGTATTCAGTGCAAAACTTGCTATAACAGAAAGAAAAGGAATATGATTACGTTAGTGTATGGCTTGATGTTGGAGCTTTTTCTTACCAAGGATAGAATGAATGAGCCTCTATTGTCTGACCATAAATTCACTTTTAATCTGTCATATACAAATTAAAAGCTACTTTTCTGATTATGTACATATCCAGTCTGTACTGCTAGATTTTCTTATCCTGATGTTTTTCCTGGATTATTTCTTTGACTGAGCTAGAAATTATTCACATTACATCTATAAGATTTTCCTAGATGTTTTCAAATTTGGTTTAAACTTCTTTAGTGAAATATGAAATTAATTTAAAAAGGTAACATTTTTCTATTAGTCAAATTTAACGTGATTTACATTTGATGCTCTATCATTTATCATGAACCATTAAGACTGACAAACGTTAAGGTTCTGCTATCAGAAATGTCACTTTTTCTAATTTTTTGTAGCACTATAGAATGATGGATCATTGCATCTTTTGTCCATGTGTTCTAAAGTATAAAAAATCAACCAAAAGACAGGTACTGTGGAGAAATCAGACCTCTAGGACTTACTGTACTGAAAATTCATTTTACTCCAAATTTGGTGACTTTCTAAGTAGTGCTAGCAAAGCAGGAGAGTTTGGGAATAGACCCTAGCAGGAAAAGGCAAAGACTTTGTTCTCTGGAGATTATACATCTTTCTGTCTAGCGAGTAGGGTATTGTCCTTCCACTGTACCTCTCCATGAGCTCAGGAGTGACATAGCACTCTCTCTAAGAAAGAGATTAATAATTTTACCTCTTGAAACAGATCTATCCTGTACCAGTGCAATTTCGTGTGATTGGTCAGTCTTTTGACTGATGTTTTAAGGTAGCAGGTGAGGTTTTTTTCTGTTTAGTTCGAGTTTCCAACAGGAAATATTCATAGATTAATTATAGTAACCATATATAATGAGTGCTATATAATTGGTGATGAATCTCATGAAAAATATATTAAAATATAAATATTAACATTATGTACCTGTAGTCTGGAAGGATAGTTTTCTCTGTGAATATGAACTTGGGAGTTAGACTGATAGTTTAGAAGTAGTATTTCATCTTATACTTCAACCAAGTCAACCTCACATTGACAATGCTTTTCTTCATCCCAGTTGTATTAAAACCGTTATACCAACTTTTCTCTCTATTGCTCTCCTAGTATGATCCTAAGCATGAAGTGAGAATTTTAATTTATTTTTAAAATTGTTGTAATTTTACTTTACTGATTTCACAGCTGTAGGAAAGATAATGTCTGTATTTTCTGATAAAACCTTTGCATATTTTGAATTTCCATGTAGGTCTGGTGTTTCAGCTTCTTTTGTAGATAATATTTGCAATGGTGGAAGATCAAAAGCCTTGTAAATACATTTATGAATTTTAATGAGCCACTTTATAATTGTTTACCTAACTGCATAAAGTACTGCATGAGACAATGTTGATGCTTACTCTATGTAAACCCCAGATGCAATATATTCACCAATGTATGTATTTATGCAAAAAAAATTATTAATATTTTTAAGTATCTCATATTTGTTTACTCAGCTGTAAACATTTTTAAAGGTTTGATTTTAAGAAGGACTTTACCCTCAAATACAGAATTTTAGAATTTTTTTCTTAAATAGCTTAAATAAAATTGTTCTTAAAATTGTAGCACTAACACTAATGGTAAGTAATGAAAATCCCAAGCAATATTTCTCTATAAATGCAAGCCTGCCTTGATCATTTTTGGAAGATATCATTTTGTACTGGATCTGGCTGGGATGGGGTTAACCTTTTTCTTAGCAGCCCGCATTGCTCTGTTCTTTGCACTTATGGCTAAACCACTGTTGATGGTACACCAGTATTTTGGCTATTGCTGAACAGTACTTGCACAGTGTCAAGTTTTTCTTTTTCCCCTTCTTCCTCTTCCTTCCCCCTGCCCACCCTCTTATGGAGTAAGATGAGGGTAGGCAAGAGGATCATAGCCAGGACAGGTCACCCAAACTGACTAAAGGGATATTCCATACCATATGATGCTTTTCTCAGGAAGAGAAAGAGGAAAGGGAGATGGTACTGATGATGGTATTTGTCTTCCCAAGCAGTCATTATGCATGTCCCTACTTTCCAGGAAGTGGCTGGACATCTATGTGCTGATGGGAAGTAGTGAATGAATTCCTTCTTTTTGTTTGTTTGTTTGTTTGTTTGTTTTCACCCACAGCTTTTGCTTTCCCTGTTAAATTGTCATTGTATTGATCGATGACTCTTCTCATCTTCCTTTTATTTTTTCCCTGTTCTGTGGAGAGGGGACTGAGCAAGAGGCTGGATGGGTATTGTCTGGGGTCAACACAGTACACATTTAAAAAATATTTTCTACTCTGTAGCCCTTTTTTGTTTTTATTCGCTTTGTGGCTGGGACATTGCAGTGTATACTGTTAAAGTTGCTGCGTTTCACCTCTGAACTGAGAGGTTTCATATAGACAACTTAATCTTATCATTACTTTCCATCACATTTAAAGTGCATGTCACTTGATCCAGGATAGAAAAAAAATAATAAATGCAAGATTATGTACTAGTGTGTTTGAAATTTAGCTCTATATTTGCAAAGAGAAAGGTACAATTAACAGAATGTATTAAGACTGTTCCTCAAAATAAGGTAATCATATAAGAGATTTTGTTTTGTTTTGTTTTGTTTTGTTTTGGCTGGTTTTGTTCCTTTGTGTCTCTAGACACAGGTGGTCTCTAGCCAAGATAAAGTTTTAGACAAATTGAACAAGAAAAAGCTGTAGAGGGCATGTAAATGGAGGGGGAAGTCTGTTAACCTCATGTAGCTTAGCCTAGCTCGAGTGAAGTATTTCTAGAATGAGTGACTCCTATATTGGGATTTTTTCTAATATCTTCTGAAGCTAAATACTTCACTCACAGCGTACCACCTAAATCCTGACATCACAACATCATAATGCAATAGTGATAAGATATCCCACAGATCTTTTTCAAAACTCTATTTAGTAACAAAAACCCAGACTCTTTCTGATTCAGTTGAAGTAGATTCCAGGATGGCTGGAAAAAAAGAACACCATTTCTGTGGCCTGCATCTCCAGAAATCTCTGCTGGAGTAGGAAAGAGAACCCATTTGCTGTATTAGTCTTCAGTATATGTGTTCTGATACCATTCCTTCTGCGGCAGGGCTGAAGAATAAAGTTGGAGAGTAGAGCTGAATAAATAGCTAAAAAAAATGCTATTTTGTGACTTTTGTTTATACATTGTCTCTTAAACATGACTACTGTAAGACCAAAAAGATCATTTTCATTTAACAGCATATTGTTACAATATCTATATCCTGAACAGGATATAGATCTTCCTACAGTATAGTGATCAAAAAAGATATCTTGTTCATGCAGATCAATCTCATTGTCATAGAAGATTTATTGGGAACAGAGGACTATGCTTAGAATATAAAACAATAAATATGCAGAGCCTTAATATTTCTGAAACACTGAAAATAAGATTTTCTGGAGTATGAGATTTTGCCTACTACTTTTGCAAAATATGTAGAAAGAGCAGTAGGTAATTGCATAGATAAATGCACTAGATGACAGTTTTTGAGAACTTTCAGTAAGAAAACAGAAAGAAAGGTTATAATGACACAGTACTTTTTCCAAAAAAATACATGCTACCAATAGATTAGACCTTCCTCCTCCTTGGTCCCTGTAGCTGCTGGATTCTTGCCTGCACTAAAGCTTATTAAATTTTTAGGGTCCCTAGACTACTGAGTGTTGTAACTTTTCTATATTTAATGCTTTCAGCATGTCATAACTGCACAGTCTAATGTACCCATTGTAATATTTTTCTACCTTCTAACAATTTACAAATTTCACCTAATCAATGTTAGTTTTAAAAATTAATGAAAAATAAGTATTTCAATTAACTGGTTGAACCAAATGTGTTTTGGAGCTACCAGGATTCATGAATTACAGTGAAAGTAATAAAATGAACCAAAAAGGATATAGCAGAAAGAATTTACTTCACCCAAGGGTTTAAGAATAGTGTTCCATATGTAAATACTTCCTGCTATCCATGCTACCTTTTGTGGCCAAAAAAATATTTCAACTCTGGTATTTGTATATAGAGATTATATTATACTATGAAGTTGCTAATACAAAGGTCACCAGTTGTAACTTTTTGTTTTTATAATTATCAAAACTGCTCAGCCTATCTTAATATTAAGTCTTCAGTTACCTCTGAGCTTCTCTGATGACGTTTTATATATAAAATCAGGAAAACTGTAGAAATCGTAAAAATGTCTGTGCTATTGACTGTGCTTGTTTGACTGGCACACTGTTTTGCCTTGAGAGAAGATCTTGTAACTCCACTTGTGGATATGCATAATCAATAGATCCCAGTTGCATGCATTTGTAGGCAAATCAACAAAGTAGTTACAAGATCAGAGAAAAAGGAGGAAATCATGTGATGTGATATTTAAGTGGGGAAAGAAGAATCTATTGGGGCTTCCAATGTTTTTTTGACAGAAGGAAAAAACAAACCTTAGTATAAAAAAAGATCCCATAATGATTGGATCATTCTCCTGTCTTCTGACAGAAATTGTTGATAAAATGTTCTTTAAATACTTTGTGAAAAGTAGAGAATAGAAGGGAATGAACTATTTCAGTTGGTAGGGACCTGCAATGATCATCTAGTCCAAATGCCTGACCAATTCAGGGCTGACCAAGTTGAAGCATGTTGTTAAGGGCATTGTCCAAATGCCTCTTAAACACTGATAGGCTTGGGGCATTGACCACCTCTCTAGGAAGACTGTTCCAGTGCTTGACCACTCTCTTGGTAAGGAAGTGGTTCCTAATGTCCTTTTTCCAGTCTAAACCTCCTCTGGCACAGCTTTGAAACATTCCCATGCGACATATCACTGCATACCAGGGAGAAGAGCTCAGCACTTACCTCTCAAATTCACCTCCTCAGAAGGATGTAGAAAGCAGAGGTCACCTCTCAGCCTCCTTTTCTCCAACCTCGACAAGCCCAAAGTCCTTAGCCACTCCTCATAGGATATTCCTTCCAGCTCTTTCACCAGCTTTGTTACCCTCCTCTGGATGCATTCAAAGACCTTAACCCTCTTCTTGGGGTATTGTGGTTATGATAGACTGTATAGTCTATCCCTGTATAGGAGAAAAGTTCTATTTTTGTTACAGGTAAATATATATTGTGTTACATAAATTTGAACCCTATGCAGTTTTGGTGCATTATGAAAAAAAAAACAATCACAAATATGTTCTTGCTTGTTTGTTTTTAAATAAATGCAGAGTGACTCATAGTGTTTCTTCATAATGCAAATATGTCACAGCCTATCAAATAATGTATATGCTATCAAAAGAGATGAAGTACTAGTTGCATTTACCAGCAAGTGATCTTCTAATATACTTTCCAAATGTCAAGCAAAATCCTGGATAGACCACTACATATTTTCTGGATTAAGTAAGAGGTTCCGGGGACCTATTGCACTTTATTGCTAAAACTGATTGAATATTTCCAAAAGATAGTTATTGAATACTGTTGTTGGCATAAAATGGCACAGTATTTGCTTCAAAAACGTGCAGAACTGCACCAAATGCAAAACTGTTCCATTAATAATTTAATTTTACAATATTCCATGCATTCTATAAGCATCCAATTAAGGTCTCTTATTTCCTTTCTCAGAATGCTATGAATGGGATTGTTAATATTAATCAGGGATTATGCCTGTGCTACTTTATAGTTTCAATACTCTTTGTTAGCATACCAAATTGTTATCAAGCGTTGGCCATCAACGGTAGGCATCTGTGTTCTTAATAGCCATTTCAAAGAGTTTTGTGTTTCGGTATATCCTGCTAGCTTGGTAATGCGTGTGAACCAACTCTGTGTTATTCATCTAGCTGATATATTGCAGGGAATTAAGCACTAATCTCCTGTATGTTATCTCTTTCTTCCCCATCCACCCTTCCTCCTCCCCCCACCTTTTTTTTTTTTTGGTAAGGTGGGGAAGGGAATGTCAAGTTGTTCCTCTTTTGTTTTTGGTTTTTTTTTTTCCCTCTGCATTCACATGAAACATTTCAAAATATTTAATCTTTCCTTGAAGAAGAACTGCTGTTTTCCTTTAAGTGAGTTAGAGGCATTGTGCCAACATTTGCCATTCCTCAAAGGAAATAGAACACATCTTTTTTCTATGTAGTTTCCTCCTCTGATCAAAAGCCTTGCTAAAAGGCCATATCCTCTAGGCATCTCTGTCCCGACAGTGCTCTGTAGGTGCACTCCACCTTTACAGCTCTCTTATGACCTGTTTAACACCTACTGGACTGGAGTATAGTATAGTTTGGTGATTCAAATATTCTACTGGGAAGCACAGTTTTAAATTATTTTGAGGGAAGAAAGCTATCAACCAGTACTAACTATTTTTCATGCTACTGGGAATTCTTTTAGAGGAAATGAACTCTTTCTCCTACAGTTTTTAAATATAGCATCAGAACTTTTCTTCAAGATAAGTCAAACTGCATTTTTACTTGATTTATACAATAAAAAATAGCTTTTAAAGCTAGATTTTTTTTCTCCAAAACAATGCATGGGGGTCCTTCAGATTAACAGAGTACTACCATAGACTAGAATATAGAATGAGCTGGACCAGTGATACGGGGTGAGATATCAATGCACACAGAAGGGACAGAAAAGCTGCTAGCAGGACCTAGGGAAATGTTACCTTTATAATGTTATTTGTGCTTTAGGTATTGTAGATGAGACAAAACAAGCATGAAGTGTTCATGACAGTATTATAGTTATCAGTTAAAAATATAATACAAGTATGTACCAAATTCTGTACTAGACTCCATAATGGAAGAACTTGTCTAGTTTAATCCTGTTTCTTACCAAAAGAGCAGTGTAGGAATGTGCTGTGTCCCACACAGGGCACAACTGATGAAAAGTACAACTTCAATGAGCCAGAAGACTTCCTTTCAGTTATAATTAAAACTTTTTTATATTTCTCTTTTAGAGCTGGGGGGTGGGGGGAGAGGGGAAAGGTACATAAACAGCAGTATAAGCCTGTGTTTAGAAAAATACTTTGAAATATTAGCAGATAATCAACATCCCATCCCAACAACTGCAGTTCTCTGAGCACTGGTAGTATACAGTCAAATTCTTTCAAGGTGGTCCAATATTAAATGTTAGGGAAGTTGTGTGAAAACCGATTCATTCACGTGCTCTGTAGCAGACAAGAAATTTTACATAAGAGTGGAAGGGGAATACTGAAGCATAGAAAAGAATGGTAGATGAAGTAAACAAGAGTTGAATAATTCCTGATCCAACATAGATTAAATATTTATCTTGCTGAAATAAATGGAAATTTTAGCAATAGTGCAGAAGTGGCCAGGACTTTACCCATGAATTCTATAAGGGCACTAAGTTGTACTGAAAATAACATGGATTTTGCCCCAGTACAATGCTCAGAAAAGACCACTAAGACATTATTCTATAACCATTCTTCCTTTCTGAATTGATGCATATGCTGTTTTGACATTTCATAGTTATAAAGATTAAATTATACAAATACTTTCACATACAGAGAACTAACTGATGGACACAAAATTACAGGTCCCAAAGTACTGTAGCACCTATAATTTTCTTTTTCTGTTTGAACTTGTGGCCTAACAGGTCTTAGTCTATCAGATTGTCAGGTACTTTTACCTGTATAACATGGGTAAGCTACTGACAAATCTTAGTTATTCTACTAATTTGCTTCTTGGAGTAACATTTTCTAAACCATATGTATTATTCTTTCTAGTTTTTTGACAGACAACTCTTTTGGTATACTGTTTAGTTTTCTCTTCTCCAAATATAGCAACATATCATAAAAATGTTACTCTAACAAATGCATATATTAGCAGGCGAAAGTGCTAAAATAACTGGATCAAATATATGTCTTTTTTGTTGCTCTTTCCCTAGCTACTTCATTACTAAACTTTATTTCTTAGAGCAATGCAAACTATATAAAGTTGCTATTGACTGGCTGCAGGAGCTACTGTTAGTCAGAAGGCCTAAAACATCATTACTCAAGTGAACTATGATTGTTAAGAAAGCCTTAACCAATTTCCCATGCTTTGCCTTTGGCAATAAATACAGTGATATATTTTACAGATCTCTGACTTCTCCTCAGCTTTCTACCCAAAAGCTTTGAAGCTATTGTAATACATGGAGGAGAGACACAACTTTAATGACATTAGGTTTTTTTTGTGTGGAAAAAGATTCATTAAACTTACATCAAAAAAATAAAACACTTGTTAATTTCTTTAAAACCTGCTTTGCAAGGGAAAATGAAATTGTTAAATGCATTTAACCAGGACAAAGTGATTTACTCAAACATTATTTATTTTAATCTGTCCTTCAGTCTCATTTAGTACATGTATTGCCTATGGCTTCAATCAGAGCTGCTTAGAATCCCCTGAACCAGATTAAAGATCAAAATCCTTCTTAGTGCCAGCTTATTGCATAGCAAATACAAACCCAATGCAATCAGCAAGCTTAAAACAAGACTCAGATGTTAGTTAGTAAAGCCAGTGGAGGTCAAGAAAAAAATGCAGAAAACAAGGTGACCCAGAACAGAATATCAAAGGCTCTTTTTTTATTTTCAGTTCTGGCTAAAACCATGATGTCATTTTGTGTACATATAGAAATAACCCCAAAAGACATAGTTCTTCTCTGGAAATTTAAACCTACTTCTAGTTTATAATTCCAAATGTTGGATCTATTTTTACTACTATTCATACATAATTTCTTCTCTATGCTTTGCACATGTATATCAAAGCATTCTCTACCAATTTATCACAAGCAGAAGAAATACCCCCTTTTTTCTTTGTAATGAAATAGAGGTTCAAGACAAATAGAAACAGTTTGGAATTATGGTGATTTTGGCATTCTTTAATGACCAGGAAGTTTTCTATTCAGCACTGTGCTACTGGTAATGTTTTACTATTTTGTCAGGACTTTGTAGGATTAGTTCAAAAGTTGTCATTTTATAAGACTTTGAGATTGCTTTGTACAGCTTCTGTTACAATGTAAAATGTGTTATTTACTTATTTATTATATTAAAAAAAAGGGGAAACAATGCAAAACAAACAACCCCAAACACCACAAACTTTAAAAATTATCACAAACTAAGTTTCTTCCGAATGTATACTCATGATATTCTCTGCTTTCTGGGAAGTTAATAGAAAACAGCTTTTTTTCCCCATTAATTCATGAGTTCTTAACCAGATTGTTCTGCAAAACTGCTAATAATTCTGTCCAGAACTTATTCTTTTTTACATGCTTAGGAAGGAGGCCTCAGAGTTTTGGAGAAAGAAGTTACTGAGTGCACACCTATCATGTCAGCACCTTATGAGGGATGGGTTTCTGTCCTGCAGTAGATACACATTTGCTCATGTAACAAGAGTTTATGTATTGGATAATGTGAACTGAGACAACTTGAATGTTCCATTAAGTGAAGGGATCTGTGTCTATCAAATGAAAAGCAATGCATTTGGCCAGTGGAAGAATGCACATCAAGTCATGCAGGTGTGCAAAGAGCTTTGGAGCATGACTTACATTCCTACAGAGTTCCAACACCTGATGACAGATAGTGTATTTTTTAACATCCCTTAGCACCTCTGGAAACAAAATGAATTATTTCATTTGTCTCATAAGTGTATGCATGCATATTTGTTAATTTGTTTTTGTTTTTAAATGAATTTATAAAAGAAACCAACAAAACAACTCAAGAACAAAGCAAAGCTATCTTTTGCAAATTAGCCCTTTCCCGAACACCATATGCATAAATACTTGCATACCATAGGATCAGTATATTTAAAGGTGAATTTTTTTTAAGGATGTTAATATTCAATTACCACTGAAAACTAGTGGTAACTTTGCCTGTTAAAAACTAGAGCTTAATGATGTTATACATTTTGTGTGGATCCAGGTACTGTTAAAATAGCCTAATCTGTACAGACATAAAAATAAGACATTCTGTTTACTACAACTTAACAATAAATGAAGTCCCTGCCATATATTTTGACTTCTAAAAATTACTATACCTGTAGAATATTGTTAAATTAATTATCTCAGATTACAGACAGTTAAGTTGTGCCACATCAAAGAAAAATAAAATTTTCATTTTTTCCATGCTCACATAATTGAATTTTTCCTCCATAAACTTAAGGAAATGCACATAGATATTTTAATAAGATTCCCTTGTATTGTACTGTCTTTCTAAAAACAGTGTAGTGTGACTTACAAGAGGTATAAGCTTCAGGCTATGGTACAGTGTAATACTCTGTGTGCAAAATAAAAGAATAAGGTCATTATAGACTGGATTTTTGAATAATTACTTTTTTTTATTATTTTTAAATGATGAATAAGGATGCAACAATAGTGCGGTAACTATATTATTTTTTTTTAAATAAACAGAAACAAAACAAAATCCAAACCCACCACCAACAAAAAATGCCCGAACACCTAAACCTCACTAATAGAGAAGTTTCACTGTTGTGCCTATTCTGGGAGCTAACTCTTTTGTTCTAACAATCTCTCTGTCGGAAACATTGATGAAATCTCTTTACATGGTCAAAATCCAACTGTACACTGTGTACTGAACCCATACAATGACTTTGGTGTTGTGAAGCACAATGCTGTGCTATCAAAATTCTTGACTTGGGGAGAAGGATTCACAGTACCGGTGGATAAATTGCAATGAACGGTGAGATCTAGCTTTCTAACACTGGTATTCACAGCAGTTGGTACACAAAATGTTTCTAATAGGATATGCACTAGAATGGATCTTGACACAACACAAGGATGGAGAAAGCCATGTTTACAAACTATAATCCAAAGGCTGCAGTCATTTCCTTCATGCAGAGGCTCAAGTCATACATTTGGATACATCTGCTTAGCTCCCTGGTTTTGCTTCTTCAACAGCCATGCAAAGGGGACATACTAATGTCAATATTTTTTCACAACGGGTTAAAAATTCACATTGGCTACCTGAGATCTTGCTCCAGCTTGGTCTGCAGGTTTTGAATCTATATCTTCCATATTCTGAAAGAATATTGTTTGCTGGCTGCAGATTATTCCATTTTCTCTACAGTATTAAAGACGTTGTGTAGGTAAAACTGTATAAGAATATAGAAGTCCTAACACTAGGAGCAGAAGAAGTGAAAACAGTATGTTTTAGATGTTTACTGCTACGGCACTCAGCTGAGAGGAGATAGTCCAGGCTCTCAGAAATACTTAATATCCAGTGATTGCTTAATATTATATGCATAAATGCATACATAGTCAATCAGGAAAGGGACCTAAATCTTCTGCAATTTTTTCAAATAGCTTTTTCAACTTCTTCTAAAAAGCATATATTTCTCAATACCAAGAATTTCCCATTACAATGACTGATTTTCTAGAGTAGCAAATTCAAGATCAACTCAGCTTCCAAGTTACTCATTTTTCTTTTGTAGTTACTCAAAGATTTGAATTCAACAGGTAATGAGAATTTCTGGTACTCATGCATGGTTTTATTATTTTTTTTTTTATCACATAATGCTACAGGTTTTAATACAGATGCAATGGCACGACTTGATACAATCATTATGTGATTTTATTGATGTTGATTTCAAACTCCTTAGAAGTTAATAAAGAGGAGATCCATCCCATAGCTTTGTTAACTCTCCTGCAGATTTTTATATCAGTATGTTCCGGAAATACCTCTTACTTGTTAGGTATCACAATACCTACAAGGTCATTATGATATCTGCTTTAGACTGACTGCAACCTCATCAGCAGGGGTGTAAAGGATATAGAAACTATATAGTTCAGCTACTAAGAGCTGCAAGAAAAGTTTTTACACAGTGGGAGAAGTGTCCTTGGAATAAAGCCAATAGGCAACACTCATTTGCTTCACTCAGGCAAAAGTGACAGCTAATGAGTTATTTTACACATCCGATATACATAAAAATATGAAAGAATGTAAGTGTACATAACATCTCTTTTTTAGTAAGCACTGTACCTAATAAAGTTCAATATGCTAAGCTGTCTTTATTAAACAACAGATTTTGAACTTCTATTGTACAATAACTACAAACCCTTGCAATATTTCTCATATATTTGTCCATACATATATATTACGTGCCGTATCTGCTACACCTATCAAACCTGCCTGACACAAATACTTCATTTTGTTGGGCAATAAAAAGTAATACAGAAGAATCTTGGATAGAAAAGAAATTATGAGAGATAAAGGAAGGTAAATATTAACTTTACTTTGTATTGTCTGATGATGATAAAAAAATGAATACAATAAAAAAGAGAATAGATCAGCTGTTTTAAAATAGTGAAAGATGGAAAAATGTATATACACTGAGATTTTATTTTTCATTGTAAAAAAGGTAAATATGTGCAAATTAATTATATTTTCAATCCAAAGCTAGAATCCAGAACACATACTACCATAAAAATATTAAAAATACATATTTGCTAAGATAATGATAACAATGTTACAAATACAAACTTTTAAAAAACAGGCAAGAAATATTTGCCACCTAAATCTCATCAGCAGTGAGTGTCTGGTACTTAGGTACAAGACACCAACTGTCTTTAAGTGCTTATAGGGTTTTCTGGACCATTGGATAAGCCCAAAATTTTCCTCGATGGTTGATCTTAGCCTCGCATAGATGTTCAGAATTGTCTTTTCAGAGTAGATATCTGCTTCTGAGAGCTGTATTCGAGTCCAGGTTTAGGTAGCCAGCCTATCTTCTTTCCTCAGAAGATGTTTGAAGCATTAATGGGAGCAGCACAAGAGGTAAGAGGGAGAGTGGTGGTGAAAGTAGTGCCATCTTGTCCATAAGAATTTGGTAGTTAGAGCTCTCACTGAGACACGAGGCGCCTTGAAACAGCAATTTTAATGATGTTATCTTCAACTACTGTCAGTCAACCAGTTTGAGATTAAAAAAAAATTAACAGTTGTAATCAGTGGTAACCATGAAAAATATTGCTTCTGAGATATTTATCTACTTAAAGTGATACTTATTATTCAGGTACCTCAGCTGGTAACTGTAGCAGTGTGGACATTTTCTTTGAAAATATTTTTTTTTTTTCAAGGACCTCCTGAGCTACTCCTGTGACTGGGGCACAACAGTGCACATAAATTGCTGACACAGTCCACACAAAGTAGGAAATAAGTCTCTAATTCATTAAAAGCTTAAGATGAATCACAGATCTATTCCTTAGTTCATGAAGAGTTACTGGAGGTATATGCTCAGTTCTAGCTGTGTAGGATGTGTACTACTACATAGATGCAGTGGATCTCAACTGGTGTCAGAAGGAATTTGTGCATGAGCAGCTATAGAACTGAATTTATAAACTATTTAGCTATGCATTCTAATATACTTTAATCTGTAAGATGAATTTTCTCTTTCATGAAGGCAGGTTTTTTATTTGGGTTACTGAGCTTCCTTTAGGCTTTTCTCTTCTACTCAGCATCTTACAGAAGATTTACAACTTACAGAAGCAAGCATTGCACCAGGAATTATAGGGAATTATGAACAAGACTGTGGTGTTTTTAAATTTTGTAGAAGGCAAAAGCTTTTCAACCTAAAAGAGAAGTTTAAGGAAGGGGACTGCTTTATTGCGCTACTAGATTTCATTTATTCAGTATTTGTAGAAAGTGATTTTTTTTGTCATGGGAAATTTTCTTCATTTCCATAACTAGATTATCCACTATGTAAAACTAAAAGAAATTAAGTAGCTATTGTAATAAATTTTTTTTTTTTTCTTTCTGCAGGAAAAAGAAAGAATTATTAGCATATTTACTTTTTATTATTATTATATAGCTACTTTTTTGCATGCTCTAAATGTTCTATTCACAGTGGTCCATGTTTCTCTATACTTTATGATACATTATCCTTCCATATGAATTCATTTAACAGATGTCTAAAATGGCAAATGTTACAAGCTTTGTTCTTGCATAGATATTAGCAGAAATAGAGATGGCGTGCAAAGCAGCAGAAGAGACAAATAGGGAGTGGATGGTGTGTTTTGGTGTTTCAGAGGATTGTGGACTTTCCCCCCACAAGATGACTTTAGCAAGGCTTTGATGTCTGAGCAGGGTCAGTGTGATTGCTTACTTAGAAAGGCTGACTGTTTAACTTTTACATCAAATGCAAGCTACACATCCCCTTATCCTTTCATAATGGGAGGACTTCAGCTTTATAATTGCTTAAAGCTACTAGGCTTTGCAATCAGGATGATGGTCTTTACCTAAGAGCATGTAAGTGGCTTACTATAGACTTTGCAAGTGTCCAAGGAATACAAAGTTTCAAAGGAAAAGACAGTTGGAAACAAAAGGTTGAATAAGAACTGTGGGATTTTTGCATCCCACTGACCTATTTTTGCTGTCAAGTCATTTGTATAAGTTCATAAATCTAGTCCTATTTTTTGCCAGCATTGTGAAAGAGTTTTGATTAAAGAGCTTTACTAAGAATGGTTTTGGATTAAAATTTGATTGCACTTATTAAGACTCTTTTTAATACTTGATTTTCTCAAGTGATGTGGAGGAAATTTTCATGTCAATACTATTGCTGAAAAGGATTTTCAGAATGGAAAAAGAAGTTATTATAACAGAAACTTATCAATCCCACAGGGTACTATAACAGTACAGGGTTGAGATCTTATTGGAACAAGTCATTAATTACTAGGGGAGGATATTAAAATTTGAGTTACTAACATGAGAGGTGTTGTAATGACACATGGTAAAAAGGAGAAGGTAGAATAGCCTACGGCAGAAGGTCGTTGGTTCTTAGATTTGAACTTTTTAAAAACATAACGCATTACTCCAACAATTTTAATAAATCTTGTCAGAGTTGTCTTTAGAAATAGCTTCATAGCAGTGGGACTGTGGGTCTTGGTAAACATTACTGTCATCTAGTGATAATAGCTCACTAAACTTAAGAGTTGTGGCTGCTGTAGTGTAGGCGGTTATGTTGTTTAAATGAAATATGACTACTGATTTGAAGTTCTGAACAGAGTTGGGTGTGGTTTTCAAAGAAATGTCATGTAGCAAGCAGGTTTTTTTCTCTTAACCCACAAAATTAAAACTGTGTCTTTCAAACTTTGATCAGAATTCCTACTGACCTCAAGCTCTCTGTTTATATTTTTACAATTAATCTAGAAAGATGTGGACCGTGGACTATGGAATCTCTTGGCCCACAGGCATAACCAAATTTTTAACGTTTATATTGCTGCTACTTCACCTGTTACCCTATTGTAGTCACAGAGATTTTAAGGTTAAAAAATGCTGATATTATCTGGGTTAAACTTTGTAAATTAGATAATGTGGATATTACTGAACAAATAATGCAGTGTGGATAAAAAAATACTTCATTTGAATTAAAATACATAGGTATTCAATTTAATAGGTATTCAATTTCCTTTATAAGATGAAGATGAAGAATCCACATGTTCCTTGGATACATTATTCCAGTGGTTAATCACCTTCACAGTTAGAAAAGGTGTGTTGACTCCAAATTTGAATTAAAATGGAACATGAAATATAAACTTCTGGATAGAACTTTTTTTTTACTCTTTTTTTTTTTTTTTTTTTAGTCTTCTAAAAAGAAAGAGTATGCAAGTCTATTGGCCCTTATTTGTTACTGCATACTAAACTATTTCTGCTATATTCTTTCTATTTTTCCATTACAGAAATTGATCACCTACATGGTTTTAAAAAAATTCTGAGTTGCTATTGTTGTTATATAAAATTCTTTTAAAAATCTGACCCTAAATAACTACTTCAAGGTCATCCTGGAAATTTGTATTGTAGTCAGTGACTACACACAAGCTTTTTAAGATTCAGATTAGTCCCTGAGTCACAAGATAATATTTTCTGCTTGTTTCTTCTTTCCTTCTCTATTTGATAATTCAATCATTTTTTGATTTTTGGTTTACAGCAAATGTTTCTCAAGTGGGATTACATATACACACTCAGTCAAGATTATTTTGGACTAAGTTTCTCAATTACCTATAAATTGTTTGACATCACAACAGCAACCTTGATACTGCCCTAGTATCATGAAGCAATGCATTTATGACACATAGTGGTAAATGAATAAGCAGAAGGATCAAATTAATTAAGGAAAAAAAAAACCTTCTCCATAAAACCCCTTTTATTCCTTTCACTCCTGTTCCAAGTTCTAATTCATTCCCATGAAAATATCTTTATGAAACTAATGATAAAGTTATAAAAAATTATATGATATGGAAGTGTTATTTACATACAATATTTTTCAATATTTTGAGTTTTATTTATTTTTAAAATGTGAGAATAAACTTTACATATAAATAATGTGTGATATAGATATGAAAAAACTTCAATAGCAGAAGAATACAATAATCAAGAAAACAGGTTAAGATTATCACATTTGTCCTGTTTCTCATTTGAATATATAGATATCTTGAAGTCCTTACCCAAGTAGAAGTTCCAATGCATGTTTTATCTGAGTACAGCCTGGAGGAGAAGGACAAGAATTAATATTTGGAAACAAGTATTTTCTATCATCATCTCTGCATCAATGGAAAATCTCAGGTATTTTCAGTATATTCTGTATGACCATTGTGGTTGATAATGGGAGAAAGCTCATTATAGGGTAGATTTTTATAATGATAGAAAGGAAAAATTCTTACTTTGTGGGTGCATCAAAATGAAAAGGCTGTTCTGCACTTCAGAAACACTGAAAGATGTTTTTGCATTGTATTCTATTCCAGATTTTGCTACAAATGTAAGGTATACTGAGGAAGAAAAAGGTAAGGATTTGTTTGATGTTGTGTGCTGTGGCTAGAATTTAGAAATAATCAGTAGAACCGATAGTTATGTATTTCAATATCCAAGCTTCAGTGTGATGAGAAAATTCTTGTTAACACTGAATCATTAAATCAGAATTTCAGAATAATTTCATTACATTATATTAAAATGAAAGCTAGGAAAAATGAGATATAATCACGGATGGAATAAAGACATTCGTTATTGTTGTTTTTAGAATAATTATCTTCTCCTAGTAGAAGAAATGTAGAATTCTTGTGAAATATTCATCAATGCAACAAACATGTCATGAAGTTTAGGTGTAAGAAAATCATGAAATGTATCTTTCTGGAGGACATTTTTATTCTAGAACACATTTAATTCTCTTGAAGCTTTTCTATAAATTTTTATTTTTCATTTATTTACACTAGAAATCTCATAATTGGTTAATCAAAGTTTGTTTCAATTTTTCCAAAATTTTTTCATCACTGGGCATCAAAATAAAAAAGCATGTAGAAACCTAAATTTAAATGTGAATTTTGGAATCTAAGTATAAGCTAGGACCTTAAATAATCTTGGATTCCCCTGCCTTTGAAAAATCCTAAACAATATCTTAAAATGTCTTTAAAACCTAAAACCTAAAACTGTGAATTACCAAGAGGTCAAGCAGTTTTAGTAGTTAAGTTAATGCATTCTTTTTGAATTATGAAAAAAGCCTCAAACCTATGTTCAGTCAATTTAGTTCTTCATTTAAACACCTGCATAGAGAGAAGTACTTATCTTCCTTGTAAAATTAAGAGAAACTTAAATAAATATGTTATATGTATGTGTATTTTATGCAAGGCTATATACATGTATATGCAGCCATAGGCACACATGCATATACCTACACGCAGGCACAGTGAATGACTTTCCAACCTGCCAAAAATTTGGGTTCTTCATTGTAGTTCTTGTTTTTGGTGGAAAGTTAAGTCAAAAGACCAAGCGAACATCCTCTTCCTCATTCACTGAAGGTTCATTGAAGGTTCCTTTTTTTTTTTTTCCCTAGCTGAACTCAATTTCCTTGACCTTCCTGTGGTTGTTGCAGTAATCAGCTGTAAAAATGAAAGAATGGATGGCTTGTGCTAGGGTGTGTTGATTTGCAAAGTGGCAAGGTATTTTGGCAGCATGATTTTCAACTTGTCATATTATTTACTGAGGCATTAAGGAATGATTTTTCTGTTTCACAGAATGAGGAACCAGAAATGATCTTCACAGTTGTCCTGTGATATAGCTCACAGCTGTGCCACTGGACTGGTGAATAAAATAAAATTTACGAAAGGTGGTGACATGAACTCTATCACTAATTACAGCCTTGGGAACACTGGTCTTTTCATTTATTTAAAAGAAAAGGATCATGAAAGAATGCAGAACTACAAACACAAAAAGACCAATTGATTTATTACGCCTTATGTGCTGGTGGCATTGTCATGTGGTAAGGAAAAAAGAATATTTAGTAAAGTTTTGTTTGTCTCCCTGGTTCTCGTTACTTTAGCTAATGTCTAGAAAGAAAAAAAGCCAAATCTTAATGATCCAACAGTGCTCTCTGGTGGCACGAAACAAAGGCATTTTATCCTCTGTTAAAAATTTACACAAGTCCAGTACACAGGTCCTTGAAGACAGATAAGTGACAGGAATTCTCAACATGCTCCCTAGTGATAAGAAAAACAGAGCAATAAACAACTTTAAAACCAGTAAAGCATGAAATGTGAAACCTGGCTTAGTAAAGGTAATGTAAATAAAAATATTAAAAAATAATATTTTTTGTTCAGCGGGTGTTTTAGACTATTATATTTTACCATGAAATAATTTTGAACTTTAAGAAATAGCTTCTCCACTTTTTGGTTTAATTTGCATTAAGTCAGGAGGGGAGAAAAAAAAAAAAAAAACCAACAACAAAACCCCAAAACCAAAACCAAACCAAAATAAAAAAAACCAAAACAAAACAAACTTGCCTAAAGGAAATATTTTGGAGAGGTGAAAGAGCAATTCTAAACCAGGGACATTAAGTTACTGAGTTCAAAACAATTTCATTTGCTATTTTCACACAAAGATCCTGTCTTGGATTTTGATGATGTAGAAATACTTTGGATATAAGTAGATAAATAACCCACAGAGCACTGGAAACCACCACTTTTTGGATGGCAAGTAGATGTGGACATTGTACGTGTTAAGCTGTATTTGTTTTGATTTTTTGGTTTTGAGGAGTTGTGTGCAGCTTGTGTAAGTCAGAAACTGTTCAATTTAACACAGTCCCCCAATTAGATAAATGTCTAATTCTTTCCTTTGAAAAAAGGCTAAGTATAGGTCTTGTTCCCCTAACCACTCTATCAAAGTGAAAAAAAGATGTTTTCCTATTAAGCTGGCTTTACGATTGTGAGTAGATTCTATCCATACCAAATCAGAGGTTTCTGCTATAGGTCATCCTATATTGTACACTTGCAGCTTTCCTGTAGTGTTTTGCGTAGTTTGTGTTTCTGTTTCTCCAGTGCTTGTGTTTAGCCAACTGACTCAAGTCTTATTATGGTACAGGTAGTGACTTCGGGGAGGAGAAGTTACCACGTGATGTAGGAAAAAACCAAAGAAATAATATTTTCTTGTGAAAGCTTTTCTCATTTTACATTTTGTGGCAAAACAATGTATTGTCTCTCTGAAAAGACAGAAAGAGGAAGACCTTTTGAAAAGGTTTTGTGGGGAGAATGAAATAGTATTGTTGGTTTTACTTACGGGGTGTATTACATGATCAAAGTCAAATAAAGCTGAATCACTAAATTAGGTACAGACGTTTCCAGTAATAATCATGCAAGTACCTTTTTCTCAGAGCTAGGAGCATACCTGCAAAAAGGCACTTGCCTGTCATTGGTCATAAAGTTGAGTGAGACTGGTGACAGACACAGTTAAGGACTAGAGTCTGTGAAAAGTAAATGAATTAAAAAGGGAAATTGGTTGACTACGTAGGAATATCTTACCCATGTTTGCCTCTATTTTTTAGAGTTGTGTTTTCAGTGTTTTAAGATCATGCCCTTCCTGGAACTCTATTATCCAAGTGGGTGAATAATCTAAAGAGGGAAATTCTGCTTCAGAAAGACATCAGGAAATATTTAATTTTTACGACTTATTTGTTTGTTTCTTTTTTTTTTTTTGGGGGAGGGGAGTAGTAAAACTTGTGATATGCAGGAAAAGTACCAAAAAGGAAGCAGAAACAGGAGAGAGAGCTTAGAAAGAGTGTTCTGTAATTCTGTAACTAGTATTTGTCATGCATGTTATCTAATACGTATAAAATCTCAGTGGAAAAGTAAACGTGTTATGCAGACTCTGAATTTCACAATATCTATGTAAAGTAAATACTTCTTATGATACACGATTTATAAAATATTGTAACAGTCTTGAAAATAGTGTACCATTCCTCCCTCATCCCCTGATAAAACAGAATGCTTAATTTACAATGAATCAGCCCTAAGGCCAGTACTGAATGTTTCATTTACATTAAAAAGGTTTGGGAAAAAGATCAACACAACAGATAAAGAAAAGACAGGAGAGAGGAGGTGGAAACAAAGTGAATCAGAGTAGATATATTTGGGATAAGACATGTAAATCATTGAAATTTAATTCCTACTGGAAAGAGAAGACTAGCAAACAAGAGTATAAATTCATAAAAACAAGAGAGTGTCAATGTTGAAGAAATGAAAGAGTATGAACTGGAAAGTATCTTTCTAAGACAACTTCACAAAGGTAAGGCAATTGCTAGATAGGTTGTCAGTCTCCAGTTTGTTTATAATTTTATACCTTCCTGAGTTTGTTTCCTACTTTATAATCGATAAATCAATCACTGATTTTAAAAAAATAAATAAATAAAATTTAAAAATCTAATTTTTTAACCTTAAACTAATCTGATGCTAAAATGGAAATCAGGCAAAACTGCCAGTTTTGGCCTACCACCCTTTTCTTAAGTATTAAATACAGTGAAAATAGTTCATGAGGGTTATCTTTTTAAGAAACCTGTGTTTTATGACAAAATTATGTGACTCAGTGTCTGTGTTTGGGAGCTGAAATACCCAATTAAAGTGGATCCCCAACTGGACTTTTATCAGTTGCGAGATTATGAAAAGTCAGAAGATGCTGGTGTTGATACTTTCTAAGGCCATAGCAAGCTTCAAAGTAATTTATTTGTGAAGGCTGCTGATAAATTGAGCTTTTTCTATGTTGCAAACCAATGATGGTTGTCAAAACAAAAAAAATGTTTCCTAAGTGTATGTACCCTTGTATGATTGCATAGCATGCTAGAAAAAAAGAACCTCACAGCCCACAAATTAATCTACAGGTATTCTTAATATAACCTTTTATTTTACCTAATGTAAGTAGCTTGACCTTGAGGCAGTGATGGAATAATTTATAATAATCCGCATGCAACGAACAGTGGGATATTTTTTTAAAAAAACCCACATATCAGTAATTTATTATTTGGTTTTATAAAGAGGAAAGTATGGGCTCTCTGGAGAAATACAGAAACAATGTTTTGAGTTGAAAAGACTGAAGCAGTGAATTGGTGAAGGAATGAAGTGGTACTCACAGCAGAGAAAGACAGGGACTATGTAAGTAAATTGGACATACAGAAGTCCATGAGATCACATGGCAGGTATCTAAGGTTTCTGAAGGAGATGGCAAATATCATTGTAAGACTGCTGTTGATAAGTTTTGGAAGGCCACAATGATCAAGGGACATTCCTGATGAGTGCAAAAAAAAGACAAATCCAACTTGAAGAAAGGTGAGAAGGAGGATCCAGGTAGCTTCCAGCTGGGCAGCTTAATTTCAGTCCCTGTGAGGATTATGGAACAAATATTCTTGGATGCCAGGACCACACACATGGTGATTGAGAAGGTGATTGAGAAGAGCCAGAACAAATTTACTATGGGAAAATAAAAGTTTTTTAAGCCAACAGGTCAAGGGACGTGGTTCTTCCCCTTTATTTGGTACTTTTAAGGTCATATCCAGGGTACTGTGTCCCATTTTGGCTTCCCTACTATAGGAAAGACATTGACTGGAGTGCAGTTGAGAGCCACCAACGTGGTTAGGAGCTCAGTGTGCATGATGTACAGGTAGAAGCTCAGAGAAGTGACTTACCTCAATCTTAAGATGAGAAGGCTAAGGGAAAATCTTTTTGTTGTCTTCAAGCACTTAACCAGACTTTTCTTGGAGGTGTAATGACAGGAGAAGATGCAAAAGCAAAAGTTGCAAAAAGGGAAATTCTAACTATAGATAAAAAAATCACAATGAAGGTGGTCAAACACTGGAACAGATTGCCAAGCAAAACTGTGGAATCTCCATCCTTGCAAATATTTAAACCTTGACTGGACCAGAGCAACCTGATCTAAGCAACCAGGTCCTGCTTTAAGTATGAGTTTGGACTAGATGATCTCTGGAGTTTCCTACAAATATAAGTCTGTGACTCTATTATGAAACTGAATTCAAAAGATTCCAGGCTATATGAGATAGATCATTGTTTCTTAATGTATTGTTATTAAGACTGAATTTGCAAGAACTTAAACACAGTCCTTGCAAAGCAGTAGTTATTGTTTTTGTATCTTAGAACTTTAAAAATAAGATGAATTCTGGCTAAATTATTGAGCTTTGTAATTCATAGTAGACAACTTTAAAATCTGCTTAGGGCTAAGGGACAAAAGAATTTGTGTTGACTTCTAGATTAGTGTGGCTGTATGGATCAGACAAATAATTAATCGTATTTGTGTATAGAAAAAGGTAGAAACCCTTAAAAATTTCTTTTTCATCAAGTAAAACTTAAATGTCATAAATTTTATGTGACACAAATAGAACAGATTGGTTGGGTTTTGCTTTTTTAAATAAAATTGCCCTTTTTGATAAGACACTGAGGGATCTATTAATGGAAATTTATATATTCTACCTTATAATATTTCAAGTATTATATGTATTTAGTGCATTTTAAGCTAAGATGAATCTATTAGATATCCACATCCTTCAAGGGATTTGACATTTTTGCTTCTAAAAGGGAAAAAAAAAAAAAGGAAAAATTACTTCCCTAAGAATCTGTAAAGTAACATCACCTGAAAACAGCTATTTGAGGATAGAATTTATTGTAAAATCACAGAACCATAGGAAAAACTAGTCTGGAATAGACTTCCAGAGCTCATCTGGTCCAAACTTCTGTTGAAAGCAAGGCCTCAGGTTACATTTTTCAGGGCCCTGTTCCAGTGCCTTGTCAGGCTGAGTTCTGAATGTTTCTGGCACGAGAGGTTCCATCACGTCTCTGAGAAACATATGCCAATGATTAATTGTTCTCACAGTGAAGCATTTATTATATTCAGACAGAATTTCCTCTAAGGCAATTTGTGCCCATCACTTCTTGTCCTGTCCCTATGCATCCTGGTGAAGATATTAATCCTTCTCTGTAAGTACCTTTTCCTTAATGAAAGAGTGTGACTGGAGTATGGTTCCCCCCGATCCCCACTAGTCCCAACTCTTCTGTTCTCAAAGCTGAACAGACCCAAATCCTTCAACTTTTTTCCTCATACATCAAGTTCCTAAGTCTTCTCATCATCTTGGTAGTCTTCGTCTAGACTCTCTCTAGTTTATCAATGTCTCTCTTAAACTAGGAGTATCACAACAGTTTACTTTTCAGGCATGGCGTACCATGTGCTGAGTAGTATGGAATAATCATATCCCACAGTCCTCTGGTACATTCTTTCTGATGGTCCCCTGGAGGTTGTTGCCCTTCCTTGCTAACCAGAGCATGCTGCTGGCTCATGTGGCTCATGTTGATCATATCCACAGCTCTCCCCACATCAACTGAGCTAGTTGTTTCACTGTAACAGGCAATTATGTAAAGATCAAAAAATATTTGTTTTAATCAGGTGTCACTACTATGAATTTTAATCACTCGATGATGATCTGAATTATCTGACTTAATTACCTGATTATATTATGTTTAAGCATTTCTATGACCTTTTTGTATCTAATTTTCATATCTAAAAGGAATTAAACACATATATCACGAGGTAACCTTTTAAATATGAGATCACTTGCTTTATACAGTTCGTCTAGTTAATTTAAAAATCAGTTAGCAACTAAATTTAGATCATAGAATGCTTGTCAATAAAGTTGCATTGTTTTTTTGACTTAACGCATACTAAATTCTAAATATACAATTAATGTAAGTTATATTCTGTTGCACAGCTACATTTTTATCAATACATTGAAAAGCTTATACCTTTTTATGGGAAGTATATTTATTCTGCTGTTTCAATGTTCTTGATGGCTGGAATACGTAGTTAAAATATTTTAGCTAAGTAATAAACTTTTCAAAGCTTGCATGGATGTGCAATTCCTCTGAGCTAGCCTTGCATGTTTGGTTTTATAAACTGATTTTAGTTTGCAGCTGCCAATCATTTTCACTCAAATGTTTTTCTTTTTGCTTTTATAGAATCTTTTCCTACTGAAAGTTATTGTTTTGTTTATAGTGAAAATAGTGACATGGCTTGTAGTGAACACATAGTGAAAATGATAGAGTTAGGAACACCATGAACTAAGCAGCATCACTAATATTCCTCAGGGTTCCTCTTTTAGTCCTTAAACTAACATGTTACTTAAGCATATATTTAACTTTTACTCAATGCTAAAGTAAAAATCCACAGAAATGTTAAAGAGATTAGGGATCTTTTTTCTTTCACAATCTGATCTGAATTCGTAGTCATTTTGTTATGACTGGTAGAAGAGTAAGTGGATGGAAGTGTGTATTTTGTCATAGGCATATATTTACTTTTCCAGTTGAGCAGGGCTAAGGAACTTATCACAAAATTTTCTCTCACTAATCATCTCTTCACAAAGGTATGTTAAGAGATGTGTTAAGTACATAACAATGCTCTACACTGTTTGATCTCAACTAAATATGATCTAGAAATGTGCAAGGAAATTTTTCCCTATCTCTTTAGTTAAATCTTAAATCATAATTTCTAAATGCCTACTACAGAATAATTGGCCTAAGACTTGCAACCTCTTAATAACCAAAAAAAGCTGAATCCAGTAGGATTAGCACTGTGTAAGACTTAACTGTTTACAGCAGTCTCTGAAAGATAATTGTTTTCTTCTATGTTACATTATGAAAACAAGGTTATTATTTTGATTGATATTATGAAGTTTATTAATATCATGAGACTAAGTAGATTAAGAAAAGGAAAACTTGATAATTCTTCTTTTTACACCATATTGCTTCTGATCTCCCCAAAATGTTCAAGAAAGGTTGGAAAGTTAGCCCAGCCATTTTGTCACTTTTATCACTTGGGAAGGCAAGTATAGACCTGTGAAGTGCTGTGCCCAGAGTACAGAAACCTCCAAAAGAGCTCAAGAACAGAACGCTTAATGATTACATATACTTCCATATACATACAGTTTTTCTGTTGCTTATAGTTTCAAAATGGTCTATGAACATGAACAAATGTATTTATATCATCCCCATTTTCTCTGTCTTCCATGACAAAATTCTGATTCCTTCCTTTTATGCCTATTATTTATGTATTTGAAGACAATTTTAATGGTAATCTTTAAACTCAACAAACCTATATCTTCCAGTGTTTCATGATGACTATGTCTTCTAGTTTGATCCTTAGTCATTCTTGTTACTCTTCTCTTGATATTCCCCGGTCTTCTTCTTTCTTGAAGAGCGATGGTCAAAGTAGGCAAAATGTTTCAGGTAAGGTAGTATTACTGCTAGGAGATTAATAACTATTTCACTTGTTTTTATTTCTACAGCTCACTATGATATTTACTATTTTTTCAATTGCAAAGATAAACTGCTTGAGTTAACCCCTCTTTATATTGTCATGCACTATACTCTGCAGCTTTGTAAACCTATTATTTATGCAGTTATTCCTATCATGTATTTCTTCAATGAATTTTGCTTATGTGTGTGAAAGACCTTGTCCTTATGGAATTACTTCAATTATTTTTTTTCAGAACCTCTTTAAAATATTAAATATAGTTTGAAATGTTAACTTTATGCTACAATGTGCTTTTAGTCCTACCCTACTTAGGATAATTGTCAAATTTGAAGTCATAATGTATGTCTTCTGTTGAATTGAAATGATAACTATGTATCTTTAAAAAGATCTCTCTAACATACTATCTTATGTCTGACAGTGGCCAGTAACAGTTACCACTGAATAAACAAACAGGGAAAGTATATGGTGACTCTTTACAAAAATCTCCTCTAATGTTCGTTAAGCTGTGGTTTAGAGGTTTCCTGATACATTCTTCTACTATAACATTTCATATCTAATGACAAGGAAAAAAAAATGATTCTTCAACATTACATTCTAAAATGGTCTTATCTGAAGAATTCTCTTTCATTCTGGATTGAGATCCACCAATATCTAATAAAAGAAGCATTTCTGAGTCATTCCAGAAACGAATTTGAGAGGTGTTTGCCAACATTTATTCCTAGAAATAGTTTGAATGGATACTAGAATTCCCATTTTTTTAAAGACTATTAAAGACTCCACGTGAAGACCAATGACATCTGTGAAAAAATGTTAATAAATACCCATCTTTTATGTAGTATAATGACTGAAAATCATCATTATATTTTCAAGCTGTCTAATAATGACATTCACATTGTTTTGTTTTCTCCCTTATGAGACTGACTGAAAAAACCCCAATAAATTATGGAAATAGATCATTGTTTTAAGGCAGTTCTCAATTCTTTCACTAGCTTGGGCGTACTTGCCATATTAGCAATCTATATTGGACGAGCTTCAGAGATATTTTCCATTTCTCTACGATGCCTTTCAGAGAGCAGTAATGCAAGGCAGAATTCACCATCATCTAATTATTCAAAATTAGAGTTTAAACTGTATGTAAGTGCAAAGACTCTACTAGCCGTTCTGGAAAAAGTCTTGCCTAAATATTACCTGAAACGAAAAACAATCTCTGACCATTTGGGAAAAGGACATATCATACCTTAAAGACAAGGGCAGAGAGATGGTTCTATTAGCACCATTTTATTTCATACGTAAAACATAAATGTAAGAACAAAACACTTTCAATGTTCTTGTTCATTACAAGAAAAGGTACCTAAATCATTGCCTGCTTCTTTTCTTTTTTTCCTTTTTTTTTCAATTTTTTTTTTTTTAATTTTTATATCATGTTGATGTCAGCAGCTGTAAAGGAGACCCGCTTATAAGCGAAAAATACTGAGAAGACTATGTCTGATGAAGTACTGACAGAGAACATACCTGCCAGCCTGAGAACTCTTAGCCTGGGAACTAGGCCTACGAACTAGAAGCATCCTTCAGAAGTGCAGCTGACATCTTTTAAGTACAGTTGGGTACCTGGAAAACAGAGGCATCTTGAGATACCATCAATAAGCCAAAAAACAGAGAACTGTAACAGCGACTTATAGACTGAAAAGGTGAAAAATCGTAGAATTATAGAATTGTCTAGGTTGGAAGGGACCTTTAAGATCATCTGGTCCAACCATCAACCTAACTCTGATAAAAAAAAAAGATAACAAAAAACAAATAAACAAAAAACCCCCACATTACTAAACCACGTCTCTAAACAGTATATCAACCTGTCTTTTGAATACCTCCAGTGATGGTGCCTCAACCACCTCCCTGGGCAGCCCATTCCAATGCTTAATAACCCTCTCAGTGTTAAATCTTTTCCTAATATCCAATCTGAACCTCCCCTGGCACAACTTGAGGCCATTTCCTCTTGTCCTATCACCTGTGACTTGAGAGAAGATACTGACACCCACCTCTCTACAACCTCCTTTCAGGTAGTTGTAGAGCGAAAATATTCTGGAAAATAGTCTGGAAAAAGGGGAAAACGTCATGAGAAAGCAAGAATTGGTAACTGCCATTGGCTATTCTAACTCAAGAATATTCTAACTCAAGAACAGGAAAACAGTCTGGAAAAATAATAAATAGGTTTGGCAGAACAGAAAACATCGTCTATTGGGTTCCAGGTGAAAACATATAAATTAACAGCATTATTGGCTGCTTTAAGTGGTAATGTCCTATGCCCTCTTATGTCTCTACAATATAAAAGTGACTTCATTTTTATCCAAAATTGATCTTCTCTCTCTGCAAACTGCCTGTGCTGCACATATTTTTCCTTTTCCTTAAAAAGGTCTATGTGAACTTTCTATGAGAACTTGAACCCTCCCTGGGGACACCTGGCTGACTCCAAACTCTGTGATGTGAATTGGTCCCCCTCTAGGACTACCTCTCAGTTATTCTTGCCACTTCTGGGACAGTTGGCCTCCTTCTGAGATCTGTTTAATGCTCTTGGTGTTGTATATATTCATGTAAGTAATCTATCATAAGAATACCTGCTGTTATATTATTGATAAGTTGCTTTACTAGTTAGTTACTTTACATAATATTATATATGCTTGTTGCATTATTATTTATACCTGTTATTATTAATTGCTGTAATACTATTGATTGATGCTATTATTCACTGTTGCTCTCATTGATAGTTGCCATACATTTGATTGCTGATAATAATTTGTAATAGCTGGGTATATATATATATGTTTTATTAATCATAGGTACACTTGGAAGTGGTGATTTTTTTTTTATTTTTTTTTTAATTTGTGATAATCTCTAATAAAATAGAGAAATTTAGAGGATAAAGCTTCTGTGTCTTTGTGTCTTATGCAATACTATGAAACCACAGTTGCGATCTCTATCACTATCAGGCTGGGTAACCCTTTAGGTTGTGACAGGTATAAAAGCAGACTTTATTTTTAAACAAAGAAAAATAAAACAAGGAACATAGATTATTACTGGTCTTTACCAGGCTTGAATTCTGCCAGGAACAAGCAATGCAGCTTTAGAGACCATAAGTGGTTTCTCATAGACATGTCTCCATGAAGAGAATTTTCTATTATAATTTGTTTACACCCCACCCTGAACAAACGTGTATATTTGTGCATGGCATCGATAACAACATGAGATCAGTGCAGGTCAGTTATCAGTCAACTTAACTAACAATACTAAATAAAACTACTCATAGCTAAATTATAATAGCTCTAAATTAGTATTAGCAACCCCTCAATAAACTAAAAAAAAAATAATAATTTTTTAGGCTTAGAACACAGCAGTGAAGTAAATTAGCAGCTGAAGCAAGCAAGAGGTTTCCTGTTTACACCTGAAAGTGTTTGACAGGCAAGACTGTGAATGAACCTGGTGCAAAGCTTACGGTTATGGCAGAAAAACTGCTCAATAAAATAAGAAACCAAATAAGACTCCTGTCCTCACATTGTCTCATTCTTTAGATGTTGTGTGCATGAATTGTACTGAGAACAGCACAAAAACTCTGGGAACATACTTGTGTTGAGATGGATGCTGTCAATCAAGTGTATGCTACTGATAATGAAAAAGAGAAATTACTGTTTGGAAATGATTTGTTATTGAAGTTCTGTCCTCTCCTCAACTTAATCCATAAAACCATTTGACTCTGGTGAAGGCACAATATTCCATGTAGTAGCTTGATAAGAGAAAGAAAGTAGAAAATACTGTTATTTGCTGTTATGGGAAGATCGGCAGCTCCTGTTCTCTTTTTGGCACTCTAACTGCTAGGAGAGAATCTCTCTCTCCCTCTCATCCTTATTACTAAATGTGGAACAATCATTTTCTGACCCACTTCTTTTATCCTATTTCCCTATTTATGTGTTCGACTTTCTGGAGCAACAAAATTATTTAACAATGTACATTGTGTTTATGTGGCAAGGTTTTGGTGGTGATGGGAGTGAAGGGGCGACTCAGGGGTGGCTATTATGAGAAGACAACAGAAGCTGCCCCCATGTTGGAGAGAGGCAGTTCCAGCCAGCTCTGAGACAGACCCACTACTGGCTAAATCTGAGCCCAACAGTGATGAGCCTCTGTGCCTCTGTAATAACTTGTTTAGAAAGAGCAAAAAAATGCTGCACAATAGCAACTGTGAGTGAGAATACAGGAGAGAAACATCCCTGCAGACACCAAGGTTAGTGAAGAAGGAGGGGGAGATGGTGCTCCAGGAGCTGGATCAGAGATTCCCCTGCAGTCAATGGAGAAGACCATAGTGAGGCAGGTTGTCTCCCTGCAGCCCATGCAGCACCGTACTGGAGCAAGTATCCACACTGCAGCCAGTGGAGGACCCCACGCTGCAGCAGGTGGAGGTGCCCTGAAGGAAACTGCAGACTGTTGAGTCTCTACACTTGAGCAGGTTTTCTGACAGAAGCTGTGCCCCTGTGGGGGACCCATGCTGGAGGAGTTTGTTTCTGAAGGGCTGCATGCTGAGGAAAGCACCCATGTTGGAGTAGTTCCTGAAGAATCTTGGCAGAGGGCATGAGGAACTGTATCGCACGGGACACACCCCAACTTGGAGCAGGGGAAGAGTGTGAGGAGGAAGGAGCAGCAGAGCAGAAGTGTTATGAACTGACCACAACACCCATTCCCTGTCCCCTTGTGTTGCTTGGGGGGAGGAGGTAGAGAAATTGGGAGTGAAGTTGAGCCCTGGAAGAAGTGAGGGGTGGATGGAAGGGTTTTTTTTAGATTTGTTCTTATTTTTCATCCTACTCTGTTTAATTGGCAATAAATTAAATTAATTTGCCCAAGTCAAGTCTGTTTTCCTGTGACGATAATAGCTGAATGAGCTCCCTGTCCTTATCTTGACCCATGAGATTTTTGTCATGTTCTTCCTGTCCTGTTGAGGTGGGGTGATAGAGTTACTTGGTGGGCACATGACAGCTAACCAAAGTCAAACCACCACACCATGTTACCAGGTATTGAAATTAGACGTATTTCTGAATAAAGTTGCAGTTACCTGAAATCACATTCAATTAAGGACAACGTAATGCAAGGTTTTAGTAAACGTTTATTCTTCCCCCAAATACCTGAGTATGTGGTTCATGATAGCAGTCATTGAATCTTCTGGTTTCTGGTAGTTTCACATTAATCCCACACTAATAAATATAAACTACAGAAAGAAGAGAATTGAACAGATTGTAGGAATTCAAGGCTGAAAGGTACTTCAGGAGGTCACTTCATACTTTTTCTAAATTTATTGAATTACTCCTCACTGATTATTCTTAAATAACTCCAGTGATAAAATCTCCATATTGGGCATTTTCTTTTACCAAAAAGCCCCACCGAACCAACTATTATTTGTAAGCTACACAATCTGAAAGCCAGGGTAACTTAATACCCTGAAAATAAATGGAGAAAATTAAAAAAAAAAAGGCTTTTGTTTAGAAATATTAAATCTAAATATGTGACAAGTATGTAAATAAATGGGTTCATTACAAACATGGATTTTTCTAAAGCAATTTAATAACCGGAAAGACTTTTAGAAAATACTTCTCTATTCTCATGAGTCTTTCTCTCCTTGTCATCAGACAACCTCGAATGCTAGTATATGTAATTTCAAACTGGTAGAACAGTATGTATTCTACATATGATGCTCACGATGAATATTGGAAGCATCTTGTGTAGGGAAAAAAAATATCTTATTTTCCAACAGTCTGAATAGTTCTGCTGTTTTTAATGGTTTTCCTCATTTGAAGTAAAGAATATATTCCTTAAGACAATAGTGTTTTGCTGGAAAAAAAACAAACCATAACAAAACAAACCAAACCTCAAACACAAAAAACAAAACAAAACAAAACAAACTCAAACCAAACCCTCTCTTCTATTAAATTCTCAAATAATATAATTTCAATAATTTAGAATTAATCTTGACTGTCAAAAATATATATCATGAGTCAATCCAATCCTCAAGTGCAAATTAGTTATAAAAATATCTATTTATTCTTATTAAAACAACAATAAAAAAAAGCAAGCAATGTAACGAGATGTTAGAGATGAGAACCGTTAACTAGATTAGTATTTTATTAATAGCATCATTCATAAATATTACCCAAAATCTTCTCTACTTTTTTGCTTTAAATGTAGCCTGGTTTCAGGTACAAATGTTAAAAATCCTAATCAGTGAGTTACTCTTCTACAATAGATGAAGTAATTTATACAGGATTTTATTAATTTATTCCCTGAAGAAAATCAGAGGTTGCCTGAAATTTGCCAAGAAATCGTGTTCTCATCACTAAAAATATTTTATTTTATCTGCAGTAATTGAATAATCAAAAGGATCACAAAGTTCTCAAGAACGTGCTGTTGACATTCCAGCACATTCCAGACATTACCAGGATGGTAATTATGCTTCATCAGGCTGAATACTTACTTTTCTTCACCAGCAGATCTATTAAATTTCAGGATGGGTGAACACTGCACATGGTCTGAATAAAATTACTGTACATGTGTTAAATTTACTATATATGTTATGTAAAGCCACTGCAAATGTTTCAGATGTGTAGGATACACCCTGTGTATGATAAACCCCATGTATATAGATTAACTGTACTGCATAGATGCACTAGGCGCAGACTATAATTATTTCCCCTAAATATCACCTGTGCCCGTACAGTAAGTCTAATTCTGAAACTGTTGGCACATCTCCACTCTGAAAACCTCTATGTACTACAAAACAAATTAGCCCGGTATATAAAGCACAGGAGATAAGCACACAAATCCTGCTTATTATGACTAACAGGATTTATGTGAATTCCTCCAAACATCTACCTTAAAATTTTACTTCTAAGATTCTTTCTTTCTATCTGTGGTTACACTTATTGACATTAATACCTAAAATGGTTTTAAATGTCATTGTTATGCAGACAACATACAGATTTATTGCTGCTTTAGGCTGATAATTCCTTGACAAATCCTATTTCTCCACTTGAGTGTCTGATGGCAATTCAGCAGTGGATGTATTCCAGCAAGCTGTTTCTTCATATCTTGCAGACTAAGTTATTATTATGCTTCCATCTGCTTGTAAAAACTGCACGGTGTCTTCTGTATTTGCCTAAAATCTAAATAATTACCATGCAACATCAAGTCTTACAAGCATTTTGGTTTAACACCTGAATCCATTTCTTTAGAAATGGAAGCAGCTACCTTGCACTATTGTTTCAACAGGTCCCTAACAAAAGCTCACAGGTTTCAGAACTAAGGTATTACAACCAGTGCAATTCATCCATTTCATCTCTTTTACAAAGAAGTCATATAGTGAATATGAGTAGTAAATGTCAACTTGCTGTTCTTAAAGATTAGCTATTTCAAAATTGTTAATGCTCTTACTCTTTAAGATTCAATGTAATCTTGTATCTGTGTTTCATCTTCTCCATTCTCTCCATTAAATAGTTTTTGTTATTATGGATTTCACCTAATAGCATTTGTAATTTAATATTTATAGAATTAAGTTGATAGTCTTTCCTTAATTTTCTTAAAACAAGCTAAATAGAATGAGAAATACACATTACAGAAGTCTTTGAAAGCAAGCATATGAAGTTTTAAAAATAGTAATAATATGTTATTATGATAAGTATCTTGTGTTTTATGAGAGTCATTTAATTGGCATTTGAAGGCAATTCACAAATTGAGTTTGAGTACTACTCCAGAAAACTTCCCCCATAACCAAGGGGCAAAATAACTGATAGAGAAAGATAATAATATCGTCCAATTTGGGGGAGAAGCCTCCTACATTTTGGAAAGTGATCAGCTAATTTAGTCTGAATGCAGAAACATTTTCAGAAGAGATGATTCAATGGGACATAACACTTTCAAATATCCAGCCTTCATTTAGCAACTGTTTTAAGCTAATTCAAATATGTCATTTGCTTAGCTGGATTTAGCAAAGATATGACCAGAATGCAATCACCTGACTGAGATCTATGTCAAGGATTTTAAAAAGTGACAAATGCTACAAAAATTGTGTATATATGTCAAAATATAAATATATTTATATATGTTAAAACAAGCACAAAAAATATCTTTTATTTGTCTATAGACTGTAGAATCAAAGGAAAATTTAAAAGAATAATGCATATACTGACAAAATTATATCCATCTAGGCAGGACTGTAATGCTTTGATCTTGTCTACACAAGGATTGGTGGTAGAATAAGTAAATACTGTTTTATTTCTGCCATATAATCAAGATATGTAAAAATTGAAAAACTGATAAAGCACATTTTGAGTGAATAACAAAGGTTCCATTTTTATTTTAATTGATAACGTACTTTAATACATCCAAAGATGAATTGCAAAGTAAGGTCTTCAGTATCTTGAAAGCTGACGGAATAACTTCCTCAAAAATAAATAAATCAATGAACACTGGTTTTAAATAACATCAGGAGCTCTAAAGGAAATGACCACATTGAAAAATGTGCTGAAGCTGAAGACTGGTGAAAATTTAGTGTGAATTATTTGAGATTTTTGCATGTGCTTAGATTTCTATTTGTATTTAGAAAAATATATCGATTTTATACATTTTAAAATAAAATATTAACATTTATATAAATATAAATCTAAGAATTGTAATATATGTATTAAATTAGTAAATTATATTGATTGAATAAAAAGTATATACACTATATATACTTGTGGAAACATATATACATACAAAACCACCCAAAAATGCAAATACTTAGTCTTCATACATCTGTTTCAAATATCTTTAGGAATGAAAAATACCTTGGCCTAGGAATTATTTTTATTATCATATAATCAGGTATATTTTTATAATGTCAGTCAATTATTTGATGATTATAAAAAGCAGGATATGCTAGGCCTGCCAAGAAGAATTAAATTTGAGTATTTTCTTTTGATACAGTAGTAGTATGATTGATGTTTCACCTGCTATCCTAGTAAGGAAAATTCAAGAACAGTCCTGAAATTACAAACCCTTTATTTCCTTTAGAATCATTAAAAAGAGTAAGTTTTATTCCACTCTCTTATAACAAATATATGTAAAGTTGTAGTGCTACAAAGGAGTAAAACCCATCATCCGCCTCTTTTCTCCCCTTAAGAAATATCAGTAAGATACATGCTCTATAACTACTTGAAATTCCCAAGATATTTATATATCCAAAGACGACTACTTAGCATTCTTAGCTATAGCTTTGCAGTGAAAATTATGTTTTAGTGGTTAACCACTATAACCCGCAACTCTGTTTCAGAGCTATTGCCCTCTAGGACCAATGGGCTGGTAGGCATGCACACCCAATATATTCTGCCAAGGCTTGCACTCTTCACTGAATGCAACAGGAGATGTTTTTGCTTTAAACAGGAGTCAAAAGGAAAGACTGAACTGTTATATTAGAGACAGTGTTTACTGTACATTTTATAGTTTAGACAGAAACATCAAAGGCAGGATGCAAAAAGAGACTCCTAGAGATAGGAAGCTACTCCTCCAAGGTCGAGTAGCAAAGTATTCATCTGGGTGTCCGACATACAAAGACATCTTGCCTGCAGATGTTTTGTAAAGGCACATTGCTCCTCCACTCTATGTAAAATATGATACAACATGCATACGTTTATTTGAACCTCTGGTTAACACGTGTGTAAATGAATGAGAATTTTGGACCAAGTAAATGCTAATATAAAATTTCTGTTTAGTTTATTTTTTCACTGATAACATAAAGAGTTTAACTTTTTTATGTGTTTTATCAATAACAATAAACTTTAAAGCCTTAAAAGCCCTGATAGAAAGGTGACCCATTCCTCTTTACAGCTAGTTTCTAATGCATTTCTTAAGATTTTTTTAAGTGTTCATTTTAAAAGATCTATAAAAGTTTATTGTTATGTTTATGGCCACCCATCTCTACAAGACCTATGCAAGCAATTATCGTTTTTCACTATAAATGTTTAGACATCATCACAACTTTTTAAAAATAAAAAGTAAAAAGTGTAAAAAGTATAAAAAGTATTTTTCACTAAGAATAACAAAATTGGTCTATTTGGTGGTAATAAGTACTTTCTGGGGAAAGTAATCAACCACCAAAACAAAATACCATCTTTCATTGTAGATCAGAATTAGACTTTAGATAACGAAAGGGTAAAAATAGCTTTATTTAAAAGAGATTAGTTCACTGTAATAAAATGTATCTTTTCTAATGTGCTCATATTTGTTCATCTCATAACTTTATTATCCTGCTGGTATGCCTTAATGGACTCTTTAATTAATGACCACTCGTTATTTAGGGTAGTCCAGGGAGCATCACTGAACACAGCAGACACAAACAAAACAGACAGATACACATTGAACCTCAGGGGTGGGGAAAGAGCCCTAGGTACTTGTGGTATGTTGTATTAGTCATTAAACTGTGGATAGTTTCCTATTAGGCAACATGAATCACTAGAAAAGTATGTTATAGATAAAAAATCCTATCTTGAAGAGTCTAAGTGACCTTTTCCATTTTTCATTCCTATTTTTTGACTTGGGAATTTGATTTTTTTAAATGGCTTCTGTCTTAAACCTTTCTAAATAATCTGGCAGATAATACTTCCTGGTCATGGTCAGTATGGATAAAGCTTACTAAGCGAAATAAGACATACTTTAATTGGAAACTGCTTCCAAATATGGAAACTAAACGTATAGCTGACCATCCTTAACATACCTCAGAAGATGGCAAAGCAATGGGGTTTACTGAGGACTGGATTATCTAGGATCAGGACCACTAAGCACTGTTTTGGGTATTACTCTATCTAATGGAGGATTTTTGAAACAAAGTAAAATCTTTGTCATATTTGTATGATAAAAATTGCTATTTCTATAATATCTGGAAGTGGTTTGTCAGATTTTGATCAATCAATGTCCTCATATGAACAAATTGGGATCTCCAAATTTCTCACATAAATTTCAAAATTAATGAAGACACAGGTGATGTGAAACAATAAAACCAGGAAATTCTGTACCCCAAATTTGCCCTTAGCATTTGGAATAGCCACTGGGTCAAAGCAAATGAGAAGGGAATGTGTTTTCTAATGTAACTTGATGATTGATAATGACTCTGTCTTCTTTAAAAGTAGCAAAGACTGGAGGACTTTCTCATACTGTTTTATCTCCAAAGATCTTTCTACTTCCAAATCTCCAAATGCTGATTCATGCCCATACATTTAACCTTAGCTTGAGTGAAGCCCAGTGAAAGGGCACGGGAAAAGGTGCCACATTTTATCTGACATTTATCAAAATCTGCAGAATTAAAGCCTTGTTCACCTATTATAAAAAAAAGAGTTCTTCTGCCCCTGGATACAAATAAAATCTAAGTGTAAAATACTTGTTCTACTGTTCTATCCAGGAAAGAAACAATAACTATATAAACACATCTATGACATGAATGGGAATCAGAAGTCATAAATGAAGCTTTTTTCTTTATATTTGCGGCAGTGAGCAGATGAGATATGCGGAAACTAAAGTTAGTTTGATCTACTCCTGTTTTCTCCTGTTCTGCATACAATTTTCTGTCTCTTGCAATTAGTTGATGTATTTTCAAATTTGTATTATTGTATTTACAGAGTTGCTTAGATAATAAAGACAAAAATTAAATCTACACCATACACTTTGTTGATAATGTAGATTATAAAGCTAAAAAATGTCACAGCACAACTACTACCACTAAGGTATGATAACCTCCTGTTTTCTGTAACAGAGTCAAAACATCATGGCACAATAGTGCTAAGACTGAGACAGATATGCCATCTGGAGAATAATACAACTATTAAGGATCTTAGAGTAGCATGGCTCTACCATATATATGTGTCTCAGAAGATTATTTTATTTATGATTTTCATTTCCTGTCTTTCACTTGAAAATACCCCACACTTTAAATTAACCTGTTTATATTTCATTATGGCTGATGATAAGTTTAAAAAAGGTAATTCCTTGAATTTTTGCCATTATGAAAAGTTGCACTCTGACACATTTTATTAAGAATTTGACGAGCCACCATGCAAAATATTCAAACTATTTATCAGAATTTTGTTAGTGAGCTATGAGCAACTGCTGTGAACTCATTTTAATTAAGATCACTATGTCTGATGTCAACCCAAAAGGAGGAGATGCAAACCCCTGAAATTTTAGTTATTCAGGTTCTGAAGGGCACAGAAAACTGCAGTGAAATGATCAGAAAAGAAAAAAAAAAAAACAAAAACCATCAAAAGAACTCTTTCAAGGAAGTAACACAAAAGTTGTTTCTGTTATTAAATTTTGATACAACACTCTTCTATTTGCTGTTTTTGCAGAACAGTCAGCAGCTTTCTTCCAATTTTTCTTCTTTGTGTAAAACATTAATTCAATAAACTGTATTTCAAGCTCCTATAAAAGCAGACTCCTGTATAGAGAAATATTTCCTTTTACTTAGAAGAAATATTTATTATAAACCAGAACGAATATGTATTGCTTTTCAGCTTTTCAGTCCTAGGACTGTACTTAATAACTTCGCAAATCTTCCTATCAGCCATTCTGTACCTCTAAAATACTGTGTATGCATATAGATACTTAAAAAGTCCATATGAATACCTCTGATGAAATCTACTTTGAGTACTCTCTAAAGGAGCCGCAAAAATCATTCCTTAATGCAATGATGGAATGGATGGCTGAATTAAAATTGCAAATAGCTTGGGGATAATTGTGTTTCCTTTTGTGTAGAACTTACCTGATGGACACAGCTTTGACACTGGTTTGTCTCTCAAGCCTCAGGTACAATGCGAGGGATGCTTCACTGATAATTTTACACACAAAAAAGGCCTCAAATTTGCATTGGTATCTTGATGGGCAGATGTCCACGCATATGCAATACCTCAGTGAAGTCTATCAGCCTCCATCAATGCACAGTGCTTCTTGAAGGATCAGCACTTAGATGCTTCAAGTACTTAAAAAATATATTAATGTATTCTATAGACAGCTCAGTGAAATCACTTTCCATATTTCTTAATGTCTTTTTGAAAATTAACCATCCTCTTTGGAGATGACACTATTGGCCCTTAGCGTTTACGTTTCAAAGCTGTTATTGGTTCAAGTCTTTGTGCTTGTACTGCTTTCTCAGGATATGTAGTTGCTGAGCTATCAGTCACTTTATATGATACTAAACACTAGACATGGTGAGAAAACATCCAATACAAACTGCTGTTCAGTTCTGAAAGATATTAAAATTTAATACAATCTCTGTATGAAGTTTGCTTAATCAAATGTCAGGGAGATCTTAAATCTATCAATAAAGACCTTAATTCACCCAGGGGGCAAAATCAACAAGGAAGGCGAAAATCCCAAACAAGAAAAGAGTCTTTAAGAGTTGTATTTGTAGTGCCATCTGCTTTGAGTTAATTGTTCTCAACAGGCTACTCAGCTGCCATTTAGTCTCTGTATTACTTATTAAAGAAGTGCTGAATACATAGAAATATGTCATGAGCATTAGCAAAATCCTGATATAGTGATAACACAGCCTGGTTGATATACTCCACTAATTTAAACTTTATTTTCTTCTTTATGAGTGACACAGCAATCTTTGTGCATGTACAGCTACTGATTAATAAACCTGACATTTGTGCAATCTTGATAGGCAGACATATATAAAAGAACATATGGTAACACTTTTGGTAACTTGCAAGAGTTGTGATTTGTATTGGTTCTTAAATAGCTTTGCTCCGTAGATTGAAGCACTGTTCAAAATTTCTTATAACATACCACTATGCACTATATGAAAGAGACACTTAAAATGTTGGGAAATGACAGTTTGCCCTTGTATCTAGCAATTTGCTCTGTTGTTCTGTTGTGAAGTGAATGGAAGAGGAATACTACCATTCGTATCATCAGGATATTGCAATGTGTCTGTCAGAGCTGCAGCCTGAGTGCAACGATCACAGTAATGGGGATAACGGACGGCAGTGGATGGAAGGATCACAGAAAGCTGAGGTAAAAAGAAGTCAGTTTTGGAGTTTTACCTCCATCTGTTTATAGGTGTTTGTCCCTTCTTTAGAAAAAATTTGTTGACCTTGGGAAAAAGTACACAGAAATGTTTCTATTGTTAATATTTTTAAAAAATATTAAAATAGTAATCATTAAAAAACAATCCAAACAAATAAAACTCACCAAAACCCCACAAATGTCTGTGAATCAGAATAAAAAAATCATAATCTGATAATAGATCCATGTTTTCATTATTTCTTTTGACTTTAAAAGGTCTCTGGACATCAGCCTTACATCACTGTCTAATGAAGTGTTGAGCTCTGATAGCATTGCCACTATTTGTCAAACAGTCTTTGTTTGTATCTAATCAATTTTATGGCTATTACTATGTTTTTAAGGCTTTGGCTACCATATCAGATTTTTTAAAGAGAAAAAAAGTTTTGTATTCATCAATGTATTAACCTTGAAATTCAAGTATAATTAGCCAAGTTTAAATAAATACATAAATATTACAACAAAAGAAGCATTTCGCTCAAAAGTGTAACAAAAATGAGATTATGAATTACACTTTTTGATCCTTATACTATGAAGGAAACTGAACTTCAGACATACGATTGATTCTATTGCTTTTAGGGGGATTACTCATCTCCTTAAAGTTAAACGTGCTTTATTCTTTTTCCTTGATCAAGTTAGTAAAACAATAAATACCCAATAAGAATGCTATATGTACTGTCTCTGGACAAAGAGTTTGCACTCATCCCTCCATCCATCTACCTACCTCAGAACTTTCTGTAACTTCCACTGAAACTGTCTACATATATTGTTCTTAAAGCATGTGCTACGAACAGATCATATTAATTAGTCCCTACCACTGTGCCACCTATCATCAAAATCTGTTTTGTTTGGGTTTTTTCCCCCTCTAAGATCCTTTCTTTCTAAAAGAAAAATGAAATGTGTTTGAAAACACATGCTTCAGAAGAGCAGCAGAAGACATCGAGGCATAGAGTCTGACCAAGGTGCAATGGCAACTTTTAAGTCTCTGTAGAGTTCTTGTTTCATTTTCTGACCTATGCTGCATCTTTATATGTAGCTTTGAAACCCTACCACTTTCTATAAGACTATTGTGGAAGATTAAAGTCACCTGAACACTGACTCTACAATTTTATTTTCAATTATTTAGCCTAGAAGAAAGGTATGTGAAGGATCAAGACCTGTCCTAATACTGTATAATTTATCAAATTTCAGGCAAACTCAAATATGAAATAGCTCACTGTGAAGTAGAGCTATTTCTTTAAACAGGCTAGGTGTCAGAGAAATTAAATGTTTGATATGCAATATCAGTTTATATAAAGGTCACAGGTCTGAGCTCTGTACTTGTTACATTCAAAATCTTGTTATAAGCAAAAAGAAACACCATATATATGGGACTAGGATTTATTGGCAGTCCAGTTGATGTTTTAACACTAGGAATACAAATTATGTAATTAATACAGATAAAAGTGTCATTAATAACAGAGTTAAGCCTGTTAGATAATCCCTTTGCCCCTTCCTGGCACCTACCTCTTTTCCATGGTACTGTGTTTATACCCTGAATGTCCTTGGGGCTCCTGGAGTTGACAGGATCAGCTCCTGGCAGGAAGACTGGAGAAGTATAGAAGACATGCCACCACCATCCTGAGGTCTTTGACAGAACAAGTATGAAGTTTGGTGAGGTGGGGGAGAAGGCTTCCTCCTCTGTCCTGGGCTTTGTTTGAATTGATTTTCTCCTTTCTGCCTTCTGGCTGCTCCTAGCTGAGTGTGACCGTGACCCCACAGCCTCCCCAGGCTCAGCCCCACCAGGGTCTCTTGTCTGTCCCTGAGTTTGCCAGACCCTTCCCACGGAAGCATGGGCAGAGCTTAGGCTCACACAGGGAGGGCAACAAGCACTTGGCCACGAGGCAGGTGCTGAAACCAGCCCAGCCCAGCTCTGGCCAAGGACCTGTCCTATTGGGTCAGTGCAGAGCCTATGGCCCTTTACTTATGTAAAGGCCAAAATCATAATTAATGGGCTGCATTCCAAGCAACTGATAGAACCAATAATAGGTAAGACAATCAGTAGATACAGATAAGTACTTTGCATAAGGGTAGAGGGAACATGGCTTTCTGGACAGAACTTGTACCTCACAAATTTTCCAGTATTTTTTGAAAGAGCTATACATGCAGTCACAGTGCATTTGGATTTAGAAAAGCTTGATAAAATTTCTATCATGGGGAGCTAAGCTGTAACTGGGTACGAGAAAAATCTTTCCCTGGTTTACTAACTGGTTTAAGACGGTAAAGAAGAGATGGCAAAAAAGGTCAGTTTTCACAGTAAATCTAATCTATCAGTGAGGATCCCAAATATGACACCAGTACAGTGCAGTCATAGATGTTCTGGCAATGGATTTTAATTATGAGTCAACAATGTTTTCTGATGCTACAGAAGTATTCAAAGTGAAACAAAAAAAAGGAGTACTATAAAATGACTGAAAATCTTCATCAGGGTCTCACGATATTGAGTAATCAGATTATAAAATGACATTAAAAAACCATGATATTGTTTAATGAAAATTTATATTAAAATGTAAATGGTGCAGAAAATACACAATAACAGATTTTAAACACCTATAACTTCTTTTTCTGGAAGAATTTTACTTTTTTTTTAAAAAAGTCATTATCTTTTTGTTCAGATGCAGTCAAAAAGGTAATGTTTGTTACTTTGGGAAAAGACATTTAGAATAAATAAGAGAGATAACACTGCATAAATTCATGACAAGCCCACAGCTTAAATAATCTGAAGACCACACAGAGAATTTATCCAAAGACAGTTTTAAGACTAAAAAAATTGAGGGATTTTTTAGGCAATACAGAAACAGAAAATATTTCTGAAGGATGGATAAAGGAGACAAAAAATATAAAGAGATTTCAAATGTCATGGAGGGTGGTGACTCCCAAATGCAGTAGTTTGGATATAACTATAGCTTTGGAAGTCCTTAAATTACTAATAGCTTAAAACCAGCAGATAATAATGAAGTCATCTCCCTCTAGAGATGTTCTATTTCTTTCAGTCTTTTTCTAAGTGTCTACTACCGACAGAAAGAGCATACTGAACCACACACATCCTTTGATTTAATATGACCTTTTAGGTAGATACAAAATCCTATATAATTTTTAAAGTTTTTATAATGTATTTAATGAGAAAACAAGGATTAAAACCAAATAAAATTCTTCTCCTTCTATTTCTACAGCTGACAAAGTGAAACTGTAATTTTTGATGCTAGACCCACCATATAATCTTTTTCTATTTTTCTATTTACCCTGAATACTTTTTATCCACAGAAATCTGTAATTCAGAATGTCACCAATGTCTCTGTAAATAATTATCTGACAGTGTGATCTGCAATTTTCATACAGTGTATTTTGGATGAAAATATGGAAGGCATACAGAAAGCTAATATTTATGGAAAACTTACTATTATAACTCAGATACTTTAAAAAGTTCCTAATTCAAAAGAGGAACTATCCCTATAAGAGAACATCTAGCAGTGTTAAGAGAGAAGACTTCTTTAAATAACATAAAGGATGTTCTGATCAATATTATAATGAAATTTAATATTTGATGTTATCTTATTAGCTTATAATGAATTTGTCCTTCTATTATTGATGCATAATCAGTATTTTAATCAGATTCACCAATGATATCATATCTAGAATTCAGCACAGTAAGAAAAGTAATTGCTGGATGCCAACAAATATACCTTATTATGATTTCCATTTTACATACACTTCAGTAACTGATTGTATAGGTGAACCATTTGAGAACTACAGTAAGCACTTAATGCCTTGCTTATTAAAGTGAAGCCATATTAGTGCATATTTTTATATTAAACAAAAGGAAATATAAGATACATTTTTAATACAGAAATATCCTTATTCTGAGAAGTTAAGAATATGATTTGTCATACTGACTGCCATGAATTTTAAGGTTACATCTTTTACCATAAATAATTTTGTTCTTTGTGGGTCTATATTTTAGTGAGATGAATGTGAAATTATGAAAAAAATACTCTTCCCACAGAAGAGAGAAAATCCAAATATCTTAAGTAACGTGGTTTAGCAGTAACTACAATAATACCTGAATTTTGAGAAAAAATATTTTTCTTTACTCATCAATAATATATCAGACTGATTTTCAACAGAAGTCTAAAATATATGTTAAAGACATATAAAGCAATTAATATTAAGAAATTAAGACCACTTGGCTCAAATAAGGTATATCTGACCCGGTACTACTCTTTGAAATAATGATGTAGAGTGTAACAAATTCTGACCTCTCCTTTGACCCTTAAAGAATTTTACATAAAAAATTAAATTGAATGACCACTCTGACTACAGTGGCAGAAAGGTGGAGTTAGAGTTGAAAAAGAATTACTCGTGTTCTTCTTATGAATTAAAGGTTGTTACTCCAAGCAATCAAACTTTCTAGTTTTCACTTCATGTAGATTCAAAACTTGTTTTTGTCCAGATCAAATGTGAGTCAGCTCTCTTTATTCCTTACATTTTTTATATAAATTAATTGACAAAAGTATCATTTGACAATCAAATAAGCACAAGTAATAAGATTCAACGTAGTCAGATAACAATGGATAGAACTCAGGACAAAAAGATTTAGTAATAGAGCTATTTACCTTGAACTATGAATTGACCCAATCCACAGAAGAAAATACATTCATTTAGAAATGAGATACTGAGTATTACATTTGCGGCCAATATACAGCTGCTAGTGTTATTCTTTTACTTACATTTTTAGTAACAGAAGATGGTATGAAACAAGGGAAGTTCTGCAGAAGGTTACCCAGAAGAAAAAAATGAAAGGAATAAAGGAATGAATATATGAAATAATAATAATAAAAAATAATAAATACACCACTACCCTCCAAAAAAGGAAAAAAGCTAATGGTTTGGTTTGAAAAGGACTTCCTTGCCCCTTTGAAAACATTAAAGGACATATTTTCTGAATTGCTTTTTTAGAAAATGAAGCTTAATTCCAAAATCAATTAGTAATATTTGAAAATGCTTCTTTCTGCCCTATTATGAAGCAAAAAGTTACATGTTTTAAAATAATCAGTTTACAACAAGGAAAATAGTATCTGTTTGAGAATAGGTGCTACATCCAAATCCAGTGTTAAAGATCAAACATAAGGATTTTGCATGTTACCTAGGAGTAACAGGCAATATTCAGAGTTTGAGGATTATTTTCAAATAGTAAATCACAATCTTATTTCAACTCTCTTCCTCTTTGGTGGGAGATACCATAGAAAAGACTGAGACAGTGATGTAGATAGACTCAGACATACTGTGATAAACGTCACCGCTAGTTCAAATGTAGAAAGGGATATATGCTTTAACTGCACAGAGCTACAGATATCTAATTTCAGTGGATTATGTGATTCGTGTTTTTTGCAAATTAAGCACTTAGTTTGAAATCATATGACTTGTTAATCTCAGTTCATTCTAGAAGATAAACCTTTATCAAACATACTATTTACATTTCCTGTTATCAGTGCTTGGACGTGTATCAGGGACATTGGTATCAACTAATAATCTGATCCCAAGGTAGACAATAAATAATCAGTCTTTAAGCAACCTAGAATTTTCTCTTTATTAAGCTAATGCCTTCTGATATTCTCTAGAGAAAGATAAAAGTAAGAGAATATGACTCATCTTTTTCATCAGACGTGGTTCCTTACCAGAAGAGATGCAGAAATGCTTAGACTCATGATTTTTTCTGCTGTCTAGTTGGCTGTTTGCATGATTTATGATGAACTTGTCATTGTGCTAACAATCTGGATGTAGCTTTCAAGCCTTCCTCTCTCCAGTTGTTGGCTTGCACAATTCTTGTTGAGTCATCATTGGATGTAATCATCACCTCAAAGCAGAATAAAATTACCAGCTACCTCTTCTTTACTATTCTGCTTTCATCTACAAAAAGCACATTATTTTAAAGTGTGGGGGTAGGTCTTATCCTGGTAATAATAAGCACTTACATCTCAGAGTATTTCTCCATTTTTTCTCTGAACTCAGAGAGATGTAGTTATTAAATGTCAAATTCAGGAGCTTAGTATCTGATAAATGACATTTCTTTTTTTAAAATGCAAGTCAAGTGAACTGTTTTTAAAAGTAGAAAACAAGCATCCATTGCTTGCCTTTCTTAAAGTACAACATCAATCAGCTTAGCCAAGGAAAAGAAATTATCTGAGGTAAGTGCTGTTGGTTGCTAAAAATATTATAGAAAATATATATTTGGCTTTGCTTTCAATTTTTTTATTCTTCTGAAATATTTAGAACTATTAATTTTACTACAGATAAAATTATTCTAGATTGTTCTTCGTTAGACCATAGCAGTGTCCAGTCTTTTTTTATTTATAAATTAATTTACTTTTTATAATTAAAAAGATCCTATCCATATACCCCCAATAGCATAGAAACTATTTAAAATTCTGAGGTATGAACAATTCACTAAGTATTGTAAAGCTCCTAAAACAAATTTCCCATCATTCCCCATATTTGTCTACAAAGTTTACAGTAATATCTGCATATCCTTACTTCCCCCATTTTTTTCTCTTTACTTGTTTCAGTACATGCATGAATGAAAGCAATTTCAGATATTCCTTACTTGAATCATAATCTCATATTTTCTCGGGTCACAAACTACAACAGATATACTGGGAATTTCTCTTTTTCATTTACTGCATTTTTCCTGTGGATAAAATATCTTTCTGTGTTTTTCTTTCAGGCTCCCCAAAAACATGTAATCTATGAAAAATGGTATTTTTATTTAAAAAAAAAGCTCTAAAACCAGTCAATTCTCTCACCGCATTTGTTATCAGACAAGAAGCAAAAGCATGACTATTTATAATTTCCTCAAAGCGATGATTTTAATAAAGGCACATTCAGAAATGCTGTCAATAGTTTAGGAAACAAGCAGAAAAAATACTCAGTGTGAGTGTGTGTTTATGTGTGAAGGATATATACGGTCAATCAAGGAATAACTGAACCATAATTACGATCACCATGCTTTCCACTTATTTATTCATACAAACCCATATGCTTATACATCAGTTGCAGTACAAATCTGTCTGAAGACAGCAAACTAGTCTGTTTTTATTCTTTGCAGGAATCAAACTGATCAGTTTTAATCATAGTTGCCAACTTCTAGGTTGTCCTTCACATCTCACTGGTCAGCTAACCGTAATCAACACACATTACTCACATAGGGCTCAATCCTAATTAGTCTTCTCAGCCTACAATATAAACAATCAGAGATTCATGATCTGAATGCTGACTCACTTTTTAAGCTTCCTGACTTTTCTCAGCTTCTCTACAGACTGATCTCCAAATATACTAAATACAACCACAGTGGATACACCAGACTGTCTATAATACAAGTATACTAGGCTCTAGGGCCTTTATTTAGACTACAGAACATACTGTTTCCACAATGATACATGAATTGTTAATTGAAATACAGTTTATTTTCTTGCTTAGATCTGGAAGGATTCGATAGTGAATTAGATGGTTCTCAGTATTTATAAAGTTATTTATATTTATTATAAAGCTATTACAGTGTCTTTAAAAATGTGAAAAGGATATGTGTACTTCATCTAGAAACTAGCTATCAGAGACAAGAACAAGACCTGTGTGAGAGGCAGATTTTTCCATATTTTCCCTCTGTTGAGTTGTTACATCTCCCTCTTATGTTGGCCACTGAAATATTTTTTGTGTGTTTCAAGATTTTGGTTCTGGATGAAAATTTCATCAAGGAAGTGATAATTTTCTCACTGATTGTATTAATCAAATTTTGTAAATCAATTAAACTTTGAAAACCTTGTAATACACCTAGAAACAGAGGCATAAGAATGGCTGCCATGCCTGGTTTTCTGAAATAGGAGAAATTTCTTGGGCATTCTGGGCTGAATACACACAGTATTATCACAAAAGGTCATCAGTCCTGGCTCTGACCAGTACTTACCATGAAGTAATCTGGAAATCCTTGGTGTTGTGAAACAAAGAAGTTTTTAATGAACTTTTATGGTATTAGTACTAGATGGCAAAAATCAGACTTTCTGGGTTTCATCACCACCACTGCAAAAAAAGGAAAAAAGGAAGCAAATGAAGACAGAATTTTGGGTGATGATTTTGAAGTCACATTTTGTATTTACTTCATAAATTCCTCAGTTTATGGATAAGAATATTTGGGACTGAAGGTAAATTCTCCAGAGACAGAAAGCAAGAGATATAGGAGAGGATTGAACTAACATAATTTGTTCTCTGGAGAAAATGACAAATCACTGTAAAACATGATGTGATTCTGAGTTATAATGTTAACAGAATGATACATGAGTCCTGTAATCATCTGTCAAAGGCAAATTAATGGTGACATAAAGCTGAACTATTCAGCAGCCATGGGTCTAATTTTAAAAGGAAAAAAAGAAAAATTTATATGAAAATGTGGATTTCCAGACTAACACAGTTAAGAATTTTTGAGGAAAGAAACCGTCTATCATTACTTGTTGATACCGTGTTCAAAAGAAAAAGTGTTTGCAACTCTACTTTTTTTTTTTTTTTTTTTTAATAAAGAAGGGTAAAAAGAACACACTAGGCTTGTATAAGTAATTTCATCTCTGCGTGGAATCAGCTTTACAAGCAGTAACAGTAACTCCTTATTGACCTCAATAGGCTTTCTGGGAACCTTTTAATGCATATGGAAACAAAAATAATGAAAGTAGCATGTTACTTAATTGAGCGCCTCTCAAAAATCTTTTCCTTGAATTTTCCTCTGAGGTTGTCAGAGAACTTGATTCTGTCTTATGGGTGTGAAGTGTGAAAGAAAGATATGTTTTTTCTGCACTCTTCTTGTGTTGGTGTACACATAGAACTACAGGCTCTTAAACAGTTTATGAGGCATATCATTCTTCTTAACAGTGACTAAGGTAAATTAAGTCAAGCAGAGAAGGTGAGAAGACTTCAGAACAAATCTTCTGGAAAGAAAAGATTAGATGAGGATGGCAAAATGGAAGCAAAGGCTTGAAGAGACCCTCCAGTAAATGGTTGAAAGCTGTGATCCTTCAAACTTGAATATAGCCAGACAGATTCATAGCTCATGTAAGTTACTAAAACAAAAACTTGTTATTTCATAAATGAAAATTGTTTTCAAGAAAAACATGGAAACCTACTTTTTGTTTATTTGATTGATTGATATGATTTTAAATAATGCTTACAAACAAGGTTTGTAGGAACCATGAAAATGAAGAAGGAAAGCTGAAGTTTTTGGTTGTTGCTAAGTGGCCAAGGCCTTTTCTGCTCCTCGCATCACCCTACCAGTGGGTAGGTTGGGGATCCATAAGAAGTTGGGTGGAGACACAGCCGGGACAGCTGACACCAACTGACCAAAGGAATATTCCATACCATGTGACATCATACTCAGTATATAAAGCTGGAGGGAAGAAGAATGAAGGGGGAGACGATCAGAGTTATGATATTTGTCTTCTCAAATAACCGTTAAAAGTGATGGAGCCCTGCTTTCCTGGAGGTGGCTGAACACCTGCCTGCCAATGGGAAGCAGTGAATGAATTTCATGTTTTGCTTTGCTTGTGTGCCAGCATTTGCTCTACCTATTAAACTGCCTTGATCTCAACCCACAAGTTTTTCCTCATTTTTACTCTTCTGATTCTCTCCCCCATCCCATCTAGGAGGAGTGAGTGAATGGCTGCAAGATTCTAGTTGGTGGCTGGGGTTAAACCACAACACTTGATGAAACTAGACTATTCTCAGTGGTGCTCAGTGACAGGATAAGAGGCAGTGGGCACAAACTGAAACACAAGGACGGTCCACCTCAAAATTGGGGAACCTCTTTTTCACTGTGAGGGTGACTGAGCACTGGCATAGATTTCCCAGGGAGGTTGTGGATTCTCCACCCTTTGAGATGTACAGAATACATTTGGACATGGTCTTAAGCAAGTGGCTCTAGGTGGTTCTACTTGAGCAGGAGGGTTGGACCAGGTGACTTCCAGAGGTCCCTTCGAACCTCAACCATTCTGTGATTCTGTGGTAACTAATGAATGAAAGCCAAGGTCCACTTTTTTTAAGTGACTCAGATTTATTTTTATTTTTTTTTACAACAGATGAGCTGTGAGGCCTCCTAAGAATCACTAAATGGCATGAAAAGCTAGCTAAATAATTGGCTGATAGAAATTTTCTCCTCTGAAAAACTTCAGTTGCAGTTTTGCTGTTTATGTACCACGTTAAAAGTTGTCTGACAGTGGTGTCAGTGGTTCTCGAGTCTAAGCTTAGGGCACAATAAAAAACTGCGTGTTTGTAGGATTTGCTTTAACACATCATCATTTGAAAAAGTCATGACATGCATTTTCACTGAATTTCACTGAATTTTTAGAGTTGGAAGGGACCATAAAGATCATCTAGTCCTGCCTGCAACTCCCCTGCCGAAGCAGAATTGCCCAGAGCATGTCAGAGCATGTTACTCAGGACTGCGTCCAGGCAGGTCTTGAAAATCTCCAAAGAAGGGGACTCCACAACCTCCCTGGGCAGCCTGTTCCAGTGCTCTGTCACCCTCACCATAAAGAAGTTTCTTCTCATATTTGAGTGGAACCTCCTATGTCCCGACTTGTGCCCATTGCCCCTCGTCCTCTCACTGGCAACCACTGAAAAGAGTCTGGCTCCCTCCTCCTTCAACCCACCCTTCAGATACTTATAAGCATTGATAAGGTCTCCCCTCAGCCTTCTCTTCTCCAGGCTAAAGAGTCCCAGCTCTCTCAGCCTTTCTTTATAAGGGAGATGCTCCAATCCTTGAATCATCCTCGTTGCCCTTCGCTGGACTCTTTCCAGTAGTTCCCTATCCCTCTTGAATTGGGGAGCCCAGAACTGGATGCAGTATTCCAGTTGTGGCCTCACCAGTGCAGAGTAGAGGGGGAGAATGACTTCCCTCAACCTACTAGCCACACTCTTCCCTATGCAGCCCAGGATTCCATTGGCCTTCCTGGCCACAAGAGCACACTGCTTGCTCATTGTCATTTTTCTGTCTACCAGGACCCCCAGATCTTTCTCTTCAGAACTTGACTCCAGCAGGTCCACACCTAACCTGTATTGGTGCCTAACATTCTTCTTCCCCAGGTGCAGGACCCTACACTTCTCCCTGTTGAACCTCATGAGGTTCTTCCTTGCCCAGCTCTCCAGCCTGTCCAGGTCTCGCTGGATGGCAGCATGGCCCTCCGGGGTGTCAGCCACCCCTACCAGTTTGGTATTTTATGAAACTATGTCTTATTTTAGTTTCAAAAATTCATTTTCTGGGTTGTCTAAATGGCTTAAAAATATGGTGTGTGCATTTTCCAAACTGATATCTAATCTGAAATAAATTCATGAGTATGGCTACTAACCATTTGGGAACAGCTCTCCTTTCTTATCTTGTACTTGTCAACATTCTTGGGAAAATTTCCATTTGTTTCTAAAGTCTGTCAAATGTATAATTAGATTTGAATCCCACTGCTTTAGGTGATATTTTGGCAAGCTGTTTTAAACTGTTAAGGGCTATCCTCCCTCTTTATCTTGAAAGAATGAGTGCAATCTCCAAAGATATATATATGCTACAGGTAATATATTTTAACTGTCATAACTACATTGTAGGAAGTGACTGAAGAAGAAGCTTAAGTATTGCCTGAAGCACATTATATACATAGAGATATATCTTTCAGCTGTATTACTGATTATATGCATAGATTACAGAATTTCTTCTTCCACTAACTTAAGGTAGTAGTAGTTCAGTCTTTCAAAAAAGTCTGACTACTGCCATTAAGTACATGACAGGGACATGAAAAAACTTATACAGTATGTGCAACTAGACACAATTTTTCCAGTGGGTTTGGGATGATTTTGAAAATATATGGCTGCTTCTAAATAGGAAAACTTTATTGCTACACTGTATCAGAAATACATTTCTGTGATCTGGGAATAAAGTCCGAACAGGAGCTGTATGATCACTCTGAAAACTGAGACCCCAGGATATACTCAAGATTGGTGATCCTATGAAACGATTCATATCAAAAAGCAGTGAAGATTCTGCTTCCTTATATTGCTTTCTACCTCCAGGATATACAGGCTGAGTCAGCTGGGGAGGTGATATGTGCAGAGGAATTTGATTGCTTTCTTACAGCTGTAAAAGATGTGGAATTTGTGACATGGTCCAATTTCTTTCTGTTAGTGGCTTCCATTCTCCATTACTGTTCCACTGGAGGAGGATCTAATTTAAGATATTTTTCTCCCCATCCGTTGCAACATTTTATGACACCCTCGGGTGTGCTGATTCAGCTGTGTGGCCTTGTTCTAAACCAGATGAGTGAGACAAGCCATTTTAAGAGTAAAACACACAACATCTTTTTATTTATTTCAGTGGATCATTTCAGGAAATGTAGGTTATAGTAAGGTGACACAGAAGTTAAATTGAACAGGGATGGTAACCTTTTCTGGGGAATAAGCAAATGTGGGAACAGAAGGGTAGAATCCTGATAGTTTGCAACTGTTACTGCTGGGTAACTAACATGAAGCCATGGTTTCATCAAGCAGACAGGTTTTTTCCCATAAAATTAATTCTTAGCTTGTTTTACTGGGCACACATCAGAATATACTTTTATAGTGTTCTACACTAAGAAAAGTGGGGGATTTTGTTTGTTTTAAAAGACTAGAAGGAGAAATACATTCGCTTTTTTTTTAAGTCTGAGTGTTATGCTTGTTCTACAGCTGGCAATAAATGACAATCTACCTCTTCCTCTAAGTAAAAAGAAAATATAACACTGCTTATACATCAATTCTCTTTCTGGATTGCTTTCTCAGATAGAATAAATCAACAAATACTAGCCCATCAAAGTCATTGGTACTATGTTAGTTTATATTAGCTGTAAATGTGGTGCACTTTTACAGTGAACTCTTTCTTTCTTGTGCTCTTCAGCTCTCTCTTTGCTGAGCTGTTTTATCTCCCTTTCTCCTGCACAGTCTTGCTAAAGACTTGTTTATATGTGGAAAAACTTCTAGTGTTAATAGCCTGTGTTTTATTCTGAGCCCGTTAGGAATGCTTTTCCATTATTTTTTTACATATTCTTATGATACAGAAAGGTTGTCTTTTGGCCCCATGCTCCCCTCTTCCAGTTGATTTTAATGGGGAAAAAACATAACTATTTTATATATCCTTTCTAGATGTTTTCACTGCTTGGTGAAAGTGACGGACCACTTCTGGACGCCTTAGAAAAATTGTAATTTTCCTGATGGGTATATCCTAATAGTCTATATTTTACATTTCTTAACAATATTGTTCAACACAGTGAAACTGGGCTGATGGCTCTTTGAACAGGACATAGTGGAAATATTAAGCACAGTAAATCATTCAGTGCAAAATTGTTCCATTGGTCATTTAAGCTTGGAAGTTAATTAACATGAAAATAATAGAGAAGGTTATGCCATACACAGAGAATAGGAGTTTTATTCAGATTTCAAATACAGAAATACTGCTGAAAATAAAATATTTCTGATATATAAAAATAAAATATTTCTGATTTATCTTTTAAATTTCAAGCTAGATTTCTATTCTTAGAATATCACCTGGTTTATTCATCTTTTTATTTACATGTATCAATATATAAAACCACATATATATGTGTATATAAATATGACTGTGCATAAACGTATGACTGTATATAAATATGACTGAACCATTCCTTGGTTATTCCACAGTCCATATTGAACTGAATGAGTGGGAAAAACTATGTACAAAGTTGAATGAGTCTCTTAAGGACGAGAGTTTGAACTCATCTTCTAATTTAATAATAACCTTAAAATAAACTGTTAGGTGTATTCTGTCACTACATTACATTTCAATCATTTTGAAGGTCACACTTAATATATAGTAGCAGTTACATGAAGTTTCTGTCACAAAACTCTCTTTCCACTCACTGACTTATCTGTTAACTGAAAGCAACTATATTTTTTATTTGTACAATAAGCTGCTTATGTTGTAGAGGAGTGTGAATTATTTGGGTGATTTTGCTGAAATAGCAATATTTCCCTGCTTGATAATGAGGTGTTCAGATCTTTCAGAACTATAGCAAACACAGTTTAATAGCTAGACATCCATTTCCTTCACTCATCTTTCTCCCTAACCTAGTCTTCCCATCCCACCTTGCTCCAGCTGTGACAGGGACCTGCAGTTCTTTAAGTTAGGTGGCTGCAGTGGCAGCTAACAGGGATCAGGTGGTTTTATTCCCCTTTGATAAGCAAGTGGAGGAGAAAGACAAAGGCAGCAGATGTTTTTCACACTTCAGTTACACTGAATCAAACAATAGCAAAGTATAGAAAAGTTGTAAACGTTTTATACAGTTTACAACAAAAGCTGATTAATATCAGTATTTTTGTAATTTATTTATTAATCCCAGGGATTTTTAGAACTGATTTCTACAAGGTATCCTCTACTGAAAAATCTGTATGGCACATGGCTCTTTGACACAGTAGAAGATAAAATTAAACTTGTTCTTACTGGACTCATCTTCATTTCAGTCATATTTTCTCTTAGTAAACTGAGTAGGCAATTGTGGCTTACATGTGCTGATTAAAGTGCTTATAAGTATATACAGCTAAATGTAATAACACATATACATATAACTGTGTATAGCCATATATTATTGTATGCAACCAATTTATCAGTGTAGAAATACTCATTTGCAAAGATCCCAGAGAAGAGACAGCTTCAGGAGAACTCAACATCTGCCCCAAAGCCTGTGGGGAGGATACTGAGAAATCAGAGTTTGCCTCTTCACAGTGGTGCATAGTGGTAAAATAAGATAAAATGAAGCTAGACTGATAGAAGAGAGATACAGACAGGATATAAGGAGAAAATTTTTCCCTGTGTGAACAATCAGGCAGCAGAACAGACTGCTTCAATCTCTCCTCATCCTTGGAGGCTTTCAAGACCGAACTGGTAAAAGCCCTGAGTTGAGGTCTGACATCAGAGATGACCCTGCTCTGAACAGAAAGAACTTGACTAGAGTCATCCTGACGTTCCTTCCAAAATGAATTATAATACAATACTGAATTATATTGTGATTCCTTTGCTTTAAGAATGTGCAAATATTTAGAGCTACAGTTACATAGTAACTTTTAGAGTTGCTGAGTGTTATTTTCAATTACTTAAAGAATTTAAGCAGTATATAAAAGGAATTAAAGCAGTATAATAAATTAAAGCAGAATATAAAAGAATTAAAGCAGTATATAAATAAATTTATATAAAATTTATATAAAACATAAAATTTAAAAAAATCATTATTTATGTAATTTAACCAAGTCAATGACTTTGTCCAATCCATTTAATCTTAGGTACAGGCAACAATAGTCTCACATAGTATTCAGGTTTATGATCAGATTTTCTTTTGACTGGAAAAAGTACTATTACTTTCATTAACAATCAAGAGCAGTTTCTGTGTTTGTTTTTTTCTTTTAGCTATCAGTCTCATCTCTTAATGATCTCAGTCACATCAGTCAATTCTAGCAAATCATAGGTGTTGCCCTTGTATACTCCTGATCACAAAACATGGATTTGCTGGTATAAGTAAGAGCTGTAAGAGGACTATTTTATTTAATGACAACTATGCAGGTCTTCCAATGAAGGGAGGACCTACATATCATCCACATCGGATATATGGTCCTCCCATATCACACACACACCCCCAATAAAGCCAAGAGAGTGATAAAAGTGGTAAAACCATACCAAAAAAAAAGGCCGAGTTTTGGGTTTTTTTACTCATTTTTTTTTCTCACTCCACTTTCATAGCTGCTGCACAGCATTTTTTACTCTTTCTTAAATATATTATCACAGAGGAGCCATCAGTTTCGCTGATGGGCTCAGCTATGTACAGCAGTGGGTCTGTTTTAAAACCACTCTGTCCGACATGGGGGCAACCCCTTCTGCTTTCTCTCAGAGGCCACCCCTACAGCCTACCTTCCCACTCTCCTGCTGCCAAAATCTTACCACATAAACCCAATATACTTATCCAGGCAAGTTTTCTGTTCAAACTTTGAAGTTTCTTATACAAGAAAATCTTTTTGTCATCCCACTTTCTAAGCTGTTGTTTTATAAACTATGAAGTCTTTTTGTTGCTGTCATGTTTATGTATCATCAACCTGTTATCTGCCGAGAACATTTTTGGTAATTTCTTCATGCTATCCATGGCACCCACAGGGTAAAGTTTAGGATAATTATGAAATCCAATGCAGTTTTGTATATCTGCTCTGGTGATGATAATAATAATCTGGTGATGATTAAAGGGCCATCAAACAAACCGAACTGGTGATTTATGGCTGATTTAGTCCTGAAGAATCACAAGATGTTGGAAAAATGCCAGAGTAATCAGAACCAAGATTATGTGTCCAAAGGCATGAATGTAGCTGAAAATATATATTTTTCAGGAAAAGGCAATTCCAGTTCAGCTGAAGATAGTAGTAAATTCTTGAAAAATCCAACTTCTAGAAATAAGCTGTTATAATATAAATTGGTGTGTGATTGTATGATCTATGCTAGGAATTATTGAGTGAATTAATGAGAAAAATCAAAGAGGGTGTTCTACCTTTAGATAATGAGTTAGATGTAACATGTAAAATTTAACATTTAGATTTTTAGTGTCTGTAAGGTAGTTTTGCTTACCCTCTCAACATGCAGTATGAAGGATTCCCTGGAATAATGCAATAACAGGAAGTGGCTGAAATGACACATTTCCTTGCGTTTCATTTTAGTTATAATAACATTCATGATAATTCAACAGGCAATGTTGAGAAACAGCCTTATGATCTTCCCTACACTGTTTTCCTGTAATAGACTTTGGTTTTGTAGTCACCATACTATGGCAGACAACTTGGCCTCTTGCTTGCTGAAATTGAAGGTGCTCAGTCTGGGTCACCCTAGAGCAGTTGAAAGTATTTTTTTTTCATGTTTTATTGTTTTTCCTTTTAAAATACCAGTGTTATATGAATTTCCTATTTTTGACCAAACAGAATACTGACACTGAAGAGCTTTAATTGGATGCTCTTCATTCAGTCCACTACCTGTCTGTATTTATTATTTTTTTAGCAATTACTCTTTACTTCAGACTACGTATTGAGACAAAGTAAACATGTAAGCACATTATTTCTTAGAAGTAATGTAAATATTTTCTTGTTTCCCCAAAGTTATTCTTTTCAAAGCCACAACTTTCACAACGGACGGGAGCTGAACTCAGGAACTGGATTCAGGAATGCACGGATCGGGATCAAAGGCAGACAAACAGAGTCCTCCTCAGACACCGGCCATCAAAGAAGAGGGCTGACCCTTTGATCTTTAGCTTTTATACTAAGCATGATTCAGATGGGATGGAATACCCTGTTGGTCAATTTTGGGTCACCTGTCCTGTTTGTTCCTCCCCAGAGGTGCAACCCCTCTAAGCTTTTTCGCTTCCAAACCTCCAATGGGGCAAATAACAAAGTTAGCTGAGCTTGGTTGTTATAGCAATAAGTATAAGCAAGAGCCTCTCTGCATACCATCCCTTGGCATTAATTATAAACATCAGACCTCATCTGCTAGAAGCAGGTACTGTCTGAAAAATATGCCATTAATATCAGAGACTTAAAAGAGGCTTCACTGAAAAGTAAAATTACTGAAAAGAAAATTAGTTCTGTTTTACCTCAAACCAGGACAGGTACACAACTGTGTAAGCAGCATTGTCTGAGGGTACCTGTGGGGCAGACCTGTGGTTGATCCTCATAACTGGAACATGACAATAAATCAAATCTGTTGTTATAACCACACAAGTCAAGAAGACAGGGATGAGAGTGGGGTGATGGGCTTCCCTGGGCTGTGAGAGAACACCTCAGTAAATGATCAAGCATCCTGGTATTACCATGTCAGTGCAAATTCCTGGTCTCATTGCACTGGCAGCTGTTCACTGCTTCACAATGTACTCTAGACATAGTTTTGGTTTGTTTATTATTTCTTTTGTTATGTTTTTCAATTCTGTAGTTAGAACTGGATTATATTTCTAAATTTATTAAAGATCATTCAATGTAAATAGCATTGCAAAAGATTTCAATCAAAAATTTTATCATGTAGGACAACAGCATGGGCAATAGATTATGTAGTCTTATGGCAAAAGTTATCTATTTGTTTATTCTTCTGGGTCACTGGTACACCTTATGTCATATAATGAGGCTTCTAATTCAGAATAGCTGCATATAATAGGACAATACTAATATTTTCAAAAGTTAGTTGCATCTTTCTGCAATGAGCCAGCACACTCTGCAGTTCCTTATGCTATGAACTGCCATTCTGTGGTCTTTAAACTTCAGAAAACAAGGCTGATTTTTTTTCTACAGATCGTGAAAACTGGTGTTCATAAATAGGTACTGTTGGATCGATTAATGTGTACTCAGGACACAAGAAATGGAGGCTTGTAATGCAAGGGCAACGTGTCTTGTTCCCTATTGATTTTTCTTTCTATTGATTCATACCATTGATAGTACTTGCCTTGTAACCTGTTCTCAAGGTAGCCTACAGTGTCAAGATGAAAGCGCTTTTCTCCATCCTTTTAAAAAACACTAGCCTCATTGTGATGTCCTTACAAGAACTACTTTTCCACAGCAAGTTTGCAGCATGTGTGATTGCTTTCAGCGACATAAAGATTTGATTAGAAATTGGTGATACTTGACATCATTAACCGTCCTTTAACAATAACCTACATTTTGTACAATATCCTCTTTATTTTTGCAGAACATCCTCCTTAGCCTTTTCTAACTCTGAATCTGCCTTTATGTGCACTTTTTTTTTTTTTTTCTTTTTTTTACACATATCTGCCAGGTCCATAGAAAAGATAATGGAGATATGCGGTTAGTGGAAGAAGAAAGGTGGAATTAACATTTTGTGAGCATTTCTCATATCTAAATTTTCATTACTTTTCAAATAATTATCTATGATGTAGAGCTAAGTAAAACTCTGCACGTTACCAGTAAATAAAGTTTGAAGACATTCAGCCTCTGATTGTCTGTCTACTGTTTCTAACAGAAATTTCTTGCTTCAAAAAAAAAAAAGATTCTCTATGGTGGTGTTAAGGACACATTATTCAGTGTGATTTCATTATTTATTAGGAAAAAAAATCCACTATTTCTTCTAACTTATTAAACCTCAGTTAATATATACACTTTTACACAGCGGAGGACTTTTTATGTCAGTTGTCCGGAGTACTATACATTTACATAATCAGAGTTTTGGTTTTTTCAACCTCCTTTTAATGAACATAGCTTTGATTTTGACGCGCGGAAACAAACCTTACAACTCGCAGAGAGTTATAAAACAGGTATGTTTATTGCGGCGCCGGGTGCAAGGGGGATCGCTCCTCCAAACTTGCACACCAGTTTGTAAAACAAGCGTCTATTTATGATGAAAAGCATACATATTCAGTAATGTGGGCTGGGTTATTATAATTGATTCTAAGAAAAGGCGTTACCATTCTAATTATTTCTAGGAACTCATTATCATAAGTCTCCTCCCCTTGCCGCATGCGTACTGTCGCCTGGTGGTCATGGGCCGGGGTCTTCTGGAGGAAGGCTCGCAGTCTTCTTCACCGTGTACCTTTACCTTTGTCCTAGAATGCTGGGTTGGCTGGACCCCAAACCGCGAAACTGGTCCTGACCAGATGGACGCTTTACCCAGACAGTTAGGTTCCTCCTTAGCATGCAGGCTGTTCCCGCTATCTTATACACAAGGCCATTTCTTTATCTTGGAATGCTGGGCTCCTGGGCTCCGAGCTCTGTTCTTTGCCAGGCTGTACTAAATCCACACTAACAACCTTTAACCATTCATTCTCTGAATCAATTTGAGGAAAGTGTATGGGAGTTTTGCAAACATCTTGTACAATTACTAGTAGTTCAGAATAAACCTAGTATGGCTAGGTCAAAACTTTAAGTCTTTGAACAGACATTGTTTTCTCTTTGATTCCTGCTCTTCAGCAAAACAAGTTTGTTTTTTTCTTATTTAGTTTGTATCAATTTAATTTCTCCTGCTAGTGGAAATACACCACAATTCAGCAAATTCAATTAATTTTTCACTTCATTAAGATAACTAATTTTATTTTTTAAATTACAAAATAAAAACTGGTAATAAATATTTAAAAGTGGAAAGAAAAAAATAGAGAAAAGTTCCACAGTTCTTCTTTAGTACAGCAAAAAATGTATATTGGAAATAATATATCCTATGCGGATCAATAACAGACTTTCATATCTATTTAAAAAAAAATCCTTGCAAAAAATATGACTAACTAGAATCTTAATTATATTATTACTTGTTATCAATAACTTGTTTTTTATTAATAGGTTTTGATGGTCGTATTTCTAAGCTGTTCTCTATGAATATTTTACTTTATTTCTGAATAGTGCATATGATTTCCTTTGGGGCATTATGTCTTTCTCTTTTTTCTTGTGTTTGCTCCTCTATTCTTGATCCCATTAATGGGTTTCTGGCTTATTTTGGATTACATTTTATTGTAATGTAATAGGAAGGAGAATACTTCACTCTTAGTCACTAGAGAAAATCCTTTCCATGGACTTGATCTAATGCCTCCAGAAGCCAAAATTAGTTGTCTTTTTGTCTTTATTAACATTTCTTTATTCTCATTTTATGTGAATAATGACTAACAAGTATTAATATCCCATGAATAGCTAATGGTCCCAGTTCAGTATTATGGAGGAGCAATAAAAATTATTTTTCAACTGCTCCTAAAGTATATAAATAAACATGCATGATTACACTAACTTGTATAAAAGTCAAATTACTAAGTCAGTGGTTTGAATGCAACAAATTTTATCATTAAAATAGTCCTTAACAGACCAAAATGTAGGGCAAAGTGCTCAATATAAAATGAGTTTAATTATTTTCATCATTTTTAATTGAAAAGTTGAGCAAAAATTGATGTTAACAGGTCATTAATATTCTTCATGAATCATCAAAGCTGTATCAATCTTTCAGTTGTGTTAACGTGTCTATCATAATTTTGTGGGGTCTTCAGTTTTTAGGTTTTTCTTTTCAGGAAAAAATTCAGCGAGGATCGTATATTTTGTAAAATATCTTTTTCACCTCTTCTCCTCTTTCTCTAATAAGCTTTTATCCTGTCTTTGTTTACTTTTATTGTTTCTGAAACGTGTTCTTTTGCAATAGCTGACTTCTTTCTTACTTTATACATACAATGAAGAGTTAAAGATGCTTATGGCAGTAGATCAGCTTGTATGACAAAATAATTATGGTCATAATGCTTGTTAACCTAAGTCAAAGACAAGAAATCCAAGGTTACTCCATCTGTTAGGGCCATGGATGGAAAAGACTTTACCCTGTGGGTAGGACCTACTCCAAAACATGGAAACAGGCAGGCTGAGTTTGCTTGTTTTTTTCTTTATTTTTCTGTATTGATTGAGTAACTTCCCTTGATATTTCCTACTGAGGAGTTGGGATTACCAGTAAGCTAGTACTGTTTTATTCTTGATGCTGAAATCCTGCTGGGAATGCTTCATCTTTAGGACTCCAAAAATAACTCCAGCTACTGAAGGTTTCATGCCATTCTTATTGCCTCAGAATAATTCTTTTGCTGTATGAGGAGAGAGGTTCTGCCAGGTATTCAGAAAGTACCACCATCAATGCTACACTCAAGAACTTGTTCTGGGAAAAAGGAAACTCACATACAGATGGAGGTAAAATTTTAGTGTTAATCCAGTTAATGTTTTAACAGTGTAACAGTTCAATTTATTTGACACAAAAAAAGCCTACTACAGTTGAAATTATTATCTCATAAAACCATTTCCTATGCATTCCTGTTCACTTGGTGCTATACTTCTCCTTCCAATGTCTCCTGAGGCTTGAAGCTGATGGTATCTGCCTACTCAAGAAGAACAGAGGAGGATTTTATGATAAATCACCATCACCCTGATTTTTTTTGCCAGGAACAGTGTCATTTGGAACCCCTCTGTCCTGGAGTCAGCTTGGGTTTATTTTAATGTGTTATCCTGGGATGCTGCCTTCTGGCTCCTCCCAGTTGAGTGTGAGCATGGTCCCACAGACTCCCCAGACCCAGCTCCCCACAGGGGATCTTGCTTGTTGGGCAGCAACCCCCTAGGTTTGCCAAACGCTTCCCACAGAGGCACAGGCAGAGCTCAAGCTCAGCAGAGCTCAAGCTCAGCCAGGAGAGACAACAGGCACTTGGCCCCAAGGCAGGCACTGAAACCAGCCCAGCCCAGCTCCAGCCAAGGTGAGACAGTCCTGACACCTGTGCTCTCAAGTGAGAGCAGAGTCAAAAACTTTTCACTAGGAACTGCAAAAATCATATTTACAGGCTTTGCTGTATCAATATAATCACTGAAACATTTTACTGATCTATTGTTCTTCTTTCAATATGCTGCATAAATATGTGACAAAAGTATGTAAAATTTTGACATTGAACTACAAAGTAACCGCAATATTACGAAAGACAGTCATATTATTATAAGAGGAGTTTTGGTCTTTCTGTTCTTGTGTTTTCTTTGCTTACAAAATATCTTTGTTTCCCTCCTGTTAGGAAAACCACTGGCCTCTGGGCATCTGTTTAGGTTAAAGCATTTCAATGTTCTGAAGATTTATTTTTTTCTGCTGAAGTCTGAAAGAGGCTAGGAAGGATCACAAAACAGTATTTGTTCTATATAGCAAGTTCACATGCGCAAATAATTAAGTGTCACGTTTTGAAAAATTCAAATTATCTGACTTCCTAAATATAATTTTAAACAGTTCATTTTTTTCCTTTTTTGATTTCAGTTCACTGTGTAATACAAGCATGTTAAGAAGACATGTTAAGAAGACTTAAAAGGTTGTCTTTCTGTTAAGCCATTCTATAAGCAACCACAAGTACTGTGAAAGATGTTTTAATTAGTTAAATTTTTATAAACAGGATTAATATAATGAATAAATTAGATTCTGTGAATTGATTCCATTTGGGCACTGTGACTGCAATGACTTGTTTTATCATAGTCAGCTAATGTAACTAATTTCACATGAGACAAACATAGACAGTAAGTCCAGGGCTGTAAGTCTTACTGCCATGGAAAGTAACACAGGTGTTATTGTTCGCAGTTTTAGGAGAAGCACCATGTTTTTAAATATAGGTAGACCTGATCTCCCAAATCTAAAAAAAAAAAGTGAAGTACAAGCACAATGACCTTCAAATTGACAAAACATAAACATTTCACATCATTGCAAAAATATAAAGCTCTTTGAGAGACTTCTGATGTCTTTGATTTATCATTTTACTATGACACACAGATGTGACAGTTGTTGGAGGCAGGTAAACAGCTATAATCTCTTGAGGTGACAGTAAAACTGACAGAATTTATAAGTACTTGTTTCCTTCTTTTCTCATGTCCCAACTTTGATTAAAAATTGAAGGATATTTTCAAAACTTCTGAACAAATCTCTCAGAACAAAATTTACAATAGAACTCTAATTTTAAATCAATGTTTTTTCTTTCATGGCTTGTTAACTTTGAATTTTCTGACTAAATGTTACTCTTATTTCTGGTATTGAGATGTTTTATCTTTATAAATATTAAAATCAGAAGGAGTTCTTAAATAAATTATGAGTTCTGAAATTCTTTGTAGGCAACATTGCAATTTTGAAGTTGTACCCACTCTAGTCTGTGGTACATTTCATTTCAGAAGTTTTATGCAGATATGTCAAAGAGAAAAGCAGGCATATGGAAGAGGAAAAAAACATCCTTAAACCCAACAAAGTGAAAGCAATGGTTTATATTCAAAGAGTTAGTAAACATGTGGAAGGATTTCTGTTACTAAATTAGTTAATCATCCTCTCAGACACATCAGAGACATCAAAGGTAAATACTTGAAATATGAGCTTTAGTACCAAGGTTATCCTAATAGCAGAACAATACCAAATCAACTGGCAGAATATGGGAGCTATATTTTCTACGAATGCAAATTTCCATTATAGTCTTTTCTGATGGGCAGGGAAGGAATTGTCTCAATCCATACTTTTTTTTTTTTTCCAAGTTAGGTTTCAAGATCAGTCTTTGTTAATAACATGTTAGAAGGCTTACTTCTCAAGCTATCAGAAATTGCAAGTCTGGAAGAACAAGCTAAGCACAGATCTGGAGATGAAAATCCATTGAGTTGCAGTCCTGAATTTGTCTTGTAGGTTCTCTTCTTGTGAAATTTATCGTTAACATAGTTCCACTGCCATTTCTGAAAATATTCTGATTAATGGTTGCAAAAGATATAACCTGATATATAATGTTAGCCCAAATAATGTGTGCATTGTGTGTGCTGTGTGCAATTACAATTATTGTTCCTGTTTCTGAGAGATGACATGTTAGCAGTGGTTAGAAATGCTTTTCCTAATAGCTTTTACATTTTCTTTCTTCCTCTTTTCTTTCTGTTCAGTATCATATTTTCAGCCAAAACCAACACATAAAGAGCCAGACATGACTGCCTTTATATAGACAAATATAGTGTCATGGCACAGAATCATAGCATGACTAAAATTTTCAGGGTACAGAAAGTTAAGAAAAGCTACCAGCAACTTGCATTGCTCCACAATACACCTGTAGCATAAAGTGCAGCTCTGGTCCAAACTCTGACATATGCCAGTATGGCTGTTCTGGGAGAATGCCAGATATGATTTTAAAATTTGACAGTTTCCCTGACCAGTATAGTCTATGTCCTAACATCTTTGCAAAGACAACTCTGTCCATTTGTACTGCTTATGTTTTAGGAGATGTTCCTCCTTCATTCCATCAATTCTCTGGTGACTTCCAGAAATATATAACAACCCAAAGAATATGAAACTAGAAAGGTACCCTTGGAAAGCACATGATTACTTTTAATTCAGATGTAATTAAAAATTATTGTGGATACTCATGATTATCATTAGCATAGTTCATGAATAAACAGAATTATCATGAGATTAATGTTCTAATTATTAAAGTCAATCAGAACTGTTGTATAGCTTGTATTGCTTGTAACCTGTGTATTTATTTAATTATTTATTATTATTTATTTTATTTCTTTATTTAATTAATATTTATCTATTTAGAAATTATTATTATTATTATGTAACTAATTATTTAAATCAGTGTCTTTCTTATTGGTTAAAGAGAAGGATATAACTAATGAACAAAATCTATTGTTACATGCAGGTAAGAGTATTAACTAGGTACCTTGTCCACCACCAGATGTTTTTAAAAATTGAATTCAGCATAAAATAAGAAAGAAAGCTTACGTAGTTCCTTTCATCCTCATATGAGAATAAGTTTCAGTGCTATATAAAAGTTTGCCTTCTGTCTATATCAATTTAACAAAGAAATATTCCCTCTTTTTCATCACTTGCTTTTTATCACAGTGTTTTCAGCAAAACCACTAGGATTGAAGTCAAATGACACAGTTTGAACCGTCTAAAAGTTAGGCTTCTAATTAATCGTGTTTTCTCTCATGCTGACCATCACCCGTACAGGCAATTCACCCCAACTGAAAACAGGTATCTAAAATACATTGTAAAGAACTAGTACATTTTCCATTTTTTAGCTCGCATATCTCTTTTACATTCCACATTATTGAATTTCAGGTTGTTTTTTCCTTGCATCTTCCTGAGAAGTCTTTGAAATAAGTGTTTTTAAACTAGTAATATTCTTGGTGTGCCAATTCATTTTCTAACAAAGCATCCTTAAAAAACTGATGTGGCCTTTAAATTTTTTGTTTTCTCTGCTTTTGTTTTTGTTAATTTTGTACTTTAAATCATGAGTTAAGAAATTAAACTCTGACACCATGTATTGTGATAATAAAGCTACCATGAAGTATAGCAGATACCTTCTGGCACAGCAATACAAAAAAAACACTTGGGTGTATTAGTGATGCTACAATCTGCAGCGTCCAACACGTACACACACACACAAAAGATCTCACACTGAAAGTTCCTAAGTAGAGAGTCATATATTTGAGCAAACCTGGTTGGTCATTACAAGAGTGTAAATTTTTTTGAGGATTAATTTAGGGCATAGATCATGACAAACAAGCATACCTTTGTGACTGTTGTGAAGCACTTGAACCAGAAAAAAACAGATTTCAAAAACACTGCCTTTAATAAGTAACTGCTTTCTATTCACTAATCAGAAAAGCTCTTGTTCTGCATCATTAGTAGATATATGTTGTTCAGTTTAAAGTCTATGCTTACCTGTGTCAAGCATATTTCCACTTAAACATTTTCACTTAAAAAAAACCAACAAAAAACCCCAAAAAACCAAACAACCAAAACCCAATCAAAAAACCTTTATAAGTTTTATATTGATTGCATGCTCTTTTTTTAATGTTATCAATGTCAGGTCCAAAAGTAATTATTGTCCTAAATAGGCAGAGTGTAAATGTTATACATTGCTTGCATCAATAGTTGCAGAACAATAGAAACATTCCTTTTCTGTTTATCCAAGCCCTCATTCTTTGAAGAATTTTCATCTTGGTCTGTTTTGTATTTTCCAGTTGGATGAAGGGAACCGCAGGTAAGAGTCTTTCATTAGAGGCATGTCTGATTTAATTAATCTTTAATTATTGTGCAAAACAAATGAAAGGATAGCTTCGATCAGCAAATTCATTTGCAACATTTATCAACTAGCTGATCTTTATCACCCACCCAGATGACAGTAAATCAAATGCATGCCCCTTTTCAATTCATGAAGCAAATGATTAAAGTGTCCATAAGAGTCCCTACCCTGACTAAATCTAATTGTGTGTGAATAATCAGTTCAGTTGTGTGATGAATGTGCCATCATAGTATCTAGTCCATAATCAAATCATATTTTAAGCTATACTTGCTTTAAAAAGCACATTCTGAAACTCATGACTTCAGACATTTCTTCTTCTTCATTCACCAGCAGATAAATATATATGATGCTAATTTAATCCTTTTTCCTTGCTTTCTCCTTGACCTTTCACATTAAGTCTAGGTCTCCTTGACCTTTCACATCACATCTGCCTAATGTCCTGGTTTGAGGTGAAATAGAATCAACTTTCTGTTCAGTAATTTTACTCCTTAGCTAGGCCTCTTCTAACTCTGAAATAACAGCATATTGTGCAGAAAACTGCTTGTTCTCAGAGTGACAAGACCAATATTTATAGTTCCTGCATGATTCCGTGAACGGTATGCAGTTATTGCTATAACAACCAAGGTCAGCTAACTTTGTTATTTGCCCCATTGGAGAGTTGGAAACGGAAAAGTGTAAAGAGGTCACACCTGTGGGGAGGAGAGGACAGGACAGGTGTCCCAAAACTGACCAACAGGGGTATTCCATCCCATCTACATCATGCTCAGTATAAAAGCTGAGGGATCAAAGGGTCAGTCTCTTTCTTCAATGGCTGGTGTCTGCAGAGGACCCTGTCTGTTCATCTGCCTTTAAACCCAATGCATGTGTTCCTGACTCCAGATCCAGAATCCAGTTCCCATCCATTGCTGAGTCCAGTCTGGGATTTCCCTAGTGCCTGCTGGTGACATCATCCTGGGAGCTTGATATGGTTTTGTACATATTGTATGTATTTCATTATTCCCTTTTATTATTACTATTTCATTATAGTAGTTTAGTCTCTTCTAAACTCATTAATCTCTTTATCCTTGCTCCCCCTCTCCTTGGAGCGAGAGGTGGGGGGAGAGCATCTGTTGCCCATAATTGGCCAATCCGGCCTAAACCATGACACCTTCACTTGACTTTTATAGTTGTAAAACAGTCCAAACAAGGATATATATCTTAGTAAAAAATCAGCTTAAGATAAACACAAGAAATATTACTGTATTTTACTACAAAGGTTTTATTAGTCCAGCCCAAATTTTAATATTTTCCATTGCCTAACTTTGATTCTTAAGACTGTTTGTACTTAACTAAATATCTCCTCTACTTAACATGAAGAAAAAGAAAACATAACTGTATTTGTTTATTGCAGAATATAAAAGGTACCAAAATCACACATTCTCCTTCAGAACACATTTCTTGACCTCTGCTGTTCTTAAATATTTATGAACTCATTCTTTTTTTCGCCTGGACTTCTCAGATCCTTTATTTAAGGATTCATGAAACTTTTGTTTATGGACAAAATTTCATTTAGAGGACTTAAATGAGGATTTCAAACCTTTAGAGATTTGTTCATCATTCTGTAATTTAATAATGTACTAACTGTACATTTGTCATGAACTAACATGACAAATAAGCTATTCTTTTTTTTTTAAATGTAACCTTAACTTGTACCACAGTCCATTTCATTTTTCTTCAAGTACACATGTATAAAATGAGCCTTTTTTCCATCCCCCTCTTCTTAAAAATAGTTAAAGTGATCTCTCTGTTGAATTCATCTAACACTTTAAGGGGAGAACAAAACCTTTGTAATTAGTTATATTTAGTTAGTTAACTAAAACCAAAGAACTAGCTGTAAGGTCTTGAAATGGCTGAAAAGTAAGAAACATGAAAAGGAAAAAAAAATCTTTTATATATTGATTCTTTCTATATACAAAGATGGAAGAGCGAAAATGGGATTCACATAAGAAACCAGATATCAGAACTAAGAAAGCTCTATTTCTTCCCTCACACGTCCTTTGGAAATGCAAAATCCTGAGATACAATAGAGTTCTGGTTTTGTTTTGATTTGTGTGATTGTTACTATTATTATTATTCATTATCCAATATGGGTCATCTGTTTGGAAGATGCCCTTAGTGACAATGCAGTTTTATTAACTACCACTTTCATCCACAGTAATGATATGTTTGGGTGTAATGTGTACTCATCTGAAACAGATTCTGTAACTATCAATGAAAATGCATCATCAGATAGCAGAAGGCAAAACCTATGTGAATGCACAATCCCATCAGTCAGCTGCCTTCAAGAGCTACGCTGATTTAACCTTCTGTATATCTGGCTCAAACATTTCAGATAGCTAGACACCATCCACAGCCACTCTGCTGGGTCATCAATGATAGTTCTCATACACATATGCACAAAAGTGGAGAATGAAATAATGAAAAAGTTATGCTGTGTCCCTTGGGAATATATATACTAACAAATTAAAACTTAAAGATATATTCAACTGAATTTAAAAGATGCTTCACTAAGTCAAATTAAGGAATTGTTTATTTTCTACAGTCTGGAAAATTGTTTGTTTCCTTCATTTTAATCCAGGCCTTGATTTGTGTGTGCATGTGAATACTTCTTTAAAAATAAAGACTTAAAGATTTTCATTAGTGAAGTATTTAGTGGGACAGTTTGCCAGGCTTTTTTTAACATTATATGAAGTGATTTCATTAAATTATTAAGCAAGTGTTTTAATCATGCAAACTTTCACATTTCTAACTGAAAAGCAGATGTTTTATTGGAAAACATATTGCTTCATGAGAGCAATAGCTAGGCACATTGTCACAGATTAAGACCTAATGACAGTTTGAAGACTTGAAGACTAAAGCCATTTGGATACCAAAACACTTTAATCACAGATTTATGCAATTTTACAAATTACATGACTTCTTTGTTTCATGGGAGAAATACCATGGACCCAGAGAGAAGTGCATAGTCATTGGCAGGGTCATGGGGTGTCCTGAGCTCTCTTCTGTTCCCTGGATTCTCTAGAGGTTTGAAGAGGTGGTCTTGGCTCCTGACACAGGGTCATGGTGTCTCCTCCTCCCCCAGAGTCTTTCAGGTACTCTGAGTACCCCCAACACTCTTAATTCTCATGAGTTATTGGGCTAGATACAGAGAACCTTTTTAATGATTAGCCCATTCAAATTGTATTTTCATTTTCTTATTTGCTGTTGTTATTTTTGGCATTCCCAGTCTGTTCCAGACACATCTGGACACATTTGTACTTGTTAATGATCAAAATGTTGTTTGCATCATTTAATTATTTATTTTCCTGAGCACACCTAAGCTATTCTTTTGTTTGGGACAGCTGGCTGTTTGTATCTCATCTACTTCTACAAGAGCAAAAAGTCAGCTAAGTTTTCACGGTCTGTACTGACTGTGCCTGACTTGTGCTAATTGCTGTAAGCATTGCTGTTCTTTCCCTATGCAGGAAGGTAGCAGGCAGACAGGTAATATACTTCCAACTGCCAAGATCTTCTTTAAAACTTTTCTGAGATACGAGTGAGTCACTTCTGATTGTTGTTTTCAAACTTAATAAAACACATATATATAGGTTGTTGAGAATGTCTATTCTCAACAGAGGGTAAAAATGGAATTAATTTCTGTTCACTTCTCAAAAATAAAATGAAACTTTCACAAAAGATGGATGGATTTCATATGAACTGACAGGGAAAAGCAAAATAATTCTTATAAGGATCCCTTATAAGGTCTGGGGAGAGCTAACAACTGCTCTGAGAAACCATGAACACCATCTGCATGTAGCAGAGACTCCTGATAGCCTTATTCCAAGTATCATCTTCCCCTGAAATCAGAATATTTTGAGAGGGTCAGATACTATCAGTATAATTTTGGGCACTGAGATAAAAATATTTCTTCAGCTGAAGAGGAAAAATGTTTTTATCTTCCCCACAACAGATAAAGGTTCAAACATTCCCAATAGAGAAAGTAATTATTCAGCAAGGAGTTAGGTGTTTAAGTAAGCTGCAATAAGACTTATAGGGAGGACATTCCCTACAGAAAACCAGGAAATGGTTCTCCAAAATGGTCCCTTTCCAAGAACTCCATTCAGGGAACGGAGACAACTCCCTTGCTCTTTACCTCTTGTCTGAAAAAAGGGGGATGAGAGCTCAGCTGGAGAAGCTGATGAAAAATTTTTCAGAAACCATGTATTATTTTCTTTAGAGATATTTAAAAAACTGACTGACATCCTCACCAGTCAATTGGTTTCTAAATCTTACTGTCTTGAGCTATAACGCATTCAAATATTTAAAACTAGAAATGTACAAAAATCAAAAGCTATAAATATTCCTTAAAATAAATTATTTCAAATTCCTTAAAAGAATGTCCTAAAAATCCATTCATTTCCAAGTTACTTTTTTCAGCTTTTCTAGTCTTTGCTAAACATTAGTTTATGTGGTAATTTAATTTGAATGTTTTTTGGACTAAGCAAAATTACATCAATTATGTGATTTTACTTGAAGTTTGGTTCTGTTTCATTTCCTTTTTAAAACTTCCCTTACTTTACATATTATTTTTATATTGCAGATGTATCTGGATGAAATAGTTTATTAAGACAGTTCTGTATGTTGTTGCATGACCAAAGTACAGAGTAATCAAAATATGATTTACAATATTGGCATAGGTATCTAATACTTGTATCCATATATATCATCGTGGTGGGTTGACTCTGGCCAGCAACAAAGAACCTACACATCTGCTCCCTCACTCCCACTCACACCCTTGTTGGGACTGGGGAAGAGAATAAGAAAAGTAGAAGCAAGAAAGCTCATGAGCCAAGATAAGGACATTTTAATAAGTGAAGAAAAAAAAAAAATTGCAAAGGCAATTACTCACCAGCTCTGACAGCAGACCGATGCCCAGTCAATCTCTGAGCGACAGCTACCCTGAAAGACACCCTCCCCTGCAGTCTTTATTGCTGAGCAGGATGCCATACAGTATGAAACATTTTGTTTGGGTTAGTTGTCCCAGCTATATTCCCTCCCAAATTCTTGCCCACCGCTGGCCTACTTGTTGAAGGGGAAGGGTGAGCTGAGTGACATAAAGAGAAAGCCTTGTCATGGTTAAGCACTGTTCAACAATAGCCAAAACGTCCTGGTTATCACTGCTGGTTTAATCACAAATTAAGCTATGAAGAAAGTTAACTCCCTTCCAGTTAGAACCAATATAATCATGATATGCTGAAAATATCTTTTGTAATACACACCTTTTGTGCATTAGTATCAGCAATTAAATCACTGACAGGTTGTGGGTTTGTTTTTTTTTATATGAGGTTGTGGGTTTTTTTTGTTTTTGTTTTGTTTTATGAGAGACAAGAAACAATTGATACATTCTACTAGCCAACATTAAGGATTATTCTATTCAGATTGCCAGGTTTGTTGATTCATCATAACAGTTCTGTCAGATTACATCAACTAAAATTGCTCTTGAAGACAGGTACTATAACCAAGTGATGCCGACGAATAAATTACCTACCCTAAAAATAAATAATCAGATATAAAAATCTTCTTGACATGTTCCTCGACAGTAAAGAACATATTATGTGATGATTACACTCCAATTCAATAGAAACAGAAAACTGATCTATAAAATATTTAACAAACCAATCTGAGTGAAACATGCCCAGTCTCACTGGTCTATGTGAAAAACTGAATTACTGCCTCTTCAAATTCATCAGAAATAGTTTGGTATGCTCTTTTAATTGGAAGGTCATTTTAAAAATGACAAGCAAGAGTTATTTCTATTTGGGCAAATATTTGAACTGACTATCTTGCTGTGTTTATATAAAACTGTGTGCATTGTCCTTGTGTAAATACTTTTCTCTCTGACCTTTTCAAGCATATAGCAAATAAATCTTTCTTTGGCTTTAAAGTGGCTGTCATAACAACACCACAAGGTTCTAGGCGTGTTGACTAACAATTTCAAAACAGTGTAATCAGTTTGGAAACATTTTTCTTTGAAATTAATAGATGTTGGTATGAAATGAGTAATCAATTTAAAATTTCTGTTCATTAATTTGAACATCTTTCCCATTTAAATTTCCTATAATTCTATAAATAAGGAAGTTTTATCAGTTTTCATTAAGATGGGATTAAAGTGAACCATTGCAATAAGGTAAGAATTCATGTGTTGATATTGCATCCTTTTCAGGAAGATTTATTTTGGTTTCATTGGTTGGTTTTTTTTATCTTAAACTGATTAGGAATTATGTTCTGTTGCAGTTAATTAAAGCATACTTCCCATCAGAGGATTGCCTAGGTAAGAATCCAGACTCAGTTTGAAAGCACTTATCTTTAAGGAAAAAGATGTATATGATTTTACCTCTAGGCACCAGGATTTCCAGCTCATTTCAGAATTTCAAATTCAAGCTACATACTTTCACTACTCTGACTCAAATAAGATTTATGCTTAGGTTCAGGGACCCCTGTGGTGTGTTGTCCAGAATTGGGACACAGTAAGGTTTGAACTACCTAGGCAAGCAGTGAGAGTGTATAGAGGGACAAAATATGTCATATTGACAAGTTCCCTAAGGAAATTCTGAATCTTAAAGACAAAATTGGTTTCTTCTGTGTCTTTGTACAGCACCCACATCAAAGTCATGCTGCAGGACTGTGCCTTCTACTTGTGATCATGAGAAATCTAATTCAAAAGGTGAGACTTCCTCCTGATGGATCTTTGATCAGAAAAGTCTAGGGTAATAACTGATGCTATCTATTCTGTGACATGCCTGGTGGGATTTATTGCTCCTGTCTTCATGTGTATATGTGTGCATGTGTGTACATGTGTGACTTAGACTGCTTCTGATGATCTCCTAAATGGACAGCAACCTGCCAAAAAATAAAAATAGATTTATATATAAGAAGTTTTATTACAAATGATGTGGTTTAGGTTTTTTAAAAGGTAGGGAAAAGTTTCTAGTAGTCTGTAAACCACTTCCTCCTTCTTTGATGAAATTCTGTAATGTTGGGCAGTTACGGAAGATCCTTTCGGTGGATGCTAGGTCTTATTCTCTAATGCGTTATTTCTTCTGCAACTAGCTCATTTGCATTTAATTTGCAAAAGCAAAATGGTCTCAATCTGCTTTTATATATGTTATTACAGGAGCAGAATATCAAAGGTGGTTTTGTTGTCTTTTGTTCATGAATATAACAGTATGATTCTGGATTTACCCTGAAGAAACGTAATGTGGACCTGAACGTCTATCAAAATGGTTTTCATACCCTTGAAGTGGACCTATTTTTGGAAAAAATGGAACAAATGCACCTCTCCAAACCACTTTCATTATACTTTTCCTATGTTTACTATGTTGGGGTTTTTTTTAATATGGAAAAAAAAAAAAAGTGTTTCTTTTCATTTACATTGATTCAAATGTATTGACTTCAGTGGCTTTATTCCTTGGCCTGTTAGGTGTCATAAGTAAAAATGAGGCTGTAAGGAACACAATTGTAGCAGGCTTAGTATTATTTAACAATAAATAGTTCAATCTAGGTAAACCTTCCTTCCATAATTTGTAGCACCTGGTAGTGGTCTGACATTAGACCTCATCACATACTCTTTCCACATACTCTTTCCACATCATTAACCATAACCAGAAATCACAGTTTCACAATAACTGAAGCAAAGGTCTGAAAGAGTGTTGCAGACTTTAATTTTCAAAGATTTATTATTTTGAAATGCTTTGGTTATATTTAATTCCTTCTATTTATAAAAGACTTCAATCAACTTGCCTGCAAGTTGCTGTGGAAGGAAAGAAGCACTAGAGCATCAATTCTTGCCTGAATGGACAAAATAAAGTTTACAACATGCAGATTTGAGATGCATGATGCTAGTGCTCACACCCAGTAACGCTAGGGTAGAAAGCTATGTGGTATGACCAACAAAATTTATAGCCCAGGTGACAAACAAGATCTCTGTCCTGTGATAAGGAGGCAACAAAAACATCTGAGTTTCTAAGTCAACCTAGCAGCAAGATGAAATGATGAAAAGTCTGACATCTTATGTTGGTCATATTCCACATGAATCAGTAGACATTTGAGGAAACACTTTTCAATGTGCTGTAGAAAGGTTTTGTTTGCTTCCCAGCTCCCAAAACTTAAAAATTTTTCCTTCCTAAACTGCAGCTAAAGGAAGGATCTCATTTAAAGTGGTAAAGGAATATGGAAATAAAGAGGTTTCCTGTACCACACTTTAACATTTACCCATCTGTAAAGTAAAAGATTCTTCAGTGTAAAAAATACAGTGAAGAATTTTTATTAATTTTTGTCTTGAAATGTGTTTATAAGCTTTGAGATAAAGGGTTGACAATTTGGTAGAACTGTTAAACAAGCAGCTATAATCTAATTTCATTGAAACAGTTTAAATGCATTACCATATCTTAGAAGTGTTACTGAAATAATTGAGAGTGCTTTCTTCTGGCTAAAAGATGGCAAATCAATTCAATAAATGGAACTCATGCACACTTCGTTTCTCAACTCTTCATATCTGCAAAACAAGTTAAAGTGGTATCCTTCAAAACTGTATGAAAACCTCCTACCTTTTGCATTCTTTTCTGTGTGCATAAGGATACTTCCTAGATTTTTTTTGTTATTTTTATATTTTTTATGCCCTTCAATCTGAGTACCTAACAAAACTGAAATGGCTGTACAGTACTGACCATAGCCAAATCAAAGGGAAAACTGCTGAAAATCTTGAGGCAATACTCTGCTTCTGTGAAATGTCCTGTCTTCTCCAAAGGCTGAGGATTTAAACTCTCACAGCATTTAAACTCCTGTTGACTGGAAAAAAAATTGACTGATGTAGGTATCAGGACACTGAGAGAACTAACAGGTTCTGCAGCCTCTTCTCCCAGCTCCTAGGGGTTTGGCTAGCTGTGTTCAAAGTCAGATCTGATTTTGCTCAGCTGTGTAACCTGGGATCAAACTGCTGTGAAAACACATAAACTGTGAGAATGAGCTGTGGGAACCTCTTCTGGGACCCCTGTTCTCTTTGCTTGGAAGGTGTATTAAAGCTCAGCCCTTGCCCTAGGTCCTTGCATGAGTTTTGTTGCAGCTGTGCCTCTGCCCAGCATCACACCTTGCTGTCCCTCACCTGGCCTCACTGACTTGGCTTCCTGGCCTGATTTCAGACCTTCATGGTCATGGCTGGCAATCACAGGGATGTTGGCTGACCCTGGTCACTGCCACTAATCCTCTGTTCTTGCATGTGTACTCTGTAACGGTGTCCCTTGGTAGTAGAGTTGCTGCACTGCCTGCCTGCTGCGATTTCCAGCTCCTGGGTCCTGTTTCCATGCAGAGCAGCATAGGCTTGCTGTTCCCTGTCAGTTGAAAGCTCATCTTCTGGAACAATTACTTTGTAGAACACTGAATTTAATTTAAAACTGGGTATGAAATGATGTTTTGGGTGTTTGGTTTTTTTTGATCTGGGGTCTGACACAGAAATGACCTACACTGAATTCTGAAAGTTTCTATATGTCAGAATAGCTCGCAAAGTTTCCCAAACACACCTCCAATCCTGGGAGATCTTTGTAACGTCATATCTTGATATATTCCACATTTTCTATTGTGTTCATTTGGAAGCAAATTAAAAAGTGATTCACATATGCTATGCTTGCCTATTTTAAGGGAATACATATCTGATCTTACATGTGTATCCCTTTGAGACAGTAAATATAGGAGAAGCTTGGGAACCAGGGTTAAGTTTAAATCAGTGCTTTTATTCTATAACATTCTGTTTATTCCTATTCCTATATACAGGTCATCAGAAAATTGCCAACAAGCCATTACTTCTCCATCAGAAAAAAAGACATTAAGAGCCCTTAGTAAACAGCATAGACTGGATTTTCTTTCACAAATTATTTCAGACATTGATAGCAAAGTTTTAGTTGAAACTGAAGAGCATAAGAAAAGGATTATGCAGCAGAGTCCCTGCTGCAAATTCATCTGCTGACCACAAGGTACCTCCCTCACAGGTTCAGTATTCCATTCAAGCTTTGTGCCCTAATTCACCAGGAATCTCTTTTCTCAGTATTTCATCCTGCTGGCAATTTATGTCTATGTACAACTAAATATTTATTTGGCCAATGTAAGACTGATCCCAGAGATAAGTAACATTTTCCTCATGTAGGGTATAAAAAAAGCTAACTCAAATAGATGTGCAACTTTTCATATATACTGTATTTGATTCCTCTCACAGTGAAACAGAAAAGTTTTTTTGTTTATTTATATGGAAAAGAAAGCATAACATCGTGTAAAATACATGTTCATTTGTCTCTCCTTTTCTTGCCACAGTAAAGGCCTGTAACATTTATTAGTTATAATTGTATAAATATGGATATAGTTAATATTCAAGTACTTATACAATATATGTAAATACTAATTTGCTTACAAATATGATCATAAACAAATGGTATAAATATAGTGTGACCAACAGCATTTGACAACTACTTGTTAACAACATGACAGCATTCCTGGTCACAGTGTATACATGTGAGCTCCAAAGTAGCAAAGAGATATAGTTGCCTCAAAAGACACACAAATGATAAAAGTTTCTGCAAGTAGTCAGGGCATCCAGCTGAATGCTGAAGAAAGATGATGGGCAAAGCTAAAATCAAAAGAAGCAGTGCTGGTAGCAGATGAGGTCCCATTTTGGGGAGGGCTGAAAACAAAAATCCATCAAGCATGAAGAAGCTAAGAGAAAACAAAGATGACAAGCTTACATCAGTTCCAGCTTCTCTCACCAAAGACTCTGAAGCTTGCTCATCTTGACTTCATCAACCAAGCACTGAACCTATCAGTGCTAGCTATGCAGCATTAGCTCGGTAGTGAAAATGCATGCATGCAATATATTTTGTGTGTTAATTTAATGAATTTTAACTTGCTTTATTTTTCAGTCTTCTAAACACTCCCCTCACAGCAGTCTCAAACTTGGTGACTGATATATATATATATTTCTCACATATGAGTGTGGCCGGTAGGTCGAGGGAGGTCATTCTCCCCCTCTGTTCTGCACTGGTGAGGACACAACTGGAATACTGCGTCCAGTTCTGGGCTCCTCAGTTCAAGAGAGACAGGGAACTACTGGAGAGAGCCCAACGTAGGACAACTAAGATGATTAAGGGCTTAGAGCACCTCCCTTACGAGGAAAGGCTCAAAGAGCTGGGGCTCTTTAGCCTGGAGAAGAGAAGGCTGAGGGGAGACCTTATCTATGTTTACAAGTACCTAAAGGGTGGGTTGAAGGATGATGGAGCTGGACTCTTTTCAGTGGTTCCCAGTGATAGGACGAGGGGCAACGGGTACAAGCTGGAACATAGGAAGTTCCATTTAAATATGAGGAGAAACTTCTTTACAGTGAGGGTGACGGAGCACTGGAACAGGCTGCTAGTGGTCATGGAGTCCCCTTCTCTGGAGATTTTCAAGACTCGCCTTGATGCAGTCTTGAGTAATGTGCTCTACGCAATCCTGCTTCAGCAGGGGAGTTGGACTAGATGATCTCTAGAGGTCCCTTCCAACTCTGACAATTCCATGATTCTGTGATCTGTGATACACACATTCATATGTGTATGCCACACACATATATATGCCACATTTTTCAGTAACTGATTTTTTTTCTGGTCTTTGTAAGACTCTTTTTTTCAGTCCTGAGTTTCTAACTATGTTATATCTTTTAGCTCTTTGAGGCTTATTCCACAGAAACCCTCCATATTCCTCAAAATTTCTTTGAAGGTGGAGATACAGAGCAAGTATCCGGAAAGTGTAATTTCTTTCCAGCTTCAGAATGACCATAGAAAGAGTTTTTAATTATACTAATTTGCATCGTCTTTCTTCCTGCCCAGAAAGCAATGAATGAACCTGTTCTTCATCTCTTAGTCTGCTTTTAGACATGTAGTTTATCAATTTTTGAAAACATATTCTGTACAGAGTTTAAGACCAGTTAAAATATTGATTAGAGATGGAGACCAGATTCTCTGTCAGTTACTTTTATAAAAATGTTTATAATAAATAATTAGCAATGATTAAATAAAATCATATTCTTAGTTGTTGTTGGTTTTTGTTTGTTTGTTTGGGGTTTTTTAGTTGTTGTGGGTTTTTTTTTTTTTTTTTCTGGCATGTTATTAAGAACATTAACAAATTTTGAGGGCTGGAAGGTGCTAATGCTCTGTTTTAATTCTGCCCACAATGGTGTTGTAAGGTAGTTTAAGCAATGTTCATTTACAATGTGTTGTTGGGTGATACGATTCTATGATTCAAGATATGGGACATTGAGTGTAAGATTACTGATTAAATAATGACAACATATTTAAATTACATTTTTAGAACAGTATTTTACTATGTTTGCCTTAAATATATGCATGAAGATTTTTTTGGAAAAAGAAACTTTAAACATATGACAGTTGCATTTGACAGTTTATTTTGCATTGGTTGTGTTTTTTACTTTGCAGTTTTTAATGAGACTTACACGACCTGTGACAATATACAGGCCAAGTTTACCCAGTGCTAAAAATAGTAAAATTCCTAATCAATAGGTAATATAGTTTCATCCACATTATGTATAGGAAGAATAATGAAGAATTAACTACAAATTGTTCCAGCTTTTTGGAAAAAGAGTAGTACATCCAGCAAAGATTGTCTGCATTCCTTACAACTGCTAGTACTCTACTGTGCTTAGTGAATTGTTTTTAAGTAAATTATGATCTAGTGAATATTATTTCTACAGGACTGCAGGGACCACAGTGAGTTTTGGATGACTGAGTAATTTAATGAAATTAAATTGGTTGGTATAATATAGATTATACATGGAATTTCACTTGGTGTTTGCTTTTTGGTGTTTTTCAGCTGAAAGTAGAAAGAATGCAGTTCTAGCAAATTAAAAAGCCAGAAGAGTTTTGGATGGGTGTGATTTCCTTGACATAAGATACTGATTAGATCACCATTTTGACTGGTACAGTCACCTACTGATGTTTATACCTAATTTATGCAGCTCTGAAAACAGGCAGATTTTTCCATTAATAGTAAAAAACAGTAAAAAAAAAAGTCAAATAAGAGTTGGTTTATAAACAGAACAAATTCCTCTTAGCAAACTCTGTCTTTGCACTAGTGTTTTCAAGAAGCCAATAATTTTATCTTCTTTAATTAATTTTATCATTATACTTCTTTAGAAGACCAAAATACAGCGAAATGATACTTAAAGATTATTTATGAAGTGTCTGTTCCATGTAAATACTAGAGAGTATATTTAGCCTGCTCCACTAGAGTCATCCTTAATTGCTTACAGATAAGGAGATAATGTTTTAGAAACATTATTGTTTTCTAGTCAGTTTTCATTCTGTGTGGCATGGAGAAAAATTAACTTATTGTAAGTGGAGGGGTTTGGTTTTGGTGTTGGTTTTTTTTGTTGTTTTTCACAGAATCACAGAATCACAGAATCACAGAATCTTAGTGGTTGGAAGGGACCTTTGAGATCATCAACTCCAACCACATTAAAAAAAAAAAAAAAACACAAAAAAACAAAAACACACAACACACAAAACCAAACAAACAACAAATCCCTCCCCCCCCCCAAAAAAAAAAAAAAAAAAAAAAAAGCACCCACCAACTAAACCCCACACCCAGAACCTCACACACAACACCCCAACACAAACCAACAATCCCGGGCAACTAGAGCATGCCCTGAAGAGCCACGTCTACACGTTTCTTAAATACCTCCAGGGATGGTGACTCCACCACCTCCCTGGGCAGGCTGTTCCAGTGCTTGACCAATCTTTCAGTAAAGTAATTCTTCCTAATTCCTAATCTAAACCTCCCTTGCCGCAGCTTCATACCATTTCCTCTGGTCCTGTCGTTATTCCCTTGGGAGAAGAGGCCAACCCCCGCCTCTCTACAGTTTCCTTTCAGGTAGTTGTAGAGGGCAATGAGGTCTCCCCTCAGCCTCCTCTTCTCCAAACTAAACATGCCCAGTTCCCTCAGCCTCTCCTCATAGGACTTGTTCTCCAGACCCCTCACCAGCTTGGTGGCTCTCCTCTGGACACGCTCCAGCACTTCAATGTCTTTCCTGTAGTGAGGGGCCCAAAACTGAACACAGTACTCGAGGTGAGGCCTCACCAGGGCCGAGTACAGAGGCACCATCACTTCCCTACTCCTGCTGGCCACGCTATTCCTGATACAGGCCAGGATGCCGTTGGCCTTCTTGGCCGCCTGGGCACACTGCTGGCTCATGTTAAGCCGGCTGTCCACTAACACTCCCAGGTCCTTTTCTGCTGGGCAGCTTTCCAGCCACTCAGCCCCAAGCCTGTAGCGTTGCTTGGGGTTGTTGTGGCCAAAATGCAGAACCCGGCACTTGGCCTTATTAAACCTCATCCCATTGGCCTTGGCCCATTGATCCAACCTGTCCAGGTCCCTCTGTAGAGCCTTCCGACCTTCAAGCAGATCAACACTCCCACCTAACTTGGTGTCATCCGCAAACTTACTGAGGGTGCATTCAATCCCCTTGTCTAGATCATCAATGAAGATATTGAACAAGACTGGCCCCAAAACTGAGCCCTGAGGGACACCACTGGTGACCAGCCGCCAACCAGATTTTGCTCCATTAATCACAACTCGCTGGGCACGGCCATCCAGCCAGTTTTTTATCCAGCGGAGGGTACACTTGTCTATGCCATGATTCTCCAGTTTCTCCAGGAGAATGCCGTGAGGGACGGTGTCAAAGGCCTTACCAAAGTCCAGGTAGACAACATCCACAGCCTTCCCCTCATCAAGAAAGCGGGTCACATGGTCATAGAAAGAGATCAAGTTGGTCAGGCAGGACCTCCCTTTCATAAACCCATGCTGGCTGGCCCTGATCCCTTGGCTGCCCTGCACGTGCCTTGAGAGCTCACTCAGGATGATCCTCTCCATGATCTTTCCCGGTACTGAGGTCAGGCTGACAGGCCTGTAGTTTCCGGGATCCTCCTTCCGGCCCTTTTTGTAGATGGTCATCACATTGGCCACCCTCCAGTCATCTGGCACCTCTCCTGTTGACCAGGATTGTTGATAAATAATGGAGAGAGGCTTGGTGAGCTCTCCTGCCAGCTCCCTGAGAACCTTTGGGTGAATGCCATCCGGCCCCATAGACTTATGCGTGTCCAGGTGCATAAGCAATTCATTAACTACTTCCTCCTGGATTACAGGGGAGTTGTTCTGTTCTCCTGTTCTTCTGTTCTTCTGTTTTGTTTTTGTTTTTAATTTATCAGTGGTCACCATGGTTGCTATTTGCTATGCTGGAAGCTTAGAGTGTAATAAATTAGATGTGGATGGAATATTTTTAACTAAATAAACACACAAAAAGGAATAAATAAATAAATACTCTGTGTCTGACAATAGAGAAAGACAAATAGTACAACCGAAAGATAAAATTGAAACACCTCTACTGGCTACCATTACAGATATTTTTGTCAACACATGTTGAATGAAATGTTTGACTAATCATTTTCTGAAATATTAACTGGGAATCTGAGCTTCACATTCTTTTTTTTTTTTTTTTTCCTTTTTATGTGCTAAATGCATAAATACGGGTTATTTATTCATTGAGAGCAAATATTTACTCCTGGTAATACCGTGTTCTTGTTAGGTAAAACAGAATATCAGATTTATTACATTAGTAAATACAACAAGTAAAAGGCACTCATTTTGAATGATCTAAAGAGAAATGTTTCCTTTATCTCTGTCCTTTTTTTAAAAGTTTTTTTTTTTAATTATTTTTAATTTTAGGTATCTGATGTTCATAAATTAACTTTTAAAGGAAAGTGATATCTGAAAAATAGGACTAATAACTCATTTTGTCAAGCTGATAAAAAATGTCCTTATAAATGGAAAGAAAGCAATAAATTATTACTTTTTTGATTGATGGATTACATTATGTTGTTCAGATACAGTAGAGTTGTAAAATAAATCTAACTGTAATAACTGTTCTGTCGGATAATTCGATTATAAATGTCATAATTAGAAACATATATATGGCTTATTCTACTAGAAGTGTAATTAACACAACATACCAAGATAATATGTTATATATGTACAGTTTAAGTCTTTCTGAAATGTAAAGTATGATGAACTAAACTTTTTGGCATATTAAGATTGTTTTTTATATCATAATTTTTTATTGCAATCAAGGTGAAATGTTAAAATGCAGTCGCCTGATTTCACAGGCTCCTTTGCATATAACTGTCTTCAAACTGACAATGTTAAAAACCAGTTAAAATCTTTATTGAAACATTATTTCATATATTGATCCTCACTAAGTCATTAGGTATCAGTATTTATTTTTTTTCCTGGCCCAAAATTTAAAATTTATCACTTAGAGAACCTTAAAAAAATACTTGAAACCATGACCCTTATTTCAATTAACAAGACCACCAAAATTCTTGGTACTGCAAACTTTTGGTACAAAGATGAAGATCTATTCAGTTTCACATCTGACAGTTGTGACACAACAGCCATGATTACCTTGTGTACCAAGTCAGCTGGGAGTAGTCTTTAGCATAAAAATTAAGAAAAGCATACAATTCTAATTCCATGCATTAACCAACATTATTTGAAATAGATGTAACACAGATAACTATGCACTTTGATGGCACTACTTAATTAGAAGATCATTTCTTTCACATTAAGTTAAGCTGAATTTGAAATTAGAGCTGGTAATATTTTTGCCACTTTAAAATATGTCTTTTAAAAAAATGACACAGATTGAAAGCCTTGTTATAATAATGGTTAATTGACTTTTCCTATCTGATAAATCTAATTACTACTTAATTAAATGAATTAATATCTTAAAACAAATCTAAGCAAATAATTTATATCAAATAACTTATCAAAACCTTTATTTCTTTTTCACGGAACTTGTTTTGCTGTTTCTTTGCCTCAGACTTCTAACTCTATTGATTGACTGTAACAATTTTGCAGTTGTCCAATAAAAAAGATTAGTTTTGAGTTTTGGTTCATCACATAAATTACATGATATGATTTTTGTTCCTCAGAAAGATAAACCATCTGAGACACTTGAAAAACAAACAGATCTAAAGGAAACAAAAAGAAACATTTAAAAAGGATATTTTAAAACTTCCTTATTTTTGGTTACACTGATCTCCTTTTTTCAGAAAATATTGATCATTTTAAGATTCCAGCTTGTGGTACACTGATAAAATAGTATTTTGCCTCAATATGCTTCCTGTGCTTATGCATGATCCTGATTACTGAGTTATGCATTGCTTGTGGAGTCTTATGGAGCCAATAAGAAAACAGAGCAGCTGAATGAATTTAAAGATGATGAATGAGTGAAAAAAAAAAAAAAGAGGGGGTGTGTGTGAGACGTCTTGGTTAAAAACAAAGTGAAAAATCACCTGATCAGAAATCTATTTTTTGCTGATGTAAGAGAAGCTGAAGACACTGCTTGCATACTAGCTTATGGTACAAGAGACTAGCATAACTCACAAGAGTGAGTTATGTCTTGCTTCTCTCTACAAGACACCTAGCCTTGCCCTCTTCTCTGCTGGAGAAGCAGGCAAGGAAATCTCACTGTGAGTTGTACATTCACGCCGTGAATTAGACTAAAACTGCTAGTTGCTTTGAAGAAATTTAGTGGTAACAGATTTTTGCTTTGGTTGTTGCGTGGTCCCCAGGAACCCCAGGAAGTTGTTGGCTTCCTGATTGTACTGCTGTAGGTCTCTGCCAAGAGAATCTGAGAAACCTGACATTTTCCTATTCCATGAAGATGTGTGTACATGGTGTTTAAAATTTGCTGCCTGTGAGTACTATAGCATGGAAGCTAAGGATTTGGTTTCTGTAAACATCTTTGTGAATAAAACTCAGTCACTTAAAAGTTCAAGAAGAGCAAATACAAAATGAGTGGGTGAATGGTTAAAGGAAATCCCAGGTTTGGATTAGAGCTTGTTTTGGTTTTTCTCTTTTTTTTTTATTCACTAATCTAATGTAATTTCTTAGGAAAGGTTCTCTTTTTTCCCTCTGAAGTTTGTCACTTCATTAATATAGCAGGAAGCTAAGGCATGGTTACGCAGCATGTGTTAGTTCTTTCCTAGTGCTACAAGAAATAATGTAATAGAATTGCTAACAGCACTTTATATAGCTTTCTTTCTCCCCTTCACTCCTCCCACCCCCCACTTTTTTTCCTTTTTTTTTTTTTTTTTTTTTGTTACAGTAATTGCTATCTGAGCCTCAAAGGCTAAAAATCGTTTTTCATCTCATGCATGAAGAATTTTAGTCTGATTGATGACAGCTATGGAACCTTTCCTTAGTCACTAAGCTGCACTAATTTGCAAGCTAAAACAATATTAGCAAATTGTTAATGATCCATGAAACTGCTGCAGCAGCCTTAAATGTTATGCTCAGAACTTTCTTACAACTAAAGCAGCTTACCTAAATTCCCACAACGGACACAAAATGAGATGGCATTTACAAAACAACAGCAACAACAACAAAAAAATAATTGTAGAAGTGACAGGCTTGGCTAATGCAGTACATTAGTGTGAATAATTTGTATTGAGGGCATGTGAACAATTAACATTAAAACCCAGTCCTAGTTTGTAGCAGTTTGCATTTAATTTTCATGTTGAGCTAAAGCTGGTGTACACATTTCCTGTCTGTGCTTAATGGCTGCAATTTTCCTCTATTGCCATCACTTTGTGGCTGGTTTTTAAAATGAACTGGATTCCTTAAAAAGGAAAATAGAGTCAATTTTGGACATAACCTGTGTGTATCACTTCACATATTGAAAGAAAAGCGCTCTTTTTTTCCTTTTTTTTTTTTTTTTTCCTTAATGGAGCCCAAAATACTGTTTGACGATTTATTTTTGAAGTGTTTTGAGAAATTCTGTTGACTGAGTAATATTCAAGCTGTTTCATGTTATCAGAGCATGTGGAGGGCTAGCTCCCAGTCAACGTGTCAGAGTATGAGAAAACATACTTTTTTTCAGCTGCTTTTTTACCAGCAACAAAAGGAGTCTGATAAAGTAATATGTCCTTATTTATCACCTTATTTATCACAGTGGCTCACCGTAGATAACAAGAAGAGTTTAAACAAAAGCTTTGCTCTTTCCCTGACCACATATAAGCAAGTTATTAAGAGTGTGCGTGTGTGTGTAAAGCAAGATATAAAGCAAATTCTTAATGTGTATCATATATAAAAAATATAACTATTATCTCAAAAATCATAGTGTAACATTCAGCCATTCCAAAACACAGAAAAAATGTATGGAATACAAAAAATAATTTATTATAATGAAAGAGAAAACAGAGATAGCTCTGGATACCTCCAATTAATTAAGAACTAAAGTTCAGCAGGGAGACTCTCAAAATTGTATCTTTACAAATGTTAACCAAAGTTGATTTCTGTTATTTAATCTTATCTTTTCTACGTTAGTGGAATAAGGACTTAACAACAGCTCTCAAACTTGATGCATTATTTTGTGTAAACTATGCTGTATTTCATTGTATGTAGAAATGATGCCATTAATAATTATGTTATCTTTCAAGAAATTAAAAAAGCCCTCCTGAAGCCGGAACAAATATATAGAGATTGTACTGTTCCAAAAGACATAGAGATCCAAACTGAAACAAGATGATGTTGAGCGAGCAGAGGATGAGAAGAGCTGATGAAATGTTGCATGTTCATCTAGATAATCTTTTGCACAACAACTGTTTTTAACTTTTGAAAGAAATTTTTCCAAGTAACACTCAGCTTTTTTTGGTCATCTTCAGTTGTACAGTTTCAAGGTCATAGTGAAAGGTATTTTTAGACTCCTGAATACAACACATTAGACTTATTCCTCTTGTGTGATTGTCAGATTCTGTAGCAAAATATTTTTATGTGGTGTCAACTTCAACATATTTTAAAAAAAAATATTCTTAGCTTTTTTCTAAATCATCAGCTTATAACTCATCAGCATGGTTTGAAGTAATGATCTCATTTATTTTCAGAGAAGACAAACACATTTTGTTTTGCATTTTTTTCCTTTGAGATCCTCTTCAACACCAGCTTCTTTCCATCTGAAGTAATTCTGAGTGTAAGATAACACATATATCACCCATAATTTTGGTTTTCTGAAAATAAAACCTCAGTTTACACATCATAAACTTAGCCCACTATGACTGCATTTGCTATTTTTCATTAGAGAAGAAGAAATAACTGTACTTTTCAGTTTAACATGATTATTTTGATAACAAAAGTGGGGTTTTACTTTTGGAATTTGGTTGTCCTTGGTTTAGTTTATGTTTATGCTTATCAAAATCTATTCTTTAAAGGTTCAAATACAAAGAAAGGAGTATTAGAATGTCTTTGTCTTTCACTGGGTGTGAACAAAAATACTCTTTATTATTATCAGTTTATAAAGAATAATCAATCAACCTGTTCCTATTTTATCCAAGTCTCTGTCCATGTTAATGAAGTATTTGATTATGAAGTATATTGGATAATTTTGACGATATAAAGTAAAAGATTAAAGAAATAATGTTCAAGTTTTCTGTATGAAGAGAAGGAGGAAAAAGGTCTATGTTTCTCAAAATGTTTCTAAGCAAGCCAGCTATGAGAGAAATGTTACCACACTGAAGTCAATGAGAATTTTATCATAAAGGGTAACAAGACTGTTTCAGCTATTAGTATTTGTAACTTTGCCGTAAAACTGTATACTACTAGAAAAGGCAGAAAAATGATGAAGTAACATTCAGTCTGTGGAAGGAGATGCATAAAAGGATGCTGTTAGAAAATATGCTGCTGAATCATCAGTGCTCCCAGAGTGGCTTTTTGTCTTAAGTTAGGGAAATGGTGAATTGCAAAACTCTGACAGGATTAAAGAATAGATTGTTTTATTGAAAAAAAAAAAAAAAGGAGGAAAAGGTGGCTAGTAATTTTGAACCATTTCCTCCAATGTATCATTTGAGGTCATGTGAAGTCTTTCGGCTTTTCTAAAATTACCTGTCAAGGTCTTTTTGATATAGGCCTTGATAAATAACTGTGCATAAGCACTGAAACAGCTACACAAAGAGCATTAAACATAAAGCATTTTATGAGCATGGACAGATGTCATAAAGGGACATTTAATCAGGGGTTTTTTTGGGTTTCAGTTTGTTGGGTTTTTTTTTAACATATTAAAATTGATTTCATATAATACCATCACCACCACATTCTGATTTACAAGTTACAAGATAACTTGTGGTCCCAGCGGCTGAGGACAAAATATGTTGTGAAATTTTTTATTTTAATTTTTTTTTACGCAAATGAAAATGCTGTTATATTAAAAGAAAAGGATAACAACATTGTAACTGTAGAATGAGTCAAAAGTTCGAAGAGCAATATGAGTGAGGTTTGATTTTGTACAAACCTAAAACTATTCTCTAAGCAATTTTTCATTTTCCTCCATATTTTACTTTGATTGGAATGGGAGGAGAAAGGGAAAAATAAAAGTTTTAAATTAAAGTTGTTTTCTTTCCTACATACTTGAGAGGATAAGAATACAATCCAGTATTACCACAGAAATGATAAGGAACATAGGTCCTACTGTATTTTCAGGATACACTTTGACCCCTGTATGCCATTTAAACAGTGAATACTTTTCATAAGTAAGCTGAAGATTTTATTCTCCAAGTTTGCAACATACAAAATACTGTAAAACCAGAAATACAGTGCTGCTCATAAATATCCTTTAGTGAATTTAACAGTGCATTTGGCAATAAATAACATTTGGAACCTAATTCCCAGTTCCTTTTTGAAGACCAGTTTACCTATGGTCAAATAAATGCTTCTCTTTCTCTCAGCATTTGAAAACAATTTCAACAGAAGCTTCTCCAAAAGGCAGCATTCCCCTAAAAATCTTGAACTTGCTATTATATAAGGTGATGGCTGATTGTTCTGTTTTTCTACCTGCATAATTTTTTTCTAAGCAAAATATAATATAACCTCTATGTCTATCTTTAAAACCTTACAATAGTTGTAATACTTGACAGAACCTGGCACCTTTCATAAGACTTTGAGAAAATATTCTTTTTATTTCCAAGGTCTTAAGGTTTCATCAAATGTCTCTCCTATCTCCCAGACTGGTTTGAACTTCTGAACAAAGTCCAGGAGAACATTTATAGACTCGCCCATCAATTGCTCAAAAACTTGAAATTTAAAAGAAACAGGAAAAAAGTGGAGAAAGGTCTCTTTGATCAGCTATGTATGAAAGATTCTATATAACTCCACTAGGGCTGTATTTCTCTGATTTGATGATGCACTACCATTTGTGACAGTAGTCTTTCAGTGTGACTAATAAGCTGCTTACCGAAGTGCTGCAACACTATGAGTCAGTTTGTAGAGTTTCTGAAGACAAAACAAATTTTAAAAGTTTCTTGAAGCCATAACTCTATGAAAGTATGAAGTTTGTGAATTTGCTTTATAGAGGCTTCTGAAAGCATTTTTTAATTATTGTTATTATATGCACATGGAGATCAAAGCTTCTTGAGTTTTACTTTGCATTTTGGATTTAGGAAAAATAAGGTAAAGCAGAATTAAGTGAAAAACTTGATTTGTTGGAAAACTATGGAAGAAATTGCGTGAGTTCCCTAATCAAGTTTAGCCAAAAACCAATCACTTCAAGATTACTTTTGACTGTGCTGTTCAAATTATCCATGAGGCTTCATGAGGATCAAACACTCCCAAGGTTAAAGTGCCACCATTTAACATCTGATCACACTGAGGTGAACTGCTCTGGCTAAACTACTACTCTTAGTTCAACTCAGTCCTGAGACACTTTAAAAACGTCACCAAGACTTATCCTGGAATGGCATAAATCTCCCTCTAGACATATCTAGATGTATTGAGTTAACACAGCAAGGTTTTGGTAGCAGGGAAGCTGAAGGAGTGGCCTCTGTGAGAACAGGTCAGGGGCTGCCGTGCCCTGGGCACAGACGGTTCCAGCCAATTCAAACTGACCCACCGCAATGCACATCTGAGCCCATCAGTGAAGCTGCTGGTGCCTCTGTGAAAATGTATTTAAAAAAGGGTAAAAACAAGTGTGCAGCAGCTGTGAGATAGAGGAGTGAGAGAAATGTGAGAGAAACAACCCTGCAGAATCCAAGGTCAGCAAGGAAGGAGGGAAGGATGTCTTCCAGGTGCTGGAGCTACGGCTCCTCTGCAGCCAATGGAGAAGACCATGGTGAAGCAGGGTGTCCTCCCACAGCGCAAAGAGGATGACATCACAGCACATATCCACACTGCAGCCTGTGGAGGACCCCAGGCAGCAGCAGGCAGAGATGTTCTGGAAGAAGCTGCAGACTGTGGACAGCCCATAGACTCCTGTCAGAAACTGAGGCCTGTGGAAAGGAGCCCAAGCAGGAGCAGGTTTTGCGGCAGGAACTGTGACGCCACAGGGAAGCTCACCCTGGAGCAGTTTGTTCCTGATGGACTGCAGCCTGTGGAAAGAACCCATGCTGTAGCCCATGGGAATGTCCCATGTTAGAGAAATTCATGAAGGGCTGTATCCTGTGGGAGAGATCCCACAGTGAAGCAGGGGAAAATTGTGAGGAGGAAGGAGCAGCAAAGATGAACTCTTACGAGCTGTCTGCATGAACTGTCATGAACTTTCCTCGTAGCCCCTGTGCTTTTCAAGGTGGAAGGAGGTAGAAGAGTTAGGAAGAAAGGAAAGAAGTTGAGCCTGGGAAGAAGGAGAGGAGGGTGGAGGGAAGGTAGTTCTAGTTTTGTCTTTTTTTCTCACCATCCTACTCTATTTTCAATTGGCAAAAAATTAAATTGATTTTCCCCAAATCAAGCCTGTTTGATAGTAACTGGTAAGTAATCGTTCTGTCTTTATCAACCCATGAGCTTTTTCATCTTATTTTCTCCCCCTGGCCTGGAGGGGAAGTGAGAGAGGAGCTTGGCGGCCAGTCAAAGATAACCCAGCACACTAGATCTTCAAAGAATGTTGTCTATGAGTAAAAGTAGAGCTTAGATGGTTATCTTAAATTAGATAATTAGCTTTTAGTTACTTCTAGTACATGGCATGGATATGCCTGTTATGAGTATATTGATCATATACATGAGTTGATCGCATGACATCCTTGTCTCTAAATTGGAAAGACATGGATTTGACAGATGGATCACTTGGTGGATAAGGAATTGGCTGGATGGCCGCACTCATAGAGTTGTGGTCAATGGCAACCAGTGGAGACCAACTGGAGACCAATGATGAGTGGTGTTCCTGAGGGGTGAGTACTGGGACCAGTGCTGTCGGTGACATGGACAGTAGGACTGAGTGCACCTTCAGTAAGTTTGCTGACAACACCAAGTTGTGTGGTGCAGTCACCATGCTGGAGGGAAGGGATGCCATCCAGAGGTGTGGGAGAATGGCTAGCTGAGAAGGGTTACGTAGACATGATCCAGCTGGCCGAGCAAAAGCTTGAGAAACATCGGATTCAGCCCCCGTAACTACTGGGCTGGTAAAGACACCTCGTCCTTGACTATAATTGTTGTAAGATAACAGAGAGGTTGCAGCTGCTCAGGCATGGGAAAAGAGGATGAAAGTAACTGTAAAGAAGGAACCAAGGGCGGAGTTGATCTTTCTAAGAACTAACCAATCATGAGCTTAACTTTTGTAATATGTATGAGCTAATTATGTTAGAACATAAAAGGCCACTGTGTGAATCAATAAACGAAGCTTGCTGATCACTCATATTGAGTGGCCCTGTCTTCCCTCCGTCGCGACAAATGGCGCCCGAACAGGGACCCTACAGAGGGCTGAACCTGCGAGCCACGGTCAACGGAGTCTCAGTGCTGGTCCTGTAAGCAGCGCAGGAGGCGAAAGGGATTAAAGGAAAAGGTCCCCGCGCCCGAGAGCGAAAGGGATTAAAGGAAAAGGTCCCCGCGCCCTGGAGCACCTATAGAGAGTGTCCTGCCGGCTACGCGCCGCCGAAGTCTGGAAGGCTGCAACAGCGCGCTGACGAAGGTATGAATAGACAAGCGGCGTATGATTTGCTCAAATGCTTTTTAGAAAAGCGGAGCATTTAGGGTATAGATAACGAAGGTATGAACAGACAAGCAGTGTATGATTTGCTCAAATGCTTTTTAGAAAAGCGGAGCGTTCAGGGTATAGATTGTAAAAGGGAGTTGCCTGGGTTATCAGCGTATGGAGTAGCGAGAGGTTGCTTTGATAATCCAGATACGGTTTTTGAACACGAGGAATGGCGTAAATATGAGGATAAATTGTTTGACGAAGTTATATGCGATAATAAATCAGCCAAAAAGTTGATAAAGCCGTGGCGGGCAGTCGCTAACGCCCCGTTGCAAACCGAGCTGAGGAAAAAAAAAAAAAAAAAAAAAGCCGTTCACTCAAAAAAAAAAAAAAAAAAAAAAAAAAAAAAAAAGGAATCCCTTCATATATGGGTATTAAGCAGGGAAGGGAGGAACCATTTGGCCTATTTATAGATCGAGTAGCAGACGCCATACAGGCGGCCGGGGTGCCCGATTATCTCAGAGGCACTATACTAAAGCAGTGTGCTATACAAAATAGTAATCTGGCCACACGCAACATCTTGGCTACATTGCCAGGGACATGGACTATCGAGGAAGGACTAGAAAGGATGGCTCAGGTACCGGTAGGGCCACAGGCAATGTTAGTTGAGGCAGTAAAGGAACTAGGGAATAGTTTAAAGGAACACGCGCAGGCTACGCAGAGTCAAGTTCTTGCAGCCCTTGCTCCTTTGCAAGCCTCCGTTCAACGATTAAATGCTACTGGATCACCTCGCCCACGATGCTACCGTTGCGGCGCTGCTGGACACATCAGACGGAACTGCAACGCCGGCTCAGTATGGTGCAGAAACTGCCGGTCGGACAACCACAATGAGACTGCATGTCGCGCTTCCAAACCGGGAAACGGACGATTCAGCGGGAAGAGCCGCCCCGCGCCGACACAAAAAGCGGCTGCATATCCGGCAGCACTCAATCCCTTCAGCTCAGACCAGCCACAAGCGGAAGCCTCGGCTTGGACCTGGCAACAGCAGTAGATTGTACCCTGTTGGACTCAAAGCCTGTCCAGATTGCTACTAGCACTCAAGGACCAATCTGTATCAATGGACAAGCTGTCGGAGCACTACTTATAGGCCGTTCATCAGCCACCATGCTGGGACTTAATGTGTTGGTGGGACTGATTGATAAGGATTACCACGGTGAGATCCAGATCATGGCCCACACGTTATTTCCACCGCTCTTCATCGCTAAAGGCACCAAGGTGGTGCAATTAATTCCCCTACCACATCTTGCGGGAGCTCTTCCACCGCTGCAAGAGCAGCCACGAGGGCAAGGAGCCTTTGGATCTACAGGACAAATGGCCTTACTAACTGTCGGCTTGCGCCAAAGGCCACAACGCCCGGTTGCTGTGCAATACGCCAACCTAACTATATCACTTGTTGCTCTTCTAGACACTGGCGCTGACATTTCCATAATCAGCACACATAAGTGGCCGGCTCAATGGCCGACCTACGCGAGCAGCACCACAGTCGCGGGAGTAGGAGGATTGACCCTTGCTCGCAAATCACCCCTTCTACGATGGACCATAGGGGACAAGGTATCATCTGGGTTCCCAGCCGTTGGGTAAGGCCCGCCATCGACCACCCTGAAGTCGCCGCTGAAGGTGACCCGACTAATCACCGTAAACCAACGGACTGAGACCGCTGCGCCTGAGTGTGAACCACGAGGTCGCAAAGACAGAAATTAATTGTATAGTCTGTGGGGTCTGTAACCCCTAGGTATTATGTGCATGCTATTTGCTTAGAAGTTGAAACAGAGAAAATGGTTAATTTAGGTATAGAAAGCTTTATAGTAGTTGCCTTAGTTGTAAGCATAAGAGCCATCCCATATAGCGAGATGTTTGACCCACGAGAAAATGTGTGGATAACTTTAGCTCGATCACTCAACACGACCAGCTTTTGTGCAAGCCTAGCAACACCCCGCTCCCCATTTACTACGTGCCTTATAGGGGTGCCCTTGACCAGTGTCACCTTTAAGGTATTTTATGAATCCCTCTCAGTATTAAGACAACAGTATAAGGTGACAAGCAAAATCCAATTCATGTGGAATGACATTGCGGAAATGTTTGAAAAGTATGACATTTGGGATGATAAGCTCCCTGTAGGTCCCGAACCACAGGAGATTGATCTAGCGGACTCCCTCAACGCCAGTTATTGCATATATATTGGCACTGAGAGTTGGACCGGGGAGCAAAAGGAGGGACGCATGGTCAGGGAGACGGCCCCTACAATCCTCTCTCCAATAGAAAACCATACTAGTTGGAGGAAAACCTGGTGTCAAAGAATGGCCCGTAGTGAGAGTTCTCCAGCTCCTGGCACTGTACTGCCCAGGCACCTTCCAAAAGGATTCTTCTTAATCTGCGGCAACCGAGCATGGTCAGGAATCCCTTCAAACCCTCAGGGAGGACCATGTACTATAGGCCAACTTAGTCTAGCTGCGCCACTAATGCACCCTAATAGCACTCACCGATATCGATTTACAAGAGACACTTCCTACAGCCTGACTAGCGATTGTTCCGACCAAATTAGCCTCTGGAATAAATGGGAAGTTATCTTTGCATCCCTTTTTACGCCAGGTATTGCCGCAGCACGAGCACATAGAAATTTGAATAGTATAGCATGTTGGGTGGCAAAGCAAGCCAACGCAACAAGCAGAGTCCTGTCCGAACTTGCAGATGATTTATCCACAGTGCAACATGCAGTATTACAGAATAGAGCCGCGATAGATTTCCTTTTACTAGCCCACGGACATGGCTGTGAGGATTTCGATGGAATGTGTTGTATGGATCTGGAGGATCATTCAAGATCTATCCATAAAGAAATTCAATACCTAATGACACATACTCAAAAGATACAACAAGATTCAGGATTCTTTGGCCTGGGTGCTCTTGGAGACTGGTTGGGTCTGTCCGGATGGCTGAGAAACCTTTTACAGACGGGATTGCTAGTCTTAATCATTGTACTAATAGCATTGCTTTGTGTGAGTTGTGTGTTGTCTTGTATGAAAACCCTTGTGTTACGGATGTTTAACCAAGCCTGTGTCATTCAAAATAAAAACGGGGGAATTGTGGGAGAATGGCTAGCTGAGAAGGGTTACGTAGACATGATCCAGCTGGCCGAGCAAAAGCTTGAGAAACATCGGATTCAGCCCCCGTAACTACTGGGCTGGTAAAGACACCTCGTCCTTGACTATAATTGTTGTAAGATAACAGAGAGGTTGCAGCTGCTCAGGCATGGGAAAAGAGGATGAAAGTAACTGTAAAGAAGGAACCAAGGGCGGAGTTGATCTTTCTAAGAACTAACCAATCATGAGCTTAACTTTTGTAATATGTATGAGCTAATTATGTTAGAACATAAAAGGCCACTGTGTGAATCAATAAACGAAGCTTGCTGATCACTCATATTGAGTGGCCCTGTCTTCCCTCCGTCGCGACACAGAGGGATGTGGACAGGCTTGAGATGTGGGCCTGTGCAAACCTCATGATCTTCCACAAGGCCAAGTACAAGGTCCTGCACCTGGGTCAACACAATCCCAAGGGCAAATACAGTCTGGGCAGAGAATGGATTGAGGAGGAGGACTTGGGGGTATTTGTAGATGAGAAGCTCAACATGAGCCAGCAATGTACGCTTACAGCCCAGAAAGCAAAAAGCATCCTGGACTGCATCAAAAGAAGCGTGGCCAGCAGGTTAAGGTAGATGATTCTACCCCTTTATTCTGCTCTCATGAGACCCCACCTGGAGTACTGCATCCACATAAGAAGGACATGGACCTGTTGGAGTGAGTCCAGAGGAGGGCCACAAAAATGATCAAAGAGCTGGAGCATTTCTCCTATGAAGACAGGATGAGAGAGTTGGGGCTGTTCAGACTGGAGAAGAGAAGGCTTTGGGGAGACCTTATAGTGGTTTTCCAGTACCTAAAGGGGGCCTACAAGAAAGATAGGGAGAGACCCTTTATTGGGGAGTGTGATAGGATGAGGGGTAATGGCTTTAAACTGAAAGAAGGTAGATTCAGATTAGATATTAGGAAGAAATTCTTTACTGTGGGGGTGGTGAGACACTGGAACAGGTTGTCCAGAGAAGTTGTGGAGGCCCCATCCCTGGAGATGTTCAAAGCCAGGTTAGATGGGACTTTGAGCAACCTGGTCTAGTGGAAGGTGTCCCTGCCCATGGCAGGGAGGTTGAAACTAGATGGTCGTTCAGGTCCCTTCCAACCCAAACCATTCTATGATTCTTTGATATGATTCTGTGATCATTTTCATTAGATTGGAATTTTACGTACGTTGAGTTGACTCTAAGTTGATGCTTTTTTTAGTGTTTCTGTTAGCCTCATTAATGACATTCTAACTCACTGCTAGATTTAACTTCTCAAGCAGAGTAAATGAAAGATGTTAGTGATAAACATATCAGCAGTTAAAAAGTTCTTCCACCTACAGCAATGAGCAATAGCTAAAGAAGAGGAGTTCAATAGCTGTTGATTCTCATTAACTTTGCTGCTAGTGTAAGATTATTGGGATAAGGAGTTTTTCACTTTCTATTTTGAGTCAATATTTCTTTTAGTTTGTCAACTATTTTTATGGATAAATATCCTTAAAACAAATTTAAAATGTCATTCTATACTATGATGATAAGCATTTCCTGACTTTTCTGATTTTTTCTTTCTCTTCCTTCATTATTGTTATCTTTTTGAAAAAAAAAATAAAGAAATTTTAACTTTAGGAATTATCAGAAATAATTTCTTCATTTTTTCTAGATTATTGGATTGATAGAATATTAACAGTAAGCAACAGGATAAAAACTGGATTTCTCATTTGTTTCATCTGTATTTTTATCATTCTTTCTTAAAAAATAGGTAAAAAAAATTATAGGAGGTAAGAAAGGACTCTTTCTGAAAGATGGGAAAAATTCAAAGGCATTTGTGTTATAATCAGAAGCTAATTTTTTCTAACTGCTACAAAATTTTTACTTTTTCTTCATGCAGTGAAATGTGACCTTTTTTTATCTTAAATCCACCCAGACTGAAATTCTATAGCCTCTTTTTTTTTTCTAATGGGAAAATTGGCTGAGGATTAATACAAACAAGGTGGAAGTCAGTCTGGCAGATGGTGGCTATCACTGAGATAAATAAGTAGAAACTGAATACATTTTTCTATTGGAATTGTGTTTGCCTTTAGTCAATATGATTTGTAGTTTCTCCCTACTAAGGGGTCTATAATTAGGTGTGGACTTGAAAGAATGAACTGATGGTTCAACTGCTTCACAAAGCTGGTATTCTTCAAATCAGGAATCTTGACCAATATAGAGAGGTGAAAGCTAATTTATCACACATTAAGATTCATGCTTATCAGCAGTTAACACAAGGAATGTGGAAATCCTTCTCATGGCCCTGCAAATACTACCTTCTATCACATTCCAGAACAGAAAGGAGAACAAGGAATCATAATCTTTGCCTAAAGTATTTTCATAACGTATTCTAAAAGTGGAAGTTATTGTACCCTACTTGAAGTAAATAGTTATAAAAATAATGGAGGGAAATTGATGAGATATTAATAAAAATTTCCGTATAAAATTCAGCTGAAGGGAATCAGAACTTTTCCTGGAAGGGTTTGCCTTAAGAAGGTTAACATTCAAAGTCAAAATGGATTTTCAGTTGGTTTTTATTTCTATGCTACCTGCAAATTTGATTATGTTAAACTGTGGAGGGAGAACACTTTAAAAATAATTACAGAGAAAGCAGTATACAATATTCAGACAGATGATCTTGAAATAGGAAAAAAGACAGGGTAATTTCTCCCTCCAAATAGGAAAGTAATACCTAGGATTTAAACCTGATCTCAGAGAGTGATTTATATTTTAGGGTCTTAACATGACACATTTTTCCATGTGCTATTGCAGTTGATTCTTTTTTCTTTTGTAAAAGTTGGAAAGACACATTTTGAGAGAAAGTGCAATGGCAAAAAATGTGATCTATTGAAAAAGTATAGCTTTTACCCTATAGCAAGGGTAATGACTTCGGTGGTTGTGTTGTTCCATCACTCTTCTCTCACCATCACTCTCACCAGATAAATCCTCTTGTGACCCTCTGACTCACTTATAGATTATAGAATAAATGTATCACTGCTACAATCTCACTTTTTTGATTTGAATGGGAAGATAATTGCTGGGAATTTTGCCTTGTGAGGTCAATCTTGTTCACTGTGGAATTTTTTCTTTTACAATATCTTGCGACTGTTAATGTCGTACTCACAGTGATTATACTCCTGAAATCAGACAAAAAGAACAGCCATTTTTACCAAATAAAGGTATATTGCCCTTCTTTAAAGTTTTAACAAAATCTGCACAATTAAAAATGGTCTAGCTCACTTTTTATGCAAATTAAATTCATTATATTCCACAATCAAAATCAGATTCAAAATAGTAGCTGTGGCAGCAGGAAAATCTTGTAAGAAGTTCTGTCACTTTGTAGATTCCATCTTTTAACAAACTGTATGAATAACCACGTAGAATAACATATCTGAGACAGTGTATTTAAATTACTGAAAGAGGCAAAAGCAAGAAAATCACTGCTATATCTTACTGCTCTTGTATAAAACTAGAAGTAAAACTCATGTAACTCTTCTTCAATCTATAAAATAACTCAAATCCTCAGCCTGTGAGATTTAGAAGTATAAAGAAGCATAAACTCTTCCTCAGCCTATATAATAAGACTCAAATCCTCAGTCCGTGAGATTTAGAAGTATAAAGACTGTGGAAAGTGGAAATTCTTACTGACATCTCTTCAAGATGTTTTATTAATGCTTAATGATATCTAAATCTTCCACATATATTTCTTCACAATAAAAAATCATTTTTCTTTAAAAAATCATTAAAAGATGTTAAATCTGTGTAAACTGAAAATGTGTATAGATTTTGAAAGTAAACATTTTCTAGTCACTTAGAAATTTTGCATACCAGTAGTTATTAGCTATTTGTTTAGAAAATTTGCTTCATCATTCTCTTTTTTTTTTTAAGTGCACCTCTTTTTTCCATTTTCCCCCTCTCTACACTGAATTAAGAATAGATTATTTAAAAAAAAAAAAAAAAAAAAAAAGAGTAAATGATCACCAGTAATATTTTCAAAATGAATAGTGATTAAAACATTTGCTAATGGCAACTGTTTCCTCTTGAGACAGAAAATGACCGTACTAGAATTCTTACCATTTAAATGTAGGCAATTGTTGGACACTTATTTAGTTCCCTGTCTGTGTAAAAAAGAGTAAAAAAAATTGCAGAAACTTTATTGTGTTGAAAGATCCATGGAGTTTATCATCGAGTCCTGTTTTTGGGACATCAACTTTTTCCATCAGTAAAGATCACATCAGGACAGTGTCTGCTCTGTACTGCAATACAATGATCTTTTATGTCATATTCCCTCCTCTGAACTCTCTTCTTTATTGTTGACAGAACGTCAGAATTTTCTCTCCTTGAAAATGGTGTCTGTTTCTTCATGGTATTCCGGAGGTATATGATATTGTAAAGTAACAATATGCAGAAAAGATGGTTGACAAAGTCACTGTTAACTCCCATTTTTCCCTGTAGCTTCAATGAAAGGCAAAGTCAAATGACATAACTGTTCCCTGATTGTATTCCCATTGTTAAGTCAATGTCATCTTAACCTGCACACATTTATCACAGAAACAGTGAACATTTCTAGCACGCAAGTCCTTTTCTACAGTAACATGGTCAAGAAAGGAGACAATTTCATCTATTGGGTGTTTCCCCCAGACTTTTTGGTGAAATATCTTCATCAATATGACTTCATTGTCTGGTTAGTAGTAGTAATACTGGTTTTTAAATAAAATTTGTTATGGGCTAATATTTTAATATTTTCAAGAAATGACAAGAAAGAGACATCTGATATCCATTACATATAACCTTTGATCATAGTAAACATTAAACATTGTGATGAGTTGTATTTTCCTTTTGCATGAGTTATCATTCATCTAACTTCAATGCTGGTTTTGCTCTGTAGCTATAAGAGGATAACAAGGCCTTTGAAGAGACAGAGTTGGTTTTTTCCCTCTGTCTTTATTTGATCAAGATTACAATGGGCTACATGGGTTAAATAAATGAACAGACATATCGTACAAAAGAAGAAGATGCCAAATATGATTAAAGAATATGAAGTGTCTCATAGAAACTCACAAGAGTCATATATATCGTTTGGTGATTTAAGTACATAAATTGGTGACTTTGCAAAATGTTAACTGTGTAAAGCAGCTGGTGGACTAAAACAACAACACTGGAACTGATACATACTCCAAACTGAGAGTGTATTCATTTATTGTTTTAATGGACGTACAGTTTAGACTGAATCAGACATAAAGTAAGAAATATTTCTGTTGTGTGAGCAACTTCCTAGTTTAAACACATGGATGACAGGAGACAACTTGTGAGTGGATGTGACTAAATTGAGAAATTGATTTTTTCTGACTGTAAATAACTGCTAGAGTCAGGCTCTGACACAGTGAATGGATAGGCTAGGAAAGAGATACAGAGAGGCAAAGGGATTAAGCAGGGAACTGTACAAAGTAAAATTTAGATATTTTAATTACAAAGAGTAGAGAGGCACTCCATGGAAGTAATCCCTTAATACTGATGTGAAAATGCTCTTGATTCTTGCATCCTTCAGTTGCCAAGGCTTTCCATTCTAAAGCCCATTTTGCATGTATTGTCCATTTCCCTCAGCAAAGTTAGTCATAAGTCTTCAGTGTTCTAAACAAGGGTCAAAATTCAATGACCCTTTTGCTTTCTAAATGTCATACGCTTAGTTTGTTCATCATCTAGGCTAAATCTGAAGCAATTAAAATAAATAGACAAGAAACACCTCAAAGTGGTCATCTCTTCTCAATCTATGAAAGCTGTCTACAGGTAGTCTGATGAATCAAATGCTGGAGATGTTGCCCTTGTGGCACTGACCTCTTAAAGACTAGATTAAACTAGACATCTCAATTTTAGGCTGTGAATGTATATCAAACAGAAGCAACTCTAAATATCTGGTTTACAGGACAGAGCTTATAAAGCTTCAAGATTCGATTTAGTATTTTCATTGATTTCAATGAATTTATATTCAGTCTCTACACAAGAAAACTGATGTATAAGTACACAGTTATAAATAAAAATTAATCATTGTTCATGCCAATAAATTAAGAAACACTGAGTCATAGCATAGCCTATGTTGGAAGGGACCTCAAAAGATCATCCGATCCAACCTTTCATTGGAAAGGGAGCCTAGATGAGATTATCTAGCACCCTGTCCAATTGCATCCTGAAAATCTCCAGCAATGGGGACTCTACCATGTCCTGGGTAGGTTGTTACAGTAATGATTGCTCTCACTGTGAAAAATTGATTTCTTATATTGAGACGAAACCTCTCCTGATGCAACTTGTATCCATTGACCTTTATCTTTTCTATGTGGCTTCTTGTGAAGAGAGAGCTCCATCCTTTTTGTAGCTGCCCTTTAAGTTCTAGAATACTGAAAGGAGGTCCACCCAGGCTTCTCTTTCCAGGGAGAAATAGACCTAACAACTTCAGTAGTTAGGGCAGGTTGTCCAGCCCTTTGACCTTCTTTATGGCCCTCCTTCGGACCCACTCCAGGCTGTCTACATATTTTTTGAATTGTGGGGACCAGAACTGGGCACAGTATTCCCAGTGAGGCCTGATAAGCACTGAGTAGAGTGAGGCGATCATGTCTCTGTCTCTGTTAGTAATGCCCCTGCAGATGCAATCCACTCCTCTTACAATTTATTCTTGTGCACAGCATTACTCTGTCCCAGGTACAGAATCCAGCATTTGGACTTGTTAAGTTTAAACCCATTGACCATTTCCCAATGCTCCAATCTAATTAGATCCCTCTGCAAGGCCTCTTATCCCTCAAGTTAGTCAACAGCACCTCCTACTTTGATACCATCAGCAAACTTCCTAATGCTGCATTCAATTCCAGCATCCATGTCACTGATAAACGTATTGAACAGAACTGGTCCTAGAATTGAACCCTGAGGAACACTGCTGGTGACTGGTCAGATGTAGCCCCATTCACCACAACACTTTGAACCTTGACATTCAGCCAGTTCTTCACCCAGCACACTGCGTACCTGCTCATCCCACAGTTGGGCAACTTGTCCAGAAGGATGCTGTGAGGGACAGTATCAAAAGCTTTATTAAAACCCAGAAAACCACATCCACTGACTTCCCTTCATTCACTATTTTCAGTTGATGAATTCCCTTTTTTATAACAAACCAAAAAATACATCATCGAGTACCTAACTCCATCAATTTGCAATTTCATCTATTAAATTTCATAGCTTTTCTATTACTTTTGCACTGAAGATCATACAGTTCTCCCTTTATGATATTCCAATATGTCTCCTTGCTTATGATGTGCTTATGTATGGGATTATCTGGAAATCACACTATCTCTTGCCTACCTCTTCCAAGACTGTTAACAAATATATTAAATCAAATCGATCCCAAGAACAGACCTCAGAGAACTACATTAGTAATCTCACTACAAAATAACAGATCTCCCTTAAGAAGTGCTCCTAGGGTTTAGTTTAGTTGTTTCTTTATCTGTTCTGCAGTTCTTTTTATTAAACCCCATCCTACTGTTGAACTTTGATGTCTGGGTGAAATATATCAATCACTTCAATAACTCTTAGATAAAGTGGATCTACTGCATTTCTTTTGTCTAGAAATTCAGTTATTTTATCAGAGCCATGGCTTTATTACTGATCTGGAAAAAGGAATAAATATTAGGTTTATGAAAACAATAGTAAAATTATAAAATTAATCATATGAGTGTAATAAGGCAAAATGATAAACCTCTGAAAAAGTGATTTGTAAATTTTGTGTTCAGAAGTGGGGAGAAATAAGGGAGCTAGCAATGCTAGGTCAAGCCTGAGATTCAGGTGATGGAAAATTAAAGACAGGATTCCAACAGGGTTTAAAGGTGAAACATGATGATGAATTGGTAGTGAATAAGGAGTTAATACTGAATTTTCTGTATGCAGACATACTTGAACTTCCATAAAGATATTGACAAACTGGAGAGTTAAAATAGGAAAATTAATAAGATGGAGGAACTAGAAGGATTAAATGAGAAATAAAAGAACTCAAATTAAGTAAAATAATAAAATATTAATAACTAAAAGGTACTCATACCAGAGCATCAGAAGAATTGCATAAAAGAGTAGTATGATGGAATAAAGCCAAATAAGTCTTATTGAGATCACAGAATACTTTTCAAGAGCAAAGTCTATCTGACTGAGAAACTTTCTCACAATAAATTATATCAGAAGCCACGTATATGGGACTTCTAAAATGAGATTCAGCAAAACTGAAGAAAATACAGTCAGTTCTCTATCAATGGTGAAAAAATCTGATGTCTGAAATTAATTCTGACTCTTTTCCATTGACCTGGCATCTTATTAAGTAGAACATAAGGGGTAAGCTGTGTGAGTTTTCACTGTGTGCATTTGTAGTGAGGGCAGAAATTGTACTGAAAAGCCTGAATTTGTTCCTCCGGGTTCCTGAGTCTTTCACAAGGGAATTTGTGATTCTGTGTTGGGATTCAATGAACAGATTTCTCCCTGCCTGAGGATTCATGTGCTTGTCATGTTCTGACCAAACCTGGTTTGTTCAGATTGCAAAGGATAAAGTCACCTCTATTCTATATAATTGTCTGCTCCCTGTGTAGAACATTCTCAAGAGCTGTGAGCCTCAGGTTTGAATCCTCTTCTGCCTAAATGTGTCTGGGGAGTCAACATCTGTATGCTGGAAGACTTATCTGGAAGCTAGCCTAAGGAAGGTTTGGGCAATATATCTGTCAACCAGTTGTTTCTAACCCAAATCCCAAACTGACTGTATATTAGTTCAGATTAACTACCAGCCTCTATGTAACTACACATATGTCCTTTTTATTAAAGTGCCTGGGCTCATGCAAGAGGAAGTATTTGAGACAAACTTATTTACAGGCATTTTATTTGCTGGCTCAAGAATCTAGACAAATAAGTATTATCACTGATATGACTCTACATATGAACTTACCCTCCATTATTGTGCGTAGAATTAATTGTTTCATGATAATCTTTTAAGCATTCTGAGATGGAGTGTCTCAACCTTAGTGTCTCTGCTAAATGTCTGTGCTTGCACATTGAACATAATAGAGAATCATAAAAAAATCCTATCTTCATCCTTCAGTTTATAGGTAAGACATTATGAATAACACAAAATTCACCTTATGTGTCTCTAAAATAAAATATCCTTACATATTTTCATCAAATACTGTTTCTACTGTGTCACTAGGGCTCTGGGCATCTGAAATAATTTATAAGTAGTCTTAATGCAGTGAACTAAATAGCATTGTCTTGTCGGTCAACAAAAAGGCAGTTATGCCTTTTGGCTACTATTGGGATCGATGTTTGATTAGTACTTCATTTTAATTACTAATAAACTAATACAAGCCCACTAGAGCATATGTAATTAGCATTTTTCTGATTGATTTGCCACCAAGAAATGACCCTGATTATGTTGTTAATAATCAGTTTACTCTTAATTGGTATTTTTCATTAAAGCATAAAGAGCTAGTGTGGTAGGTTATCCTTGGCTGGCTGCCAGATGCCCACCAAGCTGCACTTTCACTCCCATCCTCGACAGGCAAGAGGGAGAAAATAATATTAAAAACCTTGTGGGTTGAGATAAAGATAGGGAGGCTGTTTACCAACTAAATAACACAGGCAAAAAAGGCTTGATTTGGGGAAATTTCCATGGAGACCAGCTTCAGGGCAGGTAAGACTGCGCTGGGGAAGGGATCTGCAGCAAAAAAGGCCGACGAGAAGCTCTTTTTGGGGCTTTTTGAAGCCGGGACAAGCCCCCTGCTTGTGCTGGGGCTGACAGCTGGTGGGAGGTGCTGCTGAGGTGGCCTGGGCGGAGCCACCACCACCCCTCCCCCTGGTTCACCAAGCCTACAGGTTATAAGAAGCCTCGGGGAGGGCAAGGACTAGTCCCTGGCCACAGGGCACAGAGCGAGCACCTGGTGCTTGTCTGTGTGACCCAGTGGGTGCCTCAGGCGGCTGTAGTCTGTACGGCAGGGTGCTGAGCCTCTGCCAGCGTATGAGGTAAATTCAATCCCTCTAAGTGGCCGGAGGACTAGGGGGCTCATCCCAACTGACCTTCGAGTCGCAAGGTATCAGTTGCTTGTAGAGATCCAGCCATGGTTGGTACCCAGTCGAAGGCTGTTAGAAAAGCTGTGGGCACCCAGACAGAGGCCTCACGCAAACATGTGGGCGTTCAGGCCTCTGGCTGCAGAGAGTGCCGGGGCCTGACTCTTGCGATGGAGGGTAGGGGAGACAACACCTGTATCAGATGTGAACAGGTGAATGATCTGCTCAGCCTGGTGGCCGGGCTGAAGGATGAAGTGGAGAGGTTGAGGAGTATCAGGGAACATGAGAGAGAGATTGACTGGTGAGCCCACTCCCTGAGAGTAAGGGAACAGGTTGAGGCCCCACATAAATCAGAGAACCCCCTCCCCTCTTGTCACCAAGCAATAGGAGGAGATCTCAGAGAAGAGGGGGAATGGAAACAGGTCCCTGCTCAGGGAAGCAGGCGAGCCCCCTCCCGGCCCCTCCCACCTCCCCAGTTACCCTTGCAGAACAGGAGTCCTGCAGGAGGAACTGGCTGTTGGAGAGGAAGATAGTGCACCCAGGCTGGAGAAGTCAGAAAGAACAAGTCACCATAGACCCGGTATCACTACTAGCTCCAAAAGGAAAAGCAGACGGGTCATTGTTGTGGGTGACTCTCTACTGAGGGGGGCAGAGGGACCAATATGCCGCCCTGACCCACTTCACAGGGAAGTCTGCTGCCTCCCTGGGGCACGGGTTAGGGACATGTTGGAAAAACTTCCTGCCCTGGTAAACCACTCTGATTATTACCCCCTGTTAGTATTTCAGGTGGGTAGTGAGGAAGTGGGTAGGAGGAGGCCAAAATCAATTAAAAGAGATTTTAAAGCCTTGGGACGGCTGCGTAAGGGATCAGGAATGCAAGTTGTGTTCTCCTCTATCTCTTCAGTGGCAACTATGAATGAGGAAATTAATAGGGAGAGGCAACAGGTCAACTCGTGGCTCCGGGACTGGTGTTATCAGCAGGGTTTTGGGTTTTTTGAGCATAGGCGGCTATACGAGACACCTGGCTTGCTGGGGGCAGGTGGGATGCACCTGTCCCAGAGGGGGAAAAGAATTTTGGGGCAGGAGTTAGCAGGGCTCATTGGTAGGCCTTTAAACTAGATATGAGGAGGGATGGGGAACTAACTGGGCCTGTCAGGATTAAATCCAAGGGAAGCATGCCAAGGCTTGAAGGATGCTGGGTTAGTGAGGACTCTTGCTCTGTCATTTCATTTGAGAAAAGGGATAGACATTTAGAAATTTCTGATTACGAACAATGGGAAAACCCTATCCCGAAAGGGGAAAAGGGTACTAGGCCAGGAGTTAACAAAGCTCATGGACAGAGCTTTAAACTAGAGGTGGAGGGGGAAGGGGATAAAACCAGGCCCACTGATAATGAGCCTGGGGGTAAAGGGCAAAGGATGGGGGTGAAATCAGGAGCCCAGCTCAAGTGCATCTGTGCTAATGCACGTAGCATGGGCAACAAACAGGATGAGCTGGAAGCCATGGTGCAGCAGGACAGCTATGACGTAGTCACCATCACGGAAACGTGGTGGGATGACAGTCACAACTGGAATACTGCGATGAGTGGCTATAAGCTCTTCAGAAGAAATAGGCAAGGAAGGAGAGGCAGGGGTGTGGCTCTGTACATTTGGGAGTGTTTTGACTGTATAGAGCCAGATTCCAGTGACGATGAAGTTGAGTGTTTGTGGGTAAGGATGAAGGGGAAGGCTAACAAGGGGGATTTTGTGCTGAGAGTCTGCTACAGACCACCCAACCAGGATGAGCAGGTTGATGAAGTATTCTATAAGGGGCTGGTTGAAGTCTCGCAATTGCCAGCCCTTGTTCTGGTTGGGGACTTCAACGTACCGGATATCTGCTGGAAATCTAACACAGCAGAGAGCAGGCAGTCTAGGAGGTTCCTTGAGTGTATGGAAGATAACTTCCTAACACAACTGGTAGGAGAGCCTACCAGGGCAGGTGCCTCGCTAGACCTACTTTTCGCAAACGAAGAAGGACTAGTGGGAGATGTGGAGGTCGGAGGCCGTCTTGGTCTTAGCGATCATGAAATGGTCAAGTTTTCAATTCTTAGTGAGGTAAGGAAGGGGGTTAGCAAAACCTCCACTTCGGACTTCCAGAGGGTGGACTTTGGCCTGTTCAGAACCCTGGTTGGGAGGGTCCCTTGGGAGATAATCCTGCAGGGCAAAGGGGTCCAGGAAGGCTGGATGCTCTTCAAGAAGGAAATCCTAAAGGCCCAGGAGCAGGCTGTCCCCATGAGGCGCAAAATTAAAGGGAGGGGAAAATGGCCAGCCTGGTTGAACAAAGAGCTTTTGGTGGGACTTAGGGAAAAAAGGAAGGTTTATCACCTTTGGAAGAAGGGACAAGCAACTCAGGAAGAGTACAGAGATCTTGTTAGGTTATACAGAGAAAAAAATTAGGAAGGCAAAAGCCCAGCTGGAACTCAACCTACCCATTAATATAAGGGACAACAAAAAAAGTTTCTATAAATACGTCAACAAAAAGAGAGTCGGGGAGAATCTCCATCCCTTACTGGATGCAGGGGGAAACATTGCGACCAAGGATGAGGAGAAGGCTGAGATACTTAATGACTTCTTTGCCTCTGTCTTCAATAGTCAGACCAGCTACCCCCAGGGTGTACAGACTCCTGGGCTGGAAGGTAAGGATGGAGAGCAGAACAACCCCACTGTAATCCAGGAAGAAATAGTTAATGATTTGCTTATGTACCTGGATGCGCATAAGTCCATGGGGTCGGATGGGATTCACCCAAAGGTACTCAGGGAGCTGGTGGGAGAGCTCACCAAGCCTCTCTACCAAGCCATTATCTATCAACAATCCTGGTTAACAGGAGAGGTACCAGATGACTGGAGGGTGGCCAATGTGACACCCATCTACAGGAATGGCCGGAAGGAGGATCCGGGAAACTATAGGCCTGTCAGTCTGACCTCGGTACCGGGAAAGATCATCTTGAGTGAGCTCTCACGGCAAGTGCAGGGCAGCCAAGGGATCAGGGCCAGCCAGCATGGGTTTATGAAAGGGAGGTCCTGCTTAACTACCTTGATCTCTTTCTATAACCATGTGACCTGCCTTCTCGATGTGGGGAAGGGTGTGGACATTGTCTACCTGGACTTTGGTAAGGCCTTTGACACCGTCCCCCACAGCATTCTCCTGGAGAAGCTGGCGAATCATGGCATAGACAAGTGTACTCTTCTCTGGGTAAAAAACTGGCTGGATGGCCGTGCCCAGCGAGTTGTAATTAATGAGGTGAAATCCAGTTGGCGGCTGGTCACCAGTGGTGTCCCTCAGGGCTCAGTTTTGGGGCCAGTCTTGTTTAATATCTTTATTGATGATCTGGATAAGGGGATTGAGTGCACCCTCAGTAAGTTTGCGGATGACACCAAGTTAGGTGGGAGTGTTGATCTGCTTGAAGGTCGGAAGGCTCTACAGAGGGACCTGGACAGGTTGGATCAATGGGCCAAGGCCAATGGGATGAGGTTTAATAAGGCCAAGTGCCGGGCCCTGCATTTCGGTCACAACAACCCCAGGCAACGCTACAGGCTTGGGGAAGAGTGGCTGGAAAGCTGCCCAGCAGAAAAGGACCTGGGGGTGTTGGTGGACAGCCGGCTTAACATGAGCCAGCAGTGTGCCCAGGTGGCCAAGAAGGCCAACGGCATCCTGGCCTGTATCAGGAGTAGCGTGGCCAGCAGGAGCAGGGAAGTGATGGTGCCTCTGTACTCGGCCCTGGTGAGGCCTCACCTCGAGTACTGTGTTCAGTTTTGGGCCCCTCACTACAGGAAGGACATTGAGCTGCTGGAGCGTGTCCAGAGGAGAGCCACCAAGCTGGTGAGGGGTCTAGAGAACAAGTCATATGAGGAGAGGCTGAGGGAACTGGGCATGTTTAGTTTGGAGAAGAGGAGGCTGAGGGGGGACCTCATTGCCCTCTACAAGTACCTGAAAGGAGGGTGTAGGGAGGTGGGTGTTGGCCTCTTCTCCCAAGGGAATAATGACAGGACCAGAGGAAATGGTCTGCAGTTGCAGCAGGGGAAGTTTAGATTAGATATTAGGAAGAATTACTTTACTGAGAGAGTGGTCAGGCACTGGAACAGCCTGCCCAGGGAGGTGGTGGAGTCGCCATCCCTGGAGGTATTTAAGAAACATGTAGACATGGCACTTCAGGGCATGCTCTAGTGCCTGAGATTGTTGGTTTGTGTCTGTTTGTGGGTGGGTGTGGTGTGTGGTTGTGGGTGTTTGTTTTTGTTTGGTTTTGGTGTTTGGTGTTCTGGGATTTTTTGGTGGGGTGGTTTGGGTTTTTTTTGTTGGTTAGACTCGATTATCTCAAAGGTCCCATCCAAGCAAAAATATTCTGTGATTCTGTGAAATAAATTTAATTTCTTACCTATTAAAAATAGAGTAGGATGGTAAGAAACAAAACTAAAACCACCTTCCCTCCACCCCCCTCCCCTTCTTCCCAGAAGGAACTTCATTCCTTCCTTCCTGACTCTTCTACCTCTTTCCACCTTGAGCAGCACAGGGGTGATGAGGAAAGAGGCTTGCAATCAGTTCGTAACACTTCATCTCTGCCGCTCCCCCCTCACACTTTTTCCCCACTCCAGCATGGGCTCCCTCACATACGCTATAGCCCTTCACAAACATCTCCAGTGTGGGTCATTCCCGTCAGCTGTAGTTCTTCAAGAACTACTCCAACATGAGTCCTTCCCATGGGGTTCAGTCCCTCATGAACAAACTGCTCCAGCGTGGTCCCTCACGGCTGCAGTTCAGACCAGGAAACCTGTTCCTGTGTGGGCTCCTCTCCACAGGCCACAGTTCCTGTCAGAAAACTTGCTCCTGTGTGGGCTGTCCGCGGTCTGCAGCTTCCTCCAGGACATCACCACCTGCTCCACTGTGGGGTCCCCCACAGGCTGCGGTGTGGATATGTTTTCACAGAGGCACCAGCAGCTTTGCTGATGGGCTCAGATTTGTACACCAGTATGCCCATTTTTGGAGCTGACTGGAACTTTCTGTGTCACAGAGGCAGCCCCTGATCTCTTCACACAGAGGTCACCCCTGCAGCCCACCCCACCCCACCAAAAACCTTGACAAGTAAACCCAATACAGCTATACAAACTGGCCAAGGTGTAAAAGCATCTGTAACTGCATTGTAGTAAAACCACTTTTTTCTAGCTATGGTCACCTTTGATTTTTTTTCAAAATCTGATTAATCAGTCAAATTGAGGGATTTGACCTCAAGGCTAATTACTAAGTTCCTCTGCCAGTGAATGGTAATAAAAGTACAAGGGGCATTATGGCAAGGATATTACATTTAAAGAATTGGTGAGTATGAAACAAATATGGCATTAATTGGGTTTGATATTAAATAAAGAGGTGTGCATTATTTAACAAAGGCATTTTATGTATTCTGGTGTGGGAGTGTGGCTGTAATCAGATACATGTATTCAAGGGACACATGACAAAAAATGGTACACTTCACACAGAAAAATAAAACAGAAAATATTTTAATAAAAAAACAGAGCTTTGACATGGCTATAGATAATCTGTAAAGGATTCAAAAACGATAATGCAAAAGTGCTTTCTGTAGCTGTATTTTTGGCTACTGATAAGTGCTTTGAAAACAAAATAAAACATTCCTTGTTCCCAAATGTTCATTGTTAGTCTTTGTATCTTCTAGAGAAATAATCATCTTCATTTGAATGTCAAATTGTAGATTATGAACACAGACACAAGGAACAAATGTTAATAAATAAACCTACTAATTTTTACAATTCATTCACAAAATTCATTTTTTGTGCAATATATTAGCAAGTTTGCAGAGTACAACCTGTCAGTGAATGATCATAGCCTTAATAACTTTTTTTTGCTGTGTAAGACACTGTGCCACATGCTGAGTGCACTTAACCCAGAGTGAAGTTCTCAGGGAGCTTTAAGTACTTAACCCTTCACTAAGTACTTAATCAGTGCAGAATCACTGCAGTACCAAGCTGGCACTGCTTTTTCCTTCATCTCCCTTCAAAATCAAATGCTGGTGTGTCAGCACGCTCAGTGGACTTCTAATCTATCTGAATTAATTATTTCTCTGTTCATTCCTTTCAGCATTGTTCTTGACCTCTTTTCCCTTTCCTCTTATGATATGTTATGAAGGGACCTCAATTTGTCTAGAACCTCACAAACTGCTGTCTTTGCTTGCCTTTTTTTTTAAAAACAATTAGTCAATAGACCTAAAATGCTTTAGTGTCTGCACCTGTCCTGCGGCATCCCTCCTTGCTGCCCCTCTTCCTGATTGCTTCTGAAGTTTCTCCAAAGATGACCATTTACAGCTCTTTTCTGGGAGAGAAGTGACCTCCTGCTCCCATCAGTGTGGAATAGTGCCATAAAGTAAACTGTAGACAAACAAATCTAACAGTTATACCATCTGTCACAGAGAATGATTCTGTGATTCTGTGAATGACTGATTCTTCTGGCTTTCTTTTGTCTGTACCCTTGGTTCTTTGTCCCATTCTTTTACTTCAGAGTTCATCCACATGGCCAACTCAGTAATACTGCTTTCTCTATCCCTCTGGAGAATATGTACTAGAATATGCATGACCCACTTCATTTCCTCCACTGAATTCCTATGTTTTTAATCCTAGCTTTTATTTCAACACTTTCTTTCCTTCAAGTCATTCTCATTCCTATCATCCAGTATCCCTCCCTTGCTATACAAGAACTAGGTAATTTCCTCTGAGAAAAAAAATGAGTAATATTATGGGACCTCACCTTTCCTTCTCTCCTTCCCTCTGCTTTCCTCTTTCTTTATTTCCCTGTCACTTAAGCAGTTTCCTCAAAATCTTTTTCTCTCTAACATGCACAAGGGTCCTATAGGGACTGTTTTCTAACATCAAACAATAAAATGTATTTGTAAGGCCACTGCACTGAGGATTTTAACCCCATTATGTATGTATGAATTCTTTCCACAGTTGATTTGATTTTGGGTTTAGTGTCTCAATAAATCTTTGCTGAACACTGAATCATTTTTCATTTTTTAATAGCAAGTGGGAAAGCAGATTGTTTGAAGTTAAAGGGTTTTACTCCTGCATGTTCAGCATTGTAACAATACCAAAAATGGCACAAGTTACTCTGCCCCATTAGCTCTTCACTATTTCATGCTGATATTAGTGATTTCAGCAGTGCTCAATAAAATGATTGATTAGAAACAAAATATTCATGTTCTTTATAAAACATTTTAAAAAATTGTGAATTTTTTAGACAACGGTTTTGTCTATCCAGGATTTTCTAGCCATGTAAATCAGATAGGAAAGATTAACTTGTCTGAACATAGATGTGCCATTTCAAAAGGGTCTAGGATATCGTGTGACATCTGCAAAACAATCTTCATGCAAGACCTTGTGCCCTTCTGAAGCTGCAGCTGCAGCCCCGGCAAGATATTCAACACAGCCTAAAGGAACACTAGATGCCTACGTTTAGAGAGCTGAAAGCTGCTTAGCTTTATTTCAAGTTATTTCTTCAGTTAAGTTCTTTGATGATTTTGTTACCAAAATCATTAAAGTCAAAGTATGCTAGCTTAAGTACATGCTTATGCTTAAAATGTGATTACAGTAATAAATGTATGCTAAGAACAGAAGGAGAAACTCACAACAAATTGGAGTTAACTACAAGAAATCTTTGCTTATGTTTAAGATTTCTTTTCCAAGCCAGAACAGGCTGATTGAATTTCTTGAAGTTACAGCATAGAAAGGAGAAAAAATATGATCCTGATTAAATGTCAGTTCAAGGTACTCCAAGTCCTTCATCAGCATTGCTCTTTATCTGACAGAATCTCCCTCTGCCTCAATTTCTTTCCCAATAGTGATTTCCTTCCGGCTTGCTGGAATCCAATTCTCATCTAGGCTGTGATCCTTCTATGTTTCTGATGACAGTTTTCATTACCATAATGGACATCCATTTCGGGATTATATGCTGGACGTATGCATTTGCCCACGAAACACATGCTGAATTATTCTGCTGCTGACATATGTTTCATTCTGATCACTCTGATTCTCTTTCAAGTTTTATGCTACCAATTTAAATTTTTATGACACGTAGTTTGATTTAGATAATAATATGAGTATTACTATATTTATCACTTACTGTGTGCTGAAATTAGCATTATCTTCCCATAATTTATTGCGTAGGGATCTTTGCTGGCCAACCTTCTTTTGAAACATCAATAAGGATCTCAACAATTTGGATTAAATTATTATGCAAGGCAATAATTTTCTTCTCCTGTGTACCTCTTTCCTTTCTCCCCATTCCAGTGCCCCAATTCCCAATTTTAAAGACCTCAGGACACTCTTCATATGCAGTATATATCCAAACTGTTCTGTAAATCCTGCTAAGTCCTTGGTTTCAGGAACTACTTGGTTTAATTAGCTTAATCATATTTTGAGTGAGAACTAATGTTTGTTGATTTATAAATTTACACCTTTCAAGTATATGCATGATCTGTGAATGCCAATGAAATGGAAAGGTATGAAATGCAACACTATTCACATAATGATGTTGAATTTGAAATAAAAATTTAGAAAAAGGCAATCACAGTGCTTCAGAGCTTTTATCTACTTCTCTTTCTGTGTCTACACCTTAGCAGTATATCCCTACCTCATAGCCATTATTTCAACCTGTTCATTTACTTATGCGATGTAAAATCCTTCTGCCCATGATTATCTATATTTAAAACCCTTGTATTCCTATATAATTGGGTAAATTGGCTTATTCTTTCTCATGAGATCTGGATTTTTATGTTTCATTCCCTTTTTTGGTGTTCTAGGGTTGCAGTTTGCCTACTGGCCAATGTTAAAATTGACTACTCTATTTCTTCCATCAAACAAGAACTCACCCAATATCACAGGCTCAGAAAAAAAAATATACTACTTTATTACTTAAGTTTTTTATTCAGATCTCCAAAATCCAGCCATTGCGCTCCCTCTCTGTGTTTAAACTGTATCTTTAATTTTCCTACTGCTTGTTCTCATCTATGAGGAATTGTTTTGTACCAGGGGGTTCTGGTTCATTATGATTCCTGTAAGAAAGACACTTGGATTCTGTAAAGTATTGTTTAAAATTCCATTTATTAACGTTGTCAACACTATAATTAATATAGTTGTTATATATTATAACCATAGTTATCAGCTATAGTTAATGCTATAAAGAAAGAGAGTATGATAGAGATAGTCTTATGTCCCTTCAGATACAGGGAAGCCCAAGTTGTGAGGTGTTGAATGGGTCTCTGATCAAGGTGTTTTGCACTGTGCAGATCTCATCCATGGAAAAGTTACCTCATCTGTCTTTTGAGCTTACAAGATTTTCTTAAAAAAACCCATAATTTCTACTGTGAAACAGAAAAGATATTCACATGAGGATTGGTTACCACACTTTTAGGTAAAAGAAAGGTCATGCAGGTGGCGGCATTGCCAGAAATGAGTAGGAGCTGCCGACAGCCTCCTCTGTTACTGTGGTTGCACTGAGTTCATCCTACAGCCAAGGGATACACACAGCACAGCACAGACCTGATGGCACAGCTATAGGTGTAGGACAGCACAGGCATGCGCCTGCTCTGGTTAACAGTTATCTGGGTCATTAGCTACTCAGTGTACACTGATCAGGTTCATTACAGACGTCTAGCATGTATTTTCACTTCAGTCTTTTACTGTGTATACTGAAATGCCAGTCATTAACAGTTACATTTATTCAGTCCATGCTATGTATCTTTTGATGCCATACTTCAGTGTTTCCTAATCTACATATTCTTATCATACATACACTACTATAGGTGTGTCTTGGAGGACTGCAGGCATCCTACTTATTGCCTTAATAGCAAGATACTAATCACTTGTAGTCCTAAGATCACTTCAGCTGCATACCTTCAATAGCTATTCCTGCATTCTCAGGCTCAGCCTTATAACTATTTATTTGAGAGTTGTGTAGGTATTGTTAGTCAAGAGCAAAGCTTGATCTCTGCACAATGAATATTCTTGTCACTCTAAAGTGTAAGTTCAGTAGTGCCAAGAATTTTGCCTTTTTTTCCTAGTAAATAGCTTTTTTAATCGCATTTGGCAAGAACCTGGCTATGAACGCATACTCACATAGTGTCTTAGCTGTTTCTGTGACTATTTCACGAGTAATACTTCACATCTGTAATAATTGTCCACAACCTGCATCCTTTTTTGTAATTAATAATATTTAGGAGAATAGCTATCAAGTTTCTAGGCAATCCAAGTGTACACACAATCAGAAGAACCTTGGTCAGGTGTTAACAAAGATGAAGAAATATAGGGGCAAACAGTAGAAACAGCTTGGCAAGACATCTTATTTCCACCCTGAATGAGCAGCCGGACGATGGCACTAGTTCTCTCTTCTTTCTCACTGTCTCTGTGGTGTCTTTACTTGCATTCCTCATCTGACTAAGGGGTTTTGGCCCTTCTTCATAAAGATTCTGATAATCTCAAAGTCTGTCTGTTTTTACCAAACACTTACTGTGCTTTACTGTTATGGTGTAAGAAGCCATGAAAACCATTTTACATGTAATTTTTACCTCTCATGGTGCCCTGTAGATGATAGAATTCAAAGTTGTGAAAAGGAGGTTTGATAAATACGGAATTCTGGCCCTAAATCTCTATATCTCTCTGGCCCTAAGTAAGTAGAAAATACATAAAAGGAAAATAATCTGTTCTAGTGGTCAGGTAGTTCACCTTCTTGTATTACAGATTATATATTATTATACCAAAATAGTCACAGTGGTGGTTTAAATCACTCTTCTAGGTACACTGCAACTGGTATCAGTACTTTTTAAGAAATAACTACATTCCTATATAAACCAAAGCTTTTGATAATAATTGCTGAATGAAAGACAGCTGTGAATATAATGTGTCAACATGTATCACTACTACTATATGTACGAACAACACTTTTTTATTGAAACAGTAGGTTATTGTTGACCTGTGTGACCTACTGTATTTTTAGATACAAATATTAAATATATCATGTGAATACATTCTATGTATGCATCAATAAAACAGGATGTTCTTTTTAAGCTAAGGTTTGGTTTGGGAAAATTGATATATAACAACAGGAAAATAACTATTTTTCTTTAATTTAGGATAATGGGCAGTACCAGGAGATCTCTGAGTTCTGATTTTGTACATGTATTCATACTGAAGCAGCTATGGCAGAAAACTTATTCTCCCTTTTAACTTTGCCTTCCTTGAATGAATTAAAACAGTATTACTCTGTGAGTAATGTGGATGCATATGAGAACTTATGGTGTAATTTTATTTGGTCTATTATGGTGAGTTAACAGCCTTTAGAGACACGAGTGTTTTTGAATCATTCTTCAATGCATCACTCAACTAGAGATGATCACTGATGGTTGAAACTTTCTGATCAGTTTAAGAATTCTCTTATCCATAGAAGCTGTTCCAATATTAGGAACAAAGCCAAGGGATCCTTTTTTTATTATTATTACTAATAGTAACTATTTTGCTTCCATTTTCCCCTGTTCTAGTTTTTAAGTGAAACTGGCATTAAAAGGTGACTTAAGAAAAAAAAAAGTGAGAGAAAAAAAACACATACATTTCTTCTCTCAATAAAAACCAAATGCAATGTAATTTGTGAGGCTATGTTATTGGTTATGACTAATTAGTTGAAACTTGGCCAAAAAAAATCAATAGATGTTTTCTGGTTCTGAAATTTTTAGCCATTCTTGCAGAAACATCTATTTAACGGAAAATCAGTACTGTTTGCTATTTGCTCATTATTGGTTCTATGTTAGTCTATAATTTAGCGTATTTCATTCACGCAGCCATACAGAGGAAATAATACCCTGTGACAAGAATTGCCAGTGTCTCAACATAAGCAGTAAACAGTCCAAACAAACTGCTTATCATGAAGTCTACAGCATAAAAACAGCAGATCTGCTAAAAGGAAATAGGGATTGACTGACAAAGGGTTTTTCAACCATGAAAAGAGCTGTATATCAGCTTGTTTTTTCTTACAAGTAAGTTTTTTTAGGCCTCATTCAGTGAAATTTTTTCATATATGGAGTTTTAGCACAAGGCATATTCACTACTTAAATTCCATGTAGTATATGAGCTTTTGCTGATATATTTTGGTCTGAATTGCTTAAACTGAATGAGTGATATCTCCACCTGGATTGTGAACAAAATTTTGGGAAAACTTAGAAGAAAGTCTGTTCTAAACTTGTCTTGCTAGCTAGGTTTCGGTACATCTCACATGTCTCCATTAAAATAGTGCCTTGTGAATGATGCTAAAATTATAATAATAAGCTAGGGACAGTTGGACAAGGTTTAATGAGTTGCTGACTCCACCTGAAGCCACACATGCAGCCTTGCAGTATTGAAAACTTACCCTGAAGGCTGCTTCAGTATTGCCTTGAGCAAAACACTATAGGCATATCCATTAGAGTGTTTAAACAAATGAAAGCTGAATTACTGTGTTCTGAGAGTAATTTGTCGTCCTATACTTACTGATCAATACAGAACTTATGATGGCAAATAATAGCCTTTATGGTCCAAAACACAAATGAATTTGAAATCTGTAACTTGAGAAATTTTTTTTTCTGTTCATCAGACTAGGATGTTCCCCTGAAAAATGGCACACTTTCAAGAATTCCTGCTAGGACTGAAAAATACAGTAGACAACCTGAAATAAACTGAAACCAAAGGTAGAAAGTGTGCATATATGAGAATTTACAGCACTGAAAACTGCTATAACAGAGAATTTTTATTCTGATAATATGTGGAGTGAATAGTTTAGGTACTAAACACTCTGTACTAACACAGTTACTGTTCAGTCCTTTTTTCTTTTGTCATATCAGAAATATATGATTCCATCTTTGAATGAATATAGCAAAAATGGAGATTGGCTTTTGAAATATTTATATTTTAACTTTGTGGCCAAAGTCCATTCTAATGAAATCTTTTTGTTATTACCATTTGTCAAAGGATCTGAAGCAGAAATACTTCCCTTACATAGGGAAGAGATGATATTAATTTCTGTATTAGGGGTGGCATTAGACAAAAAGGATAGGTATTAGTTTTGGTTCACTAATATTCTTTCCACCTCAATGTGGTTTACTAACAGCAGTCTTCCTCCAAGGGAGTCAGTGCTATTTTTTGGTACAGTTGAATGTAATTTAGTTTCTGTAATTCTTCCTGTTTAACATAAGTTCTTTTGGAAATCCCTCCTGTTTCCTTTCCCATCCCTCCCTCTCTTTTCAGTTCCTATTCCTTCTTTTCTTCCGAACAATTTTTTTTATTTGATTCTTTTGCCCTGCTTCTTGTTTTGTACTGAGAACTCAAATGTCCCCACTTTGTCCTCCTTCTTTGTTTTGATTCTTCACTTCACAGGTTCCCTGACTCAGCTTTGGTCACAGTTTTTGTGACAACAGTTTTTGTGACAACAGTATATACAGTCTTATCGTAATTCCATCTCTTTCTTTAACATAGAGACTCAGCAGTTCTTCCAATTACTGGAAAGGTAGTCTTCACTAATTATTGTTGTCTCTCTGAGTTCAGTCATCAACACTACTTGTCTGTCCACTATATGTCTAGCTTTAAATTTTGGCAACTTAACACAAAAAGAACAAAACAAAAACTTCCCTGTATCAGATTTCTCTGGAGGTTTTAGTCTAGGCGATGGCTCCAACTTTCAATGCAAAGTGAAATTCGAGTTATCACAGTAGATTGCACAAAAAAAAATGTGCAGTAGATTGCACAAAAAAAGTTAGTTTTCTCAGCTGAGTCTGGAATGTGACCTTTTGCTTGCTTATCCTTTGATTTTACTATGACAAAGCAAATGTCAGCTCAAAATCTAATTCCCTGAAAAGCATCAGATTCAAAGCATCTAAAACCAGTTCAATTCATACAAGCTAACAACACTAAGTACATCCTATCAAAAAGGATTCTCTTTCAAAATCAGTCTAAAATGGACAACAGTAATATGCTCCGGTTTTCTTTCACAACCACTTTCCTTATTGGTTTTGAGATGGACTATGAGTTATCTGTTTGACTATTTGGAACCCACAGTCTGCGCATGAGTTACTGATTGTCTTTTAATATATGATTTAAGAATTCTTCAAGGGAATTCCAAGACTTCTGGTGAAGCATACCAAAAACAATCTCTATGACCTTATTTCTGTTCTTTATTTTAGCAGTCATGCATGGATAGATGCACTTACAACACATTAAGATAACTAAAGAGAAAATAACAGAAATACACTAGCTATTTTATCTAAAGCTATTCTTTCTTGAAGTCAAAGAAATCGTGTGATTGTGAGAACAAATAATTTCTATTATTTGATGATACTTTTTAATGAAAACTTAATTCTGTATTTGGAAAAAATCTTCTACCATTTACATCACCTTTTTATCAAAAGATAAACAATTTGCATTTAGCTGTTGGCTTACGTGCAGCACATTCTAAATTTAAAGAGCCCTAACTGTTTTGAAAACAAGATACATTTGGTGATTTAGTTCAGCAACAGAATTTTAAGCACATCAGACATGGTAGTTCACACTTGGAAGTACTCTAGCAGTGTATTCTTAGTTTTTCAGACATTTATTCTTTTTCTATACAGAAATGTTGTCACAGTTGACTCAGAACTTTCTGCATTTTTTATTCATTTCCAGAATTATTTTAGATGATCTGGAGTTACTGCTTGATAGAGATAGCAACTAGTAAAGAATCACTAATCACACACCTATAGAACAATCTGACTACCCATACAGTGTACAGACTACCTAGATATCCTCTGTATCCTCAGGTGCCAGAAACTGAAAAATACTGTTGGGCTCTATCTCTTTAGAAACACATACACACGCTGTGTTTCTTAAGTACGCTGTGTACTCTAAGGACAAGTAGTGAATAAAATGGGTTGCCCCAAAAAGTTAAAAAGAATTTTGAAAGACGAGAAAACAATTCCATTTAATACAAAAATGGATTCTATCTGGAATTTACAAACAATGGAAACAAATACAAAGATGTGTCACTGCCAATTTGCCTTGCCCATGTTAATAATTTGGAGAAAGATCAGTTAGAACTCCAATTTATATGACATTATACAGGTCTTGGTTATTAAAAAAAAACAACAACCCAAACTAGAAAAGAGGATTAATGAACATAAAAATGTGGGCTTCAGTGGGTGACTGGAGAAGCAGATCTTTTGTTGTTACTCATGTCATACGATTCTCAGCTCTGATGCTGTATTATGTTACTGATGTTACTTAGTTTTTCTGACCTAAAATTCCTCAGCTTTATATGTAGAAAATATTACTAATCAGCTTATACTTTGCATATAATAATGAATAACTGCTTGGGAAGTGCTTTAGGATAACAAAGTGAAGAAAAGATTTTGTACAGTAAACACAATTCATATATTAAAGACTTTCTCTGGGATGACAGTGCTTTAGAAGTTTGTCTGTACTGCTAAATTGGGAGTTCCTTCTTTATCTTTGATGAATTCAAAGTAATATAAGCCAAGAGAAATGTAAATTAGGCTCTGCTAGAAAAAAATTAAGAAAAAAAGCGGTCTTTAGCTCCTCCCAATCAATGAAAAGTCACTGATGCAAAAATGAAGATTTTAATTGAAAAAGATAAGAGAAAAGAAAAACATTAACTAAAATGAAAGTATCTAAAAGTGAAATGCACAGTTAAAGAGAAAAAACTTTAACCTAAATATTAAAGACCAACTTTTCAAAACATAGTGTCAGCATATGCAAGGCAGAATATAATTATTTGTTCATCTAATTTTTCTGCATAACTAATAATGCATGCAATGGTAGCGTATACAAAGGCAAAAAATTATTTGTGCCTAGATATGCTACTTTAGATTATTTACATACACACTGAAACAGTGTTTGACAAAACAACGCCTCCGCATTGGTAGGTACCAGTGAATGGTTTGGAAGTCTGTTTAGAAAATTACTTTGACAAAAGAGATTTAAAGGACATATCTGTATGGTCTAGTATTTATCAGTATGGTCAGATGCTTTTTTCTGATCCTGATCTTCTTTATTTTTAAATGAGTGTTATGGATTGCTTGGAAAGCAGGAACATCGTTCTATGTTTATCCTACTATACATCAAAATGCAAATTCAATAACGAATAATTGTTACAATTAGTAACCTTGATTTTCAGTTTATAAATACACGTCAAGCTGGTATTTGTTTCAAGAATCTTCTAGAAATGTAATGTTTTTGTCTCAGGAAGACTATTGGGTGATTATACAGAGAAAAGAAAGAAAGCCTCTGTTATATGTGCATGGCAACTACTTGTTCTTGGCCAGTGAGTTTAGAGTGAAGCAATAGGTATTCCTGAATTTCCTTCATCAAACTTCTAGAAGGCCTTAACAGATGTCTTTGTAATTAGCTAGAATTAAAGAGTGAGAAAAATAATGCTAATGGAGGATGTAAATTATAGTCTCTAGAAGTTCCTTTTAGCGCAACTATATTTATTGTTCAAGGCTAAGTAGACGCTTTGGTCTATAGCAGCAGTCTTACTCAAAATTAAGAAAATGTGCACCTTCATCATGCACTAACACATTTTATGTATACCTGTAAAGTGTGCTGATATAAACTAAATTATGCTGCATATAACAATAGAAGTGACAAACAGTTTGTGGGGTGAGGTGGGGAGAAGAAATAGCTGTAACATTTTAAGAGTGCTACTATTAATCAGAAAGAAGTGTCAGCTCTTTCATTTTTTCTGAAAAGATATGAAAACTGCTGGCTGGAAGTAAGTGGGAACAGAAATGTTTTAAAATATTTTACATACTATATCATAGTTTCTGTTTCCAAGGAAACCACTTTCTTTGTATCTGCTTGCAACAGCTCCACCATTAGGAGACCAGCTATCAGGAAGGTCGGATATTAAGGATGGAATCAGGGGTGAACTGAGGGTTAAAAAGGAAAATAATTAAGACTGAAAATATATGATATTGGAAATAGTATACTCTGGATATTTATGGAAAGAAGTGACTTTGGACTGCTTTTACCCTAGCTTTCATCTTCAGGAGACTGTTTTCTGTGTGCTGGCTATCTTTGAAGTATGGCATGCTGTGTACTGTTGTAGAAAAATAAATAATATAAATATTAAAGCAAAATATGGCTCAGTTGGCTGAAGCAAATACTGAAGGGTTCCCTTAGGCTGTTCTGAAAACTGGCACAAACAGTGTATTGAAGAGAACTAGGTGAATTTAAGAAGGATTTTCTTTGGAGGCAATAGCTCATGTCCCTTTTTACTTGGGAGTGTTATTCTTCATGCATCAATAATGAATGAAGAGAAAAAGAAATAATAAAGGTGACTGAAATTCTTGCCACCTGCTGGTGGTTTTTCATATCTTCAGATTTCCTCCATTCTGACAACTGTACCAAATCACTGAGATCAATCTTACAAGATGACTTTCCCCAAAGTATTATTTTGGAGAAGTTATTATGCAGCCAAACATTTAATATTTGTCATTTATAAATTACTTTTGAAAGTGATGTGTTTCCAGGCATTAAAAACAAAGCTTTTGAAAAAAAGGCCAGAATTCTCTTCATGTGAAAAATAAAGAAACAGATATACACGAAGAGTGGAGGATAGGCAATACAAGATGGGATGAGCTGAGAGATGTGGAAGGAGATACAAATGGAGATAGAGAAACTATCCCCTGTTACAAGTAGAGGGAAGCTCAGTTTCTCATACAGTAGTTACTGTAAAAGGAGCTCCCCCTTCCTGTTTTGATTTTTTTATTGTTTGTTTTTTTCTGTGCTTGGTTTTGGGTTTGGTTTTTTTTGGGTATTTTGTGTGTGTTTGTGGTTGGCTTTTTTTTTTTTTTTTTTTTAAGTAAGTGGATGACTACAACAGACGCTTTTCACTGTGATTTCTGTGTAGATAACTGAGCTAGCTCTAGTTTGACTGTATATAGTCAATGTAGCTTTTGTTCAGGAAATCATATGTACTTCATTGGTGATGGTTTAGACAAATATCTCAAATTGACTAATAGGAAACATTTTGGGCCTGTAATATAATACTTAAATGCAAAACAGGACAAAGAAAGTACTTTTCACAAGAAAAAAAGCTTTTTTTTTCTTATTTAAAGTAATGAAGATTTTTGTTCTTTTTTTGATAAATATTAGTATTATTGTTTCTCTTAAAGAATGTAGAAAGCCTTTCATTTTCAACTTTCTTGGAAGTCTCATACTTACTCTGTTTACAGAATAGCCTCAACAAATAACAGCCATCAGGGTCAAACATCTAGGGTGTAACAAATCCCTGTCTAGAATCCCTTCAATAAATGAGCCAAAACTGAAAGCAAGTTCTGCTTTTTGACAAAACCCACAGGATAATAGATTCTAAAGCATAAAATAAGCTTACGAACCCCACCCTACTCCCAAGTATGTTGCAGCCCATAAGAATTACACAGGTCTCAAAATGGAACATAAGCCCTACAACGTTCTTGGAGTCTATATCTCATCACACTGAGTATTGCGATAGTATCTGTAAACCAGTTGTACTGCTGCTTACACTGCTGTGAGTTACTCAGGCCCGCAGTAGTCAATAAGGTAGTATTTATCCAGACAGAAAAGTTTATTGAAATGAAGAAGTTGAATGTTTGACACCTTGTATATGAATCTTGAGCACAAAAAAACACAAATTATTTGTCAGCAATACCAAAATCAGGTGGAGAGATAGGTGTAGAAGTCCAAAGAAATATTTAAGTGCAAAAAAGTCTGCCATAATCATATCCTAACCTGTTATCAAATTCCTGCACCAAGTCAATGGCATTGTGTTGTTTCGTGTATGGCACAGAATCTTAAAAGTATCCTGGTCATGTTGAAACATGAGTTTCTTAATTCTTACTGTGACTTAAGTCAGGTCATTTTATTTCTGCACTGTTAAATTCAGCTTTTAGAGAAAGACTAGGTTTTCACATGGATACACTTTATGGGAAGTTGGAATAGTTTTGTGGTGAATATATATGACTCATCTCCATTTGAACCTGGATTTAGGACAGGATAAGAAGTTATGGAATTTAAATGAGAAAGTACATAGGGAAAGAAATAAATCAAGAACTTGATTGTTGGGTCGCAGAATTTACAACAGAAGTCAGTGCTTACTTTACACAAATTTACACTAGAAGCAATTGAAGGAGTAGAATTAAATATATTTATGATATATATATCTCTCCACCATGTCCAATCAGAAATAGTATATGATAATACCTGTCACATACCAGTTGGATTCACACACTGGAATGAAGGTACAGATTAGGCAAAAAAAGAAATTGACCTCACTTGCCTAGGAAATGAGAACCCACCAGAGTAGTTTAAAAAGCCTTTTTACTGGTGCACCTGGGATAACTATCTCCATAAGCACAGTAACGGTTTAAAGCTTATCCCAGAGAGCATGTGTATAGCATCTGTTTATGTGTCTTATTCGTCACGTTGCCTCAAGTGACAAAGTTCATAAAGATACAGCTTTGCTCAAATAGTACGATAAGCACATTTTGCCTTCACTGTTTTCTTTAAGTCTTAGGTGCTTTGTAAATGTATTATGTAAAAATCTTAATGCTGTTGACAAAAAGTCAGTTTAACACTCATTGTCTCTACTGGTGTGATAACGCTTGCTATGAATCTCACACTCCAACAGCTGCTGCTCAGATCAGTGAAGTGTGATTTGCAGGGGAACACTGAACTTTGCTCTTAAGGGAAGGGAGAAACCAAGTGTTGCTATCTTGTAACTTCAATGTTAAAAAATAAAAGGAAGTAAGAAGCTCCAAAGATAACTTTGCATACCCTTGTAAAATTACTTTAGAAATCACAGTAATACTAGGTTAGTTTGAAAATAAACAAAGGAATAGAGATACAATAAATGACTCAAAAAGTGCCTTCATAAATCACATACTCTGAATTTTCTCTCAGAACTGTTTTTCAAGACTGTAGATAATTGGGATAAAAACCACCAGTCTTCTGTGAATATTGTAAGCTGCAGGGAGATTTATAAAGAGCTTAATTGAGGGTAACCTATTCTTCATGCTTTGAATAAAATAATTTTCAGAATGTCCGGTATTTTAAAACTGATGGAATGCCAAAAAGGTTACTTTATGTAACTTAGCTTATTCAGCCTGGTTTGATCTTTTTCTGAGATGTCTGAAGCCATGTTCCCAGCACCTGTTCATTTGTAGCATGTGATTATGTTGATTCAATCACTTTCGAGCACATGAAGAAAATTATTGATAATTCACCAGCTGCTTTTTGAGAACAAATTTGATCTTTTGAAAGAGGAGAGGAAAGAGAGATCACACTTCAAGGTCCTTAACAAACCATGGAACTTTATCAATCTGTGAATATTTTCATTAGTGATAAAACAATTAAAAATCCAAAACTGCAAATATGATAATGGTTTACTTGTGAAAATATTACTAGCAACTCTTTCAAAAATAACACAAAAAAATGACATTTCTAGGAGTTATATTCTGTTTGTTTGAGAAGGACTGCATCTTTACATTACATGTTTCAAAAATACCTGATTTACCTATTTGTTTTAATTTGGTATATATACTAATGAAAAAGTAAAAGAACATGGTGAGATAATCTGTTTAGAATATCTAATATCTCACCTATCAGGCCTCAACTCTCACATAGGTAAAACAACTTAGAATCATAAGAGTAACTAGCAGCCATCATCTTCTGGCTTCAGATTTACATTAGTGTCATGATAAGCTGGAAAATATCGTGTCCCAGCAGTCCTTTGTGATTCACCTTGAAGAGGCAATTGATCTTAGTGCATACCTCAGGAAATTCACAAAGAATTTCTGGCAGTAAATAAACAATCAAGGATACGAATAAAAAGTTCAATGACATTTCACATTTGGATCTAGGTTTTGTAATACTCTGTAGTTAGATCATAGTGTACAAATTTAGCTAAAGTGGCAGAAGAAAAATATTTTCTAAAATATAAATGAGTTTGTAAACAAACAGGTATAAGCTAGCAGTCTTTTTTTTTTTTTTTTCCCCAGATATGAAGAAAGGAAGAGCTGTTCCTTTCAGGTTTCTGTAGATAATGAGCTTATAATTAGCAGCCATGTAGTGTAGCAGGTACTAATTTACTTCTCTTAATAGAGGCTTGAGTGAGATTCTAAGATTAAAGAAATTGAACAAAAATAATTTTGAAAAAAATAACGGAAGTCTGTTTGTAATGCCCATATCCTCTGAGGTTGCAATGCCTATACACTACTATACCATATAATCTGCTATTTATATGAGCTTTTCCTACACTGGGATTTGATTTTCAAAGTACAATGTACAGTATGAGTCTTTGTCTTCTTTAAATCATCTTATTTGAAAGGGAAATTAGTTGTTAGCCAAACAGCTTGAATATCTTTTCTGCCTTGCAGCCCTCATACCTGTCTGTGTTTAGAGGATGTTATCAGAAGCAGATATTACTCATTGCTGAAGGCAGTAACTCTACCACTCAATAACTTCTTGCTTGTATAACTGAAGTGATACGTGAATTTCCAAACTAAGACACTCATGCTAAAAAGCATCTTCTGTACTTCAAAAATTTTCTAAAAGCTGAGTATACAAAATAAATAATTAAAATAATACAATATGTATTTTTATTCACATATCTTTACAAGGTGTTGAACTGTCTTACTGTGTGTACTGAAGAATATTAAATTAATGCTATCAAACAGCCATACCTAGAACAAAATAAAAGACGTTTTCCACTTGAGTTTGGTATGTTAAATAAGTTTGTTTCTCTGTGGACTAGCCATTCAATAGGGCATGTGTAACGTAGTAAAACAAGGTATTTTAGTAAGGAAACCAAACATACACAAGCATATATGATCCTCACAGCACTTGTCAGGCTGGACAGCAGTTGCTTCGTGTTTAAAAAGATTTTAATTTTTTACTCGAATTAGAGGTCTTTACTAGTACCTAGTGACTTCAAACTGCTCAACAGGACAGTGAGTGACCTTCCAGACAACCTCTGGAAATGTACCATCTCACAGTTTCTCAAAGGTACAGGATCCACCCACCAAAAGCTATGTATATTAAATCAGCAGTAATGAACTTCATGGTGAATAGCTAACTCCATTAAATGAGAAATGATTAAATAAGAATGTATTCCTATAGAATTTTTTCATTAAACAGAATCTTGTCTCATATGGGGATGAACTCTCCGGAGTCTACAGGCTATGCTATTTATCCAATCACTCAACTACGTGGTTATTATGACTAGCTAATATATACAGTGTACATATATATATTTGGTGTATATAATTAATATAACAGCCCTGGGGATATTTTTGTCTATAATCACACACACAGAGGAATGGCCCTACAATTTGGACTGATCTTGGAAACATTCCATGTATTAAGTTGGCATTAATTTTCTTTAAAAGTGAGAGCTTTGTACTCAATCCATCAAGGACTGTGGCTAAGCAGTCAGGCCTTTAGCAGATCTTAAGTCTTTTTATTTTAATGAAAGCAAAAGAATTACTAAGTATCTCTCGCTGCATTTTCAAAAGCAACATTTCTTACTGTGAGCTCTGACAGACATCTTCCCTTTAGCAAAACCAGCTTCTTAGCTTAATTGAATTGAAAGAAAACCAGCACTGCTTCTGTAAAAAAAAAAAAAGTCTCTCCATTTTGAGGTACTAAATATCTCAAAAAGAGATATTGAGATACCAGCAAAACTGGCTGAACAGTTTACAATTAGGAATTAGATGTTGAAGCCTGGCCTGCTGCAACCACACTGGTTACACATATTGTAAAATTTTCTGGTTTCAGTTATATTTCTGAAAATAAAGCCCAATTATTATTATGTATGTTGAGTGGTTTCAGAATAAGTCCTACCTTTACGGTCAAAACAATTATTTTTTGTAGTGTTAGCGAGAAATATCTATTCTGAGACACATGCAGATCCATTACATTCCCTAGTGGTCTTTTCGGGTAAAGCAGAATCTTTGCTCCCAGGAAAATGAGTTCTAAATTCTAGTCTGGTTATCACAAGAAAATTTCACCAGTCCTTAATGCCCAGTGAAATAACTTTCAATACAGGAAATCTTGGTCTTGTTTAAGTCAGTGACTTGCTTCCTGTTGACACGAACAAGAACACACTTCAGTATAAGCTGTTATATACTGTGAAACTGTTTTTTAAGAGTCACATTTTAAACATTTACTTTCTTTGTCTCAGATTCCTTCTGCAGTTAATTACAAACATTTTTTTGCCAGTATTCTTCTTTTTCAAACATATGCTACTTTAGAAAATATAGTTGCTTTACAATACACCTTTAGTAAAAGATCTTTGGCAATTCTTCTGAGGACTTTCTTCTCTGTCAGTCCCTGGGCTCTGTGATTATATCAAAACATTACCTAGAAAGAAGGAGAGAGTTTCTTTTTTTCTTTTTTCTTTTTTTTTTTTTAAACAGGTTTTGGGTTTTTTTCCCTTCCTGTCTCTGCATAGAAATCTTTCCATCAGTGAACTTTGTTTTGTAGGGTTACTAAATATTAGTAGTCACACACGTATAAGCTCTAATGTGTGACTATAACCCACATCCTCCCTTTAAAGAAAAGAAATTATACTTTTTCAAGAGTCGTTTTGTCCATAAGCTTTGTTTCTCCTTATGGTTTAAAACCACATTTATAAAATTCTCAGTTTGCCTAATTAAAATTTGATGAACTGCAAAATGAGGCCCATAGACTCTGGAAAAAAAAAAACCTCTACTGGAAGAGAAAAAAATAATAAAGAAGATATGTCCTGTGCATTTTGTATGGAGATTTTTGAATCTCTTATTTCTCTCATTGACATCCATAAATTTTGCTCATGGGTGACTGACATTCTGTATCACCACCAACTCACAGCAATATAATCCACCAAAGCCTGCCAGATGAAATCAATTATCTAATTGCTACAGTCAGTTAAAAGTGAAATTAAATGGAATCTGGACATTAATAACAAACTGTAATAAGACAAACTATCTCTTAATGATTCATGGAACACTGATGAAAATAAATTTTCTTTTTTTTCCCCATCGGTGATCACATAAATTTTATCTCTTGAATTTAGAATTAATATTGATCAAATGTCTAATAAATTATTATAACAGTTTTTGTTAGTTAATTTAGTGAATATTTGAGCAATAATACATATAAAAAAAGAGACTCAGAGATAAAATATCCTTGCTGTAAATATTTTCAATGCTTATTTACAGATCATGACTGTTGAAATCTTAGAGTAAAAATTTCTATTTCTGTTGTCTTAAAAGATTATTTAGGCTGTTGAAAGAAATTGCTTTTCTTTTAAATACAAATACTAAAGATGATGTTCCACAATGCAGTTGAGAAGATTTGGAGTTCACTGCTCCCAAGAATGGCAATCTGTCTGTCTCGCTTTCCAATCCTGTGTGTTTCTCCTTTTTTTTTGATGACTATGGCACTCATGCACACAGGTAAACTCACTAACCAGAAAGAGCCTTCCTTGCCAGAAATGTACCTGTTTTTCTCCAGCTCCCTGGTCTGATCCATACAGATGGAGGTTCAGAGATGCTCCAGAACCAGTGATTTTAGGAAGTTCCTTTTGATAGAGCCAATTAATGCATTCATATTATCTAGCTTCACCCTTGTTTTCACCATTGGAATCATTAGAAGGAAAAGTATAAAACTGGAAAATAGAACACAATACACACTTCATATTGAAGACTACATCCTTTATCTATAGAATGTAAATCAAAAGATGGCCAAGCAGATCACCTTACACTGTACTACTTGCCTGTAATTTAAAAATATACAAATTCACGGAATAACAATTAAAAAAAAACAACTGTGAAATGCAGTTCTTTCTTTAACTAAAACCTTCAAATCCATCAGCACTCCTTGAGAATCACAATCCTTTCAGTATGACCCAGGTTCTTCTATTTGTAACTCTGTACAATGCTGCTAGCTCTGCTGACACTTGCCTCCGTTGATTCTTCTGTAGCCAATGCCACTGATATAATCTTATAAAAGATTCCTGAAGAACATCAGCTTTTCAATGGATGTAGCAGAAAACCTCCTGCTGACAAAGTAATCTTTCTTCCCGCAGAGTGAAAAACTCTACAGCAGCTGAACGACGATGGATATGTTGGTCTTTTGGGTATGATTATGTCTACCTCAAATACTGAGGAAGAGACTGTAATATTTTGGAATAAGCAGAAGATACTTAGACTAACTTTAGTGAGGAAAGAACTGAAAGAGCAAGATATTTTTATCACTTGTTTATTTTTTTTAGTGAAAATCAACCTACTGAGACAGATTTTGATGTACAATACTCTAGTGAAAAAGTCAAGCTTTATCTATAAAGCTTAATCAAGCTTTAATCTTTCTTGAACTTTTTCCAATTCTACTATATCCTTCTGAAGTGCAAGGACTAGAGTTGTAGAGAGTATTCAAAATGTAAGAGAAACATGAACTTACACAATGGCATAATGACATTTCTTGTTTCATTCGCTATTTATTACTTTCCGACACTTGATTTCTTTTTTTCACAGACACTGAGCATTAGAACTGTCTGTAAGAAAACCAAGATCTTCCCTTGGGTAATACGGTTAGCTCAGTGCCCTTCATTGGTTTCCCTGTGTGTATTATTTTACATTTATCAACATTACATTTCATCTGCCATTTTATTACAGTCATTCACATTCTTATGGACTTCCTCACATTTTCATTTTCCCCAAGTCGAGTATGCTTTGCTCATGATGGCAATTGCTGAGTGATCTCCCTGTCCTTAACTCAACCCACAAGCTTTTAATTGTATTTTTCTCCCCCTGTTCTGTTGAGAAGAAGGAGTGATAGAGTAACTTGTTGGACACCTGGCAACCAGTCAAGGTCAACCCGCCACAAATTTTCTGGATCTTCTCTGGCATCACATTTATCACTTTCTAGTCCTCAGGTACAACATCAGTTCTGCAGAGAGAAGTTACACACTACCATTAGTAATTTAGCTATTTCATCCTTGAGTTATCTTAGGACACTTGAGTGAATGCCGCGTAGTCCTACCAATTTGTTACTGTTTATTTTGTCCATCTGCTCCATAACCCCTTTTACAGCCACTTCAATTTCAGGCACAACCTCTGCTGAGTCTCCAAAAAAAAGAATTCCAGTGGAAGAACCTCCCCGATTTTTCCACAGTGAACACTGATGCAAAAAAGTCATTTGGTTTCTCTGTGGTTGTTTTGACTTCTTTGAAAGGTTGTTTTATAGCCAAATTTTCTTCTGACTTTCCAGATTTCCTTGCAAACTTTTTATACCTCATCTGTTTGAAAAAATAATTTAGTATTTATTTTGATTCTTTTTGGTATTTTTTTTCCTCAACTGTTCTTTGGGTTTTATTATTATGTTTTTTACATTTAGTCTCCTAGACTTTACAAAACTTTCTATTTCTTCATTTGAACACATCATTAGCTTTTCAAAGAATAGCTTCTCTCTAATAGTTTCTCTTACCCCGTGGCTTCCATGCTGTCTTCCTTTTATTAATTTCAACTAATAATACTTAATATTTAATAAGCAATATACTTTGGCCCTGTGCTTCTAGTATAATATCTTTCAATAAGCTCCATAACATATGTAAGAATTGAAAACTCTTTGCTATCGCTTTATTTATTTTTGACAAGTTCTCTAATTTTCAGGTGACAGAACAGTACAGTAAAACTGCAGTGGATTTCCTTCATGCTCTAACAGGGACACCATATCTAATTACACTGTTATTACCCTTATACAGTGGCTCTTAGGTTGTGGTTACTGTTAGAAGTGTAAATAATCCTCCTTATGGTTAGTGATAGCTGTTTGGTTAGTCCTGGACAGAAAATTCTCTCTTCTGAAGAAGAGAACTTTTTCCAAGAAAATTCTTAAGTTTGTATGTAATCTGAAAAGTTGTCTGTTCCAGGTGTTCTTGTGGGTCAGAAGCATAGTAGACTAATGTTGATGTTCACAGAATCACAGAATCTTCATGGTTGGAAGGGACCTTTGAGATCATTGAGTCCAACCACAAAAACAAAAACAAAAAACAAAAACCACCAAAAAAACAACAACAAACCACACCAAAAAAAACCACAAACAGACACAAACCAACAATCTTGGGCACTAGAGCATGCCCTGAAGTGCTAATATGTTTAGTAAAAGAATATAGATTTTTTAAATAAATAAATAAATAAATAGTACGATGCTTTAGTTTTCACAGCTACAGCTTCTATTCCCCAACAGGAACACCTGAAACAATCTGAAGCACAGTCTAGGAAAAACTTGCTTCAGATTGGAATTAGATATGGGGTTCTTAGTGTATCAGAGAAATATTTTCCTTTAATGTCACCAGTTATAAGAGCCTAACTTTAATCTTATCTCTTCTTGTTCAGCAACAGATTATTTTCTTATTAAATATAATATTTTGTTAACCTGAAGTATCTCACAGAAAAGTACTTAGTGCTGAAGAGATCTTGATATTTTGCAGGGCTGGTGGCTAGGGAAAAGCCAAAATGATTCCATAGCTAAGCAAAAAATGAACTTCCTTGAGAAGCAGGGTCTCTAGGGCTCTTACCCTTCCTCTGAACTTCTGGTCTCTAGTATTCTTGACCAGCATTCTTGTTATGTTCTAAAAAAGATGGTGTCCAAAATTTCTGTAATACAATGTGGGTTCCTCCCAAAATTAAGCAAATCACTACCAGTCCATTGTAGGAATCTTTTCTTTTTTCAAATACATACAGCTTCTTTTCACTGTGTTTATAATCCAAAGCTGTGGAACGTATAATTAAATTTATTATGAACTCTGCAGAGAAAGATAAAATGTAATGCTATTACATTAAAATCAGGATGTGCAATATTGCCCCAATTTAAAATGATACAAGAGATACTATAAAGTTTTCTAACCTGATGTTAAAATAAGTACATATGAGTTCAGTCTTTATTTTACAATATTGAGGTTGGTTTCCCACTACTTGTTAATAGTGGAATGGAATTCCTTAGTTATTTTTGCAGAAGATAGCCAGTGAGCAATTCCAATTTGGTTTTTTTTATACTTCTAAGGCCAACTGTATCCTGGGCTGCATCAAAAGAAGCATGGCCAGCAGGTCGAGGGAGGTGATTCTACCCCTCTACTCTGCTCTCGTGAGAACCCACCTGGAGTACTGTATCCAGCTTTGGAGTCCTCAGCACAAGAAGGACATGGATCTGTTGGACTGGACCCAGAGGAGGGCCACAAAGATGATCAGAGGGCCAGAGCACCTATGAAGTCAGACTGAGAGAGTTGGGGTTGATCAGCCTGGAGAAGAGAAGGCTCCGGGGAGACCTTATAGTGCCTTTCTGGTATCTGAAGAGGGCTTACAAGACAGCTGGAGAGGACCTTTTTCCAATGGCATGTAGTGGTAGGACAAGGGGTAATGGCTTCAAACTGAAAGAGGGTAGATTTAGATTAGGTATCAGGAAGAAATTTTTCACTCTGGGGGTAGTGAGGAACAGGTAGTTTCACTGGAGATCTAATCTGTACAGGTGATGTAGACTTGTATTCCCCTGTTCTCCATGTTAGAAGGCAATATTCCATAACCCTCTGTTGTCTTGTTTAGTTTCTAACCTCTGGAAATCAAAAACATGCCCAGCTGGAAAGCACTTTTGTGCTTGCTTTGCCACAAGATTAATAATTACCAAGCAACAGAGAATCAGGACCATTTTTGCTTATATGTACCATTCATTAGTCCCAATTATTTTGGATTATGGGGTATAAAACTTTTCTGCCTAACTAGTTATATTATTCCCCTAGCCACATGTCATGCCATTATTAAAGTTACTCCCCAAAGCAATTCCTGTAGTAAATAATACATCTGGGAATTCTGCTTTTCAGAAAATGAATCGGTACTTCTGGTGACGAAATGACTGAGAGTCTTCTGCCAGTTTTACTGAATAATGATGAATCAGTGAGAAATCAACACATGTGGGGGACAGCAAAATAGAGCCCCATGATAAAAAATGTATTTGCAGCTGTGAACTTCTTCCCATTTCCCCAAATTAATTTAATTTACCAAGCCAAAGGAAGTTATCCATTTTTAATTACGTAGACCTTCATAAGTAGTCTAGCTGAGCATGCTACTAGTCATAGCAGCTGGGGACTAGCGTATCCTATAGTGTCTATCAGTACCCACATGGATACTGTGAATTATGCTGGTCAGTAAAAGAGCACAATGAAATGTTTTACCAGACAGAGATGACTGGAATGAATCACTGTTTTGGCAATATGTCTTCTCAGTGGGAAAGACTCTGAATTGCGAAGCGATTTCTCCATGAAACTGTAACTTCTGGTGGATGGAGAGCACTTGTTTTAGAAAAAGGTAGCCATGGTTTGGCAATTTTGTAGTAACTGGAGAAGCTATTACATCAGAAGGCATATTGTCCTACTAGTTAATTACATATACTGCCAAATTTACATGTCTTGTTTCACCGTCTGAATGAGCTTCCTTTACCCTATAGACACTGAAAATTGTTATGTCTTCTAGGGGCAAATTAAACAGTCCTTTACTATCTTTATAAAGTAGATTTTACATTACTTTAGATCTTAACAGCTGTAAGCAAATACTCTAAAATTCTGATTTTGACACAAAGTAATCAATGAGCATGTGTGTTGTAGACATCAAGGTACAAATGTGGTCTTTAGGTGTAATCATGAAGTTTCATTCTGGTACAGTTTTTGTCGAAACAAAGAAGTGTGATTAAACATAAGTCTCTGTATTGGGTTTACGTGGCAAGATATTGGTAGCTGGGGAGCTTCAGGGGTAGCTTCTGTTAGAAGATGCCAGAAGCTTCCCCTACGTCCAATAGATCAAATGCCAGATGGCTCCAATGAACAGAACAGACCTAGCCGTCTCATCTTTGCCTTGTAAGACATGCTCCAGTTCTTTATTCATCTTTGTGGTCCTTTGTTGACTTGCTCCAGCATGTATATGTCTCTCTTGTACTGGGGATCCCAGAGTCGGACACAGCACCCAGATGTGTCTCACCAGTGGTGAGCAGAGGGGAAGGATCTAATAAATTTAATCTAAGAAACATCTAATAAATAGTGTAACTATCTGCCTATTTTTTCTATGGCCTTTAAGAACGTCACCTCTTCTATGTTAATTCTCCTTAAAAAAAAAACATACCTGCATGTGCATAAGAAAAGTGCCTAAACCCCACAGAAAAAAAAAAAAAAAAATTCATTGGCAGAGTCATTGTAGCCTAGAGGACACGTCTAATAGCCCTAAAGTAGAAAACTGGTGGCTGGCCATCTGCATTTCTCTTAAGTCTACATCACCTGTACAGATTAGATCTCCAGTGAAGTTTAGACTGCCAAACACATGTAAGCATATGTATATGAACCCTTAAATGTAGCAGTCCTAATCTCAAAAGTAATCCCACTCTAGAGATTTGTTTCTTTTACCCAGATAAAGCCAAATAGTACCATTTGAAATGTCCTTGTGTATCATAGACATCTTCATGGAGATGAGATGACCAAGACACATTGTCAGGCTTCTTCAGCAGTAAGTGAAGGCCAGAGAAAATACTTTTCTGGCACCTAAAATGAAATTGAAGACATATGTTTAAGAAACTGAGGCATGCCTGGTACGTTTACTTAATGTGAAACTTTCATTTTATCTCATAAATGAGAAATCCAAATGCAAACGAATCCTGGTGTAGTTGCTGCTTAACACAAGGAATATTCTTCTTTGTCTCAATTTATCTCAGTCACTCCTGCTTAGGATCTTCTTCGAGATAGACATGTCTCTACATTGATGGTTCAAGTACTTACCCGTGGCGTGGAACCCTTGAATAACAGAGGGAAACAGGAAGCATAATGACTAGTTGTGATATTTGGGTGGAAGTTAAGGGATAGAGGTATTAATTTCTCTTTATATAAAGCATAGGAAGAGATTATTGGAATATGGATGAAATTCTATTATTACCTTTGCCACATTCTGTGGAATGCTGTGGAAATTTGATGGGAAAAAGTTTTATCTTCCCCTTCTGAGGGTCATACACTCTAAACGCAAACTCTCATGAGTCCAGAAAGTGGAATTTGCAATGTGCCCTCTAAAAAGTTTACATATTGTTACGCAAAATATATGGCAGATATTCCTGATGTATGCATATTAAGAAATCATGGTCTCTAAGTGTTTGTCAATCTCAAATTATATTCAGAGATATAATGTGAAAAGAAGAAAACTTTTCCAGGAAATTCTAAACCTAAATGGTGTGGGACCAAAATTAACCTTGACCTTATGAGCAAAATCCTCAGAGTCTTTTCATTTTTCAAGAACTGAGACTTTTTTTATTTTTGTTTTTCCTTTGTTTTTGCTTTATTTGTTACTTGATACTTCTTAACCTTGATCAGTCTGAAAAAGAACTTTATAGTTAGGTATATTAATTCAGTGGATTCCTTTATATATCCTTTTGTTTTTTAATACAGTCAGCAATTCTGTCACTCCTTATCAAGAAGAAAAGCACAAAGAAATATAAAGGCTTATAATTAGTAACATATAAAAGAAATTATAATGAGTGTACATAAGGTGAAAATGCAAATCTTTCCTCTGTCTTTGTAGATGAAGGTGTTGGGAATCAATGGTTAATCCATGGAGATTTCATTAATGAGCCAACAGGACTATAACAATTCAGCAGATATTTAATAAATACCTAAAATATGTTTGTACATCTGTTGCTTTCTCTTTTGTGAGTTGTAATTAAAACAGCATTTGTATCTCTCTCGGGCAGAATTGTTTTGAAGGCAACACATGCACTGAGAAAGACAGAAGAGAATGAATTGCTAGGTTTAGAAGATTTTCTCTCTAGGTAGATCTCAAGCAGGGAGGGTTGGCTTTGCTGTAGTTTGGAGTTTTATTCTTTCTTACCTCAGTCACTTTTGCTCTATTATGTTAAGCAACCTGCTGTCGCCAATTTGTAAGCTATTTTTCACAGATTTTTTTTAGTTGTTTTCTTTCTTTTTCATGAAAAAAAGACCCCAGTCTAGAAAAAAACAAACAGAACATTCCGCCCGGAGTTAAACAGTTACAGAAAAAGTAAAATATGTTAGTAACACAGAATGAAAAGCAGGTACTCATTTAATACCTAAAGAATAAGAAACAGGAAAGTTCAATCATAAACTTTCTTCAAGACTCTTTTAATGTAATGCTTATATTTGTTGTTCTCCTAGTGCTTCTAAGGCAAGTGCTTCAGCAAATGCATGCATTTTACTAGAGGCCTTTTCATTAATGATTATTTCTAACCACATTACAGTTCTTTACACAGCTTCTATATATCTTTGATATGATTTATATTCCCTCTAAATTAAATGTTCTATTTGAGGACTCCCCTATAACAAGAATTGTCAATGTAGAAATTGATATTTGGAAGTGCATGAATATCATCTCCTCAACTACTGCCTCTGCAAAGTTGACCCTCAGTTTGATTCAGAACACACAGTTTGAAATTATTATCCAAAAAAATGTATTTCAAAACCAGCATCAGCTGAAAATTAGATATAAAACAGAAGACCTGTTAGACTGAGAATCTTTATTTTATCCCTTTGCCAAGATACTAGTCAGAAAGGATTTCCTTCTGCACATCTCTAACCAAGAAATTAATGGTTTATTTCTATCAAGAATATTGCAATTTAAACTTAATAACTTTAGTTGTAATAAACTTTACCTAGAAAAATATTCTTTAAAAAGTACTTTGTGTATACATGAGAAAAAGCATTTTTTTCTTTGTTTAATATCTAGCCTGTCATTGTCCATGGCTACCATTTTTTTCCAGGTAGATGTGGGTTTGCTCTGCCACTAGGCAGAAACGCCCTTCAACAGTGGTTCTGTCCCAGTATAATGTGTCTTCATCTGGCCTCATTGCAAATTCTACTTTAATCCTTTTCCTTATAAAAGTATCTCTGCATCATAATATTTACTTCGAGGTCTGAGCTGGAGAAAAAAAAATATTTTAGGGCACATGTACTGAAGGAAGATCCCCTCTTTACCTTTTGCTCAGGTTTGTGATTTTTTTTTATTTGGAGCATTTGCATATCCAAGTTGAAAGTTGCAAAGTTCAACTGGTTTTCAATGATCTATTCCACCAAGAAACTGATATTCAGAATTTAGCATTTATATAGGAATATATATTTTATAATGTTATAACTAGGAAATGGCTGAAAAGATTTTCCTCTAATGTTCCAGAAATATTTGCTGTAGGAAGAAAACCAAGTATGAATAGGAATAAACTTTAAGAAAAGTTTGTTTTAGTAAGTCCAAAAAAAGTTTAATAAAGAAGAAGATCTATTATATAGCAATGATAAATTTAGATTTTGTTGCTATTGAAAGCTGTCACTTTACAAAGAAAGGTAAATTTCTCTCCCAGGAAGGAACTAACTTCCACGTTTAACCTTTATTTTTAATGAGAACCCATTTCCCATAAATAGCAACAATTATCTCTCCAAAACTGTCTTCCACTTTGATTCTGAAAGTGGCAGCAGGTTTTATATGCATGCAATATCTATGTATATTATTTAGGCATATTTCATGCTAAAATGTTTCAGTTCCAATAAATCTGAAATGTAGGTTAAAATACAGCTCTAATCTGAATGATGACTGATCAGATTGACAGTTAAATTGACTAATAGTAGAACAAAATTACAGAGAACCTATCATAACAAATGTACACAAGAGGAACAAAATAAAGACAATATAGCATAAAAAAGAGACAGAGAACAAAAGATTAAGATGGAGAAGGATATAATAAGTAATATAATTTGTTTCAATTTCTCCCCTCTCCTCAGCACTGGTGAGGTCACACATGAAGTACTGTGTCCAGTTCTGGGCTCCCCACTACAAGAGAGACAGGTGGACATACTGGAGAGAGCCAAACAAAGGGCCACTGAAACAATGAAGGGATTGGAGCATCTCTCTTATGCGGAAAGGCTGAGAGAGCTGGGACTGCTTAGCCTGGAGCAGAGATGGTGCAGGCAGGATCTCATCGATGTATATAGTGCAAAGAGAATGGAGCCAGGCTCTTTCCAGTGGTGCCCAGTGATGGGACCAGAGGCAATGGGCACAAACTGAAATGCAGGAGGGTCCCTCTGAACCTCAGGAAACACTTTTTTTTTTACTGTGATAGTGACTGAGCACTGGCAAAGTTTGCCCAGAGAGGTTGAGGGGTTGGGGTTCCCTTCTTGGACAAGATGAGTTCCCTTCCAACCTCACCCATTCTGTGAGTCTGTGACTCTGTGAGTACTGTGGTACTAGCCGTTTTGGGACATAATTCTAAACTTTAACTCTGTTTATGTATCACACCTCTAACATTGGGTTTGTTTTTTCTGGTTTGAATTAGTCTTCACAGAATCACAGAATCACATGGGGTTGGAAGGGACCGCTGGAGATCATCTAGTCCAACCCCCCTGCCAGAGCAGGTCCACCTAGACCAGGTTGCACAGGAACTTGTCCAGGCGGGTTTTGAATGTCTACAGAGAAGGAGACTCCACCACCTCCCTGTGCAGCCTATTCCAGTGCTCTGCCACACTCAAAGTAAAGAAGTTCCTCCTCATGTTTAAGTGGAACTTCTTATATTCAAGGTTGTGCCCATTTCCTCTTGTCCTATCCCTGGGGGGGGCACCACTGAAAAAAGGCTAGCCCCGTCCTCTTGACACCCACCCTTTAAGTGTTTATAAGCATTGATCAGATCCCCTCTTAGCCTTCTCTTCTCTAGACTAAAAAGACCCAAGTCCCTCAGCCTCTCCTCGTAAGGGAGATGCTCCAGGCCCCTAATCATCTTTGTAGCCCTCTGCTGTACCCTCTCCAGCAGTTCCCTGTCCTTCTTGAACTGGAGAACCCAGAACTGGACACAATACTCCAGATGGGGCCTCACCAGGGCTGAGTAGAGGGGCAGGTTAACCTCTCTCGACCTGCTGGTCACACTCTTCTTGATGCACCCCAGGATGCCATTGGCCTTCTTGGCCACGAGGGCACATTGTTGGCTCGTGGTCATCCTATTGTCCACCAGGACTCCCAGGTCTTTCTCCTCAGAGGTGCTCTCCAGCAAGTCAGCCCCCAACCTGTACTGGTGCATGGGGTTATTTCTCCCCACGTGCAGCACCCTACACTTGCCTTTATTGAAGTACATCAGGTTCCTCTCTGCCCAACTCTCCAGCCTGTCCAGGTCTCGCTGTATGACAGCACAGCCTTCCAGTGTCTCAACGACCCCTCCCGGTTTTGTATTATCAGCCAACTTGCTGAGGGTACACTCCATCCCCTCATCCAGGTCATAGATGAATATATTGAAGAGGACTGGACCCAGTACTGACCCCTGGGGGACTCCACTTGTTACAGACCTCCAACTAGATTCTGTGCCCATAATAACCACCCTCTGAGCTCTGTCTTTCAGCCAGTTTTCAATCCACCTCACTGTCCATTCCTCTAATTCACACTTCCTAAGCTTACCTATGAGGATGCTGTGGGAGACTGTGTCAAAAGCCTTGCTGAAGTCAAGGTAGACAACATCCACCGCCCTCCTCTTATCTATCCAACCAGTCATGCCATCACGGGAGGCTATCAGGTTAGTCAGACATGACTTCCCCTTGGTGAATCCGTGTTGACTACTTCTGATAGCTTTCTTTTCCTCCATATGCTTTGGGATGACACCCAGAACAAGTCGTTCCATCATCCTTCCAGGGATGGAGGTGAGGCTGACTGGCCTGTAGTTTCCCGGGTCCTCATTCTTGCACTTTTTGAAGACTGGGATGACATTGGCTTTCCTCCAGTCCTCAGGCACCTCACCTGTTCTCCAGGACCTTTTGAAGATGATGGAAAGTGGCTCAGCAATGGCTTCTGCCAGCTCCCTCAGCACTCGCGGGTGCATCCCATCAGGACCCATGGATTTGTGGGTATCCAGTTCACTTAACTGCTCCTTAACTTGGTCTTTCTGCACCAAGGGAAGGGCTTCCTTTGTCCAGACTTTCTCGGATTCTTCCAAATTCTGTGGCTCCTGAGGGCTGACCTGAGCAGTAAAGACTGAAGCAAAGAAAGTATTTAGCAACTCTGCCTTCTCTGCATCCTCCGTCACCATGGCACCCGTCTCATTCAACAGCGAACAGTGAACAGAACTTCCTTCATAACAGTTTAAATAAGGAAACCTAGCATAGTGGATATGTCGCCATGGTTTCTTGCTTGATCCTGTCACTGGTTCTCGTCTTATTTGTTTGTTGGTTTTTTTAACTTTTTCTTTGCCTGGCTTATAAATCAAGTTTTGTTCATTTCTATTCTGTCAGAGGCTTTCAAGTGGCAGGTTATGTGACTGGTATTCACCATCTTGAACATCTTCTTTCCTCCCAGTTGTAAGTCAGACTGTTAAGCTCTGTGCCTCCCGTGTGAAGAAAACTGAACTCACACTGTAAGACATCCAGCATACACCCTTTGTTTCTTTTTCTTTTCTTTTCTTTTCTTTTCTTTTCTTTTCTTTTCTTTTCTTTTCTTTTCTTTTCTTTCCTTTCCTTTCCTTTCCTTTCCTTTCCTTTCCTTTCCTTTCCTTTCCTTTCCTTTCCTTTCCTTTCCTTTCCTTTCCTTTCCTTTCCTTTCCTTTCCTTTCCTTTCCTTTCCTTTCCTTTCCTTTCCTTTCCTTTCCTTTCCTTTCCTTTCCTTTCCTTTCCTTTCCTTTCCTTTCCTTTCCTTTCCTTTCCTTTCCTTTTCAGCATCTGAAGCATGGACTGCATATAGGTGCAAGGAAAATTTATAAAACCACCCATCAACACATATTCTATAATGTAATAAGGACTTTTCTTCATGTCTTTTCAAGACTTTTCAATTTGCCAGGACAGTTAAATAGCTAATATGTACCTGCTTATTTGCTGCTCATGCAAGGTAGTAACATATTTTCCTCTGCAACGAACTGTTCATCAAGGAGAAAGGAGTACTGAGAGCTTTCATGAGATTCCCATTGAAACCTCTTGTTCTCTCTCCACCTATTTTGAACGGCTGCCTAATTTGGAGTCTGTCTTTCAAAAAGTTCAAGTCATGTAAACTAATAAGACAAAAAAGAAAATAAAGAATGAAATAGTAACTTTTTTATGCTGTGTGATGTTGTTAATAAATAATTTATTATTTGACAGTTCTTGATTTTTGGCAATGTTCTTCACTGCTTGTTCTGCACTTCGCCCATGTCTTGTGCCAAATTCTGATCTCACAGTATTTTTGCATGGATCCAAACTCCTTATTTATGCTGAAAGATATGAGATGAGGAAAAAAAAAAAAAAAACAAACCAACAAAAAACCCAAAACTTGCCATGGTTAATTTGCTTTCTCTTTGCTCCCTTAACTTCATGTTAGTTGGGCTTACAGAGGAGAAACTGCTGTTTGCCTCTATAGGTTTCTTGTAAATCACTTTGCATGACTTTTAGGATTATTACTTTTTGCTTTTTTCTCCTACATCTAGCAAAGTGCTGTCATCCTTTTGTGCATGATTTACAGAAAAATAATGGTGTAGCTTTTCTGGATTTTCTTTTGTGTCACTTGTTGCTTTCCATTTTATTTTAATTGCTTAATAAGAATTATAGATTCATAGATTCATAGATTGGTCCAGGCCGGAAGGGACCTCCAAAGGTCATCTAGTCCGACCTCCCCGCAGTCAGCAGGGACACCCCCAACTAGACCAGGTTTCCCAGGGCCTCGTCGAGCTTCACCTTGAATATCTCAAGGGAAGGGGCCTCAACCACCTCCCTGGGCAACCTGTTCCAGTGTTCCACCACCCTCATGGTAAAGAATTTTTTCCTAATATCCAATCTAAGTCTCCCCTTCTCCAGCTTAAAACCATTGCCCCTCGTCCTGTCACTGCAGGCCTTTGTAAACAGACCCTCCCCAGCCTTCCTGTAGGCCCCCCTCAGGTACTGGAAGGCCGCTATGAGGTCTCCCCGGAGCCTCCTTTTCTCCAAGCTAAACAACCCCAGCTCCCTCAGTCTGTCCTCATAGGAGAGGTGCTCCAGCCCCCTGATCATTTTGGTGGCCCTCCTCTGGACCCGCTCCATCAGGTCCATGTCCTTTCTATATTGAGGGCTCCAGACCTGCACACAGTACTCCAGGTGAGGTCTCACCAGAGCAGAGTAAAGTGGCAGAATCACCTCTCTGGATCTGCTGGCAATTATCTTCATTCCTTCCCATCTGATTTTAGAACCCAGATGTTACTTACTGAATAACCTCATTTCATAACTTGGTTTTCTAATGTAAAAGTTTTTGGATTGTTGTTTTGTCAATTACGTATCTGTATCTGTTTCTTTCGTTACTTTTTGAGCTGATTGACTATTTGGGGTTTTGTTTTGTTTTGTTTTGCTTTTTCCTAGCTGTATTCAACAACAGGTCTAAAAAATAAACTCAGAGCCTGTGTTATGTTAGTTGAGGGAAAAGGCACAGTGGGACTTCGTGTCTTGTGTCACTTCAGTTTGAGATTAGGATGTCCAAATGTAGATACTTACATATGGAAGTCTTCATATATTCTAGATGTTTAAATTGTTGTCATAGTCAAAGGAAACATACTCCATACACTAAATTATACATAAACAACAATTCACTTATTCCCAGACTAGATTCTTAAAGCACAGGTAGACATCTTGGCTGCTGTTTATGTCTTGAACTGAATCCTATCTCTGAGAATCCAAAGTTATAAGTGTTGAAGCCAAAGGAAATTTGATTGTTTCTCAATATCAAACACAAGACAAAATCCCTTTGGAGACCAAATTTTATTAATTTTTTACTCCAAGAGTGCTGATGGCAACTTCCTGACATGGGTGATCAAGGAGTTGAAGAGACAAGATGCTCTACTGGAACTGATAGTTACAAACAGGGAAGAACTGGACTGAGATGTAAAGGCTGGGGGCAGCCTTGGCTGCAGTAACCATGAGATGGTGGAATCCAGGGGAGAAAATAGCAAGTAGAAGGATCATAACCTTGGACTTGAGGAGAGCATAGTTCGGCCTGTTCAGGACTCTGTTTGCAAGAATCCCATGTGAGATGATGCTGGAAAGCTACTTGATTTTCAAGGACCACCTCCTCCAAACTATAGTATGGTCCATCCTGATGAGAAGGAAATGCGGCAAAGGTGGCAGGAGGCCATCATGGATGAACAAAGAGCTCCTGAAAAAAAGGTCATGATATGAAAAGTAACTTATAAGAGGTGGAGTTAAGGACAAGTGGCCCAGGAAGAATATAGAGGCTCTGTCCAAAAATATAGGGTTAGGGTGAGGAAACCTAAAGCCCACCTGGAATTGAATCTGTGTCAGTAGATGTGAAGGGCAACAAGAAGAGCTTCTACAGGTGAACGAACAGCCAAAGGAAGACTAGGAAAGATGTTGGCCTACTGCTGAATGGTGCAGGGAAACTGGTGATAAAGGACATGTATGGATTTAGGAAGGTGAAATCATGCCTGACCAAACCGATAGCTTTCTGAAATGAAATAGCTAGCTCAGTAGATGAGGGGAGTGCAGTGACTGATGTTTACTCTGACTTTAGCAAGGCTTTTCACAATGTCTCCTGTAACATCCTTAGAGACAAATTGCTGAAATATGGACTAGATAAGTGATTCTGAGAAGTGGACTGAAAATAAACTGAACTGCTGGGCTCAAAGAGTTGTTACGAGCAACACAGTCTAGCTGGAGGCCAATCACTAGTGACGTATCTCAGAGATTAACGTTGGGGCCAATACTGTTTAACATTTTCATTAATTACCTGAGGAACAGTATATCCTCAGCAAGTTTGCAAATGGTATAAAACCGGGAGAAGAGGCTGACACATTAAGAAGTTGTGCTGCCCTTCAGAGCGACCTTGAAAGGCTGGAGAAATGGGTCAATGTGAATCTCAGCAAGTTCAGAGAAAGGAAATGCCAAGTCCTGCACTTGGGTAGGAATAACCCCATGCATCCATATAGGGTGAGAGCTGACTGACTGGAAAGAAGCTTTGCAAAAGAGGACCTAGGGATCCTTGAGGGCACCAAGATGAACATCAGCCAGTAGTGTACCCTTGCAGCAAAGAAGGCCAACATTCTCCCAGGTTTCACTAGGAAAAGTGCTGACAGCGGGTAGAGGGAGGTAATTCTGCCTATCTACACAGGACTGGTGAGATCATATCTGGAGTGCTCTGCCTAGTGCTGAGCTCTTCCTGACAAGAGAGACATGGACATACTGGAGCAAGTTCAATGAATGACAAAGAAGGTGTTAAAGCAATATTGGAGTATGTGTCATATGAGGAGAGGCTGAGAGAGCTGAGACCTGAGACCCTGGTGAAGAGAAGGCTCAGAGTGTTTTTATCAATGTGGATAAATATCTGATGGGAGGAGCAAAGAAGACAGAGGCAGACTAATCTCAATGGTGAGCAGTAAAAGGAGAGGAGGCAATGTGCACAGAATAATATTCTATTTAAAGATATTTGTTATAAGCATGGTAAAATAGTGGTTGCCCAGAGAGGCCGTAGAATCTCCATCCCTGGAGATATTCAAAACATGTCTGTATATAGCCCTGGGCAACCTGCTCTAGGTGACCCTGCTGTGAGCACGGGTTTGGACTAGAGATCTCCAAAGGTGCCTACCAGCTTCGGCCATTCTGTGATTCTGTGATTCTGCATTTGGTGTTGACTCCAGGTTCCGGAGTTATGGGGCAGAAATTCGTGGTGTTGTGTATGTTAACTTGCCAGACTATCAGTTGCAATAAGAAGCTAGTGTTTCAGGAGAAATGTGTAGAAAATTTGATTTAGCTTAACTAAAATGAGAATGTAAGACTAAATTAATAAATGTCAATTGAATGTAAGATAAAAATTAAACTGGCATGCTTGAGGACACTAGATTAGGGCATTTCTCCATTCATTCTATTGAAAGTGTTCCATCTTCGGCTGAAAGTGAAACGTAATTTAGTTCAAAAAATTAGTAACATTCTTGAAGTAAGAAAACTAGTGTGAATTCTAGATTTTTCTTATGAGTTTCCTAAATCTGCTTTTCAAAAATATGATTTTTTTTGTCTGAAATGTAATAGACGAATAAGAAGTACGCTTCCTTTATTATCCTGTAAAATATGTGGGGAAAAAAGGTCTTTTATCATTTATCTGCATTCCTTCTACTACAATAATGTATCGGTTTCTCCTAAGGGCTCTCTGAGTATCTCAGTTACACCAACATGACGTATGAAATTTGTCATATATAACCAATGGTCTAAATGACATTCAACCTGTATATATTATCTGCCATCCAGACTGTACTATCTCATGTAGCAACATCAACAGACACTGAAAAAAACCAGAAAAGATGATGCTCAGATTTATAATGTTGCCATGTTCCTTCCATTCCCATATATTCATTACTTGATTTTTTTAATAACTTCATGATCATTTTACCCTCAAAGTCTTACTAGTTTTAATATTAATTTCATTGTGAACTTTGTCATGTTACCTCCCACAAGCCTTTTAATATTTTCTGTCATATGAAGATAATTTTTTTTTTTAATTGCTGTATTTAATGTTTCTAAGTTCTAGCCCTATTAAGGAAACTAATTCCATGCAAGGAGATGAGCCTATTTTGTTTTGGGCAAATGCCAAACCCTTTCTGTGAGAGGCTGTTATATCAGACTTCTCAGCAAGAAAGAAGCAAGGAAATTAGCGTGTGGCTGAATCTGAGATGAAAATTAGCTATTTTGAAAAACAAATCTTATAAATACAACAAGGACTAAATTTACAGGCAGCACAGATGGTATTTGATGACACTATCTCAAGGGGAAAGGTATTCTTTTTTTACGTTAAAACATCAACTTTATGGGTTTGGGATTATTTGGCACTATATAACACTCCTCTATGTATGCAGTCAGTGCATCTGCAAACTGACAGTTAGATCCTGTTGGCGATCTGGAAGACATTCTATGACTAAAGTTTTTTGCCTTTATTTGAGAGCTTCAAGTAAAAGTATCAGGAATTTCCCACAGTATTACCATAGCTTAATTATCAAAATGTTTCCAGAGTCTATGAGATGTAAGAAAAAATAAAGCTCTCTTTGTGAAAATGCTGTTGGCAAGGTGAGTTGCCCATTTATCAGAAGTATCAAATATTTCTCTGTGCAAACAAATGATCTTCTGAAGGCATTATAGACTTACTGCTAGTCCATCATAGTCTCTCTTTTGTTTCATTTATTTATTAAATAGAACTTGCAAACACTTTGGTACAGGAATAATATTTTACTGTGCATATATATAGCACTAAGAAGGTCAAGTAGTCTAGGCATGCCAAACAGCATTTTAATAGCCTCATACATAGACACACACACACTCTTAATGCTATTCTTCATTGTCACAAGTTTAATAACTGCATGAAAACTGTTTAAAAGGTAATTGGAGAAAAGAAGATCCGGTATTAATGTGGTATCAAATATTTTGCAAGGTAGGACTTACATTGAGTTCTCAATTAGATGTTTTACTTAAAAATAAAAAAAAAAGGAAGGAGAGGAAGCAGGCAGGAATGAAGTCATACTTTTCTTCTTGGTTCCAGAATTTGTTAGAGATTGGACAGCTAATATTTCATGATTCTGCTCCTGCAGACATACTAAGAAGTGCTGAAAATCAAACACAAAGGTTCATGGGATTGTCCACGTCTAAACTGAAAAGATCTAGATTACTTATCTCCTGTTTTTTAATACAGACAGTCTAAATTAGTCCATTAGTATGCATACCAGCCACTTCATCTGAACTGTGAAACAAAAGTTCCTTGACTAAGTGTTCTTTTCTTTTTTTTTAATATCAAGTGTACTCTTTGAATTTGTAAACATCAAAAAAGCTTCCTGTATATTAGGATTATATAGCACAGAGCATGGCATCATTAGTTGTAGAATGTAATAACTAAGTCTTCATGCTTGGTAATTTTTTTCTTATTCATAAAAATGTTGCAGCACTTTGTCAAGCCATAAACTAGATTCAAAACTGTTTTGCCAATGCTGGGCTCTAGAGCATTGTAGTTGCTGCAGTTTTCACTTATATCAAATCATACAGTTATTTGTATTTTTGGTCTTATGAGAGTTTCGCATAAAGCAGTGATATGATTGTTGAAACTGACTGTTATATGCCAGTTATTAAACTTCACTCCAGGCTTCCACATAGTGATGCTTTGGAAACAGAAATACTACATAATGGAATTAGAGATTGCATGCAGGTACACATACATGATATAGTTTTTCACTATTATTTCCTAAACTAAAACATACAGAGATACACTGGCACAAAAATTCTCTGAGAAGGATAATTTCTTTTTCTTTACTTTCAACTTCAAAATTCTCTTTATTTTGCTTTTTCATGGGACAGAGATCTGTATTTATTTCCCTGAGGAAATAATGAGGACTTTTAAGGAAAACTGAAAAAATTCTTCATTTTGTTTTTTTTCAAACTTTTAAAATTAAGAACATTAAAAAATATAAGGACATTTTCTGTTTGTAATATTCACAGGTGATTTAAAATTTCAAATTGAACATGCAAATCCCGAAGACTGGGGAAAGGAAAGGCTTGAATGAATTTAGAGGGAAAAAGTTAATTTTCAAAGGATATAATTAATTAATTGGTTGCCTTGGGACTGAAACTAATTAGGAAAGTAATAATAGCAGAAAGACTTTTTTTTTTAAATAGCTACATGTAATATTTGGGTTGATACTCATGTAGGTTTTATGTGCATTTTTAGGACTGAAAATAGCAGAATGTTCTGTGTGCTTTTCCTCTACTTTGGCCCAAACACTGTTGTTTACCATCAGCTTTTTCACTGCTCCTCTTAGGCAAAGCATCATAACATAATAAAAATAACCAAACCAAAGAAATACACCTAGAAGTAACATCTCTGACATCAACTCAATGAAGAGCTACAGCCACATCAAGAAACTAGGCTTTCATCCTGGATTTAAAAGCTAAATCAAGCTGAAATATTTTCACAACAAAAGTGTTTCAAGGAGATGACATATAACCAATGAAATGTCTCACTCCTACAGCTCACACAAGAGTATTGGGAACAAAAAAAAAAAAAAGCATGACTCACATTTCCCTGCAATGATTACAGGATCAATAGATAACGCTTAACACAAAATGAAAAAAAATAGAAGTATCTTCCTTTAATTTATTTTGAGTTCCAGGTAGTACGCAGAGCACACCTGGTAATTATGTTTTAATTACTCTGAAAAAAGTCTTACAGGGAATAACCTCACCACTAAAGAAGCAGAATAAAAAAAAAATAATAATTAAGCTTTTTTAAGATATTGTAGGCACTTATTTTCCTCTGGCTTAACATTCTTTACCATTTAGATGATGCAAGTGTATGTTAATATTTTTTTTTCTGTACAGTAATGAAATTCAGCATAATCATTGCGTTTTGAAACTAGCATTAGTTTTGCATTAACAGGAGTTAGTATATACAGATTTTTGGTAGGCATTTTCAAATCTTTTTATTTTCTTGTGATTTTCTTTTCAATGCAATGCATCTCTTCTTCTGGACTATTTGGTATTACTGACAACACAAACTTAACCATCAGCAACTTAAAAGCAATTAAATTCTCTCTCACACTTGGCATTCTTTCTGATTTCAGAGAATTTTTTTAATAAGGCTGATTAAAACAATTCATTTGTTGTTCAAACTGGTATATAAAATTCTTTTGATAAATAACATGTCTTCACATAGTTTATTTACCCGTCCATTAATATGTATTGTGGTGGGGAAAGGTAGGGAATTTTAAACATTTTGCTCATATCTCTTTTGTATCAGTTTCCCAGTTGCCACATTTTTTACACTACAATCTGTATTTTTATGGTGAGGAAACCTTTCTTGTTTAGAGCACAAAAAAATTATGCTAAATTTTTTCCAAGCTTCAGCAACAGAATATTTTATTTCATAAAAAGCATGAAAAAACTAACTTCAATTGTAAATTAGAGTGTATCTCATTCTTTCTATTTCCTGGATTTTTTTTTTTTTTTTTTAAAGGATTAGGGTGATTTATTTCATGTAAAATAGTTTAGGGTCTTAATGCAATATAGCAATTGTTTGAGAAATTTCAAATTCAAGCTCTAAAGCCCCATCTTAATTTAGGTATATAAATTAGAGAGAAATTGCTTATTTTCTTTACCAAAAACACAAAAATGAAGGCTAACAAAAAAGATTAAATGTTAAAAGCATGTTTATTTAAAATGAGCAACAAAAATCCCTAAAAGCCTGACAACCATGTGTTGACTGTAAGTTTTACTACAAAGGTATAAATGTAGAAGGTAAAATACATTAAGGGACAAAATCTAGCAAACTCGCCAACAGGCATATGCAAAACCGTGAGTGATAGATCAGCCCAGTCACTGGCTTGAGAAATTAGTTTGGAGAAATGGTGGAACAGCTGTTCACAGCTGAAACTGTTAAACATCTTGCAAAGGTAACCTACACATTTCATGGAAGAAGTCTTTGTGTGGCTGTTACTCTACAGAGAGATAATATGAGAGGTATCCTTATTTTCTATATTCTTTATGTTTCAAAAACCTTGAACATATTTTTGTCAAACCCACTTTTTAAAATAAATTACCAGCATCCAAGATATATATCATATATTGATTTAGACGTCTCCAAAATATAAAGTAAAAACTTTTTTTCTGGGGTGGTGGTGGTCATATTTTTTGTACAGCTGATATGGAATTAACAATCAACCCATTTTGTACCATTCAGGTGCTAGTAATAAGAGCTGATTCTGATCTATTTTGGTGATGTCTTTCACTTATCTCATATGATTTCTTTTGATTTCCTTGAGTTATTTTTGTTAAGCATTTAAGTTAAATTGATTTCAGTTCTGCCTATAAATCCAAACTGAAGTCAGTACTATCTTTCAGATTTTACTGTTTCTTCAGTTTTGGTTTGATTGGGGAAGGAAGAAGAGAGTTATTATAATGAACCTCAGCTTTCTTACAGTTACTTTTTTTAATCTTATAAAATTAAATTTTCTCAAGTCAATAGTATGTATTTCTTTATTTGTAGAAATTTCCCTATTGAATGTCTTACAGAATCATAGAATGGTTTGGGTTGGAAGGGACCTTAAAGATCATCAAGTTCCAAACCCCCTGCCATGGGCAGGAACACCTCCACTAGATCAGGTTGCTCAAAGCCCCATCCATCATGGCCTTGAACACCTCCAGCAATGGGGCATCCACAGTTTCTCTGGGCAACCTGTTCCAGTGTCTCACCACCCTCACAGTAAAGAATTTCTTCCTAACATCTAATGTAAATATACCCTCTTGCAGTTTAAAACCATTAGCCCTTGTCCTATCACTACACCCCCTGATAAAGACTCCGTCCCCATCTTTCCTGTAGGCCCCCTTTAAGTATTGGAAGGCCGCTATAAGGTCTCCCTGGAGCCTTCTTTCCTCTGGGCTAAACAACCGCAACTCTCTCAGCCTGTCCTTGTAGGAGAGGTGCTCCTGTAAATTGTGAGACTGGTTTGTCAAATTCAAAGAATATTTTTTTCACCTTTTGTGATATAAAAGGTGAAAAGTCCTGAACCAAAATTTTGAGCTGACAAAATTGTAGTGATTTGAAATTAAGACTGAAGTATGTATCAGATATGCATACTGCAGGAAGACATGAGGAGCTTGATGAGAAGGAGTGCAAACATAGAATGGAAGAGCCTGCAGTGAATTTGGTATGTTAACGCTGAGTTTTGATGCAGATCTGTATTTTGTTGGATACAGCAAAGACACGGAATATATCCTCATGTCACAGAATCACAGAATGGTTGAGGTTGGAAGGGACCTCTGGAGGTTATCTGGTCCAACCCCATTGCTCAAGCAGGGCCAGTTACCCAGGACCATGTCCAGATGACTTCTGAGTATGTCCTGAAAGGGAGATTCCACAACCTCTCTGGACAACCTATGCCAGTACTTGGTCACCCTCACAGTGACAGTGTTTCCTGAGGTTCAGATGGACCCTCCTGCATTTCAGTTTGTGCCCATTGCCTCTGGTCCCATCACTGGGCACCACTGGAAAGAGCCTGGCTCCATTCTCTTTGCACCCTCCCTTTAGGTATTTATATACATCAATGAGATCCTGCCTGCACCATCTCTGCTCCAGGCTAAGCAGTCCCAGCTCTCTCAGCCTTTCCGCATAAGAGAGATGCTCCAATGCCTTCATTGTTTCAGTGGCCCTTTGTTTGGCTCTCTCCAGTATGTCCACCTGTCTCTCTTGTAGTGGGGAGCCCAGAACTGGACACAGTACTTCATGTGTGGCCTCAACAGTGCTGAGGAGAGAAGGAGGATCACCTCCCTGAACCTGCTGGCAACATTCCTCCTCATGCAGCCCAGCGTGTTGGATTCTAATAAAAGTTTGAAACAACCATTTCAGAAGAGCAAAGAATCAGATATTCCAAGGTACTTAAAGACATCACTTGAGCTCTGTGCTTTAGTTTGGCACTATTGTACCTAAATAAGGAAAACCAGTCACTGGGTTTGACTTTCAATTTCTTCCCACACGAGTCCAATAAAATGTCTAAAGATATCTTCAGCCATGTGCTCCAATGCAAAGTCAAGTAGGTCAGTTGAAACCACAAACAGTTTGTGTGTTTTACCTGGGTGAAAGCTTCCAACACAGTGCCACATCTGAGATAGGCACTTGACATCTGCAAATCTGCCAATTCGGTTGCCTCCCCTCCTTTTTACTCTACCCAACTCCTTTAGTGGTACCTGAAGTGGACATGGAGCAGTGGATCAGAAGAGCAGGTTTCACTAAGACAGGCATTGACACTGCTGAGAGTATTGGCAAACAGCCGTACCCTGAGGTCTGCAGCTGGTACCTGTCTCAGATAGCATATGGCAGCTCCGTGCCTCTCACATCTGCCTAAGCTGTATAAAGATATGAATTCCACTGCACCGTTCTGAGCTGCCCCTGCCCTAAACCAAAGAGTTTGCAAGCTGTAATGAGTTATTGCTCAAATTTAGGGTAGTTCCTAGCATGAAGAAACTAGGTGACCTTTAGAGATTCTTTCCAGCCTACAGTATTCTGTGATTCTGAGCAGTAAATTAGGGCATAAATATGGATCTAAACATATAATAACATATCTACAGCTAAAAATAGCTACAAGGTCACATAAGCTGGAAGCCAGAAAGCCTAGGCTAGAGTACAGTCTCTGTAATGCTGAAGACTTGCCAGAAGCAAGGAGTTCATATCCTGATGGGTCACCTGCAGGCTTGTCCCAGGCCATGTGTTACAAGGGTGGGAACTGCAGGGAAGTAGGAAGAAAGTGAGTTGGAGAAGAAACAAGCTGACCTATGGCCATCCGAAGGACTAAACTTTCAGGAGAAGCAGTCATCATCAATAAGGTTTACCAGCTGGAGAAAAAATAAAAATCTTGTATTTGGATTTTGGATCCACTGCAGAAATATTTGAATAGAAATCTTAGACAACTAATAGAGTGCTTCCATTTCTGTTTTGGGTCATGGTAAAGGAAAATGTTGAAGCACGTATACAAACAGTTTTGAGGCCTGGTACCTTAATGCCTCAGCTGTGGGAACAGAAATGTTAATATGTTAACATATTAATGGAACAGGAATGTTAATAGTTAGGAATTATTATAGTTTTTTTTCTTTACACATTACCTTTCAAAAACTTTGTATTTAAATGCTTAGGATTGTTACTTTCTTCAAGGAAGTACATAGATTACAAAAATGATGAAAAAGGCAATTGGTTACCCAATATCCACTTCAGAGACCAGAAATCCTAATTGTGACAGTCTATGAAATAAAAGAAAAATACTGATGTAAGTTAAAGGATGTCTGACTGAACAGTGAATTGTATTTGTTGCTTCTGTGTGAATGAGAAAAAAGAGGTATTAAATCCCTGCTTGGGAGAGCAGTCTGGCCTCATGCATGTCATGACAATTCTCTACAGCCCTTTCATTTTGTTTCTCCTTGGTGAGTGCATTAAAAAGGTGGTCCTTTATATCTTTTTACATAAAACACTTTCTAAATTCAAGCTGTTCCTAATGCGATTACTGGGAGTATGAGCACACAAGGGCTGGTTTCTTATCCCCACATTTAAATTCTCTTTCCTCCATTTCATTTACATACTGGTAAGCATCTAAGTAATTCTTCACTTCTTTTATCAAATGCATGAGCAAGCTATAGAAAAATCATATGCAACATACACAAATCTTTAGCAAATCAAATCTGAAGTTAGAAACACAAATGAAGGACTGGAAACAGAAATACATGGCGCTTTTTTCTCAAATAAAAAGTACTCTACAAAAAAAAAAAAAAAAAAAAAAAAAGAAGACATTTTTTGCAGTTAAACCATAGCAGAAGCTTTTTTCTTCACATTAACGAACAAAGAGAAATTGGAAAGGAAATATTTCTAGCCACTTGAAAGATAAATTGGTTACGTATTGGTTTATTTCTGGTACTGATATATCTTTGTAAAACTACAGAATGTTTGAAGGAGATTTTCTCAGTTTTTTTCTTTCTCTTCCCCTGCCTCTTTCCCTCCCTCTATATTATATGCAGCTTGCTTGCTCTCTACTTACTCAAACACATTTCTATGAATTTTTTTTTTTTTAGTTTTCACTTCTTGATATGTAGTCCAAATATTTAACTGTACCTTTATTTGATCAGTTTGATTAATGACAGCAAAATTATTCAATAATTGAATAGTGAAGAGAACTTTAAGAGTATTACATACTGATACAATTGCAACTTGTAAGAGATACCATCTGCAAGCAATGTTTTCAAACAGTGTTACAAGCTGTTAGCCTTTTGCTCTACACAACATAAGCGTAATCTCGAAAATAGTAATACCGGAGCTCTCACTACTGAAAACTGTTCTGGTTTGTGACAGAGAAATTCTGTATCCAGACAGAAGTTGATAAATTGGGTCAAGCACATGGTCACCTTGCAGATATCAATCATTTTGGAGGGGGGTGGAGGGGAAGAATAAAATTTTATAGTTTCTTTATAACCACTAAGAAGATACTGATTTCTTGATCCATTTTTAAAACCATGCATTTGTTTCTCTGTTTTTTGCAATATTTGCAAATTAATCTAAAATATCTAAAAGGTAAACCATCCAAATAACAAACAGCAAGCATATATGAATTTCTCATACACCTGTTTAGGACTCCAGGATTCAAATAAGTCATCCTGGATTCGGTTGCTGTGTCTGAATATTACAGGAGGTATTGCAGGTAAGCAAACACTACTATCTAAAAATGGTTTCAAGACGTTGAATGTTTTCAGTGATTTCTTCTTTTTTTTTTTTTTTTTTTTTTTAACACAAGAGTCCCATGGGGGAGGAAGACAAGGATGTGGGTGAGAAAAAGGTCAGAGGCTCATCTCCAGAGTGCAGACATTGCTCCCATCTTAGGGTACCTCTGTTGCCACAGCAATCCAGGAGTGCAAATTACTCGTATAGGATGGAGTAAGGATGGGGAAAGAAAGAAGCTGCAGCAGGATACAGAGGTAACAATAACTCAAGTGAGACCCAACCCTTAATAGCACCTTGACATTGGATCCAGACATTAAGTAATTGATTTTTAAATACTTTAAGGTTAAGCTTTGCTAGCACAAATCAGTGTAGCAATAGATTTAATGAAGAATATGTTGATCTACAACTACTGATCCAGTACAAAAGGCAACTTTTAAATTTTGTTCTGAGAGGCTGAAATTGGGACACATAAATTTGCATGTCCTAAAATATGGTTGTAGGCTACTGGTGACCAATTGATTGTGGTAATTAAGAATCAGTTTTTTTCCAATTCCTTCAATCACATGTGAAAAATCAGATACTTCCACTAAAAATAAAAATAATTAAAATGTTTTACTGTGGAAATCAATTGCATATAATAACAAACTTAAATACCTTAAATACTTTATCATCACAAACTCACCACCTTAGCATGAGTGAGGCATATCTCTTATCATGCATCCTGATTTGTGAAAGTAATAGCATCGCTATGTGTGCCTGTCCCCAGAAAACACCTACTTCCCCTAAGTGTTTGTAAACATTAGCCATAGGATATATTCTCTATGATATATTTGGTATCTTTTACTCTGCTACTTGACAGAGTAATCTTATTTTGATTTTACATGTTTACTTCAATAATCAGTCATAAAAAATAGTTGTAAATATCTTATGCATCTGTTTGCTAAGATATTCTTAATTTTTGTTTCTACATGACCTTCAAACTAATAACTCAATTAACATAAATATATCTTTCGTATGAAAGGTAAGAACTAGCACAGCTAGAATTGGACTTGGCAAGGGACATAAAGAAAAACAAGAAAGGCTTCTACAGGTACATTAATCCGAAAAGGAAGGTTAAAGAAAGTGTACCCCCCCCTAATGAGCAGCAATGGGGAACTTGTATCAACGGAGGAAGAGAAGGCGGAAGTTCTCAATAATTTTTTTGCCTCAGTCTTCACTGGCAACCCCTCTCCTCCTAGCTCTTGTGTTGATGGCCCACAAGTTGAGGATCCAGGTGACAAAGTCTATCCCACTATAACTGAAGGCATGGTACGTGATCACCTAAGGAATCTAAAGATATACAAGTCCATGGGACCTGATGAAATCCATCCCAGAGTCCTGAAGGAACTGGCTGATGAAGTTGCAAAGCCACTTTCCATGATATTCGAAAAGTCATGGCAGTTAGGTGAAGTCCCTGCAGACTGGAAGAAAGGAAATATCACACCCATTTTTAAAAAGGGAAGAAAGGAGGACCCTGGGAACTACCGACCTGTCAGCCTCACCTCTGTGCCTGGGAAGATCATGGAGCAGATCCTTCTGGATGCCATGCTTGGGCACATGGAGGACAGGGGGATGATTCAGGACAGCCAACAGGGCTTTACTAGGGGCAAGTCCTGCCTGACTAACCTAGTGGCTTTCTATGATGAAGTGACTAGGTCAGTAGACAAGGGGCGACCTATGGATGTGATTTATCTGGACTTCTGTAAGGCCTTTGACACAGTTCCTCACAACATCCTGCTTGCCAAATTGGAGGGATACGGATTTGATGGGTGGACAATTCGGTGGATAAGGAATTGGCTGAATGGTCGCACCCAGAGGGTGGTACTCAATGGCTTTAAGTCCAGATGGAGAGCAGTGACAAGTGGTGTCCCTCAAGGGTCCGTCCTGGGACCAGTACTGTTTAACATTTTTATCAAAAACATAGACAGAGGGATTGAGAGCACCATCAGCAAGTTTGCAGATGACACCAAGCTGTGTGGTGTTGTCGATGCACCAGAGGGACGGGATGTCATTCAGAGGGACCTGGACAGGCTGGAGAGGTGGGCCCAGATGAACCTCATGAGGTTCAACAAAAGCAAGTGCAGGATTCTGCACCTGGGAAGAAAAAATCCTCAGTATAAATACAGACTGGGGGATGAGGTATTAGAAAGCAGCCCTGAGGAAAGGGACTTGGGGGTGCTGATTGACGAGAAACTGGACATGAGCAGGCAATGTGCTGTCGCAGCCCAGAAGGCCAATCACATCCTGGGCTGCATCAAAAGAAGTGTTGCCAGCAGATCCAGAGAGGTGATTCTGCCACTTTACTCTGCTCTGGTGAGACCTCACCTGGAGTACTGTGTGCAGGTCTGGAGCCCTCAATATAGAAAGGACATGGACCTGATGGAGCGGGTCCAGAGGAGGGCCACCAAAATGATCAGGGGGCTGGAGCACCTCTCCTATGAGGACAGACTGAGGGAGCTGGGGTTGTTTAGCTTGGAGAAAAGGAGGCTCCGGGGAGACCTCATAGCGGCCTTCCAGTACCTGAGGGGGGCCTACAGGAAGGCTGGGGAGGGTCTGTTTACAAAGGCCTGCAGTGACAGGACGAGGGGCAATGGTTTTAAGCTGGAGAAGGGGAGACTTAGATTGGATATTAGGAAAAAATTCTTTACCATGAGGGTGGTGGAACACTGGAACAGGTTGCCCAGGGAGGTGGTTGAGGCCCCTTCCCTTGAGATATTCAAGGTGAAGCTCGACGAGGCCCTGGGAAACCTGGTCTAGTTGGGGGTGTCCCTGCTGACTGCGGGGAGGTCGGACTAGATGACCATTGGAGGTCCCTTCCGGCCTGGACCAATCTATGAATCTATGAATCTATGAACTAACATATTATGCTTGAGGTGTTATACTGTTGTTATCCTTATTCCTTTTATAAACCATTTGAGCTAGGAGTTTGGTGAAGGTTCTAGCGGAAAGGGCAAGGGAAGTAAAATGTCAAATAAAATGCAATGTCTGTTGTTCACATAGAGAAAATAACCCTAGTTATTCCTTCTATAAACAATATTTTATTTAATTGCTTCATTTCTTTTATGAGATGCATAACTACTATTTCTAAGAGCCTTAATACAAATGACACTATCACTAGAAAAATGGGTATTCTTTGATTTAAAAAAAATATTTTAATGTATGGAAAATGGTGACCTGTATTTCAACAAGATGTACATCATCAGCACATTTAATGTTAAAAAACTTGATTTATGAATATGTTAAATTTTAAAAAGTAAGCATTTTTTATTTAATACTTCAAATATTTTGATTCAAAACCCTTCAAAATCTGAACAACTATTTTACAAGTGTTTAGGTATATAATTATGCAATAGTTTGATAGGATTTCCCAAAAGAATTAAAGCACCTAATTCTCCATGACATCAGTAAGAATTTTGATGAGATGTTGGATTATTTGAAGCTGAGAAAGGGTTCCCTCCTACATTCCCATAGAGAAATATTTAAAAAAATATCTGGCAGTATTCTACGGGAAATGTTCTTTTTACAGAATCACAGAATGGTAGGGGTTGGAAGGGACTTTCAGAGATCATCTAGTCCAACTCCCCTGCCAAAGCAGGTTCACCTAGAGAAGGTTGGACAGGAGTGCACCCAAGCAGGTTTTTAATATCTCCAGAGAGGGAGACTCCACTACCTCTCTGGGCAGCCTGTTCCTGTGCTCTGTCACTCTCAAAGTAAAGAAGATTTTCCTCATGTTGAGACAGAATTTCCTGTGTTCCACTTTGTGCTCCTCTTCCTGTTGCTGGGCACCACTGAAAAGTGTCTGTCCCCATCCTCTTGACATCCACCCTTTAGATACTTGCAAGCATTAAGAAGATCCCCTCTCAGTCTTCTCTTCTCCAGGCTAAACAGACCCAGGTCTCTCAGCCTTTCCTCATAAGAGAGGTGCGCCATTCCCTTGATCATCTTTCTAGCCCTCCACTGGACTCTCTCTAGTAGTTCCCTGTCTTTCTTGAACTGGGGGGCCCAGAACTGGACACAGTACTCCAGATGCAGCCTCACCAGGGCCGAGTAGAGGGAGGAGGATGACCTCCCTCGACCTGCTGGCCATGGTCTTTTTAATGCACCCCAGGAGACCATTTGCCTTCTTGGCCTCATGGGCACATTGCTGCCTCGTGGTCAACTTGTTGTGCACCAGGACTCCCAGGTCCCTCTTTATTTACTAGAAGAACAAAAAGGGTTTCAAATGAACCTATCAAGAGCAGTAGAAGATAAGGGTTTTTTAAGTTATTTTAGGCCTATGCTCTTCTAAAACTCTAATCCTGATTGTCAGCAAATGTTTGTGCAAGACTAGATCTTTCACAAATACATATTTTATATATAATATATATTGCTATATGTGAACACAAGGAAATAACTTATAATTGGTTTTAATATTTAAATGACAGATTCTCAAATGAATACCAAATTGAGCTCTACATATCACTAGTGAGGATTCAGTTTTTAATCTGGCTGCAAAGTTTTTGCGTCTTTTCAATGTAAATCAACCAAGAATAGGTTGATGCTCGATATAAAAGCAAACTGTTATGTAACCAGTTACACAGAGTCTTCTGGTTAGACATAACATAAAGCACGTTGCATGGGATTTTAATTGCATAGATTAACTGATAGAAAATGAGGCTGTCATAGCTTGAACTTGAGTGCAACAATCTGAAAAATGTCTGTGCAACTAAGAATAGTCACAAAGACTGTATCAGTGTAAAGGCTGGAATATTTCCAGACAAATAATGGCAAAGGATTAATTTATGTTACAATTCTTATTTGTAAGATATATATATATATAAAAAATATTATATATATTATAAGTACTCCATATTGCCATAAAAAGATTGGCTTAGAGATCTCATAAGTGATTTTGTTGGAAGTTAATCACATAAAAATTGCAGACATTATTCAGAAACAAATTGAATCACTATAAAACAGCGTTGCAAGGACAAGGGTAGCTACATGACAGACCTTGAGGCTACTCCAAAGCTGCCAACATAATTGTCTGAGGAATTTGCCAAGGAGACAGATGCTGCTGACAGAAAACAATGTTCCACTTTGGTGGAACATTTGGTTATAGCAATGGTCAAACCTAAGAGAAACATAAATGAAATGGTGTTCTTCGTTCCCACACAATTCTATTTCATATCTACTAAAGGCAAGAACAGTTGTGTTTTCCTAGTCCTGTCTTAGACAAATTCCTATAGGAATTCTGCAGCCCTCAGAAGCTGATGTATGCACACAAAAAAGACTTTTCAAACTCTGCCCTGAATGTAAAATGTTACCAGTACTGCAGCACACAGACACTTTTAAAGAATGGCAGCTTGAGAGAGAACAGTTTTAGCAGGATAGTAGTGATCTTCTTCACTCTCAAGTCAGCAAATCAGAACCAATATTTTCATGTTTGTATTTTATTCCTTGCAGAATTCCAGAAAGAACTCTCTTGGGTTACAATGTGTAAACCCCTCAGCAGTCAAGAAGATAACTAAGAGAAGAAAGTTCTATTTGCTGTGCCACATAATGCTTAAATGACATATCAGTTCACGGGAAACCTGAGTTGGAAGCATGAATATGAACCATAGGCCTGCCACCCAAAATCCTATTTCAGAATGGACCACTTGGCAGTGCATAGTGTCTAAAAAATAAGTTCTTGATCAGCCAGTACACAGCTGATCTGAATCTTCTGACTTTCTGAACATAGTAAGGGCAAAGGCTCAGTGTGTGCACTGAGAGACTGCTCTGTGTTGAACACACATACAACATGTGTAAAGTTGTGGCAGGGGAGGTTTAGATTAGATATTAGGAAGAATTACTTTACTGAGAGAGTGGTCAGGCACTGGAACAGCCTGCCCAGGGAGGTGGTGGAGTCACCATTCCTGGAGGCATTTAAGAAATGTGCAGACATGGCACTTCAGGGCATGCTCTAGTGCCCGAGATTGTTGGTTTGTGTCTGTTTGTGGGTGGGTGTGGTGTGTGGTTGTGGGTGTTTGGTTTATGTGGGTTTTGTTTTGGTTTTGGTGTGTGTGTTTTTTTGTTTTGGTTGGTTGGTTTTTTTTTTGTGGTTGGACTCGATGATCTCAAAGGTCCCTTCCAACCAAGAAGATTCTGTGATTCTGTGATGTTCATTAGTGAGAGAAAATTGAGTACAGCTGAGAGCAAGAGACCCACCACAGGCATAGAGCATTGATTAGAAAAAAATCCAGAAGGAGCACTGCTGGAAAGATACAAAAGGTTGCCTTTAGTTTGGCCTTCTACTGAAGAGTGAACACCAATGAAGAATTTAAAATGGATACAGAAGCACGAGTCCTGTGTAGACAGAAGTTGTTTATTTATGCTTTCATTTGAACTATGAGTTTGGTGAAGGATCTAGAGGAAAGGGCAAGGGCAGTAAAATGTCAAATAAAATGTAATGTCTGTTGTTCACATAGGGAAAATAATCCTAGTTATACAAAGACTGTGATGAGTCCAAAGATATCAAAGTAATTGCAGATTGTTTTCTGAAAATATTAGCTAAGTGAACATCAGTCCTCAAAAAGTCAAACTGGACATCAGGAATTGTTAAGAAAGAAATAAAGAACACAACAGAGAATTCCTCTATGCCGCTGTGGAAACGGGAGGTTTTTTTGTTGGTTTTTTATTACTATCTTTAGCATTGTACGCAGGTCTTGTCCTCCTATATCAAAAATCACATAATAGAACTAAAAAAGAAAGAAAGGAAAGCAAAAAAATTATCAAAGATATGAAAAGGTTGCTGTATGAGGAGAGATTAAAAGACTATCATTCTTCTTCCTGGGGAAGACAAAACTCACAAATGACATTAAAAAGATGAATAGACATGTTTTTTACCTAGTTTTGCTAGGGAACTGCGGCAGACAAATAAAGGATTAGGCAGCAGGTTAAGTTGGTATGTTTTCATACAAGGTATAAAAATCTGTGGAACTCACCAAAAATGCCATACAGCCTTAACTGCCTATTCTTTATGCTCCTCCCTTCACAATAGACAATAAAAAAAGATCCCAGGACTAGTAGGATAATATACAGGATATTTTGCATTACCTTTTCATTATTCTTTTCTTAGATATTATTTACAGACCTTGATATCTTGGAAATCACAATTATAATATGACTGAGTTATATACAAGAATGGCATACCCTGCAAAGCTGCTTGTAGAATGAAACCCTGACACCTGCATATTCTAACACAAGTCTTGAATTGATGTTGCTATGTAAACATAGAGAAATTATATTGAGGCCTTACCCTCTACCCTCTTCTTTTTCATACTGTACTATCTGCTCTTCCTTTGCCTCACTTTGCCTCACCTTGCTTTTCTCTGGTCATGGCTTTGCCAAATTGAAGCAAGTCTTCTGTCTTACTTTCTCAGTATGGGGTATAGCTTCATGAATGCTATCCGAGTGCCAAAGGATGTTCAGAATTTAACAAGGCTTCAATTCTTTTGACCCTTATGGCCCATAAAGTGATTCCTAAGGGAAAGTCTTGAGGTGAGACAAGAGTTACCTTGGGAGTAATCAGTCCTAAGCAGGTTGCTCTGTAAATCCATCAGGGCTCTGCACAGTCATTTAACTCTGGATCTGAGCATTAAGGTGGGGAGACAGCTGGCAATAATTCAAGGCAGCTGTTGTCTTCCTTCTTTCCCTGCTGCCAGGACAGGTGGTCTCTCAAAATTATCTTGTTTGTTAATAAACATATAATAAAATTGCATCCGCTTGGTTACATTTGGCAAAAATCTAATACTTCTGTCAGTCTTCATCAAACCCCTGCCATTCATAATGTTGCAATAACTAGGGACTGAATTGGCGGGTGCCTCATTCAGTACTTCTGCAAAACAGATCAGGTATATTGGACCAAATCCTACTAACAGTCGAGCCTAGCTGAGTCTCTGCACTCTTCAAGGTACTGTAGAGAGTTTGGGTTTAGTTTACCGTGTTTTGCTTACTCTTTCGCAGTGTCACCTAGGTGTTAATTTCCAAGTCACTTTGTCCAAGCCAACTTGGAATTACAAAAGTACACCATTACTGGACAATAAGCATTTCTCAGTCTCCTAAATTTTTTCAGTTAAAATAAGTAATCTCTACTCAGTCTTCACAAACATTTAGTCAACTTTTCTTTAAAAATAAAATGAGGCAAAACAGTTCTGGGGTTTTTTTGAATAAAAACACTGGAATATGCACTTTATTTCTTCAGCTTCCAAATGACTGTTAAATTGTTTAGCACAGTTCTTCTAATAACATCTCTCTGATGGCTCCTTTTTATATGCCTTTGGAAGTTAAATCTAATTAGAATAGCTGTAGAACTGTTTGGTGTACGTCTCATAAAATTCTTTACCCCCTGCCCTCCTCCATACTTAATACTTCCTAATTAACTTAAAGAAAACAAAAAGGAATTGACACACATATCAGTTTTCACCCAGACAAACACAGCAGAGGTCTCCACAGAGTACCATTGAAAAACACACTCACAGAAAATGAATCAATTAGTTTATAAAACAGAGAAAATGCATTTATTTTTATACGACTTGCACACAGGTCTTCAAAATATATCTTTCTGCTTATAAATATCCATGGTAGGTCAGTTTAGGTCAAACCCTGTGTACTTTCCAATGAAGTTTGTAGTCCTAAATTATTGTATTTATATATTCGTAACAGATTACAATTAGCTTCATCAGAACATTTCTCATGGGCTGTAGGAATGAAAAAGAACCAGTGAACAAAGGAGCTAAAATGAGATACTGACTACATGAGTAACTATTAACATTTAAGCTTCACAAAAGCTGAAATTTTTAAGCTTATATTTTTAAGCTAATACGGAATTAAACTCTTGCTTACGATCAGGAAATTGAGAACATACCCCCTGAAGTTATGTTGCAATTGTTAAAATTGATTTTCCTCTTGCAGATTGCAAGCTTTTAGGGGCAGTAAATATATTTTGTATTTGCATAATGGCTTACAGTTTTGGTTAACAATTGAAATGGTCTTGGTGGGCTAGACTTGGCTAACAGCCAGGCTTCCACCCAGCCACTCACTTACTCCCCTCCACTCATTACATAGGGAGAGAAAATAGGAAAAAAAAAACCAAACAGTAATGAGAAATTTCGTAGGTTGAGATAAAGACAGGGAGATTGCTTATCAATTGGAAATGTGGGAAAAATTGTCTGCACTTGGCAAAAATTAATTTATTGTCAATTTAAATAGATGCGGCTGTTGAGAAATAAAAGACAAACAATAAAACAAGAACTTTCCTCACCCATTTCCCAGGCTCAGTTTCCCTCCATGGCTACCATCCCCCATCCCAAGCAGTGCAGGAAGGATGGGGAGATTGTGGTCAGTAAACAGTGGTTTCTTTCTGCAGATCCTTCCTCCTCACGCAGCATGATGTCCTCTACTTCCTCTACTCCAGCATGCTTTTGGCGCAGCATGATGTCAATACCTGCACTGGGACCATCAAGAATCTCCTCTTCCTCCTCCTCTGACTTTGTTGTTTCTCTCTCTATTTGTTCTCTCTTCCTCTGCCTATGTGGTGTTTTCTGTCCCTTCTTAAATACTTTTTCCCAGAGGTGCCAGCAGCATGGCTGATGGGCTTAGCTGCGTCCTGTGGTGGGTCCATTGGAGCCAGATGGAACCCGATGGAACCTGCTGTGTCTGCTACAGGACATCCCCTGCTTCTTCTCACAGAGGCCACCCCTGCAGCCTTCCACTGCCAACACCTTGCCACAGACACTGAATACAGTGGTTAAAGGGGCTCTAGTCCCTGGGCATCCGTCTTGTTCTTGTTTGCTGTACATATAGCTCAGTTGACCATGTTGCATCACGTAGCAATTCTTTATCTAGATTTTCTTTTTAATTTTAAAGATGAGGTTGAATTACCATATCTATTTCCTATTGTGAGTAAAGAAAAACTGTCTTGGGAGGAAATTATCAGATACAGACTTTTTAATAATAATCATCATATTGGTTTATATACATTTATATACATTTTCCCCAAACTTTTAAAAAACTCTGCAGGCATTCACTGGGTTATAATATTGCAGAATTGTGTTTTCTAGCAATATTTCAATTTCAGAGTACCTGGGAAAGATCTGATCCTACCTTATAAACAGCCTGTAAATGTTAGTCTGTTCAGTTTTTCTATCCCATTATGCTGCAGAAGTCTTTGTAATACATGAATTCCTGAAATTGGAGGGGAGGTAGGAGGGCAGGACGGTAGGAGGAGGGTGAGTGCGTAGGAATGAAGGAAGGAGGGAAGAAAGGAAAGAGAGAGAGGGAGAAAGTTCAAGAATGAAGGAAGGAAAGAAAAGATACTGACGCACAAACACTGAGAAAATTTCATTCCTCAGGACCTCACATTCATAGCCTAAAGAACTTTACATATATAATGGAAACAAATGTAGGGCAATGTTTCTTAAAACTTCAAGTAAATAAAATTACTAGAGATTAATATGCAGTCTGGTATGGATTCTGAGACATTTTCCAACTTTCTATGAATTTTGTACCTCTTCTGTAAACATTTATACGCAAATGCTTCAAAAAAACTTCATTTTTTCTTACAACAAACTCCACAAAGGTAGAATTCCATCAACATTTTCCATGCAATTCCACATACTCAAAGATAACTGCAGCCATGATCTTTTTGGCAGAAGTTCAGTTTTTTGTGTTTCTTTTTAAGTTATTTTAAAATAGTTATTTGTCTATATTGTTTAATATGAAACTGTATTAGCTAAAATAGTTACTATGTGATGTTTGGAAACATTTGCAGTCAGGATGTTTAGCAATCTGCTTGGTACAGTACTCTTCCCTGAAATTCTTTGAAACATTGCATTAAAACAAATGAAACAAACAAACAAAATAGTTCTGTGAGATAACCCCTTTTCCTGTTAAAAATGAAAAATATACTTTCTGTCTTTTTAAACCGTTTCAAAAATCAGTTTGCTGTGACTAGGATATGTGCCTTCCTCCTGTTACTCAAAAGAGTGTTTCCAGCAACACAAAAAGCCATGCCTGATTATGTGGAGATGAAGTGAAACTGATTGCACATATGCAGTTAAATGCAAGAAGCAGACAAAAAATTATCATTGAAGATATGTACACCATTTTACACTAGTTGATATTTCACAGGTCGGGTTTCTTTAATTGAATGGCTCCTTTGAGGTGTTTCTGCTTAGCTCTCTATCTCACCCTTGTGACCATCATGTTGGTTACAGTTAGCAATCATCATTTGTGTAAAAAATGTGTTCCTATTAACTTTATAATTTATTTTTTTTAATGTCAACACTATGAAATCCTCTTTAGGTGAATTTATATCAGCAGTTATACTATCTCAAAAGCAGAGCAAATAATCTGAAAATTTAATAGCAAAAATCAACTGCCAGCATAAGTGGAAAAGGCTAGAATAGATTATTCTTCTGAATCAAATATATTTGTCTTCTATATTAAATATCTACCCCCTCTGTTTCTATTTGCAAACTTTTTGATTTTTTTTCATCTTTCCATCTCTCAGCTCCAATTATTTATAACAATTTATAAATAATAATAGTATATATATAATAAATACATAACAAACATAATATTGAAACTGTCACTTGGTAACAAACTTCTTAAAAATCTAAAGCCAAAAGTCAGTTGTTATATCAAGAGAAATGGAAGGGATATTGTGTCTGTCTACACAAGCATTGACAATTCTTACAAATGCTTTTCTAATCCCCCTAAAATTGTTAAATGCATCCTACTTTTACTATGATCGTGGGGCAATATTCATTTGGGAAGGCAATGGTGCTGGTGAGGGTAGAATAAGCAGGAACAAGTTGATGCTCAGATCTTTGAGTGACTAATCTGCCACTCCATGTCATTCTTTGCGGTTCCTGTAGACCTGACCCAAGTACTCTCTTGGGGCACCTTGCTGTCCTGATTTAGTACCCCCCACAGCAGCTCATTAACAGCTGCAAGATGGATCTTGTAAGAAAAGGATTTTTTTAAAAAAACGCCAATCACTATTCAACTGCTCTTCCTATACATGCCCTCTGACACTATTCCACCCCTCTAAAGCGAAAAGGCCTCCCAGATATCTTTCTGTATCAATGAAATGTAGAGGATTGCACAGGGCTATAAGGCCAAAGCAGTCAACAACTCAATGGGAAATTTTACCATTACAAGCAGAGTACAGAATTTTCCTTGCTGTTAATCGTTTAAGTTGCAAAAAAAGAGGAATCAGCACACGTTGTCTGTGTCTGATAAAGCACAAGAAAGTAGCCAGAAGAAAAAATAGCCAACTACTTTATCATACATGTGAAGTTTGGTAGTGTACATTTAAGAAATCATAGTACTTTATTAGTCGACCAAAAAAAAGATGGTGTCTTCAAGCTGTCTTGAACAATTACTAGAACTTGCTCATCTGTTTCTAAAGCTGAAGAAGCTTTTTCTCTGTTGTTTGTATGAATTTCAAGAGGAGAACTGTACACTAATCACATTTCAAACAGCTTGCATTTTCTTTATTATAAGGGCATGAGAACTGGATCACTAGTGTTTGACAAAGGACTCCAAATGTTCTTCTGCCCTATCTATTCTATAATCAGGAAAAAACCCACAGAAATTACCATCATGAAATTTTGAGGTAATGCAACCTACTCACATTCATGAACACATGCCCTTGTAGACTGAAAGTGGTAATCTTCTTTCGTTTTATCTATTTGATAACAAATGCTTTTCTGTGTTTCAGAAAGAAGGTTTACTGAGGTATCACTAATAAATTTATCACTCATTAATAGAGCACCAATAAGCCATATGGCTTTGCTGATGTGTGGTACAAATCCATAATCAACACAATGTCTTCACAAAATATATTGACACTATTCATCAAGAATTTTTATTGAAATTCTACAGTGTACTTGACCTTTCTGGAAGAAAGGAAAAAAATTAATTTTGGAGCTATGTGAGAGTAAAGATAACAAAATAATATAGTCTGGAAATAATATAAAGGAGCAATATAGTAAATGATTACAATGACAGTCTGCCTGTATTTATACAGAGTTTTTTTCTTCTTGTTCAACTAGAAATCACAGTCCTTCCAAACTTTACATAGTTTCTGTATGCAAGATTCTTCATATTTACCCAGATAATGCAGACACAGCATTAAAAAAAAAAAGTCCTCATCTTAAATTAAATGAAAAATAACTTAAGTGTAATTATGAATTAGGAAATATAAATAACACATGCCACTTTTTAGCTTTATTAGAATTTGGTTACCTGGATAATCTATCTCTGATATTACAGTTAGATCTGCAGTTCATATCTTTGCACCTTTTCATTCTTCATTTACCTCACTTGTTTGTGTCTTTACATGCCTGTTTCTTACACTGCCACAGAAGTCTTGCATTTATATTGTTTCCAGTCCAACCACCTCAATTCCTTTATCTTCCTATCTGAGTCCCAAATCCATATCCCTCTATACCTGGTGAGTTCTTTCACCTTTCACAGTGAAAACTCCTCCTGGGAACACAGAGAGTTCATCCAAACTGGCAATAGCTAGAATAAAGATATTTTCCTCTCTAGGATAAAGATATTTTCCTCTCTAGTACACCCAACTCCCTAGAAAAATAGAAGGCAGTCGTCCAGGTTCTATTATCACTCTGGATGGAAAAAATGGTTTAAAATCTTGTGTATATTTTCTTACTTAAAAGGTAAGCAAAAAGATACTGAAATGCAGAAACAGGAAAATTCATAGGCAAGCAACAAACAGAGAGTAATGAAAAAGTAAGGAAGTAAAATTAGTGTTGGTAGAAAATGTTTAACATTAGAAATTTATAAAATCAGTAATATCGTATAAAAGTGCCATTCTCTACAGATGTTTGTTTTAGTTTTATTAAGGCAACCCAAACTTATGCAGTGGATATTAAAAACTAACCCAAGCCTCAACATCTGTTAAAGTAAAGCCTGATGGTAGCTCTTATAATCATGCAATAAAAATACGTAATAACAAAATAAATTCTTCATGGCATCTATTCCAATTAGAGAAACGTTGCAGTTGGTTGTTGGATGTATCTATAGTGATGCTCTTTAGACTTTGGGTAGCATGAAGTATAAGGAGAACATATTGTGATATTAGATTTCCAGATCTCAAAACTTAGCTTTTATTGAGCTTTTACTTGCCTTCAACAGCAACCTTATGGGATGCATATATTGTTTTCTGGAAAAAATATCAGTATACAAGTATCAAAAAATTATTTTCTATTCTGATTTTGAGTGAAAATATTTTTTTAGTTCATTTCTATACATTAAATCAAAATCAGCTTTCAGGTAAGATAAATTTCAGCAACCTTGAAGTAGGTTTCAGTTCATATGTTCTACTAATTCAGTAACACTAATTAACTTGGTTCTGCTTTTTGATTCAGTTTGCTTAAATTTAATGCTTACGTTTGATAAACAGACAGATAAAGAGATAAATGGGTCACTGTATTTCCTTGCTCATTATTTCCTTTAATATCCATGTTGAATAGTGTCGGTTCTGATTACAATTAAAATGCTTTTATGCCATCTTAGCAGTAATTGACTGAAACACGCAATTTGTACTTTGATTCCATCTGTTAAGTAATTGACAATCACAAGCCATTTCTTTATAATGTTTTTACTCAGTCAGTTCTTTTTCAGTGTTTAGAAATAGTTTAATAATAGGCTTTTTCTCTGGTGTGAAAGTTTTTGCAAGTTTTTCTACATTCCTTTCTCTTTTGCTTTCCTTCTACTTCCATAGTCATTCTTTGTATTTGTTTTCTTTCCTCTTTCACTACATGTAAAATTGCCATAACAACTTGTCTTTCTTCTCCCTCTTTGTTGTCTCCTCCATTGCATTCCAAGTAGCTTTTCTTTATGATCTGACCTCAGGGTAGCATATCCTGTTCATAGCAGTCACAACACTCTGTAATTATGGTTCCAAATCCTTAGTCTAGTGGAAGAATACATTGCACCAGGTAACAATCTGCCCAACACTAGTTGCACTAATATACTCGGAAAGGATCAGATAAACAACTTTCAACAAAGTTGAAAGTCCATTGAAGAACATGAGAGTCCATAAAACAAAATAAAACAAAAATACTGTCATTTTAGCTAATATTGAAATAAATATGTCAATCTATTTAATCAGACATTAAATAATTTACCTGTTTGTATTAGATTCCCAGAAAGCAAAATTCAAAAGAAAGGAGAATATAACAACTCTCAATTTTATGCCAGCTGTGACCAAAACCTAGCCTCGAGCAAACTGGCCTCTTTGCCAATATAAATTAAATTGATAATAGCAACACCTGCCATTCTTCACTTATATGTGAATGCAAATGAAAAAATACTCCTGATTTGCATTTGTAACTACCTGACTGTTCAAAATATTTTGGTACAAGGTTATTTTCTCAAATTGTTTTCCACTCGCATGCCTTTCAGCCTTTTGCATTCTCTTCAACACTCTTTCCCCAAAACTCAAAAATAGACCCACATTCTCCTTCACTTAAATACAGACAAAAGAAATAAATTCCGATTAATTTATTGTTTTTAAAGAGCCTTTAATGTTTTTCTTCATAAGGTAATGCTAGCTGGAATTCATGGCAGTCTTACATATGATTATTTTTTCTTTTCCATACTCACTCTGTATCAAGAACATTTAGTTTATGATCTGCTGAGTTGGCGCAACCCCAAAAGTGATGGAGATCATGACTCCTCCTTGGGGTCCTCTTTGTCATCTCCATGATTAAGGAGAAGTTTCTGATCGCACTTGGGATGAAGAAATATGTCTGTAATAGACACACAACTTCTCAGGTGGCCATACAGGTGATGACTGACAGACTGCTGCAGACCAAGAAAGTGTTTGGGTTGTGCTTATTTTGCCATTTCTTGTCTTCTCTGGGCAGAGGTGCAATCAACCAACTCACCACCTGATACTGCTCATTAGTATTAGCTGCTTTGACAAGGGAGATAGTCAGATGATATCACAATAGTATTTAACCATTTCACTTCATATCACACTTTTTCATTGCTATAGTTAAGTTTTCCATTCATTCATTTTAATGACTCTAAAAGCAGCTAGATCTTGTACAATGAATCCAAGCTGAGTCCAAGCAAGTCCTATTTCTGGTATCACTGTGAAACAGATTATTAAGTCAATTATCCCTTGTTTGAGTTCTTGGTAATTTGGGTGGTGGATTGTGGTTTTTTCTTATATCAAATTTCTACACATATTATTTTATTCCTTTCTGGGCTCTGTTTCCTGTAGGTAATACTCAGGCTTCATCATTAAGGTAGGTGGATGGAAAAGGGAAAAGGGAAAGGATGTGGATGTTGTCTATCTAGAATTTAGTAAAGTTTTTGACATCATTTCTTACAGAATTCTCCAGGAGAGACTGACTGGTTATACCTTGGATGGCCATACGCTTCACTGGGTGAAAAACTGGCTGGATGGCTGGGCCCAGAGTTGTGGTGGTAAATGGAGCTAAGTCCAGTTGGTGGCCGGTCACAAGAGGTGCTCTCTAGGGCTCAGTATTGGGACCAGTTCTGTTTAATATCTTTATCAATGATCTGGACAAGGGGATTGAGTGCACCCTCAGTAAGTTTGCAGATGACACCAAGTTGAGTGGGAGTGTCGACCTGCTTGAAGGTAGGAAGGTTCTACAGAGGGATCTGGACAAGCTGGATCGATGGGCCAAGGCCAATGGTGTTACTTCTGAAAGTTTTGGTAGAAGAATAATTAAATAAGTTGCTGCCTGTAAATGTTGTCTGCAACTGAAAAACAGTTATCAGAGTTTAAATAACTGTGAAATAATAAAATCCCCCATGAAATGCTATTTTTCAAACCTGTTTTTGGTTTTGTGGGATTTTTACATTTTTTCTTGTTTGTTTTTCATCTGTATACAGTAAAGTAGCAAATATACCAACATAGCTATTTTAATAATTTTTTTTTAATCAAAAATTAAAATTAAGAGTTACAAATATTTTCATGACATTTCTCAATGTTGTGGAAAAGGTAGTTTAGGTAATCGCTGTGTGGAGGTAGGAAAAATATGGTTTCCTTTGCTTCCATTAATAATAATATAACCTATCCAAAACCCAGAAGTCAATCAGAACTTCCACATATCTTCTGTATTTTATGCTGAAGATTAGAGAAAAATTCAAAATATTTAAACAAAATAGAGTTGTAGCTGTGGTTTTGAAGTAAAGCAAAGATGGTCCATAAAGATTCCACTAATTCTAAATGGTAGGAATAATTCCCTAAGCCAAGGTGAGCACACTATTAACAGAATTCAGCAGCAAGGGAGAAGGAATTCAATCAATCTCTATCCAGTAGATACATCCAAATTAAAAAGAATAAATTAAATTTTAACCACTGAGTCACATAGATGTATTAGACAGTGAAACACAAATCACAAGAAGAGTGTCCCCAGATTGTATCTTCTGATAAAATTTTCTTTGGAAATTTGTGTATGACATGCTCATGCATGTTCAAAGAATTTTGCTCTGGCTTAAATAACTTGGACAAGTAAATTAACCATAAAATATGGAAAAACAGAAGCATTTCAAAATTCTTTGTAGAAGTAAGAAAAGATTTGTCGAATTTTTATATCTCTTTAAAAAATAATTGTGATTGTAGGCAATATTTTATAAACAGTAGGTATTGTTTAAAAGCAATGCACTGAAAGAATCCATAAGAAACACATGAAAATGCTGCTTAAAAACAATGAGAGGGCTGTACACCAAATCAAACACACCAAAGTAAATCTTGATAGGGCTGAACCTGACAAGAATAATGATGGAATTATAAAATTCCTGATGCATTTTTGACCCATTATTGGTAAAATAGAAAATATAGAAATATTAGAAAATATTAGAATATAGAAATAGAACAGATAATATTATGATCTCAGAATTTTTCAAATCCGTATTGCATGCAAAAAAAAATTCAACAAGGGCAGGTGAAGAAGATAACAAAACAAATGCAAACTCCTTGAAAAATCAATGTTATTTCCACTTTTATATTTAACTTTAAGATTTTTGCTTTTTCTCTGCTCTATCAGCTTAGTGGAATACATTATTAATTCTCAATAATTTGTTTCATTTTCTCATGTTGATGAGATTAGGCTGTTGACTTTAAGTTGCAATGACTTTGTTTTTCAAAATTTTTAAGCAGATATTATCCTGCTTTAGATTTTCATATGTAAATCTACCAGAGGCCATAAGTTTGTGCTTCTGGACATACACCATGAACATCAGACCTATACCTGCTGCAGATGAGTGATCTTCATCATGTAATGTCATCCTTCGGGTGTGCATTCTTGTCTGGCCTCAAATAAATATTAGTATGTGGCCTGGATCCATATTATTCTTCCAGATGCTCATGTAGAACATTTGTCTTACAGAAATGTTCAGATTTTTAACCCTTATCCATACTGTGCAAAATACACGTTCTTCTTTTGATTAGATATTAGATATTTGGATTAGGTAATTTGGACTACTAGACTCATAGAACATTGATTACACCAACATGTGTGGTATGTTCCTACACCCATAATAACAGTTTGAGTGTAACAATGGGTTACATGTAGTTTTTGAGGGCAATATATATGATATATAAATAAAAAATATATATGCATATGTACATCTATACGTACACATGTGTATATTAAGAAAACTCTTTGCAAAAGGCATTCAAATTGGTCACAGCTTTCCTCTTTCTCCCAAAAAAAGAGAACTCACTTAAGCAAAATTTATACCTTTTATTCTTAGTGGGGAGTGGCATGCTCTTGTGTATGGATAAGAAAACAGTTTTAGTCAAAAGAGACCACATTCTGCCCTCTCTCCTACCATGAAGTCAGGGGATTGTATCAGTGAAACAGAGAGTAGAACTTGGCCTCCATAGCTATACAATTAATATTAATAAAAGCAAGATTAAGTGCATTTTAGTTCTCATGAAAGATGTTAACTGTCTTAAAGACTTCAAAGCTCCTTCTTGCTGCAGATCAGGTATCTCAGGAGCAGGACCAGTGAAAGATGCTCAAATTGATTCTATCATTGTGCCCGAGTACTGGTGTGGTGGGACTGCTTCTAAGGTAAGGGTGTACTTCAGTCTTCAAACTAGGGCAGGTTGAATTATTTATTGCAGTTACTGAATTATTTATTTCTCTTCACAAATAGGCTTTGATTTTTATAAATGTATTTGGCATGCATCATTGCTTGATCAGTTTAGCCAAACAAAACCTAGCTTTTGGGTGTCTCACTAAAGTCAGTCTTGCAAGGCACTAAGACCTGTCATGCCATTTTTTTTTGACATGGCATTTTTGCTCTTTGAATAATTGACTGAAGGCTTCAGGAGAGTGATGAATGACAAATAACAAACAAGACAGCAACTGGTTTGTTTTGCTAACAAATCTTCACATGTTAATACAGATCATCCTTGAGGACCGCTCTCTCTGATATTTATGATCATGGAAATAACACTCTCATTCCTTTTTGTCAATATCAAATAAAAAGGGTCAACAATAAAGTTTGAATTAAATGGCTATTAGAAATCTGAACAACCATTCATGCATACTGGGCTATATCAGCCCCACATAAGTTTTGGGTCAAGAAAAAAAGACGAAGAAGAGGAAAAAGGAAAAATAAATTGCATCTTAGTCTTTTCCACCTTGGAATTCGAAACCTGGGCAGAATGCTGCATAAGCCTGTAGGTTCACAGCAGGACAAGCTTAAACAATTCCTCCCTAATTTTCTTCCCCTTTCCCTGTATACATTTTCCTTCACCTACCTTGAATTGTCTCTGGAACTTATATTCTCTGCGGTGAACAGAATGTTCTATGTTGTCACATAAAATTGGTAAAATATATATGTGTATACGTGTATATCTCCACATTGTAGACTATTTTATATGTTGAAACTGCTTAGGGAAAGGCATGATAAAGACTAGAGGTGGCATAAGGCAGACGGCAGAGGTCAAGAGGGAGATATCGTAGTAGCTAGAAATTACTGTTTCATACAAACGGATTTGAAGTGTAAGTTCTGTGCCATCATATTCTGATCATGTCTCAGTTTTGTTAACAAAACAGCAGCACTAAGTTCTCTCAAAACAGTGAAACAGCTACCTTTCATATAACTGCACAGAGGTTTAAATGCTAATCCAGGAAAACGAAGACCTACTACATTAATAAATTTGAATCTCTCATATTTTTAAATTACTTCTTTTTTAAATATGATTTTTTTTTTCCCCTTACAACTTCAAACTTAAAGAAAATGGGTGATAAATATCTGGCATAATGTGAGATGTAACCATAACAATGGTGGAGAGATTGTGTGGAAGGGGTAATACATGCCTACCATGTGAACAAAGAACATGCTGCAAGGACAGTCAACAGCCTCCTCATTTTTATTGTTATATCCTCCTTTTTATGACAAATATTATAAATCACGTTGAGTATTAGTTTACCTTCAGTAAACTGTAAGAGGGCAAGTGGGTGTAAAATATAACATATTAAACATATCAATTTTTTAACCCTGAAACTTAGAAGCTAAATATATATGCATGATCTATATGAAATTGTACATAGTTTCATGTTAATTAAAGATTGGGCCTATTTCCAAGACAGCAGGACATTTCATTTGCCTGTTATCCGTGAAAGGACATGCTTACATCATGCAAAAAGATGGCTACAGGCTTAGAACTGTACTGTCTAGAAAGATTGGCTTGAAACATGCAAGTAATGTAAAATTAATTACACTTGAGCATAGTGCCACATAAATAAAAGGGAATTATTTCTGCGTGTATATAATCCAGTAAATATGATCTTTGACATTTCTAATAAAAGACCACAGGGTCTGCACTGACCTGACAGAGCAATGTCTCAGTGATGGTCTGCGTTAACTTTGGCCAAAGGTGGGCTGAGCTTGTTATCATTATTAATGATGGCTTCCTGTAGTAATTAGATAATTTGGACTATTTGACTGTAAAAATATTAATTATACTAAAAACAAATTCTTAGCTCCAGATATATGATGAGTTCACTTTTGCTTAGTAAAACATTTTGAGATAGTTTGATTGAAACAGGAGACATCTCTTCCTATTGAATCCACAAGTGTCTAATTGTCAAGTCTTTTTAATGTGTTACATCAAAACTAAGGTTGCACAAAATTACTTTTGCAAATCTCAGGTCAAAAAGACGCTTGAGGAAACTTGAAGGATGTCATAAAGAAATGCACAACACACTATATATAACAGAATGAGTTACATGAGAGACGACTTACCTTCACTAAATATGTTTAGATATCTTGAATTCTATGGACACTACAGAATTCAGTTTTACTTAGGATATCTGTGTGGGTCTTTACAAGACCCTGATATAATAACAAGATTTTCTTTTTCCTTAATTTTCTACTTTACTAAATTTCTATATAATTCCTCTGAATATAATAATAATAGTTTATGTTGAGATAAACCAGAACTTTTATTGTAACTCAGACTATTAGGTGTCCCAGGAAGGGCCCAGGAGTCTGCTCTGTGTCATTACAAGCAGAATTCATAGCTACCTTATTGGCTTTGCATCAAACCTACACATATGGATGAAAAGGAGTTTGCAGTTACTTTTTGACAATCCAGATTAATAACAGACCAATCTAAAAATTCTGTTCTACAACAAGCTATTTCAGTAAATGAAAGCGCTTCACAAAATGCATTTTAAAAATACATCCAGATTTTTGCATGGTAATGGAAAACAGATATTTTAAAGGAAAATAGAATTGGAAAATGTCATTAAGTCCAAGAAAAGAGGACAGCACCAGCCTTTTATCTCAGAAAAACAGCTTTGCAATTTGGTCTGAAGGTCTAACAGAACTTAGATGCCACTCAGACAAGCTATCATAAGGCAAAACCAGTCCCAAATTCTAAATTCTAAACTACAGTGTAAGTAAGCATGTCCATTTACAGAGAACATGTGCTGGGCTTTTTTGCCCTTTTTGCCTTTTTTTTTTTTTTTTGGTGGCCTGAAGGGCAATGAGCATCTAATGCTGTTTGTGATTTCCTTGGGAATCCTGGTTAGTCTCCAGCTGCCACACTGAAAGATTATAGGTGGTATGAATGTCCCGTTTGTCCTTTAGTGAATCCCAGTTCTAGTTGGATGACACAGAACATCTCAAAGGGTACAAGAGATCCATATATAACCAAATGAATAAAACCTTCTGTATCTCCTTAGGATATGAAAAGAAGTATTGGACTTCTTGAAATAATTGGTCCCAAAAAGGAAAATTTAACTTCCACATTATGAAAATCTTTCTAACTGTAGGAATATCTGAAGAGATGATGAAATGGATGGCTTTGGATGACCTGATGATCTAAATAAACATCTCCCAGGATTTGTCAAAAGTGTTGAAAATCTGCTCATAAAATTAGCAATATGACTCATGCCTAGAGGCTACTATGCTAAAAAAAAACCAAACACCGAAAACAAAAACAAACCAACCAACCAAACAAAAACCTCCCATAAATTAAAATTCTGTTTACTGAATTGAGGTCAATATGTTAATTTTTAAAAAATTACATCTGTTTTTATTTTCATTTGTCTGAAAGTGCTTAGACTTACATTTATTGCCAATCTTTAGACAAAATGAGTGAGACTGCTGTGGTGATAAATTACTCAATTTGTTTTTGATATACATCCTAAGCTTAAGACTTCTGCAGAGAAATATGAAATCTCTACTAAAATTGTACTTTCTAAGAAAAAATAAGGTAATATGTAATCTAGTATACTTACTTTCTTTTAAATATTTATTGAAAACAATATTAGACTTCCAATAACCATTCTTCAGTAGTCATTCTGTAGACCTTTAGTATTATTCGTCTACATCACAGATGTACACCACAGGAAGCAGTTAATTAACCTTGGTTTTTAGATATCCAGAAGCCATGAAAACATGAAACATAGCTTGTACGTGCTGTACGGAATAGAATTTTGGGGCAACGCTACCTGTATCACCCTTCCAATACCTTATTACAGAAAGGATTTAATAAAAGCAAATTGGCATCTGGCTGTAACTAATACCATGATAAATGTCTTACCTTTGAGGAAGGATCCCTACTCTAACAAAGTCAATTAGAAGCTACGGAGACGATTTATGAAGTTCATGTTTTATTCAACCTGAAGTTTTCTTGGAGACTATCATTCATATGTCCATTTGTGAGAATGCTGTGTCACAGTCGTTGGCAACTTTAATTTGAACAGAGAGATTTTAAGGAAGAGAAAATGTGCTTCATGATGGCAATATTTAATATTTTTCAACAGATACTTCACTTAGCTTTTAACCATTGTAATCAATGAGGTCTTGAATATTTTGGGGACTGTGTTCACTGACCTGCTAAAATTCCGTACTGGAAGTAGCAGGTTGTATGGGTAGCACTAAACCAATGTATTTTCACTGGATCAGTTTTATTATGTAGCTAGTAACTTGCGTTTGAAGGGAGATCTAATTTTTATTTATTTAGTCACAAGAGAGACTAGATATTTATTTTCAATAATGTAACAACTAAGGTTTTTTACCAACAACAAATGAGACTTATTAAAACTGGGAAGATATGGATACACTGATCCTCAGTGACATTAATTTGCTGTGTTCAAGAGAAAACAGAAAGGGGTCAAATCTATTATTTACAATAATAAACATGACTGTTTCATTGATTTGAGCACTTCAAGTTTTAATGAAGAACATGGTCAATAAAAGTTGAGGATTTACTAATATATATATTGTTCCTTCACCAGCTCTTTGTTTAAGTTATGTTTCTATATGCATTATCTAGATAATTCTGACATTTCAAAGTATTTTGCTAGAGAAAACCCACTGGCATTATAAACAATGAAGTGAGATCAAGGAGTGGAGGTTTAGCTTCTACCATTTTACACAAATAGTTACATAAATTGTAACAGAAATAACTGGCTGAATAAGTGATAGAATAACTTGGAAGTCCACTGTATGGCACTTCATCTCACCTATGTTTTAAATCTATAATGAAAATTCAGTTCCATACCTAGAGCAGCTTTCTTCATGTTATCATCAGCCAACCTGATCGAAAAAAGTATAATCTGGAATGGTACTGAAAAAAATTTAATCTACTTTCAATTTCTTTCTCTTCCTTTAGTCCCTCCCTGATCTTGTTATGCCTCCATCTCTAAGGAAGCCACAGCAGGAATAATTAATCATATTCAATAAGAATTAAAGGTTGAAAGTAGTGCTATGATTTGATACTGTGCAGTTTATTTGATACTATGCAGCTTATTATAATATACTTACACAGCACTTTATTATTATTAAAAGTGCAAGGAAGTAAACTTCTTCCTTATTAGGAAAGCTATCTATCATTATCTGATAGGTTTTAAGTGAAGATGTCAGGAATACTGTACTGCCTCTTCTAAGTAAACTTGAAAAAACCTTGCCGTTAAAAATGTTCAAAATCTGGAAAAGTACATTTCTGTCACTTCCAATTCCATTTGAAAATGGGTAAGTATGAACAAATGTGATGTGTAACAGGAGGAAGAAAACCTTCAGTTCTTTCACTTTGGTACAGGAAATGTCTTTCTGACACACGTGAAATGTTCTTCTACTCTTCCTTTACCTGGATTGTCTGTTTAGGTCTCTGAAGTTCTCCCTGAAATTATATTTCCCTTGAAAAATGCAGTATGGTGAAGACTTCCCTAGGAAAACAGTGGTCTAAGATAGCATAACTGTACTGCAGGTCAAAGCAGCTCCACAGAAAGACAACATCGCATGATTAAACAGGTGCAATTGTGTTGATAGAGCTGCACCCATGTAAATATATACTGATTTGGTATTAGTTTGCTCAGAGCAAGTGTATCAAACTTCAATCCATTCAGATGCCAGTTGAGAGATTAATTTCCTTTCTTTGTCTCTGTATTCACAGTGCAGCTATGACGGAGTCCTGAAAAATCCTGTGTTTGTATATGGCTTAACAAAATAGTGCATATTCTTGGCTCTTATTCACTACATAATGAGCATATATAAGAATACTCCCATACTGGGTTTTAAACTTTTAGTTTAAAAATTTATTCTAGCAAAAAGAGGTGCCCATACTCCAAAGGGCATTCAAAAGACAGTGTCTCCCATCTCTAGGAAAATATTTGTTTTATTCTTTCAGAATTCTTGCAAAATACCGTTCTTTGTAATCCATTCTCCAGGAAAATAAGGTGCCAAAGTATAGTTCCCCATTCTTAAAATATGTCTGCTATTTTCTTTTATAAAATAAATTGATATTTCATTAAATGCTTTGACAAACTTGGTGCCCTATATATTTTTGTAACTTTTCACTGGTTGCAGTTTTACTTTATTTCAAAGAACATTTACAAGAATACAGGATCTTTATTCCTTTGGAGCTGATCTGCTCCTCCTATTTATCTCCCACTTGAAAATCATTATCCATCAGAATAAGGCATAGATAGATTCCTAAAGAACAAAGAGATTTTGTTTTCTCTAAATGTTCTAACTGCAGGGAGGGGAAGGGCAAAGGATTCATATATTTTGTTATGAAAACATCACTGATTATAATTAGAATGTGACACAGAAATCTTGCCTAAGTTTTCTGTGAAATGCCATGCAGCTCCTCAAGTTGTAGAAATTGCTTTTTGTGCAACGACAGATTCTACTACTCTAATACTGTTCCTTCATTTTAGTGAGGCTACTTAAGATGTATGAATCTATTAATTACAAGGAAAAGAAGTAAAATCTAACATTGGAAAAATCAGCAGTGTGAAAGCACATTGTATTTCACATGTTTAAACAAGTTACTTGACTTGTCCTAGTGACTAAAGATCATTGTCTATTTTCAAATGTTGGAAAGAAATGAACAGTTGGAAAATAATCACAAGAGTACCTTTAGTCTCTAATTACTCTAAAGTCAATGCCCTGTAGTAAGTAATCACTCTGTAGCCTATTTCTAGGCAGATAGATTCCTCTAGGTGATTCATAACTGAAATCTAAATTGCTCTGAATCAAAATCTAGAACAAAAGTCTATACAAGGAGATCAAGAGATTAGATTAAAGATAGGCAGCAATTAGGATGCTCTCCCTATGAACAAGAATTTAGAGCAGTAAGCGTTTTAAGCAGCAAACACTTAATTTCCTTTTCCCTAGTATTGCTTTATCTTGTTTTGTTGCATGAGTAATAGGATTAAATTCTGGAGCACAAGTCTTACGAAGAGAGGCTGAGGGAGCTGGGGCTGTTCAGTCTGGGGAAGAGGAGACTGAGGGGAGACCTTATTGCTCTCTACAAGTACCTGAAAGGAGGCTGTAGAGAGGCGGGGGTCGGTCTCTTCTCCCAAGTTACAGATGATAGGACAAGAGGCAATGGCCTCAAGTTGCGCCAGGGGAAGTTCAGGTTAGATATTAGGAAATATTTCTTTACTGAAAGGGTTGTCAGGCATTGGAATGGGCTGCCCAGGGAGGTGGTTGAGGCACCATCCCTGGAGGTATTCAAGAGAGGAGTTGACATAGTGCTTGGGAATATGGATTAGTGTTGGGTGGTGTGGTGGTGTGTGTGTGGGTTGCGTGTGTGGTGGGTTGTTTTTTTTTTTTTTTTTTTTTTTTTTTTTTTTTCATTGGTTGGACTAGATGATCTTAAAAGGTCCCTTCCAACCTCTGTGATTCTGTGATTCTGTAAATTACCCAAGAATGTGAAACCACATCCTCAAAAGTCTTGCTTATAATTTCTATAAAAATCAAAGCATACTTGACTCAAAGATTTCTATATAATATCTATTTCAATCAAAACTACCTACATGTATTTCAAACTCTGTATTTCACTCATGGTGAAATGTCTTTAACTGGCAGTTGTAGGTACAGATAAGAATAAAAAATAAGCTGTAACCGCTATTAGAGTATCATGGTTTAACCCCAGCTGACAACTAAGCACCACACAGCCTCTCGCTCACTCCACCTCAGTGGGATAGGGGAGAGAATAGGAAGAGTAAAAATGTAAAAAGTACAGGTCAGAATAAAAAATAAGGTATCACTGAAAGGGTTATATGCTACTTACTAGGAAAAAATCTGGGTTTTTTGGATAATAATAATGACCCTTTTATTCAGGGTTCTTGCACAACTGATACAAAACAGAACCTCTTTGAAGCTGAGAACAGAGCTTCAGAATCCTATGTTTCCCCTTATAGATATTGTTTGAAAGAAAAGTCCTGAACCTATAAGTAGCCAATAATAATGCTGCTACTGGTATTTGAATGTTCCTAAATCTGTAACTATTGCTCCAAGCAATGTGAAATGCCATATGTGCCTGTTAATTTGGAATCCAGCATTGACAATTTATATGTTAACCTTGACAGTTCATTGATTTTGACACTAGGCATGAAGGTGTTGGAAGATCCCAGTACATTTGCAATGTCTGACAACTCATTCTGACACATTCAGTAAAGCAGAGCTTGGTAACAAAACCTTCTTTTGAAACTCTGCCGCTCGGGTACAAGCTGAGTAACTCTATTTGCATGGAGTGTGAGTAACTCGGTAAAGTGTGTTGGTACATTAAGATCTCGATGAAAGAAGGATTAGAAGGTTTCATAATTCTCTTTTCTAATGAAAGAGATGCTTTTCTCAGTAATAACTTGGGCAAAAATCAGGCACTTGGCATTTGTAAGTTCATAAACAAAAGAACCTCTCATATTACACGCATAATACAATGCTAACAGGAGTTTTGCCATAAAGTTCTGTGAGAGTATGGTGAGTTCTCAACATGGAGAGGGCAAACATATGATGTAAACATATGTGACTACTAAATTTTAATGTCAACATAATGTACATTTGACTAAGTCAATGTAATAAAATAGATGTATTATGCTACACTATATAACATAGTGTATATACAAATATATACATACTTACCATAGCTACAAATATATTCTAGATCCAAGTGTATGCACATACATACAAAGAGACTTCAGGTAGACCTTTTAGATGCAGTGTAATTTATTTTTAATATTTTTGCTAGCAGGAGAAAAAGCCAATTTAAAAACAACCTGTTGATCTATTTTTTTTCTATCACTTCTGATGCTTAGTCTTGTTTCATTAACATTAACATTTTCTTATCTATGTAAACTTTCTCTTTGTGATAAAATATGTATGACATGAGAAGATGCACTACAACTCAGAAATATAGTTTTATGGATTAGAAATAAAGAATAATTAATAAACTTCTGATCTTTCAGGTTATTCAGACCTGGAGGTAATTTAGTTTATATTTTCAACAAAGCAAACTATTTTAATGATGTATTTTTAGAAGAATTTCATTTACTGTACCCATTTGGTCAGACATAAATTCAAAGATAAACTGCGTGTCTATAGAATATCCCAAAGCATAGAAAACTTTTACATAAATGCTTACAAAAATGGCTCTGAATACCATGTATACTCTTTGCATAATTCCTTTCTTCTGAGACGTGAAATAAGACATGGTTTAGGTCTGCTACAGAAAGGAAGCTTATTCCTCTAGAATGTTTGCTTGAAGTGTGGCGATAGAGGAATTGTTCTTAATATTTACATTCACAGAACATTTATAGTATACTGTTTGTATGCAAAAAGATTTAGATTCAGATTATTTATAAGCCTTTGGCCTCCTATTAATTAGGACATAGTCAAATGGAAATGTGGCATAATGTGACAAGTATTTTTTTAGCTTTTAAACTAAAGAGTTGTCTATATCTTCAAGGCTTCTCCATTGGATACTACAGAGGGGAAATAAAAGTAAAGAATAACTAAAGAAAAGTTTATGACTGTCCAAGTGTATGGACAGAAAGAGAGGGGAAGAGGCTTGGGCTGCAACTGCTTTCTGAGTCCACTCTCCTACACACATAAGGCAAGAAAGGACTGTATAGATGACCTATCTGACAAACTGTGGGAAATTATTATCATAGAATCATAGAATCATAGAATTGTCCAGGTTGGAAGGGACCTTTCAGATCATCGAGTCCGACCATCAACCTAACTCTGATAAAAACCATCACTAAACCATGTCTCTAAGCGCTATGTCAACCCGGCTTTTAAATACCTCCAGGGATGATGCCTCAACCACTGCCCTGGGCAGCCCATTCCAATGTGCAATAACCCTTTCCGTGGAAACATTTCTCCTAATATCCAATCTGAACCTCCCCTGGTGCAACTTGAGGCCATTTCCTCTTGTCCCATCGCCTGGGACTTGGGAGAAGAGACCGACCCCCCTTGGCTACACCCTCCTTTCAAGGAGTTGGAGAGAGCGAGAAGGTCTCCCCTCAGCCTCCTTTTCTCCAGGCTGAACACTTCCATTATGAGTGGATTATGTTCACTTAAATTTGGATATCTGCATCTAACCTTCTTGCCTCGGGGTCCCACTACAATCAATTAAGTTTCAGTCAATAAAGTTTCAGGAATGACTCATGTTACCCTGAATTAGACATTTTAAAAAGGTCTGATAGTGTGATGAATAATGCCTATTTTCTTCTATTAACAAGTAAGGGAACTACGAAACAACTACTTCATATGTAGACATCAGAATTTTAGGTATCTAAAGCTGAGTGTCACAAATCCATTTGAGTGCACACTGAGTGCTGCTGTGCCAGACATGCTAGAACTGCAATATGAATTGGAGTCAAAGTCAGCCAAGTGCTATGCTACAACTGACATTGCTAATGCTTTTTTTCTCTATTCCTTTAGCAGCAGAGTGCAGGCCACAGTTTGCTTTCACCTGGAGGGGTGTCCAGTACAGCTGGAATCGACTGCCCCAGGGGTGGAAACACAGCCCTACGATTTGCCATGGACTGATCCAGACTGCACGGGAGAAGGGTGGAGCTCCAGAACACCTACAATGTATTGATGATATCATTGTGTGGGGTAATACAGCAAAAGAAGTTTTCAAGAAAGGTAAGAAAGTAACCGAGATTCTTCTGAAAGCAGGTTTTGCTGTAAAAAGAGGTAAGGTCAAGGGACCTGCACGAGACATCCAGTTCTTGGGAATTAAATGGCAAGATGGTTGTCACCAGATCCCAATGGAGGTGATTAATAAAATAACAGCTATGTCCCCACCTACTAACAAAAAAGAAACACAAGCCTTCTTAGGCATTGTGAGTTTCTGGAGAATGCATATTCCAGGTTATAGTCAGATTGTGAAACCTCTCTATGAAGTGACTCGAAAGAAAAATGAGTTTATGTGGGGTCCTGAGCAACGACAAGCCTTTGAGCAAATTAAACAAGAGACTGTGTGTGCAGTAGCACTTGGACCAGTCCGAAGAGGACAGGACATTAAAAATGTGCTGTACACTGCAGCTGCAGATAATGGCCCTACCTGGACCCTATGGCAGAAAGGACCAGGGGAAACTCGAGGTCGACCCCTGGGATTTTGGAGTCGAGGCTATAAAGGCTCTGAGGCCAACTATACTCCAACTGAGAAAGAAATCTTGGCAGTGTATGAAGGAGTTAGAGCTGCTTCGGAAGTAATTGGTACTGAAGTACAGCTCCTCCTTGTGCCCCGATTACCAGTGTTGGGTTGAATGTTCAAAGGTAAAGTTCCTTCTACACATCATGCCACCGATGCTACCTGGAGTAAGTGGGTTGCCTTAATCACACAGCGAGCTTGAATAGGAAATCCAAATCGTCCAGGAATTGTAGAAGTGATCACAAACTGGCCTGAAGGCGGAGATTTCACAATGCCACCAAAAGAGGTGGTAACACGTGCTGAGGAAGCCCCGCCATATAATGAACTCTCAGATAATGAGAAACAGTATGTTTTGTTCACTGATGGATCTTGTCGTATTGTAGGAAAGCATCGAAGATGGAAAGCTGCTGTATGGAGTCCTACTCGGCAAGTTGCAGAAGCGACTGAAGGCAAAGGTGAATCAAGTCAATTTGCAGATGTAAAAGCTATCCAGCTGGCCCTAGACATTGCTGAACGAGAAAAGTGGCCAATACTCTGTCTCTATACTGACTCTTGGATGGTGGCAAATGCTCTGTGGGGATGGTTAAAACAACGGAAGCAGAACAACTGGCAGCACAGAGGTAAACCCATTTGGGCTGCTGAACTATGGCAAAATATTGCTGACGGCTAGAGAAACTAGTCATGAAAGTACGCCATGTAGATGCCCACGTACCTATGAGTCGAGCCACTGAAGAACATCGAAACAATCAGCAAGTGGACAAAGCAGCTAAGATTTTCCAGACAGATTTAGATTGGGAACATAAAGGTGAACTGTTTTTAGCTCAGTGGGCCAATGACACTTCAGGTCATCAAGGAAGAGATGCAACATACAAATGGGCTCGTGACCGAGGGGTGGATTTAACCATGGATGCTATTGCGTAGGTTATCCAGGATTGTGAAACATGCACCGAAATCAAGCAAGCTAAAAGGTTAAAGCCTTTGTGGCATGGAGGTCGGTGGTTGAAATACAAGTACGGAGAGGCTTGGCAAATAGACTATATCACACTCCCTCAAACCCGCCAGGGTAAGCGTTACGTGCTTACAATGGTGGAAGGAAGCACCGGATGGTTGGAAACCTATGCCGTGCCCCATGCCGCTGCCCAGAATACCATCTTGGGCCTTGAAAAGCAAGTCTTGTGGTGACATGGTACTCCAGAAAGAATTGTCTGACAATGGAACTCATTTCAAAAACAACTTTATAAGTAACTGGGCAAAAGAACATGGTATTGAGTGGATATATCATATTCCCTATCATGCACCAGCTTCTGGGAAAATTGAATACAATGGATTGTTAAAAACTACCCTAAAAGCGATGGGTGGTGGATCCTTTAAAAATTGGGACAAGCATTTAGCGCAAGCTACCTGGTTAGTTAATACCAGGGGATCCATCAATCGAGGTGGTCCTGCTCAATCAGACCTTTTACATATCATAGAAGGGGATAAAGTCCCTGTGGTGCATGAAAGGAATATGCTAGGGAAAACTGTATGGGTTTTTCCTGCCTCGGGCAAAGACAAACCCATTCATGGGACTGTTTTTGCTCAAAGGCCTGGATGTACTTGGTGGGTGATGCTGAAGAATGGAGAAGTTCAATGTGTACCTCAAGGGAATTTGACCCTGGGTGAGAATACTTAATACTGAGTATGATGTTAGCTGTTTACAATACTAACAGTGTCCTATAAGTGTTTTTCAGGATAATGATGAAACCTAGCCGGATTGATCAAGTGGCGTCCAGTAAAACTTCTCTGAGATGGACATGTTACCCATGGGCACAAACCATAATGAATTTCACAGCATTTTTCCTACCCTGAGAATCTGATCTGCTATGAAATGGACTTAAACTTCTGTATATAGAGATAAATCTTAACTGAGTGACTTACATATATCTATCTATATATGGATGTGTGTATAGATTTCATAGATAATAGTATTTGTGACCTAAGCATGATGCAAATGGTATGGAATAAGGGGTGGAGTGTCCTGGTTTGAAGTAAAACTGAACCAATTTTCTGTTCTGTAATTTTACATCTTAGCTAGGCCTCTTCTAACTGTCTGAAATTAATAGTATATTGTGGAGAAAACTGATCATTCTCAGAATTATAAGACCAATGTTTGTGCTCCATGCCAAGGAATGGTATGCATTATACTTATTGCTATAACAACCAAAGTCAGCTAATTTTGTTATTTGCCCCCTTAGAGGGTCAGAATGGAAAAAACGTAAAGGGGTCACATCTGTAGGGAGGAGTGGACAGGACAGGTGACCCAAACCTTACCAACTGGGGTATTCCATCCCATCTGCCCCATGCTCAGTATAAAAGCTGAGGGATCAAAGGGTCAACTCTCTTTCTTCGATGGCCGACAACCAGAGATGACTGTCTGTTCATCTGCCTTTGATCCAGATCCGTGTGTTCCTGACTCCAGAGCTGGAATCCAGTTCCCATCCGTCACTGAGTCCAGTCTGGGACTTCCCCAGTGCCTCATGGTGATGTGACTGTCATCCTGGGAGCTTGACACGGTTTTGTATATATTGTATCTATTTCATTATTTTCTTTTTTTTTTTTATTTTAATATTAATTCTTCATTAAAGTAGTTTAGTTCATTCTAAACTTCTAAATCTCCTTATCTCTTTCTCTCCTCTCTTTTGCGGGGGGGAAAAGGGGGGAAGGTCCATCTGTCGGTCTGGTTTTGGTAAATTCGGCCAAAACCACGACACCATTAAAAAACCATAAAGGAACAGGAAGTACAAATTGTAATAACAGACAAAAATAGGGTCTCAGTATCTGAAACACTTTGGCCATTACAGGTTGCCACGGTTTATACAAATGCCATTCTACCCTAACTGCTAAATGGTGCTAAAGGGTTACTATTGTTCACAGTGTACCTGAATCAGGGTAAAGGTAGCCATGATTTCTGATTATTTCAAATGTGACTTTTCAAGGTAGAAAGTAGCACAGATTTTTTTTTCCCCAGTGAACACTGGAACATTTTAAATGTTTTCTGATTTACAGTGATTTAGAGTTATTTACCCAGGGGAAAAAAAAAAAAAAAAAGACACCCACCTCCAAACAGAAACTCAAAGTTTGTTTCTTGTTCATTTTTGTGTTTACTTTATATGAAAGCTGCAAGTCTAATGTAGTAAATGGGTTTTCTACTAAGTGGTAAAGACAATCAATGTATAATAGTTTACAACAGCCTGTGATATAGTCCCATGCTTTTAGTTTGACTTTGCATTTTAAATTAAGTTAAAGCATTAACTTAAATGATGAAGAAGAGAAGATTTGCAGACCTAGGCAATCATTATCAACCACAACATATTTTGAAAGACTGGCAATGCCATCAGCCATCCCTTGTGCAAAGTATTTTATTAATTGTAATATTATTATTCAGCCAGGCACTTTCAGGTTGCTCTATCGTGAATATATTCTTTGACCTAGGACATGACTGCTAAATCTGCAAGTCAGTATTAGGGAAGATGTGCACTTACAGCATGGTTGAGATGTATGAGCATAGCTGCCTGTGCGTGACTCTGAAAGCTTAATCAGTTTCAGTAAATCTCTTGCATTCAATTACGGGTCAGTATGTGCTATTTCTATTGACCTCCTCATTGGAGAAAGCTATTAAAGTAGGTACGTTTGTGCAGTTCATAGTACTGTACCACAGGCAGTTAGAGTAATGTTTGTGGGAAAATGTAACAGAAATGGGCAAATAATTTGGACAATTCAAGACCTAAACAAGATAAATTTATACAGTAAATTGTAATTATATTGTAGTGAAGAAAAACACCATATATACTGTAATTGCTTAAATCAGTTGTATGCTGTACTTCCCTGACTTTCAGAAGTAGGTCAGTTTCCTACAAGTAATGGAAAATATTTGCTAAGTTGAGTTGAGGTTTTATTTCAGACAATCTTGCTGGACTTCCTGCTGCGTCTGAAGATCAGCTGTCAACAGAAAGGGATGGATTCATAAAACATACACTCACATTGGTAGAGCAGTAGATATGAGCACAGGGGTGCATGCTCTGTTTCCAAAGCTGTGTGGAGAGCAGACCACCACCGTGAAAGTTAGCGTCGTATTGGCAGGTGTAAGTTTCCAGTCAGCAAATCTGTTGGTTAATGGAAACATCCACAAGAAGAAGCAATGGGATTATATGGTATTACTGAAAATATTTATCTTGAACTGGGGCCAGGAGTTGCAGAATGGAAATGTTATGAGGAAAGAGTAAATAACTCATGACAAAGCAGAAATGGGTAAGAATGTAGAGCTGCAACTGCTCGGTAATAGTGCACAATTTTAAAAGGAGTCACATTACACTGACCAGAATAAAATCTTCTTGTGACTGCATTTGACACATGAAAAAATGAGTAATGAAAGAAAAGTGGGAGTAAATCTGAGCTAATGGACTATACCCACCTACCAAGTTCTTTGGAAGGGATTCAAAGAATGATGTAGCACAAAAAGCATCAATGAGGACGGTGATAAAAAGGCAACACAACACTGTTCTGAGGTCTGGTAAGATGAGCAGCAGATCTTCAGTCATGAAGGGCAATTGAATTCTGGCTTGGCACATGGTTTACACTGGGTAGCTTCCATTCCAGCTTCTTAGTAGAATGTCAGGCATCTTCAGATATACCATTACCTTTACCACTGTTATTATTATTAGTTTATTTTAAACCTTTATAAACATAGTAAATAAGCCTCTCCTCAGGCACTTTAAAGTCACAGGCATTAGAAATCTTGCAAGCCTTAGCCTTTTGGGAAAGACATATTACATTTACATATTTTAAAACAAACAGAAAATTCAGCAATATCTGATTTAAATAAAATAATTGAAAATAGCAGAATAATTAATAAAAATATAAGGGAATGAACTATGGCTTCCTAATATGGTTTCAAAACCTTCAAAGATTTATTCCACTACTCTTATCTCATTGAATTAAGGGAGAAAATCATAATTTCCACAGGTCACAATTTTTTCATATTCATTCCACAGAATAGTGCTTCTAGGACATAGTGCCATAGAATCATACAATACCAGGTTGGATGGGACCTCCAGGACCATCTGGTCCAATCTTTTTTGGCAAAAGTATCGTCCGGACAAGATGGCCCAGCACCTTACACAACTGAATCTTAAAAGCACCCAATGTTGGGGAATCCACCACTTCCCTGGAGAGATTATTCCAATGGCTGACTGTTCTCCTTGTGAAAAATTTTCCTCTTGTGTCCAATCAGAATCTTCCTAGAAGTAACTTGTACCCGTTACACCCCCATCTTTTCCATGGAACTGCTTGTAAAAAGGAAGTCTCAATCTTCTTTTTAGTGTTCTCTAAATAGTGGAACATGGTGATAAAGTCTCCCATAAGCCTTCTTTTCTCACGGCTGAACAAACCCAATTCTCTCAGCCTTTCCTCATATGGCAGGCTTCCCAGTCCTTTGATCATCTTTGTGGACCTTCTCTGGACGCTCATGATGTCCACTTCTGTTTTTGCATAGTGAGGACCAAAACTGAACACACTATTCCAGGCATGGCCTGACAAGCTGTCTTGGTTTGAGGTAGAACAAAATAATTCTTCTTTTCAGTAATTTTACTTTTCAATTAAGTCTCTTCTAACTGACTGTACTCTCTGAAATTAACAGCATGTTTTTCAGACAGTGCCGGCTTCTGACAGTGATAACATCTGATGTTTATAGTTAATATCAAGGAATGGTATGCAGAGTGGGTCTTGCTTACACTTATTGCTATAACAACGAAGGTCAGCTAACTTCATTATGTGCCACATTGCAGGGTCAGAAGCAGAAGAGTGTAAAGGGGTTGCAGCTGTGGGGAGGAGTGGACAGGACAGGTGACCCAAAACTTACCAACAGGGTATTCCATCTCATCTGCATCATGCTCAGCATAAAGCCGAAGGATCAAAGGGGTCAAGCCTCTTGTCTTCAACATGTGGCATCCAAGGAGGACTCCGTAATTCTGCCTTTGACTCCAATCTGTGTGTTCTAGAATCTAGTTCCCATCTGCCACTGAGTCCAGTCTGGGATCTTCCCAGGGCTGGCTGGTGACATGATCATCATCTGGGGAGGTCGATATTGTTTTTCTATATATTTGTATATATTTCATTATTTTCTTATTAATATTCATATCTTTTCTGTTTATTGTTAATATTTCATTAAAGCTATTTTATGTTTTTTTTCAACCCATAAGTCTCTCTCCCTTATTCTCTTGCTCCCTTGCTATTCTGGGAAAGGAGACGGACACTGTCAATCATTTATTGGCCAGCCCAGCCTAAACCTTGACACAAGCACTGAGTAGAGTGGGATAATGACTTCTTTGTCTCTGCTGGTGATGCCCTTGTTGATGCAACCTGGCATCCTGTTGGCTTTCTTTGCTGCAGCAGCACACTGTTCACTCATATTGATCTTGCTGTCCACCAGGACCCACAGACCTTTTCCACAGAGCTGCTCCCCAGACAGGTATCTCCCAGACTTTTCTGCACTCCTGGATTAAGTATCCCAGATGCAAGACCTGTCCTTGTTGAACTTCATAAGGTTCTTGTCAGCCCACTCTTCCAGCCTATCCGGGTCTTCCTGAAGGGTGGCTCTCCCTTCTGAAATACCCACTTCCCCACTCAGTTTGGAGACATCAGCAAACTTCATCAGAGTACACTTGATCCCACCATACAGATCACTTTTGAAGACATTAAAAGTGTTGGGCCCACTATTAATCCCTGGTCAACCCCACTTGAGACAGGTTGCCTGTTTGAAAAGGAGCTATTTACCACCACCCTCTGGGTGCGGCCTGTCAGCCTGTTCCCCACCCACCACACAGATCACTTGTCTAGACTGTAACAGATCAGTTTCTCTAGGAGGATGCTGTGGGAAACCGTATCAAAAGCCTTGGAGAAATTCAGGTAGACAATGTTCACCGCTCACCCCACATCAACCAAGCAGGTTACTTTGTCATAGAAGGTGATCAGATTTGTCAAGTATGATTTGCTCTTGGTGAATCTGTGCTGGCTTTTCCCAATCACATGCTTCATTTCACTTGTGATAGCCCCAAGGAGGATTCATTCTATAACTTCCCCAGGGACTGAAGTAAGACTGACATGCCTATCATTTCCTGGATCCTCCTTTAACCCCTTCTTATAGGTAAGGGTGACATTAGCCTTCTTCCAGTCTTCTGGGACATCCTCTAATGTCCAATAATTCTCAAAGATTATGGAGAATGGCCTCACAATGACATCAGACAGCTTTCTTAATATCCTTGGGTGGATATTGTCAGGACCCATCGATTTGTAGCGGTCAAGGTCCTGTAACCCTTCCTTCACTGATGGTAGGTCTGTATTTGCAGCAACCTGCATTTTTGTTCTCAAGGCCTGGGCCCCAACAGTGCTGGTAAGGATTAATTGTGTCAAATTGGCTCCCAGCGATTTTATATTCATAAGACTTCTTTTCCAAAATGCCAACATATGCTCCTGTTTTAAATGTGGTTCTAAATGTCATATAAATATTAGGTTATGAAGACTAAGAAATCTACCCGCTTTTTCCTGATAGAGTATGAAGACCACAGTAGATTCATCCTTTTTTTTTTTTTTTCTGCCAATAAAGTTTTGCATAAAATATATAGAGGCTACTTTTACGTGCTGTTCAAATAGGATGCAGTTCCAAATTTTAAGTATATATCTCATACATAAAATACAACATCATTAATTTTATTGATTGCTATGGAAATTAACTGTGTGAGAAAAATGATTATTATCTCAAAACTGTGGTAGAAGTAATTGTTTTGTTGCATGCCAAGATTAGCATTTTAGACCCATAATGCGACTATAGAGCTAAGGAAGCTATCTCCACCCCACCCCCCATCGCCACCCCACCCTCACTCCACCCCCGAGAACCTGCGTACAAATCAGTTTGAATATTCTAATAAATATCCCCAGGAAATTTCACTCACTGAAGCTGAGAATGAGCTGATTATTTTCATGTGCTTTTAAAGATGGGAGACTTGTAAATATACCAGAAGTTTGAAAAACAAGGAATTTTCAGCTTTTTACAAACAAGAGAAACCCTTGAAAAGGTAAAGATGACATCTGTTTACCTAAGAGTTTTTTTAAAGCTGCCATGAATGTTAAATAGATACAGTCAGAAAATTACACGTGAAGAGGAAAAAAATCATGTTCAGATTTTCAAAATGTGGTTGTCTAGTCACTATCTAGGTGTTTCATTCTCATTCAAATCTGTGCGTGTCAAGTACTGAAATTTCTGAGAACTTCAGTTTTAGTAGCTGAATATTAATTCTTACCTGAATGAGGGGTTCCTGAGTGGCTGCATGAACAGAGACTTCTCTGTTTCACAGGACATTCATCTCAAAAATGGACGGGTGATGTACCTTCAGTCTGGTTCTGTTAAGTGGCTTTTCTTATTTTTATGAAATTTTTTGGAAGATGGAGAGGGACTTTTTACAAGGACATGTAGTGATGGGACAAGGGATAATGGCTTCAAACTAGAAGAGGGTAGATTTATATTGTATATCAGGAATAAAATTTTCACTATGAGGGTGGTAAGGCACTGGAACAGGTTCCCCAGGGAAGTTGTGGAGGCCCCATCCCTGGAAGTGTTCAAGACCAGACTGGATGGGGCTTTGAGCAACCTGGTCTAGTGGAGGTGTCTTTAAGGTCCCTTCCAAATGTAACCATTCTATGATTCTATGATTCTATGGTCTAGTGGGAGGTGTCCCTGCTCATGGCAGGGGGTTTGGAACTAGTTGGTCTTTAAGGTCCCTTCTAACACTAACCGTTCTATGATTCTATGGTTCTGTGAAATTTTTAAAAAAAAAAACAAAAATTGATGCATTTCAACTGGCTTTAAGCTAGCAGAGGGAATAACCTGCTAAACCAGAACTGAATCATCTTCAGACTCAATATACTTCTGTGGGAGTGAGCTTGTGAGCATAGAAGTACCACATTCCATCTGCAAAGGGCAGAAGCTTTGAAGAATGATTGGGATGCCTCTAGCAAAGTCTGTATGCACTCTGGACATCATCACACTTGAAATTGGAGTTCTGATAAATGTCCTATTTCAAAAGCTAAGAACTTAGATTAGCCAAGCTCTAAATCTCCCTTTCAGTTGCAGAACGTCTGTTGGTTAGTCCTGGATGTCGTCAACACCCTCTGCTTCTGCTTGTATGAGATTGTAGGTTAAACTAGAAATGACTATTTAAGAAATTCACCTAACTGTTGGTGATCTTCTAATTGAAGTAGTAGGTTCTATACAACACTCCAGCTCATGCTTCAGGCTTATCAGAAGGGAAATCTCTTCATAGCTCTGTCTGAGCTCATCTGAGCTCTGACTGTTCCAGGAACATCAGAGGAATTACACTTCAAGGTTATAAATATAGACACACATATTCAAAGTTCTATAAAAAGAATTAGAGTGCATATAAGATACCAATTCAAATGTGATTGCATCAAATAATATAAACAGAACACACCTTGAAATGATCTCAGTAGAATTTTGCTGGTTAATAAAATCGTTCATACATCATTATTTTGATTTGCCTCAACTTTGTGATGTTAGATAAATTGACTTCTTTATTCAGGTGCACAGTACCGTGACATATTAAACCTGGTTTTGACATTTCTAGAAAGAATAATGAAAATTCATGGATAGGAAATATTGTAGCTTTCATGCTTATTTAGAGTGATGCATCATGTGCGAATTGTTGTTCTACTACGTTCACCTTTCACTTCGCTTGTTAGAAATATTACAGGAGACAGATATTTTCACACATTAATTAGCAATTAAAAACCTTATAAATAAAGTCAATTCATAAAGGCTTGTCCTATTAAAATGCAAACTATTATTCCAGATGACTTTTAAATAAGAAATGAGCAGAAATGCTGAAGACTGACTACTAACCATGCAAGAACATCTTCAAAAACAATCTGTTGAATATTAATGAACTGAAAATGTCATTTCTCATCCAATTACTACAAGTAATTAGTTTTTTTTTTAATTATGAAGGAAGTGGAATTTTAATAAGGTCAATTTTACAATTACAGATTTGAAAAAAAGTCCTAATTGTATTGTCATCATCTCATATAAAAGATAGAATCAAATCAATAACATCTGTTGAATTTAATGTAAATAAAGAAAAAATTACTGTATTAATTCAGTAGGAAGTGACATTTTAATGAGATAATATTTGTTTTTAAGGATGGAGAACAAAAGATTTTAGTTATGTAAGTATTAGCTATAGTAACAAAAAACCTGATGCCATTGCATTAAAAAATATTTTATATGAATGATTAAAAGCACTTACATTAAACTTTTTCTTTTGAAATATTTACTATGTAACTGTTAAGTTTACTGAAATCAAAATACTTACTTTCCAGCTTGAAGAAAGATACTGCTTTTTACTGATATGTGTTCTAACATAGTTTTCTAGTTTTTATAGAAAAGGTCAGTTCTTTGCTAAAGAAACATAATTCAGCCAAGATTTTATTATATCTGGAGATTTTAAAACTCAAAGATCAATACATTTGTGCACCTTGTTATTTAATGTTAATATCTGAGAAACTATCTCCTTTCTGAGTTCTTTGGTGTAGCTTTGAAAGTTAGTTGGAATTCAAGTAACTTTCACCTTAAACACCGAGTGTGAATTTTATTGAACAGATTTAAACTTTAATCTTGCATTAAGGGAGCTCAGATGCAGCTGAGATTGCCATTACAAACTAAATTTTCCTAACAATGTACAATGTCTGCTCCCATAAGCTAGCAAATGAAGACCAACTATTTTACATACAAATAGAAATGTAGGTCCACATTTTTTTTGTTGTTGCGTGCAACGGATCAGTCTGTGAAAGGAATGAATACACAGTCAATATATAAGTAAAGACATATCCTGAGATTTGCAAATTTTACTTGAAAATTTTAATTGTTATAGAAAATCATCAGGCATGATATCTCTGTAATTTAAGCTGTAGTATTATTAAAAAAGGAAAAAAAAAAGAAAAAACTTCAAAAATCTATAACATTTGATTGAAAAAAATCTCTAGATGTCTTTATTTTTAAAGGTAGAAAAGAAAAATACTCTAATCTACACCTAGAAATCTTTAAAACCATTATTTCTTTTTTACGTGGAATACAGTTGCAGCTTGTTAGGATGTAGTAGCTGGAAGATATCCAAAAGTATATTCTAGTTATTGAAAATGAAATACTGTTATACTGGTCGAGGAAATCTTTCTGATAAAAAGTAGAATAAGAGGAAAATGTTTCCAGCTGTTAAATTTATAAATAGCATTTCTTCAAATAATTAAACCTTCATAGACAAAACTGGGTCTTTTTTTTTAAAAAAAAAAAGTATCATAGAACCATTTTACTGATTCAAAAGCACATTGATTCTTATTTTATTCAAAGTAGATCTAGACAACTGTTGGGAGTTTTTTTATTTATTTGTTTGTTTTCTCCTTTTTACATAAAAAAAGACTTCTGTCACATGTTCCTGTAGTCTTCTTTAGACCAAACTAATTTAGGTCCTTCATTCCTTCAGATACACCATGTGTTTTAGACTTGTAAATCATTATTATTTCATTTATTTGGGACTTACTCTAACTGCCCAATTTCTAAAGATATATACACCTTTTAATGTAAAATTTTCCAGAACAATGACCCAGCTGTGACCTTTCTGTTGATAAATAAGATTTTGTTGGTTGGTTTTTGTTGTTTTTTTTTTTTAACCTAGATTCTTGCCCTCTGGACATTTTACAGTAGCAATTATTAATTTGCATCCTATTTATTTCAGACATTTCTTAAATTTTCAGTATGATAATCTCCACTCACGCCTTCTGAAGTTTTTTTAACCCTTCCATATTTAGTAATATCCTTCTTTCACATACTAATTTAAATACTGAGTTTATCTTGCCCAAAACTGATCCCTGTAGAAATCCATCTGACATATCTTATAACTGCTGCTTGCACTTTGAATAAAGATTTCTCAGTTAATTGCACGTCTCCTTCTATCGTGTAATCTAGACTGTATTTTAGTTATTTGTGTTTGGAAGTGTCAAATAAGAAAGTATCATAAGTCTTATTATCTGGTAAAATATATTACAACCACCTTTTATCCTTCTTTCAGACTAAAAAGGGGTTTTTATTTTTTATGATTCTAGAAAAGCAAAAATGTCTTACTGAAAGAAATGACTACTAGGTCACAAAGTAATAGATCAACATTTCGCTTGAATAAAATAAGGAAGTGGATTAAGAAACAAGTCTAAGAATCAGTAGCACATAATCCCAGGATTATGTTAGGCATTTGTCTTGCAAAGATAGCATTTTAATTAAAGATATGTAAACAGTAAATTAATCAAAATAATTTTTTAGTCTCTGTGTGTGTGCACGCATCTGATATCCACACTCGGTTTATCCAGTCCCATGACTTCCTCATTGAAATTAGGATGAAACATTTTCCCAATAACAGTTTAGATGTCCTCTAACCATAAAAGTGAAAAAAGTAACAGTAGCAATATGCTATCACAGCTTGAAACTTATGCTTTAGTAGTTCAGCTGACTCTAAGAGATATTTCAGTAGCATAAATTTCTACCTTTGTGACTGAAGTCCACTAGATTTGCAATTTTCAATATTTTATATTACATTTACCAATTATCAGATGTTATAGGAAAACCTGCAGATAAACTGTCCAACAGACCTGATAGTGTTTGCCGGTTGAAGTTCAGCTTTCTAAACAAATGTCTATATGCTTCTATGGTGCACCATCACTATATTTGACAATAAGAAAGCAAAAAGCAGATTTTGAAAAAAAAAAAAAATGTAGACGACTTCATTTCCTTTAGAAGAAAAGGGAATCAGAAACCTGTCCAGATTTCTCCCTGGTGACTCCTCGTGTGTCACAGAGTCAACAACCTACCACAGATATGGCCTAAATGTCTGTGATTATGGATCTGGGCATGTACCAACTAGTGTACTTGATACAATATTAAACAAAGAGAAGAAAATAATTTTTAGGTGTCTAGAAATTGAAAAAAAAAATTCTTTATGAAAAAAATAGAGATTACAGGTAGGCCTTTGTGCCCTTGTAGCCCCAGGAAAAAAGATGTTGACATCGCTTGTGGCAGGCCCCAGGACCCCAGGGTTACTCTGGATTTGTGCTGCTTGGAGATTTTTGTAGCTTGTAATAACAATCATTGAATGGCCAAGTTACTATTGATTACCTTATTTTAATTTTTTTTTGGCTTGTTATACCTGATATAATATTGGGATATGCATGCATACATATACATGTATATATGTGTATTTATTTATCTAGGGTCACAGACAGTTCATTCTACACTAAAAAACCACTTGCTATTGGTATCTTTATTTAGATATGAATATACATATGTACATAGATATGTATACAGGTGCATTCTCTGTAGAATGAGTGTGTGTGACCCTAGAATAAAATGTATCGTAGAGGTTTAAAGGTGTAGGATGATCTCAATGGCCTTGAAAACATTGGCACTGGTTACTATAGAGGACCCCTGTAAAAGAAGTCGTCATTTATTGGTCAGTTATTTGCCATGAAAAGTGTAAAGGCCTGGAAGATGGGTAAAACCAGTTTGGAGAGGGGAACATGGTGAATGAAGAACCAGAATTCAACATATGTGAAACACACCATAGTAAATTTAGACACAGGGTAATGAAGAAACAGCAAGGCTTTAAGCACATTAATAGACACAGAAAAGCAGATCCAAGGGGAAGAAAATGAAACCATCAGCATTGGCATCATACTCTCAGCAGAGGACTTGCAATGCTGATTACTCCCCTGAATACTTACCTTCCCATGCACAGAGACTGAAGGCACCTCCTCCACATCCCACCTTTAGGTGTCAGAAGAACAGCGGAAGGATTATGGAATCACAGAATACCAAGTTGGAAGGGACCTCAAGGATCATCTGATCCAATGAGTACAACATCAGAGAAAGGAGTAGTTAGTAGACAGTTTGTGCATTTATCATTTTAATGATATTATTTGAACTGTGTCATTGGAACTGTACTAATAATAATTCCTTGGTGTTAAGACTTTACTTATAGGTTAACAATAAATTCTTTCATTTCCATATATGAACTGTTCTTTTTTTGCACTTAGTGAGAGGGCTCTGAGAGTTGTGGTGGGCTGAAACCAGAGTCAGGAGTGCAATGAGGGCTAACCACACACCAGGCTGCATTCACAAGAGGGTAGACAGCAGGTTGAGAAAGTGATTGGTTTTCCCATGTTCAGTGGTCTGGGATGCTCTGTCCACCTTTGAGTAATTTCTGTCTGGCAGAAGAGAGATGTTGAAAAAATACAGAGACACCATTTGGGATATATGATGTATGAGGTGATGTTGAGGGAACTGAGTTTGCTTAACCTGGAGAAAAGGCTGCTAACAGGGGATCTAACTGCCATCTTCCAACACCTGAATGGTGCTATAGAGAAGGTGGAGCCAGACTCTTCACAGAGAGGCACACAGCAGGTCAAGAAACCACAATTGCAAGTTGCAGCAAGGGAAGTTCGGACAGGTATTCGGACAGGTTATGTTTCACATTTAGAGCGGTTAAGCACTGGAAGAGGTTGCCCAGACAGTCTGTGTACCCTCTATCCTTGGAGATATTTCAAATTTCATGAGAAAAGGACCTGAGCAACCTGGTCTAAATGTGAAGCTAACTCTGCTCAAGCACAAGTTTGGACTAGACAACCTTCAGATGTACATTCCAACCTAATTCTTTTTGTAATTCTGTGAAAAAACTTCATTTCAGTCAAGTTTGTTATCCAAAAACAGCACAACCTTTTCTAGAAAGTTTCATAAAAATTAAAATCCAGACAGATAATATTCTGGCCGGAAATCAGCATGAGTTTTTTTCAGTCCAGTGAGATGAAATGAGGAGAAAAAGTAATTGAGATGAAGGGATTATAAAGACAGGTTAATTCAGACTTAATTGCAGCTTTGCAAATGGTAACACTATCATATCTGTGCACCCTGTACTGTGATGATCTTGCTAAAAAAAAATTATGTGGGACTTGAGAAAAGGGCGACAGCAGTGCAATTTTCCGGTAATAAAGAGTTAAAACATTCCTAAATCATCAAGGATTTTCTATTTGAAACCCAGTGTCTCCTCAGTATTTTTCCAGTCTGTTGCATTTTCATCTATAAATACGTTTTGAAGAAATACATTAATAAATATAAGCTATGTATACATCTTTGTCTCTACATATACAAATATGCACATATATTACAAATAACATTCACACTTTTCAGTAAAGAGATCATTTTGAAAATAATAAAAGGAATATGTTTACTTTTCATGCTGATATGGGTGTCTATGATTGATACTAGGTTTCAGAGTTCTTATATAAACTATTCAGAGACTGTGCTGCTCTTCTCACGGAGACAGAAATTACATCTTTTGGCAATACTGAATTAAGACTGAGGGAAAAGCAGAATTCTTTCTCTTGAAAATGTACAAGTTTAAATAACTCAAAGATGAAGACACAAGTTCAACTAAAAATATCTATCATAATAATAATATGTAGCCTTATTTTGGATAATACAAACCTATAACCAAAGTATTAGAGTCTGATCCTTTCCCTAACTTAACTTATCCCAGATTTATCCATTGTAAATCAAGAAAACAGTATTAAACATTTTAATTTGCCAACAAGACATGGAGGTATGCTGCTTCATACACAGACTTCTTAATTGTTGCTGTCTCATGTTTAAATTCTAGAGAACAGGGATTAATTTCCTCTGCCTTCAGACGCTTAGAATTACTTTCCACAATATAAAATCCCACTGTTGACAACTAACTCAAGTTTTACCAATTTAGTTGATTTTCTAAATGTCTCATGAGATATTCCTGCCTTGTAAAATAATACTGTGATCAAAGAAATGATATTTTTCAGGAACACATGATATTGCAAACTAATGATGGAAAAACTTTTGCAACAGTTTAAACATGTTTGTGATTTTTTTTTTTTAATATAAAATATGACATTACTTTAATACAGAGATGTTCATTTGACTGTGATAGTCTGGCCAGGTTTGCAAGATACTACTTTGTAATCTGTTATGTTCCATTAAGCATCATAATTTATTTTGTAAAATGCACACAAAGAAATAAGGAAAACCAAAACCAACAGGCAAGTGAGCAAGCAAACAACAAAAAACACAATCATAAAACAAACCTAACAAAGAAGCAAAAAACCAAAAGAGTTCCACTCCTCCACCCTCCCCCAAGAAAACATTTTCTTTTTAATTTAAGTGTCTATATAAGTAAAAAAATCATGACTGTTTAGTGTTCTGGACACACTGATTAAATAGAGAGACACTGGTTCCTTTAAATTGAGATGCATTTCTAGAAAAGTAAAACAAGTTATGAGAGTACTCCAACATTTTTGTATTAAACATTTTTAAGTAACTATTACTAATAGCCTATAATAAGCACAATAGTCTTTACTGCCTTGTGATTGATGGCAATTTCCCACGTTACTAAGTAATGGCATTGGTGAACTACTCTGAGAAGGTATGTGATTATCCAACTTTTCTGTTTTCAAAGTACTCTAATGGTAAATTTTTCATCTGCTTGAAGATTACAACAAATAAAGTCAACAAAAAAATCATAATTTATTTCTATAAAAATATGAAAAGTATATTGCTTTCAGCAATGCATTATTCATAATTCACTAAAGATAGTAAATCTATGGTTTGTAATGTTATAACAGTGGAGATAGGGGGACAAAAACCAAAAAAGTTATTTTGCCACACCCAAGGAAGAGCAGCAAAGCTGGTGAAGGCTCTAGACAGCAAGTCCTTTGAAGAGCAACTAAGGGAACTGGGATTGTTTAGTCTGGAAAAAAGGAAGCTCAGGAGAGACCTTATCAGTCTCTACAACTACCTGAAAGGAGGTGGTAGAGAGGTAGGCATCAGTCTCTTCTCCCACATAACAGGCGATAGGACAAGAGGAAACGTGAGACACGGTTTAGAGGTGGACTTGGTAGTGTTAGGTTTATGGTTGAACGTGATGATCTTTTCCAATCTAAATGAATCTATGATTTTATGATACTATGATTCTGTAAGAGATACGTGCATTTTCCAAGTCATAAAAACCAAAGTTCACATTGCCATACAATATCGTGTATAATATTGTCAAATAATAGTCATAACCAACCAACATACCCCAAATGTAATAATGGTGTAATAATCTTTAAAAAAAATATGAACGTGCATATACGTTAGTTCAAGTAGTCACATGCAAGGCAAGGTGGCTAGTGTTACTGTAGCATAATTCATGATGGCAGTGTGGCTGGCATAGTGCTAGTGCTGTGATCCTGTGGTGAAAAACTATTGTATCCCTACTCTGTGTTAGACCAGTGTGCTAGACGTGAAAAAATAAGACTTTTCTGGAAAGAATATATAAAGCACAGAAATCTTATCTACTTGGTCCAATCAGACATGGGAATTTTGTAGTGTTTGCAAATGTCAAACTGTCTTTGTTATAGTGAACCAAATAATTTATAAATGCCAAAAGCATTGAAGCTTATGGCTGAAACTTCCTAGAAGAGTTTGATGACGTGGGATTACTTTATCTTCAGGGATTTGTTGTTTTTCCTTAAGCTATATAGTATAAACTATTAGTAATTAATACTGTTAAATTCTGGTGATAACTATTATTTCTTAGGGTCAAGATATGTAAAGCACAGATAGTAATTGTATTACTGACATTGTTTCAGGCTGAACTTATAATTAAACTTAAAACAGAGCCTAAAAATGTTTACAATGATTAAAAAAAATATTTGACCTAGAGTTATGATGATTTTCAAATGAAACTTTATTTCCTTGAGATTAATTATAATGTGTATGCATATTCATACCTATTTGTCTAAATATATTCAAACAAAAAATTCCACTGAGATATACAGTATTATCTTTTTTATCAGGGCACCTTTTTTCAGCATAAGCAGCAGCTGCTAGTAGCACAAATGCAAAATAGAAATAATATTGCTTGGTTATAAGCTTACATCTCTCACACATAAACCCAATGTATACAGTAATAGCAAAAATCGCACTAAAAATTATTTTAATTTTTTACATCTGGATTTACATTTTTAAGCAAGATGCTGGGACAAAAGAAAGTAAGAGCCAATATATGACATTCAGAAAGATTTGTGATTCACTGAACTAATACTGTATCCATTGATAAAATTTTTAATATGTTAAATTAATGGATACATTCTCATGTCTTATGTCCAAGAGTGGATACATGTAGCATATGAAGGCACGGACCCCGGTCGGCGGTGCAACCAGAATCGTTTATTACAACAAACATGCAGCTTATATAGTACCAAATATCTCCTTTCCCAGACAACACGCCCCTGCAACCCCCAACTGCCAGACAGGCGGAATTCTCCTCAATCAGTAGGGTCGTTAGGTGCTGTTGGTGGGTCGTCCCCTGCCAGTGTTTCTGCTGCTTCTATTCCTTTCTCTGGCCTTGCTTCTTCCACAATCCTGTTGACCGACATCTCCCCCTTTTTTGTTTAATATACAGAATAATGCTTGTGTTAATATATCAGATAATGATTACACATATATTACATCCTAATGATTACATTGACCCTATACTACCAAAGCTACTATAAACTATAAAACTACTATTAACTATACTGTTTACCTTCTTAATTTCTATAACTCTCTTATAGAATGTGATTAGCTTACTTCCATGCAAATTCTATGCTATGGCTGGATTCTACATCCACTTCTTTTTCTAACATCATGCTTTGCAAGGCAAGTACAGTGTGCATTTGAGCATACATGACTTGATTTATGCTTTTATAACACAAAAAAACAAACACGGCAAACATAACAATTACCAACAGAACTACCAGGCCAGTTAACATCAAAAACAACAATACTTTTGTAAACAGAAAAGATTCATTGCTCTGTCGTTTCTGATGGTTGTTCGTGATGCTCGGCTTCTAGATAAGGTCGAATGTATCGTGCTGGGATCCACTTGGGACCATTTCCTGTGGAAACACAAGCGTATCCTCGCCCCCAGGTTATCAATGGCATGGGGCCTTCCCATTGTCCAGTGGCCATATCACGAATATGGACCATTGGCCGTGTTTTGAACATTGGGGAAGCTCCAAAGTGTTGATTTACTCGTGTCATATCACTGTTGTCTCTGTTTAGAAAATTTAAAATAAAAGTGGCTTTCCATAGTCGTTCCTGTGGTGGATCTCCCAGATTCCCCCTTTTTTGTTTAATTAACAATTGCTTTAGCGTTTGATGGGCACGCTCAACAGTCGCCTGCCCTGTAGGGGAGTGTGGAATTGCAGTGATGTGGCGAATGCCCCATTCCTGTAAGAAAAGTTGTGTGGTTTTAGATACATACGCAGGGCCATTGTCTGTCTTGATGGTTTCTGGTATACCCATAGCAGCGATAGCTGCTAGCCAGTGTCGTTGGACATCTCGACTCTTTTCTCCTGTATGTGCAGTGGCAAAGATATAATTAGAAAAAGTATCAACAGTGACATGTACATACTTTAGGCGGCCAAATTCTCCAAAATGTGTAACATCTGTTTGCCAAATTTGCAGTGGTGAGGTGCCACGTGGGTTAACTCCCAATTGTGGCAACGGAGCTATAGATTGGCATTCAGGGCATGTCAAGGTAATATTACGTGCTTGGTCAGTGGTTAGCTGAAACTGCTTTTGCAGTGCCTTCCTGTTTTGGTGAAAAAAACTATGTGAGAGCTGTGCTTGTTGAAATAACTGCGGTGTGGCGAGGGCAACTGTGGCTTTATCAGCAGCACGGTTGCCCTCTGCTAGGGGTCCTGCCAGAAAGGTGTGTGACCGTATACGTGTGATATAATAGGGTAATTTACGATAGGAAACATAATGCCATAATTTTTTAAGTTGTGTGAATAACATTGGGTTGCTGACTTCCTTTAGGAAAGTGCCTTCTATACGCTGAACAATTCCTGTAACATACAAAGAATCAGTTATGATATTGAGATTTACATCAGAAAAAAGCTGAAAAGCACGCGCAACAGCTGCAAGCTCAACAACTTGGGGTGATCCATCGACACATTTTATATCTTGGTTCCAGAGATTGTCGGTGGATCGCCAAAGGACAACCGCTCTGTGTGTTTTCCCAGAACCATCTGTGAACACTGTAACTGCATTAGGAAGTGGGCTGTAGGAAAGTAAGGTTCAGTTAGTCAGTGGTAATTCTTCTAAGGAATTTAACAGACAATGTTTAGGTAAAGGGATCAAAATTTGACCAGTGTAGTCTGCAAGTGCAGTCTGCACACTAAGAGATTCTGCTAACATCCAGTACAAGTCTTTTTTGTTGGTGGGAATATAAATGAATTCTGAATCACTAGCTTTTAGAGTCTGAAGTCAGTGACGACCTTTCTGAATCAAGCTGGCAAACATTTCTAATCGTGAAGTTACAGTCTTTGTAAATGCATGAGGCAAAAAGAGCCACTCTAATATCACAAGTGGGTCTTTTTTTGTTGAATCCCATTGGCTTAGAAGGGCATATGGCTGAAAGGTATTTTGAATGATGACTAAGTACACTGGAAGCATTAAAAAAAGGCGGTGACTTTGATGCATCTGTAAAGCCTCCATTACTTGCTGTAGACATTGCAGTCCAGTAGGTGTCAGCTGCCTTTTAGAGTTTAGGTCAGGGTCACCCTTTAATAACTGAAACAGGGGGTGTAGATCTTGTGTAGTGATACCTAGAAAAGGTCTGAGCCAGTTGATGGTTCCTAACAATTTTTGTAGGTCATTCAGAGTCTTTATTTGTAATGCCAGCTTCAGTGCTTGTGGCTGGATGGTGCGAGTTGTAATTTTCCATCCTAGATATTTCCAGGGTGGTTCACGTTGGACCTTTTCCTCAGCTATCTGCAAGCCTGGTCCTTGGACAGCAAGGCGGACTTGGCAGATGACTGTCTGCAGGTCTTTGTCTTTTTCAGCAGCTAAAAGTATGTCATCCATGTAATGATAAATTATAACATGAGGGTTTGCATTTCGGACAGGTTGCAAAGCATTTGCAAATAGTCGGGCTATTTACCTTGTGGCAACACAGTCCAGTGATACCGTCGTGTCGGCTGTTGCCGATTGATAGATGGTACAGAGAATACAAACCAGGGTGCATCCCTCGGGTGTAGAGGAATAGCAAAAAAACAGTCCTTTAGATCAATTATAGCTATTGGCCAATTTTGAGGCAGCATAGAAGGTGAAGGAAGACCAGGCTGCAGAGCACCCATAGGCTCAATGACTGCATTTATAGCTCGAAGGTCATGTAACAATCGCCACTTGCCGCTTTTCTTTGGTATTACAAACACAGGAGTGTTCCACGGGCTGGTGGTGGGTACAATGTGGCCAGCAGCTAGTTGTTCTTGTACTAAGTCATGCAAATGCAGCAGTTTGTCCTTTTTCAGGGGCCACTGATCTACCCAAACAGGGTTTTCTGATTTCCATGTCAATGAAAGGGCCTGCTGCTTGTCAATAGCCCCTATTAAAAGTTTGTTTTCAGGTGGATTCCCCACTGGCTTAACAAGTCTCGGCCCCATAAAGTACAGGGCACAGGGACAATCTTTTTTAAGATGCCTAGGCTTTCTACAATTATAGCAGTCTGCCTTTTGAGCAGCCCCCACAGTGAGGTGTGTTGATAATGCATCGGCTAAGAGACTCATTTTATGAGTTTCTGTGCCGATATCTTGGCACGCTTTTATCACATCAGTGATAGAAGGATTAGCATTCTTAATTGTTCGCAATACTTTACAACAGTCAGTATTAGCATTTCGAACGCTAATTGTTTCATAAGTATATCACGAGCTGCTCGGTTATCTACTTGTATCTCTACTGCATTTTGGAGCTGATCAAGGAATTTTATATAGGGTTCTCCAGGCGCTTGTGTGATAGCAGGAAAGGAAGCTTCTGGAGCAGCTGTGTCAGGTACACATCTTATCATGTGCGGTACAATTTCTGTTACTTGCTCAGAACACCGTCTGTCCATTTGGGCTTGCACATCAGGAGTAACCCGAGGCCCCTCACCGACGAGCTTATTCACACCAATATGATTTAAATTGCCAGTTAAGTTTTCCAATGCTTTAGCAGTCGCGAGATCACGGTACTCGGTCATGAATACAGCATATTGCATAGCCGACAAAATCATAAGCAACAACAATTTCCAACCATGAGGAGTCATAACATATCCATTCCCAACAGCTGTTAGTAAGTTCATGGTGTATGCTGACTGGAGACCATAATCTTTTACCGATTTCCTCAGTTCTTTAACATGATCATAACTCAAAGCCTCCCACGCTCTGGGTCAGTTTCAGCGGTAAATAACAGGGAACACATGTAAAATGTCGTGTAAAATGTCTGCGTCGCCTTTAGCTAAGGCTTCCTTTTGACATTTGTCCCACACATTACGACAATCACTCGAGGGGGTTAGGTCATTCCCTGCTACCTCTTTCAGTTTATCATCACAAAGAAATAGATCAGGTTCTTGGTCTGGGTCGGTCGGCCCAGGATCGAAGGATTCTCCCAAGAGACTCTCTTCTGCAACACAGCTATTGTCCGCGGGTGGCAGCGGCGGGGCAGAAGGACGCGTTGGGCTCTCCTCAGAGTTTTTTTGTGCCCCTTTGCGGAGCTCCACTAGGGCTTCAGATATCTGCCGCCAAACTGGCAAATGCTTAGCTGCAACCTTATCTGTCCCTGCAGCAGCGTCCCAAAGCTTTGTGCCAATTTGGTCCCACATGTCTTTGTCAAGGGTGTGGTCTTAGGAAAGTCCGGGACATTTTCTCGTACCCAGTCTAAGAGGGTTACCAAAGATAGGGTAGGTACGGATCGATTCTGAGTTTTTAAAATATAGTGTAGGACTTCGAGATTCATTTGCTGCTCTTTCGGCAGTGTGTTCCCCATGGTTCCCAATCGCTCACCTCTGTCCTGCAGAAGGTGATGAGCCGGCAGTGAAGTCAGTGAAGTCAGTTCCTCAAGGCAATCCCTGGTTCGATTGGGCTACACTACCGGTACAGATGTCTTTAGTCTCTTGATTCATGCCCCACGTTGGGCGCCATTTGTAGCATATGAAGGCACGGACCCCGGTCGGCAGTGCAACCAGAATCGTTTATTACAACAAACATGCAGCTTATATAGTACCAAATATCTCCTTTCCCAGACAACACCCTCCTGCAACTCCCAACTGCCAGACAGGCGGAATTCTCCTCAATCAGTAGGGTCGTTAGGCGCTGTTGGTGGGTCGTCCCCTGCCAGTGTTTCTGCTGCTTCTATTCCTTTCTCCTTGCTTCTTCCACAATCCTGTTCACCCACAGATACAGGTTCCTGGGGCACAAGGTGTCTTTTCAGTGCCTGGGACTGGATAAGTATCCAGGAAGGACAAACAAAGCCTATACTATTAATGGGGAAAGGAAACTGGTATTAGGTTTCGAAACAGCTAAAATCCCATTCATCTCTGAATTTAGATATCTGAGGGAAGGATATAGGTTACAACCTTTGCTAATTCAGGATCTGTCACTCGTAATTCTCACCTAAGAGTAAGATCCTCAGCTCCTTGTTAGAAGGGGTGATCAGGGTATCAGTGAAGTTGGTAGACTCCCCAGAAATTTTTTCTCCTGAAATTAAAAAAATGCTCGATACAGTAAGGAGAGAGAGGAAAGTATAGGCTGGTTTAAGCACCCACCACATTTGCAAGTCCACCTTCTCTGGCATTGTTTTTAACTTTCACGTAACACTTACATAGGCAGTAGTATTTTATGAATCTGGTACACAAACTGCATAAATAAGCGGCTATAACAAAAAAAAAGCCATAACCCACAAACAAACAAAAAAGAATACAGTTTTCTTGCTTCCTTCCTTTCTTCTTCGTCTAGAAGAAAGTGTCAGCAATATTAAGCAAATACCAGTAGGAATTAGAAATGCTTCAGCTACAAGACAGAGATTCTCTTTAGCCTAGAAGAATGAAAAGAAATACTCATTCAGGCACAAAAGCAGCCAATATCTTTAGAATTAAGTATAACCTAAGCAATGAATTTTGGTATTTTATGTGGTCTCATTACTGCAAATCTATGCTTTTAAATAAACATATTTTTCCCAGAGCCTTATATAGTGGGAAAGCTAACTCTAAGTATCACAAGAAGGCATTCATTCCATCTCTTAAATAGTAAAAATCATTAAAAGAAGAATATTAGGACACCATTAACTGTTGAAGGAGCCTTGTTTATGCAAGGCTCCTAATTTAGATCACAAAATTAATCAAGATGAATCTTCCAAAGTGCTATCTAAATAAACTTTCATAAAGTGTTAAACAGTTTCTTCTCTCTTAAAAGGTTTTCTTTTTTTTTTTTTCTTTATCTATAAGGAGAGAGCTCAAAGGCAAATACTCACTTTTAAATTGCTTAATTGCTCTACTAATATAGAATATGCAAATTAGAACAAAAGAAAACTGAAAAACTAAAAGGCTGAAAGCTTCTCCACTTAAAAGCAAGGGAAGACTGACCATGGTGCAGCCAATAAAATGATAGAATAATATAGAAAATTAAGTAAGAACACTTAAGCAGTGTGAATATCAATTTGAGAATATTGTTTTTCTATCTCTATTGCTTTTTCTACCCCTGTGGTTTTGATCTCTTTTCATTAACTGTCACTTTTGGACTTCAGAACATGAACCCTTTATTTTTTACATTACGCTATTTTGTCTGCTTTCTTTACATAAGATGGACGCATATACTAAATTTTCTAAAAGCAGCTGTTGAAGCAAAGTTCCCATGAATATGCTAATAAATAATAAGTTTGAAGTACCAAATAAATCTTATAGCATGATTAGTATCTACTTCACTTGTTCCCCAGTACATTAATGGCCTAACTAGGATGGCTACTGTTTTCAGTCAACATCTAAAAATCATCATACAGAGTCAGGTAAACTCTGGTCTACTATTAAAAGAAAGTTTAAAAACTTGTGCTGCTCATTTGGTAAAGGATAGACAGTTGTTTTTAGAATAATGCTAGGGTTTCTTTTCAGTGAATGTGTATATGGTACATTGTTATAATTGTTGCTCACCATTTGTACTGAACCGATACCTAAAAGCCATCTTCATGGAGCTGAATCCTGTTACAATGCACAAACACAGAATAAAAAGACCATGTCTAGTCCTGGCCTATACCCTAAATAATTCAATGCACACTTCTTCGTGAGGATTCATTATCCTTAAAGCATATCTGATAAGGATTTCTCCGATTAGAAATTTTACAAAGCAGACAGTATCATTCTTCTTTGTTTTCCCACATTGAGCTACTTCATTAAAGACAATGCTGAAATGATGAGAATCAAAGGAATAATTCATCATAACAGTCACCACACTATTACTGATAAAATTCCACTTTGCCTAATGATATTTGTTGTTTGATAAATCTCATTGGGGTAAGCTGTTCAAAATACCAAGCAATTACAATTGCTAACTTATCTTCAGTACAGAACAAAAAGGTAATTGTTTTGAATGCTGACACTTTCACAGATACAGTTAAGGTTAATGTAAAATCATAGACAAAAAATGAATTTCATAATGAAGCATGCCATAAAAAAAGAAACCAGTATAGAATGTGTGTATAATGGATGGTGACATTAACCTAGTGAAGTAACATCCAAAGACTTGCTGAGTGCCTAGCATCCTAGTTGTTAATTTTAAGTAACTCATTCAGTGCATGACCTTGTGTTACCTCAGTGATTAATTCTGAATTAACATTAACCTGTAAGTAAGTGTCATTGAATTGGACTCAAGTCAGAATGGTCTCAATAATAGATGTCTAAGCTGCACTAACTTCATATTAAGGTTTTACCGTCTGAGCACAGTCAGTGATAAGCCGATTTTAAAAACATTTAATTTAAAGCCAATTTACTTATTAACTGAAGTACCCACAAATTTGACTAGCAGAAGGATTTTATTCAAACATCAGGCCAATGTAAAAAGATTGCCAGAGATATGACCATTTTTTTCCTGGCAAGTTTTAAGCTGTCAAAGTCCTCCAAAAATGCAAGTGCCACAGTGACTCCAATGTTCTCAATAATAAAATTCTCAGCAGGTTTGCTGATGTCAGTTTCCATAAAAGTTAGACAAACCCTTATGACTAATCATTTAGGTGGGAAAAAGGTTTTAAATCTTCAGTTTGCTCACACTGGAGAGGCAACAGGAAATTACTATTTTGGTCAGCAATATTCATTATTCAGACATACTTTCATATATAATCAAAATCAAATTAAAAATTACATCAGTTGCTGGTTCACAGTATTCCATCATGTCATCGTTGAAAACTTTGCTTTGATAGGAAAGTGATATTTTCTTTGTGGTCAAAATACACCTCTTTGTTCTTCTGCCAGTGCTGTTCTTCAACCTATATAATAAGTTTCCCTCTTTCATGTACTGTCTGAAAGTCATAGTAGTGTCTTTCCAAAGCTGTTTTTTCTGATTTTTCTTATATGAAAGAAGCTCTTCATTCTCTTGCTCATTCTTATGATGACGCTTTCTGTGGATATTGTGGAGTGAATTAGTTTTTATCGTAGTTACCGAAAGTAGACAGCATGTGGTAGTAAGCTTCAGTGTAAGACATGTAAATATGAGTGTCTATATAAAAGTGAACTAGCTATCTAGCTCCCATTATACTCAAAGGAGATATAGTTAATGCAATCACTGGATCCTAACAATTGATTCAACCTAAAGTAGACTAATAAAGCACAAATCATTCACCTAAAGATTAACAACTAGTGCCATTTTTCGATGTGTTAGAGCATGAGGCATTGCTTTCAGCTGCTTTGGAAAGAGCTAGGTCTTTCAGGACCCCTTATTTGCCAGCCTTCAGTGGAAGTCTCAAATCCTCTAGAGCACCTCAAATACCAGTAGATACAACTGAATCGTGCCCTTTTTGAGCTAAATTACTCTTTGGGGTTGTTTTTGTCTTTGTTTTTGTTTTTGTTTTTGTTTTTGTTTTTGTTTTTGTTTTTGTTTTTGTTTTTGTTTTTGTTTTTTTTTACTGGAGACCATAGTGGGCAAACATCATTGACATCAACCTATATTTCACATGTGCTTATCTGATTATTCTGGCATGTCAGCAAGACATCTGAATATACACTGAAGGAAAAGCAGGGAAACCACACTAAGGAGCACCTTTTTGTAATACATGTACTGAAACAAGAAGAGTGACTTTGAACATGGATATTGATAGAGGCCTCTATATATACTCAAAAGAATAATGTCTGTTCATTACTTCTCTTCAGCATTCAAGGCACCACAATTGTTCTCAGTCTTGTAGTTTGGAATAAAATGGAGTCTAAGATACATTTCAAGGAGTTTGGAATAAAATGGAGTCTAAGATACATTTCAAGGGTGAGTACTTTTTGGATTTGAATCACCTAAGTTAATGGACTGAAGGAGACTTATATCTCAGTACTGAAATCATGCTCATTTTTTTTTGTGGTCATTTATTCTCATAACAATCTTTGTAGCAGCAATGTTCCAAGCTCACTTTTCTGTTCATATTCAGAAGATAATTTAGTTAATGAATCATAACAGATTCACATGAAATTCATAGCATATACATTCCATGAACAAATCTGTTTTCTCTCTGTTCTATTATGCATGAAAAATGATAGATGATTAAACCATCCCAAATCCCCCCACTTTTTTTCCAGAAAGTAATTTTGATTGTGTAAATAAAGCAATATACAGTGCTGTGGTATGTTGCCATATTATCAATAGCTATGTTGTTCTTTCTACCTAAATACAGATGATAACTGAATCTGCAGAACTGTGCAAGTAGACCAAAGAAAGTGAGATGTTAAAAGAACATGTACATTTTTAAACATTCTGTTTGTGTTCAGGTAAAAAATGCTTATAATTTACCTCTATATATTTTTAACCGTGTCATACATTTCCTCTTCCTTGTTACTAGAGTGAACTGCTTTGTTCTCCAACTTAAAAATTGATATGGAGATCTCAATAATATAAATGTATAAATATTTTATTACTGGTCTAAATTACACCTTTTATTCATACACAGAAGAAAGACATAATTCACTCATTTATCACTGATAAAACCATTAATGTTTCATATCTAGCAATAGCCATATAATTATATTTTTAAAGCTATTAAAAATGATAAATTTAGATATAGTGGGCTGATATCAATGAAGATAACGAACTGGCATTTCTTCAGATTGTATGCATATACTACTTGAGCTCAGAGTCTCTAAGGAGTTACTAAAGAAGGAAAGAAAAACATGACTAAGCATATTGGTTTTACTTTACAAAATATTCAGTTTGTATTTTTTTCTTTAACATTTAGATAGAAGATAAATGCCTTCCAGAACTCTCAAATAAAAACCTTTGAGAGTCAATTTTGAAACAAGTAGCTCATCTAGTTATTAACTTATATGCATTTAGAGATAACTTGGAAAGCATGAGCTTGTACTACTTTTGTAACTCAGAAATCATGACTAAGAGCTCTACCTGCTTAGAGCTGTGGGAAAAAAAAAAGTAAGTAAATAGAAATGGAGTACCCAGCAGTCAGGAGGGAGGACTAAACCATAAGATAATGTTTTAAAAATGACAAAAAAGTGTTTGCTTAAATTATCTCCAAAATTTTTATATATTTCAAAGCCCTAAATTAGACATGAGTCTAGGATTAGGATTCATTGTTTGAAACTTTATCCTGGCACTACCTTTGTTGTTTTTTATGGACAATTGGTTTTTGTTTGGGTTTTTTTGTTTGTTTTGTTTTGGTTTGGTTTGGTTTTAACGGAGAGCCAAAAGACCAATTACTGCCACACACCATTTAGTAGAAAAACCCTGAAAACACGTGAACATTGGAAACTGTGTATCAAGATTTGCCTTGTCCTTGTAATTTTAAACAACATCTCCCTATTCGCTGTTGGGCATCTTAGACACACAATTCTCTACCTTCCTGTTATGTAGATTTTATGTGGTTAGCTATGATTTGAGATTTTCACCCCAGAAAAGAAATTTAACCCCAGGATATAAAAACCAAGTGACCGATCAGACACAAATAGAGACACAAATAGATAAGGAAAAGCCTAAAAAAAGATAGTAAGACCATGTAGCTGGCATCTTATTCAGTGATCATGTCTTGAAGGAAACTATAAGAGGCAAAATACATTTCACTTTTTTCAGAATGCTGCATATGATTTCTTATGCTTGAGTTCCATAATCCTTGGTGATTAAGAATATGTTGTACCAGCATTTCTAACAAGCCAACATTTGTACCAATTAGTTCTACTAGAACAGAATTCTATTTATGGGTGCACTGAAACATGACAGGTATACTGCTTTGATTTTCTGTGACTTAAATGTAGCATAAACACTTTCAAAATCACATCAGAGCAACATTCTGTGAATTAGTTGTGAACTCCTCTTTTCAGCTGTGTTAGACTTTGCTGGAAATTGCAAGGAGAAATTATACCCTTGAATGGAAGGAGACTTGCCAATACGTGTTAAAGTATAAGATCTTTAACTGATAGTATTTCTTCAGAAGAGGAAGGGTTGTGGAATATTTTGACATGAATCGTTCCAGGAGTGAACAAACACACAGAAATAGCATGGTCATTTTACTTTCGCAAATTTCTGCACCTGTCTCACATACATTTGCTCTAAAGGTCTAAGCTGTACAGTCAATTAAATAGAATTTAATTTATTTAGTCAATTAAATGTAAAAAAAAATGTTTTTTAAAATATTCTGCAAATTTCATTGTCAATAAAAATATCTTTATTCATATCCACATAAAGAATTAAACTATAAGATTGTACAATTTTTTATAATAAATAAAAGATTTCATTTGCCTTAACCCAGCATCTAGGCATGCTGACTCCTCAAGCAGAATCCAGAACTCAGTTAGGCCCTGAATCGCAGGACAGGACTCCAGGTCAGGATCTCTTTTTTGCCTTCAAGAGCCTTGCACCCTTTTCTGGACACCAGCATGGCTTCCAGAAAAAGTCCCTCAGTACATATCCTTATTCCAGAGATAGAGACAGAGATATTGATGTTGATAGATATATCTTTTATATATCCACACCTGGCAGCAATTTATATATTCCTGCAGCTATTGAGATGCTTAACTAGTATTGGCATGACCCGATTACTTATTATGAAAGTAGTTCAGGTTTTCTTTGGAAGTTCTACTTATAGCTAATAATACCTATGAAATGCTCCAAGCAGAAACATAATAAAAATTCATCATGGAATTCCAACAATTTGAGTATCTCAGCTTCATGACATTCTCTTACCAACTGCAGGAGCCCTTTTGTATGCAATCTATAGCAACACTTGATATTGAAAAATGAGTGGGGAGATGCAGAGAAAAAAACCCACTAATTTTCCCATAAAGCAAGAAGCTCAAATCTAAAATTCTTAAAAAAAAATAAATAATTCTGATGTGATTCATACCCTTAATATAACAGTTATAAGTAATTAGCTTTACTCTATACCCTGTTAAGACGTGACAGCATGAATATCAGTGAACTTGTGGTCATGGAAATAGATTGCACATTATCACACAACTGGACAATAGACATGCTGCAGGGAAGCAAGTATTGTTTTTTCTCTAAGTTAGGCTTTCATTTGCAAAACCCAGTAGGTTTTTTTGTTTGTTTTGGGGAGGGTTAAAGAATTAGGTAAGTGAAAAATACACAAAATAGCTGGGTAGAGAAACGCAGACATTCATATAAAATAATTCAGCAAAGTAACATATCTGGAATCTGAGCTTTGATATTTTTAATGAAACAAAGTGGTATTTAACACCTTAAGTAGTGAAAATATTAAACTATTTGACCATAGTAAAAGAGTGGTAATAATACAAAGAACTGAAAACGAGACCGAACAAAATATCTATAGGAGTCACAGTAATTTAATGCACTATTCTACTACCAACAAACCTCAGAAGTGTAACTGTTTCCCTTCAGTCAGAGAATATTCAGTAGCTATAAGTCCCAGTATCTCTTTTAAAAAACTGGAAAAAGAAATAAATTGGGGAGGGGCACATGACACAACAAAGGGATGATGACGACATGGGGCACATCAAAAATCTCTATGTGAGTTTAATTAAGAGAGTTAGAGCTGCTCACTGATCCTCCAACAAAGACAATTTAGTTGCAGATTTATTTCAGTGAATCCTAAAGCACTTGACTTTCTAATTAAAGCTATAAATAATGTGGAAAAATAATATATTCTTTTTATAAGCTATTTTGCCTATAATGTTAACAGAATTTCTTAGTAGTGTTGAGTCCTCACTCTACTTTCTGTAAGCAGCAAACCTGCTACTTCAGCTTTCTGATGTCATTTTCAGCCTCATTAAAAAAAAAAAATAAAAGAAAAAAAAATAGTTGAGAATTTATCTTGTCTAGTGCCCCTAGGAAGCTTGGAATTAACCACATTGAGATCTCTCCCAATCAAAACTGTCTGCAGGAAGCAAACATAATATTATGTGAATATAGCACCTCATAAAGTATCAAGAAACAAGGACTGCATAGATTTTAAGGGAGAGTGGAAACCTCTCTGGAGCAAAGCATTTGCTGTTACATCCTTAAATCCTTACTGGGCAGCTGAATTCTGCTGTGAGCTCTTAATTACAGGTTTCAGACTTTATTTTATTATTTGCTTTATTATTATTATTATTATTATTATTTTTATTATCATCATTGAGTGTCTGCCAATTGCAACAAGGTAACATTCTTTCACAGATCCTGAACTCATGTCTGTACTGTCCTTGCTAAATATTTTCTAGGTAATTTTCTAATAAGGAAGAGCCACATTGTCAAAACTAGAGTCCAAAATTAGAGGTGTAGGTAGTAAGGATATTCCTTTTATAGTTGATGGGGAGAATTAAATACTTCTGAAGAGTGATAGAAAAGACTTATATGATAGAAGCAGCCAATATGAGGGTTGTCACACATCTGTCTGGGAACTGGGCCTTGCATGAACATCAAAATTCTATGTCTGTGTGTACTGGGGGAAACACTATAGTATAAATTCTGTGGATACCAAACGCAAAAGGTAGAGGAGGATCAGAGGATGTGGCATAACTAGAGGCTGATGAGTTGAGCTCCCAACAAAGGAACAAAGTTATCATGTCACCCTGGTCATTTTGAACATTTCATTGTTTTATCAAAAAAATATTTAATGTAAAGTGTACAGTTTCAGAGGTCATAATTTCATAATTTCATATCACTGCTAAATATTAGAGCTGAGAGAAGCTTGCTTTGATCTGCTTTTCATTCAGCAAAAGGAAGTGGAGAGCACAGATATTTACGAGACCTCATTGTCTACTAGCATGTTTTTGGGACAGGGTAGCAAAGGGTATTAGACCAAGGCAGGCCTAGAGCCAAAGACTTAATTACATGTACGGGTACCTGAATTACAATGTCATCATAAGCGTGATTTAGTTGTTTACAAATATATGTTTAGCATCATTTGAGATGCAGTGGATCATCAGAGACACCTCATGTAATTCACAGAATTTCACAACCTCCTGTATCCTTCTAGAATGGCAGCTAGAGGCCAGATAGGACAACCAAAGGGATCTCACATGCCACTAGTTACTAACTGAATAACTGAATTAAGCCCAACGTGTCAGCTTCATTTCAATGAAATCAATATTCTGATAAGTTTGTTAGATTTTAAACGATAGCTGTCAGATTGGACTCCTGAAGATTTAGAAAGATGGCCCCGCCTGTGTGAGTCAGAAAAGACTTTGGCAGGAAGCAGGTAGGGAAAGAACATGTGTATTAGAAGTCTAACCGATAACATAGGGGCTGATCAGGGAGACCCTATTGACTTTAGATATCTATGGCAAGAATTAATAATTTGTTACTTATGATTTAGATAATATTTACGCCAATGCTTTCTGTATAGAAAAATTTGCCTTTTCGGAGCTGGTAAGCTTGTGCTAAGAAAAGTACTGTATAGAGGGCTTAGTTATTTTTGTTGCTGAGCCATAAGACTGAAGTTCTGTCATAAAACTTCAGCATCTGTACTGGAAAAGAAAATAAGGGAAGATTAATGCCATATCTAAAAAAAACAAACAAACGAACAAAAAAAAAAACCCTTATCAAATTATGTTTAATTAAGTAGATACAATCCATTGAGAAATACCTGGAAAAAAAGAAAGGGTCCTAAACAGAGATCAAATTATTTATCTTTCAGACTGATACAACATTATTAAAGCTACTAACTAATTGTACTTCAACTTTCAATTAAATTACATCTAGAAATTAAAAATTGCATTTTACATATTAAGTTTATGTAGCTGTGTTTAGTACTTGTCATCTGATCTTTAGGGACATATTTTCTTAAGGAATATACAAGCTGAAAATTGATCTGTCTGGTAACCAGCGTTGCAGGAATTAATTCTCACTTTACAATGTAAGAATTGTAACAAGCAAGCTCTCAGCTGGCCTAGCTGTGTTTGAAGTCAATGAAGTAATGTCAGGAGAGAATGTGGCAGTGGTTCCAAGCAGATTTTGTGATTATTTTAAGAAAAAACATTAGATATTTTATTTTAAAAATATTCTGTTCTATATCCTCTTTTTCCATACCAACATAATATATTACAAAGAATGGTTTATTTTCCCTGACTAATTTATGCAGTCTTGCAGCCACCTTTAGTATGTTAGACTTACAGTTAGTATATTTATTTTTCCACCAGTAATTACATCCTGCCTCATTTCTGTTACTGACTTTGCACTTATAATGCCCGAATTTTTAAAATAAATTAAAATAAATAACATTAATCCAGTTACACTGAGGGTGATTCTTCTTCATTAGCATAAACAGTGATGTTAAGTGATATATCCATGTCTCTTAGCAGCTTTTTAGAACAGTTGTCCCCTGACAGCTTTTCCAGTATCACTTTTTTTTTGTGTTTGTATTTTGTGTTTGTGTTGGTTGGTTTTCCCTAAATGTACAATGAGTTATGAAATTTAAAATGTCATGTCATTAGAGGTTAATAGTATTGAGTGTTGGCTCCAAAAACTATTTAGAGATTATGATCTGAGCTGTATACTATATAAGTAGCTAATTGTTTAATCTGACATTGATCATCTATAGGAAGGAAATGGATAAGAAACTGATCTTTATCTGAATAATAATATCATTAGAATTTCCCAAACTAATCATCATCTGTCATGGTTTAACCCCAGCTGGCAACTAAGCACTATGCAGCTGGTTACTCACTCCCCACTGGTGGGATGGGAGAGAGAATCAGAAGGGTAAAAGTGAGGAAAAACTCATGGGTTGAAATAAAGACAGTTTAATAAGTAAAGCAAAAAGCATATGCATCAAAGCAAAACAAGGAATTCATTCACTAATTCCCATGGGCAGGCCGGTGTTCAGCCATCTCCAGGAAAGCAAGGCTCCATCACACCTAATAGTTACTTGGGAAGACAAAATGCCATAACTCCAAACATTCCCCTTTCCTTCTTCTTCCCTCAACTTTATATACTGAACATGACATCATATGGTATGGAGTATCACTTTGGTCAGCTGTCCCGGCTCTGTCCCCTCCCAACTTTTTGTGCACCACCAGCCTACTGTCTGGAGGGGCTGTATGAGGAGCAGAAAACATCTTGACTGCTTAGCAATGACTAAAAACATCAGCGTGTTACCAACATTATTCTCATCCTAAATTCAAAACCAGCACTGCACCAACTGCTAGTAAGAAGGTTAACTATCTCAGCTGAAATCAGGACATCTTGAAGGACGTCACCAGGAAACTTCCTGGTTTAGTACGGTCCTCAGATTATTATCCACTACTGATATTCCATGTAGGTGCAGAGGAGACAACGACTCGAAGCTCAAGAGATATAAAGAGAGACTTCAGGGAGTTGGGAGGCTTAGTAAAGGAATCTGTGGTGCAGGTGATTTTTTCATCACTCCCTCCAGTGGCAGGCAATGACGCTGGGAGGAGCAGACGGATCCAATAAGCCAATACATGGCTCCGTGGCTGGTGTTGCCAACATAACTCTGGGTACTTTGATAGTGGGTTGGCCTATACGGCGCCGGGCTCGTTGACAGGGAATGGAAGATGCCTCTCCCAAAGGGGGAAGAATATTCTGGCCCAAGAGATTGCGGGGTTGATTGACAGGTCTTTAAACTAGATGTGAAGGGGGAGGAGGGTGATAACATCAGGCCTGTCCTTGAGGCTCCTGAGGCAAAAGGAATCCGGGAAACACAGATAAAGCACTGCAAAGGAAGGCCACCTGAAGAGCAACACAAAGGAAATGGAGCCATTCCAGCTGGTAAGTCAGCCCCATTGGGCGCCCAGATGAAGTGCCTTTACACAAATGCATGCAGCATGGGGAACAAGCAAGAGGAGTTGGAGACGTACGCATGCCTCCAGGGCTACCATCTTATTGGCATTCCTGAGACGTGGTGGGATGGCTCTTATGACTGGAGTGTTGGAATGAAGGGTTACAGACTGTTCAGGAAGGACAGGCTGGGCAGATGGGGTGGGGGTGTTGCCCTCTATGTCAATGACCAGCTGGAGTGTGTGGAGCTCCACCTGGGGATGGATGGAGACCCAACAGAGAGCTTATGGGTCAGGCTTATGGGTCAGGAGCACAGGGGCAGGTGATGTTACAGTAGGGGTCTGCTACAGACCACCAGATCAGAGTGACAGGGAGGATGGGGCCTTCTATAGGCAGATAGAAGCAGCATCGTGCTCGCACACCCTGGTCCTCATGGGGGACTTCAACCACCCCGATATCTGTTGAAAGGACAACACAGCAAGGCATAACAAATCCAGGAAGTTCTTGGAATGCGTTAATGATAATTTTCTTCTTCAAATGATTGAGGAACCAACAAGGAGAGGAGCCATGCTGGACCTTGTCCTTACCAACAAGGAGGGACTGGTGGGGGATGTCAAGTTCAAGGGTAGCCTCGGCTACAGTGACCACGAAATGGTAGATTCAAGATTCATAGGAAAGCAAGGAGGGTGTGCAGCAAGCTCGCTACCCTGAACTTCAGAAGAGCAGACTTGGTCTCCTGAGAGATCTTCAAGAGGGAAATCCCAAAGGCCCAGGAGCAGGCTGTCCCCATGAGGCGCAAAATTAAAGGAAGGGGAAAATGGCCGGCCTGGATGAACAAAGACCTCTTGATGGGACTTAAGGAAAAAAAGAAGGTTTACCACCTTTGGAAGAGGGGACAGGCAACTCGGGAGGAGTACAGAGATTGTGTTAGGTCATACAGAGAAAAAATCAGGAAGGCAAAAGCCCAGCTGGAACTCAACCTGGCCATTAACATAAGGGACAACAAAAAAAGTTTCTATAAATACATCAACAAAAAGAGAGTGATAGAGAATGTCCATCCCTTACTGGATGCGGGGGGAAACCTTGCAACCAAGGACGAGGAGAAGGCTGAGATACTTAATGCCTTCTTTACCTCTGTCTTTAATAGTCAGACCAGCTACCCCCAGGGTGTTCAGCTTCTTGGGCTGGAAGATAAGAATGGAGAACAGAACAACTCCCCTGTAATCCAGGAGGAAGCAGTTAATGATTTGCTTATGCACCTGGACACCTATAAGTCTATGGGGCCGGACGGCATTCACCCAAAAGTTCTCAGGGAGCTGGCAGGAGAGCTCACCAAGCCTCTCTCCATTATCTATCAACAATCCTGGTCAACAGGAGAAGTGCCAGATGACTGGAGGGTGGCCAATGTGACGCCCATCTACAAGAAGGGCCGGAAGGAGGATCCCGGAAACTACAGGCCTGTCAGCCTGACCTCGGTACCGGGAAAGATCATGGAGAGGATCATCCTGAGTGAGCTCTCACGGCAAGTGCAGGGGCAGCCAAGGGATCAGGGCCAGCCAGCATGGGTTTATGAAAGGGAAGTCCTGCCTGACCAACTTGATCTCTTTCTATGACCATGTGACCCGCTTTCTCGATGAGGGGAAGGCTGTGGATGTTGTCTACCTGGACTTTGGTAAGGCCTTTGACACCATCCCCTGTAGCGTTCTCCTGGAGAAACTGGAGAATCATGGCATAGACAAGTGTACCCTCTGCTGGATAAAAAACTGGCTGGATGGCCGTGCCCAGTGAGTTGTGATCAATGGAGCAAAATCTGGTTGGCGGCCGGTCATCAGTGGTGTCCCTCAGGGCTCAGTTTTGGGGCCAGTCTTGTTTAATATCTTCATTGATGATCTAGACAAGGGGATTGAATGCACCCTGAGTAAGTTTGCGGATGACACCAAGTTAGGTGGGAGTGTTGATCTTCTTGAGGGTTGGAAGGCTCTACAGAGGGATCTGGACAGGTTGGATCAATGGGCCAAGGCCAATGGGATGAGGTTTAATAAGGCCAAGCGCCGGGTCCTGCATTTTGGTCACAACAACCCCAAGCAACGCTACAGGCTTGGGGCTGAGTGGCTGGAAAGCTGCCCAGCAGAAAAGGACCTGGGAGTGTTAGTGGACAGCCGGCTTAACATGAGCCAGCAGTGTGCCCAGGTGGCCAAGAAGGCCAACGGCATCCTGGCTTGTATCAGGAATAGCGTGGCCAGCAGGAGCAGGGAAGTCATCGTGCCTCTGTACTCAGCCCTGGTGAGGCCTCACCTCAAATACTGTGTTCAGTTTTGGGCCCCTCACTACAGGAAAGACATTGAGTTGCTGGAGCGTGTCCAGAGGAGAGCTACCAAGCTGGTGAGGGGTCTGGAGAACAAGTCCTATGAGGAGAGGCTGAGGGAACTGGGCATGTTTAGTTTGGAGAACAGGAGACTGAGGGGGGGCCTCATTGCCCTCTACAACTACCTGAAAGGAAACTGTAGAGAGGCGGGGGTTGGCCTCTTCTCCCAAGGGAATAATGACAGGACCAGAGGAAATGGTATGAAGCTGCAGCAAGGGAGGTTTAGATTAGATATTAGGAAGAATTACTTTACTGAGAGAGTGGTCAGGCACTGGAACAGCCTGCCCAGGGAAGTGGTGGAGTCACCATCCCTGGAGGTATTTAAGAAATGTGTAGACATGGCTCTTCAGGGCATGCTCTAGTGCCCGGGATTGTTAGTTTGTGGTGGGTTGTTGTGTGTGAGATTATGGGTGTGGGGTTTAGTTGGTGGGTGCTTTTTTTTTTTTTTTTTCTTTCTGGTGTGGGTTTTTTTTGTTGTTGTTGTTGTTGTTTTTGTTTTGTTTTGGTTTTGTGTGGGTTTGTGTGTGTGGTTTTTTTTTTTCTTTTTTTCTTTTTAATGTGGTTGGACTCGATGATCTCAAAGGTCCCTTCCAACCACTAAGATTCTGTGATTCTGTGATTCTGTGATCTGATTGGCAGGGTAGCGTAGGAGAAAGAACTGGAGGGGAGAGGGGCCCAAGAAAGCTGGTTGGCATTCAAGGATCACCTCCTCCAAGCTCAGGAGAGGTGCATCCTGAAAAAGAAGAAGTCAGGCAAAATAGCCAGCAGGCCTGTGTGGATGAACAAGGAGCTGCTGGACAAGCTCAAGACCAAAAGGGAGGCCTATAGAGTTCTATTTAGGCAGAACTAAATCTAGCCAGGGACATCAAAAGCAATAATAAAAACTTCTATAGATATGTCAGGGACAAAGGCAAGACTAGGAAGTTGTGGGCCCTCTCCAGAAGGAAATGGGAGACCTGGCCTCCCAGGATATGGATAAGGCTGATCTACTGAACAACTTTTTTGCCTCAGTCTGCACCGGCGAGGGCTCTAACCACACTGCCCAAGTCACAGAAGGCAAAAACAAGGGCTCTGCAAATGAAGAACTGCCCACAGTAGGAGAAGATCAGGTTCGAGACCTCTTAAGGAACCTGGACTTTGAGGAAAGACTGTTCAGGGACCTGCTTGGGACCTTCAACAGGAGATGGTCCCAGAGAAAAGGGGTCTAGGAGCAGTTCAGTTACTGAAGTTACCTGAAGGTGCGTAAGTCCATGGGACCTGATGAAATCCACCCACAGGTACTGAGGGAGCTGGCGGACAAAATTGCTAAGCCGCTTTCCATTGTATTTGAGAAATCATGACAATCTGGCGAAGTTCCCGCTGACTGGAAAAAGGGGAATATAACCCCGGTATTCAAAAAAGGAAAAAGGAAGACCCAGGGAACTACAGGCCAGTCAGCCTCACCTCTGTGCCTGGCAAGATCATGGAGCAGATCCTCCTGGAATCTCTGCTAAGGCACGTGGAAAATAAAGAGGTGATTGGAGACAGCCAGCATGGCTTCACCAAGGGCAAATTGTGCCTGACAACTTTGGTGGCCTTTTACAATACTGCCACAGACTTGGTGGACAAGGGCAGAGCAACAGACATCATTTACCTGGACTTATGCAAAGCATTTGACACCGTCCGGCACGATATCCTGGTCTCAAAATTGGAAAGCCATGGGTTTGATGAATGGACCACTCGGTGGATAAGGAACTAGCTGAATAGCCGCACTGAAAGGGTTGTGGTCAATGGTTCAATGTCCAATTGGCGGCCAGTGGCGAGTGGTGTTCCTCAGGGGTCGGTACTGGGACCAGTGCTGTTCAACATCTTTGTCAGAGACATGGACAGTGGGATAGAGTGCACCCTCAGCAAGTTTGCCAATGACACCAAGCTCGGTGGCGCGGTCGACACCCTGGAGGGAAGGGGTGCCATCCAGAGTGACCTGGATAGGCTTGAGAGATGGGCTTGTGCAAGTCGCATGAAGTTCAAGCAGGCCAAGTGCAGGGTCCTGCACCTGGGACGTGGCAATCCCCAATACAGGTTGGGCGGAGAATGGCTGGAGAGCAGCCCTGAGGAGAAGGACTTGGGGGTGTTTGTGGGTGAGGAGCTCAACATGAGCCGGCAATGTGCACTGGCAGCCCAGAAAGCCAACCGCATCCTGGGCTGCATCAAGAGGAGTGTGGCCAGCAGGTCACGGGAGGTGATTCTACCTTTCTACTCTGCGCTCGTGAGACCCCACCTGGAATACTGTGTCCAGCTTTGGAGTCCTCAACACAGGAAGGACATGGACCTGTTGGAACGGGTCCAGCGGAGGGCCACGAAGATGATCAGAGGGATGGAGCACCTCCCCTATGAAGCTAGGCTGAGAGAGCTGGGGTTGTTCAGCCTGGAGAAGAGAAGGCTCTGGGGAGACCTCATAGCAGCCTTCCAATATCTGAAGGGAGCCTACAGGAGAGCCAGAGAGGGACTCTTTGTCAGGAAGTGTTAGTGACAGGACAAGGGATAATGGTTTTAAATTGGAAAAGGGGAGATTTAGATTAGATATTAGGAGGAAATTCTTTCCTGTGAGGGTGGTGAAGCACTGGAACAGGTTGCCCAGGGAAGTTGTGGATGCCCCATCCCTGGAAGTGTTTAAGGCCAGGCTGGATGGGGCTTTGAGCAAGATGCTCTAGTGGAGGTGTCCCTGCCCATGGCAGGGGGGTTGGAACTCGATGATCTTTAAGATCCCTTCCAACTCTAACCATTCTATGATCTTCTCACACCAGACATTTACTTCTGTTAGATACTTACATGTTGCAACAGCGATCTGAATAACAATATTTGTTATTTTCTAATTATGCTTCTGTCTACAAGATATAAACTCAAAAATATCTAATAAAGCTTGTAAATCATCAGCTAAATTTCCAGCACTGTTTTCTAAAAATATTGATGCTTCCCTGCAGTCCATTCCAGGAATCGTATTTTACCTCTATGATCAATATATATCCACATACTACATTTAAGGCAATTAATGCAGTTAAGCCACCAGACAGAGCAGTTTGTGTTGTAGTTCCTGGACTCTGCTTCATAATCTTCTAGATCTCCTGAGAACTTTGTCCAAGATCACTGGAGGACTCATGGGAGGTCTCTGAGGAACATCAGGGTGCCTGCTCCTGACAGGGAAGGATTACCATGGGGGGCTGTGACTGCCAAGCTCTGGCAGGTTCTAACAAGCTCTGTGAGCTGTCCTTAGCAGAGGGGTCAGCTTTTGTCCCAGATATACCCCTGGTGAGGGACAGTCAGGCACCCTTGCAAGGGAGAGCACCATATAAGGGCTGGTCTTGAGTACAGCTCATGGAGGCAGCTAACAGATGGTAGCCTTCTCTGCAGAACAGGGTCAGGAGCTCTGCTGAGACTAGCATATGCATAATCAGTGATGACGATGAGGTGCTGCACAGCAGCCACTGCAGCAACTGTCCCTGTAACATCAGAGGCTTTAGTTCTGGGAGAGGACACAGCTATGCAGCACTAGAGCTGTAGGGAGTGTCAGTGATCTCTTGCTGGGGCAGGGAGGAATACTTCTTGTCTGCAGGAAGTGGACATACTTGTGGGCTACCCATGTTGCCAAATAAAGGAGCTGGAGGAGATCAGCAGACTCATCTCTGGTGCTACAGAGATTGACTGAATCTTCTCTAAGACCCTCCAGCTTCAAGAACCTGAGTTTAGAATCCTGAGAGGAAGAAAAAAGGTAATAGCAGTATCACAGCCCTGGACTTTGAGGAAAGACTGTTCAGGGACCTGCTTGCAAGAGTTCAACAGGAGATGGTCCCAGAGAAAAGGGGTCTAGGAGCAGTTCAGTTATTTTCTTTGGGGTTTTGGGGGTGTTTGGAGGTAGAGTATGTGTGTATTTAGATTCACCTTCTTCAAGACCAAGAGTGGTCCCTCATGATGATCAAGCAAAGGGGGCAGGAGGCCTGCATGGATGACAGAAAAACATCTTCGCTAAATTCAAACATAAGAGAAAACCCAGCGACTTGGAAGCAGAAGGAATATAGAGTAACTGTCTGAGCATGTAGGAATGAGGTTTAGAAGGTTACAGCCCACTGAATCTGGCAAGAGTTGTAAAGGACAGTGGGAAGGTTTTCTATAGGTACATCAGCAGTAAAAGGAACTTTGGAAAATGTGATGAATTGAGGATGGAGGAATTGAAGTTATTGAATATCTTAACCTTTCCTTCACCTTGGTCTTTACTGGTAAGATTTGCCTTTAGAAGTCCCAGGCCCCTGAGACCCATGGGGAGGTCTGGAGCAAAGACAGAATTTCAGGAGGGTTAGACTAGATAATCTTCAGAGACCCTTCCAACCTCAACCAATATGCAAGTTTGATGTCAAATTATAAGACAGTAGATTTTACAAGGGAGACAGTTTCATTATCACAAATATTTTAATTCTCTGCATAAATATGTTCAGGGAAAAAGAAATAGATAATTTTTGGACTGCAAAACTGTTTTTAAGAAAGACTCCGGATTAAGATATTGAAATACAAAATAGGAATTATACACTCTTGTAACAATTCAACGCTTTTTCATGACTTAAGTTGTAGTAGTCATACACGACTAGCTTCATGATACATATCTTTACTAACAATTAGTCTAATTTTATCTGTCACTTCATGACATCTTACAAGATATTTACTTAAATGTACACTACTACATTGTACAGCGATGTACAATGAAAAGACATCTTGTTTTTGAACATCAGTGTTTATCTTTTCAAAATTTTCTATTTAAATGAATTGAGTAGATGAATTAGTCATGGAAAGCCATTTTCTTGTAAATATGACAGAGGAATCTGTTTATTATGGGAAACATTTCCTTCACTTTTTTTTGTTTGTCATTAAGTAACATGAAATTCGAAACAGCCCTGTCGAGTAATTTCTTTCATGAAATATGGTATCTTTAAGACATAAAACCTTACATTAGACATCTTTCCATAAAGCTGTTACAAATATTTCAGTAATCTATTGCCAACACTTTTTCTTTATGGGGCTATCTATTCTTTTTTAATAAATAATAGTATTTGTGTAAGTCAATGTCTACTAAAGATTTTGATACAGCATTATGTGCTGTTTTGGCAATGACTGTACCTAGATTTACAAAAAAACCAATGGTCCTTGTGGAAAAATAAAGGAAAAAATCTTCCTGTATTCTGGAAAAGAAAAAGTAGCTTGTGAAATATGCTATCTAAATTTACTACATTTACAGTCAAAGTATATATTTAGTAAAATATTTTTGATGCAGATGTTATGGGGGAAAACACCATTGCCTTTAACTTAAATTCCTAAGGCCATGACATTCAAGTTCTGTCAGAAGATTTATTCATAGATATTAATCACTAAGCTTCTACATGGTTTCTACACAAATTTTGGATTTTTAAATTTCTTGATATTTACCTTTTTTTTTTTCTTTTCGAAGGAATTAAAAAGTTCCTATAATGAAATGTATATTGAAAAACAAGTGGAGAAAATGTTCACTGGGCTTATAGAAAAAGATAATTAAACCAAGCACATTACTTTCCAACTGATTTTATTCTCATGTAGAATCTGCCTATACATCTAAATTTTTCTATTTTGCCACCAGCTTTTCAACTATAACCTTAATGGAAGAATTATTGAAATTGTGACTTCAGAGGTATAGGAGGGCTTGGAAACTTCTATGGGAACACATTGACATGTAGATTCAGATAATTTAATTCTAAAATGAACTCTATTTAGTTAAGTATTTATAAAAAATAAAATTGAAAATTAAAATAATTTCATGATGATTAATTTCACTTTTTAAGGAAGGTTAGAAACATAAGCACTGGTTATTAAATCTTCATGATATCTGCATCCCTGATTCAGTTGAAAAACAGACTTTAGGTCTGACACAAATCTAAGATTGAATCCTGATACATATCTACCCAGTAGCCTGAGAGAGCCTGAATTCCTTTATTTGGCAAGCATTGATTTTGCTCTCTTTGTGGATTCTGAGAGGCATTAGTTTCTCACTGAAGGATGGCACAATGTGAGGTCATGCTCTCATCATTTTCTGCACTGACCTTATTTAAGTCATTACTATTAATCATCCACCTGGTGTTATCAGCTATATGTATAAGACAACCCCAGGTACTACAGTTTGCATTTTTTATCTCCAAAATTTGTGTGAAAATGGTAAAACATTTCAATAAACAGATCCCTATTGGTTAGTCCTGTAACCAATTCTTTCTTAAGTCACTTGGAATTTGTACTCACAGCCCTGGCTCCATATTTACTTTTGCAAATAGTGAAGAAAAAGACGAAAGAAAAAACAAACCCAGTCAAAACTGAGGCTATGCTAATTTGGGGCATCAGATTTCATCACTTTTAAAGGGCAGCTACCATAAAAATGAAGATTTTAAGGTAGAAAAGAATGCTTCCTTTAGTTCGACAGAATAATCAACCATTTTTTTAAGTGCAGTGGCCACCATCAGCGATTCACATGCTTAACTTGTTCCAAATGTCTGAATTATATAGTGTAGAACTAAAAGCAGAATTCTCCCCAAAGGGTGCCACTTTAGGAGCCTCTCTCTTTTGGTTGTGGCAAAGTGATTCATAGTTTAAATTAAGAACTTCTAGAACCCTGCAGGGTGGAACTACTTCGTTGGTTTCTGTGATTCTCAGAAGTAATTTTTCTTTCTCTCAGTCTGTGCTGTAAAATCCATTACAGACATAAGATTTCACAGGGGAACATGACAACAAAAACCTAAGTTGGGACAGCTTTGAGAATAAAATCTAGCAGATGGAAACAAATGTTATAGTCTCCAAAAGAAAGGAAGTGTGGCAATTAGAGCTGCTGAACTGTATAGGAATTGTATAATGTTATTTACAAAATTTGGACTGAGGCAACACCGGAAGGATACTCACAGTGAAGAAAAAAGTTGCACAAGTTTAGAAAAACCTGCTTCCTTCCACCCCCCTCCTCAACTTTGTTTTTATCACTTCTCTGTTACTGTGAAGATCTTCCCTTCTCTTTCATCTTCATTTTGCACAGATGAACATAAGGTCTTATTGAAATGGGGTGGAGTTAAAAGAGACCATTTTTATTATTATTATTGGTAAGCAAATCATCAGACATTAATTTCAGGCAAATACATTTCCAACCTCAAGTATTCAAAAACCTTGTACCAAATCTCAGAATATGATGGCTCTAAAAAGAGAAATCTGATTATTTTAAAAACAAATATTCCTTGTCAACTTTTCTGCATAAATTTCTTTTTCTGACAGGAAAGTTTTATTTTAAGAAAAGTAAATGGAGGTAAAAATTGCATCATGAAACTGCAAAAACTGAGACTTGGGAGAAAAAAATAAGGAAGTAATCCTAACACATATTTCTCAACAGAACCAGTTCATAGTGGACTTGAATTTTGTCTTTTCTCTTCTACATACTTCTCCTTCATTGTGTCCTGACTCAGTATTTTTGTCTATATGATCCATCTCACACCTAACTATGCTGCTTTTGATTTCCTTTCTGTTTATTTCTCTTTTCTAACATGACATAAAAAATGTTTTTAACATATCTTTGCTTTCAAGCACATGGTCCCCCTTTTCTTGCTGTTGATATCTTATGATCCTTTCCTTTATTTCCACAAAAAATCTCTCTTTCTGTGTTTCCCTTGTGCCTATCTGGGCACAGGCCAGCATACTGAATTAACATTAAGTTTCCGCATTTCAGTATGTGAACTTTAGTTTCTCTTTTTTTTCTGAAAAAAACTTCAAGTTGAAAGAACACTGACTGACAGTTCTTCTGAGTGCTTTTCAAAGGGAATAATTGTTGAAAAGAGCAACGACCATTCCTTCCACTGTCAATGTTGCAGTCATATGAAGCAGCTTTCAACTTTCAATTCGTATTGTGATTTACATTGTTGATTACTGAACTAGTATTATTCACCATTTTATACTTATTATGGAACCATGAGGAAATTATCCTCTGACTATGTTCTTCCCGGTAAGTAAGAAGTGTTTATTTGCTAAGTTTGCAGTGAAAATTGAAGCAACATTAATTTTCTGCCAATCTGTCCATTGCTTTTTTTCTTGGAAATTTGGAGGAAATTAAGTCTGTTATATTAGATGCCACCTTCCTTTCAACTTAGAATAACAGTTTGGTGTTGGTTTTTTAAGCACTGCGTAAAAAGCATATGAAGAGAATGATAGAAGACTTGATGGTCAACATTTGGTAGTGTTAACAGTTGACTTTGTGATCTAAAGGTCTTTCCAACCTAAATGATTCTATGATTCTGTATTGACTACTGGTCTGCATTTAGGCCTAAATTCAGCCAAGCATTCATCTTTTTAACTTGTAGAAACCGCTTTTGAAATACTAATGTTATTTCTACATTGCTATTGTTACACCCTTATACTACGCTAGTCTGCTTAAGGCAGCAACCACGACTCCTTTTGCAGTTTGAGTTACAAATATTGATTGGGAAATTAGCAAAACTGTTTTCCTATGGGAATTACTCTTCTAAGATGCTTCTACAGCTCCATTTCTTGTATCTGCATAATAGACCAGCTTAAGCCCTATCCTTTGTCTCTTTTAATGACTTTATGCAGTTTAAGATATCATAGGACACAATGTGAGCAATTCCAACAGGGGATCTCCCTCCACGTAGGGACATTTTGAAACATTGCCACCATGTGGTACACTAAACTGTGTTATTTCTAATTGAGTTCAGAAAAAGCAGAGTACAGATTTAAAACAAAAGTTGTGAATAATTATTTTTTTCCACATTTTGATTTCCCATACATTGCTACCTAAACATATTAGCATTGGACAATTTTTACGGACCCATTGACCTCTCAGATAAATATTTCATTTCAAGCACTAGCTATTAATAAAAGGCAGACCAGCCAAAATGAAATTATCTGCTTTTAGCAACATGGTACTTATAAACTGAAACTTTACCACCTTACAGTATGATGAGAGTTATGTTACTACTAAACAGAATATTAAAAGTTTCAAAACAAAGCTGTGAAAACTGTGGGGTATCATAGAATGCTTAACTTGTAGCTATTCCTCCAACTGACAGGAAACAATACCTTAGTTTTATACTTATTCAAGGCCTGGATACTCTTTGTTATTGTTTTGCTCCAACCTCTGGCTCTTGGCTTCTGAGCTTATGTGATGACACTGTTATTATCTTAATTAATTTTTCAGTCTCTGTGTAAAATAAATTTCATTTATTATCTCCCAACAAATTTTCTTGATGTACAAAAAAATTGGAAAAAATAGTACTCGAAATCAAAAGCATTGATTTTTTTCCCCAATATGTTTATAAAAAGATTGCTCAGTAGGATATAGTGGAGTATATGTTTATGAAAAGCACACAAAGAGAAATAATGGAAATAAATTACATTATACCTTTAGTATCTCCTTTGAAGAAATACAGTTGTCCACAGGGGTTAATCTTCTCCACTAGTAAGACAAAAAGACTTTCTTAGTAACAAACTGTGCTTCTCTAAAGTACATTTGGGAGATTGGAAAAGCCATAATCAGGAAAATTCTGAGAACAATTTTACCCTCACTAACAATTATGCATGACTATTTGGGATAAAAATATTGCTGAGATGATTTCAGAATTGTTCAGACACCAGCTGTCAGCATATGACAATCCTTATACAATAAAATGGCGACTTTAATGAAGAATTAAGAGAATAAAACAACTCAATGTCTAAATTATGCTTACTAAAACAGAAGTTCCTAACTCATAGAGTTTATTCTGGTAGAAATCTGACTTTTGAGCCTTGTCTTAACCCTTAAAATGACCTTAATTTTTTTTTTTTTTTAGCACTGTTCATTTCGTAATTAAATACAAGGCAGCGTCTTTCAAAGTTGTTCTGTTGACTCATTCTTGTCGGAGAACAGAGCCCTGACAATGTCATATGGTTTCGTAAAACATCGAGGAATTGTGGCACATGATTATCACAGCCCTTTTGGGAAGGGGAGCCTTATCTTCTAATTCTCTGTGCATAACCACTGCTACTGATACAGAAGAGTGAAAGTTGTCTATAATGGGCCACTTCATCTTTCACCCATTTCCTATAATATTTTCACTGGCATGATGCCTGGCTTTCTGGATATCAAGAGTGATTGTACGAAACACAGGGCAATGGAAGGCTTCTCGCAAACACATAGATATACACATAACGTATGGAAACTTATGGAACTCATGGAAAGATGATCAGTCTTCAACAGCAGCAAAAATCAGGACTTCTGCTCACCATCGCCAAGGAAATAGGTAAACAAACAGCTAAGGACAAGGGAGAATTGACTGTGAGTTTGCAGTACAGAGCTGTACCACAATAACTGTCCATGTCTGTGCTTCAAATCCTCATGGCAGAGGCAATTTATTCTCTTTTCCTTAATGTCAATCTTCCTTTCTTATTATGGTGTTTGCTGAAAGTAGATTATTTGAAATAGTGTATATTTAAAAATGTACATTAATGGTCTAAACGTACTGCAGAATGGCAACTTGCAGGACCTTATGGGAAGATCCCATTTCTAAAGAATGATAATCATTAGAAGCATTTAAATGTCTCTTTGTATTTTAGATTGGCAAAAAACGTATGTTCATTTCCCTAATTCCTTCCACCTGAGGATATTAAAGCTCTTTACAAACTTGAATAAAGCCTCACTGCCCTATGGGAGGTAAGTAAATATAATTATCCTCATTTTACTGATACAGAAATTGAGACTTTGGGAAGACTGACTTGAACTAAAGTAGTGAAATTAGAGGCTATATCACACTTTTCTGCCTTAGCAAAGTTCTATCACCGTTATTTGTTGAATATTTAATGCAATGCTGAAATTTGAAGCAGGAATACTGGTTTGATAGCTGTCATAAAGATGAATTCTAAGTGTTTAAAATATCCAGAAATGAACTATAGCAAAATCCATAAAGATTTGCAAGAACAGTATTAGTTCATAACTATCACCAGATAATAATGTGTTATCAAAAAAGATAGGAAAGCTGCCCAGGGTTATTTAAATTTCAAAAGTGACTAAACTGGGTGCCTTCAGTTTGAAAGAAGCAACTTAAGGCATCTTGAAGAGGCTGCTTTTCAGAAGGATGTTGATCTCTTCAGTGCCCTTAAGGGTGTGAGGCACTCAAGAAGTGAAGCACCCTAAATTCCTAGAATTTATTTTTTTTTTAATTTAATCTCTTTAAGGTCTTTAGACCAAATAATGCCTGTTTGATATAGTTTTTACACAGTGCCTGTCTCAGTGGAATAGCTATAGTGAAATAAGTAATACATGATAAATATTTTATCGTTAATCAGTATATCAGATTCTTTCAAATCATATCAGATTCTTTAAAAATATTTAGCATTTCCTCTTATGGTATTAAGCAAAATAAATTTAAAATAATTATAAACAGAGCAATAAAAAACATAATTACAATAGTGTAGCTTATAACTGTCAATATTAATACACAGTAACATTTGTAATTCCCAGCTCTAATAATAATATTTATAATCTGAAGCTTCTGGCAAAAAGAAGGCATAACACTTTATTTTGGAGGACATTTTTTTAATTGGCCTATATAATTGTCTCCTTTCCCACTAACTTTGTTATTTAAAATTCATATGATATTTATATCAGGTTCAGCTCCATCAGAGCATGAGCATTTTACAATTCATACATGAAATATTAACCTGCAAGCAATGCCATATTAACACAGTTCTTTGTACTGTGTGACGACTAAATTATCAATATTAAAACAAAGAAAGAAGAAATAACCAGCATGAGACACAGCAAACTACCGTTTTATTATGGCATTGACTTTTTAGGAACAAAGCATATTCTTTTTGCTTGTTATTCATTCTGTTTCAAATAGTTTAGCTTATGTTTAAAATATAAACCCTTCTTCCTACCTAATTAGAGAGAAGAAATCTTTACCTTCCTTTTTTTTTTACCTTTTTTTTTCACCTTTTTTTTTCACTCCTCATTTAGAGCTAGAACTCTAGCCTTCTGTTGAGATAGATAACCTTTTCTTCATGTGATAAAGTTAAAGTAACGTTCTTCACACTTGGAAGATCTCGAGTTGTACATTCACCAGGAATCCAGCTGAGAAATGATGCAAAACACTGTTTCTCTGGTGAAAGTTGTAAACCAATTAGGCAGCAAATAAATATCAGTGTGACATTAGGTTCAATAATGGAGAAAGGATATGATGAGTAAATATTTTTAGCCCTTTCCACATAATGCTGGTGCAGTTCTTTTTTATGTAGTTAAAAATTTCATGTTTCTGAGTTATGGATGATATCTTTATTTAATTGCAACAGTGTTTTATGCCTGAATATGGGGTGCTTTGGCCTTTAGGATTTAATTTACTTTTTTTTTTTTTTAATAATACTTAAACTACTTGAAATATTTGGCTTCTTAAAATTGTGTAATCATTTGTTTTTAAATACACATTGAACTCTAAAATGTTTTGGATCTTTCATATGAAAGATCATATCATTTTCAGAGTGAGTCCTTTTGAGTTGTTTACATCCTTGCTCACCTACACCTAAAGTTTGGTACGCATTGGTAGGATCAGTAGGTTCTGAACATGGTTCTTTTTTTCATTGTTTATTAAAAGAGATTTATAAAAAATGGCATTTCACTACAGATTTTGAGTATTCATATTCTCTCAACCTGGTTATGCTGTTTTCTTGGATAAATGACAGAGATACTGTCCTTTAGCAGTTCCGTGTGTGGAAAAAAAAAAAAAAAAAAAAAAAAAAGATGGTGAGAGAAAAAGAAAGAAAGATACAAAGAAATACTTTCTTCTGAGAAATGGCTGTGGTGGTAATTTCCTAGGATTCCTCAATGTTCAGTGCAGCTGCTTCCACAAGCCCAAGAGGCATCTTCAGGCTTTTCACAGGTCAAGAGGAAAAGTGGTGACAATCTCTTTGCATGTGGCTCTTGGTTGAATGTCAGAGCCATATTTTAGATCAGGCAGCTAGACTTTTACAATGGTCCTGACAGTAACTCATAATCCAACTGTAATATTTTTTTTATCTTCCTTACAAAAGGGAAAGAAACATGTGAAAATACTGACATTAATACCTAATACCATTGGCCTCGGTTAGTTCATCACCATGATTCCGGCACAATTGTAAAGAATTATGAACATTGGCATTTCTAATGCATGTTTTAGCAAGCATGTCTTTCCACAGTGGACATGTACACTGTAAGTACATCAAGCTATTAGAGTGTGTCCAGAGTAGGGCGACCAAGATGGTGAAAGGTCTTGAGGGCAAGACTTACAAGGAGTGGCTGACATCACTTGGTTTGTTCGGCTTGGAGAAGAGAAGGCTGAAGGGTGACCTCATGGCCGTCTACAACTTCCTCACGGAGGGGACAGTGGAGGGGGAAGCTGCATCAGGGGAAGTTTAGACTGGGCATTAGGAAAAGGTTCTTCACTGAGAGGGTGGTCAGTCACTGGAACAGGCTCCCCAGGGAAGCTGTCATGGCATCAAGCCTGTTCAAGGAGTGTCTGGACGATGCTCTTAGTCATATGGTTTAGTATTAGATAGTCCTGAGAGGAGCAAGTAGATGGACTCTATCATCCTTATAAGTCCCTTCCAACTCGAGATATTCCATGATTCTATTATTCTGTGATTCTATGTCCTAGGACTACTTCTTATTTACTTCTCTGCTGTCGTTCAAGACTGGCCAGAAAAATTCAGAAGGCATTTACCCACTATCCATCATTTACACAGAAATATCAAAAATATCAAGTCACAGTAATAAAAAGTGTTTTTATTAAACTAATAAAAGGGTGTTACAAAACAAAATTCCTTGTGTATTTCCAGACAACAGTTTAAAAAGAGGACAAATGCCTCAGCACTGAATAGTAACACTGCTTTATAAACAGAGAAAATGGTGTATGGGGGAGAGTTTACAAATAGAGTGCCTGAATTCCAGAAATATAGCATTAATTTGGCTCAAAGAATAGGAAAAAAAGAAACAAAAACAAAACCAAAAAGTTAGTTTTTCAAAACTTAGTGGATGTTAGGAGATGAACTTGTGTGAGGAGACTCTTGGAATCATTGTGAACCCCTCCTGGACCAAATCGGACTGGGACCTAACAGGAGAGTAGTGACAGAGAGAAACTAGGGCTCCACAAAACCTTAATTGGTAGGCATGGACCTAATCCTTTTTAATTGAAAGAAGCTGTTTCTGCTAACAAAGGAGTAGTCTCATAAAGTCTAGGTGATAACAAAGGACTTGTGCTCACAAGAGGGGCACAGCACTGTTAAAGCGTTCATCAATTTTTTACCTATAGCTATGTCAGTGAAAACAACCATTCCTAAGGCTTATAATAACTTAGCAATTACACATTTTAGCTAGAGACCACAATTACATGACAGTTTTGCCACTGAGTATAGACAAAGCTGAGAAGTATATGTTGTCCAATGTGAATGTGCTTGTAAGCCAGGGTGAAAGTTTATAGTGGAAAGAGGCTGTAAGAATCCAAGAATAAGGAAGCTGAAGTAAACTAGCTGTATGTTAGCTCAGACTAACTCCATAAAATGTAAGACACGTTTTCTGCAGTTGGAGTTCCCCTGGAGCATGGGATTTTGAAATACAGAATCAAGAAGTCAAAACTGGAATTTTAATAAATTAGGAGCAAAACAGCTTAGGTCATGGTCTCCAGGTTTTGACTTGGACATACTGTGTAACATGAATGTCCCCATAGTATGGAGGCTATAAAAAGGAGACTCACTAGAATAGCAAATAGCAGTGCAAATGGAAAATGGAAAATGGAAGGAATCACTTGCTTCAGTAAGTCTCAGACCTGTTTGGAAAACAATAATAGAGGTACAGCTTTATTGCCTTTAGTGGAAGAAGGATGGAGTACCAAATCTTAAAATTATTAAATCTCCAAATTGTCTTCCTTTTAAAACTTATTAAAATTTTAACTTAATGGAAGGCAATTACTGTGGAGAAAGTTTTATTTCCCCTTGAAGAAATATCAAAATGTGTGGACATAAGAATGTCAGAAATCTCCAAAGCCAGGCTGAAGACTCTTTACGTAAGTTTTCTAGAAAAATATTCTGTTCAGTGATGTTTTACTAACATGTCACTGTTTAGAACGCAAGCTCGTCAGTGAAGACAAAAGTAATTTTCCAACTGAATACAGCAAAGTTGTATTTGCTCCAACTGCAGGCTGTCAAAACATGTTCACAAGGACTTCAGGACTGAAGAACACCTGTTTAGACTTGCAAGCTCTACATGTAATTTTATATACCAACACGCTCATTTAATCAACCCCATAATCAACACATAGATGAATCAGCCCTCAAAATATTTTTTAGTCTCTCACGTTACACTGTGTGCAATCCTGTAGAACCTGAGCATAATGTATTGTCCTTGAAACAGCATTCCTTGGGCAATCTTTTCTGTAGCTATAGTAATTTGCAGAAAGCTACAATCTGTTATTTCTTTTGCAAAGCAGCAATATGGAAAAAAAAAAAAAAAGTTTATTTCAATTTTAATATGATTTTATATAACAGGAAATACCCATTAGCAGTTTCCAGAGACTGATACCTTTGGTGCAGGCTAAACTACTTGCTGAGATACCTCTACTAATTCAGACTGCCTTCACAGTACAAATGTAAGATCTTATTGGAACTGCAGATTATTAAAATAACAGGGTAGAAAACTGATGCTGGCTTGACATGGACTTGCAAGGGGCAGTTCTTAAAAAAATTCTAACAAGTCTCAGACACTGGTCTTAAAAGTATTTTTTTAGACAAGTCCACCTCTATGCAAAGAATCAACTGTCCTTGCCTACATTTTGAATGTGTGTTGGCACTGGAAAGGAGATAGACTAAAAGCATAATCTGTAACCTTCCCTATCTGCAGTAAACATGTAGGCTGAAAAAAAAGAAATTGACAAAAGCTCTGTACCTTCTCTACAGTACACTCTTCCTCAACATCCTCTCCTGCAAAGGATAAGACCCTAGATCATATAGTTCAGGAGTAATAAAAATGATATAATAGGTAATGGATTTATACTAGGTTAATCAGAGAGTTTGGATGTGGCTACTGTTCACCCAATTGCACAGGGTGGCTGGGAAACATACATTTGTCATTTTAGTTATTTTCTGATATTTTTACATAATAACAAGATTTAGAGACATAGAGTTTAGAAAGGGCAGAAGAAAAGTAGGAAGTAAAACTTTGTGTGAACTGTGATAAATAACTATCATTGCATTTTGCAACTTTTCCAAATGTAGTTTCTAGTCCATGCAGAAGGCTGTTTACATCTGGTAGGATGTTTGTCAGACTTGATCTATCCTTGGGTAGCTACTGTGGGAAAGCTAATGAGAAGTATATAAAACGCTATTACAGATAGATGACCAAATTGTTTCTATTTCACTGCTGAAAAGCAAGTGTAATGTAAAAACCATGACAATGTTGCATTCCAGGCATGTTATTGAGGATTGCAAGGATCATTCTTCGAAAAATGCTGCAAATTGATGTAGGCCTGTATAGTGAGATATTAAGTGGAAAAGACCAATATTTAAATGTTTTGAGATCTGTGTAGCATGCTTTAGTGTCAAGCATCCTTAAAATAAGAAAAAAAGAAGAATTTTACTTCAAAAATAAAGTATTGAAAATAATTTTTCAGTTAGTGAAAATGGATGGCTGCAATCACAGCAGTTCCTGAAAGCTGATACAATCCTTTAGTGTCATTGGGAACACTCAATTTCTTCACTATTGTCTCAGAACTAAGTTTTAAGCCTTTGGAACACATCTCTCACTTAAAATGTTAAGTATTATAATTTCTACAACACATAACGTATTAGTTTGACTTTTATTCTTGTGGGCAAACCTTTTTCTCAAACAGATTTTTTCCTTTGACACTGTTACTTTTCAAAACAGAACTCAAGAGTCTGGTATAATAGTGTTTGGTGGTTTTGAAATGATTTGCTATCTGCACGGGCACAGCAGCAAACCAATTTTTGTTTAGGACATGAATATCACTGTACACAGTATACAATCCAGCAGATGTTCAATAAGAATCAGAAGTCATATTTACTTGCAAAGAATTTACCACAGGAATTTTGTTCTTCAGTAGCTCTCTGGACTTAATCTAGGTTTATTACATAGCAAACCTCCAAAGCTTTTTAAGTAAATAGATTTATGTCTGTACAGAGACTGTTGGGCCAGTTTCTAGCACTAACTTGACAGAAGATGAAGCTGCTAAGACAGTAAAACTGTGTAGAATACACATTATTGCATACACATTGTGTTTGGGAGTGCTTATATCTGCAGAAAAACACTCTTTCTCAGCCACATCATACAGCTGCTGTTCAAACTGTGTGATAACAATACCTCCAATTTTTCTAATACTGGTTAGGCCAGCGTTGTTTTGTAGAGCATAGCACAGCTTTAGAGATTCTTTTGCATAACATAGCAAACTTTGGTATGTTTTATATTACTGTCTACAAATGATATTTTTGTTTCTTGCAGTCTTTTTAAACTTTTTTTTCCTTTTTCCCCTTGTTTTTTTTTTTTTAGCTTTATTATGAGGTCTGGGAGTAGTGAGGTTTTGGTTGGTTTTTCTGTTGTTGTTGTTTTGGGGTTTTTATATAGAATATTCTTTAAATGAGATCTGTAACAGATATTTGAATAGTTCTTGCTTTATCTTGTCTCTAGGAACATTACTTCCACTATGGATTTACAGCATTCTCCTGGAGAAACTGGCTGCTCATACCTTGGACAGGCATACTCTTCCCTGGGTAAAAAACTGGCTGGATGGCTGGGTACAAACAGTTGTGGTAAATGGAGCTAAATCCAGTTGGTGGCTGGTCACAAGTGGTATTCCCTAGGGCTCAGTACTGGGGCCAGTTCTCTTTAATGTCTTCATCAATGGTCTGGATGAGGGTATTGAATGCATCCTCAGTAAGTTTGCAATGACACCAAGTTAGGCAGGAGTGTCGATCTGCTTGAGGGTAGGATGGCTCTACGGAGGGGTCTGGACAAGTTGGGTCAGGGGGCTGAGGCCAACTGCAGGAGATTCAACAAGGCCAAGTCCCAGGTCCTGCACTTGGGTCACAACAACCCCATGCAGCGCTACAGGCTTGGGGAAGAGTGACTGGAAAGCTGCCACCCTGGGGGTATTGGTCAATAGCTAGCTGAATATAAGCTGTGGTGTGCCCAAGTGGCCAAGAAGGCCAATGGCATCCTGGCTTGTGTCAGAAATAGTGCAGCCAACAGGCCCAGGGAAGTGATTGTTCCCTTGTACTCCGCACTGTTGAGGCTGCATCTCAAATACTGTGTTCTGTGTTGGGCCCCTTGCTACAACAAAGACATAGAGGTGCTAGAGTGTGTCCAAAGAGGGGCAGTAAAGCTGTTGAAGGGTCTAGAGAACAAGTCCTTTGAGAAGCAACTGAGAGAACTGGGGTTGTTTAGTCTGGAGAAAAGAAGGCTGAGAGCAGACCTTATTGCTCTCTACAACTACCTGAAGTGAGGTTGTAGCGAGGTAGGTGTCAGTATCTTCTCCCAAGTAAAAAGTTATAGGACAAGAGGAAATGGCCCTCAAGTTGCACCAGGGGAGTTTAGATTAGTTATTAGAAAAAATTTCTTCACCGAAAGGGTTACCAAGTGTCCTGGTTTGAGGTAAACCAGGACTAATTTTCTGTTCAGTAATTGTACTTTTTCAGCTGGGCCTCTTCTAACTAACTAAACTCTGAAATTAACAGCATATTTTTCAGAAACTGCTCACTCTTACAGTGATAAGACCTGATTGTATCAAGGAATGGTATGTAGAGAGGCCCTTGCTTATACTTATTGCTATAACAACCGAGGTCAGGTAAATTTTTTATTTGCCCCGTTGGAGGGTTGGAAGCGGAAAAGAGGGGTCACACCTGTAGGGAGGAACAGACAAGACAGGTGACCCAAAACTGACCAACAGGGTATTCCATCCTATCTGCATCATGCTCAGTATAAAAGCTGAGGGATCAAAGGGTCAACGCTCTTCCTTCAATGGCCGACATCTGAGGAGGACTCTGTCTGTTCGTCTGCCTTTGATCCCGATCCAAGCAATCCTGACCCCAGATCTGGAATCCAGCTCCTGTCCATCACCGAGTCCAGCCTGGGACTTTCCCCTGTGCCTGCCGGTGACATGATCATCACCCTGGGAGCTTGATACGGTTTTGTATATACTGTATACTTTTTTCTTTTATTTTTTCCTTTTCTTATTAATATTTATTATTTCATTATTTATTAATATTTTCATTAAAGTAGTTTAGTTTTTTCTAAACTCATAGATCTCTTTTATCTCTTCCTCTCCTCTCTTTTCCTTAGAGGGGGGAGGGAGGGGCCATCTGTCATTCTGATTGGTCAATCCGGTCAAAACCATGACACCAAGCATTGGAACAGGCTGCCTAGGGAAATGGTTGAGTCCTCCACCCTGGAGGTACTTAAATGACATATGAAAGTTGGTGCTTAGGGACATGGTTTAGTGATAGACTTGGCAGTCTTAGGTTTATGGTTGGATTGGTTGATCTTATGGGTCTTTTCTAACCTAATTGATTTTATGATTCTATGATTATATGTTACTTTCAGGAAGTGGCTCTTTGCCTAAACATAGGAACCTAGTGCCATTAAAGATTTCACCAGGCATGAGACATGCATGATACTTGCAGATAAAGCATAGAACCAACTCCAGAAGCCTCAGCCATTCTAAAAAGTAGCTGAGGACCTGGTGAATACCTGGTAAGTCTCAGTGGATAATAGATAAAAATGTTTCAGCAGCTAAACCCCACTCCTATAGTCAACAAAGGGAGATGACGTTTAAAGAACAAGCCATCCAGCAATTAGCTGTGTCTAGAATAGATGGGGTGGGATCAATTCTGCCCGGTGAAAAGTATAAGAGATAATAAACTTGCTTAGGCTTAGGCATCTAGTGCCATGTTAAGTATCCTGGAATTTTCCTACCTCTTCTCCGTTTCTATGTCCAGAAGAACATAGGTTGCATAGTAACTGTCAGCTGCATGTGGATAACTAGGTGTCTCAAATGGCATAAGTTGTTTAGGTTAAAGCAGCCCTGGATACCTACATTAGGCAACTAATTTTCAGCTACATACACAAATTACTTGTATTTCTATATTTTTAGGAAGCAATAAAACTGAAAGAAAAAATCAAATAGCAAAATGAATAAAACTTCTGGTCTGGAACTAAAACTGGTTCAAATTTTTGAGGAGGTGAAAAAGAGAATAGTAGATATGAAGGAAAACTTGAAATAAGAATCGCTTGTAGTATTAAAAAAAAAAAAGTTTATTTAAAAAAACAATAACAGCAAAAACAAACAAAACCAACCAAACAAACAAAAAACAGGGAGGAAAAGTATCCTTTATTGTCACAAGTGATAAAAACAGGGAGATCATTTACTTTTGTTATTTTCCAGTACTGAATGAACAGTAACTTTGCATACTACCTACCACACAGTAGCATTTTAACATTCCTGCTATTCAATACTTGTGCTGATTTTAAGAAGAAAGGAGTTAGGGACCCACTCTTATTTTTAACTCTCTGCCAAAATAACATACCTCTGTCACAATCAATGTCTTCCTCCTTTTAGTCTTACACTCCCATGCACCAAGAAATCAGAAAGGCTGTAAAATAACGTGTTCTGGGGTTGACACTTAGTGTGTTAATTTTCACTGCTAAGTAAATTTCATACTGCCAAGTTATAAAGCCTTGAAATATAGGGTTTATAATATAAGTGCTCCTACAACCTTGAACATAACTGAGCAAATGACACAACTATAATTATGCTCTGTGAGAAACTTAATAATGTATTCTGAACTCATAATTTGGTCATTTATTTTCTATAATTGCATTTCTACTTTCTCTTTAAATGAACCTTTACAATTTTATAAACAGCATGGTCTTCTCACTAGAAATTAGATTGGCTTCTCCTTTGTTAGTACTGAGTTGCTTAGCTATATACACCTTCTTTCTCTCCCTTTATTATTTCTGCAGTGATTTGAGACTGTGTGACACAGAAGTCTAAGGACTAGACTTCCAAAACTAGATTGCAACTCCATTAAGATGGCTTGACCTAGCCATCTAATATTCTTCTAAGAAAAAAAAAAAAAAAAAAAAAAAAAATCAAACTTAGAAACCAATTTGAAAAAAAAATATAGAGAGGCCCAAACTTCACTTTTATTCTTTTGGCTTCTCAGATGCAAAAATGGATTTCAAGTTGTACTAACAGAAGTAATTAGATCATCTAATCTGACTTTCTGTATAACTTATGCCATCCACCCTCTTTCAGTTACTTTTTTTAATGACTATGACAAGCTGTGTTTTAATGTTATAGTTAATATTTATATATAATTATTTATAATATTGTGTTATACTTAATATAGTTAATATTTAGTGTCATAGTTAATGAAAACATTAACTATAAACAAAGGAATTTTAAGAAAAAATACTTTAAAAATCTTTTCATTTTTATATAATAGAAAAAAAATCTTTTTATTTTTATATAATAGCAAATATTCACAGTATTTCTCACTTAACTCAGAATAAATAAAATAAATTATAAAAACAAACAAACAAACTACAAAAAACAAACAGTCATTTATTTGAGCAGGTCTGTTTATAGCTAACAGTAACCTTTTTCCCAGAATGCAGCAACACCAAATCAAGACCAAAAGATGCATATCTCAGTCTACACACACTCCTTTTCCTTTGACAACAGCTTTGACTGTTTTCTCCAATTTATACAGCCCAACTGTATGTTCCTCCCTGTGAAACGCACCTTTATTTGTGCCACTACTACTCTTTGCAAAACTATATTATATATCTGACTAACAAAACAATTCAGGATAAACAGACCTGTGAATGATAGTCCTGAAGAAAAGGAAGCATTTTGTTGTTATTCTGTGAAAAATTTAGAAGCTTATTGAAGACTTAAAGAACTTAAAATAATGATAGAACAAAATATATGTGTAGATCTAATTTAATTATTGCTTGAAGTGTATAGAAACTTATTAGAAATAGAAATATATAGAAATATATTTTAAAGTTTCCTCCATTTATGCAGGTGCTGTTGTAGGTATTCCCAAAAATTACCCCAACAGACATTGTGCATTACTCAACAGATCTAGAGATTGGTCTGAAAAGGTCTAAATTATAGTTTTCACTTTTCATCATGCTTTTAAAGAAATGTGTTCCCTATTCAATCAAGGTAATTTTTTAAATTACCAGAAACACTAAGAAGGCCAGTCTCTTTTAAATACATTCCCAAATCCATCAGAAATACAGACTGAAAATTTTTAAGCTCTTAAAGCTGTAATGCAATGAACTACAATGAATACATAGTGATTAATGAACCTGAAATGTGTCTTCAAATGTTTTCTCTTCTATCTAACTGAATAATTATAGTGTGGTCTCAGATTTTATTCTCTGATCTTAAGAAACTTTCATTCTAAAACATGAGCAATCTACATGAGTGGAAAAAAAACCAAACCCCAAAAACCAAAAATCCCCAATTAACCAATTAATCAATCAAACAAAAACACCCCAGTGCACTCCAAACCCCCACAAAACCCACGCAGTCTGACTGAAAGAGATGGAAGGAAGTTGTCTACAAATTTATGAGGAGGAAGTAAAGAAGATAGAGGCAGACTCTTCTCAGTCACACCCAGTGACAGGACAAGAATTAATGGGCATAAATTCAAGAAAATTCCACTCAACCATAAGAATTTTTTTTTATGTGATAGTGGTCAAAGACTGGAACAGGTTGCCCAGAGAGGTTGCAATGTCTCCATCCTTGGAGATACTCAAAACCCAGCTGAACATGGTCCCGCATTGAGTAAGAGGCAGGACTAGATGATCTTTGGGGGTCCCAGACGACCTCAGTTGTCCTGTGAAAAAAGAATCAAAACATTCATGTCACTGATACCATTTACCTAAGTACCAGTCCCACTAGAATTCAAATCTATTCTTCTAGTTCTACTACTCTAAATCCTGCTGAGTGGTCAACTTGCTGAGCGTGCACTCAATCCCAAAACCTTGCTGAGGGTGCACTCAATCCAAACATCCATGTTGCTGACAAAGATGTTGAACGGCACCTGTCCCAGTACCAGCCCCTGAGGAACACCACTCATCGCTGGTCTCCACTTGGACCTCGAGCTGTTGACCACAATTCTTTGAGTGTTGCCATCCAGCACCATTTGCATGCATGTAGGCAAATACTTCGAAAAATAATGTCATTGAATGGTGTGAATGTGCTTGTAACTGAAGCAAATCTTGCCTTCCTTTCTGTGAGTCAGGACAGTTGTGCTTAGGGATCTACCTGAACATGTTTCAGCTTGTAATTTTCTTCTACTGCTGACATTATCATCATGTAAAGGAAATATGGAACAAGTCCATTTCAAGTGTCTACATTTCTCTTTATTATACTTATTTTTTTCTAAACATAGTGGCTAAATATTTCCATCTATCCTGGATTCTAAATTTTTATCATACTAAAAGTTTAAAACTATTGAAACTTAAAGAACCAAAGGAGAAAAATCATAATAAAATAAAATAAAATAAAATAAAATAAAATAAAATAAAATAAAATAAAATAAAATAAAATGTGTAACCAATCAACTAAAACTAATTTACTACTAACATTAAAACTACAACTACAAACTACAACCACAGTCATTTCATTGCATCAGTAACTCTGACTATCATGTCTCTGAACATTTAAAAAACTAAAACTTTTCTTCTAGAATATTTATGCTTTGTACATCTTAGAAGGAGTCCAAGAGAAATGGCAACAAAAGAATAAAAGTTTCTAGAAACAAATAGCTTATCTTTTCACTAACTAAGCACTAACTAAGCAACATTCAAAGACATCTGTTCATATTTCAGAAGGCGTCAGGTGGAACTGATTTGTAGAAAAACTTATTAAATTTTAAGTGATTTATTAGCCCTTATCTTTGACAAAAATGAAATCTGTATGTCTGGAATAAATTTATATCATTAGATTTGACATTGGCCTCCTGCAACAAGTATGCCTTAAAATGACTTTGTGCAGTAACTCTGCTACTGAAGTGCATCATTTTATCAATTCTTTGCTCCACTTTCATGTATGTGAAAACAATTTCAAATTTTATTATATTCCCATAAGATCTTTTAAATTATCTCAGACAGGAGGAAGGCAGAATGCAAGGATGGTAGGAAGAAGACTGAGCAGGAAAATTAAGTAACAATTTGGCTACCTTATTTACAAAGACACATCACATGACAAAAATATTTTTTAAATAAATATTTTAAGAAATAGTTAATGGACAAAATAAAATGAGGTGAATTTACCTAATCAAATCTAATTTAATCTAATATATATTTTGTGGAAAAAGACAAAAAATTGGAAAAGAAGTCATCCCAAGACTAAAGAAGACGGGATCTATTGTCCTGTAAAAGTAAGGCCATGGAGCTAAGGAAACCAGTTTATATCACACTCCTAACATACATATGACTTAATTATGATGAATCTCTATGATGAAAGCTAGCCATGTTTCACTTTTGGAAAAAGAATATTAAAATCTATATTACAGTATAATATACAGCAAATAGCTGTTCAAAGTTTGCTTTTTCCCACTCTCAGAAAACTATGTTTTAAATAAATTAAATTGTAATTTCTAAAAGTCTTAGATGTTCCTTGAGGCCACAGGGAGTGCTGCATTGACCAGAATTGCATTCACGGTAGAGTCTAACCTATTGCAGTGTAAGTTCATCCTTGGTGAATTATTGCTCTTAGCTTTGGGAGGCCTCATGACACTGATTCAGCCACAACCTGTTAGTATATTTCAGAAGCTTGTTTCTTTGAACTGGATAATTAAAACTCTCTGAAAATCCTTTGGTTCTAATTGCCTTATATGACTTAGTGGGAACTTAGAATTTTGTGGCCAAAAGTGATGGTAATTGGAGAAGGTGATTATTGTTTTCTCGTAGTTTTCTTGGGAACTGTACTTCAGGAGACTAGTTGTTTTCTTTCAATAACAGGTGTTTCTTTCAGTAACAGGTGTTAATAGAATCAATGATGGAAGTGTCAATGAATCTTGTTTTTCTTCTGTGTGTGAAAAACAGACAAAAAATCTTTTTCTTTAAAAAAACTATACAAAAACTGTACATTGGCTGGACTTATACCATCTTGATTTTGCTCTAATGGTGGAGATGAATGTTTCAAAACTCAAGAAGGAATATATGAAACTTGCAACTTTTTTAAGATTGCTTTCGAAGTGAAGTTTTGTTTATATTTTAATTCTGTTTTATAGTTTAGTCTGGTTTTTTGCTCAATTACTATTAGGTCTGAATTAGATAAAGAAAGTTTGAAAAAATTAATAGGAGCTGTCATTTTTCTGATACAGACAATAAGAAGATGTAACCTTCTTTTACATTTATGTGTGTCATTTTCTGTTATATCTATATACTTCCAGAAAGCTTGATTCTATAACATTTCTCATTCAGAGAATTTCAGAGTGTTTCTTCTTCTCTCATTGTAAACCATTGATTATACTGCCCACAGTAAAATAAAAGAATCTTGCATAAATAACAGGAATTTATTAGTTACGGAAACATTTAGAGAGGAAACAATTGGATTGAAAAGGTTTATTTGTAAAGCCCATAATGAATTCACTGAATCTCAATAGAAATTCAAATGCATGACAAAGAAAACAAGGTGATAGCATTTTCAGCCCTGAGCAAAACAAACAAGTGAAACAAATCATCCATCCACTATGGGGCAGCCATTTGTGCAATATGTAATTGATTATTTAAAACAAAAACTATATCATAATCTCAGTACAAGAGGGGAGAAAACTTCAAGGACATTTGACAAAAAGCTAGAGGATGAGAAAATAAAGAATCTTCAATGCATACAAGAAAGAGGAATGGAAGGAAGGAAGGAAGGAAGGAAGGAAGGAAGGAAGGAAGGAAGGAAGGAAGGAAGGGAGAGAGGAAGGAAGGAAGGAAGGAAGGAAGGAAGGAAGGAAGGAAGGAAGGAAGGAAGGAAGGAAGGAAAGGAAGAAACGAAGGAAGGAAGGAAGGAAGGAAGGAAGGAAGGAAGGAAGGAAGGAAGGAAGAAAGAAAGAAAGAAAGAAAGAAAGAAAGAAAGAAAGAAAGAAAGAAAGAAAGAAAGAGAAAGAAAGAGAGAGAGAGAGAAAGATCACAGGAAAAGGGAAAGGAACCCTAAGTTTTGTGTTTTGGGCCCTGAGACGAGAAAGCAGGAAGTTCTTAGGTTCTTCCTGAGTTATTTCTGCCATTATCCTATAAGTGTTTATTATACAATCACGTAGCCACATATTACAGAAATGGAAATGCATATTTTTAGAAATATTTTCAATAGGGAGATGTCATAATACTAATAATAATATTGTCCTTTATGACAGTCAGACAGAAAAAAAAAAAAAAAACACACAACAAAAAAACCCAAAACACTCTTGTTTGTAAATGTCTCTCTTTGAATTTATTAAAAACCGGATAAAAGAAAAGATAGCACTTGATAAATCAGATGTTAAATAACTATAGTTATTCAATACATTATAACTCATCTCAGAACAGTTCTGTATCCTGATGATGTCTGTAATTTTCTTTTTCTTTATTTTCTCTTCATTTAACTCTTACAGAGATTCCATTGAAGCATTTTGTTCTTTTGTAATTGTCATATTTCTCTATATAAAATGTACATTTTTGGTACTTTTCTGGAAGATAACTGTTGAACCAAAACATCCTCAAAGCACTTACTTAAATATTCCAACTGAATAATTTCCAGCTCACTAATAGAATAACTAGCAAGCAATCCTCACTACTAAATGCTTTCTATGAATATTTTCTTTGGAATACTATAAGCACATTCAAATATAGTGAAACTTGTAACTTATTAAGAGGGACAAGGTTTTCCTTAAATACAAACATCTGCAAAGCAGGGGAAAAGAGGGAAATATGTTCAAGTGAAGACAAGACTACAGACGAAAAAGTTTGGAGCAAATTATAAACATGAATTGCCACAAACAGTCACCAGTGGATTCCTCTGTTTTGCCAGTATCTGTTGGGAATATATTACTGAAATTGCCGCTTTTAGCAATGACTCCTGTAGGACAGAGCAAGAGAGAAACGAGTCTGTATTGTGTGTGGAGGAATCAGGTAAATGCACTGCTTGAGACGTGGTAGTTAGAGCAGTCCTGCCATTTTCAGTCAAAACTGTGATTGTTGTAGAAAGAGATCTGCATATTAAATTTCCCTTTCTTTTTAAAGCACCGTAAATCCTTCAGGATCCTGAATTGGTTAGGTAAGGTTTTCTTCATTTTTCCTTTTCATTTTATTGCATACCCCTGCATAAATGGCTCCATTTATGAGTGCAGCTGCATCTCCATCTACTTAAATGTCTGTAAATGTTCCACTGCTCTCAAAACAAAACCAAAACCCAGAAATCCTACAAGTTTTATTTTTTCATTAAAAATAAATAAATAAATAAATAAGGTTCTGAGTTCCTATATGTATAGGAACATAGCCAGGAAGTACCAGCCTGACAAAGAAAACATATTTTCTAACAATGTGGTTTTTCCCCCTCAATTTCATCAGGGTTTGAAAAAGAAATAGGTGGTTCTGCTATGAGATAGAGAATAAAGAATTTCAAGAACTGCTCCTTCTTTTGAAAGAAAAAAATACGTTTTTGAGAGTTAACACTGCAACTGATAATAATGTCATTCATTTATAAATGAATGGAATAGCTCCTTCTACACCCTTCAGTGCTATGCAACTGAAGCTAGCACTAGAAAAAATTACAAAAAGGACAAACTATGAGGTTTTTTCCTAAACAAAAAAAAATTAAGATTTTTCTTTCTTCATGTTCACCATTTTTCTTCTGTGGTTTTATAGTTATATGTCAAAAAAAATTGCCTACAGAAAGCTATATGAAATCTTTTAATAACAGTAATGTGAATAAATTACATTTCTACTCATTATTGTAATATAGATACAATTAAATGTATCATAGTAATTATTCCACATGTATTTCATTAGCTTACCAAGTAACTTCTCTGAATTTTAAATATTAAAATACATTCACATTTATCTTCATAAAGCATTATTGAAAAACACAGAAAAGTTGTTAAAAAGTTTCTTTAAATAGTATAATTAAAGTAATCATTAGTTCTGTTCAATTTTTTTTAATCCTTTGATTGTATATAATCTTGCTTTTGCAATTCGTCTTCATATCATTATAAGTTATGATTGCAATTTAATGGTTAACCAAAGAAAATGACTTTCCTTTACAAAGAAATTTCTATAGGATGCTCCTTTTTCCTATACATATAAAAAAATAACACAATCAAGAGATTTTAAAGATTTTTCTTTAGATGACCATTGATTTCATATTTGAGCTAGTTAAAAAAATGAAGTACTGTTTTTAATAAATTAATTTATTTTTAATTAGGGGAAGAAATAAAGCAACTATAGGATTCTAAAAAAGATTTCAAATCGAAATATGTATTTTAATAACAATCAAAAAATATTTCATGCTATTGAATTTCTAATACAGTAGATATTAGTAAATAATATTCTGATACTGGATGCAAGTAGTTTCATTACCTGAATATTAAGGACTGATATTGTACAGCAAGTACGTATGAGCTAGTTCCTTTTGGCTATATATTTTAGAATAAAATATGTTTAATGTCAAAAGTTGCACAGTAAAGCCCCACTAAGAGAGCCACAATAAATCTATTCCTTTTTTTTTTTCTGTTTTTTTTTGCCAATCTCCACAGAATGTTATTGCATATTGTTTTAATTATATTCAATATGGATATTTTTATAAATCTATATGAAAGATATGTATTATGAGTTTGGAGGGAACTATTGTATGAAACACTTAAAGATGACTGCTGAAAAGGTCTGTATACACAACAGATTATTAAAATTGCAAACTTGGCTTTCCATTAACATTTTCTATTTTGGCATCTTAAAAAGAGTGGAAGTTGATTTCAGCAGAACATCCTGTGGGGAAATTAGTTCATTTTGCTAAAGTATCTTAATAATTACAGTGACATCAAGGTTAATTGCTTAATCTGTATTGCCATAGTGCAGTCCTGTAGAAATCCCAACACAATCTGTTCTATAATTAGTGCCAGAATATCCATATATAGAACAAGTTGTAACCTAAATAAATAAAAAAAAGAACTGATATGATTAATAAATAAGATTTACCAAAGTGTGTGTATCTGTGTATGTATATGAAGATAAAGGATAGATTTCAGAAAACAAAGCTCTTAGAAACATGGTATATTAAACCCTTGAGGAGATATTAACAGCTGAGGTAGAAAATAACTTCAAGCAAGATGTTTTTTCTACCTATTCTTCTTCCAGCTCCAGAACATGACTGTTAGTCAACACCATCAGATTTGCATCAGGACCCATATTCGTAATGCAGTACATCACAATATATAGCATCTAAGTCAAAATATGCTTAAACCCTACATAAGGTGAATTGAGTTTTGTCTGCAAAATGTAGAAATTAAGTTATAGAAACCATTCTTCTTTCATTTGAGTGCATTGAATTTGAATGTATACACACCTTATTTTTACTCTTCAGGACAAGTGTTATTCAGGTCCTTCATGTTTCTTCAAAATGTCAACAACTTTATTAACTCAGTTGAAAATGCAAAACTTACAGAAACATTTAGGTTGTGCCTGAACATGTTAGTGGTATTTAATCATTTGTTATTCAAATCTAATATTTGAGACCAAAATTGACTTTTGATTGCCATAGTAAATGTCATTAGTTGGCATATAGTAGTTGCATATGTAAAAATATTGTATTGTACAATATTCTAGAATATACACCTTCATTTAACTATGTTGAGTATCTGGAGTTCTTAATGATGTTGAAGCTAAAATATGCTAAATCATAGCAAGTAACATTCTGGCTCTTTTCTTCCTTTTCAGGAATTCTGAACAATTATACCAAGATCAACCCCTTAAATTAGAGACTCCCTCAGAAGTGATACCAGAGTTATCTGGGAAAGGAACACATCATACCAAATATCTCACCTCTTCAATGTTATAGCAATTAAAAAAAAACAAAACAAAAAACAAACCAAGAATAAAAGTGTGCTTAAGATAAAAACAAACAAACAAACAAAACCAACAAAAGGACTTTTTGCTATACCATCACTTTTCTTCATTGTTCTGTTCTTAGTTTTTTTTAATGGATGTGTTATTAGTTTTGTTTCTATCGCCTCACAGAACTAGCCAGTCCAGCATTCAGGCTTTTGGTCATGAGATTATTCTTTCTTTTTCTTCATACTGAGTTTCTGACATTCCTGTCCCATTTCATTGCATCCATTTCACTGATTTTGCTCTTTCTGCATTTTACACATGCATTTTCTTCATATATTTCTAAACACTTCTCCATTTCTGTATTATTACTTTTATGTGCAAATACTCTATTTTATTTAATATTCAGTAGTTCTTTTGTGCATTTCCTCCATAGGACCTCCTTCTGAATGCTGTAAATGCACAGCAATTGTTTCTCCGTGCTACTACCAGAAACTGACAGACTCACTATGCTTTGCTTGTCCCATGTCAGAAACAAGGTGGTCAGAGTTTATAAAGTAAATGTAAAGATTCTCCTACTTCACCTTTGAGGATAATGTCAATAATATTGACTACTACCAATCTTACAGATTTTTATTACATTAGCACACTTGATTAACGCATGATCCTGTGTGGTTTTATTGACTGTTCAAATTCTGAAGATATGCCACACCGAGGAACAGTGTGGTGCCCCTGATAACTCAGGATGACATGATGATTCCCTTCTTGCTCTTTGCTCCTTTTTGGAATCTGTGGGTTGATTTGCATGTTACTGCTTCATATTAGTCACCAGTTCTTGCTGAATGCTTATTACATCTGGGGCAGAAGCTGTGAGTTATTCTGCATTAGCTAATACGGTTTTCAAATAAAAAGTATTTGGAGACAAACGTGCAACTGGATCTGTAATACTCAGCTGTATAATTGATCCTATTTTCAGAAGGGTTATAAAGAGAAGTTTCAAGGCATTCACTAAGTATGCAGCAAAATACAAAAGAAATTCTGCTTTTAATGACCTTTAAAGAAACAGGAAGTTCTACAGATTATATATATCCCATTTTTACAGAAATTGGGATAAGTAAATCGCAACCAGCACTAATCTCAAAGATGCACCTCTGAAAAATATGGGAATGAAACAAAACATGTTCTATCATTCTTTATTGCATGTTTTGTTCAACAGAACTGAAACCTAGAGCCTGGTATCCATGAAAATATATACTTACACATCTTAAGATATACATTCCATTATCAATGTTAAGTCCATCACTCAAATGTTATTATTGTGATAAAGACTGATGATGGTTTGATTGGTTTAGAATCTATGACTTTTACTTTGAGGGAGATGAGGAAGCAAATTAACCCTAATTTTACAAAGGGGAGAAATCTGTCCTTACTGCTCTCAAGTGCATAATCTCCAAAGTGTGATCGTCAAATAAGGAAATATCTCCAGTGACATATACTTTAAATTGTTCCATATTTGTATTTCCAAATATCATTTTCATCTGCCTTAACAGCCTCTATCCTTCTATGTATTTGAGTAATTTTGAAGGCATATACCGTATAGATGCCACAGATAGACACAGCTAGATATGTATATGCTTTATGCCAGTACTTTTCAACTTGGCAACTTTTAAAATAATCATTTTACATGCACTACCATGCACTCAAAAATAAAATGAGCAAACCTTTAATTTTCCTACATTTTACTTAGCTGTTGCCTCTTATTCAGTGTTTAATTATCTCCAGGGAAACAGGACTCAACTCTCCCACATCTTGCAGTAGTTTTCATTTAAATGGTTTCTCAGCTAAACACCACTTTAATTTTGAATGTTCATACTACACAGTGGGTATTTATGAAATTTACAAAGCTTTTACCATAGCAGTTGAGAGACTGTTGTTGAGAAATCTTATATGAATCTCTTTCACCTCAACTTCTTTCAATTCCCTTTAAAAAGGCAGTTGCTAACCTGATAAGTTTATTTTGGCAGTCAAAATGCAATTAGTAACCTGTAGTATTGTCAAAGAAGAAAGCTAAAACTTAGCACAGCAGTGAGTCTATACTTGCATATAATTGAAACTTTCTTTTTCTTTTCCACAAGTCGAAATAGTAACAATTTGCAAAAGACTGGGAGTCTTAGTAATGCCCTAAGCTTTTAAAAAAGCATATTTTAACTTGGTTTAATCTGAATATTATTATTTGGTTCTCTGTTTTCGTCTCCTTTTCACCATAGATATTGCTTAGAAAAGTTTTATAGCTCATAAGATACCATCCCAGTTGAAATCAGGTAGATGCTAACAGGAAAAAATTCTTCACAGAAAGAGTGGTCAGACACTGGAATAGGCTGCCCGGGGAGGTGGTTGAGTCACCATCCTTGAATGTGTGTAAGAGTTGTTTAGATGTGGTTTTGGGGGATATGGTGTAGGGGAGAACTTTGTAGAGTAGGGCTGATGGTTGGACTCGATGATCCCGAGGGTCTTTTCCAACCTGAATGATTCTATGATTCTATGAAAACTTCTTCTTAGCTTTGTTGATTACTTATCTGCAACCTATTAAACTTTAACCTTTCTTTTAAAAGTGCACAGAGCCATTTGGTTTGTGCTCTCTTGCAAATCTCTTTAGTTTTCTTTCAAAAATATATATGGCAGAAGCTGAGGTGAGACCTCATTAAATGAGAAATTGTTGATTTAAAAACTCTTCTAACAAGCTGACTTATAGTTTGCTATTTCTAACTTTTGATAAGAAATGCATGTCATAGGCAGGTAAATTCTTTCGAGCTGCAGTTTTTGTTATCTTATTTCATTAATAAACTGAGAAGAAAGAATACTTTTACTTACTTATTTTAAAAATACCAAATATTAGATAATAAAAGATTGATTATTCTATGTTTGTACATAATACAAATCCACATTCATATTTAACTAGTACTAAGTAAATAATTTTTTCCAGGACTTTAATGCACAACGTTAAAGAATGTGTTTACAATGTACTTCCTGTCATTTTCACTATGGAAGGTATGTGCTGTTCAGCCTTAAAAGGTCACATAGTCTTGGCTTCCTTGACTTTAATCAATATGGACTACATGTCTCTGCATCAGAATAAACAGCCACTGCTGTTCTTTTTCCACATGAAGTACTGTGTTATTCCTGATCTCCTCTTGCATCTGGGTCAGGTCTTTTCCCACATTCATAGTCAGTGCGTTGGGTCACCAGAATGACCGTAATCACAAGGAGAACGCTGGAGCAATGTTAATGCAGTTGTATATGACTGATTGGACAACCTCAGCAAAAAATTGATCTTCCCATCACCCCTTTGAGTCCACTAATGTCATGTTGTTTTTTCAAAGAGACTTAAGCCTACTTGATAGACTTGTTCTCAGGTATTCCATTCCAATCTCAGATGAAGTAAGGGGGGGGAGGGGAGGAGGGTGATAAGCAAGGTCACTGGCTATTGAACTGAAATTAATTAAATGATGAATGGCCTTTCAAGATAATCATTATCATACAACTATTCCAGCACATTTCTGAAGGCCAATGTGGAGGAGGCACTGATTCATTGTTTAAGATATTTATTTTACTATAAAACTACTATCAAGAAAGAACTGGTCACGCATACAAACTTGTTATACAACTTATCCCTATTTGAAAGAGGAAGCATGCTCATTAGGCATACAATATGATTTTTGTATTCAAACACATGAAACCAATGACTTGTATTTAATCTGTTTTCTGCAAGGTAAGTTATGAAACACAAAATAGACCATGTCCTCTGACACCTTATTCATATTTAAACAAATAATTACTAGTTACAGACAGTATAGGAGGGGAAAACTGACATCAATTTATCATCTTGCATATATTTATGCTTTCTGAAACCTTTTGGAATATATAGGTCTGCCAAGAAAATGTAACCAACAGTGTGATGTAAAATAAATCATTTTGACTGAAATTAAGACTTGTTCAAAGCACCCTAAAACTGATAGGTACAATGAAAAACATCAATATTTTTTTAATCACTTTCAGAATTCTCTACGCTTTTTTCCTTAAGAAATTAGGCAGATGCTAAACTGCTATGCTAAAACAAATGCAATTGAACAGAATTTTCAGAATACTAATTTCTTTAAAATTTCATGAAAACAGGTAGGAAGGTAAAGAAAAGAAGCATAAAATCTTTAAACATTAGAAAATAAAAAGTTTGAGTTAAATAGTAACTTACTGTTATTTAAAAAAAAAACAACAAAAAGACTGCAGGAGGATCTCAGTCATACTGCTACACTAGAGTAACCAAAAAAAACCCATATTTGAAAAATGTAAGAGGAAAACAGACTTCATAATAATTTTTTTTGAGATATATGTCTTTACATTTAAAACTCTAAGCAAAACAGAAAAGGCCTTGCTTGACCTAATTTTAACCTGTAGTCTCTTAAGACTTACATGGTGTTAATTGAAACATGAGGTAATATTGTTATAAAACAGACATTTCCACATACTCTCAGTTTTCTCTCAGTTTTAATGTTACGTTCATACTTTTTGAGATGCCATCTCTCACAGCTTTTCTGGATCAGATCAGGTTTTTAGATCAGAGAAAAAGAATTTTTGAGATGCTATAGAAGTTACTAAAAGCTGTGTAGAAATATGAGTTACCTGCGAGTAACTATCAGTGCTGCAGCAGCCCTTGTATTTTTTTATCATTCGTAATGTTGCAGCAGAATAAAATCTCACTAAGAACATTTTGAACTCTTTGGCATATATATATATATATATATATACACTATGTACATAAGCAGTGCTCTATGCAATAATGTTTGTAACCCAAACCTTTCTAGGATATTGACAGTTTGGGGTAGGAAGTTTGTCTGTTCAGAGGTAGGTGGGTTTTTTTGGTTGGTTTATTTGGTTTTGAGATTAAAAGGGAAGAAAGCTTGTTTGCTTTGTTTTGCTTTGATCTCCATGTCATTTCCCTGTAATACAGGAAATCAGGCTAAAAGGGGGAAGCCTTTATGAGAAGTAATTCCATTCTATACATTCATACATATTATATCAGTATTTTTAGTAAAATAAAGGCTTTAAAAAAATGCCTTGTTCACATTGTTCATTTACAAGGCCATCTACCGTATTGACAGGTTTAACTGCCAAGAATGTCACCTACCGTATGATGTAAAGAAAATATTGATTTTAAATCAGCACACACAGCACTGTGGTGGCATTAACAAGTTACATGTTTCACTCCCTTTTGTTCCTGTAGTGCTAGCAAGTGTAGAGAATGCTCTTTAACCTACACATAATGATGTAACCTTTCTTTGATGAGGAACCAGCACTACTAAGGCTGTCTGGGGTGTTACAACAAGATATTCACTGGACTAATTTCCTGAGCCTACTGTACAGCACTGGTTTTCTCCACATCAATTGAAACCAGCCTGTTGGTCATAAAGAACTTTAACCTTGTGTCATGAGAAATTGCTTTTGATAGGTTTGCTGTAAAGATATATTTTCTGGTTCAAATCCCTCAGCGTACTTATGAATTCTTCCCCTTTTCACTAACAGGTAACTGCATTAGAATTATGCTTTTCAGTCATTTCTCAATTAATTTGACTGATACCACAGGGATTTTTTAACTTTTAATTTAATATCTGACCTTATCAGTAGTATTACCACTAATTTTTGCAGATTCTTTTCTCTCTTATGATCTCTCACCAACAATATTTCAACATCATGAAAAAGTGTAAAACTAGAAATTGTCATCTCAAATCCCAATTGATATCTGCAGGAAGCCTGTACTGAAAAACTGAAATGGATCCTTTGCATGAGAAAAACACTAAAACTTAACTATAGTCTACGATGTTCACACTTTAAGATATGATACATTGTTTATGCATCGTATTTCTTTCATTTGGATCAATCATCCTGACTTTTTCATCCCATATCATATCAGTTTTTGAGGAAATGATCTTCAAGCTGAAAAAGTTCTTGATTAAGATGACAAAGTCCTGACACCTCCTTCAGTGTCACTATAGATGTAAATTTTATATCTGAAGTTTCCATGTGAACTTCTTAGCCAAAGAGCTAAGGACAATTTGAGAAAGTATTAAAAAGTCTAAAAATGTGTATACGGTAATCTTTTTCCTAATATTTTTACATATGCCCTCCAAGAGTTATAAAAACTGGGCTTTTATTGGGGGGTGTTGACCAGACAACCTTCTTTATGCTACTTTCTATTCCAGTTAGAAATCAGAGAATTGCAGATTATAGGACTCAAAGGGAGCTCAAAAGATCACCTAGTCCCTATCCCTGTAGTTCAATAATGATTTATTTGGAAACACAAACTTTTTATGCTGATCACTGCATAGTCCTACTAGCATTAATTTTATTGGAAAAAAATTATCTTGAGCCATAGAAATATTTTTCCATATTTAGTATTAATTTTTGGTGATAAAATACTGTGATGATCAGCTCCTTAGAAAAAATGGATGAAGAATTATGGCTTCAAACACGATTTGTGATAGAAGTGAAAACTTCATTATGAGGTTGGCATAAAAAGTTTCTCAATGACAGGAAAGGTCTATCTGGCTGCTCCAAGGAACGGCAGAGATCAGAGATGAGAGGACACTGAATAAAGTTTACTTTCAGGGTATTGATCTTCAGCAAATCACTCATCTTTAGAAGAAATACTGTTAAATACACAACATAAGTTTATATTAATTTATCATCAGTAACATCTTGCATCTTGGAAACAAAGTAGTTATTAATATAGCTAATGTGTCAAAGCAGGATTTTAGAGGAGAATTATGCACTTTCCTTTAAAATAGTGTTGTATAAGATTATGAAACCAATGCAAAACATATTTATGATAGTGAAATTTGAATTTTATTTTGGAGACACACCAAAACAACTTCTAACAAGATGATTTGCAATGTAATACATTGCGGTCTTTTAAAATAGTTTTACTAAAAGTGTATTGAATTTATTTTTTTTTTTTTCAATGCAAGGACATAGTATTGGAAACTTCTTTATTTGAGAAAGCTTGAAATTAATCTTTAAAATAACTGTAATTGTGAGAAATTATATGGCATCCATAAAGGGTGGAGATATGAGATATAAATATGTCAAAATGACAAAGTGCTTTAAATCCACTGTATTGTGCTTTTGCGACACTGTGACATAAAAAGGGCAATTAAAAAATTTGATCACTTTTAAAAGTGTTATTACAAATTAAAAGTGGTGTTGTATGATAGCAATAGTGTGAACACCGCAATGGTAGACACAGTGAGGTTGTAACCTCTTATGGTTTCACATAGAAAGGATACTTGGATCTCTAGTGGTTCCTGAGATACAGACTATGTCACTGTCTTTTCTGGAAAAAGACGGTGGATTCAACACACCACCACAGGTAGGCTTCTCCTCAGACCAGATCCCTAAATCTCCAAGGCTATAATATTCTCATGGAAAAAAGCCTATAGAAAAGAACATGATTCCTTCAGTGCAAGAGGTACTGCTACAGTATCATCAAAAAAGAAGAGGCAGCAAAAGAGAAGTTTTTGGTTTGTTGTTGTTTTTTTTGGTTTGTTTTTTTTTTTTTTTTTTTATAATTCCATATTCATGTACTTTAGAAAATTGTGTTCTTGCTTTCACTTTTTTAAGTTGAAAAATCACTTATCAGTGGAACTGCAGCAATATCATCCATTCACTGCATCTGCTGCCTTTTAGACTCTACCAAAACCTGCTAAACCAGAAAAGAACATTTTTTCATCCATAATTTCCTCTGCTTTCCATGAATATTTATTGGTTTCCCTACCGGTTCTAGAGCTTAGTGTGATACTCTGATGCTATAAAGGATACATATAGCATGGCCCTGATACTACATCATAAATTATGAGTTAATATAGTCTTTTATGTGTATCTTCTTTTATTGTGAATCCTAGGTATTTTTAAAATCACATTTTGGGGAAGAAAAAAAACTTCAAGAGCATTTACATAGATATTCTCCATCTGGGAAATTTTACACAGTTCTCATGTAATCTTTTTTTCTTCATTTAGGACTATATTTTAACACTAATTAGATTATAAAATACAAACAGCATCCCACTGACATTTTTTGGTGTACCTAAGCATTTTACCCCTAATACACGTTAAAGGTATATAGGCAGTTAATGATGCATGTACCAACCTAGTGAGATTTCAAAGGATTTTGCCTAACTCCCGTGAATAAATTTCTTCTTGAAATGCTTAGCGTTTCAGATTCATAGATGTCTATAAACTTTCAGGAGTCTAAACTTTTCTGGTTTTGTTTTCTGTGAAAAAAATAATAATTTTCTATAACTTTTTTAAGGAAGACAAACTCTAAATATGTTTAAATTGTGAGGAGCATAGATATTTTTGTAAGAAAGCCTTAAAAATTATACAGTAGATAGACAGAGGCATAAATCAGCAAACTTCTGTCATGCTGATACAACTGGTGATACAATCCTATCTTGCCTAATTAATGATGAAAGGCTACGGCTTGTATGAGATTCACAACAGGTTGTGTGAGCTTGCAGTGCTCACAGACCTCTTTCTGTGGTGCTTAAGCTATGGAGCAGCAAATGCGTATCTCTGGGTGTGCTTGTCATACTGTTTAGTGAGGTATTTTAGATACCACAGTTACATATCTCATTTCACTCTGAGGGAGTATATTCCTCTCCATAGAGAGATTAACATTTAACTCAAACATGTAAACTGATTGAATACATTTAGGCATTGTATCCACCTAGGTTACAGTTCAGTCCATTTTAGATAGTCAATGCCAAATGTTTCAAAAAAAAACGACTGATGACAAATATTGGTCAAGTCAACTCCCCAGTCAAACCCTATTCTGCTATATAATCCGTCCAGAAGATAAATAGTGCATAATCTCCTTGTACCCACTAAAGGACAAAACATATCCCTTCTAGGGAAAAAAACCCAACCAATATTCGGCAAGATTTCTATCAGGAAAAAAAGTGCTTCAATGCTATTTTTAGTGTGGAAATTTTCACAGGCAAGATATCTGAGGAAATGGAATGTGAACTAAACAGTTTCTTTCTGAATGGTGTTTTTTAGATCCAAGTGGAAAAAAGCTCATCCTAGAAACAAAGTCTGCAAGATTCAAAGCTATCTCATTTTGCAGAAGAAACACAACAATTCTCTCAACAAAGAGGATATTGTTCTTACCAATGCATGTTCAACTAATCCAAATATTCTTTACTTGCAACTGGTTTGAAATCAGACTTTTTCCACATCACCAAACTTATCATTAGGGACTATTATAACTGCAGTGGTTTCTATTTATTTAATCACAGAAGGATTTAATTTATTTTGCCTCTGACAGAAAGAAACAGACTGCTGTTGACATCACGGCAGAGTTGCTGCTTGTTACTGTAACAGTAGTTTTTGAAATAAAGGTATTTTATCAAATGACTATCCCTTATTTATTAATCTGAGACTGAATGAAATGAAACTGCATGAATATGAAAGATCTTTGAAGTACAGTTGTATTTCTCTGTTAAAAGATCATAGCAAGTAGCTTGCAGAATCACCCTCATACATAAAAACAAATATTCTAAAACACTTTTCTGGATTTCACTTCTCAGTACTGGGCTGAATATTTTTCAGTGATAGACCTCCTCTTTCACAACAAGTTACCTAACACTTTTACAATGACACTGAAGCAAAGAACTAAAATATTTTGGAAGAATTAGATCTCCATGGAAACCTGGGAGAGGAGGATTTTCCTCCACCTATTATGCACCAGTAAGTGTACAATGAAAAAGTTTAACATGGCAGCTGAAAAAGCTTAGGGAAATCAAACTTTATTTGCAAAACAAGTCAGAAAGGAAATACGTCTCTCTTCAGCAAACAGACTCAGATCAAAGTCTTAATATCCGTTTTTAAATATGGCCACTCGGTGTCAGGATACTGACAACAGTCTGAGCACTCAAAACTCAGGTGACTTTTGGTTCAGAGAAAAACAAATCTTTATTTGGACTATATATAAAAGTATATTCAAGACACCTACTTGAGTCTAAATCTTTCTTTTAAATTTTTTAAATTTATTTGAATTTAACCATATTTGTTTTAAGGTTTATCTTGGTCACATATAATACCAAGATATAGGATTTAATCTGGCATTCATTTTAGGTCATTTTTTATATAAATCATGGACTACAACACAGATTGCATTTATTGAGATGGCTTTGCTTGGGTAAATCATATTTAACCAATGGCCTGCTTTCTGTGATGAAGTAACTTGCTCAGTGGATGAGGGGAGAGCTGTAGAAGTCCCTTGATTTTAGCAATACAAAGTCTGCAACAACGTCCTTCTTGGCAATCTGGTGAGGCATGGACTGTATAGATAGACCACAAGACAGGTAGAAAACTTATACAGCTACCAAGTTCAGAGTGGTTAATAGCTCAAAGTTAAAGTGGCCATTGGTTAGAAGTGGAGGTCCTCTGATACATTTTATTCTGAAACACGGTATGTGCATTCATATACTTTTATTTATCCTGAGACAAATATTTGCTTTTTTCCTTCTTTTGAATGAAGTGATACAAAACAGTGTATTTTGCCTATGCTAGGAAATTAGAAAGCTATTTTGTTTGCTTCAAAGTGGAGGCTTTGCTGTGCAGGGCAGACATGCTTGGGGTTTGACTTTAGTTCTTTGTTATTTCAATTAAGGCATCAAAACCAACAGCTTCCCCAAGGAATTCCTTCCATATTTTCTTCTCTTTCAAATTCTCCTTTTTTTCTTTTTTTTTTTTTTTTTTTTAATTGTGTCAGAAGTAGCACAGCCCCTGGCCTGGCCCCCATTCCTCATTGCTGGAGTGAGGGAAAAGAAGCCATTTCTCTTGTACCGCTGAGAAGCCTTGAGCTGATTCAGTCCCTTGTGGGGCACAATATAGTTGGTGCATAAGACTATATTTTTTGGAAGTGAACGTTCACAAAAACAATATATTGATTACAATACTATCCTAAAACAGAAAAATGAGTTTAGTTCACACACATGGGGAATGGATTTCTAACTGAGATGAAGATGGGGGGGAAAGAATTTTAATCCAGCTGTGGAAAGAATAGCAAAACCCAACAGTTATCAAATGGGAATACTAATATCTAAACTAGAAATAACGTACATCTTTAATATTACTGATATTTTACAGTATTACTGTATATTACTGTATATTACATATACAGAAGTATCTGCCCCCATATGTAAGGAGATCTCTGTCACATGCAGCTGAGGCTGAATTATGTTTTTCCTGTCTCTGGGACAATCATCTTTGCTGGTGCACTCTGTAGGCTTGGACCCCGAATGTGTATTTTTGATGTATGTTGGAGTAGAAGGAGCACCATGACCCTGGGCAGCCATGTTTCCTTTTGAAGAAGACCTAGCACGTACAGTTATGACGTGCTCCAACTAAGTCGCTGATCAGAGAAACAGATCTGTGGTGCATGGCAGGGGGGGCACGTACCCTACAGTATAGATAAAATCAAGAAGGCTTCCTAACATGTAAAATGTCTCAAATAGTAATCATGTACATATTGTTGAAGTTAGGGCAAGGTCTATAGCTTTTGTTGAACCATTTGATCAAGGTAACAGACACCCCTTCTTTTCTGAAAATGTACACAGTTATGAAAATAACATGTGTGTAAAAGTAATACTGGCTTAAAGCCAAGCCACAGTACTCAGAACTACATGCATGAGTGACATCACTATTCATGTACTTATTTTTTCTCTCACTGAGTTTTGTTTTGATCCTCATCATTTCATCACTGAAAACATTAATATTGCTTAGATTAGTGTAGCGTCTGTCACAGCTCTGCACCAGCAATTCTACACAGAAGGAGAAAGCATAGACCAATGGAGTCACATGCTTCTGTATGCACCTGACGTCAAAATTTGGCTAACTATTCTGGTCGCCATATATATGGCATCTTTTTTGCAATGAATCCAAATGGAAACTTCCACTGTGATAGTTATCTAAAGCCTACTCAGATTATTTCTACATAGAAACCTGAGTGAAAATAAATGTAGAAATGTAATAGAATTAATTAGATAAGACTTTTTAAATTTCTCTAATAAATTAGAGACAAATGAGCTGTAGTAGAAAAGCACTGGACTCTGCCCTTTATGAATGAAACGGGAAACAATGAGGCAAACAATATTGTTTTCCTGTTATGTTTTGCAGAAGTGATCAGCAGTTATCAGAAGAAACTGTCTGTTTCCTTTACAACAAATTGACACATTAGTGTGATTTGATGGTAAAATAGTGATAACTGTTTCATAGATTCACAGTGGTTTAGGAGACAGCATGTGTACTTTGAAGAAATTGGCAGGAAAATTAAATATTGAATACAGTATCTTAAATGCTTCAAGTAGATCTTGGCTTCAAATGTGCTCTGAAAGTAGCAGCTTAATTGCATGAAAATGAGAGGAGGAACATCCATAGGAACATTTGTATTTCAATAATTAAGTCCATGTAACCTTGAAACTGGCATGATGACAAAGTAAACATAAAAGAAAAAAAAAAAAAAAAAAAAAGTCCATTTTGCCATCAAACTTTGGTCCCTCAAACACCTCCATGTGCCTTTTTGCTAGACTCCAGAACATATAATGAGTATATTCATCATTTTGGTGAACTGAAGCAAAATACCTACTTCAGATGATTGGAACTGAACACAACACACAAAGTTACGCTTACTCCATAAAACCACAAGAGTCCCTAAAAGGTCCACAGGAGAACCGATATACTACTGTATGTGGATGTTGTCATGCTCTGCTTCTTGGCCTCAGGACCAGAGAACAATTCCTGGCAATTTTTTATAGGAGTGTAGACAGAACCTTAAAGTCATATTCTACCTTCCCTGTGTTTATGCTAATTCAGAACTGAGCTGGATTTCTTGGTCAAATTAGCTATGAAACAATTTTTCTCTAAAGATGATGGAAAAATACAGAACAAGGTTCATATATTCATACATTATTAATAAATATATTCACATATTAATAATTTTATATCTTAATATTTTTGACTAGTAAAAAAAACCAACGCAAACTTTTCAAAAACAGAAAATAAAATAAAGGTGCCTATTCCAATGATTTGTTTCCCCCCACCATTGTTAATCCTTTCAGCGATTCAGTGATAGAAGAATTTTAACTTCTTGTATGTTTTGACCATTTTTTGCTCTAAAAGCCACTGAAATTAAGTAGAATCTGATCTTTTTTTCTTTTTTTTCTGGTGGGATGTTGTATTTTTTTCTGGTGGGATGATATTAGAAGAAATAGTCTCATTTATGTACATATGTTATATGTTTGTTTATTTTTGCTTGGAATGATTGCACAAAAATGTTTGCTGTTGTTGTCCATAATCTAACTGCTCTGTAGCATTCCTTTCTGTTGAGTACCTTTGTGGGCATTTTTAAACTAAATATCTCTATTGGCTCAATACTCTGCATCTACCTTTTTATCTTGCTTGCCTGGTGTCTAGTATCATTCACAGCTTGTAATAATTTTACCAAAGTTTTTATTCAACTTTTCAGTTTAAATAGAACTCTCTAAGGTTATGAAAATAAACATTTCATATTGAGGTTTTATTCAGACATATTTTTTCGGTCTATATGGACTTATCCATAGTTTAACATTTTTCAGTCTTTACATTATTTTGTAGTTCATCTGAATTTGTATTTATCTCCACCTTATAGTGCAATGATTTTCAACTAAAACTGCAGACTGAAACTCTATACTTCTGTATCTTAAAAAGGATTTTGAAACAATATGGTCTGAAGTGCTTCATCTCAAAATCCTGGTCTGAAGCTTACATAAAAGAGCATGAAACAAAGCTTGTCTGAGCTGATCTGTAGGAATTTATGGTCACCTGAATAGTAAGGACTTCAGTGGGGGATTACAGTTGTCTCTGCTACCTACATAGATTTTGTGACGAGAGCCAGCAAAACATTCCATTTCACGGAACTATTGATTATCTTAGTTATAAGTATTCTTAACAAAATTTCATACTTAATCATGATATTTAAATCACACATGATTGTAAAATATGAGAGTAACAAATGGAATGGGTTTACTGCATCTGCAAGGGCATTGGTAGTACAAATTCAACTGGTCATGCTTTAGAGAACGGGAATTTGGATGCTGATGTCCCTTGCCAGGAGAGCACAAGCTTTACATTAGGAGAAGATGACAGGACTGAATAAATGGAACATCAAGGGACTAGGAATACACAGCAAATAGGCACAGCTAGGAGGTCATTTGGAAAGAAAACCAGCTGGATGCAGTTGATGTGAGGGCACAGTGACAAATCTATCATCTGTCCACCAGAAAAGAAAAGACACAGGAGACTGGACTGACTTCAAAGAGTACCTGTAAACAGTTTGAAAAGGAGGAGGAACTGGAGAGGAGAACTGGAAACTGCTATTCTATCTTCACTTTATTTCTCTGCTGCCTTTCCTCTCTATCCCCTTTGTTCCCAAACCCATCCTTTCCTCCTTTCTTACTCCTTCCCTTTCCCCACTTCAGTTTTAGATTTTCCCTTATTGTGCTTCAGGATTAACAATGCGCAGTCGTTACTCAGTAAATTACATAAATACCTGCTAATATCAACTTTTACAATCAGCTATGATTACTTTGTTTCCAAATGGATGATGAGAATTTTAGTGTTATCTTCCTTTCCTGAAGTTTCAAGGACATTCTTGTGGGGGACTTTAACCTCCCTGATATCTACTGGGAATACAACACGGCAGACAGGGAACAATCCAGGAGGTTCCTGGAATGTGTGGAGGATAACTTCCTCATGCAGCTGGTAAGTGAGCCGACCAGGGAATGTGCCCTCCTAGACCTGCTCCTTGTGAACAGGGAAGAACTTGTGGGGGAAGTAAAGGTTGGAGGCCGTCTAGGGCACAGTGATCATGAGATGATTGAGTTCTCTATCCTTGGAGAAACAAGGAGAAGGGTTACCAAAACTGCCACCTTAGACTTCCGGAGGGCAAACTTTGACCTGTTCAGAAGACTGCTAGACAAAATCCCTTGGGAGGATGCCCTTAAGGATACGGGAGTCCAGGAAGGATGGACATACTTCAAGAAAGAAGTCTTAAAAGCACAGGATCAGGCTGTCCCCATGTGCCGAAAAACAAGTAGGCGGGGTAGAAGGCCAGCCTGGCTAAATAGGGATCTCTTGCTGGATCTCAAAACCAAAAGGAGAGTCTACAACCTTTGGAAGAGGGGGCAGGCCTCTCACAAAAACCATAAAGAGGTAGTGAAGCTATGCAGGGAGAAAATTAGGAGAGCCAAAGCGCAGCTAGAGCTCAACCTAGCTGCAGCTGTTAAGGATAATAAAAAATGTTTCTATAAATTCATTAACAACAAAAGGAGAATTAGGGAAAATCTCCCTCCTTTATTGGATGCAGAGGGAAACATAGTCACCAAGGACGAGGAAAAGGCTGAGGTGCTCAACGCCTACTTTGCGTCAGTCTTTAGCAGTGGAACTAACTGTTCCCTGGACTCCCAGCCTCATGAGCTAGGAGACAGGGAGGGGAAGCAGAACGAGGGCATCACAATTAAAGAGGAAGAGATCAGTGACCTGCTACGCCATTTGGACGCACACAAGTCTATGGGACCGGATGGGTTACACCCAAGAGTGCTGAAAGAGTTGGCAGACATGCTCGCCAAACCGCTTTCCATCATTTACAGGAAGTCATGGCTAACTGGGGAGGTCCCAATGGACTGGAGGGTGGCAAATGTAACACCCATCTACAAGAAAGGCAAAAAGGAGGATCCAGGAAACTATAGACCTGTCAGTCTAACCTCGATACCAGGGAAGGTAATGGAGCAGGTCATCTTGAGTGCCATCAAAACCCACATAATGGGCAACCAGGGGATCAGGCCTAGTCAGCATGGGTTTATAGAAGGCAGGTCCTGCCAGACGAACCTGATCTCCTTCTATGACAAGATAACCAGATTATTGGACGAGGGAAAGGCTGTTGATATTGTATACCTGGACTTTTGAAAAGCATTTGATACTGTTCCCCATACAATTCTCGTGGAAAAAACTGGCTTCACACAGCCTGGATCAGCATACGATCTGCTGGGTCAAGCAATGGCTAACTGGAAGGTCCCAAAGAGTGGTGCTCAATGGATTTAAATCCAGCTGGCGGCCGGTCACAAGTGGTGTGCCTCAGGGCTCAGTGTTAGGACCATTTCTGTTTAATGTCTTTACTGATGATCTTGACAGGGACATAGGGTGTATCAACAGCAAGTTCGCAGATGACACCAAGCTAAGCAGGAGTGTTGATTCCCAGGAGGATAGGGAGGCTCTACAGAGAGACCTAGATAGATTGGATCATTGGGCCAACATCAATGGCATGAGTTTCAACAAGGGCAAGTGCCAGGTTCTGCACTTGGGCCACAACAACCCCAAGCAGCGCTACAGGCTTGGGGAAGTGTGGCTGGAAAGCTGCCTGGAAGAAAGAGACCTGGGGGTTCTAATTGACAAGCGGCTGCATATGAGCCGGCAGTGTGCCCAGGTGGCCAAGAAAGCCAATGGCATCCTGGCTTGTATTAGAAATAGCGTGACCAGCAGAAGTAGGGAGGTGATTGTGCCCCTGTACTCAGCACTGGTGAGGCCACACCTCGAGTATTGTGTCCAGTTTTGGGCACCTCAATACAAGAGAGATATCGAGGTGCTGGAGCGAGTGCAGAGGAGGGCAACGAAGCTCGTGAAGGGCCTGGAAAACAAATCATATGAAGAGCAGTTGAAGGAGCTGGGACTGTTTAGTCTGAGGAAGAGGAGACTGAGGGGAGACCTCATCACTCTCTATAACTACTTGAAAGGACATTGTAGAGAGGTTGGTGCTGGTCTCTTCGCACAGGTAACTAATGACAGAACGAGAGGGAATGGCTTCAAGCTCCAGCAGGGTAGGTTTAGACTGAACATTAGGAAAGAATTTTTCACAGAAAGAGTGGTCAGGCATTGGAATAGGCTGCCCAGGGAGGTGGTTGAGTCACCATCCCTGGATGTGTTTAAGAGACGTTTCGATGTGGTGTTGGGGGATATGATATAGGGAAGAACTTTGTAGTGTAGGGTAGATGGTTGGACTCGATGATCCCAAGGGTCTCTTCCAACATGGATGATTCTATGATTCTATGATTCCAATACTAAATACCTGGGGACTATACTGATAATAAGTATGGAAAAAAAGGAAATAAAACTAAGAGAATAGTCATTGTATGTTGATGAGGACCTATGTATAAGGAAAATTCTAAAGACTTTTTTTTTATTTCTTAGGTATTATTATTTTTTTTCTTTATATGAATAAATACCAAAAGGGTCAATCTTCTTCCCCTAGCTTAACTTTCATAAAGATAGTAATGTGCACGTGTACATATATTTGGAGGAACTATCATCATTATATACATCATTATTTGTATTTATGCCTTTCTTTACATAGAATCATAGAATCATAGAATCATAGAATGGCTAGAGTTGGAAAGGACCTTAAAGATCATCTAGTTCCAACCCCCCTGCCATGGGCAGGGACACCTCTCACTAGAGCAGGTTGCTTAAAGCCCCATCCAGCCTGGCCTTGAACACTTCCAGGGATGGGGCATCCACAACTTCCCTGGGCAACCTGTTCCAGTGCCTCACCACCCTCACTGTAAAGAATTTCTTCCTTATATCTAATCTAAATCTCTTCTCTTCCAATTTAAAACCATTGCCCCTTGTCCTGTCACCACTCTTCCTGACAAAGAGTCCCTCTTCAGCTCTTCTGTAGGCTCCCTTCAGGTATTGATAGGCTGTTATAAGGTCTCCCCGGAGCCTTCTCTTCTCCAGGCTGAACAACCCCAGCTCTCTCAGTCTGTCTTCATAGGAGAGGTGCTCCATCCCTCTGATCATCCTCGTGGCCCTCCGCTGGACCCGTTCCAACAGGTCCATGTCCTTTCTGTGTTGAGGACTCCAAAGCTGGACACAGTACTCCAGGAGGGGTCTCACGAGCGCAGAGTAGAGGGGCAGAATCACCTCGCGAGACCTGCTGGCCACACTTCTCCTGATGCAGCCCAGGACACGGTTGGCTCTCTGGGCTGCCAGTGCACACTGCCTGCTCATGTTGAGCTTCTCATCCATAAGCACTCCCAAGTCCTTCTCCTCGGGGCTGCTCTCCAGCCATTCTCCACCCAACTTGTATTTGTGCCTGGGGTTGCCACGTCCCAGGTGCAGGACCCTGCACTTGGCTTGGTTGAACTTCATGCAATTTGCACGAGCCCACCTCTCCAGCCTGTCTAGGTCCCTCTGGATGGCATCCCTTCCCTCCAGCGTGTCAACTGCGCCACCGAGCTTGGTGTCATCAGCAAACTTGCTGAGGGTGCACTCTATCCCACTGTCCATGTCACCGACAAAGATGTTAAACAGTACTGGTCCCAGTACCGACCCCTGCGGAACACCACTCGTTACTGGCCGCCACCTGGACATTGAGCCATTGATTGTAACCCTTTGGATGCGGCCATCCAGCCAGTTCCCTATCCACCGAGTGGTCCATCCATCGAATCCATGAGTTTCCAATTTTGAGACCAGGATGTCGTGCGGGACAGTGTCAAATGCTTTGCATAAGTCCAGGTAAATGACGTCAGTCGCTCTGCCCTTGTCTACCAAGTCTGTGGCAGTATTGTAAAAGGCCACCAAATTTGTCAGGCACGATTTGCCCTTGGTGAAGCCATGTTGGCTGTTTCCAATCACTTCTTTATTCTCCATGTGCCTTAGCAAGGATTTCAGGAGGATCTGCTCCATGATCTTGCCAGGCACAGAGGTGAGACTGACCGGCCTGTAGTTTCCCGGGTCTTCTTTGTTTCCTTTTTTGAATATTGGAGTTATGTTCCCTTTTTTCCAGTCAGTGGGAACTTCACCAGACTGCCACGATTTCTCAAATATGATGGAGAGGGGCTTAGCAACTTCGTCCGCCAGTTCTCTCAGGACCCGTGGATGGATTTCATCAGGTCCCATGGACTTATGCACCTTCAGGTTCTTTAAGAGGTCTCGAACCTCGTCTTCTTGTACTGTGGGTGCTTCTTCATTCCCAGAGCCCCTGTTCTTGCCCTCCGTGACTTGGGCAGTGTGGTTAGGGCCCTTGCCAGTGAAGACTGAGGCAAAGAAGTCATTCAGTAGCTCAGCCTTATCCACATCCTGGGTGACCAGGTCTCCCGTTTCCTTCCGGAGGGGACCCACAGCTTCCCTCGTCTTATTTTTATCCCTGATATATCTATAGAAGTTCTTCTTGTTATTTTTCACATCCCTGGCTAGATTTAGTTCTGCCTGGGCTTTCGCTTGCCTGATCAGGTTTCTGGTGACTCGGACAGCTTCTCTGTATTCTTCCCAGTCTACCTTTCCCTGCTTCCACCCTCTATAGGCCTCCTTTTTGGTCCTGAGTTTGTCCAGCAGTTCCTTGTTCATCCACGCCGGCCTACTGGCTATTTTGCCCGATTTCTTCTTTTTTGGGATGCACCTCTCCTGAGCTTGGAGGAGGCAATCCTTAAATACCACCCAGCTTTTTTGGGCCCCTCTCCCTTCCAGTTCTTTTTCCCACGCTACCTTACCAATCAGATCTCTCAGGAGATCAAAGTCTGCTCTTTTGAAGTCCAGGGTAGCCAGCTTGCTGCGCACCCTCCTTGCTGCCTTATGAATCTTGAATTCTATCATCTCATGGTCACTGCAGCCGAGGCTACCCTTGAACTTGACATTCCCGACCAGCCCCTCCTTGTTGGTGAGGACAAGGTCCAGCACTGCTCCTTTCCTCGTTGGTTCCTCTATTATTTGCAGAAGAAAGTTGTCGTCGACACATTCTAAGAACTTCCTGGATTTCCTGTGCTCTGCTGTGTTGTCCTTCCAACAGATGTCGGGGTGGTTGAAGTCCCCCATGAGGACCAGAGCGTGTGAGCGCGATGCTGCCCCTATCTGTTTGTAGAGGGCCACATCCTCGCTGTCACTTTGATCTGGTGGCCTGTAGCAGACTCCTACTGTAACATCACCTGCCCCCGTGCTCCCTTTAATCCTGACCCATAAGCTCTCTGTCTTGTCTTCACCCATCCCCAGGTGAAGCTCCATACATTCCAGCTGGTCCTTGACATAGAGGGCAACACCCCCTCCCCTTCTGCCCAGCCTGTCCTTCCTGAAGAGCTTGTAACCTTCCATTCGAACACTCCAGTCGTAAGAGCCATCCCACCACGTCTCGGTGATGCCAATAATGTCGTAGCCCTGGAGGCGTGCGCACATCTCTAACTCCTCTTGTTTGTTCCCCATGCTGCGTGCATTTGTGTAAAGGCACTTCAGCTGGGTGCCTAAAGGGGCCGACTTATTAGCTGAGATGGCAGGTTGAAGGCTCTCTTTGAGTTTTTTTCTGCTCAACCTACGCTTAACCCCCTCCCCCTTCGATCCTAGTTTAAAGCCCTTTCAACAAGCCCCGCCAACTCACTTGCCAGTATCTTTCTCCCCTTCTGAGACAGGTGTACTCCATCTGTTGCTATCCGACTCGGTGCCATATAAAATTCCCTGAGTTCAGAATACCCAAAATTTCGGTGATGGCACCAGTTTCTGAGCCACTTGTTTATCGCAGTTGCCTTTTTATTTCTTTCAGGATTTCCTCCTGCAACTAAGGGTATCGCTGAAAAAATTACCTGTGCCCCTGATCCCTCAACCAGTTTTCCCAGTGTCTTAAAGTCCTTTATGATTGTTTTTAATTTCCTGGATGTATTATATACATCATCACTGCCTACCTGAAAAACTACAAGGGGGTAATAGTCAGAAGGGTTGACTAGAGCAGGAACTTTGTCCAACACGTCCCTGACCCGTGCCCCAGGGAGGCAGCAGACTTCCCTGTGAAGCGGGTCAGGACGGCATATTGGTCCCTCTGCCCCCTTCAATAGAGAGTCACCCACAACGATGACCCTTCTGCTTTTCCTTCTTGAACTAGTTGTGATGCCAGGTTTGCGGCGACGTGGTCTTTCTGGCACATCCTGCCTAGTTGTACCATCCTCCTCTCCAACAGTCAATTCCTCCTGCAGGATTCCATACCGGTTCTGCAGGGGTAACTGGGGAGGTGGGAGAGGCAGGGAGGGGATTCGCCTGCTTCGCCGACTAGGGACCTGTTTCCATTCCCCCTCTTCTCTGAGATCCCCTTCTACTGTCGGGCGAGAGATGGGGAGAGGGTCCTCTGGCTTGTGTGGGGCCTCAACATGTTCTCTTACTCTCAGGGAGTGGGCCCACCAGTCAATCTCCCTCTCACATTCCCTGATACTCCTCAACCTTTCCACTTCCTCCTTCAGCTCAACCACCAGGCTGAGGAGGTCATTCACCTGTTCACATCTGACACAGGTGTCATCACCACTACCCTCCATGGCAAGGGCCAGGCCTCGGCACTCCCTGCAGCCCGAGGCCTGGACACCCACGTGTTTGCGTGGGGCCTCTGTCTGGGTGCCCACAGCTTTCTTGGCAATAGCCTTTGACCTAGTTCTAGCCATGGCTGGATATGTGCAAGCAAGAGGCAGTGGAAAGGTCAGTTGGAGCGAGGAATTGAACTTACCTTGCACAACGGCAGAGGCTCAGGACCCAGCTGTACAAGTTGCAGCGGCGTTAGGCACCGACCAGGACACCCACCCAGCAACTGGTTGCTGCTCGGTGGGCAGAAGCTAGCTTCTGCCCTCCCCCGGGGCTTCTTATAGGATGGCGGTGTGATGGGCCGTGGGAGGCGCTGGCTCCGCCCAGGCTTAGTCAGCAGCCGGCCCACCAGCTGTCAGCCCCCACCACGTGGAGGAGGCTTTGCCCGGCGACAAAAAAGCCCCAAAAAGAGCTTTCCCTCGGCCTTTTCAGCTACAGATCGCTACTCCCAGCGCAGTCTTACCTGCCCTGGAGCTGGTCTCCGTCGCAATGACCGTTAGGTACGTTAATGGCTTGTTTAAATGTGCCGCGGGAGGCGCTGGCTCCGCCCAGGCTTAGTCAGCAGCCGGCCCACCAGCTGTCAGCCCCCACCACGTGGAGGAGGCTTTGCCCGGCGACAAAAAAGCCCCAAAAAGAGCTTTCCCTCGGCCTTTTCAGCTACAGATCGCTACTCCCAGCGCAGTCTTACCTGCCCTGGAGCTGGTCTCCGTCGCAATGACCGTTAGGTACGTTAATGGCTTGTTTAAATGTGCCGCGGGAGGCGCTGGCTCCGCCCAGGCTTAGTCAGCAGCCGGCCCACCAGCTGTCAGCCCCCACCACGTGGAGGAGGCTTTGCCCGGCGACAAAAAAGCCCCAAAAAGAGCTTTCCCTCGGCCTTTTCAGCTACAGATCGCTACTCCCAGCGCAGTCTTACCTGCCCTGGAGCTGGTCTCCGTCGCAATGACCGTTAGGTACGTTAATGGCTTGTTTAAATGTGCCGCGGGAGGCGCTGGCTCCGCCCAGGCTTAGTCAGCAGCCGGCCCACCAGCTGTCAGCCCCCACCACGTGGAGGAGGCTTTGCCCGGCGACAAAAAAGCCCCAAAAAGAGCTTTCCCTCGGCCTTTTCAGCTACAGATCGCTACTCCCAGCGCAGTCTTACCTGCCCTGGAGCTGGTCTCCGTCGCAATGACCGTTAGGTACGTTAATGGCTTGTTTAAATGTGCCGCGGGAGGCGCTGGCTCCGCCCAGGCTTAGTCAGCAGCCGGCCCACCAGCTGTCAGCCCCCACCACGTGGAGGAGGCTTTGCCCGGCGACAAAAAAGCCCCAAAAAGAGCTTTCCCTCGGCCTTTTCAGCTACAGATCGCTACTCCCAGCGCAGTCTTACCTGCCCTGGAGCTGGTCTCCGTCGCAATGACCGTTAGGTACGTTAATGGCTTGTTTAAATGTGCCGCGGGAGGCGCTGGCTCCGCCCAGGCTTAGTCAGCAGCCGGCCCACCAGCTGTCAGCCCCCACCACGTGGAGGAGGCTTTGCCCGGCGACAAAAAAGCCCCAAAAAGAGCTTTCCCTCGGCCTTTTCAGCTACAGATCGCTACTCCCAGCGCAGTCTTACCTGCCCTGGAGCTGGTCTCCGTCGCAATGACCGTTAGGTACGTTAATGGCTTGTTTAAATGTGCCGCGGGAGGCGCTGGCTCCGCCCAGGCTTAGTCAGCAGCCGGCCCACCAGCTGTCAGCCCCCACCACGTGGAGGAGGCTTTGCCCGGCGACAAAAAAGCCCCAAAAAGAGCTTTCCCTCGGCCTTTTCAGCTACAGATCGCTACTCCCAGCGCAGTCTTACCTGCCCTGGAGCTGGTCTCCGTCGCAAACATCTTCCTTAGACCTCCCTTAGAAATTTCATTATCAAATTCTAGCTTCTCCCATGATTGTCATGATCTGCTAACCTGTCCCGTGTTAATGAATTCCCAGTGAACAGCACTGGCACTGTCTCTGACATAACTTACTGTGTCCCTATGATAAGGACTGTTTCATGGGTTAGTGCTAAAGAGTATGTGTTTCTATGGGGGACACTTTTAAGTCTTTTACACAATCCATTTATGTTATTAAATAATGCACAATCTGGCTCCTTTCTTCCAAACTGGATTTCTGCTTTTTTTCTGGCTACTTGAAGGACAGTTTCTGGAGGGAAAAATCTGTCTCTATTGTGCATATTTTTGCTTCATATTTATCTTGAATTTTTTTATTTAATATGCACTTGGATATAAACCTGACTGGTTGGCAGCCCATGAAGTTTCTGTTCTTTTTATTTTCTGAAAAAGGTACAGTAGAGACTTCTACAATCTCTGCTGCCCAAACAAATTAATAAAATACTTTGTTAAAATACACTAAAGGGATTTAGGAGCATGTACCTCTGTAGGTTTGAAAGCCCGAACTAATAAAATGTAAGACACCAAGTAATTCAATTGAAATTACATGGCTAACTGCTTTTTGGATTATGCTCTGATCTAGAAAGAATGCTTGTATGGTCAGAGAAAAGTTCATTGTCCTTTGTCCTAGTAATCAGAATGTCTCATTACTGCTTATTACTGCCCAATGAGAACATTTTAGCAATGTAAACAGTGATACAGTAGAATTAAAAAAAAAAAACAAAACAAAATAAACAAAAAAAACCCAAAAAAAACCAAAACAAAAAAAAACCCCACAACTTATTACTGTCAGGTTTTATGTCATTTAACCATCATTTAACCATTTTTGGTAACTTTAGGATTTGACTGTAGCAATGAAAAAAGACAGATGTATGTTCAGTCATTTGGAATTGTCTTGAAAGTTTTCTTCCTTAAAGAAAATATAATTTTCTGTTCCTTAAAAGCTCATATAGAGTTTGTCATATCTGTTAATCAGATTTGTGCTGCAGTGGTTGTGAGCATCTTAGGTGATACACTTTATTATTAATGACATTTACTACTCACTTATGGTAATTGTCTTTATTTATGCTACTAGGCATCTATTAGCATGACAGGACTGGCAGACAGCAAGTTAAATAGGTCATATAATCAACATCTGCAAATATAACTCATTTATCATGCCCATGTCAAATTTGTCAGAAACACAACCTTTCTGGAAGCAAGAAGGAACCACAAGAAAGGTTAACAGATTTAGAATACTGTTGAAGTCTTAACAAGTAAGCATGTGCAACAAAGTACTTACTTAATATTTGCCATACTTTGATGTCTCTGCTTGTAAAGAGTAATTGAATAATCTGTTTGCTATTTACTATAGCTGCATGACATCCTATGGTGCAACCATTTTCAATGTGAATAAATGTTCTCAATAAATGTTGAATGGAAAAAAGTGCTGGTGTGGAACCAATGAATTGAAAAGCTCGTTTAGGACCTGATCCTGTAAAACACAGAATGAGCCCTGTAAGTGGCTATTCTCCCAGTTTGTATTTTTTTGAGAATTAAGAGGCTCTGTTTGTCACCAAAGATACTCAGCATCTTGCAGAATCAGATATTAATACACAATGATTCTGGCAAATGAGAATGTCTAATATTAAAATGTCATTAAGACTAGTTTTGTTCATCATTTCTAAATTGTTTTTCTGCAAAACTCAGTTTGAAAATATGAGAAAAATAACTTAAGGTGTTGTTAAGTAAACTCTTATCTGTCAAAACTGTACTGTTCATTTTCATTGTCACTTTAGTTAGATATACAAGATGATACTGTGATTTGTTGTTTCTTCACTGACTGGTTTATTGTCTTAATTTTAATTAATGATGGAAATGAAAAATAACTATAATACAACATAATACAAAGACAGGATATTAGATGCATCAATCATACATATTTTATTTCACTACTATAACCAATTTTCTAATTTGCAAATTTAGATTTGCATGCAGAGGATCAAATTAAAGAAGAATAGTTGTGAAGGGAAGCTTCATTTTTGAAAGCTCATCTCATCAATAAATTCAGACTATGAAACATGCACAGTATTCTCAGTCACGGTAGTATTGAAACTGCATATATTGAAAACTAATGCATGTTACATTACTTTTATAAGACCTGTGGGATTCTATATATGGCACTATTGATTTAATTAATACATCTTTACAGAAAATAAAACATAATTAATGGAACATTGCATTTACCAAAAGCTCATTTAAATGCATTTTTAGAATTTCTACTCAGTTTTGTTATTCCGGTGTTATTCAATGGAGGTATCACTGGATGAATACCTGGAAGAAGAATATCTGTATTTCACAGGAGATGGAAGTACCAAGTAAATAAATGGATGTTCATGTAATTGATCCATTTCAGCTCAAAATAAAATAAATAACATAGAATCCACTTTTGATAATATTCTCAGTCAAGTGTTAGGCATTGGGAGCTGATAAAGGAAAATATTTTCAAAAATTCTAACTATGACTGCATATTAGCTATAAAAGTTGTAGAGTGAGCCAAAATATAAAAACAAAGGTAATACAAGTGGAATATTTAATATACTGAAGGTAAATTAGATTCTACCAACATCTCAGGTACATATGACAGCTTCACAGGCAAAAATGGTTTGTCAAAAAATTGGTATGTTAAGGTCAGTTGAAAATTTGTATGAAAAACTATGAACATAAAATTGAAATTCTTTTTGATTGATAATTTAGGTAAAAACAATTTCTAAATGTATATCCTGGGTTTATCTTCTCATGTCCACTTCAGAAATTTCTATAGATTTTCTTCTGTTAATTAGATAGTATTTCCATTGATGTTAGGTTTTGCTTCTCTGCTTCTGCATTGTGGATTAACCCCAGCCATCAACTAAGCACCACACAGCCACTCACACACTCACAGAATCACAGAATCATGGAATCTTCTTGGTTGGAAGGGACCTTTGAGATCATCGAGTCCAACCAACAAAAAAAAAACCAAAAAAAAAACAAAAAAAAACCAACAACACCAAAACTAAACCAAACCAAACACCCACAACCACACACCACACCCACCCACAAACAGACACAAACCAACAATCTCAGGTACTAGAGCATGCCCTGAAGTGCCATGTCTACACGTTCCTTAAATACCTCCAGGGATGGCGACTCCACCACGTCCCTGGGCAGGCTGTTCCAGTGCCTGACCACTCTCTCAGTAAAGTAATTCTTCCTAATACCTAATCTAAACCTCCCCTGCCGTAACTTCAGACCATTTCCTCTGGTCCCTGTCGTTATTCCCTTGGGAGAAGAGGCCAACACCCACCTCTCTACAACCTCCTTTCAGGTAGTTGTAGAGGGCAATGAGGTCCCCCCTCAGCCTCCTCTTCTCCAAACTAAACACGCCCAGTTCCCTCAGCCTCTCCTCATATGGCTTGTTCTCTAGATCCCTCACCAGCTTGGTGGCTCTCCTCTGGACACGCTCCAGCAGCTCAATGTCCTTCCTGTAGTGAGGGGCCCAAAACTGAACACAGTACTCAAGGTGAGGCCTCACCAGGGCCGAGTACAGAGGCACCATCACTTCCCTACTCCTGCTGGCCACGCTATTCCTGATACAGGCCAGGATGCCGTTGGCCTTCTTGGCCACATGGGCACACTGCCGGCTCATGTTAAGCCGGCTGCCCACCAATACTCCCAGGTCCTTTTCTGCTGGGCAGCTTTCCAGCCACTCTTCCCCAAGCCTGTAGCGTTGCCTGGGGTTGTTGTGACCGAAATGCAGGGCCCGGCACTTGGCCTTATTAAACCTCATCCCACTGGCCTTGGCCCATTGATCCAACCCCATTGTCCAGGTCCCTCTGTAGAGCCTGCCGACCCTCAAGCAGATCAACACTCCCATCCAACTTGGTGTCATCTGCAAACTTACTGAGGGTGCACTCAATCCCCTTATCCAGATCATCAATAAAGATATTAAACAAGACTGGCCCCAAAACTGAGCCCTGAGGGACACCACTGGTGACCAGCCGCCAACTGGATTTCACCCCATTAATCACAACTCTCTGGGCACGGCCATCCAGCCAGTTTTTTACCCAGAGAAGAGTACACTTGTCTATGCCATGATTCACCAGCTTCTCCAGGAGAACGCTACGGGGGATGGTGTCAAAGGCCTTACCAAAGTCCAGGTAGACAACGTCGACAGCCTTCCCCGCATCAAGAAGGCAGGTCACATGGTCACAGAAAGAGATCAGGTTGGTTAAGCAGGACCTCCCTTTCATAAACCCATGCTGGCTGGCCCTGATCCCTCGGCTGCCCTGCACTTGCCGTGAGAGCTCACTCAAGATGATCCTCTCCATGATCTTTCCCGGTACTGAGGTCAGGCTGACAGGCCTATAGTTTCCCAGATCCTCCTTCCGGCCCTTCTTGTAGATGGGTGTCACATTGGCCACCCTCCAGTCATCTGGTACCTCTCCTGTTAACCAGGATTGTTGATAGATAATGGAGAGAGGCTTGGTGAGCTCTCCTGCCAGCTCCCTGAGTACCCTTGGGTGAATCCCATCCGGCCCCATAGACTTATGCGTGTCAAGGTGCATAAGGAAATCATTAACTATTTCTTCCTGGATTATGGGGGGGTTGTTCTTCTCTCCATCCTTACCTTCCAGCCCAGGAGGCTGTACACCCTGGGGGTAGCTGGTCTGACTATTGAAGACAGAGGCAAAGAAGGCATTAAGTATCTCAGCCTTCTCCTCGTCCTTGGTCGCAATGTTTCCTCCTGCATCCAGTAGGGGATGGAGATTCTCCCCAACTCTCTTTTTGTTGACATATTTATAGAAACTTCTTTTGTTGTCCCTTATGTTAATGGCCAGGTTGAGTTCCAGCTGGGCTTTTGCCTTCCTAATTTTTTCTCTGAATAACCTAACAAGATCTCTGTACTCTTCCTTAGTTGCTTGTCCCTTCTTCCACTCTTGCCACTGTGCAATAGCAGAGAGAATCAGGAGGGTAAAAGTGAGAAAACTCATGAGTTGAGAGAAACACAATTTAATAGGTAAAGCAAAAGCCACATGCACAAGCAAAGCAAAACAAGGAATTCATTCACTGCTCCCCATGGTCAGGCAAGTGTTCAGTCATCTCCAGGAAAGCAGGGCTCCATCATGTGTAATGGTTACTTGGGAAGACAAATGCCATCACTCTGAATATCCTCCCTTCCTTCCTCTTCCCCCTATTTTTATTGCTGAACTTGATGTCATATGGTGTGGAACGTCCCTTTGATCACTTGGGGTCAGGTGTCCCAGCTGTGTCCCCTTCCAATTTCTTGTGAATCCCCAGACTCCTCGCTGATGGGGTGGTGTGAGAAGCAGAAAAGATCTTGACTCTGTAAGCGCTGCTCAGCAATAATGAAAACATCCCTGTGTTATCAACACTGTTTCCAGCACATATCCAAAACATAGCCCCATACTAGCTAATATGAAGAAAATCCCAGCCAAACCCAATACATTCTGTGTTGTTTCTTTTCAACAAAATATCTTTATTTTTAGTTTCTTTCTCATTTCTTATCTGTGTATTGCTGGAGTATGTTGCCTTACGTGCTCTTTTAATGAAGAAGTATGAACGGTTCCTGATTGGTTCTCTGTAGTCACTTGAAGTCTGTTTTTTCTTATGAGTCAGTGCTTGTTTCGTTCCTTGTTTTCTTATTCATTTGAAGCTATTTTCGCAGCACTCCACAGACTGTGTCTTTGGTGAAAGATAAGCAAGGACTAGCAGCTTTGGAAGAAAAGTCTTCCAGCCCAAGAAGAAATCAGGTGCCCTTTTTCACTGGTGCGTTTCTTCTGATGGCTTTTTAGTTGACAGTTTTACTCTTGTTTGAGACAGCAGTTATTCACTGATTTAATGTCAGAAAGCTTGCCTGCATTTTTTCCTTTTCTCCTGCTTCAGAAAGCAGCAGCGGTCTGAAGTGTAAACAAAGAAGTGTTCCTCTTTACTGTCATCTTCCCAGATCCCCAAGGAGAGAGCTGTCTGGTTTCACCCTCTGGGAAACCAGAGGGTGAGCTGCCTCAGTGCCACCCTTCTTTGGAGGTCTGTAGAGCCAGAAAAAGAAAAGACTAGCCAGGAAAAAAGGATCCTGTGGAAATCCAGCTACACAAATCCCTGTGAGCGAAGGCAGGGTAACAAGCAGACTTTGCATAAGGCGTTTACAGGTTCCTGAAACGTTTGTAGCAAAATGCATAAGGCAAGATGCAGGAGAGAGGAGGTGGTGCTGTGCAGGAGAGGTGATGATCCATTCAGTCAAACATGATAGGAGACTATTTCTCATTAGCCACCACAGTGACTACTGCTGAAAAAACCCCCACCACATCATTTCATTCAAAACTTTTAGGTTTAGAGGTGATGGTAGCCCCCCCCTACTCCTGAGGCTTACCTCCATAGCAAGGGTAGTAATGTACTGATTCAAATTTCTTTTGCTCTTTCACATCACAACTATTTATATAACACTTTCCTACATTCATATAATGCAGTGTCATCTCCTGGGAATGCACACAATACCCGTTTCATTCATCATAACTCTTGGTCTTAGACAGTATCTAGTATTGTACAGTTATAGGGATTTTTTTCATTTTCTTGTTCCCCTACAGGGAAGCATCATGCTTTTATCTTCCTCAATATCTTCCTTTTCTGCAAACGTCATTGAAGCTGTTGGGTGACTCTTCTGTTTCAGGTCAAAAAAGGCTGAAACATTTAATCTCCCCATACTGATCATGGGGAATTTGAACACTGTTGTAAGCTTGTTGTGACATTTCTAAACAGTATTTTACCTTTTACATCGTCATTCTTGAAGAATAATTATTTTTTTAAAATCTGTTCTAGCTTGGGATAGGCCAAGGCTCTGAAATGGCAAATCTCATTGTGAGAGAGTCATTATGTTTTTCAGGTTTATTTTTTTTAACCAGAGCTGTGTCAGAAATGGATTACACAGATTTTTAGAAAACATCTTTCAATTTTAAGGAAGTTGAAAAATAACCATTGGTATTTACCAGCTTAAAATTATATTTTCCACATAAGAAAAATGCTGAAAAATACCAATAGCTCATTTCTTTAAGATATGCTTCTGTCAAGTCCAACAAATTGTTTCTCTGACCAAAGGACTTTTACTTTGCAGATGACTTTTTTTTTTATTTTAATTTTTTCTTTTCATTCTTTGGCCAAACTGGAAAACAGGAGTAGGACTGCAGGGTTTGAGTGTACCCCAAATTTCACTCTATTTCAAAATATTTCCAAATACTCCATTACACTCCATTACACTCTAGTTTATTTTAAAATATTTTAATTTTTGTAAAATCTGTTTCATATACAAGTTTGTGTTCAAAATTAAATTTTGTTTAAATAGATTGAAACTATGAGACATTTCCAATTTTCTAGTTATATTCTTTTTCACTTAGAATGGGACCACACCTCTGAAATTTACTGTCAGTCAAAATGTTTTTTTTTTTCCCTATCTATACCTAATTTTATGTGCTTTCATAGAATGAATTAACAATATTCTTGAAGAACCCTTAGAAAAATAAGAAATAGGAGCAATGCTTCACAGTTTCTGGAAACTACTAAAAATAGAATGATATTTTTTAAAAATAGTTTCCCTTTTTTAAATTATTTATTCAATGTCTTTCCTTTTTCTTCTAAAAATAAAGGGGGTGAGGGGGTGGGGAAGCCAAGGTGGTTCTGATTTCTAATGGTAGCTTCCATTAGCTGTCTTTTACATTATTTGAGCTTTTAGTGATTTTGTGTTCACTGTTAACTTCAGCTTTTCCTGAGATAAAGGAATATGCAGAACAGAGAAGGGAAATTAAGGGAAGTATTTAAAAGTTTGGGTAGTCAGTGTAACAGACCAGTTTCAGGCTGATGCTCTGAGATTCATTTCACTTCTATGCATAAGGGTGTCTGAGCTGAGAAAACACGAACAAGAGACAAATGAAAAGGGTTGCAACAGTCCTGACAAACTGATACATAATAACAATGAAACATCCCTGCATTTCCTCTCACATACCTTTCCCAGTGACTGAAAATCTGAGTTAGCTAACAAATCTTCACTGAAAAGATAGACAAAGCAAACAGGAAGTAAAAAGAATGTCTCTGCGAGCAACAGATAAATTTTCTTGGTGACAAAAGTGGCCTGGTAATAAAAGCAAATGTACTAACACTAATTTCCTGGGCAGTTTCATCTATATTTCTAAGTAAGGGATTTTTTTTTTTTTTTTTAATTCTTTTAATAAAACCACATCTTTTACATAAACAATGGAATTTAATATTTTTTTTTATTGTTGCTGATGTTAATTACAATTAAACTGAGGTATATTAGAGAAAAGCAAACAAACAAACAAACAAACAAGACAGATGGGACCAAAGCATTTTTTATTTTAATTTAAACTACATTAGCATAAATGTGTCATTCTTTACATGGGCTAAAGCTCACATCTGGTTAGAACATGATGTTGCCGCCTATAAGCAGGCTATTCCAAACTCCAATTTCCACCATAACAGATAACAATTGGTAGTAGTAATAAAGACAGTAGTAAGTATGGGTGATATAACTTTTCAGATAGCTTTTGGATGACTGTAACAGCTTAAAAAGACTGAGAGATTCAATGTCATTAAACTTGGGATCTCTCTGCAATAGTTTAATTATTTGAAAAAAGGAAATTAAATGTTCATGGCCATTACAGTGAGCATGGAAAATGGCTAAGCAGGTGGCAAGCTGAGGCTATTGCCTGATCAGTCCAGTTTGCAGCAACCCTGTGTGCCACTACAGCCATTTCTCCACCTGGCCTGTCTAGAGCCATGAGCTTTTTAGAGCAGGGGTTACCATTTCCAGTTACTAATTCTTTTCCTACAGTTCAGAGGAGCCTCGATCATTGATTACTAAACACGTTCATAGGATGAAACACCTTGACAATCCAGCAGGGAATTTAAGCATTATCCATGTTCCAAGTGAATAAAAATAGTTCAATAATAACTTCTATCAATGAATAATAGTAAAGAACTCCAAAGAGCTGTGCTTTTTAATCCCATAAATGTTGCTATAGTAAATAGAAGATGCACATTCTAAACTTTTCCAAGAAAGAATTTAAAGGATTGAGGGACTTTCTCAATAGCAGTCCACAATAATTTGTCAGCTTTTTTTGTTTCAATGTCCTCATCTCTTTGTAACACAGCTAGGCTAAGGGAGAATTATAATGCTCATTAGCTTTTACTTTTTAAACCTATTGGTTTTGCCATCTTTCCTGACATCACTATCTAATCTGCAGCTGTAAGCAAGATTTCAAATCTGGTGTGACAATTGAGAACAAATATGCTATAAACTAAAGAAATTGACTGTAGGATCCACGTGAATTCTTTCTGAAGAGCTTTATCCCCCAGTCAAGTTTCTTTCCATGTAGTGAGCTGTCTGTGGGATGGGAAAAAAAAAATCAAAAAAAAATCAAGCAACAGTGTAAAGGGAAGATTGAATGGATTGGATGGAATGCCACAGGGAGATCAAGTGTTTATTTTTACACCACTTCAAGGTACCTAATTCTGAACTCCAGAGTAGCGAATTTGTAAGACTGGTTGCAAATACCAGACATATTAAAATTTTCATTAAGGATAACAGAAATGGTCAATTATAAAACATATGAGAAGACAAAAAATAGAGAACAAATTTATTTTCCTGATTTAATCTACCATCTCAGATCTGCTGCTCCTTTACTTGGCCCCATTAACTATTTAGACATACTCAAATCCATCCATTCATGCATGTACTCACACCCATACATATAAAGATACTAAATATATCTTTTCTACTATTTCATTATTTATGTTTTATGTAAGAAGTTCTCTGAATAGTTTTAATATTTTGTAATGTCTTAAATGAAGGAAGTCTTAGATATTATTTTTTATTTTGTGGATTTTGGTCAACAAGAAATAGATTGCGAGAAATTCTGTGAATATCTATCAGTAGTAAATTTAAAAATGGCGTTTTAAACAACCTTGTCACTAACACTTCTCATTTCTGATAATCTCATATTCTTATCTTGGTTCTCACTGCCTGGGCAATATTCTTATTTTGCTACTGCTTTTAACATCTTTTAACAATTTGTGCCATTATCTTGTTAATGCAGTTACAGGTCAGGGTTGACTATCTGGACACATACCCTAACAACAACTTATTTAGTCTTCAGTGCTAAGAAATGTGTCTTTTGTGCCACACTCATCGAAGAGTGGACCACAGTTCCCTTTATTAGATAAGAAGATAAAAATTGTCAGAGGCAGGATTTAGCAGTTTACTGAGTTGACAGCAGTGCAGAGCCTTCAATACAGCGAAAGAAAGCTGTAATTTCTGGTTGTGGGTATTTATACTAATCAGGGAATTACTAATTACATTTAACTGACATAAGCAACTTGGCTCTTTCAGTCTGGGGAGTGATAGAAGCACTGTCAGCCAGGAATTATGGATAATTACCTTTTCTTGCCACAAAGTAAGCGAAACTGCTACTGATAAAGGAAATCATATGAAGAAAAGTAAAATTAAAGTGGAAAAAAAATAAGGAGTATTACTTTATGTATCCTAACGTAGATAATGATTTTGCAATCACTTGTATCCAGATGAGGACAGCATATACCATAGAGATGGTAGAAATGGTGCACAAGACTGAGCAAGAATATGAGGAAGTATCCTGGTGAAGTACAAAGATAAAGGAAGCTTCACTGAATTTAACCCTGTACTTATACTGTTTACTTACATCTCTTTCATCTGTAATTAAACTTGTTTTCTAGCATGCCTGCATAGCATTTCTGTTGCTTGAATAAGTTGTGTTCTACAGAGATGATGCCCACCAATTCAGAAAATGTTTGTTTCAGGATTATTTTCATGTTTCTGCCTTATAAATATACAGAATAAATGTTAAAATTACATCATATTAAAAATAATTTTAAATAGGAAAAATGTAGAAGTATGGACCTCAGAAAAACAAAAAATCTGATACAAGCTTTCATTTTCCTCATTAAATCAAGCCTGAAAAAAGCAATTATCTAATATTTTATAATTCACTTACAAGTTCTTATATACTGTACAAGCCAATAATACTTTGTCAGAGGTGTAATGACAGAAGATGTCATTTACAATGATTGCTAGCATCCTGTCACTTCATTTCAATTCTGTCAAAGTCAATTATCTATAGCAAAGAGGCTGGGTGCAACTGTCATTGACCAGATGCAACTGAATTGAACAATAAGAGTATCTGACACTACACCTCAAAATCTTGAAGCTAGTTTGCACATTCCAAGACCTTCATGCTTAATGGAAAAATATTACTGTAAATAGTAATAAACTTAAAGTATGACAATTAGGTAGACCACATAAGAACTGTGTGATCCTGAATGCTTAGTAGATTGATGCCAATCTATTGTCTAATTTCACAGACACTAGAGTGTATAATGTCTTAATTTTCAGAGATATTTTGTAATTATGTGATTAACATTTATCATTGAAACATTCTAGAGAAATGTCCAAATTGGTGTTAGTTTAAATACCTCCAACAAGGTAAATGAAATAATGCCAGGAAGGTAACAGCTACATTATTTATTAACGTCTCTTACTAAATAAAATATTGTATGATGTTCAAAAGGAGAAATAATGACATACTGAATTGAGGTCCTTTCTACAACAAATGCCTAATTAAGATGGGACTAATGTAAAACTTGGAATAAATATTTGGGTTTAAGATTCTTTTTTTGACAGCCCACTTGACCAGATTCCAAATTTCTTGCCTAGATCTATGCTTCAAAATACTCTAGGGGGAGCCAGAAGCAGGGGAAAAGTAGCAGCAAAGTATACTCATTACCTTTTTAAACTTTAAGTGAAAATATATATTGCAGTGTTTGTAACACCTAAATTTTAAATTTGATCCTTAAAGAATAGTCTATAATCTGGATTTGTTTTTAAATATTCATCCCTAAGAAATGCCTTGGAAGCATTGGATGATGATAAGAAGTTGGCACACTAAAGAAAAAGAGGTCATATTTGAGGACACAGGCGTGATCTTCTCTCTGACTGTGTCTAAGATGTATCTCCTGAAGAACAAGTACTTTCCTGCTATGGGGTTTGCACCTCTGAATCCCTTCCGAAAGCATGACACTCACAACTTTTTTTCTCTTGAATACTTAAATAGTATTTTATAACTTTACAAAATTCCTTTAGTTTAGAAGGTACCTCTCTGTTCCCATTTATATCACTTAGTGGTTAGTCAAATACTCATGAGTTACAGTTAAAATGTCTTTCTCTGCCTGAGGAACACATACATAGATCAAGGGCATTCTCACTCCTTTCTTTTGAAACTGTTCCATTTTTCATGCAATAATCAAAGATTGTTGGACCAAAGACAGAGAGAAAGCGAGGGAGAAAATATGCATATGTGTGACTTTCTAGCTTACTGATTAGAGCTGTCACTCAGAAGAAAAGACATTTGTGGTTTAGTTTCTGCTTCAGTAGTTCTGTGGGTTTCTCACTATTACTTTTTCCAAAGTAATGATACACAGGATTTAAATCTTCCATTGTCTTTCTGAATGGAACATATTAAAACAGAAGAATGATTTGAAAGCAAGATTTTTAAATCATAATTTTGAGTTCTAACTATTTAGTTCTTGAATTTAAAAAAGTGCTTACACTACCATGGAACCTATTTTGTTTACATCTTTCAGACAACATAGCACATACATAGGACATTCAGACAACATAGAAGGATGCTAAGTCTGCAGTTTCTGATGAAGCTGGGAATGAGTTAGATATTGGTCCAATAAGCTCTATCAACGTTGAATTGAAACACAGCAGTGTAAAAAAATGACTTCTCCAGGATTCAGTGCCATTGAATCGAGAGTTTGAAGATGGCAGTTTTAGACACCAGTGACCAAAGTTAGAATAAATAGGAATGTAAATGCCTGTATTCTTTTGTACCCTTAGCTTTTCAGGTCTTTAAACATAAAAAAAAAAACCCAAAACAAAACCAAAACCAACCAAACAAAAAAAACTCCACAAAAACAAAACAAACAAAACAAAAAAAAAAACAAAAACAAAAACAAAAAACAAAACAAAACCAAAACAAAATCTTTCACCTCTGATGTGACAGCCATTAAAATGATGAAGAGTCATGCCCTGTTCATTTATTATTATCCAGCAAAAATCAGTGGGAATTACTCATGAACAGTGGTAAATCTATCTTGTGAAAGTTGATAAATAAATAAAACCGATCAGTCTGCTCAGCTGTCTGAGGTGATGTCGATTGCAGAACACAAGAACATAATAGACTGACATGAGACACTTATTTAAGTGTGGAAGACAAAATAGGTCAATAAAAAATAAGAAAAAATGATCTCGTAAGTTAATCTTAGGAAGCACATTTTTCCAAGGCATTATTAAACAGAGAAAATCCTTTTGCCAGTAGGCTTGAAATCACTGAAGCAAACCAAACTGGAAATGCAGAATGAGAGGTTGAAAACAGAATGATAGGAAGGTGAAATTATTTGCCTATGAATAGATCAGTAGGAAAACCGATGTTGGCTCTAGCCTTGTGTCTGTTTATTTTGTAAATTAGAGGCTTGATTGAGAACACAGCTGCCAGGTAAAGAGAAGACAATGGGAGACACAGAGATGTGGACCCAAGGAAGCTCCAGTAGCCTCCAATGATCTCAGTCAACTGCCCTTGACCCAAGGGTGTATGTAACCTTTGTTCTAACATGGGGAGGGTCAAGAACCCTCTTAGCTGGTGCTAGGGCAAGGCCAATATAAAAGCTAAGGCCAAGAGCCCAGTTTGCAGAGTGTAGCTAACAAAGAACAATTAACAGATGCAGCAGTTCTTATGGCAGGGTGCAAAGAAATGGTCTCATCTCAGTTCATATTCGGCATAAACATTCCCAGGTGTGGTGGTGGCACACCACAGGGCACATTTCCCAGAAGGCATTGGAGTAGATATCCTCTGCCAGGCAGAGCTTCAGGTAGTGAATGCAGTTCTGTGGATCCTAGGCTGCAGGGACTACCTGGCATCTCCCGCTGTGGCTGGAAACATGATTCACTTTCCAAATAGATGAGTTATAGAATGAAGTGAACAGCCTGCTTGGAACCAGAGACGATGAGAGAGGGAGAGAGAGAGATGGACAGGATCATCTTAGAGACTTTATAGCTTCAAGAACCCTGAACCTCAACTGTAGTGTAGGCACAGGCAGAGTCTGTCCCTAGCAGAAAGGTAAGTGGAAACTCGGAGGGAAGCAAAAGGTGGAAGCTGGTGACTTCTGGCACCAAGAGGAGGGCTCTTTTTCTGCTTCAAGGCTTGCAGCTGTGAAACAGGTTCATTGCCGTTAAAGCGGAGGAGGAAGAGCTGAGTGTGCTTTCGAACAAAGCATCTGCACTAACTGACCCTGTGCCACACAGGAACACCAGGCAGAAAAGACAAGTGATAGCAGTGGTGACTTCCTGCTGTGGGGGATGGAAGCATCCATCTGCCACACTGACTTGTCATCTGGAGAAGTTTTCTGCTTCATAAGGGCCTGGATCTAGGATTTTGAGAAGAGACTACTGAAGTTTGACCAACCTTCTGGTTGTTACCCTCTGCTATTCTTCCATGTGGAAAGATGGGGGAGGGAAAGAGTTACCAGGAGTCTTGTGAGGGAGTGAGATACGTATATTCACTGAAAAGAAAATGTTTCATAAAAACAAAGATTAAAAAAGGCAGTGGTCTAGTGATTAAGAATATGAAATGATAAATAAATAAATAAGGTTAAAAAATCCCAAATAAAGCTGATATATTTACTTCCCTTTCAGAAATGGTAAAAATGTGGGAAAGTAAATTTTTCAGTAAGTTCTTGTTTGCAATTTCTGAAAGAGAAAAACGAAAGCAATAAAGAAGGGAGACTGAGGGGGGATCTGATCAATGCTTATAAATACTTAAAGGGTGGTTGTCAAGTCTTTTTTCAGTGGTGCCCAGTGACAGGACAAGAGGTAATGGGCACAAACTTGAACATAGGAAGTTCCATCTAAACATGAGGAGGAACTTCTTTGCTTTGAGGGTGGCAGAGCACTGGAACAGGCTGCCCAGAGAGGTGGTGGAGTCTCCATCTCTGGAGGCATTCAAAACCCGCCTAGACATGTTCCTGTGCAACCTGTTCTAGGTGGACCTAGGTGATCCAGGGTTGGACTATATGATCTCCAGAGGTCCCTTCCAACCCCATATCGTTCTGTGATTTTGTGATTCTGTGAGGCTCGGGGGAGACATTATTGCTCTCTACAACTACCTGAAAGGAGGTAGTAGCAAGGTAGGTGTCAGTCTCTTCTCGCAAGTAACAGGCGATAGGACAAAAGGAGGAAATGGACCCAAGTTGCATCAGGGAAGGTTTAGATTGGATATTAGGAAAAATTTCTTCACAGTCACGCATTGCAACAGGCTGTCCAAGGAAGTGGTTGAGTCACCCTCCCTGGAGATATTTAAAAGACATGTAGACATGGTGCTTAGGGACATAGCTTATTGGTGAACTTGGCAGTGTTAGGTTAATGGCTGGACTTGATAATATTAATAGTCCTTTCTAACCTAAAAGATTCTATGATTCTATGATTATTACTGCCCCAGTTCTTCCACTGGAAGTGATCATCTAGTCACTTTGGAGACTCACTTTGGTTTATTTGGGAACATGTTTCTCAAACAACTTTAGTCTGAGTTTTGAAGGGCTCTTAGAATTTAAATGCATGATATCCAAGAAAGATTTTTTTTTTTTTTTAAATCTACTTTAAGAGATGGAAACTGGCTCATGGCATCTTTAAAATTATAAACAAATAAATCCAGACATTTTCTCTCCTTCAGCTTCAACCTTGATTATATATTTTGCGTGTCATGTTTTCAAGACACCACACAATGGAGTTTTTGTGTATAGTTCTAAAGGGCAATATATGTATTTCAAATTCTGTATGTTTCAGCAGTTAATTTTCCTAGCAGTACTGTCCCTTAAAGAGCTGCTAATATTTCAAATTACCATTTAAGAAGAATAAAAAGGCTCCTCTAAGTGGCCAGACAGTGGTACCAGGTATGGTACAGAACCTATGGGAAACCATGAGCCTTCCCGAGCAGCAGCACAGAGAGGAGCTGCTATAAGGCGAGAGAAGGGGAGGTACTGTAAGTTTTATCCACTGGCACTAGTCCTCTTTCTTTTGGTTACCAGACTGAACCCAAAGTCTCTATCTTGCACAGGTATCTCCTGGCGGGTCAGAGGAAAGGAATTTCACTCTCATGTCTTTAAGACAATCTTTAAGAGTACAATCAGAAGCTTGAGCAAAACCTTGGGTTTTTCTGTGACTGTTAATTTTAAATGTTTTTCATACTGGTTAATAGAGACCTTTCATTGCACTCCCAGCAGCTGTGGAGAACTTTGACAAGATTGAAGAATATTTCCAGAACTTGTGACCTAATTAGTCTTTCAAACACACTTTCTGTAGGATGTTTTTCTAGGAGATGATAAGGAAATATTCATTGCTCCATTTTTATCAGCATGCTATATTTTATTAAAACATTTTTAAAACTTTCATGCTCATATTTGGAGTTCATAGTGGTGACTGATTTAAGAAGTTTCTCTGAATGAAGGCAAACTGTTTTAAAAGAAGTTCAATTGATTCTAGCCTCTTGTCTTAATTAGAAAACATCTTTAGAGAAGAACTGATTTGATCACATCTGATTCACCCAGCCAAACTACCTGGGGAGCAGCCTTAATGCAGCAGTCCTTCCGTAACAATGCCATGAAAAGCTCTTTTGTCTTCTTTTTGTCTTCCCTATAGAACATACATTTTACAAGATTTGCACTGGTGAAGCAGCACAGGAATTTTTTTTTTCTACAAAATAGCTATTAAGTTCTAAAAGCTTACTATTTGTTTTGGACATAGAGTTCTTTTCGGCAGAAGCAGATTACCACTGTGAAGAGAACAGAATCCAGGGGTATGCAAAAATGAAAAAAATTTTCTCCACCCCCTCCCCCCCCCGCCCCAGCCTTTTCAAGTAAAATTGAAAGGTAACATTGTCTAAGTCTTTTGGATTCTTAAGAAACTGATGAAATGCTGCTGTCTCTGCCTGTACATTTAAACTTACAAGATGAACAGTTCTCTATGTTTCTGACAGAGACTGTTTCTCTGCTTACTGTAGCTAGGAGAGCTGCGCCTGTGCAAAAATCTTTTTTTGATGTTGTTGATAAAAATACTTCTGATAATGGTACTTTATTATAGTAAAAGCATGGAAAGCTGATGAAACAACAGGCATATAATTTCCAATTATTTTTTAAATGATGCTTTATCTTGTGAAACAGGGTGCAAGGATTTCCATGTGACCTTAGTTAACAAAGACAGAACTACTGATGCAGGAAAAGACTAAACCACCAATTTTATCATTTCACCAGGAGCTTGAAGGAAAATAATAAAAAAGATGTGGATCTAAAATATCCATGAGTTTCCTAAAGACAGTGGAAAAAGAATTTAGGGAACCTGAAAGACAAATAAAATGTCTATCTTTTCTTTCTTCTTTTTTTTTTTTCTTTCCTTGAATTGTCAACATTATACTTGCCAATGTAAAAAAAAAAAAGAAAAAAAAAGGGGGGGGGGGAATGAAAACGTTTTGGGAATAAAAAATGGAAGAAAAACTAAATGTTGCTCCATTAGAACAAATGGGTTTGAAATTTTCACTCACCATATTCTTCTGTTTTCATCCTAGCTAAATCTACATTTATGCTGTCCTATATAAGCTTCATTGCTTCATTCTGCAATGCAAAGCAAATTGGTGAAAATATCTTTCACAAAAGACTGGTTTTTTGCAAGTAAGGAAACTAGTTATTACTTCAATTTTAGTTTTTACTCACACTTGGGTTTATACCATTTGAGATGTAAAAGAAATTAGAGGTGTTTATATGTTTACCACATATAAATACTAACTTAAGGTTAGATTTATATTTATTTGACAAAGAATTAAACTTTATGCATGCTGTACCTTAAGCTCAACAAAGTTGTCAACCCATGAGATCTGACTCATGTTTCTCTATAACTGGGATAATTTGAATAGTAGAGCAGAAAGAGAGAAACATTGAAAATAAACACAAAAAGTGTTAGAAAGATATACATAAATTTGAAAATAAAAATACAAGTATATTTATTTGACACATTAAAAATAACACTGACTAGAATAACTAACCAAAATAATACTGAAGTAAATTTTATTCATTTTCAGTCCAAAACAAAACTCCTTACAAAAGCAATCATTTAGGAAAACAAAAATCTATTTGTCTGAAAAAAAAAAGAGAAATATTGCAGTCTTGCTCTTTGTATTCCTTAACACTTTTCCATACACATATATCTGAATACAGATATAACTCACAGAGGAAAAATAACTAAATTCCATAAGTGCAAGAAGGGAATGCAGTCCAAAAAATGATAAATATTCATTCTTCTAGAAGTTTTCTCTGTTCAAAGGAAAGGCTCTGTAAGGAGCTATCCTGTAAGGAGCTATCCTAAATCAGTGTGAAATTTAATATCCACATCAGTAGTTTTGCCATAGTCATTTATCAAATAATAAAAATATTTGACTGATCACAGCTAAATGATTTCCCTATCAGTTTTTTAACCAAAAATAATTTTTGTCTAAAAGAAATCATCATCAACACTTTAAAATTCACTGTTTCTTTTTAAATCTAGATTCACAAACTGAACAGACTTATTCTGGAGTTTGATATTGATACAATTCTCTTCTCTAACTGAACAGTTTTGAATCCAAAATTTACTGTCCTTTTTCCCTTAAGGAGTGTTTTAAACACTGAGTAAGAGGTAACTGTGAAGGGTTCTGTGTTACATTAAAATGTTTAAGTACTTATTGATGTATAGACTAGAATCTTGAAATTCTAGAAATCTCTGAAGTGAAAGTCTAATAAGAAAGGATCATGCTCATGATCTCTCTCTAGCTTAAAAAAAAGTTAAACGCCAAAAATATCTCTACAGGTACGTCTAGGGGAAAAAATAAAAATATATTTTTCTTGTTAAATTCAGCACTCTAGAAAAAAAAAAAGAAAATAAGTTCAAACTCATTTTCTACAGATCAAACTTGGATTTCTTGTCTTTCTGGTATGTGTCAGGACCACTGGTTTAGAGTCATTCTCCTAAGATTGCTAAATAATTTAAACTACGTAAAAAATGTCAGCTGAGGCTATCACATGTCAGCTTGGGGTCTGACACATTGTAGTGAAATACTTTAGATGTTGGGCAGCTGGGAAGCAGGGGTTTATCCCAGCTGAAAGAAATGGTTGTATTCTTTAATTTTCATTGCTTTATTTTCCTTAAATAATTGAAAGAAAAATATTTCACTGATTCTACATGATACTTGTTAGGACCATCGTTTCAATAACAATAATAATTTTTTAAAAATTGTGTTTAAATAAAATGCTAGGGTTTGTGGGGTTGTTTCTCTCCTCCCACGTTCTCTCCTAGTTTTTCCTTCATCAACCGAACCAAAAAATTGATTCTTCTCATGTCCTTACTTCCGCATTTTAAATCTTCACTCCAGCCACTTTGTTTTGCCTCTGTGACATATTTTGTGAAGCTTTAAGTTGAGACCTGTGTTTAAGTGTAAACATAAGTGTGGAAAACACAGGCAAACCAGGCCTTTGGTGTGGACACTGGACATATGGCTTGAGAAATCTTACTAGAGCATTGCTGCTCAGGGCAGCATAAAGATACTTTCATCTGTGGGAGTTCATGCAACTTCTTACCATTTCTTAAGAAAAGAGTCATAAGTGCCTCATATTAAGGAGAAAAAAAAAAAAAAAAAAGAGGCTATTGTGACTACTGCTATGTGATATGAAATGGGTAGAATTCAGGAAATTTAAATGCTTACCAGGATCTACACCTAGAACTGAAATGAGTTTTTGCAAAAATAATATATAACCATGTAATAGCAAGTAGTGTCTTGAAGAAACCTTCATAGCATTCAAGAGAAAAACATCTAAAATGAAGTAACTAATTTATTAAATATTTGCCATGTCATTATGCATGAAACTGCAGCACCTGTACTGTTCTCCTGTGCTCATTATGGCCGAGTTGGAGTTAGCTTTCTTCTTAGCAGCCCATGTTGTGCTGTGGTTTAGATTTGTTACCAAAACAGTGTTGGTAACACACCAGTGTTTCGGATGCTGCTGCACAGTGCTTGCACAACATCAAGGCTTTCACTGTTCCATAGTCTGCTCTTAGCCCCTAGTGACTACTCTGGGGGTGGGTAGGAGCTTGTGACAGGTCATAACCTGAACAGCTGACCCAAACTGACTGAAGGGATAGTCTGTACCACATGACATCATGCTCTGCAATAAAATCTGGGAGTTTTATCTTTCGAACGTAGCTGTTGACTGGAGACTGTCTGGTTATCTACCTGCTTGCAGGAAGTAGCGAGTAATGTCTGTGCATTGCTTGCTGGTTTAGATTTTCTTCTTTTCTTTCTTTTTCCTTTATTTAATAAACCATCTTTTGCTTCACCTGCCAGTTTTCTTACTTTTCTGATTCTCTCCTCCACCCCACTGCAGTGAGCAGACATGTGGATGCTTTGCTGCTGGCTAGAGTCAACCCACCACAGCTCATAACACAGATGTAATATAAGGAGATAAAGATGAGAAAAAAATAGACCATTTTTATGACATGCATTGGATACAACAATATTTAAGTAATATAAGATACATATTGCAACACTGACATCTGCATAGTGAGAGACAAAAAAGCAAAATAAGAGACCTTTCAGGTATAGTTTACATTTTGGAAAATATTGGGATGTACTAGTTTTGACCGGGACAGAGTTAAATTTCTTCATAGTAGCTGGTATGGGGCCACGTTTTGGATTTGTGCTGAAAACAGTGTTGGTACAATAGGAATGTTTTAGTTTTTGCTGAACAGCACTTACACAACGTTGAAGCCTTTTCTGCTTCTCACACCACCCCACCAGTAAGTAGGCTGGGGGTGCACAAGAAGATGGGAGGGGGATACAGCTGGGACACCTGACCCAAACTGACCAAAGGATATTCCAGACCATATGATGTCATGCTCATCAACAAAACCTGGGGGAAGAAGAGGGAAGGAGAGGGTGTTTGGAGTGACGGCATTTGTCTTCCCAAGTAACCATCCCACGTGATGGGTCCCTGCTTTCCTGGAGATGGCTGAACACCTGCCTGCCAATGGGAAGTAGTCAATGAATTTTTTCTTTTGCTTTGCTTGTGTGTGTGGGCCTTGCTTTACTTATTAAACGGTCTTTATCTCACCCATGCATTTTCTCACTTTTAACCTTTCCCACTGGGAAGAGAGTGAGTGAGTGGTTGCATGATGCTTAGCTGCCCACCAGGGTTACACCACTACAGGAGATTTGATTGAATTTCCTATATTTCTCCTTATGGCATGGGGTCAAACTTTTAAACATACAAATTCATAACTCAGTCCAGCTTGAGATGCCTTTCTCTAGCATTCTCATATACTTCTGTTAGCTTGGTTTTTTTTTTAAAAAAATGTTTGTTCCCATTGAAACAGTTATTTGAAGAGCTGGCATTAATGACACTACTGCTTAAACATAGTTGTTGTACTCCTCTTCTTAAAGTACTACTGCAGATTGCCAATTTATTCAGAAATTGAGATTAACGTAAAGTTCTCTCCTAATGGGGAATTTGTTACAGGAAGAGAAGTTTATGTCAATACCATATACCTGGCAAAACATGATTTTTTAAATGTACTGACATTGTATATTTCCCACTGCTTAACATAAATAGAACAATCTGTAACATTTAGCATGTGAAAATGATCTCTCTTCAGATGATCAGACAGATTATCCTTTTTAACCAGATGGTTTAGAATAGAAAGTTTGATGCCATACACTATTAAGAATCTACCGTTTCATTTCTCCCCAAACAAGAAAAAGCTTTTAGTGTCAAGCTGTGCAGGTTGGTTTATGAACAACAGGTCCGTCAAAAAAAAACCAGCCATACCAGAAAATCATTATGGGTGTGATTCATTTCACTTGACTTCTTACTATATAGTGTACAGTCTCAGCTGAGCTAGTCATCTAGTTTTCTTCCAGAGATAGTGATGAGACATAGCTGCATGCAGGATGTGATTTGTCTTGTCCTAAAGTAGATGTACAAAATAGGTCAGTTGAATGATGTCTCTTTCACCCCACTTTTAACTTAAGAACAATAGACAAGGCATCTACTTTCTAGAAACTTGATAGAGTTGTCTGAACGTAGGTGCTTACAACCATCTAGCAAGTCATGAGATGTCCCATATGGTTTCTAGTTGTCAACCCCCAAAATTATTTCTCTTATACGTTCTACATCAGATGGGAATGGTAAATGAATTGAGTCCTAGACACTGAAGTTTGGCAAAAGAAATTTCACCCACTGATAGCCTTTAATATATTGTGGCTAATGAAACAAAATATCCAACTGAATACTTCCATTAACCATGAAATACCATAATATGGACATAGATAGTTAACACAGCAGTGTGATAAAGGGACTCGAGCTACTCCTAGATGAGACAGATTAGTACTGGTAACAGTCTTGGTGTTTTAGGATAGCTAATTATGAAAACACTAATTAGTCTTTCTGTAAATAGGAACATTTTCACATCTGCATGCAATATATTTTGTATTATTGCATAAGTAACATCAAGTGCTAGAAGATCGGTTTTTGCAAATCACTGTACTCTGATGTCGATGTCTATAATTAAGCTTAGATGTGTTATAGGAGATTAGGAGCTGAATTTTGGTTTTACTATATATTTACATGTCAGAGGGTACAGCAGGAGAAAAAAAAAAAAAGTAGGTAATTCTCAGAATCTTAATCTAACCACAATTTCTGATTTTTAAAATAAAACTTTCCCTAATATTTTTGTGATTTTGAAAAATGACAATGCAAAGGAGAACTGAAGTATAAAACTATTGATTACATATCCTATGGACATGGGTAAACAGGCTTCCTAACCTAAACCAAAATCTACTTCATTTATTACTGTCATTTTATATAGTAGTATAAAATTACTTGCATTCTTAACTGGTTGTTTAAAATTAATCTTTAACATAGGGCACTGGGTCACCCTGTAGCCAACAAATAGATTTCCCTTGTTGTCTTATACATATATACATATGTATATGTATTTGTGTATATATATATTTATACATATACTATGAATATTACTCTCACATTGTCATCTCAACCTTGTAAGTACATTTTTTCCAGACAGCCCGTTTTTTTGCACCTTCTATGAGGCCCACTTTAATTAATTCTTTACAAAAACCTTTATATCACTATATTTACTAACCAGTTCTCCAATAAAATCAACTATCCCTCTATACTGATATAATTTTAAAGGGATTATTATTAGTGTTTGTGAAAGTTCTCTGACCAAGTGTTTCATCTATATCCAGCAACAATACAAAGAAAGTAAGATTGATGCAAACTTTACTAATATATATCACTCTGCCTGGAAGCATTATTGAGGGGCACACCAGATCACTTTTTCTATCTACTTAATGCTCCTCATCTTTCCATCAAAGGCTGCCAGTGAAGTTCTAGTGTATTTTTCTGCAACCGGAAATCCTGCCTAGAAGCAACTGAAGAAGACCATTTATTCATTTCTCCTAGGCCATCAAACACTCATTAGACAGTATTGACTGTGAGGCATTGCTGAGCTTGGTTGGATTAAGACTGGCAAATTAGAGATGAAAGGCTCTGCATCTCAGATGAATTGACTTCAGTCTTCTTTTGTAATATTTTGTTCTAAAATCATTATGTCAGTATTATTTTCTGAATATGTGCTTTTCTCCTGGGCTTAAGACTGAGTGAACAACAGAGGCTAAGACTAATCTGATTCACAATGTACATATGCAGAGAAAGGGTGAAAAAAGAAAATTATAAGAAGTCTGAAAGCTTGCATCCATTCTTCTCTTCACATGGACTTTGTTTCTGACCTTTGATCCTGAAAATCATAACAGAGACAGAACATATCCAGAAACTGGAGCAAAATAAGGGGGAGTATTTGAGGATATTATTTAGAAAGAACACTATAAAAATCAACATATCTTCCATAGTTATAAATGCCTGTTTCTACATGGAGTGAAACTAAACCATGCAATAGACAAAACTTCAGCATATTGCAGTGTATTTTTAGAAACATACCAGAACCATAAGTACACATGATTAAATGAATGCTATCTTTATTATCAGTATTATTTATCATTAATGCTGTCCCACTAATGAAAAATAATGTTGAAAGTCATGATGACTATTATTCTTTAAAAGATAAATGTTGTGTAACTGACTTCTCCGTTGTATACCACACAGTTTCGAGATTTACTATGGTAAGTGATACTTCACTTAGTTTGGTTCAAAAGAGCTGTTAAAATAGAATTATAATGGAATAATTATTTCTTGAATAATTAGCTCTTGTACTTAAAAAAATTATATGTTTTATATGTATTTTTGTTGTGATATAGGAACAGGAAAAGGAGTCTAGGAGAAGTTTCATCCTGAAACATTTTTTAATTCTATATTTGAATTGATGTGAAGTTCAAAAGCTGAGACGTTCTTCAAATTTGACATACTTATATTTTATAGTGAGCCATCTTATATGTAATACTGTCATAAAACTTCATAGGAAAATTAAAGGGTCTTAGAAATTATTCAGTGAAACACACTGATTCCATCTTGACTCAAAAGATTTAAAGTACACCACTGATGTAATTAGGATTCGAGATGAAATCTTTGAACCTATAAAGGTTTGAACCTATAAAACTTTGCTTCTATCTGCAGCTGCATGTATACATGAAACTGTCACATGGAATGAAATTATTCTTAATTATCTATAATCTATTAAGCTTAATGATTTAATCACAATCATCATTATTATATATCCTGTCATGGAGCAGGTCATCTTGAGTGTCATCAAAACCCACATAATGGGCAACCAGGGGATCAGGCCTAGTCAGCATGGGTTTATAGAAGGCAGGTCCTGCCAGACGAACCTGATCTCCTTCTATGACAAGATAACCAGATTATTGGACGAGGGAAAGGCTGTTAATATTGTATACCTGGACTTTCGAAAAGCATTTGATACTGTTCCCCATACAATTCTCGTGGAAAAACTGGCTTCACACAGCCTGGATCAGCATACGATCTGCTGGGTCAAGCAATGGCTAACTGGAAGGTCCCAAAGAGTGGTGCTCAATGGATTTAAATCCAGCTGGCGGCCGGTCACAAGTGGTGTGCCTCAGGGCTCAGTGTTAGGACCATTTCTGTTTAACGTCTTTACTGATGATCTTGACAGGGACATAGGGTGTATCAACAGCAAGTTCGCAGATGACACCAAGCTAAGCAGGAGTGTTGATTCCCAGGAGGATAGGGAGGCTCTACAGAGAGACCTAGATAGATTGGATCATTGGGCCAACATCAATGGCATGAGTTTCAACAAGGGCAAGTGCCAGGTTCTGCACTTGGGCCACAACAACCCCAAGCAGCGCTACAGGCTTGGGGAAGTGTGGCTGGAAAGCTGCCTGGAAGAAAGAGACCTGGGGGTTCTAATTGACAAGCGGCTGCATATGAGCCGGCAGTGTGCCCAGGTGGCCAAGAAAGCCAATGGCATCCTGGCTTGTATTAGAAATAGCGTGACCAGCAGAAGTAGGGAGGTGACTGTGCCCCTGTACTCAGCACTGGTGAGGCCACACCTCGAGTATTGTGTCCAGTTTTGGGCACCTCAATACAAGAGAGATATCGAGGTGCTGGAGCGAGTGCAGAGGAGGGCAACGAAGCTCGTGAAGGGTCTGGAGAATAAATCTTATGAAGAGCAATTGAGGGAGCTGGGACTGTTTAGTCTGAGGAAGAGGAGACTGAGGGGAGACCTCATCACTCTCTATAACTACTTGAAAGGACACTGTAGAGAGGTTGGTGCTGGTCTCTTCGCACAGGTAACTAATGACAGAACGAGAGGGAATGGCTTCAAGCTCCAGCCTGGTAGGTTTAGACTGAACATTAGGAAAGAATTTTTCACAGAAAGAGTGGTTGGGCATTGGAATAGGCTGCCCAGGGAGGTGGTTGAGTCACCATCCCTGGATGTGTTTAAGAGACGTTTAGATGTGGTGTTGGGGGATATGATATAGGGAAGAACCTTGTAGTGTAGGGTAGATGGTTGGACTCGATGATCCCAAGGGTCTCTTCCAACCTGGACGATTCTATGATTCTATGATTGTATGATTCTATAATTAATTACAATATATCCATGATCATCCGGACAATTGGAAGTAGTTATTACCATGATGTGTTACATTTTTAATGTTGTAATTCAGCTTTGTTCTAATTATACAAAGTCATCAGCAATATGTAAAAACTTTACATTAATCTATTTAAGTATTACAGTATTGCAGTAATCTATTTAAATTATTATACCTAATGCATCATTGCAGTAGGTAGACATCTCCAAAAATCTTTAGTTTTTATGTAAGCATATATTCATATGCTTACGTGCTTTCATAAGCATAAGCATATTACCATCTGGTTATCATTGTACTTTTTCTTTCTTCAGAAAAGACTTGGGGGATTTTGTTTTAATTTATTAGAGAGACCAAAAAATCGATGAAAAAGTGGTTTTGAATTTTATTTATTTTATCAGTGGATAGTTTGCAAATGTATGCATGATGCTTTATTATCTAAAATATGTTTAATTAATGTATTTTTATGTTGAAATTGAGAGAAAAAAAATAAAATAATTATGTTTTATTGATGGAAGGTTCCTAGAAATTTACCATCAATGAAATGTTAAACACAGAATTTGCTCTTGTAAGATATGACCTTGATTTTTCCTGTTTGTGTAAATATAATTAAAACACCTCCAGAAGAGAATACAATTTAATGATACTGCAGGATATACCTGTCCAAAAGTATCATAAGCCTTCCCAACTGTACATTTTAAATGAGAAGATGTTCTGTGCCGTTACCTTGAGTGTTAAAAGGAATAAAGGAAGCAAAATCTTAGGGAAAAGCAAAAAATATGTGTGAAAATACTTCATTTTAAGATTTAAATTCATTATCTCCAAGTTCTTTTAAAATTGGAAAATTTAAATGTAAAAAAATGGGAAAGAAAATTTACTTTTCCATTTTGGTGATTACTTATATCTCTTAGCTGAATCCCTCATTTGTGTCTTTTGGGTTGATGAAAGTTATGTTATTTGGTTTATTTAGGCATAAGTTACCCTAGGTTCATCTAAAGGATGAGTCTTCATGTCCTGAAAAAGACAGACAGTGGGACAACATATGACAATGAAACTCACTGGAAATAATTACAAAGAATTTGCAACTAAATTAAGAGTTAAAGTAGTTCATAGTGATATTTTCTAAAATATCTGTAATCACTTGACCTAAGAATCATTGTGGATTGTTAAGTAATAACAACTGCTCAGTGAAAATTAGGGTTAAAAATATGTAAACAAAAAATGCAAATAAAATATTTGATATGGGAAAAGCATTCAGATTACTACCGATAAGATTTAATGAAATGATGGTGCAACATCACTTTGTTGAGAGGATGTTATCAACACTGAACACAATCCTCAAAGGAGGAGATAAGACTAGAAGAAAAGTAGAAATTATTAGTGAGACAGGACAACCGTGTTATTCTGTTTACAAAGACAAGTAAGTGGCTAATCAATATTGCTAAGAACATAATGAAGGCTCAGAATAAGATTTTCAGGTATCCTTATCTACCTATGAGAAAAGTGAAGAGGAAGATAAATCATGGAAAGACATCATATATACAAAATGTTTTGAGGGACAAGGGGAAAAAAAAAAAGAAAAAGAATTGTGCTTCTAACTACTAAGGTTAAAGATATTACACTACATAGGAAATGTGAATTGCCTGTCTCTTGATATGTCTCCCTGTGGACATGTCTTGACAGACATAAGACAACAAACTCACTTTCTGGTTTTGCAGCTGCTGTTGAAAAATGTCCCAATATAGATGTTTGGAACAAGACATTGCTCATTTTCTGTTTCTGAATATGAAGTTGATTTGCTGTTAACATGTGGCAATTGTTATGTTGCTGAAAACAGAATTCTTCCCAAATCAAGGCAGAAAGTTACCTTTACCTATGGCGATCAGTTCTGAAGAATGAATATAAGCTAAGAAAGTTGAATTAATGTAACTGAAATATATATATACACGTCTCCAACTTTATAAAAAAACAAACAAACAAACAAAAACAGAAAAATGAACATCAGTTCAAATAAATGAAAAAACATTTTTCTGATAACAAAGAAGAAGGAGATGATAAGGTATAAATCATCATGAAGCAAAACAGAAATAGTGCTTTTGCTGTTTTTCGAATAAAACTGTTATACAACTGATTTACCTGGAATTCTTTAAAAGTGGTAGATTAAAAAACTGAAGAAACTAAAGGAGAAATAACTGTACTAGAGGGATTTCCAGGATACTTTGTTTTCAGAGCAGAGTTGTGAAACTTTATGGCTAATTTTATGGGAATTGTTCTGACAGTAGCTAGCAAAGAGGTTGGTTACTTTGTGATATCAGTGGTGTCAGCTCATAGTTTTCAAGTCTGTGTGAGCTTTGGTTCTCTGAAGTTGAAAACCTCAATGAAGTGGTCATTGCTCATAGGTGTGGTGCAGACAAGTTGAAAAATCTTGAGCTGGCTTGCATCCTACTAACTTCAAGTGGATCATCTCCTTCACATGGTAAATCAGTGCAATGTTGGCTCAAAGTATTGTTTCTGCTTGAGGGAAAAGTAAGATGTTTTCATGCTTACATTGTTGGCAAATATCTTATGGATATTAAGCTGGCTCAAAGAAATATGTTGTATAATCAGAATTTAACTAAGAGTAGTAACTCCAGTTAGACAACTCAAACCAGAATTTCAAAATATCAAACTGAGATAGCAAAAGAGAAATGTTGTATGAACACTAGTGAGATCACACCACAACACTGAGACCCACATCTGTCTTTTCACATGGAGCACTGAGTGAGCAGTCATGGAGGAAAACATTTCAGAAAAATGCCAGAAGACATTCAAGCTTGGGCTGCCCTCCTATTTCACTTTGATCCTTTCACTTCAGTGTGTTTCACTTGGTTATGTTGCTCCACCTATTTCCCTTTGTTGCTCCCTTTTTCCCTAGTGTATGTTATAGTTTGCATAAAGATGTATTTTAAGAATATAGGATCAATGTGACAATTGTAATCATATGTTGCTTTAAATAAACAAACAAATTTATAATTAGACTTCATTTCATCAATGATCCGAGAGGCCATAGCTTTGAATTCCTAGAGGTTACAATGTTTAGCAAAATGCTAATCTTATGACAGAAAATCAGTTCATTACAAGAAAATTCATTGATCTACCATGGCTAGTTACAGGACAGTCTAGGAAAGGTTTGTAGGTTGAACTCCCGGGTTCTATCCTCTAATCACAGATTTTTCTGCAGCTTGTCTTCTAACCAGCTGTCACAAAGCCAGTGGTGTAATACGCCAGCTTTTAGGCTGTGATAACTTCTGTGCATGGCCACAGATGGGTGATGGATGGTTCCTGGCACAAACTCCAGATGATTATGTATTAAAAAAGATAATGATAATTACCCAAGCATTTGGGAGCTCTTCTTTCTCCTCCACTTGCCAGAGGGTTGAAGTCTGTTCCCGATCACTGTAACTGTGATGTGCCAGGTGGAAAATTCTCTCTTCCATATTTTACAGTTGTTTCTCAGGGTTTATCTTCATCAACTCTAATTTAAAATATTATTTCATAGTATTCAGTATCCTGAAATCCATACTTCCTCCCTTATGTCTGGAATGGTGTCATTTCCTGGAGATATCTCTTGATGTAGGCTAAAACTTAGAAGCAGATTATTATCTGCCATCCATATCACATTGTAACATCTTCCTGAAGAAAGCAGTCATTGACTGAACTACAATGAAGCCTGAGCAGCATATCCTTATTGATGTTAACAGATGTAAAGTCTTTGAGTAGGAGTGATCGACAATCATAAATTTTCTGTTCTGAAAAGTAGTTGTGGGATGGTTTTATCAAAACAAGACTCCACTGCATTTTGTAAATGTCCAGTGGCTATTTCAGTTATGACAGTTACAAATATGTTCCTGTTCAAGTTGTATTTCTGTTTGGTAAAAATACTCAAAATCTTTAACAGCCTGCAAGACATTCTTTTTAACAAGAACACAGAAGATTTCCAATTCTAAAAGAATCTGTTTCTTAGGTGGAAGTTCACCTTATTGAGAACACTAAAGGTAGGATTTGACTAACGTTTTTATGTAAAAGTTAGACCTCAAATTCGTCTTGGTCACCAGACTTGTCTCCCTAGATGTTAATATAGGGAAACTTCAACAAGGCAATTCATATGCCTGTTTCAGTGTGAGATAAATCAACCCACATATTCATGGATTGTACAGTTAGACTGGATTTCCAATGTCTGAATTTAATAAAGAGTCTTATCTCTGCAAGTAAAACCTTTGAAAAGGAATAACCCCCTGCAAGCTTTACTAGTGAAATCCTGACTAGAGTCAGGATTCTGACCTTTTTTTTTACCTATCAAACTCCTCCTTTGGGAAGGGAAAATGAGGGTTGTTTTCAACATTAACTTGTCTGAATTTTGCTTAGAAAATTGTTAAATCTTATTTTAAAGACAGTGTGACCCAAAAGCTCTACATCTGTTTGATTTCCTCCTTTAATGGATACTAATTCTGGAGACTCACAGCTAGCAATATACTGATGTTTTGACACATGAATTTATGTCTCTGAGTACATAAAAAGAATGGATTAAAAATAAAAAGCTCCTTTGGATAACGATGGAACTGGATGATTGTCCCCCAAACCTGTCAGACACAATCAGAACTTCAATGAGAATATCAAATTAACTAGAATTAAGACATCACATTTAGGTTTTTCTTTGATTTCCAGATAAATCAGTGGGAATTTTGCCACTAAAACTTTGGGAGCAGGATCTAACAACATATCATAGACCCTTTACTGTGCATTTTTTTAAAACTTTCTGTTAAAGATTCGTTTAAATGTAAAGTTATAGTCAGATCTAATTTTATCTCCTCCACACTTATTAGTCATCATTCCCTAATCGATTAATTTTCTAGTCACTCATTTAAAAAAAAGTAAAAAAAAGAAAAAATCTTGACAGATTTCCTTAGATGGTGCTATACGGCTTATAAATCTAGCAATCCTGTTTTCAGGTAGCTGCGTCTACTGAGTATTCTTTTCCTCCATGAACTCAGCAAAGAATCTCTTTTTGTGATACAAGGAGCTGCTGAGGCAACTGGGGTTGTTTAGTCTGGAGAAAAGGAGGCTGAGGGGAGACCTCACTGCCCTCTACAACTACCTGAAAGGAGGTTGTAGAGAGGTGGGTGTTGGCCTCTTCTCCCAAGTAACAAGTGATAGGATAAGAGGAAATGGCCTGAAGTTGAGCCAGAGGAGGTTTAGATGGGATATTCGTGAAAATTTCTTCACTAAAAGGGTTACCACGCATTCGAACTTGCTGCCCAGGGAAGTGGTGGAATCGCCATTCCTGGAGGAAATTAAAAGATGTGTAGACATGGTGCTTAGGGACATGGTTTAGTGGGGGAGTTGGCAGTGCTAGGCTGATGGTTGGGCTCAATGATCTTAAAGATTGCTTCCAACCTAGACGATTCTATGATTCTATGATTTTATGAACATTGCTACTGTATGTAAGGTATTTAAGCATTACTTTAGCTAGCAGTCTGTATGTTTTTTGCACTGTTTTTTCACTAAAGAGTATGCTGAGGCATCCATTTCATATTGAAAGATTTTAATACAATAGAGAAAATTCAAATGTATCAAGAGGTTAATCTTTTGACTACAAATCTATGTTTTGATTGATGATAGCTGTTGGAAAAAATGTAAAATTTACTTTTTGACTTGCTATAAGACAGCAAGTTATTTTTCAATATGTCATGTACATAAATAGAAGAAGTGACAGCAACTTTAAACATGTGTGTGCCTTTTTAGTACATTTCTTTATCTCACTTTTAAGTGTCTTGAAAAATTAAAAAAGTGAATTTTGTCTGTGATGCTCTTAAATCATTATTCCAACAGTATTTGAATCAAGCTGTTGACTCAGTAAGCACAGAATACTTTTGAGTTCATGCAAGAAATGTAGGCTGCCCAGCATTTACCATTAGCTAGACTGTGTATTGCACCTTCTGAAATATACATGGATGGCACTTTTTTTATGCATTGTGTTGAAAAAAGTCTTTCCAGTGAATTTTCATGGAGGGCTATAACAAAATGTTGGCCATTGGCTTTTAGAGGTGTGCTTGAGGACTCTAGCAAAAAGTTAGGACCTGATTATGTTTGTCTGTTGTCATATCTCTACATAGGCTTCTTCAAGCTTCATTCTACTTTCAGTTTTATTTACCTTGTTCTTTTAGGATGTTTGAAATCATCGACCACCTAACTGAAAGCCAAAACAATCTTTCAGATAGGAGTCACTTAACATATTTTCCTTTTTCTTTGTATATTCCTTTATGAGTCCATCATCATCATTATGATCAGGTTTCCTGTTTGACATATGTTATGACATGCTAATGTACAGTATAAACGTGTTGCACATTAACCTTAATAGCACTGGGTCTAGTATGCTAACTGATGACATTAGACAGATGAAGTGCCAAGATAACACCATTGAAAAGACAACAGGATAACATTTTATTTTAATAGCATTTTAATTGGTGCTTAATTATGTAATAGAGTTGTGGATAGTGCCCAGTGGAAGTGTAATGCTTCCTCTCAACAAAGGCTATTCAAATTCGCTAGCACAGAGCATGTGTTAAACTGCATTTTCAGCCTCCTGCTGCTGCCAGTGGTAGAAAAGTGTTATTGTGGAGGAGAATCACAGGTATTATGGCAGTAAGTGAGCATTATCCTCTTTGACTGAAGAGTCAAAAACTAAAGACAAACTTGCTCGAAATAATCCCAGATTTCAGCATGCAAACATTGAATCTATATAATTGTTTTTAATGAATACATGGTAGTCAACTTATACAATGTGACTCTTTCAAGGTTGTCATAAAATGAACGGGACTTTGTGCACACCAAATATTAGTGAATTATACATCTTTCGCTGCAACATTAAAAACCAGAAAAAAACCATGAGCAGCTGTGTAGGTAAAAATCTTGTAATTGTACAATTCCCTCACTCTGTGTAAATTGAAGGGGAATATTTGCTTGTAAGAGGCAAACGAAAAACACTGTTTCAAGAACAAATCCCACTTATAGTGCTATATGTACTATATGACTTCTGTCAATGTCAGTTGGATTTTGTATTATGCAGAAAAGGAGGGTTTAACATAATATGACGAACAAAGAGATAGAAGGTCTATTAGAGTAGTCTAATATATTCTAAACTATCACAAAATGTATCTGTATCATAAACAATGCTCATTTGATTATAGTAAGTAGTGGAGTCTGCCAAAAAAGTGTGGTGTCAACTATTAGGTAACTTCAATGAGCCTCAGGATTCATAGATTTCATGTCCAGAAAACACCATAAATTCATTTAATCTGCTCTGCTGCAGACGGTATTCCCCACATTGTTCTTACACTGAGTCCCCAAATCTGCATTTGAAAGTCTTCCAGACTGGCAACTATTTTTCCATTAAAGAAACTGAATGATAGATCATCCAGTCTCCCAGACTGCTTGCCCCATAGCTCTCAAAAGTTTATATTTTGCTTTTAACCTAAATTTGTTTGCCTTCAGACTCTAGTCACAAAGTCTTTGGATGGCTTCCTCTACTACCTCAGAATGGGGTGCCTCATCAAGCAGATCTAAACCAGTTAGCATGTATCTTATAGAATCTACATTATTATTTTTGTCAGAATATCATGAGGAAATAAATAGCTTAACTTATGTCATTAAATACTTTCTGTGAAATTTGGTCTTAAACAATTTCCAGCTGCTGGCATAATGATATAAAAATATTCTGTAGAAAATATGCTGTGGTAGGGAGCATTGTTTGATTTATGTGTTGAACTCCGTGTGATCTTTCTGTATCTGTTAAGTAAATCATATACTGCTACTAACCATTTATTTTTAAAATATTGATGTGGATAGTGCAAAAAGTCTTAATCCTGGTTGTCAAGTGAGGGGAGAGTGACTGGTTGAGCTAGAGTTGTACTGATATCTGTTTCTGCTTTTAAAAAGATCCAGTCAAGCAAGTAAACACAACACGCTGTATAGGTTCTGTACTCTTTTCTGTACACTATCATTCTTTCTACTGTGGAATCTCAACACATGAAGTTAGTTTCTAAATAAAAGCTTGTTAATGCATTAAATTCATGAGAAACAAATCGATATAATACTGCTTATAATGACTGTGCTTTTTTTATAAATCAACAAATCTTCTATTAATTAACCACTGATTAAAGTCAGCTCGTGAAAATTAATCACAGCCTGGAAAAGTCATTTGTCCTTGTGTGCTTCATTAGGATAGTGTTTGCCCTTCAGGCAAGAAAGCAGCAAGTAAATGCCAAAGAACGAGCTGATTAAACTAGAGCTGCAGTGAGCTGTTTGCCAGAGACTCAAGCTCCTACAAACACGCCCACTTCTAACTTACGAGCTTTCTGCAGTTTGCCTGTTGGGCAGGGAATAAAATAGTAAATGCAAATTCCTTGTAGATCCCCTAAACAATTCAATGTAACTCATAGAATAAACGCTTTGTACTGCTCGAGACATAATAGACAGGTATGCCCAGAAGTGCTGTGAAACTGGAAAGCTGTAAAGCTCTCCAATGTGTCCAAGTTTCACATAAAACTGAACGTTTCTCTTAATTTCAATTTAATTGCATAATAGCATAATATTGATCAAAGCACAGAACATTAATTGCTGATCCATGCATACCCTACTCTAGCCTTGAAGATAAATATTATGAAATATATTTGGTTTTTTGGAGGAATCTGGTAGATATTACAATCAATAGAGAGTAAGAGAGCAAAGGCCCCAAGATCCAGCTTTAACAGACGGCTTAACAACAGCCAGCTTAACATGAGCTAGAAGTGTGCCCATGTGGCCAAGAAGGCCAACGGCATCCTGGCCTGTATCAGGAATAGTGTGGCCAGCAGGAGTAGGGAAGCGATGGTGCGTCTGTACTCAGCCCTGGTGAGGCCTCACCTCGAGTGCTGTGTTCAGTGCTGGGCCCCTCACTACAGGAAGGACATTGAGCTGCTGGAGCGTGTCCAGAGGAGAGCCACCAAGCTGGTGAGGGATCTAGAGAACAAGCCATATGAGGAGAGGCTGAGGGAACTGGGCATGTTTAATTTGCTTAATTTAATGTGCTTAACAATGAATAAGGAACATGCCTCGATATGGTTTGAGCATCCTGAAAATTAATTAGGAAAATGAAGTTCCCCTTCCAGAAAAAGGCCAAAGGCTATCCCTACCCTACCCCACCGCAACTCCACCTTTTTTTTAGAATAAGAAATAAACTCAGTTATACTGTCAGAAGTTACATAAATTAAGGCCTGTTCAGCCTATACAGAACTGTATTGTGACTCCATTCCTACAGAAACCTGGGGGTCGTGTTAGGTATCTCTTACAGCGGTCATTGCAGTAATCTCAGATTCCTTTTATCTCCTATGCCTTTCACAGTTCGCCATGTCATTCCCATGTCCTCAGCAGCTCTTAAACCCTAAAAGGTGTTTCTTTTCCTTGGAGTCCAGCTGTTCCTGTCCACTCTCATAATGTGTTTCCGGTCCTTGTTCCATGTTCTGTGGATCACACATGAGGCTTGGGCTGACCTGTCCTGCCTGCTGATGCTGGTCTGGATTTACTTGTGATGACTGATTGACACAAATTGAACAAAACAATATCCAAGCTCTTTGATTTTCTCTCAAGAGTAATACTAGCAGTATATGTCTACTAAACACGTAGTCGACTCTCACCAAACCTGTAGAAGCATAATATTTTTGAGATGTCTGTCCTGTGTTCAAATTTGGTTTTAGTTCGCTTGGAAGATTGAAAAATTATTAGTGTCAACACTAATATATGTTTCTGCATAAGTTTCATTTCTACAAGAAGTAAGCTTTAGCTTACTTAGCAGAGGAAAGGAATAATGCTTCCTAACTTTACTGTTATTAGAACTGGGACGAACAGTGGAGACTCCAGAAAACCAGGCAGGTTAGGACAACCTCTGTGTGCGAGAACATGTAACTCACTAAGAAGCTACACTCTATAATGTCTAATAAATGCGATCTGTATATGATCTTGATACAGGTCCTTTTATCTGCTGAAAATAAAGTTGTAACTATCCAAAGATTTTAGTCAGGATCTGAGTACTAATTCTTATATTAAATTAAAGCAAATATAAGTATCAAAGTCTCAAACTAATCATATTAATCATAGCTTTCCTAGAAATTAGGAAATAAGACAGGCTGATTTGCAAAAGTAACATATCCATAGTATAGCCAAAACACTGCATGTCTTCCAAAAAGTCTTAACACACTGAGGTTAATGAACCGCAGAGTTAAGTTTTCTAAGTCCCAACTCCAAATGCTCAGAGTCTATGTAACTTGTTCTTGAAGCTTTCTCTCTCTGCTGATCAGCTCTCTGCTCTGTAACTTAAATTCCAATAAAGCTGACTTGCTTAAATATTCATTTCTCTGTGTACGCATAGGACCTAAACTGACTCAAAACCTTCTGAGTGGTGTCAGACACCGCAAATGAGAAAAAATACATTATACTAGTATGGTATGATATGAGGGTGAGAGCAAAAGTATTGGGTGATTCAGGATTAACCACCTAACTGCATCATTGATTTGTTGTGGTTCTTAGGCAATCATTTTTCTGAAGTCCATACTTTTTTTATGAGAGACATAATAGCAGTATGGGGAAATGTGATAACATAATAGTGGTTTTTCCACTTTCTACTGTTTTCTATAAATCTCCTGTATGCTATCCTTCACTACAGAAGTTTTAAGACTGAAGCCTTCAATTGGTTCCTTAATCCCAAATATTATTTTTAACCCCAAAAGGAAGACTAAGAAATTGCACAGCATTGGAGCAATGTAATTTCAAATAATTTTCCATTTCAAAAATAACAAAGAAAAATAATGCAATGTGATCAATTCTGTATACATTAAATGCACAGAAGGTGTCTGTGAATGCTCACTTATTAAAAGATAAATCCAAAGACAAAGAAGGGAAAATATAGAGCAACAACCTAACTTGAAGTTTTTCCATTCTAGTGCTGACATAGTAAACCTTCCTCTAAGCATTTTAAACATTTATCAATATTAATGGAAATTGAGGACATTATTTATTTCTATCTTTTCTAAGATAAAGTTGTATTCTTTATTTGCATTTTGTGAAACTAATAACTGTAAATTCTATATTTAATCCCTGGAGGAAAACAAAAAGCTCATTGTAGTTGAATAATTAAATATTTAATGAATGTCATCCTTAAACAAAGTGACTTCTGCACTTTTCCAGTGTACCTGCTCAGAGAAAGCAAGAGAAAGAAGGGGACTGAATAATAATTTCTTATTATGATTTTGTGTTATTTATTATGTTTTCTGAAGAAATTTTATGTAATTTAGATGACTTTAATGTTTATTTCATTTAGTAATTCTTTAATTCTGTTATAATTTATTAGAATTAATAAAATCTCACTCTAAGGTTTCAAGGTTGTGGTAGTGCTTCCAAGGCTGCCAAATCCCACTGAAACCCAAAAGACCCTCCCAAGGTGTAGGACTTACTTGTACAGATACATTGAGTGATTAGGACTGGGACATTATCTGAGACTTCAATTGCTGAGAAAGATTCCTTTCTCGCTCTTAGAATTATCAATCAATTCAGAAAAAGTTCAAATCACAAACAAACATGGTATTACCATGAAAAGCACAGGGACAAAGTGCATGAAAGTAAAAGCTTGAGGGAGGACAGAAAACAGGCCTAATAAAAGTCAGGAGAGATCTCTTCTCTTCTTCCCTCTTTGCACTCTTACTGTGTCTTTTCTGATTGATGGATTCAATCTCTGGTGGGTTAGTGGGGTCCAGCACTGTCCTTGTAGCTGTCTTTCTCATCTGTCGGCTTTTACAAGCACAATGTGCCTGTGGGCACAAAAGGGGGCTGTGATTAGGGGCTAATCTGGCTTCACTAAAGCAGTGTTTATTTAATAATAGATCATGGATTGAAAATAATTTAATAATGGAGATGTTCCAAAGATGCACGGATATATCTATGGGACCAACAAAGTACTTGTAAAGATAAATGGATTCAAGTGGGTAAAAGACAATAGGGATAGCCAGGAACTCTCTAGATCATGATGGAGTGAACGAAACAATCAATTAAACCCTTGGGGATGTTGAATAACATGTGACAGCAGCAGCGGTGAGTGCTGCAGCTTTAAACTCGAGCTAGAGGGGGCTTCCTGGAGATGGAGAGGCCGAGAGAAGGCGGAGAGGCCCGAAAGGACTCGGGAATCGCGAGAGGGAGCGAGAGGCTGACGTGCCTGGGGGCGGGCCGGGCGAGCCGCGGCAAATTTGAAAGCGGCCATAGCGCGAGCTTTGCCCAGACCACGCGGCCAGCGACAGCGGCAGCCAGCCGCAGCAGAGTCAGAGCGTGTGCCAGGTGCGCGTGAGAGCAAGGGCGGGTATATTGGCGCACAGGCGCACGAGCGCACAGTGGGTGGGAGCAGCCATCAGTTGTCGATCCCCTCCTGGCTCTAGACAAGAACATGGCCCCAACACGTGCAAAATGCCCCACAAGGAAGAATGTGGAAACTCAGACGGAGCTCCCACAAAAACACGTGTCTGTGCAGGTCTCCGGCTGCAGTGAATGCCTCAGCCTGGCATGTGTTCCTAATGGAGCCAGAGACATCACATGTGTGCGGTGTGATCAAATAAACCACCTGCTCAGGCAGGTGGTTGAACTGAAGGAAGAGGTGGATAGACTTAGAAGTATTAGAGACAGTGAAAGCGAAATAGATTGGTGGAGCCGTACACTGAGGCGTAGGAGTGGGGCAGAGGCTGTGCAGGATGTGGATGATCTCCCTTCTGCTTGTCACCAGGCAGAAGAAAGGAACCTAAGGGACAATGAGGAATGGAGGCAGGTCCCTCCTCGGAGGGGCAAGCAAAACTCCTGCCAGCCCCCCTCACCTTCCCAGTTGCACTTACAAAATAGGTACGGTGCTTTGGAAATCGAGGGCCAGACATATGAGGATAAAGACAAAGATCTAGACAGTGAGCTACCCAGAGTCAGCCAGCCACCCCCACGCCTTAGGACTTCAGCAATAAAAAAAAAGAGGAAGGTAATTGTGGTGGGTGACTCTCTTTTGCGGGGAACAGAAGGCCCCATTTGCAGACCAGATCCTTCCCACAGAGAAGTCTGCTGCCTCCCTGGGGCCAGGATTAAGGATATAAAGAAAAATCTCCCTACCCTGGTCCGCCCCTCAGATTATTATCCATTATTGGTATTTCAAGTAGGCAGCGATCAGGTAGCTAACAGTAGTCCAAGGGCCCTGAAGAAAGACTTTAGGGCCCTTGGACAGCTGGTTAAGGGATCAGGAGCACAAATTGTGTTCTCCTCCATCCCACTACTTGCAGGAATTACAGAATCACAGAATCACAGAATCTTAGTGGTTGGAAGGGACCTTTGAGATCATCGAGTCCAACCACATAAAAAAAAAAAAAAACCAAAAAAAACCCCACAACACACAAAAACAAACAAACAAGCAAACAAAAAAAAAACAAACCCCCAAAAAAACCCAAACAAACAAAAAAAAAAGCACCCACCAACTAAACCCCACACCCACAACCTCACACACAACACCCCACCACAAACCAACAATCCCGGGCACTAGAGCATGCCCTGAAGAGCCATGTCTACACATTTCTTAAATACCTCCAGGGATGGTGACTCCACCACCTCCCTGGGCAGGCTGTTCCAGTGCCTGACCACTCTCTCAGTAAAGTAATTCTTCCTAATATCTAATCTAAACCTCCCTTGCTGCAGCTTCATACCATTTCCTCTGGTCCTGTCATTATTCGCTTGGGAGAAGAGGCCAACCCCCGCCTCTCTACAGTTTCCTTTCAGGTAGTTGTAGAGGGCAATGAGGTCCCCCCTCAGCCCCCTCTTCTCCAAACTAAACATGCCCAGTTCCCTCAGCCTCTCCTCACAGGACTTGTTCTCCAGACCCCTCACCAGCTTGGTGGCTCTCCTCTGGACACGCTCCAGCACTTCAATGTCTTTCCTGCAGTGAGGGGCCCAGAACTGAACACAGTATTTGAGGTGAGGCCTCACCAGTGCCGAGTACAGAGGCACGATGACTTCCCTGCTCCTGCTGGCCACGCTATTCCTGATACAAGCCAGGATGCTATTGGCCTTCTTGGCCACATGGGCACACTGCTGGCTCATGTTAAGCTGGCTGTCCACTAACACTCCCAGGTCCTTTTCTGCCGGGCAGCTTTCCAGCCACTCGGCCCCAAGCCTGTAGCGTTGCTTGGGGTTGTTGTGACCAAAATGCAGGACGCAGCACTTGGCCTTATTAAACCTCATCCCATTGGCCTTGGCCCATTGATCCAACCTGTCCAGATCCCTCTGTAAAGCCTTCTGACCCTCAAGCAGATCAACACTCCCACCTAGCTTGGTGTCATCCGCAAACTTACTGTGGGTGCATTCAATCCCCTTGTCTAGATCATCAATGAAGATATTGAACAAGACTGGCCCCAAAACTGAGCCCTGAGGGGTTTTGATGAGGGTATAAACAGGAAGAGCCAGCAGATTAACTCCTGACTCCAAGGCTGGTGTCACCGTCAGAACTTTGGTTTCTTTCATCATGGGATGATCTATAGGACATCAGACCTGGTGGCAACTGGTAGGGCAAGCCTTACCCAAAGGGGAAGAGGAATACTGGGACAAGAATTAGCAGGGCTCATTGAAAGGGCTTTAAACTAGGGTTGAAGGGGGATGGGGATGAAAGCAGGATTACTAAAGAGGAGCCTGGGAGCAGATTACCAGTGCCGGTGGCTAAAAGTGCTAGCAAGGTCTTGTGGCCTGTTGCCTCAGTAAAGGTGGAGTATCGTAACCCATGTGGTGATGACATGAGGGACAGTGATAGGCTGGCAACCACAGAAGGGTCTGAGCATGGTCAGGGAGGTGTTGGGCCTCACCCCCCCATAAAAGTGGCAAGAAAACTAGCCCAGCTAAAGTGCATTTACACAAATGCACGTAGTATGGGCAACAAACAGGAGGAGCTGGAAGCCATTGTGCGGCATGAAAGCTATGATGTAGTTGCCATCACGGAAACGTGGTGGGATGAATCGAATGACTGGAGTGCTGCAATGGATGGCTACAAGCTCTTCAGAAGGGACAGGCAAGGAAGGAGAGGAGGAGGAGTGGCCCTGTATGTTAAGGAGGAATATGAATGTGTGGAGATAAATGAGGGTAATAGTAGAGTTGAGTGCCTGTGGGTATGAATCAAGGGGAGGACCAGCAAGGCTGATATTGTGGTGGGAGTCTATTACAGACCACCCAACCAGGATGCAGAGGTTGATGAAATGTTCTATAAGCAGCTAGCAGGGGTCTCGAGATCACTTGCACTTGTCCTGGTGGGTGACTTCAACCTACCAGATATCAGCTGGGCACTCCATACAGCTGAGAGGGAACAGTCTAGGAGATTCCTGGAGTGTGTCGGGGATAACTTCCTGACACAGCTGGTTAGTGAGCCAACTAGGGAAGGAGCACTACTAGATCTGCTGTTTGTAAACAGAGAGGAACTTGTGGGGGATGTAACGGTTGGAGGCCGTCTGGGGTACAGTGATCATGAAATGATAGAGTTTCTGATTCTCAGGGAAGCGAGAAGGGGAGTCAGCAGGACTGCCATCATGGACTTCCGGAGGGCAGACTTTGGTCTTTTCAAGAGTCTGCTTGACAGAGTTTCTTGGGAGGCAGCCCTGAAGGGCAAAGGAGTCCAGGAAGGCTGGACATTTTTCAAGGAGGAAGTCTTAAAAGCGCAGGAGCAGGCCGTCCCTGTGTGCAGGAAAGCGAGTTGTCGAGGGAAGAGACTGGCCTGGCTGAACAAAGAGATAAGGTCACAGCTCAGGGAAAAAAGGAAAGTTTATGTCCTTTGGAAAAAAGGACAGGCTACTTGGGAAGATTACAAAGGTGTAGTAAAGTTATGCAGGGAAAAGATTAGAAAGGCCAAAGCTCAGCTAGAACTTAACCTGGCCCTGGATGTTAAAAACAATAAAAAGAATTTCTATAAATATATTAATAGCAAGAGGAGGACGCGGGAGAACCTCCACTCTCTCCTGGATATGGGAGGTAACATAGTGACAAAGGATGAGGAGAAGGCTGAGGTACTGAATGCCTTCTTTGCCTCAGTCTTTAGCAGTGGAGTAGGGTGTCCCCCGAGTACCCAGACCCCTGAGCTAGCAGTTAGGGGCGGGGAGCAGGATGAAGCCCCCGTAATTCTAAGGGAGATGGTGAGGGACTTGTTCCATAACCTTGACATAAACAAGTCTATGGGCCCAGATGGGATTCACCCGAGGGTTCTGAGGGAGCTGGCAGAAGTGCTTGCAGAGCCACTTTCCATCATCTACCAACAGTCATGGCAAACTGGGGAGGTCCCAGCCGACTGGCACCTAGCAAATGTGACGCCCATCCACAAGAAGGGTCGGAAGGATGATCCAGGGAACTACAGGCCTGTCAGTCTGACCTCGGTGCCTGGGAAGGTGATGGAACAGGTCATCCTGAGTGCCATTATGCAACACATGAAGGATGCCCAGGTGATCAGGCCCAGCCAGCATGGGTTCACAAGGGGCAGGTCCTGCTTGACAAACCTGATCTCCTTCTATGACAAAGTGACTCACTTGGTGGATGAAGGAAAGGCTGTGGATGTTATTTACCTAGACTTTAGCAAGGCCTTTGATACAGTGTCCCACAGTATTCTCCTGGAGAAACTGGATGCTCATGGCTTAGATGGGTATACTCTCCGCTGGGTTAAAAACTGGCTGGAGGGCTGGGCCCAGAGAGTGGTGGTGAATGGAGTGAAGTCCAGTTGGCGACCGGTCATGAGTGGTGTCCCACAGGGCTCGGTACTGGGGCCGGTTCTCTTCAACATCTTTATCAATGATCTGGACGAGGGGATCGAATGCACCCTCAGCAAATTTGCAGATGACACCAAGTTGGGTGGGAGTGTTGATCTGCTGGAGGGTAGAGAGGCTTTGCAGAGGGATCTAGACAGTCTGGCTGGATGGGCTGAGACCAACGGGATGAGGTTCAATAAGGCCAAGTGCCAGGTCCTGCACTTGGGTCACAACAACCCCAGGCAGCGCTATAGGCTTGGGGCAGAGTGGCTGGAGAGCTGCCTGGCAGAAAAGGAGCTGGGGGTGTTGGTCGACTGTTGGCTGAACATGAGCCAGCAGTGTGCCCAGGTGGCCAAAAAGGCCAACAGCATCCTGGCCTGTATCAAGAACAGTGTGGTGAGTAGGACCCGAGAGGTGATCGTCCCCCTGTACTCGGCACTGGTGAGACCCCACCTCGAGTACTGTGTCCAGTTTTGGGCCCCATACCACAGGAAAGACATTGAGGTACTGGAGCAGGTCCAGAGAAGGGCAACGAAGCTGGTGAGGGGTCTGGAGCACAAGTCTTACGAAGAGAGGCTGAGGGAGCTGGGGTTGTTCAGTCTGGGGAAGAGGAGACTGAGGGGAGACCTTATCACTCTCTACAACTACCTGAAAGGAGGCTGTAGAGAGACGGGGGTCGGTCTCTTCTCCCAAGTTACAGATGATAGGACAAGGGGTAATGGCCTCAAGTTACGCCAGGGGAAGTTCAGGTTAGATATTAGGAAATATTTCTTTACTGAAAGGGTTATCAGGCATTGGAATGGGCTGCCCAGGGAGATGGTTGAGGCACCATCCCTGGAGGTATTCAAGAGAGGAGTTGACATGGTGCTCGGGTATATGGATTAGTGTTGGGTGGTGTGGTGGTGTGTGTGTGGGTTGTGTGTGGTGTGTTGTGTGTGTGTGGTGTTTTGTTTTTTGTTTTTGTTTTGTTTTTTTTTTCATTGGTTGGACTAGATGATCTTAAAGGGTCCCTTCCAACCTAGGTGATTCTGTGATTCTGTGATTCTGTGACAGAGCAAAAGGACTTGTGAATGCTGGAATTTTTAATCTTTACATTGTCTGTTCATGACCTCAAGTTTTTTTCTTTGGTTTTTGTTTGTCTTTGTTTAAGTATGAAGAATTTGTTTTATATTGAGGGGAAAAAGAGACAACAAAAAGCTGTTTTCAGCTACATGCTGTTTTTCACCACCAGGAAAAAAGCAATCAAAAAATAACTCAAAGTCATCCATTGCCTAATGCATCAAGCTACTGATGGTAATAGAGATCCTGCAAAGGATATGACATATGACACACTATGCTACTCACAGTGTGGTTTTAACCTGTAAGCAGAAAAATGAAATGGTAATGATTTGCCAAATGATATATCAAATAAACTGCTTCATTCCAAGAGAAAGAACCATAGAGAATGATAAAGCCATAGGTTCAGGTGACAGGGTAGACTTTCGAATTGCAAATTAACAAGGCCTACTTCTAAAGCAAACAGACAAACAAATAAGCACAGTCAACAGACAGAAACAGGCAGGAAATAAGAAGAGATAAAGGGAGAGTGTCTTGGACTTGATGGAAATTTCATGCATTTATCCTGCTGTACCATTATTCCAGCCTTCTTTAGGAGTTTCTTCATCAACAAAGCTTTTGTTCAATGAAGGGGGTTTCCTAACCACTTTCTGATCACTTGCCCATTGTCTCTAAATTCCTTGTGGTCCACCTGTTCCTTCTTTCACCTCTTGAATGTTATTTTTTGTATTTGGGATTAATCAGGAACTTTTTATTCATCCATGCTGACCTCTTGCCACATCTGCTTGATTTCCTGGTCATCGGGATGGACCATTCTTGAGCTTGGAGGAGATGATCCTTGAAAATCAACAAGCTCTCCCAGACCCCTCTTCTCCCCTGGACTGTCTCCCATGGGATTCCTAGAAGCAGACTCCTAAACAAGCCAGATTCTACTCAAGCCCAGGATTGTGTTCCTTCTCCTTGCTTTGTTCCACACACTCAGGGCACTGAATTCCAACATATCATGATCACTACAGCTGATCACTACAGCCAAGGATGACCCCAATCTTCCCTGACCAGCTCTTCCTTGTTTGCAAGTATGAAGTCCAACAGCATAAGTGCCTTCATTCGTTCCTCAATCACCTGTATCAGGAAGTTGTCATCAAATTTCTTCACCATGAGAGCAGTGAGGAACAGCCTGCCTAGAAAGGTTGTGTGATCCCTCTCCGTCACTGGAGATATACAAGACCCAACTGGATAAGCCACTTGGTCTGACCTCAGAGCTCATTTTCTTTTGAGCAGAAAGTTAGACTAGAGACATTTTGAGGTCCTGAATTACCCTATAATAGTATGATTATACAAGAATGAAGAAAATTTCCATAAAATTTTAAAAAAAATTCAATACTGATAGAAGAAAATGTTATAGGTTTGTTATAAAATATAATAAGAGAGAAAATTTTTGACAGAGAACATTTCTGAATCCACAGTTCTATTGTAACTATGTGGGTGCTTTGATAAATACCAGAATAGCTAGCATAAAATTTAGCTAGAGTACAGGAAAAAAAACTGAAAAGACTAAACTGACTCTTTTAGTTGTTAAAACAATCTCTAACTGCTTTTTATTTTTCTATGTGAAGAACAGATTGTTCTTTAAATCTCAGACATACCTATATGTCTCCCCTGAAATTAGATTACACTAAAAGTTATATACTGGTTTAGATTAATTACTGGTAAATTCCTATGTTATTTATTCACTGTAGAGATTAGATACCAAAGATTTAGGGAAAAAAAGTGAATCAAAGGTTACCCAACTGCAGGTGTCGAAAAAGTGAAATGTGAGAATTCAGGATGTGAAAAACATAAAATAGTTTGCCAGAACAACCTGGATGGCAGAATTAGTTTCACCATCTCGTATCAGATTCTTCTCTTATATTGGGCATCTGCAAAAGAAGCTGCAAGGATCCCTAGAATGATCATGTATGTGACATCTTACTTGTTCCCCAGATGTTGACTGTGGACATATGCCCTGGAAAACAGGGCTTGAACATCATCAGAAACTTTTTTTTCAATTAGTTCAAATTTTCTGTTATAATTTTCTACAACTTGAAAATGGCTGGCTAGAATATTAAGGGAGAAAGAAATGGTTTGTTTTCACACTGTACGTTTTCCACTGCAGATCCAGTGGTCTGTGCAACAATTCATGTGAAAACCTTTGTCATACTCAGAAATAATCTTAAAAAGAGATTAAACAGTGATGTGATAAAAGTTTCTGCTGACAAAATTTATTCACGCCAGTAAAAATTAAATCTGTCCCTGAAGAGGCAGAATATATCAAGTCATTAGGCATAATGGGCAAATGGCATCCAATATCTACAAATGCAAGCTTATGCAAATGGGAAAAAAGATAACACAAAGTTTACATATGGATTAATGGTCTCTAAATTAACTTTTACAACAGCAAGAGATGTTAAATTCACTACGGATAGTTATCTGAAAATACCTCTCAGTGTCAAAATGTAAACAAACTTTAGGAACCATGTCTGGAAGACTGAGTAACGTGTTTATCTCCATGTTTCATAATTCTACCTTTGAAAACCCAAACGGTGTTTTAACAAGAGATTATTTATACAATATCAGTAAAGAAATACAATGCTGAAAAATTATATGTTCCTAGTGTTATAGGCATCAAATCTGTCTTTAAAAACCTTGGATTCTTCCAAATACATCTAGAACTCAGGGTTTTGCTAGAACTCCAGAATATTTTGTGCTTTTTCATCTGTTCTGAGACTACTTCTTTCATTCAATGATTTTATTGTCTTGGCTATCCCCAGTGCTTCACTCAGTGTGAAAATGTTTTGGAAAAAGTTTTTTCCCCGAGGAAAAATGCATATCATCAACCTTTAGCTATATCTCTTATACGCAGTGAGCCTGTTTTCCAGAGATGTACAGCCCAGAGGTGATTTGTATGTTTGTATGGGTTCCTTGCTGCAGGGTGTATATTGCACAGAAATCCAGGAGGATTTGTCACCTCTGTAGTAGTTCAGTGTACTCTGTTTAAATTTTTTCAGGCTTATTCTACTATTGCTTTTCCTTGAGCAAACTCAGGGACTTCATTTTAAGGGTGAGCAGCACATACGAATTGACAGCAATGGAGAAAAGTACAAAATTTATTAAAATTCAAAGGTCAATGTACATTTTTGTCCTTAATTAGTCAATGATTTCGCTTTAATCATTTTTACCTGATTATTCTCTGCTGCTCTAAATTAGCAAATAATACTCCCTCTCTTTTGCAACTAATGGGTAAGGAAAGGGGATTGAGAAAATAAAGACAACTTTCTGATCACTTCATTTAAGTATGAAGTAAGAGTTTACTATATAGTTACCTGAGAACTGCATTTTATTTTTCATCAAATCCTATGGCTTATTCACAACCTGGACTTGTTGCAGTATGGCACAAATAATCTCATGCAGTTTTATACGTCAAACACAGCAAGATCTAGTCAAAGAGAATGAGTTTTACGCTGGGAAAGGAACTGTGGGAGTGGGATAAAAACTCTAACATGCACTGGGATGAATTCCTAGTACAGCCCACCTATTAGATGAGCTGACATCTTCCTATGGAGAACAATTGCCCCTCAATGAAAGAGTTCATCAGGAGTCATTTCTAGATAGAGTACAGAAATTATTTCAAAGAGGCAAAAGTAGAATTTGGACTTCGTTCCACATAAAAAAGTGATGACTGTCTAAATAATTCTATAATCTTGAAGTGTTTAAAGTGCAATCCTTTTGCAAAGCTTCATGTGGCGAATGTGGTGTGAAGAAAGGGACAAAGAGCTGGCAGAGAATGCTGAGAATTGTGCAATGGACTATGTGCACCCTTAAAAACACCAACATAAAACACCTTGTGTTGAGAAGCAGCTGCTGATTCAGTTCTTGCTGCCTGGATTTTTTTCTAGCTGGATGGCTCCTTTCCTCTTATCTGTGCTATCTCCTCACAGATTCAGCAGTCCAGGGGGCACTGAGAGCACTTCTAGAGAGGAAACTCCCCATAGGTAGGAAAGGAGAAGAGAGGAGAAAGTCCTAAAGCTCAACACAATAAAGGAGAAGAATTTAGGGGGAATGAAGCAAGTAAAACATATACATGACAGGGAGAAATTATAAGAAAAAAAGTATATACACAGAGACTATGGAGCAGGAAGTAAGATATTCCAAATTCTTTTTTAAAATATTATAAGGCTGAACCCCAGAAGGACAATGCAGAGTTTGAGATTGTCATGTAATCCGAATTGGTTCTGTTCATACCAATACAAATGCAATCCACAGTTTCATCTCTCAATTTTTAAATACAATTTTTGCTTACGTGATTGAGGTTTTGTGGCTTTTTTTCCTCCTTGTAGCACTAGTAGTGGTGGTAAGAGATTTAAAAAGGCAAAATTTGTAGATCCTCTATACCATGTATACAGAATGCGGAAGAGAACTGCTGTGAAAGGAAAAACCTTACTATGTATTAGGCCCGTACTAATTACCTTGCACTGGATCCTCATACTATTTGCTGCTTCTCCTTCTGCAAACCTACATCCCCTCTGTCAGTCTCTCCAGCTTTGCTCTTTATCCTGCAAAAGAAGACAGGCAATTTTTTTTCCTGTTCTCCTTACCACCTGTGTGTAAATCATCATTCTAGAAGAAATACTCTTCCTATTCTCAGTTCTCGTTCCTGACTCTCAAGCTACCCTACCTGCTGTAAAAAGAAATTGCAGACAGAGCAGTCTAGTCTCTGCAGGCTAATGATCCGTGTGTGCTCTGTTCCTTTATAAGAGGAGGATATGTGCACACCGGCTATAACAAAGCTGTTTGGGTCTGGAGCATCCCAAGTACAGATGGATTCTGAATAATTGATATTCCAAACGCCAAATCTCAACATGAGTAATTTGAAATTTTCATAGGCTGAAATCTTAGCTAAGTTTTGGTTGAGTGTTACAGCAAGAGCAGAAAATTATTATTCAAATAATCCTTAAGCATAATTTCACAAATTCTGCTATCATAGATCCAAAGATATCATGATGTCTCAGGCTATTGCTTCTAGTTAATATTTATTTCCTGTCTAAAACATTCCTGTTTCCAAATCTACCTTATTATTATACTTGGCACCTCATATGATGTCATATACTTGAAGAGTGAAAGCCAATATACTGCTGTGAGTGAAAGTGTTTATTTTACTATAATGTAAATTTCAAGAAATTAGCTTTTATATTTGGAAAGTGGTATCAATGAAATAATCATGTACCTTTTGCATCTATGTCTTGCTGCTGTTTGGCTTCAAAATTACACAGTACTCCATGTTATTAGCAGACTCTCAAATCCAGACAGCTTCTATGACAATTTACTGGAACTGAAAACTAATCCTAAGGATGTGTCTACATTAGTTTTATAGTAGTTCTGATCAGGGGTTTGTTTTTCAGGCAAATTCCCTAGTCATCAAATTTACCATACTTGCTTTTGCATCACAGCTTCAGACCGCACAAACTGAAGCAGAAGATGCACTCCAGAAAAACACTCCACCATTGCACTCGGTGAGCACTGGGGAACTCAGCATAGCCATTGAATTCTCAAAATATACTGTAATGTTATTACTATTTTTTTCTTTATTAAAAAGAAGAAGAAACTAGGACACATCTGGGACAGAACAGGAGAAGTTTGATTCAAAGCTACCAAGGAATCTCAAAAAGGAATCACAGAATCATAGAATGGTTAGAGTTGGAAGGGACCTTAAAGATCATCTGGTTCCAACACCTCCCACTAGACCAGGTTGCTCAAAGCCCCATCCAGCCTGGTCTTGAACGCTTCCAGGGATGGGGCATCCACAACTTCTCTGGGCAATCTGTTTCAGTGTCTCACCACCCTCACAGTAAAGAATTTCTTTCTAGTATCTAAACTAAATCTCCCCTCTTCCAATTTAAAACCATTAACCCTTGTCCTATCACTACACTCCCTGATAAAGTCTCTCCTGTAGGCCCCCTCCAGATACTGGAAGGCTGTTATAAGGTCTCCCTGGAGCCTTCTCTTCTCCAGGCTGAACAACCCCAACTCTCTCAGCCTGTCTTCATAGACAGGGTGCTCCAGCCCTCTGACCATTTCCAGCCCTCTGATCATTTTCATGGCCCTCCGCTGGACCTGTCCCAACAGGTTCATATCCTTCAAGGAGTAAAAATCAAGGTTTTCTGACCTCAGAGTTATTCTTACACTTTGTTTTTTGCATTACTTATATAGGCAACCCAAAATACATTCCATTTCGTTTATGTAAATGTACACAACTGGTAGTGGGATGTGTACAATTATTTTCTTCATAAATGTTGCTGTAATGCCAGGGAATAGTTTCATCTTTATAATTAAGTTAAATTACAATACAATTGATTTGAAAACATATTTTTAAGTCTATAATGGAGTCCATAAAATGGAATACTGCTTGAGAAAATAAATATTAGAAGTCAGGAGATATTTCCAAGTGGAATATCAGCTCATGGCCTGATAAAAGGCATCAAAGCTCAGTGAATACTTGTCACTATAAAGAATTACTCCAAAGAGAGGCAAGAAGAGAAAGATTCTGAACTTTTCTCAGATTATAGGTATTTTCATGTTCAGAGAATGTAACAGTTACAATGTATCTCTAGGCTCTGAGAGGATGACATTGCTTAACATTAGCAATTCTACAGCAAACACCTATACTACTTTGCTGTTACTTTTAGTTTTCACATTTGGTCATCAAGAACTGCATAGCTAGTGATTCTTTTCTTAGGTATCTGCATATAAACAGCTGCAGAGAAAAGCAAACAGCATAATCCTGTTCAGTCTCCAAAAGTTCAGTTTCCCAAAGAATTAGGAAATGTCCAGGTACTTGCTTCTACACTAGCAAAAAGTACCACAAATTATAAAATCTGCCTTTGATAGAAAAGTTCAGTAATTCTGTTCGGAAAAACAAAATTTATTTTTACTACTTTTTTTTTTTTTTTTCAGAAAGCTTTGGGAACTGTTATTTCTCCTGTCTCACAGCATAGAGTCAGAAAGACCTTAAAGTAGGAAAAATTCTATCATCAGCAAGAGGAATGCTCCCTATTTTATACAAGAGAACTAGAATGGGCTTTTTAGCCCATCTTTTGAATGAAGGGGGATGAATTAATTGTGATGCTCAGTCACAAGTCAGTCTTTTGGACTGTCTGCATGGACTTGAAAATGCAGAAATGTTGGTTTCAACCAGGATTCATTGGTACAAAAAACTCTTCTAGAGTTTTCTAGGTAGGTCAATTAGCAACATGAGGTCAGGTTTCCTAAATAAATGTCTGGATTCTCTTGAAATATTTAAGCAAATCAGCATTCCTGTGAAATCCTGCTGTTTTGCCAGACAGGCATGTTTTCAGAGAACAAAATTTTCTTTTCGTTAGCTTTCTATCAGGAATCTTACCGCTCTTACTGTCTTCCAAGTGTCTTGGCTTATAAATTCCACTTAAGCTGGAATTCAGCTGCATGCTTTCTGGCTGCTGCTCTGACAACTGTCCAGCCCCCATATGTGCTGGCATTGTCTAATCCTGAAGGTGCTAAAATCCCTTTGCACTTTCCTATTTAGCTTGCAAACTTCCTCATTACACACACACACACACACAAAAAAAAAAAAAAAAAAGCATGGTTCCAAAAACATGTAAATATACCCAGTGGTGGGGAGACAGGCATCTATCCTAAGATCCAATGTATTTCTGGCTTTGGTGAAACCACCTACGTTTACCATAGACAAAGTAAAAATCAATAAAAGTCAAAGAAAAAATTCAGGTTTTCCACTGTGGATATGTTGTAATTATTTAGATTAATAAAAAGATGTATGTACACACATATGCATATATGTGTGTGTATATGTGTGTGTATATGTGTACCTATATGCATATGAAGGGTTAATAGCCTTGTCCTCAGGAGAAGAACTGGCAATCTGGATGCCAAGTGAAGGAAGATTTTCATTGCCTGGTATTTTTCTACACAGCTAGTGGAAGCAGGCTTCTAACTTCTGTCATCTGCATTGCAATGTCAGAAAACATATCTCTCTGGTTTGCTTTTATTTCCTAGTCCTCTGTTTTTGACAATGAATACTAATATCTCCTAGGGATTTTGTTTGTTTGGGTTTTTGTTTTGTTTTCTTTTGTTTTTATTAAAGGAACCAATATATTCTTCCAACAAAAAACCTGGGAACTTTTGTGGGAAAAGTTTATTTCAGAGACCAGTCTTTATAGTCAGTTGGAAAAGGTTTCATCATACTTGGGTTCCTTTATTCTGCACTGCTGTCCTTCAACATTTTCACATTGTTTGTACCAAATACCACCTGCAAACACTTCAAACATGACTCTCATAAGTCATGCAGTGTCCCAGGACATTGCAATATAACCTGCATGCTGTAAAACATGAATTTAACATCACATAGCATAATAGTTCAGGTGCTTGGAACTTAAAACAAAACCAGAAAATAACAGCACATCTACAGAAATTCCAGGTTCAGCTCAGAGGAAACCTGGACCAAATACTACTCCAGGTTGATGTCCTAGTTCTCTCTACAGAGGATCTATCTGAGTATGTGATACGAACCATACTGTGAGCAAGTACAGGAGGAACTCTTAACAGTGCAGACACTGCTACAGCACCTTAAGGAAATAAACGAAACACATTTATCAAATATGGCTGTCAGTACTCTTTATAATGGAAAGAAATAAATGACTGAAGAACATAGAGGTTGCTACTCTTATTCTAAACTAGGTGCCCAAGATGTAAATTGTTTCATGGACCAGCCTATTTCTAGGTTTCTTTTGTCCTCCGCTAACAGTAAAGAGAGGAAGACTAGCCTAGCTCAATCTTTCCTGTCACTATTAAGGATCCTCAGTAACCTGCCTATCAGCCCTGCTACCAGTAGAAAGCTTCCTCCATATTCTGGTTTTACAAAATACTCTAAACGTATTCTGTAAATTATTAAATGCCACCAGGCAAGTCATTAAACAGCAGATAAATATTCAATTTATTTGTCCTCAAGGAGTGAGCACTTGCTGCTTCTTTATTAATGATGAGCTCTACAAAACCTTCACAGTTTGTTAGCTGTCACAGGAGGTTGTTCTCATCTTTGCTATTATTTTTAATTAATAAGATTATATATATCACTTAGCTTGTTTCCCAGTAAGCATTAGCTTTGAAAAGTTGTTGCTCTTGCTCTTATTGTTACTAACATGTCACATATGAAGGAAATAAATAGTCCTACCAAAAAACAACAGAAATGAGAAATGAGGCAAGGTCAACTTTAGCATCATGCAAGGAAAGTAAGACAACTAGAAGTAGAATTCCTTTGTCTGCATTGTCATTAGCTTCCGTTTTTGATAGTTATGAACTCTCATTTTGGACTCTACTTTAGTGTAGTCATCCAGGTGCAATAAGAGGAACATGGTACAGAGGATGCCAGTGTCATCATAGAATAGACAGAATGCCTTTGATTTAGTAGTAGTTCAATAACTGAAACTAAACCCATAAATTTTTTAATAACTGGATCCCCAGAAGCCCCTCTGAAAAGACACTAAAGAGACAGTTATATATATTCCTATATAACAGTATATTTTATATCTCAAGTTGAACTGAAATCCTGTTTTTATGTATTGTGCACAAACCGAAGAAAACACAAGGGTAACAAAAACAGACAGAAAAGATATCAGAGCGAAGAATTCCTTGTGGTGCAGTAACCACTAAAAAAATGATAGATGTTCTTTCTTTCTTGATAATGAGCCTACTGCAAATAAGAAACTAATATGTGAGTATGAGGACAGCTTTTTAATAAAGAAACAAAGAGAACTTTGAAAATAAACACCTCACCTTGCTTACAAGTTCAAATGTGAAAACTTTTGCTGGAAGCTTTTCCTACTGAACCACAGGGTTTTTTTCTCTTTTTTTCTTTTTTTTTTTTTTTTTTTTACCAAAAGTTTTTTGATTTTTAACTTAAATAAAGATCTATAAGAAGACAAAATAATCATACTCGGGAAAATGTACTTTTATTATGATAGCTTATGTCTTCTGCAGTCATCTTCTTCCAGTACCTCTAATTTCTTCTGTTTGCCTACTATAGATTTTCATAACTGTACATAGCATTTACTTTCCTTAATTATGCATTAAAAAATCAGTCACCCCATGTTCTGTTTAGATTAATTAAAAAAAAAAAAAAAGTAAAAAAAAAGTAATGTCTTTAAAAAAGATCATTGCAATCTCATAAATTTCTCCAGACAGGTGAGGTAAGTCACGTGCTGGACATACAACTCTTCATTGATTGTGAATTGACAGCAGGTTTACTAGCTTACTGATGTAAGTACAACTATCTTATATTTAAGATTAACTTTCAGGCATCATTCATTGATATGAAGATCCCACTTTCAGTTCATCATGTAGGTTAATGAGCAGGAAAGCCTACCACCAGATGAGAAATACTCTACCTTATAAAGAAAAAAACGGATGAGCATAGTCATAGGAAAACAAGCAGAAGTATTTGCAAATAATTAGTTCTGCCTACTATTTTCAGCAATAGTGAATACAAATATACTGAAAAAATAGTGCTCTATTGGAACCTGGTGTTCTTGGGAGAGGAGTATATCTCACAATAGGAGTTATTCTTCAGGCAATCATCATATCAACTCCAGAAAATACTATGACATTGAAGAGATATAGGTGACCAAAACAGAAACAAAAAGAAAAAAAAAATCTACCAGAATGCCTGTAGCTTTGAAATTTAAATAACTTCATAGAAGTTCTCTTATTAGTTACAAAATATTGCAAAGAGTCAGTGAGGTTGACTCATACAGGACCTTGCACAGGTGTCCAATATAGCAGAAACCCACTCATTTTCCAGGATTTCTGTGAAGGCCTATTGTTATGACCATGGTGCTATGTACTCTAATTAGATCTTTAGTGTAGTTGTATTGCTTTGGAGCCAGCTGTACTGAGAACTGTTGATTGACCCAACAGAATAGGGGTTTATCCTGTTTATCTATAGTCTAAGTAAATAGTTTACAGTTTCTATCTTCCCTGCTGCTCTCCCTCTGCCTTGCTCTCAAGCACCTCAGGTTCCATCTCCAATTGGCAGGACCAGTAGATATGATTCCCAGCACAAGCCATAGGTCTATAATGCTATGCATGAAAATTCAGATTTTCTTTTCTTTTTTATTTTTTTTCCCTTTACTTCTGCAGTGTGCTTGTATTTATCAGTGGAAAAAGTTAACCACTTTCACATGCTTCCACTCTACAGAGCAAAACTACAAGTTCCTTAGTACTCTAGTAAATCATCCTGCTTTTTATTAGCATTGAAGAATTTATGGTTTTGCTATTTCCTCAATAGCACTGTCAGCACATTATAGCAGTTGAAATTGAAGACTGGATACTTTGTCCTAGAGAAGTTGTGCAAGTATCATCAGATAGAAGAAAACTTGTGCATATGCTCCTGCTTCTTTTTCTTTTTGTCTTTTTCTTTTCTTTCTTTTCCTTTGTTTCTTTGTTGTTTTTTTGTTTGGTTGGTTGGTTTTTTTGGTTGGTTGTGGTTTTTTGTTTGTTTTGGTTTTTTTGGTTTTTGCATTAAGGACCTGATTGTAAAAGACAAATTTGTGATTTACTGTCTTGGGATTCCTCTGAGCAGATGCTTGGCCTTTCTTAGGAGGCATCCAGGTGGAGTGAAACATTTCCATTTAAAAGTTGTGACATTTTTATCCTCAGTTATCAGCCCTCCACAGTTGCTCAGGCTAATTAAAATACTTATTCAGGGTCTAAAGAAGGAATTGGAAATACAGTCATCCAAAAAGCATTCAAATTAATGTTGCAGTATTTCTGTTGTAACATTTTAATACTCATGTCACCCATGTAGAGGAATAGGTTATGGAGTTGGGTATTCTCTGAGTTTGGCTGATGGATATAAAAATTAATGTTCTGTACTATATAAACATATATATAATCATGATATGGAATTAAAATCTTTGTTCTTGGTTTCTCAAGACACTGTAAGACATCCAGCATCATGAGTTCATAAATAGTTGCAATTCCTCAGCAGAAAAAATAAATGAGGAAAGAAACAAAGTAACACCATATTAAGCAGCATAAGCTTGCTGAGTGCATGATGATCAAGGGCCCCATTGCTTGGACTCGTTTAATGACTTGTGCAAACATTTGGTTCATTATAGCTTCTGTGGGTTTAAAACGAAGCACATGTTTAAGCATCTTTTTGAATGAATCCCTGATGAAGCCATCTGACTGCAGAAGACATGAAGAATTGGTAAGAGTTTAGATTTTCTTGATACTACAGAAATAATATCATAAATACACTTTGATAAAAACAATATTATATGAGACCATTTTGCAAACTTTTTTTTCAAACCACAATTTGATTGCCATTTAAGGTTTATTTATTAATTATCTTGAGTTTGAGACATCCTGTTTTTCTGTTGGGTTCTCACAGAAAAAGGAGAGAATGACTAGAAAAACTGTATAAGATTAACCTTTAGTCCATCTTTGGCCAAAAAATGCATGAGGAAATGGAGGAGAAGCTAAAGTGGAAGTGGAAAGCATAAGTCCACCACTGTTAGAAAACTTTCATATTTTCTAGCTTCTATCCGCCAAAAGGCCACTTATCAAAAAAAAAAAAAAGAAAAAAAAAAAAAGCATTACTAGCTGGTGTAGTTTCCTGGCTCCTTTATGCTTTCTAATAGTTCCTCCATAGGCAGAAATTTTATCATTTTAGTTTTGTTAATAAACAGTCTGGAAAAGTTGCACTGGAAAGAAGTAAAATGCACAGGGGTATTTTAATGTTGGATCTCAGTACAACAATGAGAAACATAATAGGAAAAATAATAAACAAAGCAGGTGCTTGGGGGTTTTGTATCTTCTGTTAAAAGTCATGTCTACAGATCATAATTTTGGGGAAAAAAATCTGTGGAGCTACCGTAATAATTTTGCAATCTACATTTTAGTAAAATAGATTTAACACAGGGTAATCTAATATATTAAAAATATCTTCCACATGTTTATAAACCCCTCATTTCTGTGTGTTCACCATTGAGTGTGTTGTTAATGCTTTGCACTTCTTCAGTACCTTTCGTCTGTGGATACCAAAGCACTATATGAACATTAATGAAAGTTCTCACTACTGTAACTCAGTGCTGAAAATCATCTTCCATCAGTTCTGCACATCTGTTAAATATGATCCCTTTCCATCTGGCAAAGCAGAAATGCTTTTTAAGATAATATTAATGTACAAGAAAAAAATATAAGTAGTTTCAAATTAATTTTTGTTTCATGGTACCATCTGTACCTGTTCAGAGAACACACATCCCCACAGTTTGTGGTTTTCCAAAAGAGATTTTTTTTAGTAGTGCATCTAGTATTATATTAGTTATTGTTTTAATTTTGTTAGTGCTTGGATGATACCAGTGAACAATTCCAAAAGATGTAGATGGTGGTTTTTTCTCAGGAAAGTGGTGTGCTTAACTGAGAGCTTTAAGGAAGGCATCTCTTTTTGCTTTGGGTTCGTATAGACCTCAGATTCTTCCTGATTTCAGCAGTGTGATGCAATTCAATCAGAGACAAGACAAAGATACATAACAAACACACACAGACAGAAAACAATATGAAAAGAAAATTATTACAGAACCTTTTACAGCCACCCATTTTCAGTAGAGGTCTCACCACGGATGAAGTATATAAAGAATTAATAGTTCCAGATCTGATGACATTTGGACCCATGTCTCCATATTTCAATAACAAGACATAACCTGAATTTTCTATAAAATTATCTGCAGCATTTGGTCTTTGCCTATTTTATTGAGATCCATCTTCTCTACTTAAACATTCATTTGATCAGTGACAAGGGATTTCCCATGTGCAAGGTTCTCTGATGGCTAATGTATTAAGCTGAATATTAGAGTAAATAAAAAGCACTGTAGTCATGCCTGCAAGAAAAACGTATCATGATTTCTATTATACTTGTCTCAGAAAATATTTTATCTCATGTTTAGAAAGTACAGGCCAAAGTTTACTCCCTGAAAATGATACAGATATGTTGAGCTCAGTGGGGTGGCAGAGTCTTGCTGTGAGCAGAATTAGGTCTTGTGACTACTGTGCCTCATAAAAGATAAAATATGCTATTCATAACACAGTGCTATTGTACTAGGTTGACAATGTCTAAGTTATAAGAATTAAGATTAGGATCTTTAAAACCCCAAAGGCATCAAACTTTCAGTGTAAAATTAATGGATGTAGGATAACCAATTCCTATACAGGTTTTAATGTAATAATCATTTGTATGCATTTGCTGGTACCTTCTTTTCTTGCATATTTAATTATCTTATTCAGAATAAGAGAGATGTGGGCACACCTATCTGACTTCTGACTTCTATTAATAAGCTTTTTCAGGATGATAGTATTTGAAAACACAGTTAACAGCCTATCAGTAAATACGATTATTTTGATGACTCCTGCTTAACAATGAAACTTTGCAACATTGGAAAGTCAGTTCTGGACTCAATGTTAAGATTATAATGGAAGGGTGATATTAGGTATCTGAGGGTTATTTCGTTAATATCATCCAAACACCCACCTGGGTACGTAATGCAATGTACAACCCAAAATACCCAATATTACCCAAGTTGTAAAAATGAGTAGCAGGAGCTTTGAGTTACATTGGCTGAAAGCAGTTAATTTACAACGATTCATCAAGCGAATTAGATATTTGCTTTAATAATTAATAAGTTCTGTCTTGTGCTCTTCGTAATGCATTTGATTTCATTAAATGCCCTTGTATAAATTTTAGCTTAGAAACTATTGCATCTTACTATATCTCCTGCTAAAATAATTATTTCCTCTTTTTCCCCTCTGCCTTTTCATTTCTTATTGATTTTGTTACATTTAAAACAAATATTTTGCATTCAACCTCTAAAACAAACTGAGTCAGGACATTTGCATTGGTTTTGCATTTGGAAACAACGCAGGCTTGAATAAGATAATTTATACTTCGGAAATTTTGAACTAAATGCCTAGTTACAGGAATTAAATGTGAGCTCATTCAACATTATCTCATACCAATTATGGATAGATAGCTTCACAGAACCACAGAATCACAGAGCTGCAGAATGATTGAGGTTGGAAGGGACCTTGGGTGATCATCTAGTCCAACTCCCCTGCTCAAGACCATTAACTTAGGACAAGCTGCCAAGAACCGTGTCCAGACAGCTTTTGAATACCTCCAAGGATGGAGATTCCACAACATCCCTGGGCAGCCTGTGCCAGTGCTCAGTCACCCTCACAGTGACAGAGTGTTTCCTGATGTTCAGAGGGAACCACCTGTATTTCAGTTTGTGCCCATTGCCTATGGTTTTATCACTGGACACCACTGGAAAGATCTTGGCTCCGTCTTCTTTGCAAACTCCCTTCAGGTATTCATATGCATCAATGAGATTTTCCTCTGAGCCTTCTCTTCTCTAGGCTGAATATTCCCAGCTTTCAGTGTCTCCTCATAAGAGAGATACTCCAGTTCTTTAATCATCTTCATGCACCTTGGATGTACTCTCTCCAGTATGTCTACCTGTCTCTTATAGTGGGGAGCCCAGAACTGGACACAGTACTGCAGGTGTGGCGTCATCAGAGCTGAGTAGAAGGAAAGGATCACCTTCCTTGACCTGTTGGCAATACTTTGCCAAATGTAGTTGAGGATACCATTTGTCTTTTTTTGCCACAAGGGTATATTGCTGTCTCATGTTCAACTTGGTCACCACCAGAATCCCTAGGTCCTTCTCTACAAAGCTGCTCTGCTGCTGGGTGGCACCCAGCTTGTACTGGTTCATGGTGCTGTTCCTCCCCAGGTGCAGAACTTTGCACTTCTCCTTGTTGAATTTCATCAGGTTCTTGTTATCCCATTTCTCCAGCTTGTTGAGATCTCTCTGCATGGCAGCAAACTCACCAAGGGTACATTTTACCCCATCATTCAGACCATTAGTGAAGATGTTGAACAGGATTTGAGCTGATATTAACTTGGGATACACCATTAGTTACTGGCTTCCAACTAGACTTTGCACCACCACTCTCTGGGCCTGGCTATTCAGCCAGTTTTCAGTTCACTTCCCTGTTTATTCATTCAGCCTGCACATCAACAGCTTCACCATGAGGATTTTATGGCAGACTGTTAAAAGCCTTACCAAAGTCTAGACAAGCAACATCCACTGCTCTTCCCTCACTGACCAAGCCAATCAGTTCATCCTATAAGCTTATCAAATTGGTCAAGCAGGCCTTCCCTTTGCTGACTACTCCTGATGATTCTCTTGTTCCTCATGTGCCTGGAAATGTTTTCCAGGATTAGCAGCTCTACCACATTTCCTAGAATCAAGACAAGAAGGCAAGGCAAGGCAAGGCAAGGCATCTTATCCACTTTTAAGTAGGATGAATTAAAAATGTTTATTTCTGGAGAAGGAAGGGAGGCAAATGAACAGGAAAAGAACCATTTGAAATTGTGCATATATAACAAATTAAATGGCCCACATCTTACCTATGTGTAAATGACCAGAACAGCAAACCACAGCATTTTCTTGAAGGAAAAGCTCTTCTGGGCACGGAGCATAAAAAATTTAAACACCTGCTTGTGGCATTGCCTAGGTTTTGAATTCTTTTGAAATATTATGAAAAGTATCCAGACAACTGAAATAAAAATTACGTCAAAACACAAAAGAGAAGAAAGAGCTCTTACACGGTCAATTTGAGTTATAAAGCAGTAGTATATCCAGAATTTTATACTCCCAGGAGTTATGTTTTGAAGGAAAAAATTGTGCTGTTTTGTGCAAATGTTTAAGAAGGAGAAATCACCAGTGCTTCTGCAGATGCATCAGTTGTTCATTACGCTTAAGCACATAACAATTTTCAAAAGGGGATATTCTGCTCAGATATTTAAAAAAACCCCAAAAACAAACAAACCAAAAAAAAAACCCAAACAAAAAAACAAAACAAAACAAAACCAAAAAATCCCCAAACAAGTCAAACGTTGAAACAGATTGCCCAGAGATGTTGTGGAATCTCCAGAAAGGTTGTGGAATATATCTGTTGGAGATATTTGGAATTCAATTGGACAAGCCCAGAGCGACCTCACCTAAATTGGTTTTGCTTTGAGCAGCCAGTTTAACCAGATGACCTTCAGAAGTCACTCGCAGGCTATACTATTCCAAGATTCTATGTTTAACTAGCAACTATTTCAACACCCATGGTCTTTTCAGTTCCTAAATTTAGACATAATCCTTTCAATTCAGTTTCACTTTTACACACTAATTTTTTTCATAAGATGGACCTGTTTTAAAGAGTGTGTATGCTTTAGAATGGCTAAATAATTGCAGTTTGAAAATTATTACAGCATTTTTGGTACTTCCCCTAATTATCACTTCTGGACTATATTCATAAAAAATGACTTTCATATATTATTAATGTAACTCCTCTAATTGCATTCATACATAAGTAATTATAAATTTTAACTTTTATTCATTAGATTGGAAAGGTTGAGAGAACTGCTGACATTCAAAGAAGTTTTACAAGAGTATTTTAGCAGCAGCATAGGCAAAAATTGTATATAAAATATACAAAAATTACTGGTATTTAATTGTTATGCTTATTTCTTGAGATACCTTCAGCATAAAATATGTATAAGGCTTTCTTGTTATATTAAATCTTTTACAAAACTTCCTACTGCATTGCTAAAATAGTTGACATGTTTTCTTTTTACGGGCTGACAATTTTTATATTTTTGGTAATATTTTTTCCTACTGCTTAATTTAATACAATTTCAGAAATCTTAGCCACAAAATAAGAGTCTGAAATTTAAGAGAAAAAAAAAGTCATAGTCAAGGACAAAAATGAAAGAAGCATAGGACCATTATAGTTCTCTAGGCTCTTCCATACTGACAAGGAAAATAATATCAGCTAGAGCTGTGACTCAGAAGAGTATATTTAATACATAATTAGTTTCCTTAGGTTTGGTTCAAATGCTTAAATGAAGGCGGCAGCTACTTAGTACAGTAGACTTCTTCCATTGTTAATGTCAGAGGAGATGGTGATTAGGCTTTCCATCAAGGGCCCTTTCCTCTTATTTGACCATCTTCTTTTGCTCTTGTCACACACTCATCTGCATGGTACATAAAATGACATTCCTTGTTTTCCCTTCACCTCTGACAACAGCAGCAATAACTGTCAAGGATCCATCACTTTTGACTGGTTCTGCCCTTTCCTTCTTTTCCATAGCTGGTGAATGTCATGAGACTTCTGTTTCCTCTTGCAGAAGCAGGAAAGAAGATTTAAAAAAAAAAGGGATGTGGAAACTGGATTACAGAATATAGCCTTGGGATACAAGTTTAGTGAACAGAAGGGAAAAAGGAAGAACAAGGCCTCTTCCCAGGGGTTGTCTTCCCCATTTCCTCTTGCCGCCTCATCTTATTGTCCTATTCCAGTGTTCTTCCTGGAAATCCTGAAAGCCTGACTTCAGATTCCTACAACATGCACTAGCTCACTATCCAAGACCCTTTTCTATAACAGACTTCCCTTTGCTAACAAGCTTAGTGAATGCACTGCTCTGATGTTTTCAATTTCAAAGCCTGTGGAACTTACTCTCACAGTGTCATCAAACCAAATTTTACTCCCTCCAAATATTCTGGTTCTCACTGGTACTATTCATAGACTTAATTCAGCAAAGGATCTCTGTATCAGTGTACACTTTAGAACATGATTACATTTAAAAATACTAAATGCATAACAATTAGCCTAAACTGGTGCTTTAACTAAATATCTGCTAACCTCTTTTGCTGAACATCAGCCAAAGACTGAAGATTTGTCAGGAAAAAACTCCCCATAACTTCAGAAGAGTTTCACTGTGCTGTAAATGTGGTATTTGTCTTTGATGAAAGGTTGCAAAGATGTCAGAAATGAAATGTCTGACTCTGAAAAAGTCAGAGAAATAAATATATAATGGATGAAATTCTGGTTTAATTGAAGTCTAAGACAAAATTCCTATAGAAAGCAATAAAGTAAGGATTTCATGTCACATCTTTAGACTCACTGACCTGGACAGAGCATCAGGCATCTGACGTCTCTCTTTTCCCTTATGTTGAATAGTACTTTATAAATAGACCCTATGAAGTCAATAGCACCATTTGAAGAATGGCATTAGTCAGCATGAATAAAGGTAATTGAAATGCAGCTATTTTTATTAATGAACATGTTTTTAACTGCCAGATACAGAACTAAGGAAATCCCAGCAAATAGCGGATATTTTTGCAAGTGGAATTAATCTTTTTTTTTTCTTTATTTTTTTCTTTTATTTCTAAAAATAAAGACAAATTACTTTTTTTTTTTTCACATTGGAAAAAATAAGATTTTGTATTTCACTTCATTAAAACTGTAATTATTGTCCCTATAGAAATTGTTACACACTTGCATCTCTGAGAATCCATCCTCTATTTGGAACATATGCTGTAACAAAGCTTATTTCATACAGCACATGACATTTTGATGAATATATTTTTATATCCATCATGAGATATGGAGGTTCAGTTCTAAGAAATAAAGAGTATTCTGATTATTCTTAAACAAACAGCTGATGCTATTATATGTACAGGCCCTATCATTTAAGATATTATATATAAAATATATGAATATATTAACATTTAAAGAATATTAGATGTACTTAAAAAATACTTACATATGCAAACTCTCATAAATCAAAAGAAATGTTCCATGAGGGCAAGAGTCCATGTTGGCAGCCCTATATTTGGAGCTACCTCAGGTGTCAGTAGGTTCCATGGAGGCCATCAACATTTTGTGCAATGTTTTACACATTTCATTATGACTGAACATTTAAGCTATACCCACAATATAGTTGATGATTTGAAATCTGAACCTGACATCATTATTTAAAGAATGGAGTTTAGTAACTGGCGGTGTACCCCAGGGGTCAATATCACCTTATGTACATTATACATTATATAATATATTACATATATTATTTTAAATATATAAAACTTAATTATTATATATTATTATTAGATATTTAAATGTTATATATGTGTTTATATATATTAAATTTCAAAGGTTCTTTTGTTTTCTTGAGCAAGAAATACAATTAGATCTAGTTTTGGAACTGTTCTTCGGTTTCTTAGTAAAGAAACTGAAGGAAAGAAGCATTCTTTAATGTCACAATTAACTTGTTACTGCAATTAAAACCCACACCAGTTCTTTGCTGGTTTTGTTCCTGTTCTGGAAAATCTGTACCATATTTTCTTCAACAAATAAATGCACATATGCTAAATTTGATTTCTTATAAATTCACACAGCAACAAACAAACAAAAAGTGGAGATTTTGATGTGAGCATTAAAAACAGGAAAAGCCTTAAAGCAATCATGAATAGGAGTTAAAGAGAGACATGAAGAAAATAGAAACATAGAAAATACTCTGTTATCTTCTCTAACATTTCTAAAATTGTAAGGGAATTGCAAAGAGTAGGAGGAATATTCCCTTAATAGTATTCCATTAAAGTCTTATGAGTGATTTTCTGTCTTATACACTGATATTCAAGCACTTTAGTTAGTGCTCTGAAAAGTTAGAGAGATGTTTCCTTAATGAGAAAGCTGTATACTGTTATGTAAGAAAGAATATTAACGGAATATGAAAATACCAAGTGATGGGAAAAAATAAAAATAAAAGTTCTTTATAATTTTAATTTTCAGTAGAGACACCAGTGAAGTGTAAATATTGCATAGCAACAAAAATCCATTTAGCTGCATGACTGCATACAGGCATAAGACAGATGCAATATCTTACTAGAAGCCCCAACACAAAAATAGGCAGGATTTAACTCATCTCACTGGGACTATCAGCAGTATAGAAATCACAGATTAAGATTACTATCTATCTGATTAATTAATTTATTTATTTATACTGATTAATGAAAATATTTTCTTTTATAGGGTTATTCATAGGACCTATATTTTGGACATATACCTTACATATACCTTATTACAAGATGAATCACTATAATTTTGAAGGTACATCCTGAAGCTACCTGTCGGAAAAGCTAGTGTGGGTTGTACTGAATGTTTGGCAGAGGGTGTAGCACAAAAAATTTCACGGGGTTTCCTTTCTATCTTCACTACTGTTTTCTGTCTTGACCCTTACTCACCTTTGCAACCCAGCACTTTTGCCTCTCAGCTTCTTGGACCCTGGTGAAGTTGCACTTTCCATTGCCTGAATGTTTCTGGGGAAGATACAAAGAGCTAAAGACAAGACAGAGGATATTAGTATCAAGAACTGATAGGAATTTGCCACCTTGTTTGGAAACGGAGAAAACAATGTTCTACATCTATTTCAAATGTTAGAAATGAGAGTGGTACCAGCCTGAAAGAGAAATAACTCCCAGAGAACATAATGATCAAGATGCTAGTTATTTGTTGCTTGTTTGTTTTTCATAAAGAAGCTTTGTATCCACATCTTTTTTGCACTTCAAGAAAAGTTCTTCATTCTGCCTCCAAGGGAATGCCTTGAAATGGTAAAACATTGTGGTTAGAAAAATATCTTTCTGCCTGTCCTTCAAGTGATACGGTCCACAGATCTGTTAAAATGAATACTTCAGCTTACTTGCAGACTTTGGGCAGAACTAGACCTGCCAATCATCTGTCATAAAATACATCCTAAAGCATAGAATAATTCATATCTACTTCCCTAAATTACAGAGATAATTTTAGTATATGCTGAGGAAAATGCATAGTAACTGCTTCTACTCTAGAGCATAGTAAGCTCTACTCAAATATGTTCATAAATCTAAATATTTCAAGAACTTTTTCTATCTTCATGTTGCATTAACTATTTATATAGGAGTATGCTGTATATGTAGTTATTCTTCCCTAAAGAGAAAGAAATGTTTAGGTAACCACACCTGTATTATCCTGTACTTTATGATAAAATCCACAGACACATTACAGCGCAATTTTTACAACAAAGATGTATATCTTTATGTGGAGTCTCAGTCTTTAAATATAGGCATCTAAATTACTTAGGTAACATAAATCTCTCTTCTACTTTCTCATGAGCACTCATGTACGTGGAAGAATTCCATTAAAGGACAATAAACAGAATAGGTTAAGATTAGAAGATCAATATACACATACTGCTGAATTAATAGATATTTGCTAGCTCTCAAAAGAGGGCACATAATTACTCTGCTTTAAAGAATGACTTTAAAGTTCAACTGAAGGAGAAACTGAATGTGCTTATGTAATCAATGCTATAATACTTGCTAAGGACTACTTGTCTAAATTAAAAGTACAATATCAGATCTCACTAAAAAAGTTCCCAATTCTCAATTTAAATAAAAAGACCAAAGTTTAATTTACACTGCTGCATACAGTGGATCAGATGTCATTCTCCATCTGTAAGACCATGTGACTTGCTCATGCAGCCAGATTCTCTTACCTCACTAAGACATATGTATGTAGCACATTCAACCCACCTAGTAGAGTTGATCCCTGATCTGCACCAATTTCCAAACTTTTCCTGTGGAATGTCTGGGACATGACTAGTTGGCCAAAGTCAAACTCATAACAGACCAAGCTAAGAACTAAACAGTGTGAATGATCCATACCAGAACCTTATCCTGTTTAGCTTACAGTTAAACTTATAAATGCACACATACAAATCTATTTGGATGCCTGTCCTATAGAGAAGTATAAAAATACACTGTAGAGATTTCATAAGGTGAAGGATAGCTGCCCAAGGGCATGCTTTTTAAGCTTAGAGGTTTGGAAAGTATGTATTCCCAAGATATATATATTTGTAAGGATTGTGTATTATTTCCTTTCTTTTCTAGGCTGAAAATATTATATCACAGAGACATGATTTTTTGCTTTGACACTTCTGTGTAATCACAACAATGTCCTTCTGGAGAAACTCGAGATCGTTTCTTTACTCATTCAAAAAGGTTCTGCTTCAACCAGTGGGATATGTTACTCTTATTGAATTATCTTTTGGGATCATCAAAGGCAGGAATTACCTCATACGCTCATAAAGGAATAGTATACCCTTCTGTGATGCTTGAACATATAAAGCTGTAGTGTTAAGTTAATAAAGCTTGAAAACAATAGCTTTTAGTGTTAGAAAGACAGACAGTAGAAGTCTGACTTTCTATTCCAATTTTTCATATTGTCCAGCTGCTGTGGTACATTCAGATACTGCCCTGAAGGACAAACAAATCCTTTATACACAGTGTTGTGTCTTAATGAAATCAGGAAGTGAGATGTACCTCACTAGCCTGGTTCTAGATTCATGTCTCTTGCACCTGTGTTGGACTGAACTGGGAAGGTTATGCAGAGGAGGTATCATTTGTAAGTCTCTCTAATAATTTGAACCTCAGAGTGGCAACCAGGTTTTTTTAAGAAGCGCATACTGAACATGTCAGAAAGGGAACAGATAATCCTAACATAAATTCTGTAAAAGTGAAGAATGTGGTCCAAAAAGGAGAGGATGTTTTCCAAAAAGGAAAATTTTGATAAAGAAGAAAGCTATAAAGGGCTTCTCGATGTAATTATTCTATGTTCTTTTTAGTCCAAAATCACATTTTCCAGTATGAATTCTGCATACTCAAAACAAACCTATAATATCATTACATAATCAGAAAGATTCCAGAAATTCTGAATCAGTCTTTACTCATTTACATGTATAGTTATTTGACATCACCAACAAACCTACAGGAATAAGGGTCTGCAGGGACTGTCTGTTTGAGCCTGTTTTCATTAACCATGATTCCTAGGCAGACTGCCTTTGGTGGTAGGCCATTCTCTGACCCTACGAGCACAGATCTCCATCTCCTCTACTCTTTGGAGATGCAACCATGGATCACCACAGAACAGGTACTATCCAACTTCTCCTCTGAACGGTTTTCCCACAGCTACTAAACATGATAGTTAGAAGATCAAATAAATATGGCATTTGTAAGTGGTTCCTATTTAGCAGTTACAGACACATACAGAATTTAGGGTAGAGAAAGCATTTTTTTTCCAAAAATACATAATTTATTTTACTAGGAAATGCACAGTAGTCAAAAACTGCTTTAAAATAGCAGGGGACAGATCTAGGAGACATTGGTAGGAATATACTCCAACGCACCCCATCTTCTGGAGTTGGTTTACAGCTAGATTGCTGCATTCACTGCACTCGTTAGTTTGTATGTCCTTCTGGATCCCTCACTTCAGGTGTAGCCAAGAAGCCTTTAATCCCAGCTGGCAACTAGCACCACGCAGCTGCTGATGCAGTTCTCCCCTGGTGACATCGAGAGAGAATCAGAAGAGTAGAAGTGAGAAAATTCGTGGGCTGAGATAAAGACAGTTTAGTAAGTAAGGCAAAAGCCGCGCACACAAGCAAAGCAAAACAAGGAATTAATTCACTGCTTCCCACTGGCCAGCAAGTGTTCAGCCTACTCCAGGAAAGCAGGGATGCATCATGCATAATGGTAACTTGGGAAGACAAAATGCCATAACTCCAAATGTCCCCTCCTTCTCCCAGTTTTAGACACTGACCATGAGGTCACATGGTAGGGAATAGCCCTTTGGTCAGTTGTGGTCAGCTGTCCCAGCTTTATTTCCTCCCAATTTTTGGCCCTCCCAGTCTGCTAGCTGGAGGGGCAGTATGAGGAACAGAAAAAGCCTTGACTGCTTAGCAACACCCAAAACTATCAATGTTTTCCAACACTGTTTCCATTCCAAATTCAAAACATAGCACTATACCAGCTGCTAGCAAGAAAGTTAACTCCATCCCAACTGAAACCATGACACGCCTGTGCATAAATGTCTTCTTAAATCTAGAGGATAACCTGATTTAGCCTAATTCTTAATGCACTAACTTGCTTTCTATAGTCTGTGTCATCCTACAATCACTGATCACAGTGATCACTGATCACACTTCTCTACCTCTCTTTACTAATGAACTTTCCACATGCCTGCACTGCTTAGACTCCTTTTTAATCACTCTTGGCAATACAGTTCACAGGACTAGCTCATATGATATCTCCTCACCATAAACCCCATGTTTGTGTCTGGCTGCTGTATGAATGTTATGTAAGCTTCAGACTCATCCTTCTTGCCTTATTTCTGTAGCTTGTTTAGATCATACATGCACAAATGTAGTACACATTTCTGCACAACAATATCAGAATAATACTAAGGGACATTATTAAAAAAAGTTATGACAAGCATATTTTCACTTGTCTATATGTATTCAAAGTATTCTCTGAAGTTTTTCCTTCTTTCAGATTAGGACTTAGAACTATCCAGCTTCAGGTATTTGCAGAATTATTTTTTAGTTCTTATCAGAAAGCTTACCACCTTTTTTTAAAAAATAACACTTTAGGGTGTTATGGGAGCACTGACAGAGCCTTAACAATAGCTTTGAGACTGTGAACTGTAATTATTGATAATTGCTACTGCTACATGTAAAGTTATATGTTCCTATGACACAGCAAAATCTACAGAAATAGCTCTAAAACATATGGAGTCGTTGAATGACACCAATATTAGGCACCAATACAGGTTAGGTGTGGACCTGCTGGAGTCAAGTTCTGAAGAGAAAGATCTGGGGGTCCTGGTAGACAGCAAAATGACAATGAGCAAGCAGTGTGCTCTTGTGGCCAGGAAGGCCAATGGAATCCTGGGCTGCATAGGGAAGAGTGTGGCTAGTAGGTCGAGGGAAGTCATTCTCCCCCTCTACTCTGCACTGGTGAGGCCACAACTGGAATACTGCATCCAGTTCTGGGCTCCCCAATTCAAGAGGGACAGGGAACTACTGGAAAGAGTCCAGCGAAGGGCAACGAGGATGATTCAAGGATTGGAGCATCTCCCTTATGAAGAAAGGCTGAGAGAGCTGGGAGTCTTTAGCCTGGAGAAGAGAAGGCTGAGGGGAGACCTTATCAGTGCTTATAAGTATCTGAAGGGTGGGTTGAAGGAGGAGGGAGCCAGACTCTTTTCAGTGGTTGCCAGTGAGAGGACGAGGGGTAACAGGCACAAGTTGGGACATAGGAGGTTCCACTCAAATATGAGAAGAAACTTCTTTATAGTGAGGGTGACAGAGCCCTGGAACAGGCTGCCCAGGGAGGTTGTGGAGTCCCCTTCTTTGGAGATTTTCAAGACCCGCCTGGATGCAGTCCTGAGTAACGTGCTCTGACATGCTCTGGGCAATCCTGCTTCGGCAGGGGAGTTGGACTAGATGATCTTTATGGTCCCTTCCAACTCTAAAAATTCAGTGAAATTCAGTGAATAACTTTTCCTTGGACCAGTAAGAAAACTTGCATTTGTTTGTTGTTTTTTTTTTTTTTTTTTAAAGAGACAAGTAAAAATTAACACTAGGTACTTTCTTGCAAGATACTAGAGTTTGTTTGCAACGGTGTTTTTGAAAGGAGGCTTTTATATCAAGATTGTCTTTAAAATGTGTCAGAAAATATGCATCCATTAAAGTTACGTAGATATTTCACCTTCTTTCCACAGTGTTTTCTGGTATCTCAACTCAGCTCTCACAGCTACTTCTCTAGCCAGGAAGGCTGGCTAGGTCTGAAGCCAGTAGAAATGAAATAAGGAGCTCTAGCCCGCTGCTGAGAAAAACATTGATCTGTTTGGAAGCCTGTCCCACCATCCTTCCATGCAATATAAAAAGCTGATTAATATCCTCTGGTCAGGAATATTTGTAGAAGAGGGGACGACAAGGAAAGAAGAACTCTTAGAAGCTCTTCCCTTTCCCCTTCCATTTTTCTTTCCCTTTCTTTCTCTTGATCCTCATCCTTTTACTCCTTTAAAGCCATGAGAAGTACTTTGCATTTCTCCCTCCTCTGTTGCCACCTAGAGGAGAGCAGAGCGAAGAGCTGATGTCAGAACGTACGTGATGATAAACCAGGAGAGGGTCTAAAGGAGCTGGAACTGACGAGAGCTGGGTGGGCAAACTTATGTAGGGACGTGGGAAGACATGCCCTTGTGGACACACAGATGGGAAACAGCCCCCACAGCACAGGCTTTGCCTGTATACATTCTCCAAAAAGTCCATTAGGAACAGGCAGGAAGAGCTTAGATATTAATTCCTCACCTATTCATTAATAATGGCATTATTCCTGAGAAAACTCTTGTCAGTTACAAAACAGGGGCCTTACATGCATATGCACTATAGTTTTAATATAAGATATAGACTTACATGCTGGTATACCTGAGGAGTTCAAAGAAGCTGTACAACAAAGGCTTCTGCTAGTAGCAGCCTGCGTTACAGGTTAATACTGTTCAGTAAAGAGGGTCGATTAATTTATAATTGGAAAGGCTCCAGATAATTCATAAGCAACCTAGGAATCATATCAGAAATAAACAATCCTATCAAATTTTTGCAATAACTGGAAAAGGTATCTTGTCAATTAATCAGTTTCCTACCATAAACCAAGAAATTTTAAAATGCCTTAAAAATTTGAAGTATCCACCAAAGAAAGCATTTAGCTTCTGCCCAGATTGCAAAGGCAGAAAAATCAATGAATGCAGATACCAATAAGAGTTGTTAGTATGCTTTTACAATACAGAAAATATTAGAAAGAAAAAAAAATAAAGGAATGAGGAACTGAGGAAATGCCGTTCTACTCAACAGATATCAGAAATATCTCGTGCTATCAATGGGTGAAACTGAATCATATACCTATATATAAATTCAGAAAACTAATGTGTTGCAATCACTGGTTTGAATATTGAAAAATAAACTCCTGCTTGATTTCAGATCTCAGCACTTTCCAGTCTTGTAGTGGTACAGAAAATCTCAGTATACTTGCTATTATTGTTGTTGCTGATGTTGTAATTTTAATTATCATGATTTACTGGAATGAGATTTTAATGTGTAAGGTTTCAACTTCAAATATTTTATATTTCCATCATATTTTTTGAAAAAACTTTTCTAATTTCAAAGTTAAATTTATACCCATCACAATTTTTTGTTTTGTTTTGTTTTGTTTTGGAAAACAAAATAAAAATTAGGCATAAACCTAAGTGAATTTAATACCCTTTAAAAAGCGTGGATATGCCTTTCAGATTAAAAGAGAACATTTATTACTATAGAAACAACATTTTCTATTTCTTCATAAGAAACATAAAATTGATAATTTGCTATGTAAAGACAAAAAATATCCTAAAACAATTAGTTAAGACAAGAGCAAGGAAGTCAGTCAGAAATGTGTACTTTCTGCATCCAGTCTTCCCTTTTCTTGATGCATTCAAATCCTAAGGTCCTGATCCAAAACTTACTGAAGTCAATAGAAAACTTTCACTGCCTTTGGAACTGGCCTCCAGTATAGAATTTGGATTCCTAAACAAGGTTTTCTAAGCTTCTGTGTATGGAATTAAGAACCTATTTAAAAATCCTTTCCAAAGTAATCTATATTTAATAAGACTGTTCAGTTTTTTAGGGGTGTTAAACACTTTAAATTCAAACGTCTCACAGGAGTGGTAATGGGTTGAATGCCATCAGATTTGCAGTTTATAGTGGAGGAAGGAGTTTGACTTCTTTTTTTAAACAAATTGATATTTAACCTTTGCAGCTATTCAAGGCCTCCTATTGCTGACAGTTGCACTTGTTCCACGTTGCCTGAATTTTAAACAAGTCAGTAATACTTCAGGTTTTATTGCAGCTATTTACTAGAGTGCAAACACTGACCTCCACATGACAGCAGCAGAAAGCCACCTTTTTGAGCCGTTGATGCTAGATTGCATGCACTAAACTCAGCTCCTTAGATGTACTCTGGCAGCGTAATATCTAACATTTTCTGTGCTTTTTCTTCAGTGGAATTATCAGACTCAGATCAGAAGCTCAGACTCCTTATGTGATTTGGATATTTAATAATAAGATTTGTAAATGACTGATCAGCTATGTATATTATCAAGAAAAATAAAAAATAAGTTAAAAAAAGGTTCAATTTATGCAGCTATCAAGTTGACTGGTGCCTAAACTTACAGCAGTGTTAATCTTGTTCCAATACCTCAGATAACTCTAAGCAAGCTACAATATTTGCACAGCACAATGTAATACACACATTGCCTTGGTCCTTTGTTTGTGAAGAACTAGCTTCAGGCATGTTAGACCTTCCTTAGCTGAAGTTTTTTTCTGGAATAATCATCAAAAACTTCAAATAGAGTAAATCATGTTTTAGGAAGGAGGCTACTAAATTTATGGAAGAAATTATATGCAGTTGTGTCTGATAATTAGAAGGGACAGTATTTGATGGTCTAGGATCTAGTTTCCTTGGGAATACATCTGCCCTGGGTTAGTGAATGCTCATATCTGGAGCTCACATCTTAGCTTGTCCAGATTAAGGCATTACTATTTTTTTGAGATGGCCTAAATGGGCCTGTAAATACCTTAGAATTAGGACCTGCTGGTGTGATAGAAGAACGAGAATCCTGTTCCTGTTTGAGCTTGGTAGTTACACAGTAGTTCTGGTGTGTGCTTTGCCTAAATATACCACTTGAAGCTAACCTTCTGACTGGGTTGTAGCAGCTAAACAGTAGTACAACTACATAATTTGTGATAGGCTGTTCCATAAGAGTATTTGATGATCTGATTCTATAAGATCTCTAAATTGAATGCCCAATTTCTGTATCTTGAGGACAAAAAACAGTTGTAGGGTCGGAGATGAGCTTTTCAGGTGATAAAACACCAAGTCTTTGAGAGACAAGAGTTACTCATGGCTGCTACATTCTGACCAAGGGATTATCGATATCTAATAGGAAATACATAGTGGAAAAGTACATTTCAAGCTATATTTAAACCTTTGCAGTCTTTTGGTTTTTTTCCCCAGTTGTAACTTTACAAGATGAAGGGTAGAACAGATACCTAATTAAGTGATGTTTTTTAACAGCTTAAGAACTTCCCTCAGACTTGTTTATTAGTGATCTCTAGTCAAGTATGATCTAATTAGTGCAGACCATTCCCAAGGGCAATGACTTAACGAAATATAGCCGGTGTTTTAATCCATCACTACTGGTGCAGAGCTACTCCTCTTTTGAACAGTTTAATAGTTAGAACACTTGTCCAGAAAATAGGAGATGTGTTCAATTTCCTTTTCAGCTTCATCTCCTACTTCACAAGGTCATGCTCACTCTGGTGGATTAGAGAAGGGAGAGTGAAAAAGGAAAAAGGAAAATGGAAAGCTACTCTTGGATTGGGTCACTGTGCAGGCAGAAATCCAGAATTTGTGAAGACAACAGAAGATCAAATAAATGGAAGCCTAGTGTCTCGTGGTTATAGTTTTGAAACCCCTCGGGCTGAACCTTGCTCTCTCTTCTCTCACTTAGAAAGTGAGTGCTTTAATAACCAGGCTAGCTTATAAAAAATATGCATGACCCTTGTGATACGTTATTAGGTGTTACTGTGAGTAGACTTTTAAAACTTGGGACAGAACTAGAATTAGAAAAATAGCTTTGTGAATCATAGAATCATAGAATAGTTTAGGTTGGAAAAGACCTGTAAGATCATTGAGTCCAACCATTAACCTAGCACAGCCAAGTCCGCATATAAACCATGTCCCTAAGCACCATCCCTAAGCACCCACCTAAGCATCCCTAAACCATCCCTAAGCACCCACAGTATCCTCCTGGAGAAACTGGCTGCCCATGGCTTGGATGGGAATACCCTCTGCTGGGTTAAAAACTGGCTGGAGGGCCGGACCCAGAGAGTGGTGGTGAATGGAGTTAAATCCAGCTGGCGTCCAGTCACGAGTGGTGTCCCGCAGGGCTCGGTACTGGGGCCAATTCTCTTCAACATCTTTATCAATGATCTGGACGAGGGGATCGAATGCACCCTCAGTAAGTTCGCAGACGACACCAAGCTGGGTGGCAGTGTTGATCTGCTGGAGGGTAGAGAGGCTCTGCAGAGAGATCTCGACAGGCTGGATCGATGGGCCGAGACCAACGGGATGAGGTTTAACAAGGCCAAGTGCCAGGTCCTGCACTTCGGTCACAACAACCCCAGGCAGCGCTATAGGCTGGGGGCAGAGTGGCTGGAGAGCTGCCTGGCAGAAAAGGACCTGGGGGTGTTGGTCGACTGTCGGCTGAACATGAGCCAGCAGTGTGCCCAGGTGGCTAAGAAGGCCAACAGCATCCTGGCCTGTATCAAGAACAGTGTGGCAAGTAGGGACCGAGAGGTGATCGTCCCCCTGTACTCGGCACTGGTGAGACCCCACCTCGAGTACTGTGTCCAGTTTTGGGCCCCATACCACAGGAAAGACATTGAGGTACTGGAGCAGGTCCAGAGAAGGGCAACGAAGCTGGTGAGGGGTCTGGAGCACAAGTCTTACGAGGAGAGGCTGAGGGAGCTGGGGTTGTTCAGTCTGGGGAAGAGGAGACTGAGGGGAGACCTTATTGTTCTGTACAAGTACCTGAAAGGAGGCTGTAGAGAGACGGGGGTCGGTCTCTTCTCCCAAGTCACAGATGATAGGACAAGGGGTAATGGCTTCAAGTTGCGCCAGGGGAAGTTCAGGTTGGATATTAGGAAACATTTCTTTACTGAAAGGGTTATCAGGCATTGGAATGGGCTGCCCAGGGAGGTGGTGGAGTCACCATCCCTGGAGGTATTTAAGAAACGTGTAGACATGGTTCTTCAGGGCATGCTCTAGTGTCCAAGATTACTGGTTTGTGGTGGGGTGCTGTGTGGGTGGGTGATGGTTTTTGGTTTGGTTGTTGTTGTTGTGTGTTCAGGTGGTGGGTGGTGGTTTTGTTTGTGGTGGGGTTTTTTTTGTTTTTTTTTGTTTGTTTGTTTGTTTGTTTTTGTTTTTGTTTTTGTTTTTTACTGTTGGTTGGACTCGATGATCTCTGAGGTCCCTTCCAACCACTACGATTTTGATTCTGATTCTGATTCTGAAGTCTGCAGGTCTTTTAAATACCTCCAGGGAGGGTGACATAACCACTTCCCTGGGCAGCCTATTCCAGTGCATGATAACCCTTTCAGTGAACATTTTTTTCCTAATATCCAGTCTAAACCTCTCCTGGTGCAACTTGAGGCAGGTTCTTCTTGTCGTATCACTTGTTTACTTGCTAGAAGAGACTGACCCCCACCTCACTACAACCTCCTTTCAGGTTTTTGTATAGGGCGATAGGTCTCCCCTCAGCCTCCTTTTCCCCAGACTAAACAACCCCAGTTCCCCCAGTTGCTCCTCACAGGACTTATGCTCTAGACTCTTCAACTAGCTTTGTTACTCTTCTTTGGAGGTGCTCCAGCACGTCAATGTCTTTCTTGTAGTGAGAGGCCCAAAACTGAACACAGTACCTGAGGTATGGCCTCACCAGTGCTGAGTATAAGGGAACATCCCTTGTCTAGAGTTTTAGTACATGATGGAAGCAAGTGAGCCTGACTGTAGAGCAATAGGTTAACCACACAGTAAAAATACTCTTTTTTGCAAACAGCTGGCCCATTAATAAAGCAGCATCTCCACATCAGAGGTGGCCACCAGTTCTTAGGGAAGGAAAAGTGTTTGCTAAAATTCATGCACTTTGGGGTTTTGTCCGTTGCTTTCAACTCTATATTCAAAAGGCAGCAGCATTTTGAATGCCAATGCAGATTGATGTCATCACTAACAGGATAAGCATTTGGAGTGGCACTCAGTGAATGATTGACATTGGGTATACAGCGAGTTCTTATTCTGTCAGAATTTGGCATGTTTCTAGGTGTCAAAGTTAATCCACTGCCAGCTATTTGACAGGATTGTACTTAGTGCCTGATGCCAGTCTCCAAAATGTTCATGATTAAGGCTGCATACAAATGCTGCTTATTCAATTGAATAAATAACAGTTCCACTCACACAAGAAAAGGTGGACTGTCCATACAAACATATTATTTCCACATAAAGTAGTAAATCATGGCATGGGATACCAAGGTGTTTGTGCTGAGTGTGTGAACTGGTAATCACCTTTGCAGAGCTGGCAGTGGTGAGAAATATTCTACCTATGTGAGGTGTAATGTCAGTAGGAGAGCTCTGGGAACATAATAAGTAGCAGTAACTGCCCTGGCTGTATGAAAGGAAAAGCTTGTTGAGTTCTCGTACTCAACTCATACTCTCAACATAGAGACGTAGGACCCTAGAAGATCTCTTTGGGATTTGTAATGCTTCCAGTAGTTCAACAGCTGAAAGCCGTTCTTCCAATTAGCTCTTGAGCTCACAAAATGTAAGAAATCTTCTAAGGAGATGTACACAGGAGAGAAGTAGTGATGACATCCTGCCTTCCCTCCCCAGGGTTCAGGCTGACTGGATTGGCCTGTACAAATATCTCTTCCATACTTCCATAGTATGCCTACCACTGGCATGACTAAAACAACACAGTGTAAGCACAGCAGAGCTGTGAGTAAAAAGAAGTACGAAATGTAATCCTCCTCTTCCTTCACTCTCCTTTTTTCTTCAGTCTTATCACTTGCTTTCTATATAAGCACACACTGCATTTTTATGGTAACAGAAGTAGAAATTTTTGTCAATGATTTCCAAGATAGCAGAGCAGAGAAGGTAAATTACAATACATGCAAGGAGACAAGCCAAAAAGGTGGGGACCATGAAAGGACAAGAAAGGAAAAGCTGGGATATGTAAACTGATCATCAGAGAGTAGAAAATGGATAGGATGAAATGATGAAAGAAAAGACTGTGATGATGCAGAAGGAAACTTCTGACCATACAGATGGAACTTTCTAACTGGACATGTTTTACCCTACAAATAGATATTTTAAAAATCTCAGAGTTTCACTTTCTCCTATCACCGGCTTTTCACATTTCTTTGTATTTACCATCTCTCATGTAAAAAGTTGTAAGTTCCTTGAGACAGAGATTTATTTTCAGCTGTGGAACCCCAACTACTACCTGGTTCAGGTATTCTCTATATTATCTGAACATTTTTTTTGTTTTGTTTTGTTTTGTTTTGTTTTGTTTTTTTTATTGCATAAAAATTGTAGATCTTTTGAAAATTATTTTAAAATTACCTGCAGGAAAAGAGATATAGAGTAACTTGGTTTGCATTCTGTAACCTAATTCAAAGGTTACACAGGGTACTAAAAGTTCTGTTTTAGCTCACAGGAATAATCTTCATGGTTTTCAATGACATCCATTTTTCCTCCTCCACTTACATCCACTCTCCTCCTAAATTTACCTTTCAACTAACTTATTTTCTCTTCTAATGTGTGTCATGCTTTCTGTAAGAATGGAGTTAATACTGGTCTCAAAATGGGAAATGGAGGTAACACTAAAAAATGCAGAACTGAAAAGAAAAATCATTATTTTAGCTTAGAAGTGTCTGAAAATTATTTCATTAAACTGGATTTTTTTATTTTATTGTGCATAAATTTTCAATATTTCAATTCTTCATTCATCTTCTGTGTTGAAAATAATACTAAAATGTTCTATATTTTCTTGGTTTCAATAGTACCACATTGGTCTGGCACTCGTGATGCCATTTCATATCTAGATATTCTCACATAGGTTTCTTTTTCTATGACATAAATTGAGTTGTCTTTGGCTGTTTTTTATAGTTGTCTAATATTTTATGATGTCTGCCAGCCATTTCAGTTTGGTTGGTACTACACAGTAGCTCAGAACAGGTAGACTCAGAGGTACCAGGTATGTCCACCAGTTTGCTCCATAGATGCAATATTTACAAAGGTCTTTTCACACACCTGTTTGAACAGGTCTGGAAAGCCTGGCCTATCCTGTTCACTCTGTAGACGTGATACAGGAATATACACTAAAACTCATATAACTTGAAAATACTGGATACACTGAACCTATAGTGTTTAAATGGCTTTCAGAACACAGTGAAACTTTTCAGGAAACCCTAGATGAATGATAGCCACTGTCACGAACCTGTAAACCAATAGTTATTTTAGCCGATACTAAGTTCCAAAGAGTTTCACACACTAATTTAATTACTCTGCACATTAATAGGTATAAAATTTAGTTCAAATCATACACTTGTTTATGTTGCTTATGTTGTTACCCCACACAAAGCAATCAGTTTACCTCAGTCTGTGGGAAAATAAACATTACTTGACTTTCCAGCTTCTTACTTTCTTATAAAGTGATGCAGTCTCATTTGTCACAACTCATTGGTTGTAGTACTTCCTAATCTTAGCAGTAGAAGTAAGGCAAAATTATAAAAGTGAAGTTGTGGATTGTTTACTGATGGTGTCTAGTGGCAGTTACACTTTAACCCTTTAGCAAGCAGTACTTGATCCTCTTAGTCACTACACACTACTGTTGGTTACCATTGCTTACCTTCTTTCTTTCTCTTGTTTGTTTCTCACTGGTTGATTTTTAACTCGTACAATACTTCTTAAACATGCATTATAATTTCCTAAAGGAAAAGCATAATTTGAAGGGCAGATTCATCAAATATATTTATTTATATATAAATATATAACAATGGCCCAAGTACAAAGCTGAATGGAAGTCTTTTTGGTATATGTATTTTTAATATGCTAGCCCAGTCTTATAGTTGTTATGGCTAAAAGGGAACACACTATATTTATGAAGCCAAAAATTCATTGTTAATATAACTAATGTTTTAACAACCTAATAATCAAAATAAACAGAAAATTCTTACTAAAATATGACTAAAATTGTTACACATAAACTTCCTAGTACCTCTGTCTTTTCATCAGTATCAATCTTCCTCAAGAAGAACATGTGATCATAGAATAATAGAATCATTTATTTTGGAAAAGACCTTTAAGATCATCAAGTCCAACCGTAAACCTAACACTGTCAAGTCCACCACCAAACCATGTCCTTCACCAATGCCAAGTATGGAGGGACAGTCACTTCCCTAGTCCTGCTGGCCACTCTATACCTGATACAAACTAAGATGCTACTGGCCTTGGTCACGTGCGCACATTGCTGGCTCATATTCAGCCGGCTGTTGACCAACGCCCCCAGGTCCTTTTCCACCAGTCAGCTTCACAGCCACTCTTCCCTAAGCCTGTAGCGTTGCATGAGGTTGTTGTGACCCAAGTGCAGGACCCAGCACTTAGCTTTATTGAACCTCATACCATTGGCCCATCAATCCAGCCTGCCCAGATCCTGATCACCTGGTTGTTCTGGTTACAATGAGCCATCAGCATCCCCAGGACTTCACTGAAAGGAGTTTAATTTTCAAAGTTTGAAAGACAGTGACCAGAGCACAACAGCTTGGGTGCATGCCAGAGCAACAGTATCTGAGAAAGTTCTTTTTAGAAGCATTTTAGATCCTACAGAAGAAAACATGGTATTATTTTCAAGTGTGACAAACATTGTTACTTGGAAAAAAAACCGTAAAATAAGTGGGCAATTCTGCCTCAAAGGAAATCCTTGTAAATCATAGATTTTAGGTGAAATTAAATCACTTAAGAAGACAATAAAACTTGCTTTTGTAGAATTCCATACTATTCAAGTGTTCACTCACCTATGTATATCTTCCTCATGTACATATTAATTGTCTTTGAGCCAACCGTTTATGCAGGCAGTAACATGACCATAACTAAGTGACTGGAGAGTTATAGGAAGAATGACTCTTTTTGCTGTGTAAAGATGTGGGTGACATATCTGATCCTCTAAAGAAGTTCAGATCAAAGTTTTGATCTGAGGGCTTTAAATAATGGAGCTATAATTAAATAAATCCTTAAATGCTGCCAGTTGACTTGAAATCAAGATGATCTACTGGTTTCATCTCCTTGTACTCAAGTAGAGATCACCAACTGAGGTGTAAACAGCTTTATGTTGGAAGACTTTGGTATCTCCCACATATAAATCTAGTGTTGAAAAGGTTTATATTCAGTGATGACCATGTGTGGAACTTCCTATGCCTGTCTTTTATGAAAATTAAAATTAAAAAGATATTTTTTGTCTTATATATGTATTCTCCTATAGGCTCCTTCTTCTTCAGCACTTGCTGTGGCCCCAGATCATGTTCTAAGAAAAGGTATAAATGATACAGATGATGCTTGGCACTCCTAGTTGTCTTGATTTTTTTTACACTTTTCTTACTATCTGTTTTCCAAGTGTTTTTCTGCTTTTAATTCCTACATATACTGCTGCAAGGACAAAGGATTTCTGATAAACAAACACCTTATGAGGTATCTAGCCTTTATTATACAATTAAAAAAAAATTTAAAGGCAGTAATCAATCTCGTAAAAATCAGACGTGAAATGAGGTAAACCCTTAGGGAAATGCTTCATCATATTATTTTGGTGTCTTGAAGTCATTTGGTATTAGAATGAAAAGCAAAGACTTTACAAAGTAAATCTGTTCTGTAGGGAGTTCATTGGTAAATTTATATCACTCCCACACGATGAGAAGAACAGGAGGAAAGGGAAATGAAGTAAAGGTGGAGTACCCTGTTGTTCAGTTATTCTTGGTAACCTCTTATCAGAAATAGTAAAATGTAAGTAAAATCAGCCTTTAACTGTTAAAACTTTATTTAGAAGCAAGATAGGCTCCGAAAGAATATGGAAATAGGGGGATACACTAATAAGATGAAGTAAGGTCTGAATATTTCATGAAACCAAGAGCAAAAAACATTGTGGAATTGCTGAGTGTTGCTTTCTTTCAGACATTAAAGTTTCAAAGACTTTGCATAGGTAAAGAGACCTACTCTCATGAATCCTTTTCTATAGACAATTCAACCTGATTGGAAGCAAAAGGAAGAGGACTCCATGCTGAAGGCCTCACCTCAAAGGACTCTGACTTCTTTTCCTCTCTAAGGTTATGGGTTTCCTGAACTTAAGGCAGACTTCTTAATGCCATCTTATGCCTCTGGCCCCATCCTTAAAAGGCATAGGTCTACTTTTGCACCTTTTTGGAGGGAAAGAAACAGAAAAAAAGATGACTACTGGGCAGGACAAGAGGCAGAGAAATAAGGTCCATTGTCAGCACTGATACATCCTCACCACTGGACAGAAGAAAGCATGAAATAGATGGCAATATCATGGTACTAGAATGAATGTAGAAGACTATTGTCATCAGCAATGTACATGAAAGAAAAGAAAATTAGTCGCAGAATCATATAACAAGTTGGAAAACACCGCTGGAGGTGACCTGATCCAGATCCCCACTCGGAGCAGAACAAGCTTGAAAATAAAATCCAGTTTCAAAGTCATGTTTTTCAGGGCCTTGTTCAGTCAAATTTTGGCTTTCTCCAGTACTGGAGATTCTTCAACTGCTCCTGTAAATTTCTTTCCAGTATTTGATGACTTTACCATGAATTTTGTTTTCCTGATGTCTAATTCAAATTTCCCTTCCAACAACTGGTGTCTGTTGCCTTTTACCTTTTCACTGTTCAACTCCAGGAAGAGTCTGGCTTCATCTTCTCCATAATTTTCCATTAAGTAATCAAAGACAGCAATAAAAACCATATAGCTTTTTCTTTTCCAGACTGAACAAACTTTCCAAGCTTCCTTTTATATGTGCTCCAGGTCCCTAATCATCTCAGTGACCCCTTGCTGAGCTTGCTTCAATATGTTAGTTCCCCTCTTGTATTTTGGAGCCTAAAACTGTGTATATTCTCCAGATGCAGTCTCGTAAGTGTAAGTGCCAAATAGAAATAAATACTTTGAGGGAAATCCTTCAAACTCTTGGCTACACTCTTAGTAACGCAACCCCATATATGGTTAGCTTTCATCAATTCAACGACATACAACTAACTCAAATTCATGTAACATTTTTTTTTAAAATCACTTGTGTATTTCAAAAAGAAACTGAATAAAACTCTAACATTTAAATGCTATAATATTTCTTCTTGCCTCCCCAATCCAGAAAAGGTTTGCAAAACAAATGTTTGTAAATATTTAGAAACCTCAAATATAACAGTATAAGAGAAATAAAACACATCTGAGCTTTTTGTTTCTGAAGTGACAAATGTTATAAGGAAGGCTCATCTGCTTCCTTTCAGATTTGTTCAAATTAAAAAAAAAAAAATCTTTTATGCAAAAAAAACCCCAGCTTAAAATTGAATACTCTTTTTGAGGTATCTCTTCTGAGTGTTAGACAAAATACATAACATGAAAACACTTGGATAAAGAAATTCACTTTGTCCTTTAAATAGCATCATGGGATTTTGATCAAGCTACATCTCTAACAGCTAACATCCATTTTTTAATCCATTGTTGTAAATTAAATTTTCAATTTAAATTCACTACAGGAAAAGGTGAATTGATATAATCAGAACCTTCAAACATCCCTTTTTTCTTGTCTTTAGTATTATAGTAATAGGTGTGTAAACTTTTAACCAGCAATTCTTTAATGCTGACAAGGGGGAGAACTGGTCTGTCTTTTGTTCTGTTCTTTGTTTTTTTTTTTTTATTTTGTTTGTCTGAAAAATTGAAAAGATGATGATGAGATCTGTGAGCCAAGTTATTTGCATGACTAATAAGTTTAAATTTGATGCCATAGCATTGACAGATGCTCATTTTCAAATATCTATCATGTATGTAAAGGTAAATGTCAAGCAGTACTCACTAAAAAAAGACCTTACTCCTGAGAATTATTATGAATTTGAGAAGAAGAAAAACAAAATAATGTATAGCAGATGTGTCAGCAATGAAAAACTACTCTGTTTCTTGAGACATGTAAGAAAAAGCCCACATTTTCCATTTTATGACTATGTTCTCTAGGAGAGACTTTCAAATTTCCTCCAGTTGCTATCAGAATTTATTGACAGTCACATTTTATATATAAAATGGAACTTCATATAGTTTATAAATAATTAATGCATGAATAAAACATGTATAATAAACATTCATTCAGTTCATATTTTTATAGAGTCTGACAAGAAAATAGGTGGTCATACTAAGCCTTATAATAATGCAACTTTGACATTATTAGTAAACCTACACTACTTCTGTTTGTAATGTCTTTTTTAATTTCTATTCATAAATAGAATACAAAACAAAATACTGCCTAATTTTATGTATTACAGATTAATTTAAATGTTTCAGAATAAGTATTCCACTGTATGAAGCACTGCACAAATCCAAGCAGACATCTATTCTCCATCCAGAGTGCTGGTATTTTTCCCCACCTGTTTTTATATCTATTTAACATTACTGGGAAATGACGTAATGAAATCCAATGTTGATTAAATCCAGTATTGATTCAAGAAGCATTATACGTGTATACAGCTTTGCATAAATCTTTGCAAAAGAGATGTAAAAACAAGACTGGTCAGAAGTGCAAGCTGGGTGTTGATATATGTGGGAGAGTGTTATCTTAGAGCAGACACTGGAATTCCCCAACTGTTTTATTATTTTCAGATTCTGGTGGTATAAATATGATATTTAGATTATTACCTACGTCAGAAAGGCTGTAAATACCGTAGAATTAGTTGTACCAAAAATACCACTTAGGAGATGTTAAAAGTTACTGCAGTGGGTGCCAAATTTATTTAAACAGATCTTAATATGATAAGACATGGTGCAGGAAATGAGAAAATTCCCTTTTGAACTGATAGCACTTGCTCACTCTAACTTCAGAAGGATAAAAGTAATAAGAAAAATTATGACACCGTATTAAAAAAGGTGAGAATACCCTGAAAATAAGCTAATTTTCAACTGGTTTTTTGGGACCTTACAATTAAGCAGCAGTCGATGCTGGTCATTATTGAAATTATGGTGTCTAAATGAGATTTTTCTTGTAACTGGATGAGTTACTGCACCATGCCCCAGATAGAAATGGGATGAGCCCTGACACCTAAACTAACCTGATCCATTTTACTTTGAATGAAATGGGGAAATTCTTGAAAGGTATTTTGTGAACATAAATTACTGTTTTAGCATTATGGCAATTAGGAAAGAAAAGAAAGAACATTAAAAATTAACAACGTTTCAAAAGATGTGTCGAGGAACACACCACACTTTATAGCTGGCTTATTGCCTGCATCTTAGACAGTCTTTGGAATCAGATGTTATTTATTTCTCATGGGTTATAATCTCCCCCCAGGTTTAAACTCCCCTGTCTCCTTAACCCCGATACCTTCACCTCACGATGAAAACTGGAATATGAGCAGGACCCAAAAAGGTGACTAAGGGCTTTGAATCTTTCAGTCAGATAAGGTTTTGGTAAACAGCAGGGAGAAGGGGGAGCTTGTAATCCAGTTTGCCCTTAGTTTGCATTGGCTCAGAGACAAGGTGGTTGGAAACAAAATATCAGAGCAATTATATGTTCTTTTGAAAGAGAAATTGAGCTGGATAAAATTACCGTAATTATCTTCACTGACTCAACTTATTTTTGTTTCATTATTTTTTTCTGTTTATCATACAAGTTCAAATGTGTCATGTCATTATCATTAACTGAATATTATTGAGGTTAGATGGTAGAAATTTGTTATTTTCTTTAATCTCACTTTGATCAGGTATTAAAGGTACCTCTCTCAAAGGATATATAAATGATTTGTAATCAAAGGCCTTATTAAAAAAGGAGAAAGTAACAAAAGAAAAATTTTAAAATAGAATTATCTCCATCATTTTCTTAATTCAAAGCACCAATAGACATAAACACAAAAAACATACGTGCTTAATATTCAGAGTCCAATCCTATATTTATTGTAAAAACTCGTGTTGACCTTGCAAGAAGCAGCATCATAGTGATGCGAACAGAAATCAGACCATTATGCTTTAAAACATACTAGACATGTTATACCTCATAGCTCATATAAAAGATTCACTTTATTCTTCAAAATGTGTTATTACTCCTTTCTTTGCTGCACAGCTTCTCACAAATTATATTTGTGTGGAGGAGACAGGTAGAGAAAGGTGTGAGCATAAAAGGTGAGGAAGGGGGAAATCTACTTAGTCTTATGAATACAAAGATTTATTTTTTTCTAAATTACAGTAGGGACATAAAAAAAAAAAAAAGCAAACCAAAAAAACCCCCACCAAAAAAAACCAACAGATAATCTCAAACCCAAACAGATAATCTCAGCAGTTACCCTCTGAGTTATTATTCTGTTTTCTGTGGCAAACACTTCGCTGAATTGCACTTTTTTTATTGTTTTTTAAATTTATAATGAAAGTTTGTGAAATTCTATTTGCAGTACATTAGCTGCCATTTTGAATCTGAGAAATGCATAACTTAATCATTTGCATTTGTGTAAATGTCCCCAGAGGGACCTGGACAGGCTTGAGAGGTGGGCCTGTGCAAACATGAAGTTTAACAAGACAAGATCAAGATCCTGCACCTGGGTTGGGACAATCCCAAACACAAATGCAGGCTGGGCAGAGAATGGATTGAGAGCAGGAGAAGGACTTGAGGGTGTTGGTGGACGAGAAGATCAACATGAGACAACAATGTATGCTTACTGCTCAGAAAGCCGAACGCATCCTGGGCTGCACTAAAAGAAGCATGGCCATCAGGTCAAAGGAGGTGATTCTGTCCCTCTGCTCTTGTGAGACCCCACCTGGAGTACTGTGTCCAGCTCTGAGGCCTGTGACATAACACAGACCTGTTGGAGTGAGTCCAGAGGAAAGCCACAAAGATGATCAGAACGCTGGAGCACCTCTCCTATGATGACAGGTTGAGAGAGCTGGGGCTGTACTGCCTGGAGAAGAGGAAGCTCTGGGGAGACCTTATAGCAGCTTCCCAGTACTCAAAGGGGACCTAGAGGAAAGATGGGGAGGGACTCATTATCAGGGAGTAGTGATATAATGAGGGGTAATGGTTTTAAATTGAAAAAGGGTAGATTTAGATTAGATATTAGGAAGAAATTCTTAATGTGAGGGTGGTGAAACATGGGAACAGATTGCCATGGGAAGTTGTAGATGCCCCATCCCTCCAAGTGTTCAAGGTCAGGTTTGATGGAGCTTTCAGCAACCTGGTCTAGTCGAAGATGTCCCTTGCCATAGCAGGTGGGTTGGAATTAGATGATCTTTAAGTCCCTTCCAACTCAAACCATTCTGTGGTTCTATGAAATAAGGTATCCACATACCAGTTTCCCAGTGGCGAACGTGTTATGTTCCTGCCAGTTTTGAGGTTACGTATGCCTTTGTTATTGTAATCTGGCAGTAACAAGAAGTTGTTATTTATAAAGGCAATTAGAAATGACCAAGAGACCTATCCAGTTACAATGTTGCACTGAGTATATTACTCAACATGAGTAGTTGATCTAACAGGAACACAACACTGTAAGAAACATTGGCAGATACTGGGTTTTTTTCTTGCCCTCACAAGTCTAATTTGAAGGCTGTTTTATCAGCCTTACAGGTCTAATGATTAGGAGACACTTAGAAACACAGATTACTGCTGAGGTGAGATTCACCCGAACAAATATGCTGTATGTATATAGCCATCCTAACCTTCCATTATGATTGAAGGAGGAAGTCAATCTTAAATCACGATTCAACTCATGGAGAAAAGTTGACATCCAAAATTTGCTAGATCAATTAAATACTCAAGTGCTTGCATTTTCTCACTGGCTACAGATTGAATCTAGATGCCTAAATGCAGACACGGATGTTGGTATGGCAGACATCTCAAGTAGCTTAGTAGGATCTGTACTCGTTTATTTTTGCAAGACAAACTGCTCTTTTTAATACTGAAAATCCTTGGTCTGCCTCTGTCCCTAAGGAATCCTGATGTAGATTATTTGTTTTTAAACTTCTCATGTGTAGAGTAACTCTGATAGGCTACATTCCCTGGTGGAGAAATACATTCAGTTGAACTGATTTCATTACCTTGCCACATTTGTTAACAAATAATTCATGCCTGTGGTCAAAAGAAGCCACATCCATATTTCCTATGTCAGTATTTTGGGCGACCAACAATGTAGTGTATCCTCACTCTCTAACCTGGGGTATCTAGCATCATCACTCTGACCTGCTCCTTGCAACATGCTACACTTCTTCCAGGGCCAAACATGGAGTCTTGCCTCCTGAACCTCAACACTCTAAGATCTATGTGAGATGTTTAAAACGAACCTGAATTAGAAGTGAGTATCCCCAGATATGAAGAATAATTAATTACCTTTTTGGTAATTCATGGAAAATGCATCCTTAAGAATCAGTTTCAATTAAGTATAAAAAGCAATATATCTTAAAGCAGTTTGAGATAGTTCTATGCAATCTAGCTAAGCATTTTAATTTTTTATGTAAGTATTCCAGACATACACAGTCCCAATCATTTGATACTTGTTTTAGAGATGATGAGTGGCAGTGTTGTATTAATAAAATATTTGGACTTATTTATACACTTGAATGAAAAAATATTACAAAAGAGGCAAATACAGACCATTTATTTTCAGGAAAGAGGCATTAACCAATGCATAGCCTTGCAGTTTACTAACAGAAGACCTGGGAATCAACAAGTCCCAGTTGAGTAACCTTAGATTTATTTCAGTCCTATTTCAAGTGCAAGAATTGTTGCCCTACAGTACTGTAGTAACCTCATTATATATTAAATTTTTGTACATAACATTTATCCTGATTCAGTTTCTTAAGAAAGAAAAGAAAAAAACCACAATAATTTAGGGGATTTATTTCAGCTTTTTCTCAGTTTTTTGGATCTGAACATATTTACTGTCTGTATAGGGCAAATATTCACTCTCAGAGATTACTTTTTTTCCTCTGTACACACTAGATGAAGATTAAGTGGGTGGTACTCAAGTCATATAAACTGCTGTGTGTACTGGTAAATAAGTAGTATCAAAAAGTGCATGTATTTCTCTCTCTCCTTGAATTAAACTGAAAATAGTATTTCATGAGCACTCTAGCCCATGCTGTGCTAACTGCATACCAGGGGGCCATGATTTCTGTCTTGGAAGGGCCAGTCCTTTCAAAACTGAAATTCTGAAGCCTGGGGGCTGAAAGAGCTTCCAAGTACAATGGCTTCTGCTGAAGTCAAAAGTGAGGAAAACACATGGTGGAAGTGACTCTGGTATTCGGAACAGTTTATACATAACTGAAAGATTAAAAATTAATTTAAAATGTGATAGAAATTAATGAACTATTCTACTATGAGAAGTTGATGTACTGATATGGTGTAATCCTAGATTTGTACTGAAACACATTAGCAAGCCAAAGGAGGTCTTACGCTACTCAGCACCGGTAAGACATCGCTGGGGTACTGTGTCCAATGCTGGGTTCCCTGGTATGACAGAGATCAGTAATAGGGAATTCAAAATTTTAGACAAAACACTAAATCTATATTCAATGACAAACTAAAATTTCAGATAACCAGCTTTTCAGCTCTTCTAAAGACAATTGTACCACATTTAGAAGCTATCATAAAGCACCTAATTGCCATTATTTATAGAAATAAGGAGTAAGAGAAGTAGATCAAATCAGTAAATTCATATACAAAAATAAAGTTATTTTAGAAATGAAATATATTTATGTAACATATAATTTAAAATTATCAAAAACCTGTTATACAGGTTATTGCCAAACAGACATTTTGTTAGTATAGAGCAGGCTGTCATTTGCACAACATAAACAGAAACCTGAACTGGTGTTTCACCAAACTGAACTGAAACATGTTGTGTGATATATTGCATCATTTTCTACAAATGTCATCTAATTTTCTCTTCTGATGCCCTTCTCTAAACATACCATGAGAATATATTTGAGAATACATTATTTTCTAATTTTTGGTTTTAAGAGACTATAGATACCAGCTTAGTAAATCTCTTTTTTAAGGAAAATGGGAGTTTCTAATTTGACTGCTTGGATGTTTTTTTTTTTTTACTAAACAAAATTAGAACTATGGAGGAAAAAAAAAAATCAAGAGTCTCAAAGAGCAGGAGAAAGTTGGGGTAATCATCAACTTTCCAAGGATGGAAGAAAATAAGATTTTTATAATAAAGAACAAGGATAACTAATAAAAACCTGGAAATATTTTCCGGTCTAATTTCCAGCATGGGTTAAAGATTAATCTCTATAATACAATCAGCATATAATCCATATTGTACACCATCTAATGCCTTTGAGAAATATGTATAAGTAGAAAACAATCAATTTGAAGACTGTCATTTCATGTCTGCAGGTGGCCACATCTCTGAAAGCAGAATGAAAAATTTTACATGAGTAGATTATTCTATGACAAGATAGATGAGATACTTCATATTCCTTTATTTCAAATTTATCTTTAGTACGCAACAAAAGAATTTTCATTTCCAGAAAGTACTATGCAATTAAATAGTAGTTAAATGAATTCATTAATTAGCTAAATGCCTCATCATTGTCTTGGTTAGTTATACTGTAGGGATACCCTGTTGGAGCAGGTCCGGAGGAGGGCCACAAAAATGATCAGAGCGCTGGAGCACCTCTCCTATGAGGATAGGCTGTGAGAGGTGTTGCTGTTCAGCCTAGAGAAGAAAGGCTCCAGGGAGACCTTATAGCAGCCTTCAAGTACTTAAGGGGGAGTAATCCCCCTTTAAGAAAGATGGACACAAATTTTTTAGCAGGGCTTCTTGTGACAGGACAAGGGGTAAAGGTTTTAAACTAAAAGAGGGTAGATTTAGTGTCCACCTAAGGAACAAATTGTTTACAATGAGAGTGGTGAAACCACACCCAGGGAGATGGTAGATGCGCCAACCCTCGAAACATTCAAGGTCAGGTTAGAAGGGGCTCTGAGCAACCTGATATAGTTGAAGATGTCCCTGCTCATGGCAGGGGAGTTGGACTAGATGACCTTTACAGGTTCCTTCCAACCCAAACCATTCTATGATTCTATACACCCTTCTGCCAAACTGTCCCCGCCCTCTGAAATAATGAAAAAGGGATAATGGTTCCTCAAAAAAAATATTATAAAATAATTAAAAAACATTTATATTACACATATGGTCAGAGAACTAGGCTCTTATCTGGTCAGTCTTTAAGCTGAATCCATTTCTGTCTAAATGACCTGGCTCGTGTTAGTGTTGTATAGTCAAACTGAAGAGATGTGTAGTAAAGTTCAATGTGGGTATTTACAAATTGACTTACAAACAGACAACAAACACTGGAAATATTACTATTTTCCATGTCCCTGACGGAACATATAGTTATGTACAAAGAACAAAAATAATAAAATCAACAGCAGGGAATTTGGGGATTGTACGGCATTGTCTCTTGGTCTGACTCCCTTTTCCCTAGCCCCAGATCACTAACAACTACTAATTTAGTTAGTTTGTTTGTTTGTATATCATGAATAATCTGTATTTTATTTGTATATTTATTTGGATTACCAAAGGTAATCTTCAGCAAACTTCTACTAAAAATTATTTAAATATTTTTCTAATATCTTGTAGAATTTCATTATATTGCTTCAGTAAGTCACTTTACAGCTCATAAAGTTTGAAAAATCATGCTGTCTAAAGACAAAAAATGGGTATCAGCAACAGTCAATTCAAACCACTTCAATGTGTGTCTGTGAGATCCAAGTATCCAAGTACCTAGTATGGACGGACATTAGACTGACACATTCGAGAACATGTGTAGTATTGATAGATCCGAAGCAGATTTGAGGTAGGTTGAGCTTTTAAAAAGGAAGAATGATGGAGCTAAAATTAAGAGTTCTGTTTAGGGCCTAATACCGTAATACCATAAATGAACCACAGCAGGATGAGTCCACAGGCTATCATCACCACGGAACTGAAGGTATACATGACATCGATTAGTTTTCTCATGTACTGGCAGATATTATTACAAAATTTAAATTGAGCAACTAGGAAGTTTTGAAGACATCTTTTCTCTTTCTAGAGAGCAAATTCCACATACAACAGCAAGTAAAGTGAAGTATCGGAGATACTGAAGATGCACAGGGCATCCAAAGGGTGTCCTGATAATTTATTAATTATTAAAACTTCTGTTTACCCTTCAGAATGAGTGGAAAAATTAATTCCTTCTCCCAAGAAATAGTAGTGAATCATTTATGGTTTATTTCTGTTTTAGAAGACATAACATAGACCCTCAAATTAAATATCCTAGCAAAACCAACAGAAAACTCAATAATTAAGTTTATAGTCCTGACCTCCCACTTTCAATGAGTGGCTTTGACTGTGGAAGACAAGCACATGTAATTAGAACACCAGTGAAGTCAATGCAAATACTGTAGTTGCCAGTGGGTAAAGATTTCTTGTTTAAACCACTCACATTCCTTCAACTTACCCTGTAACTAAAACGTAACATCTGCTTATTATATGCATATCTTTTTTTTTTTTTTTTTAAGTGTTTAAAGTTTCTTGATTATATACTCCAAAAACTTTGGAGATTTAAATGTCTGAGTAAAAGTAGTTGCTATTCTTTATTGTTATAAAATATTAATGTTCTGAGATAGCCATTTAGAAAAAAAACAAAACAAAACAAAACAAAACCAAAAATAAAAATCTCCCTGTTGAACCATTTAGAGCTTCTTCTGCAATGTGTGTTAATATCTTATAGAAATGTTTCTGAAATGTGGTGTTTTCCATACTCATACAGTTACAAAGTCTTGTTATGCTCTAAAATACAGAAATCATAATTTACTTTTGGAGAGTCATTTGATTTCTATTGTTGCAGTGCTAGTGATTTAAACAAGACTATCCCATTTGAGTCACCATCCCTGGATGTGTTTAAGAGACGTTTAGATGTGGTGTTGGGGGATATGATATAGGGAAGAACCTTGTAGTGTAGGGTAGATGGTTGGACTCGATGATCCCAAGGGTCTCTTCCAACCTGGATGATTCTATGATTCCATGATTTTAATGGAAACTAGAATTAGGCTCTCTGTAAAGAGACAATGAAGTATAGAACCATGATTTGTAAAAATTAATAGTGGTTGTAATAATAGAACTACTAGTAGTAGAGGCAGTCATAGTAGTTGTAGTAGTAGTAGTAGTGATACTTTCATTAATGATTAAATAATTAAAAACTACGGAATAATAAAACAAATACAGCTAGTTCCAATAGAAATCACATTAAATTTACAGCATAGAAGGGTAAAATAATTCACCTGATAGCACGTATTGTCCTCACTCTTCTGCTCTGACAATAAACACAGCTTTGAAACTTTTTCTCTCTCTGGAGCAATGTTTTATTTCTACTGTTCCAACAGTCTTTGTAAGAATAGTGTAATTCTTAATCTGTAGCCCAGAAGTAACAATATTCTGTAGGATAACATTTGCTAACAATTGTTTTCACAATACAGCACATCTGAAATGCAAACGCAATATAAAACATAGCCTCTCGAAGTACAATTTTTGGTCTCATGACCAACAATGCTAAAATGCTATATACTATTAAAAAGAAATATGACATCTCTGGATAACTGCTAACATTTTAATAAGGCGGCAGTGGGGAAGAAGGGAAGTATCTTTGGGATGGGGAAATGTTATAGCTTTATGTATCATTTTCCATCTAGTTTGGCCTTCACAGCCAACCATTTTATGTAAAGGTTGCATGTACTGTATGGCAATATGTAACAAAAGATCAAAGAATATACCACCTGATGCATTTTAATCCGATTTTATGCAGGAAATGTTGTGGAACAGCACCATCTGCAGGTGTGCTGCCATAAATTTAATGTTCTTGGTGTACTTAGACTTTGTTAATGCCATCTGTCCTTTTTTTTTGGTGCAGATTTGGTCTTTGCTTTTGGGGAAAATCCAGCAGCTAGTGAGGTATGTATTATTTTGCAGACAAAATGCTTGCCATAATGGACAGTTAAAACAATATAGAAGTACAGAGTCAAATCTTTTTTAGCTAACATTTAGTTTGAAAGATCTCTCGTTGGAGAGTTCTTCTATTTGTATGAACTGAACAGACCTACCTGTTTAGTTATGTTTTGTGCAATCATGTCTTATATGGATTTCACAATTTAAACGTTTTCTCTGTGTGTTGCAAATACTTATTTTTTATATTTGTAAAGTATTAGACACAGTTCCGAGACAGATCAGAAAATAAAAAGAAAAGTCAGTATAATGCTATATAACATGCTTAGGAATTGCACTGAACTGCTTTATAATGTATTAATAAAAAGTATCATTGCTGCTGAAAAAAAAAAATAATGTGCTACTCCCACCAGAAAGCTGGATGTTCTCTAAAGACCATATTTTTGCCTCACTTTCTTCCACCTTCAGTCCCACCAACCTGTTGTAGGTCTTTGGAATAGAAATACGATTAGAAATACTAATATGAATACTTCCAAATAGTGTACTTTGAAATATGGCCAAATGCTTACATGGAAAATTTTGAAGAGGAAGGGATTGGATAATATGCCATCCATTTGTGTTAGCATTTATGTCTATTTACATTTTTAAGGAACTCTGGTGACTAATTTGGCCCAACAGAATATATTTAGCAGTAATGAATCCTGAATCATAGAATAATAGAAACATAGAATGGTTAGAGTTGGAAGGGATCTTAAAGATCATCGAGTTCCAACCCCCCTGCCATTGGCAGGGGCACCTCCACTAGAGCATCTTGCTCAAAGCCCCATCCAGCCTGGCCTTAAACACTTCCAGGGATGGGGCATCCACAACTTCCCTGGGCAACCTGTTCCAGTGCTTCACCACCCTCACAGGAAAGAATTTCCTCCTAATATCTAATCTAAATCTCCCCTCTTCCAATTTAAAACCACTATCCCTTGTCCTGTCACTACACTTGCAGACAAAGAATCCCTCTCTGGCTCTCCTGTAGGCTCCCTTCAGATATTGGAAGGCTGCTATGAGATCTCCCCGGAGCCTTTTCTTCTCCAGGCTGAACAACCCCAGCTCTCTCAGCCTGTCCTCATAGGGGAGGTGCTCCATCCCTCTGATCATCTTCGTGGCCCTCCGCTGGACCCGCTCCAACAGGTCCATGTCCTTCCTGTGTTGAGGACTCCAAAGCTGGACACAGTATTCCAGGTGGGGTCTCACGAGCGCAGAGTAGAGGGGTAGAATCACCTCTTGTGACCTGCTGGCCACACTTCTCTTGATGCAGCCCAGAATGCTCCTGGACAGAATGCATATAGATGCATGGATAGAATGCATATAGATAGAAGCAGCCCAGGATGCTACTGGATAGAATACTACTCATATATATTCAAAGAATGCAAACAATTGTTTCTATAGTTGTTACAACGAAGAGCTTTTTGTGACAATAAAAAACTATTCAGGAAAAAACACAATCATGTTTCTGTATCCTAGATCAGTGTACTCATATGTAGGTTTAAAGCTCCAAAACTGTCTGAGCTGGTCATGGTGCAACATATACAGAAAGAATAGAGAAAGAAAATGTTACCCTTTCATGTGTGCTCTGCCTTGAGCTTAATTCAGTGAAGGGCTCAATTTGCACAATGCAGAGAAAGCAATGAGTTACCCAACTAAAACTTAAGGGCTTTAATCCTTTAGTGTTTTATGTTTATGCCCTTGTAAACCAAATGCAGAACAGAGGTAAAGATTATAGCACAGCAAAATATCAGTGTTGTACAGCCATTTTCTCACTTTTGCCACACATACGAAAAGGCTTCTACAAGTTGAAATTCCAAGCTAGTAAGCTACATTACCCCTTTTTTAAAGATCTCAAGACTTTTCTGTAACTATTTAATTCATACATTTCTGACTATTCATTATTGAATATCTGTTAAAATGAACAAGCAAAACAAAGACAAAACCAAACCAAACCAAAAAAAAAAAAAAACAACCAAACAACAAAACAAGCAAACAAACAAAAAACATCCAAATCCTCCCTCTATACTTAGTTGCTATAGATTTTGTAACATGCCATTTGAAAATACACAACTGTTTTCCAACAGACTTCCAGGAAGAAAAAAAAAATGCCATGAACTGGTGTGGACAGAAAACATGCATCTGGGCATTTTCCAGGGAAGTTGATTTTTGCTGGAAAATATTGACCCATTAAAATGGAAACCACAACTGTAAATACATAGGGTGGGAGACAGTTCAACTGGGGAAGCTCATTATTGATATCATCTCTAACACATATCACTGTAGTTCTGAAGCATAAAACTTCTCTTTCTTCCTCTGTCAGCATTCAATTTCTCCAGGTGTCTCCTCTCCATTTCTTCCTCTTAATCACTTTGTTGGCAAGATTTCCTATCATCTACCATTCTACGCACCATACTGCCTGTTTTAATATTTAAAAACAACAAAAAACAACCAAACAAACAAAAGCCCAAAACCTACACACCCTCCCCTCCAAAAAAACCCCAACACGCCAAAATGTCAAAATGGTTAATTTCAAAAATAGAGAAGTAGGCATGAAGATAAACAGAAAGGAAAAAAGAATAATACCTGGGCAGTTTGGGCATTCTGTAATTATTCAAAGAGAAATAGTTCCAGAGAGTGAGGGAAAGAGTAAATTCAAGTTATTTCAGTTCAATAAATTCAAGTCTCTTCCATGATTAATTCAGCTGAGGAACTTGAAAATTTTGTCTCTGCACCCTATGTGGACATATAGCTGATAATGCCTTAAGTGTCTGTGCAATGTGCAACACTTGAAATCAGGAAAAGATTCATGAGAAGGGAAAAACCTATTCCCTCCCAGCTCTGCTAGGAAACAAAGCATTCAATTTTTATTTCATTATTTTATAGTTGTTAAAACTGCCCAAACCTGGCCAATATGATCAGGTTAGTGTCAAGGTTTAAATAACAGCAAAACTTGGAAGTAGTTTGCATTTTTGTAGCTATTACTTTTTTTTTTTTTTCCTGATTTTTAGCTTTTCTCCTATATGAAGCAATTGTCTGAAGATATGAATCCAAAACTGTTATTGTATGGCACCTTCAAAGTCCCCTGACAGAAACTTAAAAATGTTTCTCATCTGTTGTATGTGATATGAAACAATTTGAATAAAACAGTTTCTTTCAGAAGTTTTTGTGTGCATCATACCCAATTTTCCTGACATTTCTTATTTTCAAAATCATAATAATTAAATCCTTGTGATCTTGAGCTGTATTTTATTAGAAAACAAAGTGAGGTGCTACCAACGCCCTAGGCTTCTAGAAAAAAAAAACAAACCAAACCAAACCAAAATCCTGAAATTATTTGCATTTTAGGTAATGACAATCAATGACTGAAGATTTTCATTCATTTCTTCAATTAACTTATCAATTTCAAATTGAAAGAACATTAGCAAATCTCAATACTTTTTCAGGTTTTAGTTTCATTCATTTCTTTTCTTCCATTTTTATATTTTTAGTTGTAAAACCATGCTTTACAAACTGCCTTTTATGGTTTATCATTTGCTTGTCACTTATAACTTCTTTTTAATAGCCGCTTGGGTTTCAGAGTAGGAAAACCAGTTACATTAGAATGCATCACACTGAATATCAGAACACTTACTGTATGCAAGATCCCTTGCACGTGTGACACGGAATTGATAGACTCCAGAATAATATGGATGTATTAGATTTTTCTAAGCCTCGACATCAAAGGCAGAGTACAGGTAGCTAAGAGGGCCTGCCATGCCTGTGCTGCCCCAGATTAATTTAATATCCAGCATCACACGAGAATTTTTTTCCACAAATTTCAAATGGAAATACAGGGCCTGAAACTGTACATTTTCCAGTGCATATAACGCAATGACAACTACTTGGCTTCACACTGTTGGTAAGGGAAGGAAGATAATGCAATTTTGTCCCTCTCCACAATTCATCAGTTGCCAGGAGAAATCCTTATGTACGAGTGTTCCACCACTCCTTAGACCTGGTTCCTGACTCAGTGAACACACAGCGTAAAATCCCATAGAAAGCAGAAGGTAAAGGACAAAGCACAGAATTTAAGTCATGAGAGTTAATGGCTGTCAAATTGCAGGTAAATCATCATTCTTAGTAGGCAGGGAGTATCAAATTTGTTTATTTTTAGTTAATATATTACAGCAGACAGAGTGGGGAGAATGGAATCATGGAAGAGATAAGGTAATGCTACCAACAAAGAAGTTAAAACCATCAAATGGAGGAGACATTGAGAAAAGCCGAAGGAAGAAGGGGGGGCAAAAGGGACATTTTATGCTTCAGAACTACAGCAATTTATCAGAGATTGTATCAGTAATGAGTTTACAACACCTTGCTGAAGCAACTGAATTTTGCAGGCTAAAATATAAATTAGAAATTATTCTTGCAGACATGTTTATCACATCATGAATCCCCAGCAAACAACTTTATGAGGTCTTCCCCTCCACTGATGCCTAATGATATTATTTGTATCAATCTTCATACAGGATTACACCAGTGTCTTCGCAGATTTGCATGTACACTGCTCGACTAGTTTGACACCTTAACATCATTCTCTGTTTTAGATGACAGTGCTTTGATAATTTTATGGCAATAATTAAATCAAAACAATTTTGCTCTAAGCCTGACGTGAAAATGTCAACAGCTTAGTTAAAATTACAGGAATGAGGGCTAGAGAGTAGTTAATTGTTTGAAGGTTAAAGCCAAAAAAGTACATCGGGAAAGGATGGAAAGATAGTGAGGAAAGGTAAGAATATCATACACACACCTGTGTGTGTAGATAAACAAATAGAAAAAGTCTTCTGCAAAAATACACATCGCTATAGATATGCTTACACACATGTATTTATGTATACATATAGGTGGTTGCTTTCACGGCTCACCCTTGGCAAAAGTGCTTATCTTCAAGATAAGAATATGCGTGTAGATGCCTGTGAGTGAATCAAATACATCAGGCTGTCTAGAAGGCCATCTGCCCCAAAACTGGCCATGTTGAAGCTGACCATCAACTGGATTAAGCAGTTACCAGGGGGTTACCAAGAGACTGTGAAACAAAGAAAGGGTCACCTTGAGAAGCAATATAGGAGGAACATGGAGATCTGTAACGGGGCAGAGACCCCGGGGGAGGGTGGAAGGGGTCGGGCAGGCGGTTGTGTGCTGACTGCTGTGGGCAGGCTGCTGGTGCTGCCCTAGTGTGGGGCAGTGGTGGGGAGCGGCCCTGGAGCCGGAGGCACTGCCTCTGCCCGGGGGGTGCAGGGGGCACCTGCACAGCCGGGAGGGGGTGGGGAGAGCAAGGTGCGTGTGGCCAAGGTGCCTGTGTGCTATAAGAGACTTATTAACATTTTGTTACTGTTTAGTATTGTAGTTTATCTGTTGACATCGATGCTGACTATACAGTGCACTGGTTGGCCATTACAGGCGTCATTAAGAAACTGATAAACCACTTTGATCCCGACTTTGTGGAAGCTACATGAAATAGACTATGCAACACCATTTGGATGGAAAAACCTTCAAAAAACAAACAAGCCACCCAATACTCAACTGTAAATTTCATCTCTGTGGCATTCAGGTTTGGAAAGATATTAAACCTGGAAAATCATTACATGCAATAGAAAATTATAGTCGATTATAGTACTATCACTGTCACAATGTTGCTTGTGGTAGAAGCTCAGGCTTTAATTCTAAGTCATGTGTTGCTTCTTTTTTTCACGGCAGCTAATCCTGCATGCAACCTACACCACTTGTGCACCTGGATGTGTGATGAGGAGGAATGTACTTCCAGGGATACTGACAGAATGATACTTGTGCATGAACATCAAGGACAAGATTATAAACAGTCTCAGTTTAATGAGTCCTCTTGAGACTTGGACATCGCAGCTCTGGTCTCTCTGACGCTTATCATTTACATAAAGAATCAGTTTTAAAATCCAGGGATATGCCAAAGACTGAAAAATATGCAATATCCAAAATTTCTTTCTTTGGAAGAATACACTTGAGAGAACATCTCTCAACACATTTGCGTACAGGGAAAAATTACAGCTCTCACAAATAAGTAAGCTCTGGATAAAATATGGATAGAACCGTTTTGACATTGGCACTAAGCCATTTTAATTTTCCATAGAGATCTTTATTCATTTGTGGCATCAAATTTATAATTAAACATTATTTCCAATAACTTATAAGTACACAAATATTTTTATTACCTTTCAGCTGAGAAGCTAATGCTGTAATATATCTGGCTATAAGCAAAACTTGAATAGATGATAATCTTACGTCTTTATAAGGCTCCAAATCCATTTCCAGAGTCCTCAAATAACCAGATTTGGAAGTAGGCTGATGCAGAAAAATCTAAAAACTGGATAATATACACTGGGAAAGCAGATAGAATTAAACTCATTTTCATAAATGTTTTGATAATAGTTGATTTTTAGAACTGTAATCATTTATACTAAGTTATTTGAAGGCTGAGATTTTATCTGCACAGACTTTTTGGCAATCTGTTGTGTGTGAGAAAAAATCTTGCCCTGCCTGGTCCACACAACTGAAGCACTATAATCCACTGGAAATGCAGTGGATAAACAACCCAGAGGAACCTTTGTAAACCAGAATGTAATTCGGCAATTTCACTGCATCTAGCTACTTAGGAATCCTTCCTCTGACATCAGATAATTTTCCATCAAGTCTGTAAAATTTGTCATAGTTTTCAATTCTACCCATTTTTTGTTGCAAAAGGACATGGATTTCTGAAGGTGCTTTGACATTATGAACTATACTGTCTTCTATTGTAAATTTTAGTTCATTTTCTACAGGGGAGCTGAAGAAGCTGTTTCAAGCTTCTTTATTTTCTACTTAAATGTGCATGTTTGTGTATATATCTATGCATTTTCTTTTTATAAAATAATGCTTAGATTCCTACTACAAGGTGAAATGCTCCAAATAAATGGAAAAATGAAGAATTATAATAGTATTAATTATACGTATATTATATATATAATTATATTAATTATATTATCAGAAGTAAATGAATGTTGAATTCAATTACAGTTAATTATTTTTCTCTACTTAATTACTGAACTTTTTTTTTTATTGAGTGTTTAATGCTTACCTCAACTATCATATTTTTCTGCTGTTTTCTTATAATTCACTGTGTGGTTTTTCCTCCCTTTTTTAGACAAACCAAATCTTTGGCCTTACAATACTAAAGGCAATGTGAGCTTTGACACTGACTTGAGTAAGAGGATGACTGATGCCCAAATGCTATGACAGGAAACAGATCCCATTTGAATCTTTCTGGATTTGATTCTGTCCTGTGTTCAGCTAATTGTGACGAAACGGGAAAAAGGACTTCACTGAGAGGTTCAAATTAACAATTTATTTGGACTTCACTCACATGTCCAATCCGTCACTATTGCGAGTTCTATGTGTACAATGGCGATTACACTATTGCAATTTAAAATCAATTCACGGAATACACTATTGCAACCTACAAGTGATCCCGAAAAGTAACAACACAAACCACAAGCGCGCTAGATATTAATACCTTAAAAGAGTGCACAAATCACGATCTTAATAGCATGCCATATACCATACGTATGTTTCTTTATCACTTACCCTTTCTCTCAGGTAAGGTCGCTCAATCCCTGGGAAGTTACCCTGTACAAGGGGGGGGACGAATCTCCTACAGGCCAGCTGTATCGTTGGAAGATTACCCCCCATTTTCCTCCTCAAACCTTGCGGTTTATATTTCCTGATTCTGTGGGGGTGCAGGATTATGCCTGAGTAGATTACACTATCTGGGATGTTTACCTCTGGTGGTGCGATGGCCGAGTCTCTGTTGCCAATTTTGTGATGTCTAGCACTCAAAGTCATGGGACTAGTGGTGGGATGGGACTCAGGGCATTTTATTTGTTAAGGGAGTTAAGGCTCCATTCGGTTTCGGTTCTTATTGTGATGCAATCTTGAGACAACCCCGGGCTGAGCCGTTTTGCAGCTCCCCCCAAGTTATCTCTGCATAGACAAGGCAAGGCGGAGATGAAGCTGAGTCGGATGACAACCCCCTGCATCTCACCTATTGTGCTCTGAAACCGGTTTGGCTGGGTGCTCCCATACACTAATTTGTGTTTTATAATTAATTTTCTGAATATTAACATTTCTGAGTACAAAATCAAAAATCAAACTTAAGTTCATTCAATGAAAAAGTTACTTGGTTTTCAGGGCTCTGCTTTCAGCCGCTGCTTGTGTAAATGCATCATAAGAAACATATCTCTGAAGATATGTATTTGTATATAAATATATCTGTCTATGCATATACACATATATGCACATGGGTGTGTATGTATATGTGAGTGTATTTTCCTACTTTTTCTCTAATGTAGAAAAGAGTGAATGTAGTTGAATAATAGTGTATGTATCCATTTGTTTTGAAATTACCAGGCTCCAATTTTGTAGAACAGGTAAGCAATTGTCCTGGGTCTGGCAGGGATAGGGTTAATTCTCCCCAGGATCTACCAGGGACACAGGTATTCCATCCCATGTGAGCCATGCCCAGGGGGCAGCCTGAGCTGGCTGGGGAAGGGGAGGGAGAGGAAGTCACAACGGGGGAGCGGAGCAGGGTGGGGTGTCCCGGGTCCAGTCGGCAAGTGCTGGTGTCGTAATCGTGGTTGTATATTACTCTCTCAGTGTTGTTGTTGTTTCTTGTTCCTTTTGCTGTTCTGTTAAATTGCCTTTGTCTCAACCCACGAGTTTCGCCTTTTTCTTCTCATTCTCTCCTCATGGCCGTGGTGGCGGTGGGGGCTCCGGTCTGAGCGAGCGGCTGCCACCTGGTTCTCTGAGGCCAAACCACAACAGCAATACATAGAAATATTGAAAGTAATTTTTTAACTGTCTGTTAAAGTCTGGTTTTAACCAAACACTATAGAGATATATATAACCTGTATATTGTAATACGGTATTATTCTTGTATCTTCATTTTATAATGTAGTTGCACTTATAACTGGTTAACTGATTTCATAAATAAATTGCAATGATTCTACATTTAATTTGGGGGCATTTTTTTTAGGTTACTCTATTACTGAACTGGAATAAGAAATCTGATAAACGTTATTGTGCTAAGATAACAGTAAATAAAAATTTAAATTAATCACATTAAAAGTGTTGGAGGTTTTTTTTTTTATTTCCGGAAGACAGTGGAAAACAGCAGCCTTTGGAAAAGATTACTACCTGTTGTGGTAATAAGGTAGTTACTGGGGTATTTTGGTTGGGTTGTTTTGGTTTGGATTTTTTGGGGTGTGTTTTATTTTGTTTTCTTTTGTTCTTAATGTCTTGTAGTACTGAATCTGAACCAGGAAAGCATCCTTCAGCAAATCAGTTTCTTCTGCCTACTTTCTTCTGGACTAGAATCTCTCTTTCAAAAGTGCCTCTCTGCTATGTTTCATTAATTGATTTTGCTACAAGACAGCTCTTCAAATCTTTCTCCAATGGTCTTTGCATTTAGCTCTTTGCCTTTTGTTTCTGTCAGAGCAGCATTGTTTCATACAAGCATTTCATTTTCACCTTGTATCTCCTTTTTTTGTCTCACTCATGTCTTCTCTTTTTCCTGATGTTCTTTCTAAATGCATCAAATACACAAAGGAAATATTTAGTAATACATTTCTATAGACCAATTAAAATGTTTTATTAGACTTCTTTTTCTCAGAAAAAAACCCTGATTTCCCTCATGAATAAGCCATGAGTAGTTGTTGTGTGGCTGGCTGGAGAGAAACGAATAGCAGCTAATCAGGGAGCTATGAACAAATTCTACAAATTGGGAAAACAACCCTGTTATTTCACTTGGGCTGGTAGGATCCCACAGAAGCTTGTTTTGTAGTAGTGAGGGTAAGTAGGACCACACTGAGAAGTTCTAAGCAAGTACTGGTACTCTTCTTCCTCATTGGTCCTCAGAAATGAGTGTCAAACTTTGGGCTGATATTCTTGCAAAAATAGGGAAAAAAAGGCAACTGTGCTTTTCAAAAATTATTTTTGTGTAACCGTAGTAACAACATTTTGCTACATCTTCAGCAATGGAAAGTGTAAATGGGGGGCCACTGACAGATGGAAGTGAAAGAGCCTCATTGCTGGGAAACCTGCAATCATGACATAGGTGTATTTGAGGGACTGAAGAGTGACAAAGCGGTGACTGCTTATAGTGTAGCAAATTTTAGTCACTGATGTATTTCACTTTAGATTTACAAGAAACGAGAGAACGCAGCAAGGAGAGAGTGTCAAGAACAAAGAAAATCTTAACTACGCCCTTATTTTCTTTCCTGCACTAATACAGCCTTCTCCAATTCACGCAATTAGCGTATGGGTTATTTTATGGAAGCTTACATACACAGCTGTGCATAACTCACACAAAAATGTGGCAGATTGTATTTGCTATCAAACCAGCCAGCAATCAAATTTTCAGAGGGATTGCCTAAAAATGTTCAGGCAGAGAGAGTGAATGTGTTCGCATATCACATCCATTGGGAGTAGATTTTTTTTATACGTCTTGCCTAGAGGGTTATAGGTATATTTCCAAGAAAGTCTTATCTATTTCTTTCAATTCTTTTGATTTTTTTTGGTATTATACATAAGTGTTTTTTACACAAAAAGAGCCATCAGCAGTAGTGACGATGTGTTCTTTCATGTATGTTGAAAGAAAAGCAAATAGAATAAAAACATGAAGTGTTGCTAGAGTTAAAAACACTTGATTATTTAGCTTAAGGCAGCACAAAAAGATCTTCTAGACATCTACAAGCTTATTAAGGAACCATCTCTTTAGCAGTATATCTCTTCATAGTGAAAACCTCCCACACTTTGGCTTAATTGGAAAGGCCTATTGATTTACTTAAAGCTGAGCATAGTAGTCTGATTTCAGTTAGACAGAAATAAATATATTTTTAAATCAAAACCAGGGACAACTGTAACCAATTATTCAACATGTACTATACATCCAGATATGGTCAAAATACGCTTAGGGCTTAAGAATTCCTATAAGTGGGGCAAAATACGAGAATCATATATCCCACCTTTAAGATGATATACTTAAAATGATATAGTGAATTTTTTCTTAAAACTATAGGCCAAAAACCAATGTTGATTCAATCAGCTTTATCATCGCTTCATGCAGACAGTTCTGTCTTCATTGTTTACTAAGCTCATATTGATGCAAACAGTAATTTTTATTTGCTCAATGCTTACACAGATGCAACTGAATTTTTAGTTTCACTCCTGAGATGACGTGGAACATGCAGTACAAATATTGAGCATCTCCAAGGGTATCTAACTTGTCATCTTTGAAGCTGAGGTGCAACTGAAGGCGGGTCTTTGGGAAGCATATCATGGTACCTTTATTTACTGTTCCTGTAAGAACTTTCATACAGTTCTTTAAAAGACTTGGAGTGTCTTAAAGGAGACAGATTTCCATCTCTATTTCAATTACTTTATGACAAGTATGTAGCTGCATAGTTTGACTTCTGGGAGACGATGTATGGGTGGTTGGTTATCAGAGTGTAGTCAGCAGAAAATAGTAAGATATGACTAAAATTAACCTTCTAGAAGACTATGTCTAGTATTTGTGAGTTACACCATCAACTGGAAAGTCTGATTTAAGATCCCAGTTTCAGGCTGGAAGTCAAGAAGCATAAGGCAGTACATATCAAGTAAATCTTTTCTTGGTGCTACCCAAGCCTGGTGCTGGCAGAAAGCTGTACCTTTGCTTTGGAATAAGTCTTGCAGTCATCACCTATCCTTTTCTTTACACAACTTCTAGTCCAGTGCTATCACAGAATATTTTTCAAAGATGTCCAGGGCTTTACATAATTCTTATGCCTAGTAAGGACAAATATAATATCTCTCCACACCATTCCCTGCAAATATATCTCAGTCATAAAAATTAAGTCTTTTTTCTCTACTTCAGAAAACTTGACAATAAATTGTGACAGGGTGAGATTCACTGAATCAGCCAAGCTGAGGCCAGAATTCTTACACTGTTTTGGTTGATGATACATCATCTACAGGCTTTAGTTTCCTCTTGTGATTAGTTTTACTGCAGCAGTATTTACACTCTGACATACACACTGCCTTAGAGGATTCTTGCCATCTGTTGGCTTATTCACATGTGGAACTCTTCTTTGAATTGTATTTCATAATGTTATAATACCCAAATGTGTAGATTCTAAGCATATCAGAAGTTTGGTGTATCAATATATATGAAAAAAATATTTATGTGTATATATATATACACACACACACTTCATTTATATATGTATATATGTATCTATTATATATCATATAGCATATTATATATTATGTATTATATATTACAGATTATTATATGTTTATTGTTATATATGTATATGTTATTATATAGTTATCTATTATTATATATGTGTATATACGTATATCTTACATATACATATATAAATGAAATCGATCTTATATATATGTGTGTTCTATTTATTCAGAGTTCAAATGATTTGGTACCTGTTAAAAATAACTTAATCCCAGGAGTAGTTGCCACTTAGTGGCAGAGATCAGCCTAGGGCTTTCAAGACGTTTTCATAGAATCACAGAATTATAGAATCATTTATATTGGAAAAGACCTTTAAGAACATCAAGTCCAACCGTGAACCTAACACTGCTAAGTCCACCACTAAACCATGTCCCTAAGTGCCGCAACTGTATGTCTTTCAAATACCTCCAGGGATGGTGACCCAACCTTCCCTCAACAGCCTGTTCCAGTGCTTGATAACCCTTTTGGTGAAGAATTTTTTCCAAATATCCAATACCTAAACTTCCCTTGGCACAACTTGAGGAAGTTTCCTCTTGTCCTATTAGTATATCTCTTAGTGATACAGAGGGACTTTAATAATTTTCCTGTGGATATTTTTCATACCCAAAGGAGTATCAGGCTTCGCGTTAACGTATGAGTTATTCCTTTAATTTTATTTACCTGAAAACATCAGAAAACAAGCACATACCAGTTAGTGGTTTAATCTACAACATGTGTAGATGTACACATTCATCTAAAACAGAGATTCTTATCTGTGTTTTAGAATTTGAATGGTTTTTCAAAGAAGAGCTATCAAGCTCATAAAGTACATATAACTGGATACTTCATAACAAACACTAAACATTAGAACTACATAACAATTTCCCTATGTTGTGACAAAAAAAATACATAATTTATTCACATATCTTTTGTGTTCCACTTTTCCATCCAATAACTGAAAATAGGAAAACCTATGCCATATCCACTTCTCTATAAACTAGCAACTCATTTCATTGCTACTTAAACATAAACATATAGGTTTATGTATACTTATATAAATAAATAAACAATATATATTTTTATATATATTTCTTACATATATAACATATATAACTCTACTGAAAGGAAATGCTGCTGTATTTGATGAAGGCAAGCCAAAGATGGCAAGGTAAGAAAACCCAATGAGTTTATAAGTATGATTCTCATTCTCTTTCTTAAGAGCACACTGAGTTTTTGTTGATGTAGAGACTAAAAAATAATAATTTTGAAAGGTGTCCAATTATGACATTTGTTAACTAAAGCAGTATGCTTAGAGTTTATCTTTCCAGTATTTCACTTCTGTACAAAGATGTTACAAATACATTTTTCATCTTTCTGATGGAAAAAGCATATTGAAAATATTTTCAAGCAACTATAAAAGATCCTTCTTGTTACTGTTAGTTTTAAGTCTGATATACCTATCCAGACCCTCTGATCCCAAAAATCTTCTGATATGGAATTCCATTTGTGCTATAGTTGTCTACAAAGATATTTCATATAAGAGAATTAGTCTTCACTACATGAAAAATTGTATGGTTAATGTATTCCTAAGGAACTTTGGACTATTGATTTACAGAAAAATTGTGGTCCATTAAAAAACGCATCATCTGACAATAGTTGACACAACACCATGGGAGAATGAATACTATTTGCCGCTGTTTGACATAGTAAAGAAAAAAAGAAGAGGAAAAATGAAAAGAAAAGAGGTAAAAGTGAGGTGAGAAATTGGTGTGCTTCCCAATGAGAAGAAATCTTGTTAAATGAGTTTTTGGCTTTATGTACTCAGCTGTGGATTCTCAGAAAATCCTTTGATTTAGAATTAGGCAATCTGCAGGGGTTTCCAGTCTTCAAGGCTGCAGCATGTCTGTAAGCATATGAAAGAGTTTGTTCCTGACATGACTTCTTTCCACTGTAATATTACTGGGTAAGGCTAATGATTTTGTGTTGGGTTTTTTTTTTCCTGACTATTACACTCAAAACATCCTTCATGTCTGTGGTTTTCAGTCTGGGACTGAATGCAAGTTCTTCTTCATTTCCTCATTTCAGCTTTTCAACAGAGTTGTTCACTAGATGAGACCTGCCTTTTTCCATGCAGAATCACAACACAGGATACAAGCTGTGAATTTCTACCATCCAACAAAGTAAAATCCAGACCATATTCTTTTAGTTAATTTTTAAAATTCTTATTTTACCCATGTCTCATTCAGGTAAATATCTAAATTTAAAATTAGATTTAAGTATGTAATTTTGCACTGAAAAAAATATCTATCTCAGAAGTGTGCAGACATGACAGTATAAACAAAAAACCACCTTCATAAACAGAGAAATTACATGTTCTTGCAGTACAAATTCAAACATCCTGTTCCTTCTAAAATAGAAACCTTAAATTCAGACATGGATTTTCAATATTATGTAGGTAATTAAATTCTATTGATTTTCGTGTAGTTAGGGACCTTTGAATAGGTATCCAACCAGTGTGAGCATCATAATAACTGATTTTTTAGACATTCTGGACTTTCTTGGGCCATTATGAAAAATTAGTCATATAGGGTCTTTGAGGTCTGTGCCATAGATTTACAGACACCCGTGTTCTGTGCCTAATCCTAAACCCTGAAATTCTAGGGAATATGTAGCAATCACTCTACTGCTCTGAATGACCCAGCTTACATCCAGAAGACAGAGCTGTTGGTACCAAACTCAAATTCATAAGACATTCTCACAGCATTTCACTCCATTGAGTAAATTCACTCATTTTAGACCTTCTAACTCAGGGATGTCTGCGCTGAACTTTGTTCTTCAGTGTAGACACGCCTTCTCTATTAATGTTAGGCATCTAGGTTTCAGTTACATTATTGGGTTGAGCCTTCTTCACTGATCCCCCACACTGTGTGCCTGCTAACAGGGTACTTTTTACTAGGTACTTGCCAAGACAAAACCCAGAGCAGTTCAGGAGTTAGACTGTTCCAGGAGATACTCCTGCAAGCTCCAGGTCCTGCCTCCTCTCTCTGCCCTAGTGCCATGACAATGCTTCAGTAAATGTTGCAATTCTTTTATTTATTGTTCTATTATCCCGTATCAGACAATGCCCTCTCACAGTGATGTGCATCCTTGACATCACAATTTGAAAGCCCAGGTATGGTAAATATCTCATTATCTTTCTCATATTATAAAAAGAGATAAATTCTTAAAGAACTTTACCAAATGGTTAAAAAGCCTAAGGTGGAAAGACATGATCATAATGAGGCCCAGGAAAGACTGACACAGTAGTTGTGTATCTTACATGAGGTAGGTAATTAGGTAGGAAACTGGAAAAAAAAAAAAAAAAGAAGAGGAGCTCCTGATCGCAAGAATATTCCTGTATACCTACAGGCAGACATAAGGTTGGCTTGTCCTTGAGTTCAAGTACTATGCTAGCAGGACTATACAAAATTAAACAGAACTCTGAAGAGGCTTATGCAAAAGTAAGTTTTTGGAATACAGTTATCATAGAAATTGAATTTGCCATATGCTGACTCTTTCTATTAGTTCCTCCTTTTCTCAAAAAAAGAAAAGAGAAGGACGTATCCTGTTCTTATGTCCTTTAAACCCTGTTGCACACAAAAGTAAAATAGCTAGATTGTTCACCTTTGCTATGAGAGAACTTGGCTTAATTTGAAGTAGGTATCCAAATAAAATTCTTCAATTATTTGTCACCCTGCTACAGAAACTTTCTAGAGGGTGGTCGAGTTTTTGAAAAATCTTCTGGACTCATTATGACATAAGAAGACTGAAGATAATTTTGAAGTTGGTCAGCTTCAATACTCAAATCTGAGTTCTATCTATTAGGCTGTATCTCTTCCTTTAGTAAATAATGGTTGTTTTACAATAGTACCTAGTAGTCACTTGACTACTTCTGACCTTTATCTTTTTCTCTAACACAGAATTGAAGAAGAAAAGCAAACTATCCAGTGTTAGCAGACAAAATTCAGAAGGTCCATATATTTGTTACACTTTTAACAAGTAATTTAGCTTTAGTTTTCAAAAGAAACAGGAAGTGAGGCAGAATATACTTACACTGCTACTTTCTATTTCTAGTCAGACATTCTAAGTGAAAACTATCATACACGCTATCACTCTTCATGAAACAGGGAATGTGCTCCATTGCTCTATAGCTCTTGTGAAATGTTTGAACATGTTTCAAAATCTCAAAATTCTGATTCCATGAAAAATAGAAGTGCACTGATGAGCAAAATCATTTAGCATGGTAAACAAAGTATCTTTTCAAAGCTAATTTGGGGTTTGGGTTTTTTTGGTGGTGCTGGGGAGAATCAGTTGCTTTATGTCTGTTAGAATTTATGAAAGGAACTGTGTTGCTAGGGAGGACTTTTTCAAGTCACTCCTCTTTCAGCTTAGAGAAACTATAGGGAGAAAACAACTGTCTGCTATAGAAATACTCCCTAAAATTAAAATAGCCTAGCTTTAAGAGAAACCAGACTCAAAGAATATGCTTTAAAAACCATGTCAAATGAGCTGTCAAATGAATAACATTTCTGAGACACAATCAACCTTTTTATATTAAAAAAAAATATTTGTGAATGAGTGATTAAAATGAATTTCATTTTACACTGATTTCAATGATCATAATTCTGTTGATGAGAAATTTTACAGCTTCACATCTCTGAGTTCTGTCAGTAACAGATCTGAAAATGTTACACATTAGAAATAGCTTGTGTGATCGCATTAATTAGTTTCTGATAAATCCCTTCAAAAATGTTTTTGAAATTTCACAGAATCCAGAAAGGCTCTATGGAAATGAAGCAAATTTTAACTATGCAGGTCAAAAAGAGCATTAAACAAGAGATATAATAAACTCTGAAACTTTTATATTTTAATTACTTTCCTCAAGAATCAAGACTTTATGGACAGATAAATCTCTGGTGTCTGTAATGATCTAGAACAAAAGGTGGTAGTCGGCAGAAAATTCACTTTGTGTCAGGAGTTACAGATAAGAACAGTTATACTAATTTAAGTATCACAGTGGCATAACAAAATTTTGTCCTGTTTAACATGCCTTTTTGTACCATCTTCTCCCTATATGCACATTCAAGTGGTTATCTTACATTATTGGTACATTTTTCAAGTTCTACTACACATCTACATATTTCAGACTTTGAGATGAATAATAAAAGTTTATCCACCAAGAAACATTTTAGAAACATGGATTTTTGTTTTGTTGTGTTTTTTTTGTTTGTTCTGAACATTTTTGTTGAATCCATTGCTAAAAACACTATAGAGAATCCAATAGTTAAGATTTTGGTGACTCTACCATTTCCAGCCCTACTAGTCCAAGAAAAGTTTTTAAAGGTATTCATCCTTATTTTGGAAGAAAAAGCTGATCTTTTCCTACCGTTTTCCTGGCTGTATAAACAGTGAAGATATTTGTCATCTGTGGTAGTGGCATTACAAGAAAGGCTGTATGTACTCTCCTCAAAGTTAATAAGCATTAACTTTGACTCACCACTAAGTCACCTCCCTGTTTAAATCACATTTTCTGGCATGGTACCTTATCCTGCATAACTGAGTCTGTACTGATTTGTATCACAAGAAGATGCAAATAGAATTTGACCTATTTGTAAAAAGCATTATTTAATTTGAGGACCAGCTTAACATAGCTATTTTTTCGTAACAATGGTTATAAGAACATGTACACATATATACACATGATCTTTTTCCGTGTTCTTCATGATAAATGCAAAATCACCTCTGGAAGCAGACATACTGCTGACTGCCACAGCTAAGAACACATGCATACCCCTAACTAGCACAAAACCATTGTATTATAATGAAGTGGTGGGTAACAAAAGTGTGTGCTGCCATTTCTATTAGTCCTACAGCTATAGTTATTCAGCAGGGTAAACTGGTGTACAGGCATTACACAAGTTTTTGAAAAAACAAACAAACAAACAAACAGAAAAATATAAAGAAGAAAATCTGTCCCCCTGAACTCCCAGATGGTGATATGGCATCAAAATGAGACAGAATTCACTACCCTTCTCATCTTCTCATTTCTGTGCCATCCAGGTGAGTATTCTCCCTCCAAATTATCAACTTCCTGAGTGACAGAGATAAGTTTTACTCATTTGCTAATTAAAATTTAAACAGTTCCAAATTTTGAATTCATTAATTTCACTGTGAGTAAACTGAGCACAAAAGCTTGTAACTTAATAAGAACATAGTTAATTTACAAGTAAAGAAGACAGAAATAAAAACAGATGTTGTACTCACCTGGTTTTTCCATGGTGGTTTTTTTCCACCAGAGGTTTGGGGAACTTTCTTCTGTTTGTTTGTTTGTTTGAAATGAAAGCTGTGAGTGATGGAACATAAAGTGGTGGCCATAGAAAAAAGCACTCAGGTTTGATAAGCTGCCACAAGACAATCTATTTCAAACTTCACGTGGGTCAATCAATATCCCCAAACTAAAATGGTTTCAAACACATTTATATTTCAATTGCTTTGTTTAAAAATGGCAGGAACGTAAAATATCGTAAAAGTATGAAGAAAAAAGTCAATAGATGAATCTATGATTTATTAACAAATCCAGCCTCAACCAGTGTAATAAGTGGCTGAGTCCTAATATTACACAGCAGGTGTAAACTTCTTGTAAACTACTTACAAGGCTGATAGACAAAATGAAATTTAATGGTTCCTACCTCTCATAGACCCATACACAAAATCAACTTTAATTTGTTACTGAGCAGTCCATGAACATGGGCACAATGGAGTAATTAATCATTTTTATGAAAAATGTTGATCTAACTTTTAAAAAATGGTCACGTTCATAATTATTGTTTTATTTTGTGTTTTTTAGCTGAGGAGAAAATAAAATTTTGTGTAGAATATCCGTATAAGTCTCAAGGAATATTAATGATCCATGAAGCCTACTGAACGAGGTGAGAATTTTTTTCAATCAGCTTCAAGAAAGTTCCTATTCTCCCTTAGAACACAAACTTTACAGTATTCACTTCAGTTTTACTTTATGCTGTATACTTTATTCATGCACATGTTAGTTTATGCATTGCACAACTCATTTCTTCAGCATCAAGTGACTCAAGGCTTTGCTATTACTTAGAAAGAACTTTGTAACACATTTAGAAGCCTGCAATGAGATACATTGCTTGAAATGCATTCAGACTTATTTTCAGAAATACACCCAGCACAAATGGAAATAAAACATGTACTGTCCAGTTAAACACCTCCCACTGTGCATGCAGTCACCTGTCATTGAAAATGAGACCTAACATCACACTGTAAACAAAGGAAAGGAGACACATGTTGCATTCATATGAGCAATACCTTTTTGATTCTTACAATACCTCTTCCCTCCAAAGTGTTCCAAATAGCTTTTATTTTTGAACTTCAGAAAAGTTCTTTCTTTGTTCAAATGGTAATCTCTGTACCAAAAAGTCTAAAACTGTTATTTTAATGATGTAGACCACACTGATCTTTTATTAGCATGTACATTACTCCCATCCTCTCTCCTATATCAGCACAAGTTCTTTTAATTTCTAAGAGCTGTTAGCTGTAAACCTAACAGGTTCTTAAACTCACCAGCATGAATTAAGGGAATTCCAATACATCTTTTCTGCAGGCAATGGAAGAGTAATGTAACTTAATTACTTTCTATTTTTAATTGTGTACCAAAGTCAGGATAAACTGTTAGATAGAGAGGAATGGAAGCCTTTTCCTTACCTAGGCAGCCAATGTCTCCTGCACTTATGCATCAGTCATATCTAGTTCTTCAATATTCAAGGAACTGCAGTCACAGGATGACTGCTAACCCTAAACTGAATTAAGCAAAGAGCACTTTCTTCTGGAAGATCATAAGGGTTTTGGTTTGGTTTGATTTTTCATATAGCCTGGTAAAATATGAGACTGAGTTACCTTGCTGTACGGATTTTTTAGTCATTTTCTGTAAAAGACTAAATCTAAAAAAAATTTAGTCATTTTCCTTTTGCATAGAGATACATCTTAAAATCTGAAATTTGTTTATGAATGAAAAAGTGCCACTGGGAGAATAAAGACGATGTTTTTATTTCAGATCTTTCCATCAGCATCAGATCATTTCATCTTTTCAGGTGTCTTGAAAAAGTTTTATTTTAACACTGTTTCATGAACCATTATACACATTTTCTTACTAGTACACCATCCTTATCATCATGGTAGGTAGTTCAGGCTGTACACTTCTGTACCTCAAAATGCAGTACATCTTTTCTTCTACCCAAGCTCTACCTGATATATTTTTTCTTAGGGAAAAAAAGGGGCATCTTATTTGTAAACTCCAGTTTCCAAAGAACAGGACACTGAACAGGGAAAATATGCTATAACCTTTGAAAATAATGAAGAAAAAAAAATCTTGACTTGATCCAAAATAAAAGATGTCAACTTGTTTTGTTGTATATCTGAAGAAATGTTTTTAAATTTTTATATTTTCATGGGATATTTTAGTTTTACAGAAACACCTTCTCCATTTGAGAAAACAAACCAAGCCAGAAAATTATTTAGAAAATTATTGTTCACATCTGGTGGGTAGTCAGGTTCAGAAATATCTTCCAATAGAATGGAGCAATAAGTGAAAAATCAAATTTTTTTCTTAGCTGTTTATACTATTCCCATTTTAAAAGTCAGGAAGGATACAGGGAACTCCACATCGCCAGTCTTGCTTCAATCTCTAGGAAGATTATGGAGGAAGTTCTCCTAGAAGATGTTTTCAAGAACAGGAAGGACAAGGTAACTGGGAACAGCCAGCAAGAATTTACCAGGAGCAAATTGTCCTTGACCACTTAATCAGTTTCTATCATGAAATGGTTCACATCTACTCTGTGGATGAGAGTAGATGTTTACCTTGACTTTGGCAACTTTTCTTTTAAATTATCTCCAATAGAAATCTGGTAGTCAAAGTGGTGAGACGGGAACCACCTGTGTGAATTACAAGATTGGTAGAAAATGGTTTATCCATCAGATTTAAAAGGTTAGTGGACAACACTTTGAAATCTAACCGATATCTAGTCACACTTGACTTTCCACAGGTATTGACTTAAGATCTTCCTCAATGACAAGAGAGTTAACACTCATTACTATTGTGGACAGCACCACAATGGAGAGTCGCTATTAGTGGGAGCAAGGTTTCCATTCCGTGGGACTCCAAAAAGCTGAAGGAATGAGCCATTCCTTCCCATGGAGGAAGTTTAACAAAGACAAATGTGAATCCCTGCACCTGGGATGGGAGAGTTCTATGTATCAGTATGGACTGGGAACTGACTGGCTGTTTCACAGCCTTGCAGGGACGACTGGGGGATTTGAATATGTTTTAGCAGGGTGCTCTTAGTAAAGTGAAAACTCACAAATTACTGGGCTGAATTAACAAAGGTATAGCTTTAAATCAAGGAAAGTGACCAATTCCCTCTACTTGGCATTTATGAAGGCATATCTGTAATGCTGTGCCGAATTTTGGCTCCTTGTATTAAAGGCATGTCAATAATCTGGATAAAATCCAGCAAAAGACCACTAATATGCTTAGAGGATTTGGCACAAATAACATGTGCTCTGTACTGGCACTGGTGAGGCCTCACCTTGAGTACTGTGTTCAGTGCTGGGCCCCTCACTACAGGAAGGACATTGAGCTGCTGGAGCGTGTCCAGAGGAGAGCCACCAAGCTGGTGAGGGGTCTAGAGAACAAGTCATATGAGGAGAGGCTGAGGGAACTGGGCATGTTTAGTTTGGAGAAGAGGAGGCTGAGGGGGGACCTCATTGCCCTCTACAACTACCTGAAAGGAGGTTGTAGGGAGGTGGGTGTTGGCCTCTTCTCCCAAAGGAATAATGACAGGACCAGAGGAAATGGTATGAAGTTGCGGCAGGGGAGGTTTAGATTAGGTATTAGGAAGAATTACTTTACTGAGAGAGTGGTCAGGCACTGGAACAGCCTGCCCAGGGAGGTGGTGGAGTCGCCATCCCTGGAGGTATTTAAGAAACGTGTAGACATGGCACTTCAGGGCATGCTCTAGTGCCCGAGATTGTTGCTTTGTGTCTGTTTGTGGGTGGGTGTGGTGTGTGGTGTTTGTGGGGTTTTTTGGGTTTTTTTGTGGTTGGACTCAATGATCTCAAAGGTCCCTTCCAATCATGAAGATTCTGTGATTCTGTGATGAGGAGGGGCTGAAAGTTTGTGTACTCTGGAGAAGAGAATACTCAAGGGGTAGGACCTAACTGCTGTCTTCTGTTACTAAAAAGGACGGTAGAGAGAAAAATGGAACAAACCATTTCTGAGAAGCACAAGGAAAGAACAAGAAGCAGTGGTCACAAGCTAGGGAAATAAAAAAAGTCCAACTGAATTCTTTACAATGAGATAATTTAAACCCTGTTGCCCACATAGGCTCCAGAATCTTCATCCTTGGATGTATTCTGAACTGCACTTCACAGAGACCTAAGAGTTACCCCTTCTTTATGCAGGAGGTTGTTGACCATCATAGGAGCTTCCCAAAAGGTTAGCTTGGTCATCTTTAAGCAGCACAGGTAGATGTGGAGAAGAAGACTAGGTATTGAAGAAGAGGAGAGAAAGCAGAGCAAACTATGGCAAATGGATAGTCTGTGCACTTAATCACAGAAGAAAGTGGAAAGAACCAGTTATACGAGTACCACTCTAGAGCTGTGAGAATGTGTAGTCTGGGTGGATTTCACCTTGCCTATTGTGAGGTGTCTGGAATGTGATTTATGTATGAGTTACTTGTCTTGGCTAGCGTTATGATCAATGGAGATTTAGTCAATACAGCCAGGGGAAGCTTAGAAAGTGGAGAACCTGTGTAGACTCTGACATTTTACAGTTTCTGTGAAATAATTATGTAATTGATCTCTTTTGCCTCTTCCACACTTTACTCTGCTCATGCTGTGCTTTTTATCAGTTAGAGTGAAACTGTTTCTGTAAGTGCTAAAAGGAAATAAATTTATTCTCCGTAAGCACAGAAATACATTTTTATAATAAATATATCCTTAGAAAGGACTTCTGCTGACACTGCTTTCTCAGTGACATAGTAAATCAGGAATATTATTTCTCTGACTTATACAGTGAGGATAGCAAATGTCTGTAGTTTAGTTATAAGAGAAGGAGTCATCTTACCTAGCTTTAGGTGTCTGCAATGCTGGCACTTCTTACTTCCAGAGACAAGACGGATAGCTCTCAAGACCCCATTGGCTAGTCTCCATAGACTATCATGGCACAGGCTGATACTCAGAAAGTTGTTGTTTCATGCGCTAAGAGATTTCTGTGTTTCAGCTCAATTTCATAGCTATTAAGCAGCAATACACTTAACAAATGGAAGTTCTTCTTGTGGACAACTGAGAAGTCTGACTCAGTATTCCTGGAAAATCGTACAGAATCATAGAAACATAGAATTTCTTTCCAAACAAATTGGTTGGAAAGGACCTTTCAGATCATCGAGTCCAACCATCAACGAAACACTGATAAAAACCATCACTAAACCGTGTCCCTAAGCATTACATCTACCCATCTTTTAAATACCTCCATGGATGGTGACTCAACCACTTCCCTGGGCAGCCCATTCCAATGCTTAATAACCCTTTTAGTGTAAAAATTTTTCCTAATATCCAAATTAAACCTCCCCTGGTACAACTTGAGGCCATTTCCTCTTTCCCTATTGCCTATGACTTGGGAGAAGAGACTGACCCCCACCTCGCTACAACCTCTTCTCAGGCAGTTGTAGAGGGCAATAACGTCTCCCTTCAGCCTCCTTTTCTCCAGGCTAAACAACCCCAGCTCCCTCAGCCACTCCTCATAAGACTTGTTTTCCAGACCCATTACCAGCTTTTCTGCCCTTCTCTGGACATGCTCCAAAATCTCAATGTCTTTCTTGTAGTGAGGGGCTCAAAACTGGACACGGTACTCGAGGTGGGGCCTCACCAGTGCCAAGTTCAGGGGGACAATCACTTCCTTAGTCCTACTCACCACGCTGTTCCTGATACAGGCCAGGATGCTCTTGACCTTCTTGGCTACCTGGGCACACTGCTGGCTTATATTCAGTCAGCAGTCGACCAACACCCCCAGGTCCTTTTCTGCCAGGCAGCTTTCCATCCACTCTTCCCCAGGCTTGTAGCGCTGCATGGGGTTGTTGTGACCCAAACACAGGACCTGGCACTTGTCCTTCTTGAACCTCATACCATTGGCCTCAGCCCATCGATCCAGCCTGTCCAGATCCCTCTGCAACACATTTCTACCCTCCAGCAGATCAACACTCCCACCTAACTTGATGTCTTTTTGCACCCTTACACCTTTCACCCTTACATCTAAGAGTATGAAGAAGTTATTAAATCACAAGTCTGAGGCTACAGATTCTAATAAATAGGACTAGTTACTTGATCAAGGATGGGAAACAATGTCATGTCTAACAGATTATGTCACACATATAGCTCAGTATCTGGCTTTTAATTAAAATGCAGATGTTACTTAAACACAAGTGTTCTGTGATCTATGCACATAATATTTCAAAAATAATCCTCCTCTGCTCCCAACAGCAACAGGAACTCTGGTAAATCTCACAGTCATGACTATCTCATTGTCTTGATGTAGGAATTACTGAATTAAACTCTATGACCTGCCTTACACAGGTAACCTATGTAAGGTTACCTATCTATCTGATTTCATGGCTATATTTTCCAAATAAAAAGGTCAGCATATCAAATGAATTATCTGCTGTAACATTTTCTCCCTCTGCCAGTTAGGTTCTCCATACATATTGTCCTACAGTTGGTTGAGGTGGTTATTACTCTAGGCTCAACCAAAAAAAGGTAAACTGATCTATTAGAACTACTGTTTTTGCTGAGACTTGTTATATGAAATCTCCATAACTCAGTTCATATCAACCAAAATCAGCTAGGAGTGATATTGCAGCCAGCAGAGGTAAGAGGACTGATAACCTCAATAAGGAGGAAATGAATGGTCAGCAGCAGCAGAAGTCAGAATGGTAACAGTAATGTACTCCTCTGCCTATGGAAAAGGACATGTGAAAATGGAATAACACAAATATACATGTTCAGCTGCTACTACAATTTACTTAGGATAAACTAGGTTAAAAGGGATATTGAGGTACAACTTCAAAGTTTGTTCTCTGCCACTTGAATCTCCAAATTCAAGTTCGAGTCATACGGAATTATAAAGTTTTCTGAGGATGTCCTGAGCTACCTTTCTTGCAGCTTTGTACCAAGCCTCTGACATAATCCATCTTGCTACAGAGGGAGATCAGATGTACAAGATTTGTCTTGTGTTGCATTCATAATAAACATGGCATTGTTTGAAGCAAGAGTTAGGGTCAATGTAATCTTGCTTCACTTACATAACAACAAAACTGAAGTTACCTTAAGGTTATTGTTATATGCAAACCGCTTTTAACAATAAACTGAATTATACAATACACAGAAGGGGAAAGTAATTTCCTCTTAAACTTCTGTTCATTTCCTGCGCATGTAACAACACAAAATTAAAACCTGATAGTGTGTACTGTAGAAGTAAAGGACATCTGCAGATTTGAGGCTCTGGTTGATCACATTAGAATCTGGTTAGCCGTTCATAGGGTAAGCTAGGTTTGCTTTTTTTCAGGTTTTAGTACATCAGTGATTGTGGAGTCAGTATATTCACTGAAAGTGTAAAAGATGGAAGTTGCAACAGTAGAAGTTTGTCTGCTTTATTATTTTACACAATTGTTGCTAAATTTAACTTTCAGTTGTTCATTTTTGAGCCTCTGGATCTTGAGGTTTTAAATGAAAATGATAAGGACTATAATTAAGCAGTGGTAGAAGCAAAAAAAAAAATAAAAATAAAAATAAAAACATGAACAGTTTCCCCTACCAAAGACACACTTGGGAATATTATAGAGACAGCTGGACAATTTATCTGTCTCTTTGACGTACTGATGATAAAAGCGATAATATACAATACAAAGTCAATTAGTTGCTTACACAATTCTGAATGTGCCAAAACCATCATCAGAATCACAATTAGCTAGTTAGCACCTTCCCTCACACCCAGTGCTATTGTATTTGTTTTCGAGTGATCACTGAACAAACAAATGCATCCTTTTGCATCTGTTCCTAATTCATCTGTTCCTAATTTAATTTTTATCCTAGCTCAACGGGGAAACGGGGAAACAGTGGCTACACCCAATAGTTATATTTAGGAGAATAGAGTGAGAATTAGAATTTTAGATGCTTAACTGAAAATTCACAGTTCTGCTAACTTGATTGTATCACTTCTTAATTGTGGAAGTGTCAAACAGACTGGATTCCTAAAGCATTGCAACTTTTTAAGCATAAGATTCCAGTTCTTGAAATTTCTTTGATTTGTTAGAAGTGCCCAATTTTTATTGCAGATGCTATTTTCCTACTTTACACTTTAGCACAGTAAGAATCCAGGAGACCACTTTACCCCAGGATTCCGTTCCCCAATGGATTAAACACAGTTAAACCAGCACCACTGGACTCTTGCCTGAGCTCTGCCAGTGCCTCAGTGGGAAGGATCTTGCCAATCCAGGGGATCTCTGCCCAACAAACAAGAGCGCCAGAGGGTACTGAGCGTGGGGAGGCTTTGGGACTATGCTCACACTCAGCTGGGAGCAGCCAGAAGGCAGCAGCGTGGGGCAAGGAAACATTTAGAAACAAGCCAAAGTGGTCCCCAGGACCGAGGAGGAAGGGAGTCCCATCACTGGTGCTGAACTCCTGCTTAAGATGATGGAAACCCACTGGGACACCTCACCATCTTCCTGCTTGAGAAAAACTAGTGCCTTCCACACTAGGAATGCTGAAAGTGTGTCCCGGTTTGAAGTAAAACCGAACCAATTTTCTGTTCTGTAACTTTACATCCTAGCTAGGCCTCCTCTAACTCTCTGAAATTAACGGCATATCGTGGAGAAAACTGCTCGTTCTCAGAATGATAAGACCAATGTTTGTGCTCCATGCCAAGGAATGGTATGCAGGAAGGCCCTTGCTTATACTTATTGCTATAACAACCAAGGTCAGCCAATTTCGTTATTTGCCCCCTTAGAGGGTCGGAAACGGAAAAAAACGTAGAGGGGTCACATTGGTGGGGAGGAGTGGACAGGACAGGTGACCCAAACCTGACCAACTGGGGTATTCCATCCCATCTGCCCCATGCTCAGTATAAAGGCTGAGGGATCAAAGGGTCAGCCCCCTTCCTGCGATGGCCAACGTCCAGAGAGGACTCTGTCTGTTCATCTGCCTTTGATCCCGATCCGTGTGTTCCTGACTCCAGAGCTGGAATCCAGTTCCCATTCGTCACTGAGTCCAGTCTGGGACTTCCCCAGTGCCTGCCGGTGATGTGACTGTCATCCTGGGAGCTTGATACGGTTTTGTATATATTGTATCTATTTCATTATTTTCTTCTTTATTTTTATTTTAATATTAATTCTTCATTAAAGTAGTTTAGTTCATTCTAAACTTCTGAATCTCTTTATCTCTTTCTCCTCCTCTCTCCTCTTTTGGGGGGGGGAGAAGGGGGGGAAAGGGCCATCTGCCGGTCCGGTTTTAGTAAATTCGGCCGAAACCACGACAAAGTGTGAACACAATACTGGGGAAAAGGCATGGATATTAGCATTTTTTTCTTGAATAGCAATTATTAATTAGGCTTTTTTTGCTATTATTTGGGTTAATGAGAGTTAGCAACATTGTAACTTAACTAATAAGTGTTGCATTCTGATAAGATCTATGGCATGTTCTCCATAACCCCATATCAAGTCTCGGAGTGTAACACTGGGAGTCACATTGTCCCACTGTTCAGCATTCAGACTGCTCAAGTGATGTACATGCATATCCTCTCCTGCTGTAAGGAGGCAGTGGTTACAGAGAACTTGTTCAGAAAATGAGAAGACATTTCTTTTGAAAGATAACCAGATTTCTGTTTTCCACATTCCAGGAGAAGCACTATCAAGCTGCTTGGCTTTGTTTTCTGGAAATGAAGTGACCACCTTCCTTCCTCAAACTGGGTTGCAGAGGCAGGTGCAGACTTATCTGCACTAACCAGTTGCAAAGAATTTTGAATCTGTCCTGCCCGGTGATTCTCCATCAGGAAAACTGAAGAGATCCCATATCCCAGCTAGTCTTTAGGTCACTTCTGTCATTTTCTCAGTCATCTCTTTTATTTCAAACATCCTGTCAACCCCTTCAGAATGCAACACACCCCAAAAGCAACTAGCAAGAAGCAAAACAAACCTCACATTATTACATTATTTCAGTCGCATTGAATCTACATGAAAAGAGGCAAGTCAACTTAGGACCACACGACTGTCACACTGATCAGGAGGAAACCTCATTCAAGTTCTGTATGGGTAGTTGTGACCAGCCCTCTCCAGGGATTTCTAGCCCTATCATATTCCTAGCTAGGCTGTCATAATCTGTTACTACCCTAGGATGCTTTTACACACAAGTTCTGCAGAATACTGTACAGATGGCCTTGGGCCTCAAAGACAGATGAGGATATTTGTTTAGGTGCGAGCCAAGTGTCCTTCTGAACAAGTGCAAGAACTTCCTGGAAAAAAGGTAACTATATACAGAGGAGCCTTATTAGTTTTTCTTGATATTGGAATCTTGTAACCCAGGTTTTAACTTCTTTGTCTCTTAAAATGTAACCAAAAAGAATATTTGAAACAGATAAAAATTCATGTTTTCCATTTGCACAAAATTTCAAGTGCACAATTCATGTTTTTCATTCAATTTATAAGGCAAAATTACTCTTGGAGTTTAGCAAAAAATATGAATTTTAGAGTGACAGTATATGTTGGCATTTAACATCACATTTTCAGGTGCTAAATGAAAATAAAATATAAATAAATAAATTAATAAATAAAATAAATTTAACCTGGTTTTATGGCAATAAGAAACAAGTAGAATGCTTGGAAGCTGAGAAAAAAAAAAAGTTGTGTTAAAGAAAAATGAAAAGAAAGTTTAAGATTAATATGCTTGTTACTATTCTTTGTGTTAGAAATCAAAAATACAAATAAGAAGAGCAGCAAGAATAGATGCAGTATAGCCTGGGGACTGTAAGTATTTTTACAGCACACAGAGGAGCGTGAACTCCACTCAAGGGGGACTAGAAATTTCGCATAGATAAGCCCGTACTGTGGCTGTGATTCATGTTGCCTACTTTAGTACATCAAAGCTAAAAGATAAGCAACTCTAAGAGGGAATCTATTGTACCTTAATATAGGATGAACCTTAATTAGTTATCTGACCTACCTCTTGAGACTAGGCATTCAACTCCTGGATGATTAAGGTTAGGCAGGAGAATGTCAACCCTATATCTGCTCCTTTAAGGAATAACAAAATAGATACAACAGATATTACTGCTAATAAAGAAGGGATTGTGCTGCTTTTTGCCAGCCCTTATGTGGAAAGGAAGCTTGAACTAGTTTTCTCTCATGCAACATTCACATTCATATTCAGTCACATTCATACTAGCAGTGGATTTCCCCTACATGCTTACAAGTTGTCAATATTCTGTCTGAATGAGAAAATGGATTTTATTTTTTTTTTTAAATGTTGATGAGAGGACTACAAATATCATATTGGATATTCACTCTCAGGGTACTTTTTAGAAAAATCACAATTATAGCTGTCCAATGAAATACTGAAAGTTTTTATTTTAGGGGACTGTTGTAAGTTGAAATAATTTGCCAAAGAAGTGGTTGTACAAAAGGCAGAAAATATTACACATAATTCCTCTTCTGATATTATCCAGTGCATTTGGTAATGGAACACACTGATCCTGGTGTAATATTTTAAACATAGCACAGTGATCTTTTTACAGAATATTTGGACAGAATAACTAGAAAGACTGAAACCCCTTTGTTCTGGACATCACTAGTATGAAATACAAAGGCAGAGGAGAAAGAAAGCCTTTATTCTGAAAACCTGACATAGTCTCATTTTGATATACTGAACCAATTTTCCTTAAATATTCATTTTTAAATTACAAGTTGGTAGACTTGCAGCTAAAATTTCTGTGAAAGAAAAAATTATTTTCTGAGATGTGTTCCATTGTAAACAGTAAATTTTTGACAATTCTAACCAAAGTGTCATTTATTTAAGAACAGACTCAGTCTGAGGCAAAGTATTGCAGAAGGAAAGAGTCCTTGAAATATCAGATATGCAGAGATTACGTTTGGTGATAGAGATCAAAGAAAAACTTTGTGAATTTTGTGGACAAAAATTAAAATAGATTTGTTTTTATTTTCCCTCCCAAGACAGTGGTGACATGGGAAAACCCTTTTCATAAAATCCTTGGATCTCCATGGTTTCCACAGGAGGTGGGTGAGTTCCACATCAGGAAAGATATGATTCTCTTCAAGATTTTTGCTACTCAGAACTCTTAACAGAGGTCAATGAGAAAAAAATAAATTCTGATGATATGTATATAATAATTGTATGTAATAAACCAAAGCTTTTCCTAATGTCTCAAAACAAACACCTAAGGCAAACTGTTCCCATAGTACTAACCTTTCCAGTATATCTCCTGAAATGTGAATTTTGTGCATATTCTTCACTTTCTTGCACAGACTTTGTACTAGAGAAGACAGTAAAACAGCATTGGTTTTACATCATTGTAAGAGTTATGTCTAGCTAATTTACTACTGTGAAGGAACTTTGAGAGTGTAATATGAAATTTTTAATTGTTAATTTAGGTTAAAAACCCATAACTTTAAAAGAAGTATGAAGTCTCTGATCTTTGTAAAGAATGAATCATTAAAAAAGAGCTAGCGGCAAGTCTGGAGATAATGATTAAAATTACATTTTCTGAGGGGGGGGTCTCAGTGGAGAAAATTACTCCAGACCTTTCTAGGGCATGTTATTTGAATTGAATTCCACAGAGATAACAATTTGAACTTACAATTCCAGCAGAATGTAGGGTAAACAGTAAGGTTTATTGGTGAATTTTAAAGACAAAGTCAAAAGGCTATTAAATCAAGGTGAGTCTATGCCATTTAACTGTTAAGCAGTTAAAAGTACTGGGTGTTGTTTTCACCTTCTCAAAATTAAATGGAAATCTGATGCTATGCAAATGGGAAGGTATGACAAACGTCAAAATCAGAGTTTGGAAAGTGGAAGAAAAACTTGAAATACAAAACCTGCAAGACACACACTGGTCTGTGGAAATTCAGTGGTGATTTTTTATCTGCTACTAGTGTGTATGCAGAATTAAGGAATGTTATACAGGTCTAAAGAATATGCAGGGTAATTATTTTAGCTGTATAACTTAAGTAATTGGCACTTTCTGATTTACAGGCAGCTAGATAACAGGCTATTGAGCAGAAAATCCATACTGCATCAAAAGGAGTAGTCAAGGTATACATCATAGAGCTCCAATATTGTCCAGTGACAACATGTAAAATATAATTTTATTATATTTATGAACATATATTTTTATTTATATATAAAATATTCTTTTATACAAATTGACGAATATATAGCATGAACTGAACATGTAGGATGTATAAAAGTGTTAAAGGACATTTTGAGATTACTGAAGATTTAATTAACCATTTTAAAAGTGTACATAAAAGACTATAACTTGATATAGAAGAAACTTACTAAATATCTGCAGAGAGATGTGATAGAATATACTCTTCAGATTTGGACAGTTGGAATCCATTGCATACTACTTGGCCATCAGAGCTGTTTATTTACATCTACTTGGACAAAGTTATATGTCCAAGGGAATGGTCTTTCAACTCCAGACCAAATGTCAAAGAATAGATTTATATCTACCATACTCTGCCATTTCTGGAGTAGACCAGCCACACCCATATGGCACTGTGTCTGTGATGCTTAGATATCACTACAGCTGTGGTTTTTTTCTGGTCAGGGTGCTTAACGTAATGAGAACTCAGTCACAGACGACCTTGTGCACTATATTATGATGTGCCTGTTGGCTTCCCTTGCTTGGGAGTTTTCCAGTATTCAACAGCTGCTTGGATGATCTTGAAGGACTGTATAAGATGGAAGTAGTCAAACTAGTGTAGTTTCATCCATATTGACCATAGGGAAAGCTTTCTGATGGAATTATTCCCAGAGTTACAAAAGCTTCTGTCACAGGAAGAAAAACCTGAGAAGATTAATATAAAAAGCTTAATATACATGCTTTAGACCAGGGATCTTTAGACCAGGGAACTGGGGCCCAGGACTAAGTTGGGTTCTAGTGACAGAAGGACATGAGAGGAGCTAAAGTACTTGACAGTGTGCCATTACCCCACTGCAATGACTGACACCGATTCCAGTGCTCTTCTAAAGTAACTCCTGAGTAAAACCTGTTGTGACTTCTGTTTTCAAAGTGTGCAAAAGTGGATGAAGCTGGTCCAGGGAGGAGCTCATTTTATTAGAATTTTTCTTTTTTTGGTATCCAGTGGTTGCCAGAGAGAGAATAGCTTCACCTTGGAGTGATGTAGACTTCCTAGATGTAAGCTTTATATAGACTTAGCAATATCTCAAAGTCCAAGTCATGTGTTCAGAGCTCTGCAACTTAGATGAAGATGACTTTTCCTGATCTCAAGAACAACTTGGAAAGATGCTTAGGCAATGCTAGAGAGGATTTTATTATGCTAATTGCCTTTTGAATTTTGTAAATATTTTTATAAATAATATTATAAACTAAGGCTTTAAGCCTAACACAGGCAAAAAAAAAAAAAATTAAGGGGAAAAGAATCTAAATACTGTCAGACAAGGAATTTCAGGGGGAAAAAAAAACCACACAAACAACAAACCAAACCAAAAACCAACAAACAAAAAAACCACTCTTAACTTGAACAGCTAAAGGTGACACAGAACAAAACCAGTCTGGCTTACTTTGTAAAGAATAGAAAATAGGCTATAGTAGATCCAGTCTGCCTAAAAGCAAAGTGACATACTAAATACATCCGTTTACTATATCTGTAGTAACGCAGCTTTTTATCAGCAATAAATGCTAAAATAAGAACTCTGCTTAGAGTGGTGGTCCTTTGACACTGAATTTCTCTGGCACTCTTTATGCTAAGGTTCCCACATGCAGGTGCAACAAAACTTTCACTGTTTTGCATTTCTATATCTGAAACTTATTCAAGATTTAGCTTAATGAGCTAGACATCTATTGCAGTTTCCTTAAGTCTTAAAACATTTAAGAATTTCAAAATTAAGAATCTTAAGAATTTAGATGTAAATGTCATGCTGCTCCACCAATTGCCAAGAATGTCACTGTATCTTAGAAAGCACCCAAAGCTCCGAAATTTTCAATGGTACTTCATTGTTAAGTAATTGCTGTATGTTGAAAAGCTGTGTGTTGTATATTTTGAAAAGGCATACTGTTATGGTTTGAGAAAACTCATAACAATTTATTGTTGTTTAGACAATTATTCTATCACCCAATGACCCCTCTCCTCCTGGAAAGGGGAATTGGGGAACACAAAGAAAAACAAGGGTTGAAATATAAATAGATTTAATAGACTAAGACTGAATAATTAACAATAATACTAAAGAACCAGTATTAATCCTGACACTGATATAAGATATACAGGAATTATACTCAGCCAGCTATACCAGTAGGAAGCTGTGCACTCCCAGCAGGGACAAACAAATGTGGAACACTGCAAGTGCAATGGCTTTGGGAGGAAAGGAAGGCCTCAGGGGTCTGGCACCAGGGCAAGGAGTTGTCTGGACCACCACCATCAAGGGAGAGAGAGCTACACAGCAAACTTTTCTAATTTATAGTGAATGTGACGTTCATGGTATGAAATAATCCTGTTGGACTGCCTGGGTCAAATGCCCAGGCCTTGCTCCTCCTTGTCCCTGCACCTGGCAAGGCTCAAAAACCTTGAATCCCACAGAGCCTAGCTGGCTATAAAGTAAATATTTTCATGAATTCAGACACTAGAGTCTTCTAAAAGTGCAGTTTTCCCCAGCATTAGAAGAAAAGTTAGTCCTGTGTCACTAAACCCAGGACACATACTTCATATTAACTGCATGATGATTAGCTCTATATTGATGCTTGATGATGGTTACTTAGTGCAATACTGTTAAGGAACCAGTACTGTTATGCTTGATAAGTTCTGGGTCACTGGCTTTGGTGGGTTTTTTCCTTTAGCAACGTTCATAGGTCTTTGGGATTTAGACCAGAGGTTTTGGATGAATTAAGCATTTTGATAGTGTCTACTCTTAGCGTCTAGGCTGGCACCAACACAAAGTGGGCTGATTTTCACTACATAATAGCGCTTTAGAGACAGAATTCTGAGTAATCTAAAACCTGTCTCCAATTACAGACACTAAATGATAGGACAAAATACCCAAATAACATTAGGTTTTCACAGGATTCCTCATGTTCCTTCTATGTTCTCAGAATGGCTAACTACTGAAGGCTTTTGAAGCATTTCAGTTTTCAGGCTTTTGCCATTCGGCACATACAGATCCGGTGAGGCACAGTGCCTTTTAGTTCACCTGAAGATATTGTAGCTAGTGCTTAGTACTTTCTTTGTGATGAAATCAATACATTCCAGTATTCAGGTCCATGTGATCTGACAAGCTGCCAGTTGTGTCATTAATACAGTACATAATGCAACCAAAATACAAGCAAAATTCCTCTGGAATGTCTTCTCAACTAGGATAGAAAGCAAACCCTCAGGAAAAGACAGCTCATTATTTTAAATCATTTTTGCACTGGAAACATTTCTTATCAATGATTCATTGTATATAAAAATGTTCCAGAAGGAAAAGAAATCACTGGACAAATTTAAATACCTCTAGATAGAAATGCCCACATGGCTAATGGAAAATATTCTCATTTCATATATGAGTGATTTAGAGTGAGAGTGGTTTAAGACCACTCTGATTTCATTTCATTGCAAGACACTACATTAATTTAACCCATTAAATAATTTTAGAAAACAATAAAATAATAATTAAATAATTTTAGAAAACAATAAAATTACCACTTTATTATTTTAATAAGTTATTGACTAATTCAGTATATTAATCAATATTTCCATAATTTCAATGTGGTTTAGAAGTTTTCTTGATGTATGGAGGAGATCCTGAGAAGTGCCAAAGTGCTATCAAGTTATGTTTCATTATCACTTCATTCCAGACTTTCACAGTTCTATTACTCCAGCCATCCGAAGATTAAGAGCGTTTGTTTGTGAGGGTTTTTTTTTTCAGATCTGTAAAGTTTTAGTGTTTATCTAGTCAAGACTCCAGTAATTTACAAAGTTATTACTAAGTTTTAATGATACAGAAACAAATTATCAGCTGTCTGGATATTTTTTTTCTTCATGTTTCCCTTATACGGTTTCTAATTTCCTTTTATTTAGTATATTACATAGGACTTTCACAAAACTCCTGAAGTGCAAATCTCTGTTTTTATTACAGTATTGAACTCTGTGACCTCCATTTTCATATTTATTTAATGGAAAAATAGAATATGAACAGCATGTTTACTTGCTCGTGTTTTCCAATATTTTCCACAATAAATTAACTGCAGATGACTAAATCAACAGACACTTTAAAAATGCTGAAAGTCAATGATCAAATCCTAGAAAACAGATCTGTAATTTATACATTTTACTTGTATGGTCTCCAAAGTGGTAACTGCCTTCGGAGATAGATTTCCAGTTTCTCTACCGTTCAAGTAGGCATTTGATGAGACAACAGGAAAAAAAAGAAAAAGAAAAAAAAAAAAAGCATGAAAGTGAGACTGAAGAAAACCTCTGTGCATTGAGCAGAAACTTGTTTAATGTTAGTCTACAATATGCACATATGTTTGTGGTTAGTCACTGTGTACAGGGCAATGATGAGACTCCTGGAGCAGCAACCAACGTGACCCAGACAGTTCCTGACTTATTCTTTTAAAAAAATAAATATGGCTTACATTTTTCTTCCTGATTTTTGATGATCAGTCCTTACATAATTGATGCCTGGGATTTGGGTGTTTTCTTTTTGTTGTTGTTGTTTTCCAGATAAGTGAGGTTGAAACCTACCTCTTTATAAAAGGGGTCCCAACAATTAGAGTTGAGCCTGAAATCAGAATATCTTTTCACATCACCAGTGATGAGCAAAACAGGCTCAAAGGAATGGATTCCATATCACCTAATTTTAGAAGTTATATTAGGCATAGACAGCAGAACGTGGCTAATCATCTAGAATTCCTTTTTAGTAAACGGAGTTACAAATGGACACCTGAGGGGTTAGTTTGACGTTATCTTATATGTCTTCTTTGGGTTCAGATGAATAGAGTCTTAGAAGCACCTACTTCTTTCCATTGACCACAGATAGTAACTTGTTTGGCAGTAGAACTGCAAAACAAATTTCTACCTTAACATGTATGAATCCTACCTAACTGAATATGAAACTGACTAGGTACATAACTGTATAGAGAAGTGGAACATACAGTGAATATGCTGGGTGCTACTCTCTGTTCTAGAGATTGCTTTATTCATTACACATTAAATAGCCATAAAGATAAAGCAAACAGTCCTTGGAACAAAAAGAAGATTCTTGTATTACAGCAGTCTCTAGTTTTCTGTTATATCTGCCATCACAGTTCCTACATTTTATTGTCAAACATTGCAGATTCAAGAGAGTAGGGAAAGATGCCCCAGGGCAGCCTTGTTCAGCTATGGTAAACTTTTTCTTAGGTGATAGGTAGTGTGTTTTAAATTCTTTCATTAGATGGTCTATAACCCAGAACTCTTACCTATATGCTTAGTGATTTACCCCAAATAAATAATATATAGTAATATAAGTAAATAATATATAACAATAATATAAAGAAGATGTACTTCCAGTTGTGGCTTTGAATAAAAGTAGTTATTCGGTCCTGACGAGAACCCAAAGATATCCACATATGTGCAGTGTAGTCTACATGCACCTAACAAATTTGGACCTTCAGAGTGCTGAGACATTACTCTGGACTCCTAGGTGCAATTATAGTGGAAATAGGAGCTATATTTATAGCTGCATAGTACAATAGAGCCCTATGTAAAAGACGCCAAATCTGAATTTTCACATAGAAAATCAAAGTATCTTTCAAGTTCAAAAGTAGTTTAACTGCTGAATAGAACATATTTTTTTCATTGTTTGTAACATAGATCTTTAACTGCTATGAAAATCCTGTTTTAGCCACCTAAACACAATTTTTTTGGTCCAGGCTCCAAAATATTACTTTAAAACCATAGTAAAAATAGAAAAAAAAGATCTGAAACTTATTTTTATTGAAAATACAAAATAATTTGTTATGACCTAAAACAGGTATGAGCTTTTCCAAATTCACATTAAAAACATAGTCTCCTCACACATATTAATATTAAATATTAACGTTCTTTTCCTATATTTCACAAGTTAAAATGGGCAAAGAAATATGCAGTAAATTGACTCTAAATTAATGCTGGCAGCAGTTTGCTTTATACTGGATTGTACTAGCATTTAAAATTTGTTTAAATGTTGCGTTATGTTCATGCTAGGTTTTCAGTGATGAGTAGTATACTTACTGCCTTAACCTATTCAAGTTAATTACCTGTTTCACTGACTAAAAGGAAAGATTCTTACGCCCTTTTCTGTTTTCCTTTTTTCTATTTGAAATATCAAAGCCTTATTACCTTAACTTTGAAAATCTATTTTGGCTCACTTTTCCATTCCATTCTTTTTTCCCCACAGGTTTTCAGGTATCTCACTCCTGCACATAGTCATGTTCTCAGACCCAGAAATTCAATCAGGTAAACTAATAAGCACTGATGTTACTCTGTAAAATCTCTTTTTTATTTTTTTTCCATCTACCTCTAGCAGATGTAACGTATTCTTCAGTGCCTTTGGGCAATGCAATATTGATTTTTTCAGTTTTTTTTTTTTTTTTTTCCTGTGATCCTGTACATAGTATGAATTCAAAATTCAATTTCTTGTCATAATATTAACATTTGCTGTTCCAAGGTTCAGAAAACTACATTATAGGCCATCCTAGTAAGCAAATGACTGTTACTGTTTGCTAAAATAAGTATTTCTTACCACTGAAAGATCACTATCTTCCTTGTGTCAGTTGGTACTGATAACACTGACAACACTTTGCACCTACCCTTTCAAATAACATTCTTAAAAAGTAGGGGATCCCAATCTGTGATTCATCATTTCAGGATAATAATCTGAAATACGAACTTATAAAATAGTGAAGAAGAAATTTTGTGAGACAAGAACTCCAATACCTTGGTCTTTGGAGTCTTTCACAAATGCTTAAAAGAACTAAGTGGTTGGTTTGTTGTCCTGATATACAATAGTATTACAGCTTCTGTGATTCAACTTCTCCAATAGTATCATTCATATAAATGACCGAGGAAAAGCTGGCTTAAGACACTTTTTTAGTATTCTGTTTCTACTTCTCCTGTTCCACCCCTGAATTTTGATTCTTATCAAAGAACCTTTTCTCCACAGGGAGGAAAGCCTTTTCTGATGACATAGTGAAATCTAAGTAGCAGGAACTCTATAAAACACCAGTCACTGACAGGATTGTTTGAGGTCTGCAGATCCCGATACCCCTATAGTCATTGCTGAAAAGCTGCTTCTATCATATGTTCAGAGGCACTGAAAATCATATTTAGTGTGTCGAAGCAGCACTGCAGTCAGGAATTTTGAGGGGACAGATGCTGCTTATTGATAAAGAGAAATAATAAATAAATAAATAAATCCAAAGGAAAACTGGTTTATGAAGTTGGAACAGATTTATTATTGCATTTAATCTTAGTACAGGATATCTGCTTGCTTGTAATTGCTGGAATGAAATAGAAACAGCAGAGATGCCCAAAATAGCTAAGAATGCTTAACATCTTTCAGGTGAAAAACAATTAACAAGAATTGCTCATTTCTATTTTTAGCATACTGTGTTGGATATCCTGTTTAAAAGCTCATTGAGGAGACTGAAAATTAAAGACCCTTTGGCAGAGCTAGAACTGTAGCTTTACAGGTTGTATGTATTTTGTTCTCCTTGATGGACAGTATTCCTAGTTATTTCAGCACTATCATAAAAACATTCTGACCCAACCAGCAGAAAGAACAGAGTTGGGGAAAAAGTCTTTATCACTTCAAGCCTCTGCAAAACCCAGACTGCACCAGCTGTGGATAGACCATTTTGCTATGACATAGCTATTTTGAAGATTTAAAACTCCATTATGAGAAAGACATGTCGTTATACTTATAGTATATTTTAGGTGAATGGGTGCAATTTTTCCACAGAAGGATTGGCTTATTAAATGAATTAGGAACATTTAAATCCCCGAGCCAAGTGTTTTATACATGAATCATATTCATAAACTTCTTTAAACCAAAAAAAAATACTATTTCTGCTTATCAGTTCTGAATTTCTGCGTAACACAGGGCCACAACATTCAGAAAAGAAACTCACACTGCAATGACAAGATTTTCTAGGCCAACCAAACTGATGACTGGATGTGTTTCTATGTGGAACTAGTCTATAGTTTATTAGGTCAGAAAAAAACAAATTGTGAGGAACGACTGTATTGGGTTTGTGTGGCAAGGTTTTGGTAGCGGGGATGCTACAGGAGTGGCTTCTGTGAGAAACTGCTAGAAGCTTCCCTGTTGTCTGATAGAGCCAATGACAGCTGGTTCCAAGATGGACCTGCCGCTGGCCAAGGCCAAGTCAATCAGCGATGGTGATAGCACCTCTGTGATATTTAAGAAGGAAAGAAACCCCAATTGCACAACAGCAATCAGGAGAGAGGAGTGAGAGAAACAGTTCTGCAGACACCAAGGTCAATGAAGAAGGAGGAGGAGGAGGTGCTCCAGGCACCAGAGCAGAGATTCCCCTGCAGCCCGTGGTGAAGACAAAGGTGAGGCAGGCTGACCCCCTGCAGCCCATGGAGTTTACCAGTAGAAGATATCTATCCGCCTGCAGCCCAAGGACAATCCCACGCAGGAGCAGGTGGATACCCAAAGGAGCCTGTCACCCCGTGGAGAACCCATGCTGAAGCAGGTGAATACCAGGACCTGTGGTGCTGTGGAAAGAGGAGCCCAAGCTGGAGCAGGTTTTCTGGCAGGACTTGTGACCCTGTGTGGGACCCACACTGGAGCAGTCCATTCCTGTAGGACTGCACCCCGTGGAAGACTCACATTGAGAAGTTCATGGAGGACTGTCTCCCATGGGAGGGACTCCATGCTGGAGCAGAGGAAGAGAGTGAGAAGTCCTCCGAGGAGGAGGAAGGAGCAGCAGAAGCAATGAGTGATGAACTGACTGCAACCCCCATTCCCTATCCCCCTGTGGAGGAGGTAGAGAAAATCAGGAATGAAGTTGAGCTCAGGAAGAAGGAAGGGATGGGGGGAAAGTGTTTTAAGATTTAGTTTTTATTTCTCATTACCCTACTCTGAATTGGTAATAAATTAAATTAATTTTCTCAATATTGAGTCTGTTTGGTCTGTGGTGGTAATTGGTGAGCGAATTCCCTGTCTTTATCTTGACTTATGAGCCTTTCATTGTATTTTCTCTTCCCTTGTCTGGCTGAAGACGGGAGTGATAGAGTGGCTTTGGTGGGCGCCTACTATCCAGTCAGGGTCAACCCACCACAGTGGCTAAGGTAATCAACATTTAATTCCAATGAATCTTTCTTACTTGGTAATGGGACTTCCAAGATCAATTCAGTTACTCATAAAGCACCTCTGAGTGTTTAGTTTATTTTTGTTAATCAGAGTTTATTTTTTTCATTAAACCAAGAAGAACAATTTCAGAATTGCTGCCATTGATATGAATATATAAAAACTGGAGTAGTTAGGAGTGGAAAGATAAACTGATCAGCTCTAGTCTACTCTGAGTTCAAATAAAACTGTTCTCTGCAACAATTTTTTTAATGTTTTGATCAATCAAGACATTTTCCATTCCAGCACCAGAGCTCCTCATATATCTCAAAAGCCATTAGAGGTCCAGTCTATCTGTGGGAAAGATCTCCTTTTTAAACATCTTATATATGCCTGTTTTAAAGATGGAATAATTTCTGGTCTTATGTGGGAGAAAATATCTCTGTAGCATAGAGAGCGGTTTATCCTTTCGTTCGTCTACTACATCAAATTTCTTCTATGCTTTAGGTAACACAAGCAACATGACCAAGCAAAAGATCTCTTTTAGGCAACAAAAAAAAATTATATATATTAAAAAATTTCTTCACTGTCTCTGTGCTCCAACACTTTCTCCAGTCTCCTACTACTCATGTAATGAAGGTTCATAGATGTTTTGATTTCTCCTTAATTAGTTGCATCCCTTCTTCCTCTTCACCTGCCACAGCTGAGATAGGAGTGAGACAACTGTCATGCTTGGGGAATGGTTTTCCATTTTCTGGTTCAGTTAATTGGGAAAGCAACATGATATGAAGTCAGACATCCTTTCCTATCTCTTTTAACATACTGTATTTGTTAGACTCTCTCACATTTCAAGGACAGAGGACAGTTGGATCTATTATGTTACTGAAATATCACTACAGCATGTGACAATGCAGACAGAAGCTTCCTTAGCTCATCTTCCCTTTGCAGAGAGAAGGTATTACTTTCTTCACATGCACACTGAAGTATCTAAAATGTAACCAAATAAATTTATGAGTGTCAATAACCTCATGTTTGTTTGCCTTTCAATGCTTTGTTCTCCGATTTAACCTAAACATTACAAGATAGTGATTATCCAGATCACTTTTCTTTTCTATTTCTGAAAATCAGTAGGTTTAAATTTTATTCTTTTAAAACCAAATGTCTTAATCTCTTAAAATAGGCAGTACTATAGAACATTTATTACCTAAGTCAGTAACTAGACAGTAATTCAGTAATTCCTTAAGTGTTTTCTTCATATCAGAGGACTTCTATATGTTTTCTCTACTGAGATTTGATAATGAGTCTCATTCCTAGTGGCCATTACTGTCGCTCACCAGTACAAAATTAGACCCTCATCTCACCTTCCTTTCTCTCCTTTACTGCTAGGCTACTTCCATTCCAAATACAAGTGTTCACCCCACAAGTTCGATCCCTGAGCAGCTGGATCCCTACAATTAGATGGAGAAAACATTACAGATATGAGTTGTCAGAGAGGTAGAAAAGCCAGCATCTATGCAGCTCGTTGCTAGGTCATGGTTATTATAAAGCTCTACTGTTTGCTGTTTTTCCATTATCAATATGATACTTCTTTCTCCATGTACTCTCTGATAGCTGTTTCATGCAATGTGATAGATGACTCCCTTTCAATTCTGCTTTTTTTTGAATGATGTAGGAAACACCGAAAATGAAATAATTTCTACCATCTTCATATGTCTCACATATCCCTCTCATATAATTACTGCTGCTGCCTTTGAGGTTTTTTTTCCACAGCTGGCAATGTTTTGCTTTAACAGTTTGCAAAAACATTAAATGTGCAGTATACAGACTTGGTTAAGTATAGGAGGTGCCTTTCATTGAAAAGCAACAGTATCAGTAAAATATACTTCTCTTATGCTATTGAAGAGTCATAATGAAAAGAGTTACAAAGAGAAAGTTATATAGTTTGGGAGGAAAATGAAACAGTGACAGAATTTTGGGATTTTTTTTATCCTGGAAGAATAATACCTAGAAGAAAACTGGCAGATAGCATAGCATATACAACAGAGTAGGAGAGAAACAGATGACAAAACGTGTATATTAATAATACCTGCCTAGCTGGCTGATAAAGGATCCAAGGAAATTCAGGTGGAATTTTCTGTAGTAGTCAAGTAAAGTTCAGTTTCACTGAGAATCTGTATAATTATGAAACAGGAAAAACTGAAGAGAAAGAGACAGAGACAGAGACAGAGAAAGAGAAAGAGACAGAGAAAGAGAAAGAGAAAGAGAAAGAGAAAGAGAAAGAGAAAGAGAAAGAGAAAGAGAAAGAGAAAGAGAAAGAGAAAGAGAAAGGTAGAGAAAGAGAAAGAGAAAGGTAGAGAATAGAAATTAGGAACTGACAGGTGAACTCCTAGGCTGATGTTTTGGCCTCATCTCAACAGCAAGCTGTCTAAAAAAATAAAATGTGTTTAGATTTTCATCCTCAAAATTTTAGTACTTCTTTTGAATGCATTATTAGTTCTTATTTTCTGTTTTAAACTTTCCTACAGGGTAGTAAGTTTTTGACATTTACCTTTAAGTGGAGACTGAAAAAAATATTTAGAATATAAAGAAATAATTTTCTGTGGATTTTCTTCAATAACATTGTAATTAGAAATAAACTTGAAAAGTAAAACAGGGAACATGGAGTATTTGCAGAAGGTTGTGTCACAGATATCACCTATAGCAGAAAGCTCCAAAGGAAGATTTTCAATATCAAAGGGCAATCAGAATATAAATTGAATGTCCAGAGTATTATTTTTTTGTTTTTGTCACATTTAGTAAATAATTATTTCATCATCTTTCACTGCATTTGGGATCAACTGTTGTTGACTTGTTGATGATAGTTCAGTTTCTTTAAATAATTTTCTTCAGTTATGACACTGCAAGCAGATGACATATTATGCAAGCTAACTTAAATCTGAAGAGTTTGCATTTATTGTGTTAGGTGACAATTTCTTGGCATGACAAACAAAACCAATCATGTTATCATAAATTTGACTATACATTAACATCTAACATTGGAAAGAAATTTATGCAGAAGTGAGGTGCAGAAAAGACAAATAAAAATTACTGCAATAGTGACAATTCATATAATTGAAGAATGGAAATTCAAAAACATAGAAATGAAAATAGAAATTCTAAAATTCACTGAAAAAAATAGCTCATCTGGAGAATGAGCATTCTGGAGAATAAGACAAGTAAAAGAATATTCAGTTTTCACACTATTTCTGAAAAAAAAAAATCATGTAGGAACTTGCTGTTGGTCCCTGTGATACTGAAATTTTTTATTGCTGAAGTTATCAATGAAAACAAAAGAAATAGCAACAAAACTTTCTTGGATTTAGATCCTTTGTTTTTGCAAAATAAGACAAGACTTAAATTACTTCAAACAGCTTGGCCAAATAGATCAATTTAGACAAAAAAATCACACACTGTATGATCTGTAGAACACTTATATTCAGGATGGTTTTCTACATACATTTTCATTGATCAAAAACTGATAAGTAATGTTTATCTCTGCATGCCATCTGGTCATGAGAAGACAAGTTTTAAATTAAAAATATGATGTCACTACTGATCTCAAAAGGAAACAAAACATTGAAGGTTATATTAAGCAAGGGAATAGTTACAGTTGTCAAGAAGAGAGCTTTGAAACATCTGCCAGGGTTGTTGAAACAGATGAACATGCTTGTTCCATCTGATTGTACAAGTATGACCTTTTAAAGGAAAAGTTGTAAAAAAATACTGAGAGGAAATACAGCTTTCCTTGACATATTACCCTTCTTACTGATACTCGTTTTCAATTATATTGTCAAGATGTCTGATAAGGTGATGGTGGTAGTCAGACTGTGGAGAATGGAGAAGGAATAGTGATGGACACAGAACAAAGCAACATTAAAGTTCCCTTGAAATGAAAGGAACTACCCATGTCTTGATATAATACACATAATTATGTAACTTGCAAAGTGAGTGAGGTTTTGGAGAGGGTTGTTAGAATAATCATAGCTCATCCCAAAAACATACCAACTTTTTACATTTTACTGGTCTGAATTATTACAAGTTCTATGAGCAAAGTAATGAATAGCTTACTTAAACAATGGAGGATCTGTAGTACACGTAACTAGAAAATAATGAAAAAGCATGTTAAAATAAATGGAAGAGAGCACCACCCAATAACTGATGGCATCATGTTTTCTAACAGTATGTTTGCAGCAAGGATTTGTTTTGGTGTGATAGTCTGGTTTCCTTTGTCATGAGTGATCTAAGACTGCATTGTTAGTAGTTCTGGTTTTAACCAAGCTTTTGTCTAGTTCATTCATTTTTCTTTCAAAAATTTGTAAATTAGTTTTTAAGTGAGTTTTGGTTTTGAGCATTCTATGTACTTAATTTATTATTAGATCATGCTGTATTCTATACCAGATTGCTGCCACCTGTGCTGTTTAAATCCACTGTAAGATCATGTAAAACATCCTTGCATAGTTTCAGGATTTTAGGATTTGAAATCTGAGAACAGTCACTACTTGTGGAAGGAACTTAATTGTGCTAAGGAAAAAATCTAACACTGAAATTTTGGAATATTGTACAAAACAAAGATTTTTTTAAAGACTGCTTTGTAGAGGTACAGTAGAACTGAAAAAAACTGAAATAGGAGCATATTAGGTAGAATTGAGTAGAAGCAGACACCTTTGGTTTTAAATCTGCTTTCACTGAAAAATGGTGAGTGAAGCCACCATCAAAAATTACTGTCAAAGTCTGTACTTTTTTTGCAGACAGAATAAGCTGGTTTTCATTTCAGTAATTTCAGTAATTTTATTTGTAAATATATTTCAATTTTATAAAGTTCTGAAATGTCTTCAGAAAGTCTCTGTTTCTCACAGACTGAATAATAGTCAGAATTCTACTTAATTGATCCTAGATATTTTAGAACTAATGCAAGAAGCAACTGATAACAAAAACCTCTCAAATGTTCAAGCTTTATTTCACTAAAGGAACAAATAAAAACAGATAAATTATTCCAAGGGAAAAATTTTAGTTCCTTAAGATTAAGTTTATAATTTCTGACAAAGTTTCTCAAAGGCTTGGTTTGGGGGTTTTGGTTCATTGTTTTTGTCCTTGTTGTCTTGTTTTCTCCACATGTGGGAAATCTTTTGGACACTAATCAGAACACCATCAACATGGCTACTACGCACATGAAGAGATGCCAAACAGGTAGCTGCTAGTAAATTTAGGTCTTGAATGAGCCTAAAGTAGGGGAAGAGTCATCCATCTCAGGCAAGCTTGATCTCTTCTGTACCCAGTGTTTATAATATAATTAATGGGAAGGGCATTTGGAAACTGAGACAGAAGGAGATGAATGGAAGAGGTAAGAGAGAGATGTCATACTATCTTTAAGCAGTGCTTGACTATGTGAACATTGGATTTTCTTCATTTCAATGCAAAGTGAATCCATCGCTTCAGCACCTATGGTGAAACTACATTGTATAGCAAAATAGAAGAACACTGACAGCCAGAGGATTATATTAGTTAGGAAGGAGAGGCTTTCAAGCACTGCTTTCCAAGCAAGACTTGTGCCTGAGAACCTGAGTGGCTCTCTGGCCTTTAAAGGACACAGTTAAGCGGGTTACATTAAACTGTTAACTAGCACTGACCCAGTAGCATCAGCTAGAAGGCAAAAAATATGATGTAGTATCTTACCTCATGCACTAGTTGCTTCCTCCAAGATTCAACAGTCTGACCATTTCCTTAATTTTGGCACAGTAGGAGGAAGAGAGTTTTATCTTACAGTTAGGTTTATCATCCAAGCTCGTAGGACAAATGCCAGAAAAATCCTTTATCCTTACAGTACCCTGCAGTACCACTTTGTTTCTTTCAAAAAAAAAAAAAAAAAACAAAAAAAAAACCACACACCTTTTTTTTTCTCTAAAAATGTAGCTGCTATTTTGATCTGTCTATTTGGGACTTCTGGAAAAAAGGCATAAAGAACTTATAAGCCTGTAACAGACTCCAGTCCTTAGCAAAGAAGGAAAAAGTAGGACACTCATTGCTATGCTGCCCACATTCTTTTAAAATTGTTGCTGTTCTCTTAAAACTGTAGACTTTTATGAATACACATGGCAAAGAAACAGTGGACTTTGTTTCTTGGCTATTTTATTTTCTCTAGATTCTGACATACATCCCTCTGTGTTTCTGTGTACACAATTTGGTCTGAGAAGGCTTTTATTTTTTTGCTTTTTTTTTTTTTTTTTAATCCAAGGCAAGTAAATTTAAGTTGTTTTCAGTTGAATACTTGTCAGTCTATCAGATTTCTCTGGTACACTTCAATTAAATAGGCCTTTTAAATTCCAATTATATTTTAGGAAAAATGGGTTAATTTCCTTATCCTTCTCATAATGCCCCATGCTTGGACAAGACGGCATTTCTGTTCCCTTAAGCTTTGTATTAATTTTTTTTAAGTATCTAAGGAAGGCATTTTTTCTGTCCCTGATACTTTTTAATCTATCATGCTATTACACTAAGAAGATTTACTAATTGTAGTGCTCCCTAGGCAGATCTCCTATTGCTATTCTCACCTTCACAGTAGTTCTAGAAAGGGACAGATACTAATTACTATTTTCAAATGCATCACAATAACTCAGGGATCTATAACTCCATTTACAGTCACTACACAGGAGAATAAAATATGTTTCCTTTCAAAATAATTTTGAAAAGTTGAGATTTGTGGTGCCTAAACAAGCACAAAAAAAAATAATTCATTCATTAATTTGAACATACAGAAAAATGAGATTCTAATGTGGGTCTACAAGCAGAAATCAAGGAAAACTTAAGGGATATTTAGTGAAAGTAACAAAGCCAAAGCTAAAGAATATTAAAAAATTTTGGCAACTGTCTGAGAATGAGCAGCATCAGGCTTTTTTTGAAATAATTAAGTGTTTACTTATCTAAAACTTCTGTGGAAATGTCATGCTTATAACCCATTCATTTGCTTAACAAGGCTTTGTCTTCGGGAAAAAAGTATAATTTCTAATAAACTGCAGTATTTGACACTGTTTTAACTATAACGGAAAGGTTGATAATAAATAGATTGATTGGTTCTTATATTCAGCAAGGGATAAACTAAAGACAAAACATATGGGTGGATATTTATAACACCATGCATGGAATAAAAAGAATTAATTTTAATCCTAGGTATTTTTACAATAGGATTTTGTATCCTGTAATTAGACATATTTATTCTTATGAGCAATTCTGAGGTCTGAATTGGAGTTCTTCCACTGACAAATAAAATCAGTGTTTATTGTAAAAGATGAAACTTGGGTTTTACATCTGACTTTCTGATAAGCTCTAAGGTTTCTTTCCTTCTTTGAAGAAAGTTGAAGAAATTAACTGTATTATTCACTAAATAAGCAGATATTCAACATTGAAAGAATAGCAAATAATCTCTGAGAGTTTTGTTTTTACCCTTAATCTAATTCATTATTTAAATACATACACGTGCATGCACACATACAAGTTACAATAAGTTTCTAATTCTCCTCATGGTGGCTGCATAGCAAGACACTATACATTATTTTGCATTGCATTTAATACAATAGGATATTGAGTTATGTTTACAATTAAAGATTTTGTTATATTTGAAAACATACGCAGTGCTCTGGAAATAAAGGGAGCAAGAGATAGCTAGAAAGTGAAAAATTAAAGATATGACATCAACCTCCCTGAACCATGACAATTATGCAAACAACACATGCTAATGCCGGTTATCTGCTGTTGAATGCTTTTATTCCATTGTGGCACAAAAGCACAGGGGAATGGAAGAGGAACCATGAAGAGGAATCAAACCATGATGATTCCATTAAGCACACTGATTTTAAGAAACAGAATTCCAAGTATATTTCATAATGCACAAGGAAATCAACCATTGCATACTTCAGGAGTATGAGATGTGATGGACAACCATGTTAACCAGGATATACACGTACATCATTTCTAATGCTTAGGACCTTGTGGGATGGCTGACTTACAAATACCATTGCTTACAGTTCTGAATTTAAACAACTCAGAATGGCTAAATGGAAACAATTACCTACTTGGGTTTGTTTTGTGTTTTGGTGGGGTTTTTTTGTTTGTTTGTTTGTTTTTTTGTTGTTTGTTTCTTTGTTTTTAAATAATTACAAAATCAAACCAAAATTAATGTCCCGGTTTGAAGTAAAACCGAACCAATTTTCTGTTCTGTAACTTTACATCCTAGCTAGGCCTCCTCTAACTCTCTGAAATTAACGGCATATTGTGGAGAAAACTGCTCGTTCTCAGAATGATAAGCCCAATGTTTGTGCTCCATGCCAAGGAATGGTACGCAGGGAGGCCCTTGCTTATACTTATTGCTATAACAACCAAGGTCAGCCAATTTCGTTATTTGCCCCCTTAGAGGGTCGGAAACGGAAAAAACGTAGAGGGGTCACATCAGTGGGGAGGAGTGGACAGGACAGGTGACCTAAACCTGACCAACTGGGGTATTCCATCCCATCTGCCCCATGCTCAGTATAAAGGCTGAGGGATCAAAGGGTCAGCCCCTTCCTGCGATGGCCGATGTCCAGAGAGGACTCTGTCTGTTCATCTGCCTTTGATCCCGATCCATGTGTTCCTGACTCCAGAGCTGGAATCCAGTTCCCATTCGTCACTGAGTCCAGTCTGGGACTTCCCCAGTGCCTGCCGGTGATGTAACTGTCATCCTGGGAGCTTGATACGGTTTTGTATATATTGTATCTATTTCATTATTTTCTTCTTTATTTTTATTTTAATATTAATTTTTCATTAAAGTAGTTTAGTTCATTCTAAACTTCTGAATCTCCTTATCTCTTTCTCCTCCTCTCTCCTCTTTTAGGGGGGGGAAGGGGGGGGAAGGGCCATCTGCTGGTCCGGTTTTGGTAAATTCAGCCAAAACCACGACAATTAAAAATACCAAGAGGATAATAAAGTGTTTCTCTAGTATTCCGTTTTTTCATTCATCCAGTCTGTATGGGTGTTAAGTATGTACTATGTGAACATTAACATATACATCTAGGAATCTACATCTCAGTGCTATGCAGAGTTTAATTTTCAACATAAAGAATAAAAGTTACAAGTGTAACATTTTCTGCCAGTGTTTTACCCGTTTGTTGGCACCATGTTCTCAACAGATGAAGCTAGCTGTAAAAACAATCTCTTTCTAATTCTTTAAATTGTTTTCTCAATTTGCCATTATAAAGTGATGCGTCCTGCAGTTTACACAGCATAAATATACTTTCCAGGACCTAGGCAAGACTCAGACGATTTGGTGATCTTTTGTTGTTCCTAGAAGTTTAGGAGTAGATAAGATTTGTTAATTACATGTGCTCTGTTACTGAAGTTCAGTATACTAGGAACTGCAGTAATGCAGCTATTAAAAAGTTTGGTAAGAACAAAAGTACTTATTCCTTCAATAGAAATTCCTAATATTAAAAATATTCTGAAAGTTTCTCAATGCACTATGTCTATTCTCAGTTAAATGTTTTGTTTGTGTACCAAAAAAGCTTCAAAGGAAGCACAGAATCACAACCGATTGAAATAATAGTATATGCAATACTTCTGCTCTGTGCTATTCAATAATAAAACTGACATCTTCAGAAATGGAAACCCTGTTTGTTGAAGAAATGGAGGATAACTTTACTAGTTCTGATGAGCTGTATAGACTATTTTTTTTTTTTTGTGAGGTTCAGATTCAATGCATAAACTTCACAGGCTTTCCTTCCCTCTTGGCTTGTAATAAGACTTGTTTTTCAGTATTTGTTTTTATTTCAAATTAAATTAGTGTTAGTAATTATTTTGGGAGAAGGAATTTTTCATTGCACTGTTTTCATGAAAACAATATGTATTCTTGCTCCAGTGTCTGGGTGGGTTTTTTTCTTGATTTATAATTCATACAAGTTATCTGCAGAAAGATAAATTGATTTCTGTTTACCTGTTAGATGTTGTCATACAGGAAGAATACAGTTTCCATAACTAAATTAGTAGTGAATGGCAGTGAGCCTTTTTTTTCATTCAATATATTAGCACTACAGTGCAATAGGAATTAAAAAAAAAAGCCTAAGAAGCCAATTTTTTCACTGTTGTCAAACCAAACAAACAAACATATTTTAAAGTTTACTGCTAGGAATGGCAGAGAGATTGATTCAAACTTTAATTAGAATTGGCTTGAAAAGAAACACTGCTATTGCTCTGTGCAGTTAAAAAAATACAGTGCATGTCTATGCTACAAAAAGTGCAAATATTCTTTCTTTTCCTTTCTGTCTTTTTTTCCCCTGGTATAGAACTGACCTAAGTTAATCCCCAGCAGAAAATGACAGGCACAAAGCCTCAGCTGGTTGTTATAGTCATTTGCTGGGCGCTTACTTTATTATGTGTTCTTCTTTAGGGATCAGGTACAATGGTTACTATGGGCAGGTTTGTTTGTCCAAACTCCAGAACTGTCACACAAGAAATAGTAATTATTAGCAGAGATCAGTTAACCTTGGTCCCAGGGCTTTCAAGATTTGTGTCTATTGTTTATTTACACCTGAGTAGAGTTCAAGAGTTTTGACAACAGAAGACACGAAACCAAATTTCTCAGCACTTTGGTATCAGAAGTGACAAGAATGCCTGTGTAAATATCACTTATCTAGTGGCTACACTCAACATATTTAATAATCAGTATGTGTAGAATACTTCTACTATCACCCTGAATAAAAATTCATAATGAAAATAAGCATTCACCTAGGAAAAATGCAAAATTATATGTTGATAATTTATGTGAAGACTATAGGACTTTTGCAAAGCCCTAAAAATATTCCATAACCACTGCATTTCTAAAGCTAATGAAACAGCATGTGAAGTATTATCATTTGTCGACTTATCATTGTCAAATATTATGTAATTGGTTGGAAAGACAGAAAGAAAGGTGAGAGAGGCATGCTTTGGCAGGTAATATTAAAGTGCAGAATTACAACCCATTATGTTCCATTAACAGTGAACATCCTGATTCATAATACAGCGTTAAGTGCCAATTATTATAAGCTCTCTGCCTATTAATTGACATGTGCTAGCAAGCATTATAGCTTTTAAAAAATATGGAGATTAATTTGTATTATCATAGTGATTCTTTCTGAGGACTGAATATGTGTTATGAAAAGCTACAAGCCTTAAACAAATGTAGTTCCTAGTGATGCTTATTCAAATTCTCAGTAAATTGCTGCAGTAAATATATAGTAATATTTTGCCATGGGGGCAAAAATGTGCAAATATGGAGACAAAAATATCCTCAAAAATGTGCTGAGTTCCCATGGATAGGTCTACTCCTCCAGGTTGCTGCTCTGAGTAGAATTACTAGAATTTTTTCTCATCTTTCAGTTATGAGCTCAGGTTCCCACTTTGGTGAAGCAGTTTCAGCGTCACAAAACTTACCAGCCACTCAAAGGGCTGAAGGTCAAATTACCTCTATAGCTTTATCCATATTCTGTAGTTCTCTTTTGAGACACAAACCTTCTTTTTTCTGTACCATTATGTTTGCCTCCGAACACTCCAAATTTTTTGAAGTTTTATAGTAATTTTATAGTATTACTTGAAATATTTGAGGAAACATTTTCAAGGTTTTCTCTGCAAGGAGGATCTGGGGAATTAAAAGCCTGTCAGTCTGACCTCAGTGCCAGGGAATGTTAAGGAGGAGATCATCTTGAGCACCACCACACAGCACATACAGGACAACTAGGTGATGAGGCCCAGTCAGCATAGGTTTATGAAAGGCAGGTCCTACTTGGCTAAATTTATCTCCTTCTGTGACAAGGTGACCTGCTTGGTGGATGAGGGAAGGGCTGTGAATAATGTTTATCTGAACTTTAGTAAAGCCTTTGACCCCTTTTCCCAGAGCATCCTCCTGGACAAACTGGCTGCTCGTGGTCTGGACGGGTGTACTCTTCAGTGGGTAAAAAACTGGCTGGAGAGTCGGGCCCAAAGAGTGGTGAGGAATGGAGTTCAATCCAGTTGATGGCCAGACTCAAGTGGTGTTCCCCAGGTCTCAGTATTGGGGCCAGTTCTGTTTAATGTCTGTATCAATCATCTGGATGAAGGGATCAAATGCACCCTCAGTAAGTTTGCAGACAACACCAAGTTGGATGTGAGTCTTGATCTGCTGGAGGGTAGAAAGGCTCTACAGAGGGATGTGGACAATCTGGATCAATGGTATGATGTTCAACAAGGTCAAGTGCCAGGTTCTGCATTTGGGTCACAACAACCCTATGCAGCTTGAGGAAGAGTGGCTGGCAAGTGCTGGCAAGCTGGCCAGCAAAAGGGACCTGGTGCTGGTCAACAGCCAGCTGAATATGAGCCAGCAGTGTGCCCAATAACACCCTGACTTGTATAAAAAATGGTGTGGCCAGCAGGACTAGTGAAGTGATTGTTCCCCTGTACTCAGCACTGGTGAGGCTGCATCTCTAATACTGTGTTCAGTTTTGTGCCCCTCACTACAAGGAGGGACATTGAGGTACTGGAGGGTGTTCAGAGAAGGGCAACAAAGCTAATGTCTGTTTACATTACAGTGATTTTGGTTACTTTGCTGCTGCTTCTTTCATTCTAACAAACAATAGAATGCGTACACTTCAGGAGAAATTTTGAAGCTCTCAAGTATTCATCAAACTTTTCAGGTGCATTTGCCATTTTGTATCCACTGGCTTCTGTTCTTCTGTCTATACATTACCCAGAAAAAATGTCAAACTCTTGATGTAAGGAGCCTGAAATTCTGTATTAAGCTGAAAAAGATGGAAAAAGTATATATGGGACTTTACAAATTATCATTATCAGTACAATACTTTAAGTATAGGGCATATTACTACCACCATTAGCTTTGACACCAAATGTTTTTTTTAATGGAAAAGTGCAGATGAAAAGTCCCAGAGGGAGCTTCTTCAGGTGTCTCTTGACGTTTTGTGGAGTCAGGAGCAGGGTTTGCCATGTACCAATTATCTAGCTAGCGGGACAATTTCAGTTTTGCATAAGAACGTTGTGGCCTCCCTCAGGTATATTCCTCATCTGTATGTTAGCTGCAAAGAATGTATTTACAACTAATTTTTGCTGTGTGGATACTGATTCAGTAACATAGCTTTGATCTGCTAATAACAGTTTGCCTAGCCAGTGGCCATGGTAAGTTCTTAAGTCACAAAAATGTAATTAGTCACTGTTCAGCCAGATAGCACAAAAATTCAGCCATGTATACTATTATTTTTTTTTAAGCCCAACTTCATTTTATTCCACAGTGATCATGAATGCAGCTGCGCAAAACACAGAGGCTAAGACTTCAAGCATATGCCCTGCAGCAGTAAAATTTAGTCCCTGAGGTTATTAAGAACTCTTTTAGTAGATGTAAAACAAAGGTGAAAATTCATCAGCTGAGATTAGCTCTCTCTTGTTAACTAACAGCTATTATGCATGGCACTTTGAGATTCATTCTCCAATGTGTTACTGTACATAAAATAAAGGTTGATTGAGTGACTGATGGATAACAAGACTAAGCTCAAGTAGAGCAAAGTTTTCCCTGGAGAAGTCTGAAAGTGTTTAATGCTTTATTTTCATGTCAAGAAATTCTACAATAGGAAAATTGGAGAAGAGTGTTTGTAAAGAAAGAAAAAAAAAAGAACAAAATATGAATTCACAAAGTATTATAACCTTTAAAGGAAAAACATTACAATTTACCAAATATTCTAAACAATCAATCTAGTTAAAAAATTGTGGTGAGAAAAACTACTCTAATTTCTTTGAATAAGAGCTTTTTGCTGATCGCACAGAAATTTTTAGAGTGGTGCAATATTTCTAATATGCTTTCAAATATCTCTCCTCTTTGAGAAGAATACTTTCCTTCTCCATTTCCCTCACATCTCTCTATTGATAATACTTGAACTACAGTATACTAATACTAATGAACCATTGAAGACTGTGATCTTTAAATTAGAGAAAGAAAAAAATGCTAGAAGATGTTTTGTACAATCTGTTTAAAAATAATATTATGGATTTGATTAGAAAGAAGTTTGTTTTAGCTACCTTTTAGTCAGATGCCGATTTATAGTCACATTGGTTTTGTAGCCCATAGAAATCCATCAGGCATTGTATGAGAAATGGTGCTGCAAACTGAATTGCATTATTAGGTCTTTTTCAAATACCTATGTCTCAGTTGTTAATCAACATTAATTGTTATAATCTCTAACCTGTAAAAATACATATTTTTTTTAATAAAAAAGTGTGTCAATCTAAGAAGTTGTTTCAGTCAACATAGAAACTAAGCATCTCAGTAATGAATTTAATCTAAAAACCACATCTGTGACATAGAGAAGAATTTTAGATGAGAAAAAAAAAAGCTACAGATCACCATGTCATTTTCCCCAAACCAAAGAGTGATTTATCTCAGATATATCAGAAATGAATGGAGGTCTGCAGGACAAAGGGTTGAATCCTATAGCTTAAACCTAGCAGGCTTAGTTCACTTCTAAGAAATAAACGTATGGGAATTTAGGAGGAGAAATTGAAATTAAGGCCATAAAATTAACTCAGAACACATTAGGAAAAGCAATTGACTTTTCTGCAAGAAATCATACATGTCTTCCTAATTTCAACATTTTCTGCCTGAGCAGCAAAGCATAAAATCTTGCTTCCTACCCATAAGTGCACATAATGACAAGTAGTTCTTCGGAAAAAAAAAAAATAAATAAAAATTTGTAGGTGAAAGAGCAGAATTTTTTGAATTCCTAAATTCATGGATACTTTGAACATATTTTACTTCCAATTTATATTATACAAACTGAACTCTTCGTATTTGTCCTAGGCAAAAATGCACAGTATTTGAAATAGAATCAGGCATTTGATAACATGCCTGTTATAAGTCTCAAGAACCTGAGGTATTATTGTAAAGATCAAAGCAGAGGAAAAATAAAATATAATTTAAATACAGAGGTATGAAAAGATCAAGAGTAGAAAAAGTTCAGGAGTCAACAAAAAGAGGAGAGATTGAAACATACAAATGGAATCTTACGATTAATAACGTGCCTGATGTGTAAATACTCATCATTACTTCTAGTAAGTGCATTTTAAGTTCTTCTGGGTGGAATAATGGTTCCTCTGATGTTGGTCAGAATATTTCCATTAATTTTCTGTTGGCTTCAGGTTCTTCAGTGTTTGAATATGACTCTTCTGCTATGGGTTTAATCCTGTGATGTACTATAGGTACATCATTCAGAGTAAAAGTGCTAAATACAGCAGTGTAGTTTGAAGGTGGTGGTAGAAACTGGTTTTTATTTTTTTGTGCATCTGCGGTCTTCTGTTCATAATCTGAAACTTAACCACATGCTATGAATTATAACGAATATCTGCAAAGGAGAGAGGGAAGGTACCTGAAGTATCTTAGCAGGTGAAGCATAGAAACTGATTTCTGAGAAATGAAAACAGTTTGTGTCCAGAAATCATCTCAAGAGTGGCTAAAACAAGGGTATTGTTGAACTGAATAAGAGAGAAAGTAGAAAAGTGCATGTGGGAAATACAAATTAAACCCAGAAGACCAAAAACACTCAGGAAGAGGGATGAAAACTTAGAAAGTCCTCACCTTGAAATCAAAACAGTAGAAAAGAGAATTTATGGGCTTTGGAAAATGCATGGAGGTGGAGATAGTCAAAACCTACCCGGATGCATTCCTGTGCAGCCTGCTCTAGGTGATCCTGCTTTGGCAGGGGGCTTGGAGTAGATGATGTCCAGAGGTCCCTTCCAGCCCCTACAATTCTGTGATTCTGTGAGGTGGATAGATAATTGATCTTTTATTTTAAAAGTGGTAACCCAGGGGTCCTATGTGTTGTGTAAGAATGTTCACACTTTTAAAATTGTAATATTATGAATATGCAATAGGAGTGTTTTAAAAGCATATATGAAAAAGCATTACTTTAACATTGTTAAAATTTGAAATTTTTTTGTGGCTTGCCAGATTCCCCAGTACTTCACTACAGTCTGTTTAGATAGGAGGTAAACAATCTTTGGTGTCTCTTAGGTAATACAAGAAAGAGGATGCAACTAAGAGATTTGGATAGATAATGTTTTAGGAATAATTTGTTTTAAATGTTTGGTGTTTTTTTTTTATTATTTGATAATTATTCACAACAGAGTTCAATGTTTACCAAGGAGTTGTTTATATGAAGTGAATCAAGAAATTTTTTGTGTGAGCAGTTGAATACAGTTCAAACCACAAACTGATTATGAACACCTTGCTTTAACTATTCAGTCACTGTTCTTGATGGTCACTTAAATCACAATATTATTTCCTTTTCTAGACTGAATGTCTCACAAATCAGCAGTAAATTTTCAAGATGTTGCAAAAGTTCCTTTTGCAACTTTAAAAGTTTAAAAACTTCCTTTACTTAAGGGGACGTGTCATCTAGGAAGATCATCTGAGATCATCTAAGGATATTAATAAGCAAGATAATTTTTGTTTTTAGGCTTGATGGTTCTGATAAGGCACTAGATACATAACTGAGGCTGAGAAAATATACTAATTGTCCCTAGACACTTGTTTGTCATTGAAAATTCACATAAAGGTAAGTGTTCACAAACATCCTCCTTTGCTGCAGTCAGTCTTACAGACACAATGGCAACAGGCATCTTGAGGTATGGGACAAGCCAAGAGACCAGAGATGACGGATGAGTCCAAATAGCTGAGGTGACAGGGTACATTAGTGTTTATCAGCTGTGACTATGAGTCAGCAGAAAACTTTAAACTACCATATGGACATTTAAAAACCATCATCACAGTAACTGTATGTAAGCCTGAAGGCTCACAACATCAGGACTCTAGATGAATGCCCAAGGCAAAAAGAATTAAAGATTAGAAAACTCTTCAAATAAATAAATAAATAAATAAAATGTGTGGACAATCTAACACTGAGTTCTGAAGTATTTCTTTTCTAGCATCAATGAATACAATAGTATGCATTTTTTCATTTAATAGTTATGAAAATATTCAGTTGAAAAACACAGCTAGAATCCTAGATTTTTCTTTTGGATCCTTGCTGACAGGACAATTAATTCAAAAACTCTGCACACAAGCTTAGAATGATGCCAAAAGCCATCAATGGAACTACTGCTCTTTCATTATATTTCCTATTATTTAAATGTATGTATGGTAGTAAATGAAAGAACACAAATTACAACTCCATCCCTAGACAATACCATCTGCTGCCTTCCTGTGGTTCTTTCTTTGTCTAACACTTCTGTGACCATCAGCAATGAAGCACATAACATGGCCAGTAGTTACTCTTGCCTATGAACAGCTGAGATAGGGAAGGGATATTTTTTAGGTAGGTAGAGAAGGTATTTCTACTGGGACATGATGATGGATTTTTCTTCTAATCTCATCATCAACTAACAGTTTCATTTGGGACACATGCATTCCTTAGATTCTTTACTGGTAAAAGTAAGGATGCTACGGTATTTTGGAAAAAAAATATTGGATAAAAGAGATGTTTAATAGAATCATAAAATCATAGAATGGTTTGGGTTGGAAGTGACCTTAAAGACCACCTAGAGCCAACCCCCCTGGAACAGGCTGCCCAGGGATGTGGTTTAGTCACCATCCCTGAAGGTATTTAAAATACATGTAGATGTGGTGCTTAGGGACATGGTTTAGTAGTAGACTTGGCAGTGTTAGGTTAATGGTTGGATTTGATGATCTTAAAGGTCTTTTCCAATGTAAATGATTCTATGATTCAGTTATTGTGTTCCTTTTTCTACGAAAAGAATTTTTAATCATATCTCAGTTCCATATGGTTTAGAAAGTAAATTAGACATAAAGTCTATTGTCTATCCAAAGAGATTAAACAGAAGAAAAAGTAAAATCAAGTTACGACATTTAGTTCAATTCTATACTTTCTTGCACAATGCTAGTTATTACACAACGAGGTTGGACAATTTTTCAAGAATTATTTTCATTATATGCAGATTTCTATCACATGTTTTGTATCTGTGCTTTACTCCTTTTGTCTTCTCAGTTCAGGGATTTGTGATCCCAGTTGCAAATTCTTGAATAGTAGGAAATGTAGGCCTGAGGAAAATACTAGTTCTGGTTCATTAATTGTAGTAGAGATGGATAGTTGCTTTCATGAAAAGCTACTGTAGTATCTTTGTTTTACATAATGTAAAAGTACATGTTATCCTAGAGAAAATCTGTGTAATTGTGCAGCCTGAAAGGACAAGAGAATGAAATTCAACTTTATAAATAAGTTGCAGTCATCTAATAAGGTATAAATGGGAATACATTTACAGAACAGGAAACTTCAAGTATGCCTTATAATCTTGAAAGAAACCTCAGCTCTATAGGTTTTACTATATTTCACAGAGAAATAGGCTCAAATGGCATGTGAAATACTGTTACATTTCCCTCCCTTATTGACCCTTAAATCTAACTGTACAGAAATTAATGTCCATATATTTATATAAACATATTTATATCTCAGTGCACGAACAATTTGCTGGAATAACATAGCTTCCATATTGAAAGACCCAGTGGACCTTTGCAAAATTACCAGTTTTTCAAAAAGAAAAACTACAAACATGCAAAATGCATTTAGGTAAATTGCCAAATTATAATCTTCAAGAAAAGACCAGATTCATTGCTGCACTACTGCAAGTATTTCCTAAAGGCTAATTCAAAAAGTTTCAAATGTTCAGAGTCTGTTGATGCTGTTACGTGTCATTTATGTGTTTCTGCGCTGTATAAGGAAAAACGTATCCAATTTATAGTTACTAAGGTGCATTTTTTAAATGTTCATCACACCAACAGTGTAGATTTCTAAATATGATCTAATTCCAGCTTTTCATTTGGTCTCTAACAATGAGCTGACACTTCTTTAGCACAATTCCTCTGTCCTATTTTTAGCATACATTAGGATGAGACAAATTGCATACTGTAAGTGCTTGTTTTACTCCACTGCCCATAAAGGAGTCTGTTTCGGTCATGTTAATATCTGTTCTGTGAATACCTGGTGTTAGGTGAGATGAACCAGAGCCTTACTGATGAGGCAGTACAATACTCAGTACCTAAGTACTTTTCTTGATCCAGATCTTAGCCTCTAGATAACTGACACTGTCAGCACTGCCCAGCAGTTTGAGACAAAATTCTGTTGCCTGAGGAACCTCTTTGCATCTTTCTCTATATGATTCCATTAATTTGACAGTTCTGGACTTTTCTGGTTTGCGTAAAATAAGTGTTTAAGTAAACAGGAAACGACTGAAAGCTGAAAGGGAGTAATTTCTATCTTCTTTCTGTAACTGCCAAATCATTTGTCTCTGTCTTTTCACCATTCTTTTGCTGAAATTAAAAGGGGACAACTAAGCAACTTTGTGCAGCTGAAGACAGGTTGTTGTTTCTAGCTTCAACTCTACTGGAATGTAGTTAGCACTCTGGAAATTTGGACATAGAAAAATATATTAAAATTGTTGAAAACTAGGACAATAATAAAGAATGTTGGCTTTTCGCCAGCTTAGATCCTTGCACATTTTAGGAAGGTATGGATAATCACTTGGACTCTGAAGCTTGTTTGTTTATTTCCAGAGTTTTTTTCCTGAGGAGAGTGTGATAAATATGGGAAATTTGGTTTTTTCCACCTGACCGGAGCAACTGTTTGAGTTTTAGTTTTGTTTTACAAGCTGACCCATCCACTCAATCTGTGTGATACATCTGGTGAGGGCATGGTTATTGTAATGACTCAGAAGGAAAAGAACCAACACAAAAGTAATGCAATTAGTATAGCTGGTTTTTATCCCATCTTCTGATCTTTTACAGTATGACCAGAAAGATGGACAAACAAAGCATGATCAGCTCCTGGTCTGGCAAGGTTCTGATGGCTCCTGAGACACGTAAAGCTGCTTGAGTGTACATGCATTATTTAAATGTTCACTATCTCATTTCTATAAATGAATGAAATTAATGAGGATTTTTTCATGGTTATTAATTCTTGATTGATATTGGAAACTGAAGTGTCTGAAAATGGGGAACAATGGAGAACAATTCATGACACAGAGATGCTATGCCATTTAAGTTATTGTTTGGCTGTTTCATCATGTGCTCTTCTTAAGGAATACCACAAATAAACTGAATTACTATGATCTGCAGTAGTAGCCACTCTTACCAAGCGAGTATCCTAAATTGCTGCTTTGGGTTTTGGATTTTTAGGAGAGGGTGGGGGGCATGGCTACAATATACAACACATTCTGTGTTGAAGTCAAAAGCTAAGATTCCGGTTATGAAAAATTTACACGTTAATGCAGAGCATGTTTTTCCTTTGGAATTAAAGAAATACAAAAATCTTGAAGAGCTGGAGTGCAGTTTGAATGTCTTTGAGGAAGATACGCCTTAGTTAAATTAACATTATTGGGCCTGGAGTGCACAGTGGGCCACATTAGATGATCCAATATCCTTTTCTGGCATAAAAGTCTATGAAACTATGAATTAATAATATGCCTATAATATCCTAGGCATAAAACAGAGTACATGAAGATTGTCATTAATGCAATGCTAACAAAATTCCAAAAGGAGGGAAGGTTACTCACAGCCTAGCCTACTATTATGTCTCCTTAATTGCATATCAACTGCATTAACTAAAAGATCAACAAGTATGATTTCTGTGGAGTGGAATATAGTGGAAATTTTATCACTAGTGAACTTTTCTTTTCCTCAAGACACTTCCAGGTCAGATTTTTCTTTTAAAATATGATCTGTAGATACTTCCTCTTTCTAATCTGTAAGTCAGTAGTCAGAAAATTCACCCAGAAGTTCTTTATGCAAAGCAGTAAGTGTGATTTTATAACCTGTATGTTTTGGATACTGACTTGGTGGAAGATACCTCAGTCCATACTTTCCTGGCACTTCCTACTTTGATGAGACGGTTCTTGTGTGGATCAGACATTAACTTCATCACAGATGGTTCAACATATTTAAAATTCTAGTTCTCACTGGATTTGCAAAAATATTTGACTTTGACCAAAAATCTCTGAGGAATATCACCAAGTTATCTTTTTGGTACAAGACAGTAAAATAGCTATAAAAAAACATGTACAAAATCAAGAAACCCTCATACAATGTCTTAGAAACAGTAAGAGGAAGATGAAAGAGCGGAACAAGAACTGGAAAAGTAATGAGGAAAGTTGGAGAAAATTAAGTTCCCCATGTATGAAAATAATAGGATATTGAAAGGATGAAAGAGTTGAAAAGAGAGGAAAGAAATGTAAACAAGGACAAGGTAAAAAGCATAAACACAGGGAGAAGTGATGCCTGCCTTTGATATTGCTATGCAGTGTAACACTGTTACTAAGTTATCTAAGTTACATTGTTATCTAAGTTGCTAAACCATTTTCTATCATATTTGAGAAATCGTGGCAATCTGGCAAAGTTCCCGCTGACTGGAAAAAGGGGAACATAACCCCGATATTCAAAAAAGGAAAAAAAGAAGACCCAGGGAACTACAGGCCTGTCAGCCTCACCTCTGTGCCTGGCAAGATCATGGAACAGATCCTCCTGGAATCTCTGCTAGGGCACATGGAAAATAAAGAGGTGATTGGAGACAGCCAACATGGCTTCACCAACGGCGAATCGTGCCTGACAAATTTGGTGGCCTTTTACGATACTGCCACAGACTTGGTGGACAAGGGCAGAGCAACAGACATCATCTACCTGGACTTATGCAAAGCATTTGACACTGTCCGGCACGACATCCTGGTCTCAAAATTGGAAAGCCATGGGTTTGATGAATGGACCACTCGGTGGATAAGGAATTGGCTGAACAGCCACACTGAAAGGGTTGTGGTCAATGGTTCAATGTCCAATTGGCAGCCAGTGACAAGTGGTGTTCCTCAGGGGTCGGTACTGGGACCAGTGCTGTTCAACATCTTTGTCGGAGACATGGACAATGGGATAGAGTGCACCCTCAGCAAGTTTGCCAATGACACCAAGCTCGGTGGCGCGGTCGACACCCTGGAGGGAAGGGATGCCATCCAGAGGGACCTGGACAGGCTTGAGAGATGGGCTTGTGCAAGTCGCATGAAGTTCAACCAGGCCAAGTGCAGGGTCCTGCACCTGGGACGTGGCAATCCCGGGCACAAATACAGGTTGGGCAGAGAATGGCTGGAGAGCAGCCCTGAGGAGAAGGACTTGGGTGTGTTGGTGGATGAGAAACTCAACATGAGCCGGCAATGTGCACTGGCAGCCCAGAAAGCCAACCGCATCCTGGGCTGCATCAAAAGAAGTGTGGCCAGCAGGTCACGGGAGGTGATTCTGCCCCTCTACTCTGCGCTCGTGAGACCCAACTTGGAGTACTGTGTCCAGCTTTGGAGTCCTCAACACAGGAAGGACATGGACCTGTTGGAACGGGTCCAACGGAGGGCCACGAAGATGATCAGAGGGATAGAGCACCTCCCCTATGACGACAGGCTGAGACAGCTGGGGTTGTTCGGCCTGGAGAAGAGAAGGCTCTGGGGAGACCTCATAGCAGCCTTCCAGTATCTGAAGGGAGCCTACAGGAGAGCCAGAGAGGGACTCTTTGTGAGGAAATGTAGTGACAGGACAAGGGGTAATGGTTTTAAACTGGAAGAGGGAAGATTTAGATTAGATACTAGGAGGAAATTCTTTCCTGTGAGGGTGGTGAAACACTGGAACAGGTTGCCCAGGGAGGTTGTGGATGCCCCATCCCTGGAAGTGTTTAAGACCAGGCTGGATGGGGCTTTGAGCAAGATGCTCTAGTGGAGGTGTCCCTGCCCATGGCAGGGGGGTTGGAACTCGATGATCTTTAAGATCCCTTCCAACTCTAACCATTCTATGATTCTATGATTCTATGATTTATTGCACAGCTATATCATGTTATAGTTTAGTTATATTTTGTAATGATGGGCAATGATAAGGTGGTGCTCTGTGTCCCAGAGAATAAGATATTATTTCAAATGCATATTTATTTTCCAGTCATTATTCACAACAAATGTGATCTATGGTTACTACACTGATCTTACAATAAACATTGGTGATTTATAGCCAAACAATGCAGCAGCTAAGAAACAAACCCATTAAGATTTCATAGACTTTCACTGTCATTCATGTTTTACAGTCTTTTCTTTTTCTTTTTATCTCCCAGATTATTTTTTTTTTCAGGGGGAGAAGGGGATGGAAGTTTGCTGTTGAAGTATATGTGCAAAAAAAAAAAAAAAAATTACTCATGGCACAAGAAAACGAGACCATCTGTTCATTTTCAGCAGGGACACAGTGCAAGCATTTTGATTTAGTTCCACCACTGGACTTAAAATCAAAGAACAGAATATTCTCTTGATGCATGCAGTCATTTCTTGTAAACATGTTTCTAAGTGTTCCAATTATTACTGTCTGGTTTTCCTTGGCGGCATGTCCTAGGCACTAGGGTATAAGCTGCTCCGCATCCCATCTGAATTCTGAATTCAGTCTTCACATATGTTGAGAGGCTTCTTTTTCCCTGAGGCAGAAAATTCAGGTTCTTTATGAGTCAGATTATATTAATCATTGAACCCCAAAATACCTCATCTTCTACATTCATTACCCCAACATGGGGTACATTATTAATTGCTTCAGAGGCTATTTACAGTTCTCTCAGAGTCAGTATGAATTCTAGTCAGAAGGATTAGAAATGCTGATTTCTGATCAGAATTAGAAATTCTGGATTCAGTATAAAACAAGGCATTTCACTGATAAATAAGCATTGAGAAAAACAGAAGACCATGTGTATACAGAATAATAAAGCATAAGTGTGTGAGTTACTGCTTCAAGTAAACTTTACAGTAATGGAGAATACACAGTGTTATGACTAAGAAAATGCAAACAAGAAGAAAACAAAACCCAAAATGAGATGCTGAAAACCTGTAAAACTGTCAAAGGATTATGGGGAAGTGGTTTGGCCAAACAACTCATGAATATTTTTTCATTTTTATTTTTAAAGAGTCACCAGCTGTCTCTGGAAAAAGCTAGCCAAAATTCATTAACTTAACAAAATGTATTTATAAGTAATATTTTCATAATATTTTATTTGCAGATGATTGTTTGAAAGACAGTTTTAATACTCCTGTTACAAACTCTCAATCAATCCTAAATATATTCAGCTCACAGCCTTCTGTCATATGAATAACAGGAATTTTTTTACCCTTCCAGGAAGTTTTCATCTTTTTTGTAAAGTATAACTTTACAAGACTAGTTTCACATAGCGATCATGAATTCCGCAACACAACTAGATTTTCTCATCAAAGATCCATTTTCCTAAACTGATCGGTACTACACACTAATATTTCCCTAGTTCCTGGTGCCCAATCTCTATTTGCATGTATATTTGCAAAAAGAGTGCCAAAAAAGCTTGAAATCTACATCAAGGGAAGGGAGTTGCTGAGCTTGGATGGGAAAATAGGCTTTAATATATACTGCTATTGTAGGAGAAGGGAACTGCTGATCTGATGCACCTTAGCATGTGGCTAGCCACCATACAGGGAAAAGGTAATGACTTAAGTCATATGCGGTGGTGTGGCATTTGCTAATACAAATGTATTTGGTACTGCATGGATATGTATTAACTGAAATATTCATTAAACTTAAGTTTTAGATTGTGGTAATAGTAATTTCTGATGAGTTTTGAGGAGCTGATTCCCCAGAGGATCATTCTCAGGAGGAGGATGTGATGACCAAGGACACAGCAATCAGTTATCTACAGACTGAGAAACAAACCCAGCAAAAGTAACAGTCTGCAAAACTGGGGAAGAACAGAATAATATGACTGGTCTTCTGAGGGGATAAAAGGCAACTCAAAAGACTACTAAACTTTTTATGTAAGGAGGACCAGCACTGCAAGTATCAGTGAGTGGGAGTCAATTGCTGTGAAAGCAAGCACCTTCTGCAAGTCACCTTGACACTCCAGCAGGATGCTGCTGATTCCCCTTTGCCATGGATGTGAACCCTAAGGACCAAGATAGGGGTCTTGTTACCTTAAGTGTGTTGGGAGAACTCAGGGGTTGGTGACTGAGTGTGCCCGGAATACCCATAACACTGTTCTGCTAATATTTTAATGAAAGAGTGATCTTGAGTTTGCAGCAGTTATCCACTACCATTGACATAATCTAATTAATTATAAGATTGCCATTATTATATTTTCTACTGCCGTTCTCATCATTATCTTATATCCATGAATCCATGATTGCCAGTTATTATTTGTTGTTTTGTCCCATAGTTGAATGTTATTGAACTGTAGTTGTACTTATTATTGCTATGCTTAAGTGCTAGAATTTACATAAGCTTCCAATCAACAAAAGCTATCACACATACCTCCTCACATCATTAATCTCTTTCCTTGCTGGATAAAACCTCTGCATGCTGCTGAAAACTATCCTGCTAACAGCTTGCCCATTAAATTCCACTTTCTCTCCTCATGGTTCTTCATTCAGCCAGGCTCCCTTGTTGCCTTCTGACCTTCACTTGTGTTTTTGCATTAGTGCTCAAATGCTTTTTAATAAAAATCTTAATTTCTGGGCTCTACATCTAATCTGGTTTCTTCTTTTCAACCATACTAACCCTTTTGTTTTGCATAGACAGCTTAAGGTCTGCAACAATGCTATGGTTTCTTACCAGAACATGCACATTTGTCTGTCTAGCCTTTGCAGACACCTCTAATTTCCCTTCGTTTCTAATCAGATTCCTGAACCACTCTCCTGAAGTTATATACCAGAATCCTGCTGACATTCTTTTTTTTCATTGTGTCAGTTTACAACATGTTAAGTGTTTTCCTTGAAACTGAACAACCTATACCCCTCCTAACCTCTGTCTAGTCAACTAGCTCCAAAAATATCTTTTATCTTGATTGAATTCAACTAGGACAGATTGCACCCTCTTCTCTTCTATCCACTTTCTCTTGCAGCCTGGGTACAAATATAGAGTTGTCGACTGGTTGTTCCAGAGGAACAATCCTTTTGCCATTGCTTATAATTCTTAGACATAGAGCTACCATGATGCATGAATATCTGTTGAGACCTGGCCAGAACATGCTCAGTGCAGATGGAGTGTTTAGGGAATGGAGCTGTGAAATTCTGCTTTTCAATTGAATATGTATGAATTGCAATTTTTTTTAAGATCCGTAGTTTGGTTAAATTCTGTGTTTTTTCACAAACATGGCAAAAATCCATGTTTTCTGACAAATTTCATCTCCGTAATTCAAAGCATAAGACATGAAGAGCTTTAAGAAGTTTCTAGATTTCTTTAACATGGATGAAACCCCAGATATAAACCTTCAGCCTCTTTCAGAGAAATGCCTAGCCTATTTGGGCTTGATTTTTTTCACACATTTTTTTTTAAACCAGGCATACATAATGTTTAGAAGATGAGTGTTCAGATTATACAGTTTAGCTAATTTTAGTTAAGTAATAAGACAGGTAGAAAAAGGGTGCTATTCTTGGAAACATTAGGAAAGCTTATAGTAAGTAAAACTATCACCCCTACTTGCTTTAATTAGTACACTATTGCATTACTTTATTGTTAAAATAGTTGTGTGGTTTAATAAAATCCCATTTTAAAAAGTTGCACAACATTTTTCTTTTCTCTTGTAACATTTTATTTACAAGTATACAGGTCTTAGTTTGATCTGAATTTCTAAAGAACGTGACAATATTTCCGTATAATACAGTTTGGCCATAAGGACTGGTGATGACAGGATTTTTTAATCAGTGTCAGTTTCCTTGTAGAGAACTGTTCTTTTCTTGGTTAACACCAAACTGATTTGCCTGCGTATTACAAACACAATGATTTGCTTTCCCAGCAAGTAGTAGGATCATGCTTTACCAAAATGAAAACAGTGTTTGAAAGACAGAAATTACTTGAGAAATTTATATCAGTGCCCTGACAGCTAATGTTCATTAAGAAAACCCAAGACATTTGTATAAGGATAAGGGTATTAATCCCATTTTGCTGGTGAAAATCCAGTTTGGGTAAATTGATTCTCTGTGAAACACCCCTATACTTCTCTCTGGAGAGGTTGTTAATAATTTTTTTTTCTTGGGGTGGGGGTATTGTTTGTTGTTTGGGTTTGGGTTTTTTTTTTACAGAAGTTTTACTATAGAGGATAACTACTATACTACACCCCAGAGACATGTGCATTGAAGCAGTGAGTGATCACTTTACAAAACAAAAAGCTCTATTGAAAGACTAAAAAATGAAAGGCAAAGAATATAATGAAAATGGAAGCTGCTTGCATGAAAATGAGATTAAATAAAGGGCTTTACAGATACACTAAACTTCCGTGGTATATACAGACAGAAAGACAAGAAGATTTATTAGAACAAGAACAATAGGTCATTTGTGGGATGACATTTTAAGTTATCTTCTTGGTACTTCTCAACCAGTTTCCAAAAGTCATTTGCAGACATGATTGAACTGATGCTAATGCTAAAGGCAATTATTAACTCTTCAACTTTTTATGAATGAAGTTTGGGTATGAATATATTTCATTTTATTTTTAGGAAAAATACACTTTATGAGAACAAAACAAAATATAATGGCCTTTGATGAACATAGTAATATCACCAAAACCAGGCTGTGCACTTTGATGTTAGCACTAATATTTGTTCATTATTTTTTTATTAGGGTCTAAATTATCAATGAACTTCTAAAACTTACAAAGAGGAGCGGAGGGAAAGGGAATCATCAGTATCTGCTAATGTCTACATATATGTATTTGCATGAGCACATGAATCCAGGAAATGTGTTAAGGCAGATGCACAAACACTTTTCACATGGAAATAGCCATTGATACAGTTTTATACATCAAAACTTAGGTCAAAAATTACTTATTAACACCTGACCCAGTTTGGAATGGTCTTATACTCTGACAAATTTTCAAATAAATTCAACTGAAGTTGCATACATTTGACAGAACTTTGCTATTTGTTTTATAAGTTTAAATATTTTTATGCTAAAATGTTTTAAAAGTGCTTGTATTTTAAAATAATTTATATGCCTTTTGGGAACTGATGATTGTTGTGATCATTATCTGAATTATTGGCTGATAATTCCATGTGTCTGCTGCTGTGTGCGTATTCACTAATGGAAATTGGTATTTCATCTATTCAAAGGTATCAAAAATGTAAACGTTAATACTGTTTCTGAGCAATTACCTGAGAATCTTAGCAGATAACATCTATAAAATATAATCAGGATACAGAGAAGTAACCCCCTGAAAATGAATAATTTCTAAGATTTATTGGTAAGCAGAACCCCAGCTGTTTTAATGTGATGGAAGTACATTGAAATTTTAGCAACTCCCAACTAAGCATCTGAGCTGTAAATGTAAACAGAATCAGGAGCTGAAAACAGTTAGCAGCAAAATAGATGTACTTGCAATTCAAGAGCATACTTCACCAGAAGTGGAAATTTAACCTGAAAGCATCTTAACTTTGATGAAGGGGAAGGAGTAGATGAGAATGATTTTGCTGAGAATTTAGATACTTTGCTCTCTTCCTGCATTTTCCCACATATGCTATCTTGCTTTTTGAGTTAGCACACTGAAGGCTCCCAACTGATGTGCACACTTAATGTGTGCAGAATTACCATTAACTTTCTGACATATAGTTAATATTTTTAGTGCTTGTCATAAAATTATGAAAGTGAAGAAATGGTTTCCCCTGTTACCACACAGAAGGTGTTCTTGCCAGTTCTTCCCTCTTTGACATTTGGTTCTCTCTCATCTATGGCAGAATCAACTATTGCTGAGCAGGAGAGTTTTTTAGATCTGTACTTTACTACCTACTGTAGTAGGTAGTAAATGCTTTATGAGCATTTTCTAGAGAAACAGTACTATTAACAGAAAAGGAACACTCACTGCCAAACAATCTTCTAGTTACAGGTAAAAACTACGTGGAACATCATGGCAGGGATATCAATCTCCATTTTATTTGTGTGACCAATCAATGAATCCCTATAATGGAAGAAGGCTCAGAGAAGATAGGTGTGGTGGGTTAAACTTGGCTGGCTACTACATGGCCACCAAGCTGCTCTCTCACTCCCCCTCCTCAACAGGACAGGGGGCAAAAATATGATGGAAAAGCAAGTGGGTTGAGATAAAGACAGGGACATCACTCAGCAATTACCATCATGGGCAAAGAAGACTCAAGTTGGAGAAAGAGCAATTAAATTTTTTGCCGACAAAAATAGAGTAAGATGGTGAGAAACAAAGACAAATCTAAAGATATCTTCCCTCCACCACTTCCTCCTCCTCTTCTCAATTTTATTCCTTTGTTCCTGACTCTTCTACCTCCTCCCCCTGAGTAGCATGGGGGAAAGGGAATGTTGTCAGTTCATAACACCTTGTCTCTACTGCTCCATCTTCCTTACACTTTTCCCTGCTCCAGCATGACATCCCTTATGAGGGATACAGCCCTTTATGAACTGCTCCAATGTGGGTCCTTCCCATGGGCTGCAGCTCAAGAACTGCTACAGCATGGGTCCTCTCCATGGGCTGCAGCTCCTGCCAGAAGCCTGTTCCTGCATGGGCTCTCCACAGTTTCCAGCTTCCTTAAGGGCTGCAGGGTGGATATCTGCTCCAGCATGGTCCACCATGGGCTGCAGGGAGGACAACCTCCCTGCTACACATGGAGTTTTCTCCACAGACCTCTTTCTTCCCCACAGGCTACAGGGGAATCTGCTCTGGAACCTGGAGCACCTCCCCCAACTCTTTCACAGACTTTGGTGTCTGTAGTGCTGTTTCTCTCACTTTTTTTCTCACTCCTCACTCTCTCAACTGTTGTACAGCACTTTTCACCCTTTCTTAAATACGTTATCACAAAGGCACCACCAGTTTGCCTGGTAGGCTCAGCTGTGTCTTGTGGTGGGTCCATTGGAGAAATCTGGAACTGGCTTTTTCCAGCAGGGGGCAGCCCTGGTCTCTCCTCACAGCCCACCACTACCTAAACTTGAACCCAAACTCAATACCGTATCAAGGATGATGTGCTAATGAATTTCAGAAAAGAATATAGTCACCACAGCTATTAAAGAGGAAGCACAACCTAAAGGGGACCATAGAGTAGCCTTTGCTTTAGATAAATGGCTGTGGTGGTTGACTGTGTCAAGCAGTTATGTAAATGGCCTTCCCTAAAATAGTCAATGGAAAGTATATTCCCCAGCCAGCCAGATCTGCATGGGAAAGTGTATATGTGGCTCTCATAAAAATTGAAAAACCAATAAAATGAAGTTTGAAGAGAGCAGTGGGCTTGAGCTGGCTTTAACTCACTTATGCCTTCCTGGACACTTAGGACACCCAGCACTGTGACGGTGAGCTTAAAGAGAAGGTAGAAACTATGTCTGTATTGTGATACAACTGTACATTGCAAACTTTATATTTTGTTTGTGTTGTAATTTCATTATATTGCCATATCATTCTGCAAAATCAAAGTCCCATGTAATATCAAATATTCACAGATAAGTAAATTTTATATTAAACATTAAACTCTCATTGTGTGGAATATCTAAAAGAAGTTGGCCAGAGTGTACTGGATTCTGACAATTTATAATAATTTATAAATATTAACAAGAGAGCCAATGTGAAAAAAAAAACAACCAACAACAAAGCTAAAACACTGTCTCTAACAATGACAACAGAAAAAAAAGAACAAAACCCAATTATTGTATTTGGACTGATTGGAAAGTGGAAAAAGGGAGAAAACCAAAGTAGTTACAACTCTGTAACTACTCTGGCTTGTTGATTATAATAAAAACATTATATAACTCTTGAAAGTTTGAATTTTAATTCAGTTTACAGGGATGAATAATTCCATTTATGTCCAGATACAATTAGCCTACAGAGTGTTATTAGTTAAGATGGTGATCCATGCCTTCAGATCATTGGATTGCATTACTCACATGTCTGCATGTGACATGGCTAGTTTTTTAGGAAACCAGTGAGAAGAAAATATTTACTGATTTCATGCCTTTTAGTTTATTTCTTATAGCTATCAGTGGCAGATCTTATGAAATATTCCTTCTAAGTTTTTAAAATACTTGTGTTTGAAAATGTTTAGGTTACTGTTAATAATATTTAACATTTTGCTTTCCACTGTTTTCTGTAAGTCAGACCTGCAGGCTGGACTGGCAATCCCGTACTTGAAAAAGCAAGATGGTGTTGCTTGAAACCTTTATTTTGAAACAATATCTTGCTCATCATTTAGTGTTTGGCTTTGTTTAGTTGTGTCACATCAGATTAAAAGCAAGTACCAAAAAATGAATAGTGAAATCTCCACTCTGCCAAACAGCCAATATATGATGTCAGTCATTATCAAAACAACCTGTGAGTCTTGGACACATCTCTCCTAATCATAGAACAATTTGGTCTGGAGTCTTATGAGAAAGAACCTTTCCTTCATTCAGGTACAGTATCAAATCCATAGATACTTTATGGGCTGTAGGCAGCTGATGGATTAACTCCCTTGCACTTGAAAAATCCTGCAGAAAGGCTCCCCTGCTTCTCATGGAGGTTTCACAGATACCCTCTTTGCTTTTTAGTAATTCAAGGGAAAGTCTCTCTCATTGTACCGCTGTGATAAGACACAGTGTGTTGAGGGAAAGTCTAATTAGATTTGACATTTTAATTGAAGAATGATAAATGCCCTTCACCAAATTTTGTAGAAACTCTTCACAGTTGACTGCTTACATAATAGATTTTATCCATGGCACAAGGTATGAGGTGTGCTTCAAAACCTCTTTTTGGCTACAACTAAGAGAATGCAATATAACTTTCTCTTCATTTTGCCACATATCACTCTGTTGTGAAAGGTATGTATTCTTTGGAATTGTCTTCATTACTGATAAGACAGTTGTTTGTAATGTAAAAGCTGTTTATTGGTATGTTTGTAAACTTTTATAAACTTCACATTTAGAAAATATATCCACGTAGTATTTAAGAGTTAATAGGAGTATGATAGAAGAAATAATGAAAAAGTTAGTTTATTTTCAATTGAAGGCAAATCTACACTGCATATTCCTACTATATCTGTGTTTTATATCTTTTTATGTCTGGTTTTGTTCTGCCAGAAAAAAAGAGGCAGAGCACTTCTCTTCCTGATCAAAGTGCCTTTGAGTCATTAAGACCTATGTTCCCTAAACTTCTATGTACTCTCTGCACATAGTGAATAAAATTTTCATGGGCCAGCAGACCAACTCCTGAGTGGCTTTGCTATAGATTCTCCTACATGTCACAATTAGCATTTTCCAAACACACTTCTAATTAGCATATTCTGGGTTGGCTGGAACCTGTAGATTTGAGTTGCCTCAATCTTCCATGTTTTTAAATGTGTCTCTTAGTCTGAACATGGAAGCTCAAAAATTAGTGGGTATCACTAATGTGTTAGTGGGTTAAATTAATTAATTACCAGAATGTCTGTGCTATTAAACTAAGGAAGGGCTAAGTATATCTATATAGATCTAGTCATGGACAGTTAGGGATATCTTTAGTTTCTGATTTAAATCTGCTTATGTTAGGTTCTCAACTTCAATCTCCCGTTATGAAATTAATCACAATAGAAATAAATAGATTCTATTTGTTAAACATTAGAAGAAAAAGTGCATTGTAGAAGAAATCTATACTCAACCAAATACTTTCCAGTTCTGTTAAATGGTTAAATAGCCCAACAACTGACCCCCCCCAAAAAAAAAATATTAAGACTGACAATGGCAATTATCCTTGTTATCAACAGTGAAGTGTGAGACATATATTTGGAGGATAAGAAGGACTTTATATGAGCAACCACACGCATACCAATAGGTTTCTGAAATGTAGAATATTTGGGCACAGCGCAAAGTGACAGATAAAATGTTTGAGGTAAATAATTTTGCTACAACTGACATCCTGCTTAAATTATATATAAATTATGGCAATGCTAAAACTTGCTGACAAAGTCAGAAACAAACAAAATGCTCCTCAAGTGAAATTATCATATCTTTAACAGCTATATCAAATGTGACAAAATTATAGTGAAAAGGTTTAGTCATCACTTTTTTATCCTTACTAATGTAAATGCAGTAGCAGAAGCCATGAAAAAACAAGCTAGAAACTTCTAGAATCCATATTTCTTCCTTAACATCCCAGAATAGAAATGCAGTCCTTAGATTTAGACTCAAAAAGTATTGAGGAATCAAAACATACAGCATAAAGGAATTACAAACATCAAAGCCCAGGAGTTCAATGAATGAAAACATATTCTTTACTCAGTTGAAAGTCTGGTGGTGACTGGACTTCACCAGTAAAGCTTCTGTGTCACGTTGTGTATGGTTTTAGGCTTTAAGTCCTGCCAGAGATTGCAGCCTGCATTCCTCTAGCCGTTCCATGGAAATCCCAACGCACCTGTGTGTGTTTGCATTTCTTTGCAGAACCCAAGCTAATCCATGCTTAAACTACATCAAAACCACACTCAATAACAGCTTATCTGCCATAATTATTCTCTCAAGAAAAAACATTGTGATAGGAACTGTTGCTTTCTCACCATGCAACAGCTTGTCCTGTGATATTTCCAAGAAAGGAGCAACATCAGTTCTATGCTTCCTTCATCTGGGAGGAATCAGAACTTTTCAGCTTACTTTGTCTTGTAATGTCCTTTCATAAAGGAATATTTTCAAGAGATACAGAAATCCATAGAACTCCCATGTATCAGAGAATAATAAACATGAAAAGCCTGCATAACACACAGGGTGATAAACATCCTTCTCACTTTGATTTATTTAAATTAGTTCCACAAATAGGGCGGAGCCCAATGAACCTAATTTAAACACTTAATTTAGGCACTGCCATGTCTAACTCTCCATGGCTAACTCTTCGGGCTTTTGGGAGAGGTAGGGGTGAGATTCAGGTAAGTTAAGGATTTGGATATTTCAAGTGTTTTCTATCAAACCCTAAGCTAAAATGAAGCTTTAGGCAAGAATACATCTTTTACCTGAATTGGCTCTTCTAACCATAGATGGGTAACAGGAGAGGTGGGTAACATAGATGTATAACGGGATATGCACCTCAATGAAATGAGAATGCAGCTAACAGAAGCAGCCATTTGCACAGCAGTTTCTGGACTCTCTTTGAGATCCTCCGAAGCTTCTAGGAACTTTGTTAGGGGTCTGGAAAACCTCTAACTAACTGGATCTCTGATTAGGGGGAGTCAAGCATTCTTTTGGCTGGTGCTAGGTAGGGAGGGGCTTGTATAAAAGCCAGAGTGCAGCCAACAAATCGTGCATGATGGTGCCAAAGACGATCTGCTGCTTAACCTTCCCTGGCACTGAAGTCAGACTGACTGTAATTCCCCAGATCCTCCTTGTGGCCCTTCTTGTAGACGGGCATCACATTTGCTAACCTCCAGTCAACTGGTACCTCCCCAGTTAGCCAGGACTGCTGATAAATGATGGAAAGCAGCTTGATGAACAGTTCTGCCAGCTCCCTCAGTACCCTTGGGTGGGTCCATTCTGGCACCATAGACTTGTGCGTGTCTAAGTGGTGTAGCAGGTCCCTCACCATTTCCACTTGGATTACGGGGGCTTCATTCTGCTCCCGATCCCTGTCTTCTAGCTCAGGGGCCTGGGTACCTGGAAAGCAGTTGTTCTTACTATGAAAGACTAAGGCAAAGGCAGCAGTAAGTACCTCAAACTTTTCTTCATCCTTTGTCACCATGTTTCCTGCTGCATCCAATAAAGTGTGGAGATTCTCCTTAGCCCTCCTTTGGTTGTTCATTTATTCTAGAAACGTTTTTTATTGTCTTTTATGGCAGCAGGCAGATTAAGATCTAGTTGGTCTTTGGCCCTTCCAATTTTCTCCCTGCATAACCTCACAACATCCTTGTAGTCTTCCTGTGTTGCCCGCCCCTTCTTCCAACAATCATAAACTGTTTTTGTCCCTGAGTTCCAAACAAAGCTCTCTGTTCAGCCCAGCCTGTCTTCTTCCCTGTGGCTCTTCTTTTGGCACATGGGGACAGCCTGCTCCTGCACCTTTAAGATCTCCTTCTTGAAGAATATCCAGTCTTCCTGGTCTGCTTTGCCCTTCAGGACTGCCTCCCAAGGGACTCTGTCAACCAGTCTCGTAAACAGACCAAAGTCTGCCCTCCAGAAGTCCAAGGTGGCAATTCTGCTGACCCCACTCCTTACATCTCCAAGATAAATCTGTAATGTTCAGACAATGTAAAAAAACCTGATTCTCCCATTGCTATCTACGGGAAGCATTGTCACAGCAGACACATGCAATTCAACACCTAGGGATGAAGATAAATTTGCTACAGAGATAATTTATTTTTCCTTTAAATAATTTTCAAGGAAGATGTGGAGAGATTAATTTGACTTCAGGCTAGGAGGCTAGCTCCTTTCATTATGGCTTTGAAATTTATTCATTTCATAGATTCACAAGGGTGATATACATTATTTTCAAAGACAGTATGATCTGAGATTTTATTTTGCATGTCTCCAAACCTCTCTGATTTTTCGTCTAACAATATATTATCTGCAGAACAATAGCAGGAGTAGTAATAATAATAACAATAATAACAATGACAGTAATAATGTGTGGCAAAATCCATCTGAAACAAGCTAATGTAAAGAATGGAGTGATGTATTCTTTATACATTGTTCACTGTAAAGAAAACAAGTAACCAAAAAATATGGTATGTTTTCCAAGTCTCTCACAAACACGTCTTATCAGCTTTGTTCACTTTCACATTATCCCATGGTTACTGTTGTTATCAAATCCCAGACCTATTTCCTTAAAAGAATTTTAAAAACAACTGTTTTCTTCAGTGAGTGCTAAGCATCATAATTATAATGATCCTTGGGCTTCTGGGTCAGGCTGAAGTGCCATGGTGATAGAAGATCTACAAAAACAGAGTGGACATTTGCACCTGGCACCTCCCATATAAGACAATGTTTAATTTCAAACCACTCTCCTTTCTGTCTCTTTTTTCTCTTTCCTTTTATTCCTGATTTATAGATGATCAGTGATATACACTAGTGAAAGACCGAGATTCTAATGCACTTTGGCTTGGTAGAATATTATACATCGGTAGATGCATAACGTCTTGAACTTTCTGAAGGATTTATCAGATTAGACCAATCAGCCATAAAGCCCTCCTGGGTATTTTGCAGAAGTGTATCTTAAAGCACGATTAAAGTAATTCCTTGTGAGACAGCAATAATAATATATTTAAAAGTTTTGAGACTAAACTGATAGAATTTGCTTGGATTTCATGTGATGCACATAGTCAGAATCATGCAGTAGTTACTTAAACACATCTCTATACTTTTTATGAGAAACTGTCACCTTTGTAAGCTTTAATAGACCTCCTGCGTGGGGTATGACAACTGTGTAGTAGAATAGCAATAAATCTTCTAAGCACCCAGCACTGCAGCTGAACCCAGGAATATGTTTTCTAAAATTTCTGACTCTTTGTTTAAAATGTATATGCTCAGAAAACTTATGTTTAGCTTCAGAAACTTTTGTTTCTTAGAACATACCTTCTCCAAAGATTTTTACCCAACCTTTCAATATCAAAAGTTTCTTTCTCTGTCTACTGTTCATAGTGAATTGCCTTGACTGTTTTCAGAGTAGTCCCACTAAAGCTGTTCTGTCTGGTTCCACTTCAAGTGTGAAAAAGCTTTCTTCATTTTGTAGGAGTTTTCCTAGCACAATCTCTCACTACTATGTCCGTGGACTTTCATATAATCCCATACAGGAAGCAAAAGCACTGAAGTAAATACATAAATTTCAATTAATTTAAATTATTTTTGTGTTTTCTGTATGTTTTGATTTGTTTTGATTCTTTAATATATTTATCATCAAGAGTTTTAAGTGCTTCAGTTAATTTTGTGTCAGTCACAAATTCAATGTCAATTTGATAGTAAGAGAACAGAAATGTTATTTTTATCAATTGATGAAAACAGTTATTGTAAATTTCATATGTCATTATATTATAAGCAGATTGGATCATAAGGAAAATACTCAGAATTCATATTCCATCATTATAATACAAAACTATTCCCAGTTCAATGATATATTCTTACTATCTAAAAACAATTTATAAGAAAATTGTCTACTTAATTAATTAATTGTGATAGAGATTAAAAATGAAATTCAAATGCACAATACTCATGAAAGAAGAAAAATCCATTACGTAAGCATTTTGTTTTGCTCTTCAAAAACCTTCTGAAGAGGTGTATATACATGATTGTAAATTATTTACTAGTTTTTATCATATTATTATTTTTTTAATCCGATGATGTCCACTTAATCTTAATGAGTAGCTCCAGATATTGGGGACAAATTCTCATACAAATGTTTAGTCTAAAATATAGAACTTTGTTATTATGACTAATAGCTGCTATGGTGAAACGTTTGAAAAGTTGACCCTTGAATGATAACAGCAACTCTAAGAAAATATTTTTTATCATTCATATCAGTGACTTTGACTGAGTCTTCTTTTCTACACAGATCAAAGTTTTCAGTTGCGCTACATGGCAGAAAAAAATTATGATCAATCATAATCTTTTCTTCTTTTTCTTCAACATTTTTTTTTCCTGTTAAAAAATTCCTTTTCTCATTTGACTCAAATATCATAACTGAGTTTGCAAAACTAATACAGAGCATCCAATAAATCTACTTTACTTTGTTATAAAAATAATACCTGCAAAATTACACTGCAAGGAGATAATACTTCTGATTTCCTCGATACATTTATGAACTATTAGGATGCAACGTATACTTGAAAATTAGATAAGTGGTTTTTAGAATATTTAAAACTTTAGATATGAATTCTAGCCACATTCTTTTCTCCTTTGTGAATTATTTTTTCACAAAACTACTTTATAAAGTAAATACATTATTACTTGAAACCTCTTTAGAATTAATTAAATAAACCTAATTCAGGACCTAATTAATAAAACATGTCTTTTCTTTTTCCTTTCCTATCTGAAATAACAAATCCAGATTTTATTTGCGCATGCTGTAACCCAGGATATAAAAACCTTACATCTGGATTGTTCCTTTTTGTGGAAAAATGTTACTGTGAAGTAGTAAATTACCTTGACAGTTTTTTCCAGACTTCTCTTAGTGTGTTTTTTATCACTGAAGTGTAGGATATTTTCTCTATCATCTCCCATGTCCTGCATGGAACCTTCCCAAAACTTGTAAATCCAACAGAATCCAAGGGAATAGAAAATATTTACTTGAAGGTCTTCTGCATCTGCTCTGGCTCTGGTTTCAAAGGCCCTCCAGCCTAAACAGTAGGCCAATAAACTTTCATAGTTTTAAGCATAATTGCCATCATCTGAGTTCTAACAAAAAATAATCAACCATATCTGTTCATCATGGACTTGTGGAGGGAGGGAGAAGATGGCAAAGGAGATAGAGACCTGTCTGCTCTGATCCTTAAGTAATACAAACTTATGGTAGACATTCCTTGTCTGGAATAATTTCAAGGAATACATGAATCTAATAACTCTTGTATATCATTTGTTTTTTTATCCTGTCTTCAGCACTACTCTTTCTTATGTTCTACAATACTTACAAAATTAGATAATACCAAATATTTAAAAAAAAAATCCTGATGTTTTGAGAAAATAAATAAACAATCTTCTAAACAGATGTGTCCAGTCATTTGAGATGCCTTAAAACATCAGAAACACCCATATAGGTCTGACAAGATAAAACCTAAGGCAGACACCTATATTCTCAACTTCAGCTGTAGGTCTAGGGTGACTAAGTTAGTTTTTATTTTAGATTAATAATAAATGAGGTACAAATCAGAATATGTGCTATAAAATGGTATATGTGAACTTGGAGGAAGAAACATTTAATAATAATTTTTAAACTGGTGAGGCTTCATCTATTAGCTTGATGGGATAGAAATCCTACAATTGTTGAAATAATACTCAATCAGTTCTATAATTCTATAATTATGATTTCTTCTCAAGCTCAATCTTGACCTTTGTGGAACACAATTAATCAGAATAATGTTTAGATTGTGGTAATTAATGCTTCAGTCACAAAAATAATTTCATATAAAATATGGAATAAACTTGAACTTTCTGCTTTACAGAGTCATTACATCCTTGTTGTGGTAAATTCAGTGCTTTGAATCCATTAACTTTTCATTGTGTGGTGTTATCATCCACTGCTAAAGATTAGCTACTGACACATTTATCAAAGGATGATAAATGAGCTGTCCTTTCAGATGTCTGATTATCTGACCTTTATTCAGTTAAAAGCACAAGGGGCTGACAGTGTTAAGTGCTTGCTAGTTTAGAATAAAATTGAACCAAGGAAATGAATGTTTGGTAATGTCTTCAAGAAAACAAATTTACTCAATCAATTTTTGTTTAAATTAAAGAAAACAAAATTTATTGTAAAGTTCTGTAGAAACCCCCTATTTCCACACAAGTTTATTTTAACAAATTCATTGTCTTGTGAAGAATCCTTAATTCTAAAAGTTCCCTTTGAGAGAGAACAGTTTCATCATTATCCACTGGACTATAGACATCAGCCAAAAAGCACATAGGGTTTTCAAGTGTCTGACAAAAATGTGTTAACTTTTGTCTATTTCCATGACACCCAGACAGCTTCTGTCATCTGGATGACCACAATTCTAGAAATCCTCATCTAAATGTTCGAGTATTGACTAAATCCGCCAACTCCAGATAAATGTTCACTAATATTAATTTGTTCTTGAAAAGCAGTGATTTATGTATCTTTGCATATGTGAAGCTTAAATACAACTTATAGATTGCATAAAGGAAGTACAGCACAATAATCAATGTTAAATAAGCAGCCATGGAATTGTTTTTGACATTCAATATGAAACAAGCTTTGCTAGAAATTAGAGCTCTAAGCTTCCATTTTACAGGGATTTTGCACATACCCAGAGACATCTGGAAATAAATATTGCCCAGCTAAACTCTGTGTTAAATGCTATTGTTGGTGTGAGCTTGAAGGGTAGGGTTAACCACTGTACTGGTTTAGGAAATGTCAATACAGCTTCTTGCAAAAAGATTTTTATGCAATCCAGCCACCTATATTGGCTGCTGCTTATCACTGAGGGAAAAGAATGGCTAGAGCAAGTCTCCAAATTATGAGATTTATGGAGATGCATCCTTGGTATAAAAAGTTTCAAATTAAAAAGCAGTATGTAGCAAATTATGAGTTTCTTTTGCTATAGTGAGTGTATAGTTGTGTTTTCTTTTCTAGGCAAATCTTCATAATTATATCTTCGTTCCAAGGTGGCTGGACATGAAGTATTCTTAAAGTACTAGTCAAAATGTTGAGATGTTAGCATATGAGTGAGCCAATGTTCTTATCATCACGAATTACTACCATGAAGAAATCACTTGAGGATTAGGGCAAGTTCATCTACTTTCACTGGCTGGAGTGTACACAAAGAAAGCTCATATCTATTTTAAAAATATCATGAAGGTGTGCAGATATTGTTTCATGTTATTTTTCTTGGGAATAAACACTGAAATTTTAGGAGACATAGTAAATATGGTTTTTTGAAGACTATAAATGGAGGAAGGCCCAGCTGATATGTTGTATATAGCAAATTCTTTTCCTGATGACGGTCCTAGGAATTATTTTCTTGCATTAGTTTTAATGCATGAAACATTGTTATTAAGTTGATATATCTTACCCAAACCCTCTTGCTAAGATGACATATTTTAGCCAAAATGTAGTTCCCCTAAATACAATCATTGGCAGCATGACAGTGAAGATCAAATTAATCTCTCTCCCTTTACTTATTCGGTTCCAGGTTATTCTTGTCTAGTTTTGTACTAAAGTCTTTTAGAGTGATGTCCATGACACTAGCTAACCTTTCAGCTGTCAGTGCATATTTGAAGTTGGTCATCTGGGCAATTTTTCTGCAAATATCATGACAGAATATTTTCCTATTCTGTGATAGTTAGTGTTTCTCAATACATACCTACCTCCCTAAGTTAAAATTAATTAAAGCTTAGAGGTCGGGTTGAGTGCAGAATTAAATCTTCTAAATTTAGCTGTCTACAGATGTCCAAGCCCCCACCACTGGTCAATGCATTCCATGGATGCAGACACAGATTCAACACACTTTACAGTCAATGTCTGCCAGGTGGCCAGCTAAATAGCTCTCTAAACTCCCTTGGTAGATCTCTACTGACTATAAATGGAAGCTTAGACCTCTAACATGTCTCTGAATACTCATATCTAGACACATGCATCTAAATGTCTTCATATCACATTAAATCCCAACCTCAGGTATTTGATTACCCAGGCAGAGAAATGTAATAGTTTTTGATATGTACCCAGATATTCTTGCAGACCTACAACTCTCTCTCCAAAAAGGTATGGATTGTCTATAGGGTTTTATTGTGCTTCATATTTGCCAACTCTACAGGTACTTTATGGAATCCTGAAGAGCACTGGAAAAGAATGCTTCAGTAAATGAATCATAACCAGTGGCTGTTTAGATGGCCAAAGATGTATAGGAAGAGTCCCATCTATGCTCTCCAATTATTGATTCTTGAAGCAGAACTGATTCCCAAGAATGGGAACTAGCTTTTCACTAAGATTTGAGGGGAAAAAAAAATGTTTCATTTTATTTATGATCAGCAGCTAGGAGTATCCAAAACCAGGCCCATAACCTTTGCTGTCACTGAAACTTGCTTTCCTGTACTTATCTTGTCTAGTATTAACCGCTGACAGGCCACATTTCAGCTTCAATTCTACACTTTTATTTTAGATTGTATGCAAGGTTATAAATATTTTACTGTTTCATTTATAAATGAGAAACTGAAATGCAGAGTTCATTTGCATTTCATAAAACCAAGTTAGTTGGTAGGTTAGCAAGTCACCTTGATATGATTGCTAGCCTCTGATCTCCATAGGTTAATGGATAGTCAACAATTGGAAATCTTAGAAAGAAATCTGATTGTATCTGAACAATGATAAAATAAATAGTTAGAACTTTCAAATATGGTCTCATAATTTGATTAAGACATTTCTCTGCCAATCATCCTCTCTAATGTGAGTTCATGTGGCTGCATCTAACTTTCAAAGAAGTACCTTCATTTTGACATTGCAGGTGTCTTTATAGGTTTGCAAGATCAGAATAGATACCATCTGCCCTCTACCTTTAACTTGCCAGTCTGATAGTAGTGTCATGAGTAATACCTCCTAGTGACAAGCAAGTATATTAGACTGTTTCCATTCCAGCAGACTAGCTGACAATCCATCATACTCTAGTAGGCTCCTGGGAAGTCCACAGGGATTATCTATCAAAAGTTTTGTGTTGGAAGTCAAGTGGGGCAGAAGGCCAACTTGGCTGAGCAGGGATCTTCTAGAACTTAGGTGGGAAAGAAAAGTGTATGGACATTGGAAGCAAGGACAAGCAACATGGGAGGACTACAGAGAGTTTGCCACTGTAGGGAGCAAATTCGTGCAGCCAAAGCCCAGTTAGAGTTCGAGCTGACCAGTACTGTGAAGGACAATAAAATGAGCTTTTTGAAATCAGAGATGACATTGGTCCATTGCTTGATGAGGTCAGTCACTTCAGAAATAGGGATGTAGACAAAGTGGAGACATTTAATGCCACTTTCACCTCTGTCTTCAAAACTGATGATAGACCCTAGGACCCCCAGAGCCCTGTGTTGGAAGACCTTTTCTGCCTTTGGAATTCACCGCTCCTGTACTCTTAATAGATGGCTCTTAAAAAATAACCAGCATTCATAGACCCCAATTCCCAGGGGACCTTACTAACTAGCTCCTTCAGCAGCCTGGAGTCTTCTCTCCCCGTACCCAATGTCGAAGTTTTCCTGGCAGTTTTTCTCCTATGATACACAATGATACCAATGATACACAAACCTTTCTGGCATATACCTTTTTTTTTCTGGTGCTGTGCTCATCCCTCCAGTGTCCATTCAATTCCAACAAAAGGCCGCTAAGATTATTAAGGAACTGGAACTTGGACCCAAGCTCAAACCTTGGCCCCAGTCATGCCTTACTTACATCACAGAATTACTGAGGTTGGCCAGGACTTCAGGAGGTGGTTCAGTCAAAGCCTGCTTAGTCTTCAGAGTAGGGTCAGCTAGAGGAAGTTGCCCAGGGCCATGTCCAGTTGGGTCTTGAAGTTCTTTCATGATGAAGACTTCACAGCCCCTCTGGGCAACATATTCCCATGTTCAACCACCTTCATTGTGTCTTTTTGCTTTTTGCTGGAATTGACCTAAAGATAAATAAAATCCAAATACACCAAATGTTGGAAATCTAAATGATTTCTAAGGCAAACCCATATTCACATATTCTTTTTTATCTAGTTGGAATTTATATATGTTGAGATATAGGTGATGATGGTTATTTTTTCAAGATGTTTTTCCATCTGGAGTAAGAAATGAGATGAATCTGTTACTCCAGTAGTGGACAGTAATTCAAAGTATCACAGACTTTTTTCTGTTTTAGAAATACCTTGAGGAGGGAATAAGTATTCCTTTGCAAAGTAGACATCCATCTAGCTTTTGCAATGAAACCTCTGTGGGAAGACATAGTAATGGGATGTCATGCTCTTCCCCTTGCTAGTAAATAAGGCAGTATCTATTTTCCCATGGTCAGAGTTAGCGTATAGCCAAATACAGGACTAAGAAGTTTTCACTTATCTGTGGTTGCAAGTAAAGGTTGTGTAAATCTCACTGCAATGCATATGAAATAAGTGTCTTATCCTAAGACCTATGCTGCTCTGAGGCACTCAGGTTACTTGGTTGTTCCATCCACCTCCTCTGTACACAGAGGAGCAACCTGTCTTTCAGGTTGCTTGTAATTGTGCTAGGATGGACTGAGTGGTCAAGCCCAGAGGATGCTGTGAGCTCTGGATCTCCACTTTGTGAAGCTGCCCTCACAAGCTTTCTGTATGGAGCAGGGGTCAGTCTACCCCTGAGGGCTGCTCCTGCAGGGGTAACTTAGTATTAGGTTCCTATCACCATATTGGCTGGCTTCTGAACAGCATTGTAGAGATTGAGGGATTGAAAGATTGAAAGTAATTAAGTGTTATCCACATAAAAACAGATTTTAGTCAATGCTCTTCAGGGCCATTGAGAATATTTTTGCTTCTAAGTAGTATACTGATTTGAACTTATTCAAGATTTTAATATTCATTAATTAAGATATAGCATTATGATAGGGTAGGTTTCTTTATCATTCCAGTTGCCACTGGGTAAAATAAAGTGTTTGCCCCTTAATACACAGTAATAGAGCAGATGGGATCTAAAGTAGAATTTTATATGCAGTTAAAATAATAGGGGGAATTTAAGCAGTTCAGACTTAATTGCCTGGGATGGAGTTTTGCCAGAATGAAGAATTTTGCTCTCACTGATCTTCCTTTGGATGTCTAAAGATCACATTTTCTCATGTATTTGGTTTCACACCTTACAGGACAGATGGTATCACCAATACAGAAATATCCATGTAATCAGTTTAATATCTGGTCAACAGGGAGGGTTGTGCTTAGGAAATGCTGTGTCTTTACCATGGCTGACTGCCAGGTGCACACCAAACCACTCTCTCAACCCCCCTTCTCAGAGGGACAGGAGAGAAAATAAGATTAAAAACTCATGGATCAAGATAAAGGCAGTTTAATAAATAAAAACAAAAGCCGTGCATGGAAGCAGAGAAAAAAAAGAATTATTCTCTACTTCCCATCAGCAGGAAAGTCCAGCCACTACCAGGGAAGTAGGACGTCAGTACACATAACGATTGCTTCAGAAGACAAATGCCTTAATAATGAATCCTCCCCTCTGGCTTTCGCTTAGTTTTTATTGCTGAGCATGATGTCATATGTTATGGAATATCCCTATGGTCAGTTTGGGACAGCTGCCCTGGCTATGTTCCATCCCAAACTCTTGCCCACACCCAGCCTACCGGCCTTTCAGGGAGGAGGGAGGCTGGCTAGACAACCTTGATACTGTGTGAGGAATGCTCAGTGGTACCCAAAACACCAATCTGTTATCAACAATGTTCTATCTACAAATACAAAGCACAACACTGTGAGGGCTGCTACAGGGAAAGTTAACTCCATCCCCTCCAGATCCAATACAAATGCCCAGGACTGACTTCATTTGAACATGGTACTCACCAAATAAAAAATATAATGTTTTTTAAATTTTTTTTGCAAATTTGCATAATACTGTCACTCTTCAAGTCCTATCATTTCTGTACTAGTGTTAGCATTCATTTATACACTTCAACACCCGGACTAACAGGTTTGGTTAGATAAAAGAGTTCTGTACACTTCTTCCATTCTTTAAAATGCTATTGTAGAAAGTGATAGAGACTATTCTTGCTAATCCCGCAGTTTAGTTCAAGTAGAATATCTTTGTATTAAGATATTGGTTTTATTTGAGACTAAGGAAAAACAATCACTTTTAATTAGTAAAGATAACAAATTAGCCCCAACTTTTCTCCTTTGCATTTGTGTGGGACCTTTCAATACAACTTAGCTCATTAGACTGTTGATGGCTGCTGATGCAAGTGGTCTACTGCAGGTAATTAATGGAGATCTGTTCAATAAAGTGTGACCTCAAATTTTGTCATTTAAGACTTCAGACATCTCTGGGGACACAGAAGAAAAGCCTGTAAATAAGACTGCACACATACAAACAATGCATAGCGGTAGCAATGTGGTGCAGAAAGATAGTAAGCATATCTGATGGCCTGAAATATGATCAATTCTGGCCCAGGCAGGTAGAGAGATAAGATATTTACATTCAAAATGGTAGAAGTTAAGAAAATCACCCCAAAATTATCTTTGTCTTATATTTTTCTTCTTTTTAAAGCATAGTCCTTTAAGTACCTAAGACTTAATCCTGAATTAAAAACAAAAGTGTCATTTGGTAAATATCAGAGAAAATACAGAAAATAGAATTCTGTAATAATAAAGAAGACTACAGAATATCAATAACACCCATGGAAAAGTTAGAAAGAGTCTGAGGACATATATTATGGGTGGAAGGTCTAAGCCACTAAGGATATTAAATATATGGGAACTGCCTTAACAGGTAGATATTGAACAATAGAGAAAATAAATACATTTCAGAATTTATTTTATTACTGTAGCGATTGATATAATAGAGAGAAATGCTAAAGGGCCACTTCCCAGTGATAATTCTAGAATTACGCAATATTATTTCAATTTCTCATACTATATTAAGAGAGCTATCAAGCATATTATTTGATTCATTTAATAAAGCAGAAACTAAACAAGCCGCTATATCTTATTTAGAGAATGTGATGAGAAAGCAGTACCAAGTCTTGCACTAGTCAGTACACTGTTCTATATAAGAATAACAGGATGTCAAATGGTAGTGACTAGAGTAGAAAGCAATATCTTCTATCTTGTACAGTTGCTATATGAATACTGTATTTGAGCATGTTTAGAGAGTTTTCTCAGGTTAAATGTCTAAGGTCCACTGAAGCTCATCAAACTGGCACGGCTAAGGGATATCAGAATATGGTCAACATCACCATTGATGATGTCATATAACCAATCAAAATAGATAAACTAGCAGTTTAGAGTGGGATTGATAGATGTTAAGGTTCAACTGATGCTAAATGGAATTCAGGTTTTAAACCTAAAACTTACAGCAGTAAGCCTACCACACAACTAAGAGGCTTGGGAGTGCTTCAGAAATTTTAATATGGATGTGTGCCCCAGTTTTACCTCATCTCTGCAATGAGATGAGAAACAGAGGTTCATCTTAGTAGCCACAGCCACTATTCCAAACTAATGTCATGAATAAACTAACATTGCCACTCAGAATCTTGGAATAATGAGTAATTTAATAAAGAATTCAAGATGGGAAGGAGTTATAAATGCTCATGCAAGTGAGAAATTGTACAGAGAAAGAATTATTTAAATTGGCTTTAGGAAAAAAAGGAAGCTCATGACATTCCCCTTGGAAAATGCAGATCAATACACTTGGGATAAGTTTAGATGAAACACTACATTTGGTAGAAGAGTGTAAATCCTGAAAAGTAGAATCCTGAGAATTATTTCAATACAATAGTGAATTGGACACAACACTTGTGAAGGAATAAGGAAGCATAAAAGAGCTGGGATGCATTGATCTGTATACACTGCAGGGTGAAGACTAACAGTCCATTTCTCTGAGGGTCAGATACATCTATCCTTGAACAACTTTACGCAATTTAAGAAGGTCATTATTGGAATCAGGTAGGTAAATAAGAAAAATAATTTTCAAAGAGCTGAAGCAAATATCAACACATATGCTATTTGAAATATTACAATTGACTTTGGATAAGATATACCAGTTACTCTACATCCTGTCTGTATTTGGAATTCAATATTTGATTGTCAGGGATCAATGAAGCAAAAGTCCCCTCATCAATGCAAACAAAACATTAATTGAAATGTGTACTGATTAAACCTACCTGTGTCTGAAATTAGAGCATTCTAGCCACAAAAACCCACATTTTAACTTCTCTGTATCTGAGGTTGGCAACAGTAAAACTACATGATTGCTGCTGACTGACTACTGAATTCTAGTAAGATCTTGCAACATGACACGTGAGAAAAACAAAATATTTACTGAGTCTTCTCAAGGGCCAAATCATAGTTGCACAGATTCTTTGCACTTAGGACTAGAGGGAAACAAGAATGAATTGATTTGATTTCTTACTTCATGAAGGCCATCTATTCTTGTCAGTATATAGCTGTACTGAACCTGATACTTTAGGGTTTAACAAGAACAAAACAATGTAATTTGGCTGAAGGAGGTAATATTATAAAAAACAACTGTAATTCTCTACAGTAATCCAGACATGGAAAATAACTGTGGAGACATGGAGGATACTGGAAGCTTGTTCCGATATTTAATTATGTTCACATTAAAATTGTGTCCCTAATTTTGAATTGGACGTTTTGTGGTGTAAGATTCAAGCCAGCTGACTGACATGTTCTGCCTTCTAGAAAGAGTTTGAAAAACTTGCTGTGTTGACACAAAGCCAATTTACAGACATTGAGTTTTAATTAATTCTATCAAAATACTTTCACACAGACTATAAAAATGAATTCAAAATAATGCAATAAAGTTTTAAATAAATGCATGTGTATGCAGTATAATATTATTAACTTAACAGAGAAAGAAATCCTACTATGGAAAATGTGTAAGTTCTTACTTTTTAAAAGAAATTCTATGAGGTAGCCAGGATAGCAGGAAACCTTGCCCAATTTTCAGTTAAATTACTCCATTGCATCTACAAATAACAATTTCAACACAAGGGAGATTCTGCTACAAAAGAGAAAACATCTCAAAACAGAATTTTAGTTTATTCTCAATAGAATTTTAGTTCATCTCTAACATAAATCTGCAACAATACAAATATGTGGAACATTTTTTGGGGTATATGAGACCTAACTTTAGTCTAACCCTGTTATCCTGTGGTTTCTTGAATTATCCTGATTTTCTGTGCTGTTGCTAGACCACTTAAAGAGTGTCAGAGTGCTTCAGAAAGTTTTCAACTTTATTCATTTCCATCATATTGCTGCCACTGACAACTCCTTCTGGTCTTTAGCCTAATTGATGTTCTCTTGCATTTATACAAGGTGTTCTATGGCTTATTAAAGGTTCATAAAAGTGTATTATTTTTATTACCACCTTCTTTATATGTTTTTTCTTTACTTAGAGCTAGTCTTTTCTGTCACTACAATTCCTCACACAGTGTACATTGTAGCCTAGTAAAAATTATTTTGCTATTTTTTGTATAACAATCTGTACTCCTGACCTGAGAGTGCAGTCTCAGGGCTGGCCTGGGCTCACCTTGGCCTAAGCTGGGCTGAGCTGGTTTTAGCACCTGCCTCGGGGCCAAGTGCCTCTTGCCTCTCCTGCCTAAGTGTGATCTCTGCCAGAGCCACCAACATTGTTAAAATCAGTTTCTTGTTCAGCAGTAACCTTCACAAATATTGTAGGTGAAGAATATGGGTATGTGTTTTGAGTTTTCCAGGGTTATACTGCATACACTTGTTTGGTGTATATGCGATAGCATGCTGTTAATAGGTAATGTAACTCTATTTAGAAATGGATTATTTTAGCCTGATTAAAAAGTTTCACCAACCTGCGACAGTGTTTTGGTACCCCACTCATCCACTTAGAGCTAATTAGCATATCCCTGCACCTGACTGCATTGTATCATACAGAGGTACTGTAATTGGCTTGCTAAGCAAAACTCAAGATTTTGCTGTAACTGGATACAATTCTCTGACTTTATTTAAGAGCTTTGATCTATTTTCCCTTCTCTGTAACAAAGATCAGTAAAAGCTGACTAAACATACATAAGCCAGTGAATCTGCTTTCTACAAAACCATTATGTTTGGTAAATAGCTGTATATCGACTCTTATATTTCATAGTTACTACTAAAACACTCTAGAAATAAAAATCAAATTAAGTTTTGGTAACTGCAATGGTTTTAAAGATGTTCTATCTTTAAAAAAAGAACACAAAACAAAACAAAAGAAAACCCAGCTGGCCTTTCAATATTGCTTATCAGTCTTTTTGCTAGTTTTATTTGAATAGATTATGATTCAGTCCGGGGCTGAATTATTCTCCCACTTGCTTATAGTGTGGTAACTGTGACCATGGAATAAAAAAAAAAAAAAAAAAAAAAATCGTAGATAATGATATCTGTGCTCCTATTAAAACAAATTTACATTGTTTAAGAGCAGATGGCTATATTAACACTTAGCAAGAAAAATTGTCTTTTAGAATTCATTTTGAATTCTGTCAGTAATCCTGAAGTATAACATTCACAGCCATTGCTGCTTTTGCAGCACATTAAGCTTTTATGAAAGTAAAAGTTAATTACATATGATGACTAAACTCCAGGGATCATAATTAGCTGAACTGAATGGCTGCACATCAGTAATTAAATGTCATTCCACTTCATTGTACTGAGCCCTAAACCCAGCCCTTAAAATGTCGTAGGTATTGGAATCTGTTGTATCTATAGGGCCATTTCTTCAGAAAACCTAAATGCGCAACACTATACAAAATATATTCAGTGGAAACCATAATTATGTGTTAGTTACAGCACTTATGCATTAAGCATATTAACCTTTTTCAGAGGTTGTTTATGGAAAAGAGATTGTACCGTGGACAGATCTTTTTTCTATGGCTTTAATGTGGGGGCTGGGGGGAGCAGGGAGGAGGAGTGTTTTGCTTTTGCTTTGTTTTGTACATGAATTGCTTTTCTCCTTTTTCTTTTTTTTTTTTTTTTTTCTGCCTGGCAAGGTGTGTGGCTTCTCTGCACATTATTTAGATTGTAGAATACACAAAAGTAAATGGCCACATCAGTCTCTGGGTAGGGTTTCTTTTGACTGATGGAGTATTAGAGTAAAGATTTCATACAAAGAAAGACAATTTATCTTGAGTAGAATGAAGCACAGTTTTCCACTACAAAGAGATGTTCTTGACTTGCATAGCTATGCAGAACTTAGCAGCTTTCAGGACATGCAATTTCACTATACTAGCTGACCATTTTAGCTGTTTGAAAAGCCTGTTTCCATATCCTGTTCCCAAGAAGTGTGGAGAGCGAAAAAGCATAGATTTAAAAACAACTGGATCTTCTTGTGAGAAGATAAGAATATTTAACATTAATTTTCCAGTTCTCTATTTTAAAGATTGCGAATGGCATTTTAAATCACATAAGAAAGGCACCTGTAAATTGATTTAGGTGTTCTAAATGTCCTTTTTGAGATACCTCTGTTGACAACTGAGGGAAAGTTTTTACAGTCTTTATTAGACATAAGTTCATCACCTAAACTGATAGCATAAACACTTGTCTCACTCCCCCATCTCAGAATGCAGGTTGTAAAATTATTTTATCTGGTTTTAGCCTAAAGACATTTAACTAATTTTTACTACATCCTTAAAAAATGTAAGTCGCTAAGATCTTTAAAATGCCATTCTGTATGTTCAGTGCATAAAAGATAAACTGTAATTGCTTTTATGTAGTACAATTTGTTTTTGCTCGGCTGCATTAAGCATCCTACTACCATATGTCACCATTTCTTCTCTTCCATTCACCACCTGAGACAATACTGGCCATTGCCAGTATCACAGGAATCCAGGTCCAGCACAAACAGATGGTCAAATTGTAGGAAAGCCAGATTTGGAGGACTTGTCAAAAGAGGATTTTTTTTTTTTTTAGTTCATAGAAATACTTTGACATTTAAAGGTCTCATAAAATTCAGTAGGAATCTTAAACAACCAAAAAACCTGACACTTGTATCTTATGCAAAACCAAAATAGATGTGTTTACATTCTCTATGTTTCTGTCTATACTTGAAAAAGATCACAAATAAAATTTCACTATGCTTGTGCTTACAACAACCCCATTTCTTTCTGAAATGGTAAATTTTAATTATACTATCTAAATGTAAAATAGGACTCAGATACTTCTAAAATTATTATTGCTTAAGAGCTTTTAATACCTGTCTGTATTTTCTTGGTGTGCTGTATATGTAAATTAAGAAACACTGGTAAATATCAAATAACAAAAGGCTTATTGGAAAGCAGTCACATTATTTTCTCTTACTACAGGCTGAAAAATGCATATATAGCAGATCACTTATTCAATAACTTGTTAAGCCACAGTAACAGATTTGACTATTTTTTTCTGTTCTGTATTTCTGTTACAAATACAACATATTTATGTGTATATTAAACAAATAATTATTCATAGCAATGTAAATAGATAAATATGTACTTTTTAGATATAGAAAATAAAATTAAAACATAATAATAGCTTTGACCAGGCTCTATTTGTCTGGTTTACTTTGCTCCATTGTCAAAGACAACAAAGTCCACCTAAAAGCCTGATGAAGATACTCTTTCCATAAGGGCGTGACATAGATTGAGTCATATGCCAATTACAACTGAGTCTCAGAGGTGGGGTACCAGCATCAGTACAAGAAATAGAGGTACATTTCCCTTTCAAAATAACAAAGTAATAGCTTATTATCAGTACAGGTTATTTAATCAGTTTTGCATACACATTTCTGAAGAAAAGAGGCATATCTGCATTTAGTTTGGTTTTTTTGTTGAACTGTATGCAATCTAAAAATTATTCTACCTGTGTTATCAGTCACAGCTATCTGTAATAGTCTGTGCCACAATTCTTTACATGTTTAAATTATACCCTAATATGGACCCTACCCAGGTTTCAAATTTGCATTTATTAGTAATTACCCATTTGCAATTTATGTTTATACCCTTGTGGTCTCAAATAACCCTGTGCTTTTTCTTTCAAGTATCTGCTTGTATTTTGGCTATAGTCTCCTGTTTTTCTTCAAAGATGTTTTAGACATGCCTTCGTGGTTACAGTGACACAACTAGTGTTTCATTAGTACAACCTAATTACACTTGCATCTTTTTTCACTTTGCAAAAATAGGAATCATTTAAAAGAAATAGATCACAAGGAAAGACTGAAAGATATGACGGAAGACCTGCTTTGATAAATGATGATGATTATTATTATTATTATTTATTCATTATGTAAATATCATTGGTATCAAAAGAATTTTACAAGAAATTACAAGGTAGTCCTAAACTCTTGATGTTTGTGTTTAACATGAGAAACTTACAACATCCTGTTGTCGTATCTAAATTCTGCTCCTGGCTCCTTAGGCCCTGGATAAGTGCATAATTCTTGGTTTGGAGAAACCAAAAGACTTTTTGAATGCATGTATTCCTCCAAGTCCTGTAGTCAATGCAAATTAAGATGATCCAAGGATCCTTGCCATTCTTAATACAAGATTTGGAACTATATTGTATATGTGTGTCCCTAGGGTTTCTGGGAACAACTCTGAAGGCCATAAGAAAGATGAAAGATGAGTGTACCAGTTACTCCAAAGATACATGTAGGCAGAAGTTAGGTATGTGTGACCAGGAGAGTAATCCTAGATTAACTCCTCTACCTTATCTAAAACCTATGCATAAAACAGTGTTTGCTGAGCTGACCTCCAAGAAAACAACCTCCAGTTTAACATTTCTGCAATATTTACCATGTAAAGTAGAGATTAACCCACTCCAATTCTAATGTAGTCAAAATATATCAAATTATATATATATAATTCAAAATATATCAATGCAATGCAATTCAAAGCCTAACACATTTCCCCGGGTTTATATCAAATTTGGTTTACAAGTTCTCTTTTCCCCACCTCCCCTCTCTAATTCTCACTCCCTCCTTCTCTGTCTCTCTGTCTTTTAGAGTTTTAATCAATACTCAGCAGAGTCTTAACTACTAAAAGGAGATTTGCAGATGCTTAAAATGGGTAGGATTTGTTCTGAGATGCTGAAGTACTGAAACACGAGATGACTTGTTTTTGGTTTTGTTTTTTTTGTTTGCTTGTTTGTTGGGGTTTTTTTTGTTGGTTGGACTCGATGGTCTCAAAGGTCCCTTCCAACCAAGAAGGTTCTGTGATTCTATGATTCTGTGACTTGCTACAATGGTAATAGGTGAGGAATGAGCTCATTATTTGAAAGCATTGTGACTAGAATTAGCCATCTTATCCCAGACATTTTCACACACACTACCCACACTTTTGTTCTTGTTTTCCTAGCATATTATACCAGAAGATCAAGATCTCAATGTCTCCCTTCAAATAATATCATAATCCAGAGCTACAACGGCCCCATTCAAATGGTCTCATCCTCTTAGGTGCTATAAGGAAAGATTTCTTGTATTTTGAGAATGGCAAAAAGAAAACAGAAAGAAACAAAGAATAAAAGAGAAAATTGGTACCTTATATTTATATGTGGAAAAGAATGCTTGACTTAGCTTTCTGTCCCCTAACACACATGCCCAATATTACATTTAAAAATAAATTAGCTCAGTTCTTTTTGAGCATTGCCGAAAACTGAAGGGCATTTCTTCCTGAACAAAGAGGAACAAGTACAATACAAAAGTAAATAATTAATGTTAAACAGGATGGACGGCCCATATAGCTGGTGACAAGATAAAGCATTGTACCTCTAGGTCACTTCTTCACATCTGTACCAGATCAGTAGTGACAGAAAGTGTTACCTTCTGACAGCTATTCAATGGCCTGTGTGAAATGATTTACAGGGTTCAGTCCCATTTCTAATGGACAAGAATCCACATTGCAAATGACATTAATTGACACCCTTGTGTAGTAATACAAGCAGAGAGGCCAATGCCTAAATGCTCTTGAATACTTAAAAAAAAGACATCTCCCCTCTGGAGGTGGTCAGTCACAGTCAGGGTTAAAGTCTATTGGCAGAATCTGATAGTCAGAGAGCTGTTTTTTTGAGATGTTATAATTATATCCCAGTTACACAGAAAATTGAAGTTTTCTGCATTACCATTCCAGATAAATTCCCATGTATCTATTTATTTCCATAGTTCGTTAACAAAAGATGAAAAAAAGAAGATAATGTATGCAAATGCTTCAGTGGATGGAGAAAGGTTCACATATACAGAACGACTCTTGGTCTAACAAACACAGAGACACTGGGAGGCTCCCAGAACAATATTGAGAAAAGTAAATCTGCAGTAATTTTTTTGCAGAATTCATCTGTCTAACCATCTATCTTTTTAATAGGTTTCTTAGATACATTTCCTTTTTTTAATCAAAAATGGAAAATAAAAAGGCATTCAAAATAGCAAGCTTATTCTTGGGCTAACACTGCTAGTTTCACACTTACAGAACAGTCAACTCAGGCTTAGCTTCCCACTTTTCTTTCCCCAAGTCTTGTTTGTATGCCCTCAACAAGTCATGCAAGAGGAAACATCCTTCCCTTCAGACACGAGACTAATGGTATTAGCATAAAGTTTAGCTAGTAGTCTGACTTTTTTATTGTCAAAATAACAAAAACTTTGTACTTTTCTAATGAGCTCTGTGTTTTCAGACACTACAACTCTCTCCATGTCTTCGTGTTTATTGCCAGTATACTATTTGGACTTTATTTTGTTGTTAACTGGTCAACCTGTGTCCTGATATGTAGTCTAGCAGTTGTTAGAGCTAAATCAGGCACGTTTGACAGATGCCACATCTGATTAAACTGTAATACAGTTAAACAGATTCCTCTGTGATGGCCCATTAGAAGCATGGTTGTGAAGAAATTACTGATCCGTAAAGAACTGTCTGTAGCAAACCACACTGGCCTTTTTATATCACTTGTCTTTTTCAATTGAGAAATATTGTCTGGTTCTTTATAATGAATGGTTATTCAGTTTAAAAGTAGTACTAAAGATTATAAAATAAAAACTTTATTAAACCATTTTATCTTTTATATTGCACTGACTGATCTTTTTACAGGCAGGATTAAAAACAGCTTCCATAATAAAAAATGAAAACCTCTTTAAAACACCTTTAGAGTTACTGTTCTAACAACAAAAAACATGAAGAAATATGTACCTTAAGAGGAAAGTCATGTTCAGTTAAATTTTATATCAGCAAAATAAACAACATAAAAATAAAATCCAGAAAAAAAAGGTAGATAAATTTTATACAAGAAAACATGATAAGATGAGAATAAACATCCCATTTTGAAAGACACTTCTTCAACAAAACCTATTAAAATTTTACATCACATTTTTATCAAAGCTCTCCAAGAAGGAACTTTAAATAATTCTCTGTTAAGTCCAGAGGTGAACATGCATTTATTTTGAAAGAATTAAGTTCATTGACAAGCATGAAATGTGTCATTCTAAATACTAAATACTTTCCGCTTGAAAGACATACTTGTGGTTTCCTGTTATCCACTAACTCAATAGTTTGAAGCTGTTTACTTTTTTTGTGAGACAGGAGTTGTAGAAATGAACCCAAACCAGACCTTAGCTGTGTTAGGTCCCCAACAACTTTAATGAGTGTTGTAAACACTAAGGAATCTGACCAAAAGGTGGCAATATTGCTTTTGGAGTATCTATGGAAACCACTAGTAAAATGCAGAACTAATTTTCTTGATGTCCCCCATGCTTTCTTAAGTGTTGGAAAAAATAGTTTCTATTTGGACGTTTTTGGTTTGTTGTTTTCTTTTTTTTTTTTTTTTAATCCTGATTTCAATTATGTAAGAAGAACTATTATAAATCTAATTCTGAGGGATTTTAATGGATTTTTCTCCAGTCTTAGGCTTGGCTGTGCTGAAATATCAGTTATTCACAAATACTTCTGTCATTTTGATACTTAAACTCAAAGTTTCTTAGTACATAAAATATAACTTATCACATTGCAGCAGGCATATGTGCAAATACTTAGAGAATCTATGCATTTCTAAACTATTGAATATCAGATTGTTTAACTGAATATTAAAATATTAATTTGTTGTCTAAGGAAATGACACAGAATTTTATATGCAGAGATATATCTGCCTAAAAGGTTGACTAGAAAGATTGCACAGAGGTTCTGATCAAGACCTAGACTTTATATGTTGGCTTTGTATTTCTTATGAAAATATCAAATGACACGTGGAAGAAAAACATACCTTTGTACACGGGTTTGTTCAGAATATTTGAATATTGTGTATGGTTTGGGACTGTGAAATGCAGTGGAGCACATAACGTAGTGGAGTCTAATGATGGCAATGGGATTATGATGCAAGAAGAGAAGGTTGGTGAAAAGTAGGTATAAAAAAGACACATTTTCACTACATTATAAAACAGATTCTAAACGGCAGATATTCAGCAGCTACTGTGATAGATTAGTTATAAATGTGAGAAATTGTTAAGACAAAAAACCATACATTTTAACATGCTATTTAGTGGAGGGTTCGTATATCTTAAGCTGTATTCTCAGCCAGCCGCTTTGAAGGTAGGCTGTTTTCTGACTGAAAAGTTTTAATTTCTCCTACTGTGTCAAAGAATTTCTGTCTAAATTTAAAAGATAGCTACTTACTGCTCTCTACTGGAAATATAAATACAGTCATTTAAAGATTAGAATTCTGCATGAGCCACCTCTGTAGCCCTAAGGATTCAGTCACATATTAAAGTGAATGCAAGAAAAAGATCAAAGTGATATCAGAAAAAAAAATTGCAAATGTGATTCTCCTTTTTACAGTGGAAGAATAGGGTAGTACAGACAAACATTATTAAATCATAATTTTAAAAATCTAATTATTTTAATAATTTGTAAGCTCAGATGTCTATGCTAGGATTTTGTCCAGTTTCCCTTGTCAAGATGTTGACTTTCATAATATCTAATGATCTGTAAGGGAATAAAGTACTCAGCAGAAGACTATAGCCCATTGCTTTTCTGTATGATATTCTAAACTCACAGAAGCTAATTCTTAATTCATATTGAGTGCTGAGTGTATATTGACTATTACAAACTCTTGATTGATATTGAATATTATCCCATGCTAGCAACCATCCCAAACTCTCATTTAAACTCAGATTAACTATCGGAAAATGTAATAGAGGAAAAAAGTTTCTGGAGGATGTATCATTATCAGTTAGCTTTCCCTCATAGTCAGAACATGAAAAGACACAATTATAAATGTGCTCAAACATATACATAAAGACAAACACATATGTAGATACATACATCACATACAGAAAGTTTATTTAATGAATATTGGTTAGCCAGCTGAATTTCATGTTCTTTTAGACTCCTTGGTGTTTTCATCATAGGGGTCTCAAAGATTACTACCATATAATACCAAGAAACATTGTATGATATGCCTAAACCCAAGAACCCTACAAAGGCACTTTATTGCCAAATATATTTTCAAGAAAGAGAAATCACTTTTTAAAAATTATTCTCCCAATGGAAAGTTACAGGTTTGAGCATGAAAATAAAGTAAAAATACATTTTGGTATACGGCGAAATCATCCCATTTTACTTACTCCACTTTTCTTGCAGTTAGAATGGAACAACTGGTGACAGTGTGACACCAAGCTTGTACAGAATGATAGACAAATATTAACACTGAATTTTTACAGTGATCCTTTAGAATCAAGTCCTACTTTATATTATTATCAGAATCATGCAGATAACAGACACAGCCCTCCTTGACTGGCAGACATTAGAAGCTTGTTGAAGCTTGTTCACCAGTAGGACTTCTCAAAAGCCTTTCTGAATGCTGTTCAGAAGTGAGAAGGATCCTAGAATGATACTAAGCTACTCAGGGGTTACAGGTTTGGAAGCACTAGGATGTCTCTCTCCCAGGCAGCCAGGTTTGTATTTCCTTCCAGAAGCCAGTGTTTCCCCAGCTTCTGGTGATCCTTCAAGAAAGCAGCTTAAAAGATAGAGTTCATGCCTGAAAACCTTCAAAATTCAGTCTCTTAAAGCTCTTCTGAAACATTTTGAAGGTGTCAGGAGATATTTTTGACCTTATCAAGATGAAACACTAAAATCAATATCTTCTAAAGAAATTAAAAATTGGGGGTAGTAAATTGAATACTTTCATAATTATTTTATGCCAGTTCCTTTTTAGCCATGTCTCAGAAAAAAATTCATGAAGTTTCTTCTTTCTTTCTTGTTCTTATAAAATTATTTATAATGTATAAATATGAATATAATTAGATTTTTAAATAAAGGGTTTGTATATCTTCCTAAGAAATATTATTTGGAGATCTTTATTTCCTTAATATTCTTTTGCGTAATGAAAATAATTAAAAGTATTATGACAGAGAGAATCAAATCTTAAACTTAAGTACTAATAAAATAAACTTTTTTGGGGTGTTTTCAGAATTGCCTAAAATTTGGTGTTTTATCAGTCACTCCATCTAATATTAGTTGTTAAAACTGTTAGAGAAAAATAGTATTTAAGCATTGTTACATAATATTCTGAAGTACTTAAATGACTGTTCATAGAATATAATGTGGTTTTGCAGTAATAATTTTGCAGTATTTATGGACCTTTTTTTTTCACTTGCATTCCTTCTTTACTAAAATTGTATTAATAAATAAAATACAAATTGTATTTTACCTTATTATTTCTCTTTTTGTGAATACAGTGCTAGCATTTCTTTTAAGAAGGTCAATTTTGTGTGTTAAATCATTTATAAAAATGTTTTTGAATTCTGAAGTACCATGCAATCTTATGTGAGAAATAAAATGACTACATTTTAAAAATATGTTTTGGCTAGACTTTTTAAGAATATCAGTTATCAGTATGCTTCAAGAGATGCACTTTAAAAGTTCATCTCTTTCATATTTTGAATGTTCAGGTGAAGGTAGCAAGTTCTTTAAGCCAGGAATTTCCTATTGCATTTTTGCACATTTAAACACATTTAAAACTTTATGAAATCTACAGCTTTGAATTAAGGTGAAGGAGCAAGTTGTGACCTGTCAATTCTTGTTATATCAGTTACTTATCATTAGTTGGAAAGTATTTTGGATATTTTTTTTTAATGGAAATTCTCCTAGGGAGAGGAAAGCATTCTGTTCATAAATTCTGGTATCTTGGACAACTAACAAGATCCTTTCAAAACACCTGTGCTTAATTGTCTGTGCTAATTTATTGAGAAACTCCACATAGTGGTATTCCAAATACACCAGTTATTTGAGCATGGATTGCTCTTGTGCTGAATTATTATTTTCACCATAGTGATATTAAAATGTCACAGTTAAGGAATGGAGCCCTGCTAAGTTAGGTGCTATAGAAATGAAGATCAAATTTGCTCCATGCTGATACTAATGTAGACTGAGGAATATGATTTTAAAAATTTGTTTTTCCATTGCCCGTGATGTAGAAAGATCAGCTATTCATGAGCATTTTCCTCTTTGCTGTCAATGTTGAGTCTTACAAGCAAAATGGACCTGAACTTCTGTTATGTCTTACCAGCCACTTTAAGCTCCACATCCTAAAACTAGAAAAAGCCCTATCTGGTGTCTGGAGATATCTCCTCCTTTAATTTTTTTGTGATCCCATAAAGCTAAAAACTGTGATAGAGTTAAGCACTCTAAATATTAATTTCAGCACACTTCATACCTTGGAAATAGAACCCTCTATATAATAGAACCCATCTGTATATCTACCAGGGCACAAAGATGCTATTTAAGTGATCGCAATCAAGTTTATATTTATTCCCATCACTGTGTGCAGAAGTATTTTATGTTTTGCCCTTGAAATTCAGTTTTTTTCTAGGAAACTATTGTAAAGAATGAACTAGTATCTTTTTAACTTTTCAGTTTTACTTTTCCATTTTTTTACTTGTGGTACTTCTAGGAAGTAGCTCTTGCTTTGTTACAGAAGTTAATCATTTCAGCCTCTGTCTTTTTTTACACTCTTAACCCAGATATAATTCTTTCAGAACCCTAAAATTGATAGTTTCAATCTGGTGGTGATGGTGGTGGTGGCGGTGGTGGCAGGAGTAGGTTATGGTGTATTGTCAGCTCCTGGAGTCCTTCAGCAAAAGGAATACAATGCTCATGTCAATGTTTTTTAATTGCTACTTCAGAGAACCCCTGCAGGTAGTTTTTATATGGTTGCTAACACTCCTTCAAACCTTTACTCTTTTTTCTTGGGGATGAAACTCCATGTTACATTCAAACTTACTATATAAAGCACTTTTTACATATCTTTGTTACCTCTAGAACAATCTTTGTCCTACTCCAGTTCTTTATTGTTTCTTGCTGTGGGGTCTCCAGTATCAACCCTGTGCCTCATTTCTTATCATCCCATGCCTGATCTCCCTGCCTCTGTGCCCACATACTATGCCTCTTGTCCTCAGGCTGCTTTTGCCATACCAGACATGTATGCCTCAACAAAATGGTATTTAGATTTGTGAATATCTCATTCTACATACAATATCTGCTTGTTACTACTATCTGTCTAAAATTGTGGTGATACCACACAAAGATAAACACAGGCAAAACAAATTAGCCTTTGACATCTGTTCAATTAGAGAAACTGCTGTTGCAGTTAAACCAAGAAAATCAAAGCTAGAAGCAGGTCAAGAAAAGTTCAGAAAGTGCAAGCCTGGCAAGCTTTAGTCCTGGCAAACTCAGTACAAAGCTTGTGACCTATTACTAGCAGTGCTAATAGACATTCCAGGTCTACATGGTTACACTTAGAAGATTTCAGGAAATGCCTTGGTCCTCACCTGGTGCTCACGCTATAACCTTGTAGCCCTGCAAAGTTGCCATTGCTTGTACCAATATTGAATTTGCAAGGCCTCAGACCTGCACTTTCTGAACTTTTCTTAACCTGCCTGCAGCTTTGTTTTGAGCCGAAATAAAATTCAAACAACGGATATTGTCTTTCAGAATTTTACTCATTTTAGGAAAAAGGAGAAATTTCTAGAAGTAGAATGTGATTCAAATTACATTTAAATGGAATGATGTTCCAAAGTAGTAATTTACTCCTGACAATCCCTGACAGGCAGTATTTAAACTACTCTGCCATCAATGCAATGACAAAGTGGAGCTCTTCTAGGACTTTTGCTGGCTATCAGTAATTTTGAGCTTAGAAACAGTGAGAACAGGTCGGGGTGCAAATTAGCAAAGCAAAGAATATAAAAGGAAGAATGTTCCAACACAAAGGATATTCAAAGCTGGTAATATGAAATTCATTTATGGTGTCACTATCCAAAGTGGTCACAAAAAATCCTGGGAATTAAGTCTTATAAAGCTGAATATTGATGAAATATTAATTTTAGGTCAGGTAAAATATATCACTTCCTATAGACAAATGTAAATAAAATTCTGCTAAGAATTATATGCTCAAAAAATTATTTAATTTATAAAGCAGTGGCATAATCCAGTTTATTGTAATGGCTCATATGCCTCACTTGGGTCCAGAGGCTCATTGATAATGCTCACACAAAACAAGATTAAGTGTGTTCATGCAAAGCAAGGTACAAGATTTATTCACTGATTGATTGATTTGATTGATTAAGATACTGACAGAACAGACAGTTATGGATGAGTTGTAGGTACAGTAATGGAAAATTCAGAGGGCACAGGCTCTGTGAGAAAGGGCATACTTCTCCAGCAGCTCCTAGTGATGACTCTTTAAAGAATGACATATTTTTTTAGAAAAGAAAGTTGTGGATCTCTATGAAGTGCATGCAACAGGCTGAGGCAACAGAACTGTGCCTCATTCTCTCTGGAACCTGTTCCATGCAGAATTGTAAATTATTTCTGTTTATCTTTCAGAACTGTAAAAATTTAGGCATTGGATCTGTGCTGTTGTATAGATGTCAGTCACAAGTTTCAGATCAGTATCCAATCCCAGACCATGGAAGTCCCCAGACTTTGACAATATGTGAAGGCGGCAGCCAAAGCTCATGATGTAACTCAAAAATATTAAAAACATCTTAAATGCATCACAATAATGTCCAATTCTGCTATAGTTATTCTTAAAGCCTTTTTTTTTTTTTTTAGGGAAATATTATTAATTCTTAGATTTGATCAAACATAAGTCTGCAGAACTGGATTTGTGTGTTGAGATATACGTGGAAATAATAAAAAAAAAAAAACATGGCATAGGAATTTCATTCCTATAGTGAACGTTTTTATGCAAGACAATGCAATTATGAAAGTCCTTACAGAACTGTAAAGATGGATGAAAGGTTTACTTTCAGAAATGCCCAGTCATGTTTTTAATCAAATCTTTGACTTCATCCTTTTGTAAGTACCTTCCTCTAAGACACCAAATAAGGCTCATTAATTATTTCACACATTAAGTCTTGCACCCCAGAAATGCCCAGAACTTTGCACCCCAGAACTTTGTAGAAAGCTAGCTTCACTGGGCTCAATCCCACTGAGCTGGATGCTTGTTGGGTACCTATAATCACCCAGAAATATTCAGTGACACAGCAAGGTCCTTATGCTTTTAAGAACTGTTTTGCCATCCATATGGCAAATCCTAAGAGGAAACCTGAAAAGTTAGTAGAGTCTCTAAAGCATTCTGGGAGGAAGTCAAGGAGAGTGAGAAACTCTTTTATAGAAACTGGGCTACCACACAACCAGAAATAAAGAACTGGGAGACAAGAACAAAAGTATTCTCTCTAACAGTACCGCCTAATGCTTTGGCTGCTTTTACGGGGTATGGATTAATCCCTCTCTCCAAGCAGATTCCTGTAGAATGCAGCCACCCACTTGAGAGTTATCTTTATAGGGCAAAAGGTGAAGAGACTGAAATAGTTCTCTTTTTTGAGCAGCAACTTAATTAATTAACCCAGATTAATTTCAGAAGAGAACTGAGAGGATGAATTCCGCAATAGCTGGATTTTCTTTCCACACCATGCTCACTACTCAAAGACTCAGTACATTCAAATCTCCTTGACAGTATATATGTGACTCTAAGTGGTCTGTGAAGGAATGGATCAGGCTTCTGTTCTTACACTGTGCCTGGAGTTTGTATCTAGTGGGGCATGCTGGCTTTTACCCAAGAATTTTAGGTGTATACTGGTAGAAAATGAATGTAGAATTTTGATATTGTAGTTTCATTTTGTACTAGCCATCATCCATTCAGGAAACAGAGGAACCTTGCATGATCCATACGCCCAATAAATAAAACTAACTGCATCTTCCAGTGCTGAACACTCATAACAAACTGCCTGTGGATGAGGCAGAGAATAAGAATCATTTGCGGACATTATTCAGCAAATAAATTCAAATAAGGGATGCATTTGAGAACATAATAATCTGCTCACTGACAACTGGCAAACAGAAACAGAGGCAAAATTTGTCAGATAAATGACACATTATGAATTATTCACTCAGTTTTGCAACACGTTGATTATACTCTGTAATCAAATACTGTGTGACTCATTTAACCAGTGGGACTGAGGTCTGGAAAAGAAACATGGTTTCACAGCTCACTATTAAGACAGGGATGAGGATAGTTTGTAAAACAGCTGGCTCCACAGATTTAACCCTTCTGAACATTTGTTTTTCCAATCTGGCTGATTTGTTATGTAAGTCACAGCAATGATCATCATAAAGACTACTTTTCATATTTTAGCTAGACTGTTTTAAAGATAAAAGTTTATGTACTGCACATTAGAGTTTATTTGTTTTTAACTGGACATCATTTAAGATGTTAAAGGAACCCTTTGGCAGGGGACCTCGGTTCTCACTTAGTAAAAATAGCTTCTACACATTTCTGGAGATAAATCTATTAGATGCTAACATTGACACATCATAGGATAACTATACATTAGGCATAAATTTTATTTTTCCAATACTAATTGAATGTCAATATCACCATTCAGTCTGCAGAAACATAAGTAAGCACAGCAGAAGAGTAAAGAGAAACTATATACAGTAAGGGAAAAGTGAGGAACAGAGAGAGAGTAGAGGAGACACAAAACAAAGCTCCATAAATGTATCCAGAAAATATGATGGATGGGAGACACATACACTTGGAAAATGACTTGAGTATCACCTCTGTCCCTGAATGACAATCAGAGTCACTCCAGGGCTAAAGGAGGAATACGAATGGACCATCAGACTGCTACAAGCTGCACAGCGTGACAAATAACATGATAAAGTAGGCACTGAGAGAAGCTTGTGCTGCTCTTCAAATGTAGATCAAAATTTAGAAGTACTGGGAAAAGTTTTCTGCAAATTATAGCATCAATACACTTCCTGTAGCAGAAATAAGAGAATCCCAAATTTAAAGTGTCCCATAGTGTGTAATGTTAAGACAATATTTACTTAGCAAGCGAGGGAGGCTTACCCACTTTCTCTGACTTATACTAAAACAGAGCCCATGATTATTCTATACTTCACCACTCAGAAACATTATATGAGATGCCGTACACTCCTCTTCCCACACAGACTTTTAAGTCTGGTTTCATACTACATATCCTCAAGTCATCACTAATAAAACCTTTGGCGTCGTTCAGTGTGGAAACACAGGTATTCTCGTGGTGGGGAAAAAGTGATTTTTTTACAAAGTGAAGCACCTGGCTTTCCCTAAACGTACTGCAATGTTTCTAACTATCTCAGTATTGCCATATGTCCTGAGTCTTCAAAGTGCAAGAAAATAGACAAAGCATTGGCTGTTAAATTAACAGTTGGCATCAGATTGCGCTGTGGGACTGACACCAGTTTATGTGTACCGGTATCCTTGTGCAATAGAAATAGTTTTAGCTGTACTTTTAACAGAAGCTCAAAGTTAACAAGGGGCTGTTTCCCACTGCAGTCAGCAGTAGCTGAGATGGAGCTACACATGACCAGAACATCCAGTATAGGAAGGGTCTTCAATCAGCAAAGAGCAAATATACTAAAAACTATGGTTTATGTTCACTATCTTTGTCAAAATATAACCTGAAATAAGGTAACAGTTTTGTCTGAATAAAGATATTTCTGCAGAGGGACTTTAGGGGCCTTTGGGATGTATCCACTCTGGTAAGATTAAATAATTCACTCCCACGGAAATATGGGGAAACTGTTTATATCCATCTCAGCTCTATTTCACGCCATCTACTACGGAAGAAAGTTAAGGCTTCTCTTCTATTTTACAATGTCCAATGAACTTTCAGGCTAAAAGGAGGTACCAAAGAAATTCACTTTCCCAGGGGATGAAGAAATCTCGAAGGCTAAATTGACCATATTACCATTTTTTTGAGCTCTTATGTCCCGGTTTAATAAAAGGCTAACACAAACTGGATGCCATTCCAACATCAGATGGTGAGTTTGAGATTAATCTAATATCATAACAAACCCAAAGCATAGAAAAGACAGCTTGAGGATATTCATGAGTACCTTTGATAGAGTCCATAAGAAGTAGAACAGAGCATTTGGTGTGAAAGCAAACTGATATTGGATTAGGATTATTGTTCAGCCAAGCGGTTATGAGGCAGAAAATCCTTATTTTCTACCCATGAATTTACTGTATTAGGAGGCATCTTGAAAGAGGGTATTCAAAAAGGTAAATATTCATCAAAAGGAGACTATATAGAGAGCAGTGAGCATTATGAGAAGCAGAAATGTAAGTATCAGTGTGTCATAAAGACATATCACAGAATCACAGAATATTTTTGGTTGGATGGGACCTTTAAGAATCACCGAGTCCAACCAAAAAAAAAACCACAACCAAACCCAAACAAAAACAAAACAAAACAAAACAAAAAAAACCACCCAAAAAATCCCAGAACACCAACACCAAAACCAAACCAAAACAAACGCCCACAACCACATACCACCCCACCCACAAACAGACACAAAGCAACAATCTCGGGCACTAGAGCATGCCCTGAAGTGCCATGTCTGCACGTTCCTTAAATACCTCCAGGGATGGCGACTCCACCACCTCCCTGGGCAGGCTGTTCCAGTGCCTGACCACCCTCTCAGTAAAGTAATTCTTCCTAATATCTAATCTAAACCTCCCCTGCCGCAACTTCAGACCATTTCCTCTGGTCCTGTCATTATTCACTTGGGAGAAGAGGCCAACACCCACCTCCCTACAACCTCCTTTCAGGTAGTTGTAGAGGGCAATGAGGTCTCCCCTCAGCCTCCTCTTCTCCAAACTAAACATGCCCAGTTCCCTCAGCCTCTCCACATATGACTTGTTCTTTAGACCCCTCACCAGCTTGGTGGCTCTCCTCTGGACACGCTCCAGCAGCTCAATGTCCTTCCTGTAGTGAGGGGCCCAGAACTGAACACAGTACTCGAGGTGAGGCCTCACCAGGGCCGAGTACAGAGGCACCATCACTTCCCTACTCCTGCTGGCCATGCTATTCCTGATACAGGCCAGGATGCTATTGGCTTTCTTGGCCACCTGGGCACACTGCTGGCTCATGGTCACTCATATATCTTCTTGCTCCTGGTCATTTTTGTGAGGAGTTAATGATCAGTCGCTCAGCAATAGGAATGTTTGTCAGCATTCTACCTGTGGGGGAGCCCACATGCCTTGGTGAAATGGCCTGGGTAAAAAGATTGGGTTGAAAGTCAGTGTGTGTGAATGAAGCACCCTAAACGCCCTGTTCTGAGACGGCATTGGCCCCAGAACTAATGCTGAAGAGGAAGGGGACCACAAACACCGTCTGGATTAAGTGGTTACCAAGGGATTAGCGAGAGAATTTGAAACAAGGGAGTCGTTCTGATAAGCAGTATGAAAAGAACACGGAGATCTGCAACGGGGCAGAGACCCCGGGGGGGAATGGAGAGGGTCGGGCATGCGGTTGGGTGTTGTCTGCTGCGGGAGGGCCGGCCCGCGCTGCCCCCCGCGGGCGCGGACCAGCCCCGCTGCGCGCCCAGCACCGCCGGGGCTGCCCCAGCGCGGGGCGGCGCGGGGGGGAGCGGCCCTGGAGCCGGAGCCACCGCCTCTGCCTCAGGGTGCGGGAGGCACCCGCACAGCCGGGAGGGGATGGGGGGCGCGGGTGCCTGTGGCTGTGTGTTGGGGTTAGTTTTAGAAAAGGACGTTTAAGAATGTGCAGATGTTTAATATTGTGTGTCATCTGATGTGCTAGTGATACTGATACTGAATGTATAGTTCACTGATTGCTGGTTAATCACATGATGTTAGAAAATCAATAAACTGCTTCAATCCTGTTTTGATTTAAACCATGTAAACTGAGCAGTTTTAGCCCGAGAGGCTCTCTAAATAATTTTAGACAGACATGTCAAACATTCAGTATATGCTGTAGCATTCAAGATCTCAGGGAGAAGAAGATGAAGGCATCTGTCATATACTATATGTCGAGTTGATAAGGACAATGATTGAAGAGAGTGTCAGAAATGCAAATTGTCTGAGGAAAGCCAGCATTCCCAATGGTATCAGAACTGTGTAGAGAGTTATGTAGAGAGCTCAGTACATTAAGGTCATGTAGCTGCTTACCTATGCGCTTCCATATCTTCATGCATTTCCATTTTTTAACATAATGCTAAATTCTAAATTCAAATTTTTAGTTTACAAATAACTAGCATTCCAATAATAAAAGATTGTAGGACTTTTTAATCAACATTAAATATTTATTTGATAGACATTTTAATTCTTAAGTTATTTTCTATGCAGGAAATATCTTTCTCTTAGACTAGCTTTTATATATCATTGTCAGAGATCAGAGACCAGAGCTCAGATACCAGAGATGTTGCAATTATGACAATATTATTTTACCAGCTGAAATCACAAAAGTAAATTTTCCACTGGGAGTAGCTGCTGGATGTTTGTTACATAAGAATATGTTCTTAAATTAAAAAACAAAACAAAACAAAACAAAAAAACCACAAACAAACCAACCAAACAAACAAACAAAAAAACCCCAAACCAAAATTTAGAAGTCCAGTTTATTTAATCAGAACATGTTGATTTACTATGTTCAGTTAAATAAGAACAACTATTTTATATGGGAAATCAAAATATAAGAATTCCCATGGAACTACTAGCATTCTATTGTTTTGTCAGTTATCATGCTAAACATTGAAACAGGTTTAACACTGTAAAAATTAAAGAAAACAGTGTCAGTAATCACTTCTTCAGTACTGGTAATATTCAGAATATGCTGACTTTATTTCTCCTAAATCAGCATTTGTTCCATTAAAATTCTTATTCTATATAAATATTGCAGTTTTACATAATTTAAAAAATGTCCTCAAACCATGACACAAAATTAATATAAATTAATTCATAATTCCATTTTACTATTTAATAACATTTATTTTAGAAGAGAGTATTATTAAGGGTATCTTTAGAAAAAAGCTCCAGTTTTAGAGGAGACAATGATAACACGAGTAGGGGCAGATCTTAGAAGTCTAATTTTGTTATGTCATTGGTAAGCTATTCAACCAAACACTTGAATATTTGTGTTTCTTAACATAACCTTGTTTGGTAAAGTTCAAAGCAATGCAGATGAGTTGTTCCTAATAGCATTTTTAAACTTTAAACAGGTGCTAGGTTGTTTTTTTGTTTTGTTTTTTTTTTTTCTTCTTAAGTGGCAACAAATAATAAATAATTACTGCTTTAGACCCCTGAAGACACACAGATCCTGGAAACTAATACCCAGATGACTTAAATGGACAGTCCTAATGCCTCCTCATGTTTGTTTGATGATAATGAAGATGTTGTTGGACAAAAACATCTTCAGCAACAACAGCAAATATCTACGTGTCTTGGGCATTTGCATTTCAAAGTTCTGGTTTGCTAGCTTGAAGTCTTCCAGCCTACAACAAAAATTGTTCATATTAGTAAAATAAACATATTTGTATTCAGTATTTTCATTTTAAAATATTAACCAAAAGCTCCTTTTAAGCTGTTAAAAATACTTTCAAAACTTGGAAGCCATTTTATTCAGTACGTATTAGTCCTATTCACCCGGTATTAGCAGATCAAATAAATCCTAAGCCCCAAAACTTTTAATTGGGTGTTAACCCAGGGACTCCTTTCCTTGAAATATTTATGGTTAGTAGTGACTGGTTTAGAAACTAGAGAACTTTCATATAATGGATTCATAAAAAAAAAAAAAAAAAAAAGAAGAAAAAGAAAAAAAAAAGAGGAAAACAATATCTGCCTCTGCCTAAATTTACACAGTAAAACTTGCTTTTCAACATGTTTTCAAAAATATATACTGTTTTTCTACATCAATCACATTCCATCAATGCTAGTATTAGTGGGCCAAGATGGGGAAGAAAACTGTCATGTCCAAGAACAAACCATGTCCAAACCATGTCAGCCAGTAGAAGACCAAAACCTATATAACTGCATTTTTAAATTTCCAGAAAAAACTCCTTCAGGAAAAAGGGTTATAAGAGTCTATTTTAGCAATATTGCAATTAAGTTTAAATAATATAGTGCCCTTTAGACCAGGAAATGTTAATTAAATACATATCCTACCTTGGGAAGTTAGGGTACTGGTGGAGCTAAATGCTTAAATTTCAGGTGATATAAATTAAAGCCGGGTGTGGCTCAGTTGTTTTATCTCTACATCCAAAATGTCTCTAAAATCTAACCAATGTTTCTGAATGCAGCACTGATAACTGTCAAGACTGACACATCAGGCCCATAATATGCCTTATCACACTCAGCTTATCGTAAGTGCACAAATATACCTACACTTGTCATTGCTGTAGGTGTAATAGATGCTCTGATTCCTGATACCATAAAATAGTAAAGAGCTACACTATGTAGCATAGGGTAATCAGTAAATGTTCACTGTTTATTGTGTACTTCAGAGAAAAATTTTGTTGGTTATTAAATGGCTTTCAGGCCTGATATTCCAAACTTAAGAAATACATATGCCTGAAGGAAATTCTGGGAACTGACTATAGTAAAAATGAGATTTGCATTGTGAAATCACAAAATTGCAAAGTTTATCCAAGATAAGTAACAAATATTTAGATCATAAATACAAAAAGCAGTATTAATATTTTATTTTGGTTTGTTTCTCTTTTTATCCATGTTGTTCATGTTTGTGATTTTCTTTTTAATGTAATGTGTGTTTAAAAATTGCAAAAATCATCGTAGGAACGAGCATACATCAGCAGTGAAACTTGTGAGGACTGGCTTTCTGTGAATTCTTTACTGTGTTGTGCTTGCTTAGCAGCCTTTCTTTCAAGGTTGCATTAAAGCAGTGCTCTTCTCTATCTGGCTGTTTGTTTTCACAAAACTTTTATAAATTTCACTTCTTTCAGGCATCTTTGCTGAATTTGATAGAGATTTTTGATAGAGAACTCCAGGTTTTTAGGGATAGAAGTACACGTAACTGAATACTCACTCATACACGTTGTGCTCATATAATTTCCTTAGACTCTTAGGACAATGAAGGAAAAAATACAGTAATCCAGATTTCTCCATACATCTGCTTCCTGCTACTGAAACCAATTAAAAAAAATAAATAAATAAAACCCCAACAACTGGATTTTTTTTTTTCCTGGGATTTTTTTTTTTAGGTTCAGGTATTTTGCTGATTTCTTACAGATATCAATTAATTGTTTGCCAGAGGAAAATTGTCCCCAAGTTAAAAAATTTCATGTTGACATTTTTTAAATGAATGTCTGATGTTTTAATTCTAAATTACTTTAAATTCCTACCTAGTTTTCTGCGTTTAAATAATCCAAATTTCAAAATGTTCAGAGTACAAAAGGAAAACTGTTTTTTCTATTTTAAAAGAATAAATATATTTTTCAATTTTTACTCATCTAGAAACTCATACATTTAATCATATACAAGATGATCCAACTAAGAAAAATTCTCACTCTTACAATATTTCCAAAAAGAGGCACCTGCTCAATGAAGGGAATAAATTCAGGATACAGTTGGCAGAGAAAATATAGTATGTCTGTGTACAAATCCATAAGTAGCTAGAACATGATATTCTTTACTTAACACTAATAACAAAGAAATTAAATGTCTTTTTATATGCATTCCAAACTGTGGAATAAATTTTGTTCTTCCTTTAAGTTTTTATTTATTTATTTATTTATTTTTATTTAATTCCTTTCCATTTTACAGTATAGTCTGTGGCTATTGTCTGCCACATACGACAAATACTTCTCAAAGATATTTCGTGTCTCTCAATAGACTGCAGCTACAAACTTTACCAAATGCTGTCTCCAAGTCTGGAGAATCACTGCGTTTAGACAGGGGGTTTGTTTAAATTTGCAGTTATAACACTCAATACCATCATTTATGCGTGATATGAAGTAAAATTAAGACAATAAATTTGTGCAGTTTTCTGTAGTCAAGTCTTCAAAGTCTTGCAAAGAAGGTGGTTTCAAATAAAAACTCAGAACTGTGGATGTCCTTCTCATATATTTGAACTTCCTGACTCAGGAAAATTCAGCTGTAAAATTATAAGAGAACAGATTTTCTGCAAAGATTTGTGTCATTAGCTTTTCATTTGACTAGAAATATTACAAAGCTATTCTTACTGCCTGTAGTTCTGAACTTTCCACTGCTAGTCAAAACTGAAACTGTAATTCCATATAATATTAAAATGAAAATGTCATTTTTAATGAAAAATATATACATGTTTAAAAACAAAAATTTTTTTGCAACATTTGTTGTTTCAAATTCTAAAGAAGCTCAGAAGGATCTTTTATATTTTTATAAACTGATTTGTTTCTGCCTCAATTTAATTGATGTTTTCAAGTGTCAGAAGCAGTTTCCCAGTCAATGCTTGATTTATTTTAGAAATTAAAAAGAAAAGATTTAGTGTTGTTTTTATCTATATTTGTTTCTAACATAAAATAATCAGCAATGGTGACTTGTGACAAGATACAGTTCTAATTAGAGAGACAAATTAATGCCACAGATATCTAGAAATCAATCATCATCTAAAACTGAAATACACTGTAATAATTTAAAACAAAAATTGTATGTTCATTTAGGCTTTTCAGATTGGCATAAAAAAAACATTGGCAGCTTCTGCTTGATAAGACCAGACCTGCAAAATTTGTATGTGAGGACTGAAATATATTGGGCGAGCCATGTAAACACTTGGAACAATAAAAGCCTGCCCAATATTTGGCTCTTAACAGTGTCCTTCACTTTCCCAAATATTAAATTCATGCAAAGTAATTTTTTTTAAGTGAGAAATGCAAATCATTGGAGCAGAAGAACATGTAAGTCATTCTGTTTCAACTGGAAAACACATTTAAAGCAATGATGAGAGTGAGTTTCAGGTATAATCAAGAGCAACAAGGTTATGGGAAACATTTTTGCCTCTGAAAACATGTCAAAGTATGATAAAGGGGTTTCCAGTTTGTTTTTCTTTGGTTATGTTCATTTGTATTTTAGTAGGATTTATGGTAATATTCACATTAGAAGGACTTGTTTGCACGTTACTGATGTTTCAAAAACAAGCATGGAAAAGAAAACTGAGAGAGAACAGAAAAGGAACCTGCCTTGGTTTGTGTGGTGCAGTACACATTTTGTGCCATGTTAGAAGGAATAGTATATAATGTGTGTAGCCTTCTACCCTTCTCCATCACATCTAGATACTTTCCTGAGAACAATAGCTGCACATACATATACATACACTGGGTCAGAAGCTTTAGATAGATACATGAAATTTTGCTTCTTTTCTCTAAATGAAAATGCAGAATAAAATCTGTGCTAGTAAGGAATAAAAACTGAAATATTCTGATGTTTTGTGACCCTATTTCCTGTTGCTTATAACTTTTTTAAACTTCAAGCATCTGAGTTTCAATTTTCTATGAAGTGTGTCTACTTCAGGTTGATTTGTTTTCTTACTTTTTTGTGGAGAAAAGACTGTTGGTTTTGATGACATGGTTAAGGAAAATATTGCTTGCATTTGTTAAAAAATTCTGGTTTGCACTTACAGACTCTGACAAACTAAGTATGTGAGGAAAGTGTCACGCTGAAGTACAGGCTGCAATCAAAATTTCTCTTTGCTTTGGCATGTGCATTGTGATAGCTTCTTGATTTATTTCTGATTAACTATCATTAAAATAAGTAAAAATAGTTTTTCTTACTAGTTTAAAGATGCATGTTCTGCATAGACCACAATACAGACTACAGGATTTATTATGAAAACTCATCCATTGCTTATTCTACAAGACATGGTGAGGCAGTTTATTAAAGTTTTAGTTTAAATCATGTGTGTTTGGAAGCAAATCTTCCATCAGCCCCAGTAATCATACTTTGATATGCATCATAAAGTTGTTTCAGAGCACACAGACTGGATTCCTTTCAGATTAATTTAAACCATGAGATGCACTCCAGGAGGGCACCTAATGTGCTCCAACAGGAACTAGCACTGCATCTGTAGAACAAGACAGAGATGATTGTAAGTAAATGATGCTGAAATGTATTCAGGTTGTCAGCTGCTCAACACCAACTTTTTCATTCTTCAGACCAACTTCTATTGCAACACACTATTTACTAAAATAGATATAATCAGTGGCTTTTGTAAACCTTAATCTATTTCCAGATTAGCCTAGAAATTCTTCCTTAAGAACTGTTGAAATTAGTGCTCAATTACACTCGTTTTTTTTCTTTTTTTGAAAAATAGTATCAGAGCTTTTAATAAATGCACAATGTAAAAATATTGTGAGAAATGAACCCTCATAAATAATTTCCTTTAATTTGAGATCTTCAGTATAAAATCTCAGTATTTAAAATTTTTATATTTTCCTTGATTATATGCTTACAAGGAAATATGTTCTACAATTTTTTTTATCTCAGTTTTTGAATGTTTGTTTGAATAGGCAAATTCAAGAAAGTTCAAAGGAACAGAAATCTGAATATGTACCCAAGTGTACAAAAGAAATTTCATTCTACGAGCTTTACAGTGAGGACACACATATGAACTGTGACCATGTATTCAACAAAAGCAACTCAGACTTCATTGATCACAAATACTCACAATAGTTTGGAAGTTATACCTAGTTTTAAAATTATTCATATTAAAGTATTGAAGGCTTTTAGTAAATGTAAGAGAGAATTAATTTTAAAATTTAAAAAATAATCTAAATTGCATAAGATTTTTCTAAGATGATATTTAACATTTGTAAAAAGAGAAAAAGTAGGTGATAAGAAATGGAAAGTTAATATTTACTTGAGCCTGAAAAAAAATCTATTCACTGTTACATATCTGCATATGTTTTTGAGACTGTATCATTTTTTATTATGACTCTGTCTCAAAGGTTCTTGTCACCTTTCCAATTTATTCTTTGTTCCTGTTTTGTATAATACCGATACAGCCTTTTTATTTCTTTCCCCATGTAATCTCTGTATCTTCCCCATACTGCTCCAAAATTTTGGAAGTTTTTTACATCTGTAGGGTAAGAACTCAAAACAACCTCCAGCTCATCCACTGTACCTGTTATGTGAACTGAAACAATACAGAGCAAGGGAACGCTAAGTGTTCTTCACTGTTAATCCTCCTGAATATTTTCTTTTCATGGAGGCATATAATAACTAAATTATTCTAAGGAAAGCTGCCACAGTCCCGTTAAAACCAAACTACCAATTAGTGCCATTTTCTGGATCTCTTATTGATCCCTTGCTTTTTGTCCATTTAGCCTATGAATTTCTAACATCATATCTAATATCTTTTATTGCTCACATTGGAATTGCCACAGAATAGTATTTACCAGGCATTCATAAAAAAAAAAAAAAAACACTAATGACCTCTCCCCTGATAAGCATATTGTAATAGCTGCAAGGGAAAAAATTAACTGAACAAATCCATTTCTGTGGGAAGTTTCTTTCCTTTTTGTGTACTAATATGACATGCACAAGCTGTTATTTATGAAGTAAATGGTATTTTTACTGAAGCTATCCTGTGATCATTATCTGCATTTGATTTAGACTGTAGACTTAATTTTTCTCTCCACTGCAGTAAGAATTTAGGGTACCAGTATGTAATTTTACTATTTGCAAGTACTTCAGGTGCTGAAATTACCATCTTTTCCAGCATCCTATTGCTGAGAATCCAATTGCTTTTTCCATCTTTGAATCTCGAGCAGGTAAGTATGTAACATTTCCTCTGTTGTAAATTGGTAGGTGTTGCTGCTTGAAACTTTTTATATGCTTAGTGTTTTGAGAGGGAAGGAGATAATCCCTCCATTTCATGCTTTTACTTTTTTTCGGTACCCTCACACTGAATAAATGTCGTGCACTGTGATAATTCACAGAATCACAGAATCTTAGTGGTTGGAAGGGACCTTTGAGATCATCGAGTCCAACCACATTAAAAAAAACAAACAAACAAACAAAAAAAACCACAACACACAAAAACAAACAAACAAGCAAACGAAACAAAACAAAACAAAAAAGCACCCACCAACTAAACCCCACACCCACAACCTCACACACAACACCCCACCACAAACCAACAATCCCGGGCACTAGAGCATGCCCTGAAGAGCCATGTCTACACGTTTCTTAAATAACTCGAGGGATGGTGACTCCACCACCTCCCTGGGCAGGCTGTTCCAGTGCTTGACCAATCTTTCAGTAAAGTAATTCTTCCTAATATCTAATCTAAACCTCCCTTGCCACAGCTTCATACCATTTCCTCTGGTCCTGTTGTTATTCCCTTGGGAGAAGAGGCCAACCCCCGCCTCTCTACAGTTTCCTTTCAGGTAGTTGTAGAGGGCAATGAGGTCTCCCCTCAGCCTACTCTTCTCCAAACTAAACATGCCCAGTTCCCTCAGCCTCTCCACATATGACTTGTTCTTTAGACCCCTCACCAGCTTGGTGGCTCTCCTCTGGACACACTCCAGCAGCTCAATGTCCTTCCCATAGTGAGGGGCCCAGCACTGAACACAGTACTCGAGGTGAGGCCTCACCAGTGCCAAGTACAGAGGCGCGATGACTTCCCTACTCCTGCTGGCCATGCTATTCCTGATACAAGCCAGGATGCTATTGGCCTTCTTGGCCACCTGGGCACACTGCTGGCTCATGTTAAGCCGGCTGTCCACTAACACTCCCAGGTCCTTTTCTGCCGGGCAGCTTTCCAGCCACTCAGCCCCAAGCCTGTAGCGTTGCTTGGGGTTGTTGTGACCAAAATGCAGGACCCGGCACTTGGCCTTATTAAACCTCATCCCATTGGCCTTGGCCCATTGATCCAACCTGTCCAGATCCCTCTGCAAAGCCTTCCAACCCTCAAGCAGATCAACACTCCTACCTAGCTTGGTGTCATCCGCAAACTTACTGAGGGTGCATTCAATCCCCTTGTCTAGATCATCAATGAAGATATTGAACAAGACTGGCCCCAAAACTGAGCCCTGAGGGACACCACTGGTGACCGGCCACCAACCAGATTTTGCTCCATTAATCACAACTCGCTGGGCAAGGCCACCCAGCCAGTTTTTTACCCAGTGAAGAGTACACTTGTCTATGCCATGATTCGCCAGCTTCTCCAGGAGAACGCTATGGGGGATGGTGTCAAAGGCCTTACCAAAGTCCAGATAGACAACATCCACAGCCTTCCCCACATCGAGAAGGTGGGTCACATGGTCATAGAAAGAGATCAAGTTGGTTAAGCAGGACCTCTCTTTCATAAACCCATGCTGGCTGGCCCTGATCCCTCGGCTGCCCTGCACTTGCCGTGAGAGCTCACTCAAGATGATCCTCTCCATGATCTTTCCCGGTACCGAGGTCAGGCTGACAGGCCTGTAGTTTCCGGGATCCTCCTTCCGGCCCTTCTTGTAGATGGGCGTCACATTGGCCACCCTCCAGTCATCTGGCACCTCTCCTGTTGACCAGGATTGTTGATAGATAATGGAGAGAGGCTTGGTGAGCTCTCCTGCCAGCTCCCTGAGAACCTTTGGGTGAATACCATCCGGCCCCATAGACTTATGTGTGTCCAGCTGCATAAGCAAATCATTAACTACTTCCTCCTGGATTACAGGGGGGTTGTTCTGTTCTCCATTCTTATCTTCCAGCCCAGGAAGCTGAACACCCTGGGGGTAGCTGGTCTGACTATTGAAGACAGAGGCAAAGAAGGCATTAAGTATCTCAGCCTTCTCCTCGTCCTTGGCTGCAAGGTTTCCCCCCGCATCCAGTAAGGGATGGACATTCTCTGTCACTCTCTTTTTGTTGATGTATTTATAGAAACTTTTTTTGTTGTCCCTTATACTAATGGCCAGGTTGAGTTCCATCTGGGCTTTTGCCTTCCTAATTTTTTCTCTGTATGACCTAACACAATCTCTGTACGACCTAACGCAATCTCTGTACTCCTCCTGAGTTGCCTGTCCCCTCTTCCAAAGGTGGTAAACCTTCTTTTTTTCCTTAAGTCCTATCAAGAGCTCTTTGTTCATCCAGGCCGGCCATTTTCCCCGCCATTTAATTTTGCGCCTCATGGGGACAGCCTGCTCCTGGGCCTTTAGGATTTCCCTCTTGAAGAGCGTCCAGCCTTCCTGGGCTCCTTTGTCTCTCAGGACTACCTCCCATGGGACTCTCCCAACCAGGGTTCTGAACAGGCTAAAGTCTGCCCACCGGAAGTCCAAGATGGAGGTTTTGTTAACCCCCTTCCTTACCTCACTATGAATGGAAAACTTAACCATTTCATGGTCACTAAGCCCAAGACGGTCTCCGACCTCCACGTCCCCCACTAGCCCTTCTTTGTTTGTGAACAGTAGGTCTAGCAAGGCACCTCCCCTGGTAGGCTCTCCTACCAGTTGTGTCAGGAAGTTATCCTCCATACACTCGAGGAACCTCCTAGCCTGCCTGCTCTCTGCTGTGTTATATTTCCAGCAGATGTCTGGTTAAGTTGAAGTCCCCACCTAGAACAAGGGCTGGCGTTTGCGAGACTGCAGCCAGCCACTTATAGAATACCTCATCAACCTGCTCATCTTGGTATAGCAGACTCCCAGCACAAAATCACCTTTGTTAGCCTTCCCTTTCACCCTTACCCATAAACACTTCACTTCTTCATCACTGGAGTCTATCTCTATAGAGTCAAACAACTCCCTAATGTACAGAGCCACACCCCACCCCCCCCCCAGCTCCTTCCTTGCCTATTCCTTCTGAAGAGCTTATAGCCACTTATTGCAGCATTCCAGTCATGACCATTGTCCCACCACATTTCCGTGATGGCGACTATGTCGTAGTTGTCCTGCCACACAATGGCTTCTAGCTCCTCCTGTTTGTTGCCCATGCTACGTGCATTAGCGTAGATGCACTTGACCTGGGCTACTGATTTCACCCCCATCTTTGGCCCTTGACACTCAGGTTCATTACCAGCGGGCCTGGTTTTATCCCCATCCCCCTTAACTTTCTGCTTAAAGCTCTGTCCATGAGCTTTGTTAACTCTTAGCCTAGTACCCTTTTCCCCTTCTAGGAAAGGGTTTTCCCATTGTTCTCTAGCAGTAATTTCTAAATGTCTATCACCTTTCTCTGATGAAATGTCAGAGTGGGAGTCCTCACTAATGTGGCCTCCTTCAAACCGTGGCATGCTTTCCTCAGGTTTAATCTTGACAGGCCCAGTTATCTCCCCTTCCCCCCTCATATCTAGTTTAGTCCTAACACGCCCAGTTATCCCCCCCTCCCCCCTCATATCAGGTTTAAAGCCCTGTTAACGAGTCCTGCTAATTCCTGTCCCAAAATTCTTTTCCCCCTCTGGGACAGGCACATCCCACCTGCCACCAGCATGCCAGGTGTCTCATATGGCAACCTATGATTAAAAAACCCAAAGCCCTGTCAATAACACCAGTCCCGAAGCCACGAATTGACCTGCTGTCTCTTCCTATTAATTTCCTCACTCATAATAGCCACTGATGGGATAGAGGAGAACACAACTTGTGTTCCCGATCCCTTAAGCACCCTTCCCAAGGCTTTAAAATCTCTTTTAATTGATTTTGGGCTCCTTCTTCCCACATCATCACTGCCCACCTGAAATACTAACAGGGGGTAATAATCAGAAGGGTTGACTAGAGTAGGAACTTTGTCCAACACATCCCTGACCCGTGCCCCAGGGAGGCAGCAGACTTCCCTGTGAAGCGGGTCAGGACGGCATATTGGTCCCTCTGCCCCCTTCAATAGAGAGTCACCCACAACGATGACCCTTCTGCTTTTCCTTTTGGAACTAGTTGTGATGCCAGGTCTACGGCGACTTGGTCTTTCTGGCACTTCCTGCCTAGATGTACCACCCTCCTCTCCAACAGCCAGTTCCTCCTGCAAGATTCCGTACCGGTTCTGCAGGGGTAACTGGGGAGGTGGAAGGGGGAGGGAGGGGATTTGCCTGCTTCACCTAGCAGGGACATGTTTCCATTCCCCCTCTTCTCTGAGATTCCCTTCTGCTGCTGGGTGAGAAGTGGAGAGGGGGTCCTCTGGTGTGTGTGAGGCCTCAACATGTTCCCTTACTCTCAGGGAGTGAGAGTGATTCCTGCCAACAGCCTGTATCCGATTCTTTAAAGGGCCGTTAACTTCACTCTAAATATTAATTGCAGAAAACATACTGTACTCGTAAAGATCAGCCCTAAGGAAGAAGACAAAAAAAAATTTAAAAAAAAATCTAGTGATATTCATCCCATTTCATAGTCTGAAGTTGGAAACAAGGATAAAAATATGAAAGGAGAAATATTTTGTCACTTAGGACTATTCTCCCCCTCACTAATTCCTATAATTTCAGACTATAAAAGTTGATTTTATTAGGGTGGACTGATGTCAGAAGTTTCTGAAGTTTTGGAAAAAAAAATCACCTTGGAATAAGAAAGGGCTTCTGCAAGTGGTAAGCTGAAAAAAACCCATGACCATCCCTAGAAAAGACATTGTTGAATAGTAGTAGCCATTTTTATCTATGTACTCATCCATTTAAGATGGAGTGGTTCCTGCCATTGACATTTTATATGGCACTGTATTTTTTGATCAGACTCTGCCTTTTGCTGTCACATTTTTCTTCCAGATGAAATCCCAGTCAGAGAGAAGAGAAATCTAGATGCATCCTGTTTGTTTGCTTGTTTGTTTTAACCAGGAGAACATATTACAGGGCTCTTCTTTTGGGTAGAAAAGTAACTTTGTATTTGACAAAAGCCTGATGCTTCTGATCATGTAAGTTTTTACAAGTCCATGCCCGTGCTTCACATATCTGTAATGATGAGTAATGCCTGTCCCTTACATCCTCCATGAAGTGGCAAATCAGACAACTCACTATGATTATCTTAGTATTTAAATTTTCTATTTTGTATGCAGCTATTTACTATCCTGTTCCCATTGACTAGAAAAAAAAAATCTAGTCACTGATTTTAATGACAACAGAATTGTGTTTTATATGTAGCTACCACTGTATCTCCCTAGCACTATCTAAGTAAAAAAAAAAGTAGTTGGTTGCTTCATCTTCACCTATATTTAAATATGCTTTTCTTAATATAGCATATTGCTCGGTATTTCTGTAGTACAGAGGAGCACCCTGGTTACATACCTTCCGTACTCTTGCAAAGAGTTTAAAAGGAATGTCTTCCTTGGCTTCTTCCTTCATAGGTTCTGTAAAAAGACAGCATTAGTGATCATAATAACATTTTGAAGTTAGAAAGTAGGAAAAACATATTCTTTTCCATATGGCATTCAAGTTTCACATTGTCACAGGTCAGCCTCTAAGCATCATTTTAAATGGAAAGCATGATGCAGTGCCGCAGTTCATATTATAAACTTTACATTAATAGGTCATTTAAAAAGTGGCCTGATTATACAAATTCTACAAAATTATGTCATTCCTTTTATTCTAAGTCATATGAAACAGAAGAATGAAGATACTAACGGAATCACTGGGTATTATAAATAGATATCACATTCCTTATTCATCAGTGCAGAACCAGCATAGCTAGGTGACTAACTCGGATCATTTTGGGTTTCTTACACTGACACAGTGCAAAGCACCACGAGTAAGATGTGAACTCTGCCTGGGTTTTTCTGTATCAAAAAAGTAATGAGCCTGCAAAAGAGAATTTATTCTATTAGACATGTAGAGTATAAGACTTGAGAGCTGGGATGGCAATCCAATTCCGTTAATATAGACATGGGTATGGTATTAATTGTTCTCATATAGTAAGAGTCATCACAAAATGTAACAAAAGTATTGAAATTTCCTTTACACCTTTTGGTGCCCAAAATATTTAGAAATGATAAACCTAATACAGCAATGAGGACATGAGAAAAATCCTAGGAAGATAAAATCCCCAAGTGACATTTATAAAGAGATTTATTTCAACAGTACTTAGAAATACTTATATCCATGGAAAAAGTGTTCATAATAAAGCTTTTACCTGGCAATATATACTGTAAGTTGTTTAACCTTCAACAAAATATAATGTAATAAAGAACACATTATATTTTATTTAATAGTTATTTCCTCAGATTTGAAAATGTCATCTTTATGAGCTGTTTGTCACTAAAAGTCACTACAATTCTTTGTGAATTTGAATGTAATCTTCCACTTGTAGCAGATCAGTTTACTAAAATGATGTCCTCAAGATATTGTCAGCTGCATTATGAAACAAGACCTTCACCTATTCCCTTCATTTTATTCAAGAAAGTGTAATATGAAGAGCTTTTCTTGTAATCCTGAGATATGACTGAATGAGGTTTTTTCAATGATTTCTCAATACTCACAGCAGTGTATCCTTTCTAAAAAAACATGAAGACTTATCATTCCCCTTTGACTACGCCTGAATTATTTTTGCACATAAATCATTGCTAATGCAATTTTTAAATTATTAACTACTCCCAATTACAGTTTTATTTCAAGAACTGGAAATAGTTTTTGAAAACTTTCAATGTCTCTAATGAGAATTGTACCAAGCTCACAGATTGGTAAGTTTTGACAGAATTATTTCTTTATCTGTTCTTTCTAAATGATCATTTTTTGAATATTTGGAAAAACCTACCTATTAAGATAGCTCACAGTAAGTTCCAGTTCTTCCATATCATTCAGAGCCCTTCCAAATGTGATGGCAGAAATATTTATACTGCCATCTGAATCAGCTTTCCATTTTCATGGGAAGCCTTTCCCTTAAGAATTTTTTTTCAATCAGTTGTCATAGTTTCGGGTAGACAGAATCTTTAGGATTCTTGGGAGAAGTGTGATTAATCATTTTTTGGAGACACTTGGTTTTCAGAGAGAATGCTGATAAACAATGAACTAAAGTAAATTGCAGATGAATGAAGTTGGGCCAAAGTTATTTAGCTCAAGAAGACAAGTTACTGAAGCACAAAAAAAAGCTCCAAAACAGCTGCTCTTATTTATTTTATTAGAAGATGGAACGCTGTTTCCAGTTTAAAACTTTTTTTCAGCTTTTTCTTGCTCTTGTATACATCTCCCATACCTTTGTGAATTGATTTTTGAGATTCTTCTCCTTGATTCTTTTGTCATACTGTATTCTGAACATGTGTGGATGCAAAGGAAATTCTGTCTTTTTTTATATCTCTTTCTGAAAATTGAAGCAATCAAAAAAAATTCCAAGGCAACAAAAATATAAACATCCATCATCCCAATGTAATGTTAAATTTTTCTTTTTGTTGTTGTTTATATCACATTGCACTATATTTATACAACAAATCTTCTGGGAATTCTCTTAGGACCAGCAAAGTTTAATTAGAAAAGATCTATAATGTCATTTCAGCTGTAGGGGTTTGCTAAGATGAAGGACATCTCCTCTTTTCCTGTGCATGAGACCCTGAATGAATTATCTTCTACTTTGAGGCTTTTCTAGTATGACTACAAGTCTTTTGATCATGAAGGATCATTTTACCTCATGAAAATGCACATGAAATGTCTGCTTTGACCCTGATTCTCCTTCGCAGTAACAGCCAGTCTCCTCTTGTAATCTATTAGTCCACAGTGTTTTTTCATGTCTACTGATGAACAGAAACCCCTTTTTCTTGGATATTGTACAATTTCTGTTCCTAGCTAGAATAAAATGTCTTTTCTACTTTCAATTAAAAAAAAAGTTTAAATAAATTTGTCAAAACAACATTGTTCCTTTGGCTGAATATATATACAAATAATGATGGAGAAAATATTTATTTTTAATTATGTTTTCATTTTTTTTGGTTGGCAATGCATTCCAATGTTTGTTTATATATACACATGCGCACATACAAGAAGTGTACATATTTTTTAAAAGTAAATAAGAACTGCAACATCTATCCAAGTTAGCAAGGTTTCTCTTCATATGTTACCATGACATATAATAATAGTTGAGAAAATTGGTTCTATCTCCTTTCACTTTTAAATGCTAATTTAGTTAAGACAGGTTGTGCTAATTATCTCTGCACAAGCTGCTCGAGTTATACTAGGTAACAAGACTGCAATTTATCCCTGACTAACTATATTGATTTCTCTCTTGCCAGCTATAATCAGATAAATAAACCAATAAACAACACTTGTTCTTATCATCTCTGCAGTTCAACAATACTCAGCTTCATTTACTGTTTTCTGGCAAACATCTCTGCAGAACTTACCCTTTTCATATCTAGCTGGTATATGAGCTGTCTTCTCATACCTGATACATCATTTCCTTAATAGCAGAAACGTAAAGCAAAGTGAATCCCTAATGAACATAAGCCTGCTTTGGGACTCACATTCCACTGCTTTAGTCTTGCTTTAAATCAATGTTTGCATTGTTTTGTGTTTTAACATCCTAATTTGCTGGTAATAGCAGCTGTTCTCTTAGCCTATGCATGGATACACTTATTTACTCTTCTCTCAGCTGCAAGCAATACTGGATTTTTTAGAGACTACTCTCATTCTGAATTATTTCAATATCCTTGGATTTGACTCTGCTGTCTTTGATTTCTGTTTCTCTTGGAAAGCAAGAAGCTTTGAACTATGGCTCTGTCTTGGTGACAGAGCACTGACACAGCTGACAAGCACTTTATACATGAACATGTTACCAAGCCAACCTTTTGAAACAGTAGATCTAAGATCAGTATCAAGCATGGAAATTTGTTTTAATATTTAGTCCTTCTCTGAAATGTGAGCTGACTTGAAAGAGATTTATATTAGCTGTGCACTATGACTCAACCAGAGTAGCACCTTTTTCTTGGATCTTTGTCACTTGAGGCAGGCAATTATTCATTGAGTGAGAAAGCCTACTTCTGTAGCTGAGATAGATATAGAAAACATACCTTAAATTTCCTACTTTACATAAAGTGTATGAGAGGTGAAAATCTGGATCTTCTATATCTAGGTGGATCCTTACATCAAAATGTATTCTTTCTACCTTAGACATTTAATTAAGGAACATGGACTAGGAATAGTAAGACATTACCTAACAGCAATTTTTAAATGTCTTAAACACCTCATAGCAATCTTTCTTTCACAATATTAAAGGCAAGTGATTTTTATTTTTTTTTAAGATAAAAGATGCTGAGATCTCTACTTCTTTTCACAGGGAATGAAAACAAATATCAAGATCTGTATTTTTTTCTCAGAAAAAAGAGATTCTACTTTCCACCCAGCCCCTCACTATATGTCTATCAAATGAACAAAATGAAAAAAAAGACTTAAATCTGACTTTAAAAGCACTATTATTTACCAGTATTCATTACATGGCTATATGGAGTGAGACTGCAAGGAGGAACTGGGATGCCTTTGGGATCTTCAATTGAAGATTTCCATCTCTTAAACTCTCCAGGCTTCTCCTAAGCCTGCCCGTCTTAATTTCAGCCTTCCAGAGTTCTTTTAGTTGAGTATTATTACAATAAACCTTTTATCACCAATCATGTAAAGGATTTATACTCAACTTTAACTTCACTGCAATATCTCTTTTTGTACCTTTCTACCTCCAGATTTGCTTACATAAGATGTTTTGATATTTGTATATAATGTAAGACAAAAATCTATAGATCCAGCAGATGAATCTGAGCAGAAAGAAGAGAAATTAGGTTACTTTTGGTTTTTAAACATTCACATGAGACGATAATGGTTAGAAGGGTAGCTTATGCAAGGCTTTTAGGCCTTCAACTATAACCACAAGATGAAGAGGGAGAGGTTAAGGTAATCAAAGAAGTTTCAAAAATGTCCAGGGAAATATACAACACTGATTATTTTGTGACAATGAAAAATTCACAGATTTGCATCCTGGACCAATGTGAACAGTATGTGAACAGCAACTTTGGAAGTAAGGTTGGTGGTGGAGGGGGACATAATGGTCAGTTCTGTCAAAGTATCCTGTATAGTAGGATTTAGTGATATTGCCCACTGGGACGTCTAATTTTTAAAAATGCGTTGATGCCTCTAAATCTTTGCATATTCCTACCATATGTTTTATGAAAGCTGTCATATCTATTATCCATATAGGCCATAACAATAAAAGTAGAACATAGTGAATGTAGTGAGGATTTATTTTAAAACTTACTGGGTTTATTTGGAAAAAAATAAAGTTCTTAATATTTTCCCATTGATCTCTTTCAGTGTTATCTGAATATTGCAGCCTTCTGTTGCACCACTCAGCAAAAATTCTTCACAAGTTGCAAGTGGAAGTATCTCACATTAAAGTTCAGTGTAAAATTTTCAGGATCATTTCCCTTTACAAGAATTTTGAGATTTCCCAGGCCCAAAATTCATTTATGCCTCAGTCCATCAGTTTCTCTAATATAAAAATTATCCACCTGGTCTGAACTACTGTTTCTGCTGTAATTGCTAAATCATTGACATGTGCCCCTGCAGGATGGCAGCATGACCTCTGTATTCGTTAATGGGTCTCTCCTCTCCTTTTGCAGCTGATTTAACTAGCAGTTTCATTGCAAATCTAAAAATGTTACAGAAGGTGGCATTTGTGTTATAATAACCTTTGTAACCCTATGACAGCTCCTCCAACCTGGAGCTCTGAACAAGGTCTAATATTTTCAGATGAATGACTGAACCTTTCCAAGAGTATAATATGTGCTTATATGGATTTTTAATTAAGAACTGCCCTAGATGTCCCAGAACACAGCAGCAAAATGCCATTAACTGTATGGGTCAGGATTGGGCCTCTATTGCATAAAAAGAGGAAAAACTACATTGCTTTTCTCATTTACATGGCAGTAAAATTCTGATCAAAAATGTAACACTCTTATAAGAGAAATGTGTCCTCTCTCTCTTCATAATGTTAATAACCCCTAGACCAATAATAAAAGATTCTTTCCCTTTTCATATTCAGTCAATAAATTGTTGCAGATTCCCTTAAATTGATTGGGTCTTCTTCCTTTGGTATAAAACAGTCTTTTGAATTCCATCTGTTCTACAGCAGTTTCTCAAGGTCCTAAGTCACTGTAATTCGTGTTCGAGTATTATCTGCCTTGCTTTTATATTGGAATCTTTGGTACTGCTGGAGCATTGTAAAGCATAACTAAAAGATATGCTATAGCTCAAATGGAATTTATGGGATCAATATAAAAATTATTGGATTAATTTCTTGGCATTATGCATGAAGCAAAAATTAGTAGGTCATAAATTGTCCTCCTTGGCCCTAAAATCTATGAAAATAGTGAGAACAGCAATATAGAATTTCATCCAGCCATTGCCACTGCTTAAGTTTGCACATCAAGGTTAAAATGACTCTATCAATATGCACATAGACTACAGACCAGATTTTCAGAAGAAATTATCTTTTGCTTCAGCAATTAAAAAGAATCTGGATTTTCATAAAACCCAAGCACTCAGCTTGCCAAGTACCTCACACAATCTGGTCGCTAATTTTTGTGAACTGTTTTAAAAGTACAGCTCTATTAAAACTAATTGCAGTTTTTATGGTCTTACAAACATGTTTTCTGCCCTGTATTTCTGAGCGGCACAGAAATAAATGGAGATACTCACCATGACATTTACCTGCTAACTTTAGAGATCTACCTCCGCACTAGATCTTTAAAGTCAACAGACAGGAATAGGCATAGTAAGGGCATAATGGCTTAACCTGTTCTGGGCATCTTCAATAGCTTGTGGCAAATAGCACTGGTGAGGAGTTCTTGGTTTTGTCTAGGTATCTAGGTGAATAACTTCACTGCAGCTCTATGTGTCTGATCAGATGAATCCTTGCCTAATTGCCCCCACACTGGAAATGTAGGAATTCGAGAAGGGAATGAACAGGTGAAACAAAGAAAATTTTTATTTCCCTGTTATAATAATAGATGGTATTTTCTGAAAAAAGTGTGGTGAGTTAATTGTCAGTGCTGCTAACTCCAGGGAGTCCTGCAGTTCTCACAGTGCCTGAGACAAGGGACTAGACTGTGTCTGCCTTTGTCCCTGATTTCTTTTCCCTCACTTAGCAAGTAAGTCTTCCTGTGCTTATGTTTTTTGTTCATAATGTATAAAATAACATTTTTCACTGGTGTGCTGTCAGAAAGAACATGTTCATCTTTTGGGAGACTCAATTATGACAGAGATGGAGACAAATCAGTACTGAAACACAAATATTTTATCTGCTTTTGGCAGTCATAATTTCTTTAGAAATCACCTCTCCTAGAAATATTGTTACACAGAAAACATATTTTGAGCATCTAAGTCTCTAAAATATTTGTTATATGTTTTCATTAAGTTCATTTCATTTCTGGGGCATTTTCATGCCCCAGTAAACTCACTCTGCCAACACTCATCCTGATACTAAGACTACATATATATTTTTCCAAAGCAATAATTTACATCACTAAACAGATTGCACAATCAGGAGACCATGTCAAGGTCCTGAATAGACTAAGAGGTTTTGTAACATCTTCCTCCTCTCCTTGGGTGCTTGGCTGCCCAAATTCAAGATCAGCTCTGATTTTGCTTAGCTTTGTAACTTGGGATCAGACTGCAGTGAAAACAGGTAAGCTGTGAGAAGGAGCTGTGGGGTCTCTGTCTCCATTCCTTGGAAGATATATTAAAGTTCAGGCCCGTGCCCTAGATCCTTGTGTGAGTTTTACTGCAGCTGTGCCACTGCCCAGCATCACACCTTGCTGTCCATGACTTGGCCTTGCTGACTTGGCTTCCTGGCCTGATTTCAGACCTTCATGGTCATGGCTGGCAATCACAGGGCTGTTGGCTGATCGCTGTCCCCAAAACATCTTCCTGCACACTTACTGTGGGATGGTGTCCCTTGTTGGTGGGGTCAGTGCCCTGCCAGCCTTGTCACTCCTGGCTCCTCTTCCCTTGCAGTGTTTTGCTGCTCCCCAAGTGTGCTCTGTGATACCACTTTAGGAAGTGCGATGGCTAAGGTAAGACTCTGTATATAATACTCTAAAATGTACTTATTAACAGAGTCTATCACTATTTCTGAAATGTAGAAGGTAGTTGCAGATAAGGACTAATCTTTATTAAAGGAAATACATGGTACCAGCCTAATCCTTGAGTACACTGCATGGACACATAATGTGGTACTCTTTTAATAGAAGTGACTTCTGTTATTTTTCTCTGAAGTAGTTTTCTCTGGGGAAATATATGTCTATATTTTTTTCAATATATTTTTGGACAGTGAATCTTTTCTCCCTTCTCAGTTAAATGTTTACTCATTTAGCTGTATACCGAACTCTAGGAGAGGGGAGGGAAAATCCTAAATAATAACAGAAATGATAAATTGTGGATGTGAAATGTGAAACACTGCTAGAACTGAAGCCAGCAAGTAACTATGTGAGATGATGCAGAAAAACATCTTCTGACACCTGACAACCGAAACCAGTTGTGCCTTAAGGCACTGGTGTTGGCAAGTACATGGAGAAGTGCCTTGCTGCATTCCCACAGTGCCCTAATAAGGTTTCAAATGAGAACAGCTAGCATCAAACAAAAAAGCTATCTGGTCCAGAACTGCTGTTTATCTGTTAAAAGAATTAAAGCATTAACTTTTGGTACATAGTTCTTAAATTACTATATTATATTGCAATGCACAGAAGCAGTACACGTGTTTAGTAGTTCATTATGCAGAGGTTATTTGTAAGTTGCAAAAAACCGTCCTAGAGGCAGCAGTTTCAAGAATGAAAAACAGTATTTAGGGTTGCAGATCACAAGTGAATAAACTGGACAAAGACACAGAAGCGGCTGATGGATTTTTAGGAACAATGTTGAAAGTAGCTGCTTCAGGCTTAGACCCTCTTTTATATTTAGTATGTAAATTTGAGAGCTCTGATAGTGAAAAACTCTCTTTTGTAGGTCATTTTGCAATATAATAAAAATTTTAGCTAGTCTTTTTATTTGAGGAAACAAGCTTCCCTCCCCCAGCTTCTCATTTTGTCAGCCCTCTTCCACTTGTATAAGATCATAACAATTTATATTTTCTGTCTAAACCCCAAGTTCCCTAAGTGTGAAGTGTTCACTGTCAAAATTCACTGTTATAAATGTGAGGGGAAAAAAAGTCCTATCCATGCTGATTCAATTAAAACTGATGAATTTTTCTGATGCTATTTGGCAGCATTAAGTGATCAAGGGGAAAAAGAAATGCTACCAGCTTAAACTGCACCTCCACTAGAGGGCTTTGCTAATACAGCAGTTGTCAAAAGCTTCTGTACCTCAGATTAATTTCTTAAGTAAATTAATTGAAGTGCTAGTTAATCAGCTTTTCCTCCCTTCCCTGCGCTCAGAAAGGCCCAGTCTATCAGGACTCTCCTGTTGTGCAGCTGAGCAAAGAGGGCCGATGGGTGCCAATGTGAGGGAAGGGAGACCGTACCCTGGCCTTCAGCATTGGCCAGGCAGGGTGAGAGGCTGCTGGGCTCTGCTGCTAAAGCTGGTTGGGAATTTTACACTAAGTGGGTACTGGAAACAAAGTAGAAATCATTTAGAAAGAAAATGCTTGTCATCATCTTCCTTCACAGAATAATTTCCACTTGCCATGAAATTACAGAATCTGTCTCTCTCTGGATCCATGAATTTTGAATCTTGCTGAACGGTATTTTACTAAGAGACATAAAGAGCACTCCCTTTTTCCATCCCTTCTGATGATAGCTCATAGATTTGCTGTTAAGACAATTTCTTGAGGAATAGAAGTAGTGAGTTCAGGTGTTGTAGCTACAGTGGAAGTGTACCAAAGCCTATAGGCTGGAGGGACTCATCAATCAGAGCATACAAGTTGGGAAAAGGCAACCATGAGCAGTAGTGATGAAAAGGGGTAGGTGAAACAAATGAAACACTGTAACCCACAGAAAGTATAGAAAATCTTAGTTTCTTTATGTGGTATGTTAGGTATAGGTTATAGGTTATAGGTATAGGTTAGGATCCAGATTCCTGTTTCTATGAAATTATAATGTATTTTATACTGACACAATCTGTTATTTCCATATTTCAAATGAAAGCAGTACTATTCTTTGCTTGCCTGTTGCATTTAACTTCATCTTTTTAAGTGAGTTCTCTTCATAAAGTTCAAAATGCTGTAAAAGTTTGAAGGTAGAAATGTAAAACTTCAGAGTACGAATAATCACTGGAATCAACTGAATTCATAGCAAATAGAGAAAATTATGGTGTGCCCTGAAGGAGCCGTATGTGCTTAGGATCCTCTCATATGCTTTGGGAATGGATATAGGAAAAAGGTCGGAATTGATGTACCATGGCAAGGAAATTACCTTAGGTGCTTCATAAGGTAATTTGTCTCCACAGGGAAACGAGAGATGAATTTGTGGGTTAAATACTGTTGAGTTGAGCCCGATCTCTGACAATTATTCATGCACTATTCGTGTATTCATGATGGGATTAAATAAAGCTATCCTGGATAAATCAAAATATTTGGACATTTTCCTAAACAACAAGTTTAGACATATGCAAAGTACATGTGTTATTTCACTTGAACATATTCACACAAAGCTGCACCAAAATGTCTACCATAGCATGACCAAGATCTAATCCTGACAAGCAATAAGCGCATGTTTACTTTCATGTATCAGTTTCTTCAATCTGTTCTTCAGAACGGTTCATATGATTAAAAATAAGCATTTTTTGTCTTTCCTCTCTGTGACTATGAATCCACTAGTAAATGAAATAGGGTGGAGTATGGGTGCACAAGGAAATGAGTGTACAATGCATTGTACAAGATTAATCAATACTCAGTTAGAACTTTGAGTAATTCTTTTCTGATTTGTTGTTTTTTCTTTTTTTCTTTTCCAAGTGACTGATTCCTTCTTGGTAGACTTGAAGATTTTCAATGTAAAAAAAATTCTGCATGAATTCTGATAGAGATTTTCTGTGGCAAATTATATTAACACACACTGAGTGATGGTAGCTAACCATGTGAACACACTTTGATTATTGCCAATGTGAAATGAAACCTTGTGCTTTAGCACACTTTAGCATACAGTTATCTTCACTGCCCTTTAAAATACCCTTTGTATTTGCAATAAATTAAGAGCACACACAAGGGCAATGGCTGCACCTCAATGAATGGGCAAAAAAATTATAAATTTTCCGATACTTGCCTGTACTATAAACAAAATTTGTACATGAAAACTTCAAAACAATTTAGAAATGCCCACAAAAGTTTGAATCTGATTTATTTCTCAACCCAAACCAGATTATTTTCATTGACTTGATGATGTTTTGGAGTTTTATCTTAGAGGATATAATACGAAAACAATGCAGATATATGAAAAGCATATGTTAGAAAGTGTTGTCAGCAGTGGTGTATGGGTGATGTTCTTCAAAGTACGTGGGTATAATTTTAGCTTCTTTGACGTTAAGTTGATCTCAGTGGAGCTAGAATTTCAGATACAGAAGACATACCTACACATGAGTTAGGGTTTTGTAAAGAACATAAAATGAAACAAAGGAATGAGTATTATTATAACTGGTTCCTCTTTGGTTCTAGTCAACAAAAATGGAGCAGTTGATAGAAGTTACAGAAAAAAGCAAAAGTTTGACAATCTTTTTGAAAATTGGTTTCATAGCATAAATATCACATTCCACTAATAAGGAAAAGGGATTAGATAGTCCTTCAGAAGACCTGTCAAAACTGACAGCTTAACAAAGAAATATCATTATTCACATAGCTGGATCCTAACATAAGTCACTATAGTTCTGAAGCAGACCAACAAGGACAGTAAATTCTGGTTCATTTTCTACCTTTAAACATCCTAAGGCGTTACCCAAGTTTTCTGGACACCTCTTAAATTCTCTAGCTAAACTATGAGTATATATTAACCTTTAAAGTTTATTGGTTTTAAGTAGTTTTCCTGGCAGCAATGACAGTGAACAGAGATACCAAATGCATTAAAGCACATAGTATCTTAGATTATTCTAATAATTTTCTTTGACCAGTATTTTTTTTAAATTGCATAATATTGCCAATAGGCCCACCATTCCTCTTGTGAAAGCAATGCATTCTTAAAGTATTTTTGCTTTATGTGAAATAGAGAAAAATATGGCAATGTTTTATTGCTGTTAGAATAATACTACATCTGGAGTAAAGTAAAAGAAAAAAACTTGAAGTGGGAGACCAAAAAAGTACATAGAGAAAAAAGAAGGCAGCAGAAGATTTAGCAACAAAGGGAATAAAAAAATAAATTGTTAAGAATAGAGACAATTATAAGGAAGACGAAAAATAACCAATAGAAATAAAGAGAATTATGAAGTCAAGTGAAGTCAGACTAGAAATAGAGAACTATGACACAAGAAAAAAAGAAAGAAATGTAAAAAGGCAATCTAAACAGAAAGAATTATAGAAAAAATGAATTAAAGTGTTTGGTGGATGACAAAGTTACAGAAGGTGGATATATGCATAGCAGAAATCCTGGAAGAAAACAAATCCAAGGCAGCCCCAAAAAAATTAGGGAACTTGGGCATTAAAGTATGTATTTGGCAAGAAAGCAAGAATGAAGAGGGAAATTGTTTATTCATCTGATCAACAATGGGAAACAGAATATAAATACACATGGATATACACGGGTAAGCCACTGAATGCTTCTTGAAATATTAATTTTATGCCATTCATTTATTCTGACAGGTATAAAAACAGTGCATATTTCCTTACTTTACTACAGGTGGTGTTTTCTGAGATGGAGTAGAAAGAAACTAGAAATATGCTCTGATTCTAGGAGTGATGAGAAAAAGAATACCAATGGAACATCTTCTGCCTGTAGTAAAACTTAGAGGTGTTTAATTTGAGATGCTGTTTTCTTTTTTCCCCTGACTCTGCAACCAGGGTTGCAGACTTGCAATGCTGTACAATATGACCTGCATCACTCTTGATGAGGATTAACATAATTTCAGAAAACCTTAAATCCATTAGTTACAAAAATCTGCAAGGTCATCTAGAAGGTGTCTATTTGACTACATGATGACTGCCTCCACTTGATTAATGCAGTCAACTTAGACTATTGAGATGTAAAATGAAGCAGTTTGTATACATTCTGCTTTACCCAGAGGCTATCATTTTCAAAGTCATTTCTGGCACCTAATACAACATAGAAATTGAAAAAGTTGGAGCCAACAATTTTTCATTTTGAAATGTCTTTTTTGAAGTTGGAAGATGCATATTTAATGGTTCACCTGAAGCTAGAATCTTCTATTTTATGTTGCTACAGTAACTAATTTATAGTGACATTTTGGATTTAGGATATAAAACACTATCGCTAGTTGGAATGAAAACTTTTTAACTTGGCATAGCCTTGTCATAAATTGCATTCTTATGTCTAATTATGGCTCAAAATTTCAGTATATTTAAGTTTATGTGAAGTATTTGGGGTAATTTATTAATGACTGTAATAAATGTCATATCCACTTTTAGCATTTGCAATTAAGTGCTCTTTTGATTGAAATTTATCTATAGTTTACAGTGTTAAACTAGGTGGATGTCAGTAAAATTTTCTTGAAATTTAAGTGTAAATGAAAATCAGTTATTTATTTTTTTCTTTAAGAATCAGAGATAATAAATAGTGATTATTAAATAATAAGGGATATGCACAAAAGGTCGGAAGCCCCTACAATAGTGTCAATATGGCATGAAGAGGTCAAAGTCTAAAAAAAGGGAACTTTTGCCATTGTATTTGTGATTGCATCAGTAAGTGGCTCCAACCTTGATACAAATAACCCAAATGACTGGGCTTAGGTATGAAATCAATGTTGAACTTGTACTTCATATGTGCATATTTCTGGAGAAAAACTTATAAACTATGTTTCTTCATGGATAATCTCCTTGTTTTCCTACAGAGTCCACCCAGCAACTTGTGCAGATTAGGGAAAAAATAGCCTTCTGTGGTTTCAAAGTATTCTAGCGTGGTCACTGCAGACTGCTTTTCCATCTCACTGATCATGAATCATAAACAGAATTTTCCAAGGTGTTAGACATCAAGCATCACAAAATTAAACTTAGGTACTTCTAAGAATCTAATCATAGCTATGCAACAGTACTTTCAAGAGTATTTGCTTCAAGCAATGTTTTCTGACTTTTAATTAAAAAATTAATTCAATCCAGTTGCAGAACAATTATGAGTTCAGTTCTCTGAGACTGGGAATGATGTTACATGTGTCCCACTGTATAAGAAAGTAACATCTGCAATGCAGCTAAATCTTCATTTAAGGATTCAGCCCATTGGTCAGTACGGACAGATGATGATATGGGCATAAGTTGAAAAATATCAGTACTCAAATGCAATCTTTGCTATCCCTTGACATTTCTTGGGAAAAAGCAGGGAGGTGTGTTCGTTCTTTTTTTCATCTGGTTATGTCTTAAAGTGTCACATAACCCTGAAAACTCTTTTTATTTTATTTCAACTTCCTTGTGTTTGATGCTTGGGACTGTGCACAAGAGAAAAAGTCCTTAAAATCTAAGAATAGAAAAAGCTGATTAAAGCTTACAACAGAAGTCTGTGATCCTTTAAGGTCTCAGATTAGAGAGAAAATAAATCATCTGCATGTATGAGTTGGATGTGACATGGCGTTAAAAACATATTTTACATATATGGACTGTGTGTTGTTAGAGGCATGTCTGTAAGTTATTTAACAGTTTGACTACTCAAAAATAATAGCAAGAGAGGAGATTGTACCTTGAGTTGTTTGATATAATCTGCATTGTAACAAAAAAACATAAATGTCACTATATTTTTCGCTTAATAAGGTATTGTATGATTTTTTCTTATCTCTATTCTTCCTCATTATAAAATAAGCATGCAATAACCAAAATTATACATCTATAGTTTCCAATAGAATTCAGTGGAACATATTACCTATCTGTAGTAATTCAAAAGAACTGCTGATAGAAATTATGCAAGAAATTAATCTGTATAGCAGAAAAAAAAAAGTAATTGGAAAAAAAGAGCAACTATTGTAAACAAAGGTAAATATACAGACTAGGAAACTAAAACGACAAAGTCAGTATGTTCAAATATGAAAGCAAACTGTGATAGAAGAAAACAATGCTTTCTACATTAACATAATTTAGTAAGATTATTCCAGTTAATCGGGGTTTAACTTCATAGCCCAAAGGTAAGGCATACATATAGATGTAGACCTAATGTTTAGCTCCTAGTACCATTTACGTATATTATGCACACATATATTTTTATGTATTTTACATATTTGTATATGCAAATATTTTATATTTGCAGTAGGTCATGGTTTAATAAAAATAAACAGCTAAAAGTAGACGGACTTTTGAGGAGAAGGGATCAGAAACTGAGAGTCTGATAAAAAATTCTTAGAGTAAGAATTTCTACATTTGTGTGGTACAATACTACTTCAGTGGAGAAGACCGGCTTATTACAGGGGAGAGCCAGAAGGTAATCATTGTCTGCTCTTTTGCAGCTAGAGAGTTCTTTGTTAATTTTGGGCATTAAAGATCCATTATGCCACTGTAGCCCTTAACTCTAAGAAAAAGGCTATGTACTGAAAATATATATTCTAGCAATACTTTTGTGTCTATTATGCTTACAGCAGTGTACTCTTACCTAGCTATTCTTTTGCACAAAGTCCTTTCCATTTTACTCACTAAAAAGTGGAAATAAAAATGAGGTTTAAGTTGGACAGAAGAATATCATGTGAAAAAAAATAGGCAACTTTAATATTCCTTGTTCAAGATAATTGCTCTTTAAAAAGAAAAACATTTTTATATTAAACATTTTTGTCAAAGCATTGAAGCTTTCTGCATAGAACTCAAAGAACAATTTAGGCCAATTTAGTCACATGTTAGTGTTTAGGGTAGTTTCTATAGAAGAGGAGTAAATTTATTCCAACTGAATACAAAAATTAAGCAGATGCACTTAAAAAATATATAAATAGCAGTATAGAAATAAATTAGTGATTTCGTGTGTCATGTACGTCACACATCATCAGAGATTACCTTGAGAATGATATTTGCTTAAAGTTTACAGCTGTTATGAATAATACTAACAGGGTATCCTAACAGCATACTAAAACGGTTATATACGTTACTCTAGATACAGTTTTGTATTTAGGGGAAATAAAACTACAGCAACATAGACTAAGAAAATAGATTTTTGACAATTAAATTGCCAAGGCCAGGGGAATACTATACATGTCTGCTACAGGCAAAACACTGAAAGAAAACGTATGTCAGTTTGAATAATATCTGAGGTTTGAGGAAGGCAAGAAAACCTTAGCTATCAAATTTAGTAAATGACACAGAGAAAAATTGCTCCATTCCAAGATTTGATCTCAATGTGAATAATTATAGAATTATAATTTGGGTTTATTTAAAAAACTGCAGTTATACTGTGCAGGCTACCTTCAAGAAATATGAAGCAAGACCTGGTGTGCTGAATACCTAATCATGAAAAATAACCTTCTAACCTACTTCTACACGAACAGTCTTTTTCATTTTAAAAGTCCACTTGCTGCTTTACTTTCTAAGCCAGGTACAGAAGTAAATTTCTAACAAAGTAAAATTCCCAACAAAGTAAAATTCCCAGAACTTTAGATGCCAATCAGGTGAATTGCTTTCAGAAAAATTCAGTCTCATTGCATTTTTATGGAAATCAAGTACTAAGGGATGGGGGGAGGGAGGAGCGTATATATGTGTGAGTACATATATATCAAGGTTTCTCAGCATGTTAGAGAATCCATAAATGCATAGCAGTGTTTGTGGAGCTATACCTTCATGTTTTCCTTCTCAATGATTTATTACAGCTAAACAATTCTTTTCATTCCATGCTCACTATATGTACTGTCCAGGTAAAGAAATTAGGGGCAGGAAACATTTGTTGGGTCATCTACTCTGTATCTTTCTGCCATAGGACATGATTTTTTATAGTACATTTACCTGTGATAATAGTCTTAGGACTAAAGCCATTGCCTACTTGGGACTGCTTTTTGTCAGTCCAGCAGAACTGAACACTGGAGGATGCTCAGACTAACCAAAGTGTCATAAACAATGTTCATGAGCAGTGAAGGACTACTCTGGGCATGCCACTGCCCCAGCCTCAAGGCAATAACAAAGAAAAGTCATCTCTTTCTCAGGGCATTTGGGATCCTTTTTGGAATGTGGTTTTAGAAAGAACACTTCTAACAGATTCAAGATTCTACTCCATGATTCAGGAGCCCAAATAATATGTTTTGTAGACTTGAGGCCTTGAGCTTTCAAAGCCCTTTTTTTTTTAATCCAGTCATACCTTTGTATTATGATATTTTCTTCTGAAGCATCTAAGATGCCTTAGTATGCTTAGTAATACTAACAGATGGACACATCTTCAGATTCAGAGTGGGTATGTATTTCTGATTCATTTTACTCATGCTGGTCTTGTTTCTTTCAAATTCAAATTGCAATAATGAAGTACTATTCTAGGAACACACTATTCTTAAGGAGTGACTTTTACAATTAAATACTCTTGCTGTTATGGCTTTGGCTTATATTGCATTATCCCTCTCGGAGGCAAATAACACGGCGGTATGGAGGAAGAAAATTACAAACCATTTCCCAATAAAAGAATAATTCAAGCTTTTCCCACACTTACAGGAAGAAGTTGTTAGATTGGGAAGGATATTAAAATTTGTCAGCCAACATAGAAAAATAACCATACATTTTATTCAAGTTCACCAAGGAAAATACATGAAAGTATCTACTCATTCTAGATGTTACAATTTATGAATCTCCAATCTGAGCAGAAATCACACTATAATACCCATTACAGTCAACAGAGTTCCAGACCATATAGTTAGATCAACCCTAGAGAGGGGTTGTGCTTACCCTGAAGTACCACATACAAAATGATTCAACTTTCTGTGGATGGGCACCTGGTGCTACCTGGGTGTCATAGCAGAAGCTGCCTTATTAGACCTGCCTTCCCAGAAGGGTTTTGAACTCTTGTAGATCCTCTGAGATATCTGCCACTCCTACAGACACCATAAGATGACACTAGAGTCTCTAATGTCTTTGACTTAACCAAAAGAATCTGGTTCTTACTCCAGAGAGCTAATATAAGTTCATATTGTGATTTCAAACAGAAATAAATATTTTATAGAAAAATTAAGAATGCTACAACTTTTGGAATTTATTTCTAGAAAATGAATGTCAAACTTTTCTGTACCTCTAAGCATTCCTTGTGTAATAAAATTATTTACAAAACATCTTCCATGCTCCCATATCCAAAGAATTTTTGTTTATTACACCATTCCGAAATCCTCTCCAGTCAGTATTTTCCTATGAAATTCTTATTGGCCCTCAAATCTGCCAAATCTACAGTGGGATTATCAATGTTGCTTGATAATAACTGAGATATATTCCAAAACAACTTTTTCTAAGAACCTTTGAACCTCTGTCCATAGCAAAAAAAAAACCAAAACAAAACCAAACCCAAACCAACCAACCAATCAATAAAAAAGCAAATAAAAAACCTCCTGGAGTTTTTGAAAATTCCTGGTAAAGAAATGTCTAGATAACATGACAACAGTGAATGAAAGACAGGCTAAGGCTTGAATGCTAATGCATGTCACTTGCATTGAAAGCTGTATGGAGACAAAGATTTATGACAGATGGTAAGCTTTTAATTGCATCTTGTTCAGGAAACATAAACACTGAGCATCTGTGGTCAAGTGACTAGTTATTTAATTGTCAATGAACTGGACACTTAAAATAAAACTGGAAGTTTATTCCAAACTAACACTGTTTCAGTTTTGAAAATTGATTTTCTTTTATCAGAATGGACTAAGCTACAAACTGTGCTTCTTGACATTGAGTTTTAGCTTTCTAACATATACCACACTTATATAGATCATGACTTAACACCAGCCAACAATTTAGCACCATGCAGCCTCTTGCTCGCTCCCCTCCCCCACCCTCCCCAAAACCAGCGAGTTGGGGGCGAAAATCAGAAGGCTAAAAGTGAGAAAATGCATGGGTTGAGATAAAGACAGATAACAGATAAAGCAAAAGCAACACACACAAGCCAAGCAAAATAAGGAATTCATTGACTACTTCCCGTTGGGAGGCAGGTGTTCAGCCATTTCCAGGAAAGCAGAGCTCCATCACATGTAATGGCTACTTGGGAAGACAAAGCGCCATCACTCCGAACATGCCCTCCTTCTTTCTTCCCCCAGCTTTATATGCTAAGCATGATGTCATACGGTCTGGAATATCCCATTGGTCAGTTGGGGTCAGCTGTCCCAACTGTGTGCACTCACAACTTCTTGTGCACCTCCAGCTTGCTCGCTGGTGGGGTGGTGTGAGAAACAAAAAACACCTTGATGCTGTACGAGCATTGCTCAGCAATAGCTAAAACATCACTGTGTTATCAACACTGTTTTCAGCACAAATCCAAACCACAGCCCCGTATTAGCTACTATGAAGAAAATTAATTCTATCCCAGCCAAAAGCAGCACACATAAAAATCTTGTATTGTTAAAAATGACATCATGCAATACTATGGATTAGTATCTTCTGCAGTAAATTGGAAGTAAAATGGATTTAAGGTGTACCTTCTTATTTAAAAATTCAGATTCCTTTTAAAGATATCTCAAATACCTGATCTACATGGCATATCAGATGTTATCATTTAAAATTTCCAAGGGACTGGAAAAAATAATTAATCTTCTTATGAAAACTACATCTTCAATATGTCAACTCATGAGAGACATGATTTCAATGTTGAGTTTACAGTGAAGCTCAATTTCAAGCAAATATATAAAAAATGTTGCTTGCGCAGCACGATTTAGGTTGAGTCGAGCCTTTGAACACAAAATATGCAAATACCAAAACATACAATCTTATAAATTTGCTTGAAATATAAGACTCATTGGTTCATCTTCTAAAAATGTTCCTACTCCCTAACTAATACTGATGCTTTTTAAACTGGAATCTTAAGATGCAAATTTTTTTTATCAAAATATGAATAATTTCAGTGTTAGGCAGCAGCAGGAGCCAGGCTGCCCTGCAAGGTGGAGGAGCCAGGCACCATGGGTGATCTCAGTCCTGGCTGTGCCCTCACCGACAGGAGCCATTCCACAGATCCCCAGCAGATCCTTGGAGCTGAGGTGGTTAAGACAGGGTTTAACAGTAGAGGAGGGGATGAACTGGGGGACGAGGGAGGAGAGCAAAGTAGAAAGAGGGAAAATAACAAACTGACCAGGAGAATTAGAAGTTTACCCATAAATTAAGAATAGGGTCAAGCAACAGAGATTATTGTGAGGATGGTAGTGTGGTGACTAACTGAACACCACCAACCAAAAATATGTAAATTCCTAAGATACTGACACAGAATAAGGAAATGAAAAGGTTAAAAACAGATGCAAGTGGAAACTTTCTTTTGTCATTAATAAAGTGCTGAAAACTGCAGATTTCCCTGAAATGAAGGTATGTATATGACATTAGAAGTAATATCCTCAAATATGAAGCTGTTCAAAATAAATCTTTCTCTTCTTCTGGGAAATTGTGTTTTGCTATCATTTCCTCTGGGAAATGATAGAGCAGAATTCAGCCATCAGTTGGGACACATGGCTTTTATTTCACATTTGAATTGTAGAGGCTATGCAAATGATCACTAATTGCTCTCTGGAGAATGGTGTGCCCCCTTTTTGATCTATGTATTTATCCTGTTCATTCTTCTGAGAGTAGAGAAACATTGGAGGAATTGCACAGCATGCAGTTTGAACAAAGGTTTTGAAAGAGAAGATGCTTAGGAATGTAAAGTGTGTCACATTTAAAATTCTTAGGTTTTTATATAGAATACAACTTGAGGAAAGGTTATGTGATGTTTTTAACTACACAACGCAACAATTGCTTTTGATTAAACATTTTTTTATTTACACTGACAAAATGTTTATAGACCATTATTTCTCAATGGTATAGTTGGTTGAATATAAGATATATATTCCGAATTTTAACTCTGTTACTAACATTTTCAAAAATATATTACACTTCAATTGTTCTCCAAACCATTCCAAAGATTGAAAGCCACAGGCAAGAAACAATAATTTACACAAAATGCTGTAAACATTAGAACTCTATTTGGTAACCTCAGAGTATAAAATAAGTTTAGCATTTCACAGTGTCTCCCGAGTGTGGTTCAGACGCTAAAGCTACTGTTGTGAACCCTGGCTCACTCTAGGAAATAGGTGCGTCAGGAAACTTTAAATCTGTGAATCTACATAAAATTGCTATCCTTTCTTTCTGTTTTTAAATGTACAGGTAAGACTACTGATATTCAGAGTGATATTATCTGTTCTTTCTATGCCTGGTCATTTTTAAAATACATCCATTTGCTTTTCTTTTCTTCTGTAGCAATATCAAAAATCTCTTGTGCAATATTCTACTGTCCAACGTGTAGGAAGTCCTCCTGTGGTGATCTGTAAAACAATTGAAAAGAGATTATCTTGCCCCTGTAGACACAAAGGTATCAACTAAATTAATGATTTATACTTTAACAGCTTTTCACCTTTATCTCAGATATTAAGAAATTCACTTACAAGCCAGTCAGTCTTTAAAATGTATGCAGCTTCACAGTTGCTATTGTAAATTAGTTATGAAAATACCATTACCCTAAAGGAAAATGACAAAGACCTAGCACATGATAACATAATTAAATTAAGCCCCTCAGCTTCAATATCATACTAAAAATACATATATATAGTAAGAAATGCTCTGGGATTGAACAAGTCTGGAAATTAGAATAAAAATTTTTCTCTCTTAAAGAATATAGGACACATTCTAGTGTACAAGAAGGAAATTTAACTCTGAAGCAGTATTAAATTTATTAAACTTTTAAATGTAACATTGTCAGTTAATGTTAATGTAACATTGAACAGATCCTCAACTGGTGTAAGTTGGCCTAATATCATTAAGGACAGCAGAAATATATTAATTTACATGTGTCTAGAATCTTTCCTTAGGGCTTTTTTCTCTAGTAAGCTATTCATGGAGCTCTAAATAACACTTTATTAATAATAACAAGGAATACATTTCACCAACAACTTCAGTCATCTACAGCTTTGAAAGGTCATGTCTGAAACCTATTCTGTGAATGGACACAGACATAGCTTCTATCAGCATTTTCCTAATTGGGCCATTCCTTAGGAAATTCCAGGAAAACAGACATTCTGAAGTTCCTTATCCTTCATGTGTTCTCACAAATGAGAGAAAAATGTCCATCAGGAAGACATCTTACAAGCATATATTTCATCTGAGAGCTTTCATTTTTACTATAATAACTCAGTTGTGAGAGGAAGGAAGGAAGGAAGGAAGGAAGGAAGGAAGGAAGGAAGGAAGGAGGGAAGGAAGGAAGGAAGGAAGGAAGGAAGGAAGGAAGGAAGGAAGGAAGGAAGGAAGGAAGGAAAAACTTAAATTTACAGAAAGTATTATTTGTTCTTATTAACATGCCAACTTATTCATCTAGGACCAACAAAGTTCTGAAACTTTTAAAAACATACTTCATTAGGAATGTTGCTAAAAAATAAATAAGAAACAAGAAAAATGTAAAAAAAATTGATAATATCAAGGAAGAGTTACCTCTGTGGGACATCTCTATTGTCAATTTTAATCTCAGTGATTATAATGTTCAGAATTTGATTTTTAGGACAGATTCAGCATACCTGGAGGAAGAAGTGATGATGACAATTTTTACTCTACAAGCTGGTAGCAGAAAACAACTGTATTTGGCAACATTATATGTTTAAAGTTATGGCGGAAATATTCTGTTTGGGGCATTTGACAACGAAGTAGAATGTACATTTTACAGTGCACGTTTAACAAGGTAGATTTGGATTATGGCTAATAGTTAGTAGCGAAACATTCTAATGTCATAGGATAGCAGAAAATGAAAACTAAAAGAGGAGGAGAAAAAACTTATGTTTTCCTTGAAGGAAAAAAAAAAAAAGGCTGCCTGAGATATTAAGCATTGCGGCATTCATGTACATTTTGGTTCAATATAATCTCTGCAGAGGTCGGATGTCAATCATTATTTTTGACATTAATAATAAGTTATTTCTACATATTCAGTAATCTAATTTCCATCTGATCATCTCAGTTGTACAGACTGATATTCAAAATTTTTGATGGCTGTTAACATGGGAAACATTAATAGACAGAAAACCAACTCTTAGAATTATAAATTTATTGTCTGCTTAATTTCTAACAGCTAGAAGTTACATCTACGAGTTTTCCTGAGACTTCTGGAGAGTTGCGAACATAAATAGCTTTTCCAGAAAGCACTTAAATATCAAGGTGGAACTTAGTTCTAGACATTTCAAGAACTCAACCAAATATTTATGAAGTATAAGCTATAAAACTATAGCTACATTTCATGATGAATTAAAGATTTAAATATTCCACTGAACAGTATCACCTTTATAGCAAAAGTTTCCTTCTGCCAAATATTTATGAAAATGCGAGTTAAAATTCCTGTTTTAATGTAGAGATTGATTTCTTTACCTCAGACATTGCCCCTTCATTTAAAAAGATTATCTGTATTCCCAAATGCACTTTTCTTTTTTTTATCTTTAACATCATAGAAAAGACAGTAGAATCTAAAAGTTCAGTGCTGCACTATAAAATTTGTTAAGATTATCTTAATTAATTTCCTTCCTTATCATTTAAAAAGAGGAATTCCACTTTATAATACAGTATTTATATTTGTAGGTAAGGCATACATTTCAATATATTCAATAAGTCTTGAAGGATATCCAGGGAACTCATTAAAGGCTATAACCTTGAGTAAACTTTATTTAGCATGGAGGTTACTGAAATAACGTAGTGTTTTTCAGAGGTGATAGTATGATTGCAGAATATTAAATACTTTTTGAAGTAAATTCACCTATTTTTACTCCAGATACTTTTAATTCACTAGTGAAGTAGATACAACGAGACTATAGAGAATATGAAGGACGCTGTTGTTCATATTTGGCTGAAAACCATTATTCTATGTATGCAACACTCATGAAGGCAGGAACATATAAAAGAATGATATTAGGAAAAGGAAAGCTTTAAGAAGGCAATCAGATCTGTGGGAGCCTAAGGGACTGTGAATTGCCACTCTACAGTTGAAGAACTAAGAGGGCAGATGTTGTCTGCTCCAAAAAACTGATCCAGCAAAACCCACAGGGTAACTGTTCTATACAGAGTCACCACAGGCAGCACTTTGTATAACCCTGGAGCAAGTAGCCTGAATCTCTTCTATCTTGTATTTTCTCTCTATTTGAGCTATCACATATAGCATTTATTTAAAATTATGGATTTTCAAGCTAACTGTTTTCTCATGAATTTTTCTATTATTATAAGAAATGTAGTTGTACATTGAGAGGAATTATTTCTATGCTAATAGTTAAGAACTAGTTAGTTTGCTTAATCTATTATTAAAATCTATGGGTTTATGCAACCACTCAGCTATGATGCTGACTAAATCACCATGCTTCTGGCTGTGAGAGTAGAGTGAAGCATTTTTAAAGGAGAATAGCAAACAGCAGGCAGTGAATAATTCAGATCTGAATAACAGAGATTTTCTCTTTTCATTCTGATGTTGCTTGTTTTCCTATCTTTCTGGTTGTTTTCTTTAAGAAACTCAGTGTTTAGAATAGTTTGGGTTGGAAGGGACTTTTAAAGGTCATCTCTTCCAACCTCCCCTGCAATAAGCAGGGACATCTTCGACTAGATCAGGTTGCTCAGAGCCCTGTCTAGTCTATCACTTCTGAACAGCCTGTAGCCATCAAGAGCTGCACTCCAGTCATAGGATTCATGCCACCAAGTTTCAGTAATGGCAATAAGGTCGTAGCTTTCTAGCAGCATGGTGGCTTCCAACTCCTCCTGTTTGTTGCCCCGCTGCGTGCATTGGTATAGAGGCACGTCAGCTGATCTGTCAGCCATGTCACCTTCTTAGAGGAACACCCCTTAATTCCTTTGAGGTATTTAAGTAGTGTTTCCCTCTTGGCTCCTATTACCTCAGGAGCCCTTGGCTCATCTCTCTAAGATTTTAAGTGTGCTGCAGTGTAGCCAGCACATCTCAGAGCAACAGGCTGAGGGTCTTTGCTAGCACCCCATCCCTCTAACCTTAGTGTTAGGTTACAGGTTGAGGCCCCACATAAATCAGAGGACCCCCTCGCCTCTTGTCACCAAGCAATAGGAGGAGACCTCAGAGAAGAGGGGGAATGGAAACAGGTCCCTGCTTGGGGAAGCAGGCGAGTCCCCTCCCGGCCCCTCCCACCTTCCCAGTTACCCTTGCAGAACAGGTATGGAGTCCTGCAGGAGGAACTGGCTGTTGGAGAGGAGGACAGTACACCCAGGCTGGAGAAGTCAGAAAGAACAAGTCATCAAGTCACCAAGCCTTGGGAAGGCTGCTTAAGGTTTCAGGAATGCAAGTTGTGTTCTCCTCTATCCCTTCAGTGGCAACTATGAATGAGGAAATTAATAGGAAGAGACAACAGGTCAACTCGTGCCTCTGGGACTGGTGTTATCGGCAGGGTTTTGGGTTTTTTGAGCATAGGCAGCTATACAAGACACCTGGCCTGCTGGAGGCAGGTGGGATGCACTTGTCCCAGAGGGGGGAAAGAATTTTGGGGCAGGAGTTAGCAGGGCTCATTGGTAGGGCTTTAAACTAGATATGAGGGGGGAAGGGGAACTAACGGGGCCTGTCAGGATTAAACCCAAGGGAAGCATGCCAAGGCTTGAAGGATGCTGGGTTAGTGAGGACTCTTGCTCTGTCATTTCATTTGAGAAAAGGGATAGACATTTAGAAATTTCTGATTACGAACAATGGGAAAACCCTATCCCGAAAGGGGAAAAGGGTACTAGGCCAGGAGTTAACAAAGCTCATGGACAGAGCTTTAAACTAGAGGTGGATGGGGAAGGGGATAAAACCAGGCCCACTGATAACGAGCCTGGGGGTAAAGGGACAAGGATGGGGGTGAAATCGGGAGCCCAGCTCAAGTGCATCTATGCCAATGCACGTAGCATGGGCAACAAACAGGATGAGCTGGAAGCCATGGTGCAGCAGGACATCTATGACATAGTCGCCATCACGGAAACGTGGTGGGATGACAGTCACAACTGGAATACTGCGATGAGTGGCTATAAGCTCTTCAGAAGAAATAGGCAAGGAAGGAGAGGTGGGGTGTGGCTCTGTACATTTGGGAGTGTTTTGACTGTACAGAGCTAGATTCCAGTGACGATGAAGTTGAGTGTTTGTGGGTAAGGATGAAGGGGAAGGCTAACAAGGGGGATTTTGTGCTGGGAGTCTGCTATAGACCACCCAACCAGGATGAGCAGGTTGATGAAGTATTCTATAAGGGGCTGGTTGAAGTCTCGCAATCGCCAGCCCTTGTTCTGGTTGGGGACTTCAACCTACCAGATATCTGCTAGAAATCTAAAACAGCAGAGAGCAGGCAGTCTAGGAGGTTCATTGAGTGTATGGAAGATAACTTCCTGACACAAATGGTAGGTGAGCCTACCAGGGGAGGCGCCTCGCTGACCTACTTTTCACAAACAAAGAAGGACTAGTGGGAGATGTGGAGGTCAGAGGCCATCTTGGTCTTAGCGATCATGAAATGGTCAAGTTTTCCATTCATAGTGAGGTAAGGAAGGGGGTTAGCAAACCTCCACCTTGGGCTTCCGGAGGGCGGACTTTAGCCTGTTCAGAACCCTGGTTGGGAGAGTCCCTTAGGAGATAATCCTGCAGGGCAAAGGGGTCCAGGAAGGCTGGATGCTCTTCAAGAAGGAAATCCTAAAGGCCCAGGAACAGGCTGTCCCCATGAGGTGCAAAATTAAAGGAAGGGGAAAATGGCTGGCCTGGTTGAACAAAGAGCTTTTGATGGGACTTAGGGAAAAAAGGAAGGTTTATCACCTTTGGATGAAGGGACAAGCAACTCAGGAAGAGTACAGAGATCTTGTTAGGTTATACAGAGAAAAAATTAGGAAGGCAAAAGCCCAGATGGAACTCAACCTGGCCATTAGTATAAGGGACAACAAAAAAAGGTTTTATAAATACGTCAACAAAAAGAGAGTCAGGGAGAATCTCCATCCCTTACTGGATGCGGGGGGAAATATTGTGACCAAGGACGAGGAGAAGGCTGAGATACTTAATGCCTTCTTTGCCTCTGTCTTCAATAGTCAGACCAGCTACCCCCAGGGTGTACAGTCTCCTGGGCTGGAAGATAAGGATGGAGAGCAGAACAACCCCCCTGTAATCCAGGAGGAAGTAGTTAATGATTTGCTTATGCAGCTGGACACACATAAGTCTATGGGGCCGGATGGCATTCACCCAAGGGTACTCAGGGAGCTGGCAGGAGAGCTCACCAAGCCTCTCTCCATTATCTATCAACAATCCTGGTCAACAGGAGAGGTACCAGATGACTGGAAGGTAGCCAATGTGACGCCCATCTACAAGAAGGGCCGGAAGGATGATCCGGGAAACTATATGCCTGTCAGTCTGACCTCGGTACCGGGAAAGATCATGGAGAGGATCATCTTGAGTGAGCTCTCACGGCAAGTGCAGGGCAGCCGAGGGATCAGGGCCAGCCAGCATGGGTTTATGAAAGAGAGGTCCTGCTTAACCAACTTGATCTCTTTCTATGACCATGTGACCCACCTTCTCGATGTGGGGAAGGCTGTGGATGTTGTCTATCTGGACTTTGGTAAGGCCTTTGACACCATCCCCCATAGCGTTCTCCTGGAGAAGCTGGCGAATCATGGCATAGACAAGTGTACTCTTCACTTGGTAAAAAACTGGCTGGATGGCCGTGCCCAGAGAGTTGTAATTAATGGGGTGAAATCCAGTTGGCGGCCAGTCACCAGTGGTGTCCCTCAGGGCTCAGTTTTGGGGCCAGTCTTGTTTAATATCTTTATTGATGATCTGGATAAGGGGATTGAGTGCACCCTCAGTAAGTTTGCGGATGACACCAAGCTAGGTAGGAGTGTTGATCTTCTTGAGGGTTGGCAGGCTCTACAGAGGGACCTGGACAGGTTGGATCAATGGGCCAAGGCCAATGGGATGAGGTTTAATAAGGCCAAGTGCCGGGTCCTGCATTTCGGTCACAACAACCCCAGGCAACGCTACAGGCTTGGGGAGGAGTGGCTGGAAAGCTGCCCAGCAGAAAAGGACCTGGGGGTGTTGGTGGGCAGCCGGCTTAACATGAGCCAGAAGTGTGCCCAGGTGGCCAAGAAGGCCAACGGCATCCTGGCCTGTATCAGAACAGCATGGCCAGCAGGAGTAGGGAAGTGATTGTACCTCTGTACTCAGCACTGGTGAGGCCTCACCTTGAGTAATGTGTTCAGTTCTGGGCCCCTCACTACGGGAAGGACATTGAGCTGCTGGAGCATGTGTAAGAGCCTCTCTGCATACCATTCCTTGGCATGAAGTACGAACATTGGTTTTATCACTCTAAGAACAAACAGTTTTCTCTACAATATGCTGTTAATTCCATAGAGTTAGAAGAGGCCTGGCTAAGATGTAAAATTACTGAACAGAATGTTGGTTCTGTTTTACCTCAAACCAGGACACATGTAAAACCTTTTTCCATGTCATAAAAAATATTTTTTATTTTCCCAGGAATTTTCATATATAACCAGTCTCAGATCTTTTTTCCTATTCTATGTATCTATTGTATACCTGTGTTTTTGTTACTATTGTTGGTTATTTAAATGATTTTCAATAGCAGGTCCTCTGCTGCTTTTTTACATCAACCAAGAAAAGGTAGACCTCAGCAACAGCAGCTTCATGTATTAGATAAATGTCACTACTCCACCAACGAGGAGCCTTAAATGGTCTTGAAATCATCAGAGGCAGTTCTTGTAATTTATATGGGTATTACGACTAGATGGTAAATTTAACTGAAATGGAAGGAATAATGAGATGTCCATCAATGTGGGTGATCTGGAGGTGGAAAAAGAATCAAGAATTCCTTATTTTCTTAAACATGCAGATTTGAAATATTGTTTCAAAACATCTTTGTCTTTTGCACAAACAGTAACCTAGTGTAGTAGTGTGGAGGTGTACTTGGGAGAAGGGGAGTGTGATATACCTGATTGGTTATTGAATTCCACTTTTTAGTGTGAATCTCTCAGTGGACTATCACAAAATTTCAGTGAAGACCGAGAGATTCTCTTTTTCTGCCTATAACCGAAAGTATAAAACAACAATCTTTTCAGCACAGACTTTTGTTGAAATGATCATGAACAGCAACATTCTAATCTCAGAAATTAGATCTCTCCATTAGAACATTTTGTGGCTTCATTGTCAGTTATGCAGGTGATCTCTTCGCAGTAAATGCAGACATGCAAGGACAAAACCATCAGAGCACGTAGGATTTCTTGCAGTGACTGAAGGACAATGTCATGGTGAAATGTACAGAGAATCAGCATGATGCTTTCTACTTACCAGTATTTAAAAATCTTCTGGATTTTACTTTTTAATACAGAATTCCCCACTTCTTATTTAAGAAGTGTGTTGTTAGTTTTGTAGACTCTGGAAAGTTTTGTGTATTCTGCCGTTTGTTTTCTGTGTTTAAAATTTCAGATGCCTAACTTCAGTAACTGGTTATTTTACAGATTTAACAAAACCATATTACTGTGTGACACCCCTGATGAAAACCAGTTCTTTTAAACTGCAGGAGCAATAACAGAAACGTTATACTGAAAAATCCTTGGTGTCAAGCATTTTTAAACTTTTGAGACAATTTACATATTTATAGGCAGTTTCATATTTCATGCCTATATTTACTGACTCTACATTTATGGACAGTTATTAACTGCCACACTGCAAGGCACTGAAACAGCTGATTGATAACACACATGAATGACTCTCTGATAGCAAGCACCATGCATTTTGTCTTGCATATTCTCAAGGATACTTGCGAGAGAAGATATGGAATCTTAAAATCGTTTTTATGTCAAGAAGGGAGGAAGGGTAAGAAATCTATTTTATTTCATAAGGCCACAATATTATCCACGTAAAAATTCTTGCAGAGGAGACTATATTTATGGTGCCCCCATATTTTTTTTTTAATGTAACTTTGATAATTTCATTTGATACTTTCCATTTAGATAGTCCTGATTAATATATCTGACAGAAACATTCCATACACTATCAGACATAATACATAATTGTCTATACTAAGTTGACATGTTTAAACTCCCTCATTTTTTAATTTCTTAGAGGAAGAAAATAGTATGGACATTCATAATCTATCCAAGAACAGAATGTAATGGACCACATATTGTTGTGGTGATGACAGAACTTCAAGGTAATGCTGAAAGCAGCTCCACTGTCATGCCTCAAGTAAGCAGTCTCTGGATGTTGTTAGCATTAGTGAATATATTCAGAATTTACGGTAATGGAGTAAAAAATTTAAAATTTAAAATTTACCTAATAGTAAGACTGCTTTTCTTATACCTGGCTTTGCTTTCTCAAGTCAAGCTGCTCCTCACTTCCCTTACCTCTTTAAAAAGGCTATGTGGTCCAGACATAATTGGCTGCTGACGAAGCCAACTCCTTGCACTCTTGGTAATTCAGAGGAGTTTCAGTGCAGGCTTAACTTTCATTTTAATTAAAAGTCTTCAGAAATTTAATTTAAACCTGTAAAAACATACCACTGAATTAATAATACAATTAACTTTTCTTCTTTTATGAATTTCTGATAATAAAGGTCTCAGAGACAACTATTGTCGTTAATCATTACTTTTTCTTTTTCAGGCCAATTTAAGATAAACCCTTTGTTCTTTATGCAACTTGCATAGACTTCTGCCTCCTGTTTTATTCCAGAAGATTTTAACAGGCTAGGAGGATGTGGCAATTTTCTACTGCAACTTTTATTACGAGAATTTGCATATCCTTTTTACTAAACTGTGAAATCAGCATTACAATTTCAAGCAAGCTACAGTTTCCAGACATGAAAAATAATTATGAGGCCTAGATAAGATCAGGCATCAGATCACCCTTCTTGGAACTCCCTATATTGCTTTGAACATAGCCCTGTCCTGAAACTGGGCTCTTGGAGAGCAATGCTCTTTTACATAAAATTATTCTAAAAATACAGACTGCTACTGCTTGGCATCAAAGGACTATAGGAACACTGATAAGATACGAGATGAAGCAGTGCAGAGCACACTGCACAGCTGATGGCGGAAAGGCTTCAAAACAGGATACAGCAGAGCTTTTGCAAAGCTATTGGGAAGGGTCACTGAAGACAGTTGTTGTATGTGTCTGTTTAAAAATTGTTTCAAACTGTGCTTTGTGTAGAGGATTAACTCTTTAAATTCTTCCTAGATCTTCAGATCTAGGATCAAGAAGCATTTTCCTCACACATCAGACTAGCAAAGATATGTGGGTTGCTGCAATGTGTTTAGCTGTTTTCCTTATTTAGGGCAACTACCTTGCACAAAAGAACTTTGGAAGCCTATAGTGATTCTCTGCAAACATCCAGGCAGACTTCCAGTGACATTAAAGTTCTTTCTTTTGTTAGAGTGTGTGCAGGTTTTCTGTGGCTTCTGTTGTTTGGTTTTGTAACTGTCTTTGTGTTCTTCCTTCTATATAATACCTATGCAAGTTATAAAATTGTCAGGCTGACATGATGAGCCACTCCAGCTACATTTTCCTACTATAAGTGTATTTTTTTACACATTTTTAGAATATTAGGTAGACAAACTGTCTTTTCCAAATACACTTTCTGAGAGGAGCCTCCATCTTGGCTACGGGCCTCATCTGTGCCCTGGGGTGTGTCAGTTAGAGCTGGCTGGAACCAGTTTGAACCAGCTGGAACCGGCTGCGTCTGGCACGGGGCTGCCCCAGCCTTTCCTCACAGAGGCCACCCTGCAGCCCCGCCACTAACAAAACGTGGAAACATAAATTCTGTACAATGGCAAGGATAATGAGCTCATAGGATTTGGAGAAAAACAGAGCAAGTAACCACTGGAGCTAGTAGGAGTCTTTAGCTCACAGCCATGGGACGTACAGCGTACATGTCCCAAAAATCAACTATGGGAGGGAGTGGCGTGAGCAAGGTGAGTGAGGGGCTCAGCACTGGCAGCTGAAGCAGGACCATGGGATACAGCCCAGGTGCCGAGTGCCTGTATCTTCCCTGGACCAGATGCACCTGTGTAGTCACTCACAAACCTTTACCTGGACCAGCTGGAGAGCGGAGGGACCTTGGGTTCAGGCCGGCATGGGGTCCATGCTGGTATTTGGGGCACCCACAAGTGCTGGGTGTATGTGGGATAAGTGGAGTGTGTGAGTAGCAAACGCCGAGCTGGACTAGCCTGCAAGTAGGGGACCCATGGGATGTGTGAGGGGACTGGGATGTGGGCAGGGGCGCTGGGCAGACAGAGGTGCCATGCTGGTACTCAGGGAATCCACACGTGTGTCCACTTGTGAACCTGGAGAGCATTGTGTGTGCATGTGCACGAGTGACCTCCTGTCTCTGCCAGCCCAAGGGCAGGGGGAGCGGGACTTGGCAGCCTGTGCTTGTGTTTATGTGAGTCCTCTGTATAAGTGCTGTTGAAGACAAAGCCTTGTCTGCAGCAGTCTGGGTGCTCGGCCATGTCAGTGTCCTGCATGTGTGTCTGTGTGATTCTCTGCAATATGTGCTGAGCTTCGCTACCAGTTGTACCTGCAAACAGGAAAGCAGAGGCCACGTCCCTCAGCCCTCACCAGGGGTGCCCAGGCTGGGCCCCAGCAACTGAGCAGGAGGTAAACCCAGAACTGCTGAAGGAGGCATTGTCTGCTTTTAACCTCCCTACTTCAAATCACTAGTTAAATCATGGCTAAATCTGAGTCTATAAGGAAATCCTATGATTATTTTTTCTTTTCTTGTGGAAATAGCATAGTTTTAACAGCACAGTCAGAAGGAGAAAGAATAGTAACAAAACATAACAAACATAGGACAACACCTATATAGCTTTAAAATATCCTATCATCTTTTCAGCTCAATACACTTGTGTGTCCTTAACAGCAATAGCTTCCCCTCTTATTAAGGGGTTTTGAATAATTAAGTTCAGCTGAATGTAATTATCTTCCAGCTGGCAGTGCTTATCTAAGTTGCATTGAATAGCGATGAATTCTGTAGGAAAGAAAAAACAAAACCACCTTCTTTTCCAGTTGTTTACTTTCAGTGCTTTCTGCTCATTTCCTCTTAACATGTGTACCTTGTACAATAAGAGGCTTTTTAATAGTGTTCAGGACCAGTAGCATGCTGCTTGGTTTTGACACTAAAGCTTAGCAAGTGTTTGCATATTCACCGGTTTAGGTTACTTTTGCACTTTTTTTTTTGTTGTTTTTGCTTCTCTCAATGATGTAAAACTTGGTAATACCCCTAAGATTTCTTATTATTTGGTGTTACCTCACGGACTGCCTCACAGGTAAAGGTTTCAAGGTGAAATGTAACTAGTTTTTATTGGATAAGAGTAGAGTATCAGTAGACACAGATCTGTCAGACAGTTCTGGAATTAAATAAATTTTTCATTATAGAGGGCTGTCTGTGGAGTCCTACTATACCTTTTGTGACGTTCTTGCAAGCACGATTCAATTTCACTTACTTTAAGAATTATAATGTAATGGTAACTAATTCTTCCACTAAAAGAACATTGTATTAATTCTTGAAATACCTGCAGACACACTGTTACTTTTTTTTTCTCTTTTTTTTTTTTTTCAGTCATGTTTATCTCTTGTTTTATCCACCAAGTTATTAGTATATCTGTTCTGCTATTGACTTTCAGAAGCTCTGCTTTCTTTTGCGTTTTCTGCTTTCCATGTCTAGTTCTACCTTTCAGGTTTAGCCCTTATCTGCTGAGGGGAAATTCTCAAGTGTTAAGTAATTTTAATTCTGTATGTCTTCCTCTAAAAAATCCTTCTTTTATCTTATCTCCCTTTTGAATGACTTGAATGTACTACTAGAACAATAATGCAAACAAAATAAATTCTACCTATGGAACTGAATTGTCTCTGGATTTTCCTCATTCTCTTTGTAGTCCTAGCTTTTAGTCTTTCAACTCTTCTGTCCATTATGTTCTGTTTGTTGTTATCCCTCACATCTCAGTTGCTGTTTGGAAATGGTTGTGATACAGATTAGGAGAATATTTGCTAGATCAGCTTCAAAGCTTATATAAAAGAAATGCTGCATTTTCACCAATCATTGAATTTTCTTTCCAATGTGAAGTACCCTGTGAAGAGCTGAGAGCTAGTTTTAAAGACAGTGATTTTAAATAGAGTAGATTTCCTCCTGAATACTCATAGCCACAAAAACCCAAAAAGATAAAGCTTAGACTTTAAAATATACAAAGCTGTGTTTTTCTTTATCAATTTTTGATGCTAAGTACACCTATACATTCCAAAAACACAGAATTAGGAAAAAAGAATCAATAATCTTGTGAAGGGAAAGCTGGAAATCCTTGTTAGCAAGAATTTTGCCTATTTAAGGCTTACATATATCTAGTGGTGTGCTCTTTATATAGCCTGAAGTGTACAGTATTGTTTTTCTGTCCTTTACTCTCCTATCTCTGCTTCTTCTTTTCTTGCCTATAGCAAATAGTAGGTCTAGTTCATAGGATACGGGATTTTGTACCTGAGCAAATGGATCAGTTCCATGGTATACAGTCATCTGAATGCAACTGTTTGAAAAGTTATGTCAAATACATGAGTGTTGCACTTCTTTCCAAGGGGACAATTTTCACCCTCACTATTCAGTTTTTGCAGAAATGAATTCTGCAGTCTAAGTCCACCTGTAAGCCCACCTCCTAGAAAAGTTTCCTCTTCAAAATTTGCTCTGGCTTGTTCTTAAAGTTTTTATCTGTTGTTTTGTGTCACTACTGTGAGAGATCCTGTTAAACATCTTTAAAAGGAAAGAAATAACCTCTTAAGGTATCTAGAACAGACCTCAATACAAGCTAGAAAGCTTAACTTTTAACAGAATTTTCTATTCAAGCCTTGAGTGAATAGATAAGGTATCTGACACCAGCAACAATCTGTGTTGTTGTAACTAAATTTTATAGATATATTTTATATAAATGTATTTTAATATTAATGTATCAGTCCAGCTATGTGAATCAAGAAGGATCCACTCTGGTATTTTCTTCTTCCACTTTAGAATAGAAGATCTGTAATACCTGTCCTATTACAAATTATCAGATTATGGGTTCTGAGAAGTTTAAAGTGCTTATGTATACTTTGGGCTCTGTTTCCTTATTGTATAAATTGTTGAGAAAGTATTTGCTCTAGAACACTTCATGTCCACATTCCTTTTTATGAAAGAAACAAAGCAAAGGTCAAAGCAGTTACAGTTTTCAGTTATTTAAGTGAAAATAGTATCTGACACTTCTTGAACATTAGAAACAAAACTAGGACTTTGTAACCTATTGTAGAATACTTTTGAATATATGTAAAATCCAATAGTCAAGTTGTCTCACTCCCTTCGTGCTACAACAGAACAGATTGTGGCACTCTGTGATGAGAACCTGCATAGAAAAATTGGAAGAACTGTAATGTCACTCAGTTCACTACAAGCATGTAACCAAAGGCCAATATGTTTAGAAATAATTTCTTCCCCCCATCCTGAAGCCCGTCCTCCTATCTTTTTTTCTTTTTGGTATGGACAAAAGCAGCAACCTATCTAATAGTCCAGTCAATAACCAAGGCATCATCTTCGACTTGGATCTTCCTTTACTGAAACTTTGTCTAAATATATCCTCTTTTTCTGTAACCTCGGTAACACACAGTTTTGGGATGTAACCTTGCACAGAAAAACATCCAGACTCTTAAGCAGTTTATATTTGGAATTAAACATTATTTTCCCTAACTCTGAAAAAAATATTGTGTCTTTAAGGCAGGTATCCAGAACACTATATCAAATATCACTCTCCTAATGTATCAATTAAATATTCTCTTAAGCATCCCTATGATCGTTTTCTGTTTTACTCACCAACATTGCAATTGTTAGTCTGGTACTCTCTTGACTGGCTGCAACCATCTCCTGACTTGTTTTGTGAATTCTCTTGGGAAGGAATCATTTTATGATGTCTGTAAATAGTATTTATTCAACAGGTCCCAAATCCATGCTTACAACTGTTCAGTGTTTCAGCAAGAAAAATAATTTAAAGTATTTCTCAATAGCCCCAGCATAGTTACTTGGCTATAAAACAAGTGTGGACTACACAGATTACGACGCTAAAGCAAATAAGAAAGTTCTTTGCTACCAGACACTATTAAAAATCAAAGCAACTGATGTCTCCAGCTGTCACACATTTATAATTATATTTCAGCAATATCTAATTGTAAATGTAAATGAACTTGTTTATTTTTTACAGTCAAAATCTTTTTTATTGGCAAAAAGAAAGCATACCATATGGATGGACAGAAATATATATATATATATGTAAAGCAAAGAATACATATAAATAACTGTATAGATATATAAATGTGTAAAACAAAGAAGTTATTGTTGGTATAATTGAAATCTTAACAATATAATTACTATTAGTCCAGATCTAAATGTTTCAGAGAAAGGAAGAGTAATCATTTCTACTCCTTCTCCTTTGTGAAAGTTTTTTGCTTTCTTATTTCATAAATGACATATAAACCATTTTTGTGTGTCGTCAAATGTCATTTTTTAACAGATTCTTATTTTGTTGAAATTAGCAATTCTCTTCATTGTAGAGTTAACAGGAAGTGGAACTGTCTCTTCCTTTTTAAGGTTTTACTACAGTGTTCGGCCTATTTTTGCTTTCTCTAAAATGTTCTATTGTGTGCAGTTTATATACATTTCTTTTACAGCAAATGGACTCTGGTGGCCATCCCCAGGCCTTTCCTGTTTCCTCTTCAGAGGGCTGTTGAATGGGGTCTGGCTCGTGAGGTCACCGATCTCTGATACCTCAGTTGCTTTAGTGAAATCTACTTAATTCTTTAGCCTTGATTATTCTCAAGGTGGTTCTGAAATCTCACTTCTGCAGCACCTTTTTTTTTTCCCCCCAATCAAGGAAAAAAAAGACCTTCCATTGAGTCCTATGGCTGCTAAATCTAACTGCACCTAATTCCTGTAGTGGTAGTCTTTCCTTTCTTCTTATTTTTTTATTTATATGCTAATAATGCCTAATGGATCTAACAACAAGCTTGCAAACATGTATGAAAGGAATGGTATTTGGGAATCCAGACTTAACTTTGCACACACGGTACTTAGCCATCTGAACTATTAGTACAAGATTAATTGCTTGTGGGGCGTGCTCACTTCTCTTTCCTGACTACATGAAAATCAGTATGACAGTTTTAGACACAAATATCTAGAATTGATCAAGAAAAATCTTTTTCTTTCCTCAATGCACCCAGTGATTTTGGTTTCAGTGCAAGTCTTAAAAAAATACATGAAGTATTTGCCTAAAAAAAAAAAAAAAGCAATTTTTCCTCACCTGTCTTTGCAAACTACCAGGTATTTTTTTTCCTGAACTAAGGCTCTGCTGCCTACAGATTAAATGGTCAGAGAACACTGACAATAACATATCTCTTTAAGTAGCCAGGACCTCCTTATAAAAACTGCCATAAGTAAGGACATATACAGGTCTGCAGCTAAACTTAATGTCCAGTGTAGCAGTCATGCCCACAATACACTGCATTGGTGTAAGACTTAGACAGATACTGCTGCCGTATCCTGTCTATCCATCAGCTGGACAGGTATACATAACTTGCTATCCTTTGCATGGCTGCAGACATTTTAAGTGGAATGCTATATATGAGGAAACATAACAACAGGCTTCTAGGAGAGCCATAAAACTTTCACAAAAGTTCACAATGATACTCAGGAAAGTGGCCAGAACACATGAATAATAATTTTGATCATAATTTCAAATCCTCTCATGGATAAGTAAGCATATGTTGTTGCAGAGTCCAGGTTTTTTTTCCATTTTTTTCCTCAATTTTATTGAGAAAAAGGGAATGGAAGAGATGCGAACATTCTTCTAGCTATCACTGAAGGGCTAATTGCTTGATTAAGGGAACACAAAAACAAATATTGGTGATGTTGAAAGACTGAAAGAAAACAAGTGGTGATCAAACATTTATGTCGATTATAACCTCAGAAATTTCCGTATGTTTATACAGTAAAATGCGTATCTAATATCTTCTTTTCAGATCTTGTGTATGAATTACAAAGGAAAAAAATGTCATGAAATATGTTATGATATAGGACACTCAGGTAACTCAGATATAAAATGTCCCCCTCTCATTTTTCCTTTGGAGCAAAGCTATGTGTAGAATAAAAATCTTTCTTCTGCATTCAGTGAAACAGAACCTGACTGGAAGACTCTATTCTAGACAGGAAAAATAATATTGTTACAAAAAAATATGGGGCACATAAACTGGAGCTGGGTTACACACACAACTGAAAGACTTGTTGTTTGTTGTTACATGATGGTATTAGATCAATAACATGAAGGCAAAACTTGTATTACAATACAACAAGTGTGTACTCACCAGAAGTATTGCAGTATTCCTTTTTTCAAATAGTGATCAGTAGAGATTACCTGTGGAAAAAAATGTAAGACTGAAGATTAAATATATCAAGCTAACTAAAAGGCTTAAATACCCTTTTTTGCTGGAGGTAATTTGTTATTAAAAAGTAGAGTGTGGTCTATAAATCTTTGTCAAAAAATAATCTTTGTTGTCTTCCTGAAAAAACTTTTGTCCACAAAAGGTAACTATTGCTTGCACTTGTTTTGGAATACCACAACTGGAAATCTTTCATTACCACAACAGTAACTCTAATCCTTCCTATACAATAGATCTGTGATCATTTTCTTTGCTTTGACAGTATCCAGAAACTTATTTCTAGATATCAGCTGATTTTAATTAATATTATTAACTAGTAGTTTAATTCAATCATATTTTGACAAGAATATCTTTTTTGACATACATAACAAAAAGATTATTACCAAAAGTTATTTGTCCCCAGGATAATTACAATCATTTTGCCTTTTTAAATCAAAACGTGGTTTTCTACTGCTTGTTGTTTTTAATTTCCCCCCAATTGCTTTTCTATTTTTTTTCTCATTGGTTGTATTTTTCTATTTCAATAATAATTGAAATTCTAATTTTCTATAAACCTAAAAAAGAAAAAATATCACTAAACATACACTAATTCTTTAAATGGCTGTTCAATGTTATAAATCCATTTAACTTTATACTACTGTAAAGTGCTTAGGCTTGCTGATCATTACATGCAGCAAGTGCCATGAAAACCTCAGTCTGTTTATGAATCCATCTGGCAATCATAACACTCAGATAAGCAAGACAAAAACAATAAGCAAATCTCTCTCCAAAATTACTTCCTTTCTCCCGCCTCCTACAATCATCTTTTTTTTTTTTTTCTTCCTAGAGAGATGATTAACTGTCTCTGTACATGTACTGTAGACAATAGTCATTTGACATCTTCACACCTTAAACTCTAATCAGCTTTGGGTTATTATAACCCCTGATGTTTTTTGCACAATAGCTAAAACATTCTAAAAATGCAAACTCAAAACCATTTTGCTGTGTAATTACAACAGCTGTAATGAATGAAGACAAATGATAAGAAAAAGAGAAACAGGATCTCATTCACAACAAGATGGTTCCTAGGGAATATTAGTAATTTAAAAAGAAAGAAAAGAATGCACTTGAATTCTTATCCACCGAGCACAATTATGCATCCTATTTACTCAGTATGATTTCCTTTGTCCAAAAGACTGCCTAGAATTTATTATACAGGATTCCTCTGAAGACTAGCATCAGAAAGCACAGCCAAAGTAAAGCATTTTAGCAAAGCCCATACTGCCAATGCCAGTATAAGCTGAAAAAATATTAAAGCAAGTACAAACAAAAATTTATCATCATCCTTATTACTGGGAAAGTAAATAAGAATGCACCCTTTAAAGATATACAAGAAAAAACCCAGTATAAATTGTTTAAGGTTTAGAGGAAAAATATAAACTTGCATAATCCCATTTTAAACATATTTTGATTTGGGCTGGCTAGAAAATAAACATCACTAGATGAAAGAACTTTTACGTTTTGCAAATTTTTAAAGTTTGTACTAGATCAGTGGCTTATGCTCAACTGCCTTTGGAAATTGGGATAAAGTACATTTCTCTAAGTGGCTGACAATAAAATCAGTTGTTTCAGGAGGAAGTACCCTATTTTGCAGAAATAAGAGTGCAGCAGAGTTAGTCTCTGTAAGCCAGTGATGAAGGACTAATTTAATGTAGGTTAGTGACTGTGCACACTGCCTAGGAAATGGAAGGCAATATCCAACTGCTTCCTTTAAATGGCGCTAGGCTTAAATGCTTTTTTCATACAGTACAAAAAATAATTCTAAATTTCTGAGGTTTATGTTTTCTTCTTCATTTTTCCTTTTTGCCCATGAAGAGAATATTTTGGAATGTGTCCTTAGAAAAGTGAGAAAAGGTCAGAAAAATATCTACCTCTTTACCTTAATTCCATGTCTCAGAAATTTCCTTCAACTAGAAACCCTGTACTCAGCTGAGATTCCTGAAAGTACTCTGTTACTATGCTGGCCCATAAATAGTTGACAGCAGCATACAATGCAGGAAATTAGCAGCAATCCATTTTTATATCAGTTGGCAGAATGTGCCAACTACGTGCTCCTACAAAACAATATAGCCCCCACATTACTCATACATTAGACATTTCAGAGAAGGACTGGGGCTCTGAGGTTTAATCTTTAAAAATCTCCTTAAAGTTAGAAACAGTTTTTGCAATGTCCATTTGCTGTAAAAGAGAGCTTGGCCAGTCCATGGTGTTGAGGCAGATCTGAGACCTCCCAGGGGATGGGTCAAGACCAGGTTGGGATGTTGGCCTGCTCCTCGGCCTGGCTTAGTAGCACCCATGGCCAGGCACTCCACTGCAGACCAGCCGGAGCTGTAGCTCAGGTGGGGCCAAGGTAAGAGCCTCAGCTGAAAGTGGCTCCCCTGGGCCAGGGGTCAGCCCTGGCCATGGCCACCCCATGACATCTGGGAGCCTCTCCCCACATCACCAGATGTGCTCACTTGCTGCCTGAGTCCCAGCAGCGAAACTCCCAGGAGTGGGGAGGGTGCACGGCAGGGTCCTGCCACTGGGCATAAAAGGCTGAGTGGAAGAGAAACGTTACGCTGAAATGGCATTTGAGTTGTGGAGAACAGGGAGGCAGCAAGATTAGTGCTGAATTACCAAAGGAAGTACTCTGAGGTCAGTTTTGTCCAATAGGTGTTTTATAGGATTGCAAGACATTAACAAAAAGTCTCAGAAAGAAACAGAGAAAATCTGAATTTCAACTGAAGGATATAGGTGCGAAGTATGGCTTTATTCAGGTCTCTTTTGGTCCATTTTCAGGACACAGGCAACCAGTCCTGACATTTTAACAGGAGTTACTCTAATGCGGTGACAGGAAAATTGAAAAATTTTGTCTATGAAATGAGTAAAAGTGGTTGGAGGGTTGTTTGGTTCTGATTTAATTTTTTTTTTTTAAACACACAGCAGGTCTTCTGTGAAAATGCAGCTTTAATCAGGGTGAAGATGTGGATCATGTAGACTCCAGATTACATGGTCTGCTATGCTGGTGGTTGGATCATTGAATTTTAGCTTTGTGTATTGCTGCTTTCTGTAATGATGGATCTTTAATAACTTCACACATACACAATCCAAATGTTATGTTTCCTTACTGTTATCTGCCTTTAAGCTCGAAGGGCCAGAATATTTTAATATTTTTATCTTGTAACTTCTCGTGCAATACTTTGCAACTTTTCCTGTACTGTGGGCTCTAAGGTCTTCTTTGACTTTGTTTAGTGGAAATATTTCAAGTTTCAGACAATGGCAATCTCATTTCTATCCCTTATGTCACTTCCTTTTGATGTACCTGGATATTTAAATACTTCCTGCTGCAGGGCACAGCACTTTGGACGGGAATTTTCTGAATAGTTAGGTAATTAAGTCCTTGATACAGTAGCACTGTGTGCACTCCTTCAGTTCTTTTCTGTCTTCTTACAGAGGTTCATATAGTATTCATATTAACTTTTTTCTGTGATGACCCTCTTTAAATCCAGATATGGTACTTTATCACAGCAGCCTCTCTCCAGCTTGCTACACCAAAGCTATTCCCGCAGTGATATTCACCAGAGTCATGAAAGCATTCTAATCTCTACTGACACAATGCTGGTTTTTGGAAATATTCTTGCTGCTGAGTGTGTGAAGAGACAGATGTAGGCCAGTACATGTCAAGATTTCTTCCACTAATATGGCATTCCAGTTTCATGGTGATGAAAAAAAATTTAATGTCTTAATTTACAAATACATCATGGACATAATTTTGTAATTTTTCTTTCTTAGACAATAAGAGTTGGTTTTGGTGTTGGTGTTCTGGGACTTTTTGGGTGTGGTTTTTTGTTTGGTTTGTTTTGGGGTTTTTTTTGGTTTTTTGGTTGTTTTGTTGTTGTTGTTGTTGGTTGGACTCAATGATCTCAAAGGTCCCATTCAACCAAAAATATTCTGTGATTCTGTAATAGCTACATTAGCTATTTAATCTGAGCTAATTGTGCTCAGCACAGAATAAAACTTTAAAAAAAAAATTAAAAAAAGCTTTTCAAGTAATACCAAATTAAACTGAGAGACACACCATGTACATGAGCATAGATAAAGCAGTAACAGTAAAATGTTACCATTTCCTGACTGAGTTTGAGGCACTTACAGGCAATGAGTCAGAAATCCGATGGATGTAAATTGCTATAGTCCTATCAACTGCATTAGAAATGGACAGACCACCACTCATGAAAGATCTAGTGTATTATATGAGCTCTTTCTGGATGTATTGCAGTAGCTCCTTGTTTGTAGGTCTGTCCCCAGGCTGGAGGCTCTTCCCTTTGTCCTCTCACAGTTTTCTATGCTGAGGGGAATTCAGTCTAATTGGGCTGAATTATCTGATAAAATGGTGGTCTTTTCCTGCGATGGAAAATTTCTTGCCATTCAGACAATTAGGCCACTATTTGACATCAGGCTGCTGCAGATGGTCTCTATCTGTTGCTTATAAACCTCCTTCTCCTTTCATGTTTTGTAAAAGGAAAAGACAAAGGCTCAAGTTTCTTACACTTCTACCTCAGTAATAGTGAAAAATGTATTGTTGACTTTTCTTGCCTTTCTGTAGGTAAGTGTTTAATATTGGCCAACTTCTGGGATTCTTGTATTTCTCTGGAGTTATACTCATGCCAGTATCTCTCTTTATTCAAAT